>NC_064919.1:41202116-42464762 GCF_929443795.1 Astur gentilis
TTCCACAGGCTACAGTTCTTCACAAACAGCTCCAGTGTGGGTCCTTTCTATGGGGTGTCACCCTTCAGGCACAGACTGCTCCAGCATGGGCTCCTCTCTCCACCGGTCCATAGGTCCTGCCAGAAGCCTGCTCCAGCATGGGCTTCCCACAGGGTCACAGCTCCAGTGTGGGGTCCTCCACGGGCTGCAGGTGGATATCTGCTCCACTGTGGACCTCCCTGGACTGCAGGGGGACAGCCTGCCTCACCATGGTCTTCCCCACAGGCTGGGGCAGAATCTCTGCTCTGGCGCCTGGAGCATCTCCTCCCCCTCCTTCTGCACTGACCTGGGGATCTGCAGGGTTGTTTCTCTTACATGTTCTCACTCCTCTCTCTGGCTGCAGTTGCCCAGGGGTTTTCTTGCCCCTTCTTAAATCTGTTATCCCAGAGGCACTACCACCATTGCTGATGGGCTCGGCTTTGGACAGCAGCGGGTTCAACTTGGAGCCGTCTGGCATTGGCTCTGTCTGGCAGGGGGAAGCTTTCAGCAGCTTCTCACAGAAGCCACCCCTGTGGCCCCGCTGCTACCCAAATCTTGCCATGCAAACACCATACATCTACGCATCTTTTGTATTTTCTATTCCTTGACACGCAGCTTTGAACATACAATCCCATGATATCACAATTTATTACTGTTCTATGTGTTTCCTTCTCTGCCAACTGGCTAGAACTGAATTCAGGTATGTATTTAAATGGTCTCATGGGGACCGGCTCATGCTTACAGCCCTTCCTGGTTTTGTCACTGGGCATATGGTAATTTTCATTTTATAACTTCCTTTGTGCCAGACCGTACAAAGTCTTCCTACCACTTCTAGTATTGTCCTCAGGAGGTGATATTCCTACTCTATTATTTTCACTGATTGTTGTGTTAAAAGGCTAAACATAGGATCCCCAGGATGTGTTTAGAGTGCATTTTGCCATGTCGAATTTAAGAAAAATGCAATAGATTGTTCTAGCACAGGTGAGATGGTTTGGACATGAGGTTTTACACATTTAGTAAAAAAACCTAGTAACCGATTATTAATTTTTTTACATTAATTTTCCTTTATTACTAATATCATTGTTATTACTATTATTACTGTTGTTATTTTAAAGATTACATTCCATTATATATTTTTACTTAAGAACTAGTTTTTCATTTACTAAAATCAATTTCTCTTGTGAAACTATAAAGATATGGTCTTTATGGAGGCTTTTCAGAAGGCCTCGATCCCACTCCCAATGAAATCAGTGTTAAAATTCCTTTGCAACTAAACACCAAATTACCTGAAATAATGTTCGAAAAGTGAATGAATAGTGAATGGTATTGTCCTAATCAGTTGTCGTATTTGGACTTGGAAGTAGCTTGGAAGAGATTCCAGGAGGCATATGTGCTGTTAAACATTCCCTTTTTAAACTTTTGCAACTCACACATAACAGCCACTGTCACCTGATATTTTTAGAGGCTATCATTAAATGCCCATTAAGCTCTTTAAGCTATAAATTTAAAGTAAAAACAATCAGAAATTTTATCTTTTTAAATTGAAATGGTATTATCTAAGCAAATAAGAATGAAATTATGATTCACTAATTAGCCTAAAGGATATATATCTTGGAGCAGAAGTTTTCTGCATATTCTAAAGCTGTAACCATGTAATTTTTAATAGAAAATACAATGCTTTCTTTTATAATATTAGCCTCAAGTTGTGCTTCACAGCTAACACTTTTGGTATGTCCAAATAAATAAGTAAACCAATATTTTAGCAAAATAATTCATAAGAATTATTGTGATATTTACCAGTTCAAACAATAAGCAGCAATGTTCTAAAATAGCCTTTTAATTTTCACAATATCTTCCCTGGGGCTCTATTGTTTATAATGTATGCAACAACTTATGAAATATTTTCCTGAAAAATCAAAACTCCATTAGAGTTTTCAAGCAAACTCTTAATAAGTCCTCAATAATATCTGATAATCATGGTCATAAGATAGTCACTCAGTTTTTTGTGAGGAAGGGCTCAAGTAGTTCTGTACTTTTTAATTTTGAAGCTTCACTCTCCAAATTCTGCATCATTCTCCTTGAAATGTTTTGTTTGTTTGTTTTTCTCTATGGCAAACTTCCCTCCTTTTCCTAATAATTAGAGTGAACAAACCTTCATTGTGCTGTTTTAATTCTGTTTCTTGGTTGTTTCTGAGAAAATTGGCTGCATTATCAACTAGAACTGCATCTTCTTACTGGATACTGTAATAACTTGCAGTTGTGGCAAAGTTATGGTATGGTCCAACTACCAGATAGTTAACACTTCTTATGGACAACTTTGTGTAAGTTAGTTTTCTGGACTCCACAGATAAAAGAAAATGACAGTACCTCAAAATGAGGTCTTTGCTATCACCAAAGTGCCTATTTCTCTCTACTGATTATGAAGTCAAGATGAGTGGCATAGTCATAGCCATCTGTACAACAAATATCTATAAACTTACCTGTAAAGTCTACACCTAGTCTAACAAGTGTTGGTCAGGACTACCATTAAAATCCTTTCACATATCTATCTTGGAAAAATACCCACTTGCAGATGAACATTCCTTGACCATCCTGAACACAAAGTTGGGTATTTTTCAAGAAAAAAAACTTTAAAAATCATTGGCTCATGATCTTTCCCTTCTGCATCCTATTCTTGAAGAGTGTAATCCTAGAATCAGTGAAACTATGGGCACAACTCTGAAATAATAATATAAATGCTTTCAAATTTTGATTTAAAAATGGAAGAAAGATAAGTACTGTTTCCTAAATCTATTTCTTCTGTATTTAACATGCCACTTTTCACTGACACTAACCAACATGTAAAATTAGTATTTCCTTTCTGGTAGTACCAATATAATTAAATAGTCATTTGCTATGGCTCACTTAGGTTCCTAGCACTCTGATGTGATCGGTATACTCTTCTCACTTAAAATGTGTAACATGACTCATACCAATCAAGTGCAAACTCCTCATTATCTTAAACGTTAGCTGCCCCATAAGTAAACTGCTTGAAATTTGTTCGCTTCTCTGTATGAATGACCATTTCAGTGATGTGAAACCTTAAACACTTATTCACTATTTTGATAAGTAATATTACTATCAAAAGTAATAGCTACTATCAAAATGCAAGCTCCTCCAAGTTTTACCCTTGTGCTATGTAATTTCACTGTTCTCAAGTTGAAGGACTGTTCAGAGTATGAACAAAAATACTGTACCTTAAAGCTCACGTTCAAAAAAAAGCTACTTGAGTAAACCAGCTATGGAACTATGGGTTAATAGATTGTCAATAAAATATGTTTTTGGGAATGACCTTCCTCTTACTTCTTTCTGGAGAAAGATTTTAAGACTACAAATCTTTCAAGCATGAACTGTGTCTCATTTCTATATCACTCAGCTAACCAATTTAACTTTAAGGTACCAGACCACGTACATAGAACAGACAGTACAGGAGAGAAATGCATGTCTACAAACTCAGAAAATGAAGTTTTGATCTGCGATAGTGGAAGCATTATTATAAAAATTCACAATGTCTTCTGCACAAGTTTCTTAGTTCTATTGCAGATGTGATTTGCCAATCAGAATTAATTAATCAGAAAGAAACCTTTCATGTTCATTTGGTAAAGTAGAGAGACTTTAACACCCATATACTTGGTTAATATTCTTTGCATGCCTTTCTTTTGGTAGTTTTTCCTACAGTTCTCCTATGGGATAATCAGAAGAGGTGGCGACTTCTTAACAGCACAGAGATTTCGTAATGGTAGTCTTAAGTGAATAAGCTGCTTCTTGCAGCCCATGGAGGACCCCATGCTGGAGCGCATGGATGTGCCCAAAAAAGGACACGACTCCATGGGAAGACCATGCTGGAACAGTGTGCTCCTGAAGGACTGCAGCCTGTGGAAAGGACCCACACTGGAGCAGTTTGTGAAGAACTGCAGCCCATGGGAAGGACTCACTTTGGAGAAGTCCGTGGAGAACAGTGACCCATGGGAAGGACCCCGCGCTAGAGCAGGGAAAGAGGAAGGAGTCCTCCCTCTGAGGAGAAGGGAGCAGCAGAGACAATGTGTGACGGACTGACCCCAACCCCCATCCCCCATTCCCCTGCACTGTTGGGGAGAGTAGGTAGAGAATTTGGAAGTGAAGCTGTGCCTGGGAAGAAGGGAGGGGTGGGGGGAAGGTGTTTTAAGATCTGGTTGTACTTCTCATTATCCATGTTTTAATTTGATTTGTAGTGAATTAAACTTTTTTTTTTTTTTTTTTTTTCCCCAAGTCTGTCTTTTGCCCGTGACCACAATTGGTGAATGATCCTTTCCTGTCCTTGTCTCAACCCATGAGCTTTTCAATTATATTTTCTCCTCCTCATCCCACCGGTGGGGGACGAGTGAGCAAGCGGCTTTGTGGTGCTTTGTTGCCAGCTGGGCTTAAATCATGACAGACATATACAGATAATCATGCCCACATTAGATAGGCAGCCCAATAGGGATGGTCAGTTTCTGTCCTTAGATTCAGATCTTACATTTTCCTGCTGCATCCAAAGGCTGTGGTGAGACTACAAATCATATTATAAGAAAAATTCTTCCTCCAAAAAAATGAAAGGCATACTGTTCTTTCAACCCTTAAAAAACAAAACCAACCAATAAACAAAAAAGAATCTGCCTTCCATGTGGCATTCCCAAATAACAAGTGCAATATCTGCTTGAATGCTTGCACCCTTCAAAGATCTGTAACTAAATATTAAAAGTATATAGCCAAAAATACAGACAAGTGTATTACATTGTATGCTCAATAAAATAAAGTGATAGCACCAAGTTCAATGTGACAGAATTTCAGACTTAGCCAAAGATTTTCTCATGATAATTCTTAAAAAATATATTTTGGCACAGCTTTTTTGTATCTATTTATATACACATGTTAAATTGATAAATACTGTCAAATTCTACCATTTTAAGATTTTGCTTTTATTAACAGTGGTAAGTAAAATCAGTCTATTTAGAAGCTGTAAGTGGTATGCTAAATTATTCCAGAAGGCATCATCGGTGATCCTTTCCTTTTGTCCCTCTCTTTGGAAAGTGGCCCAAAGCAGATATAGTTTTTTCCCCTTTCAGCTATCTTTAACACTTTGCCTGTAAATTTCTTAAAAGTCTTAACTTGTTTCTCATTTTAATTGGTAAGCCAAACACAAAAAGTTTGGCTTTTAGCCAAAGTTTGGTGAATGTACACATTTGCTTCTAAATAGTAAAAGGCTCCTTGTTATCTAGTGCTTTTCAGTCCCTTAAGTTTTCTCATGCTGAATGCTCATCAAAGGAATTATTCTGTTTCTTCATTTCTTCCCAGCTGATTTACTAGTCCTGTGAGTAGTCTACTGGTAATTAGTGCTTAGAAAACAATCTAGGGACTGGATCTGGATTCAATTTATATGGCAAGAAGTTACAGCTGTGCTATATGAGTAATAGATAGAGGTAAATTAGAACGAGTTTACTATGAGCTTTTTTCCCTTGTTAAGTGATCACTATATAAAGCACCTTTGGAGTTCTCAGCAAATGGTCCTGCCCCAGGCTGTCTTGCCTTCCAATCTTCTGAACAACTTCTAATCTTCAGCAATTGCAGTGAAAGTAAAAGAACACATCTGAATTAATGGATAGGCACAAACAGTATTAATGTTGGCCAAAATGAAATTAAATTGAGATTTTGCTGACAAAGTAGTTAATGGTTCAAACAATGTGCAAGCAGAAAATGCTTGCATAGTGCTGATGGATTTCTAATCAACTGTGAAAAAAATAGATATAAAACTACCTTCTGGGAATTCCAAATGTGAACATTTTATTAGAAGGCAAAAGGTTATATAGAATTAATCTATTTACAAAATTCTGCCAGCAATATGCAAGCCAGTGGGAATATCTAAAAGGAAATAATAGATATGTAGGAGTTGCTTTCTCCAGCATGAAGTCAGTTAATTAACATTAAAATATAAAGGCCAAGACCAGTCTTCTTCTGGAGGTGTTATTATCATCTTAACATATGGGTATAAATCTGGAAACCTGCCAAAGTTATAAAAAGTTTTCTAAATGTCTTGATAATAAATACCACAGGAAAACATTAAGTAGTAAATGAAACAGATTTATAACAAGCTCCAATAATAACCAGTAATTTCCTATCTACAAAGTTACACTAAAAGAATTTTCTCCAATTGTGCTGAAAATGAATGCAGAGCACCTGCTTTGACAGTTGTGTTACAGGGCAGCAGCTTCAGGGACAAGAGAAAGGACAAAAACAAACAAACAAAAAAAGAATCTAATTAAGAGGTATTAAGGAAAAATAACCTGTAATTAGTAGACCAGTGAAAAATGACGGGGAGGGGAGGCAAATTGACAGTCTTACTCATAACCTGAAGAACACTAATTTCTATGATGAAAATTTAGATTCAAGAGGCAAAGTGAACCACATTAATGTACATTAATAAGATTTTTAAACAAGGAAGATGAAATTTAGTTTACTCTTAGATTTTCAAAATTGTTCAATATCTACCAGGTATCATTGAACTATAGATATTCAGTACTTCTGAAATCAGTGCATTTAGGTTATTAAGGCTGATTTTAAAATTTAGGAAAAAAAGAAAATGAAACCCTCAGTTTTCACAATAAAATAGGTTTATTTTTTAATGGCAGATGGGGTGGGTTTTTGTTTGCTTGCTTGATTGTTTGTTTCTTTGTTTTCCAGTTAATGGATTGTCTTTTTTAAGGAAAGAGAGTAGAAAAGGACAATCTGAATTTGTCATGAAAGTTCTTTAATAGGATGGTCCTGCTGAAACAGAAACTCTTCATTAGAGGTACTGATTTGTTGATACAAAATATCCCTTAAAGAATAAATTGTTTGTAAGGCAGAAAGTTTCACATAATCCAAAGGTAATGTCAACAAGCATCCAATTATACTGCATATATGGCTATAAAATGTATAGATAATTTATTGAAACTTCCACCTACTGAGGTATTTGACAAATCAGCTGTCTCTTACAACGAAGCATACTGAAAATCTATGTGGTAAAAAATGTAAATTTACTTTTTATCTCCAAAATTTTCTATTGATACATACTTTAAATCTCTAAGAAAAATAAGTAGCAATGCATACCTCTGACTGACATAATACTCAGTGACAGCACAGTGCCTACTTTATAAATTTTTAAGTTATATATAAAATAGCAAATTTAAACCTTAAGAAATAACTGTTTAAATTTTCTCATTGAATAAGTAAAGATTATTTATCATAGCATTATGTGTTTAAATTACAATCTGTAATTATCCCTGATATGCAGGCAATTGCAGAATATTTTTCATGAAAAAAAAAAGATTCTATACTAAGTATTTTTTTTAAAACTGTGCATTATTATATTATGTGCACCTATTACATTTCACACATAAAATACAATACTGTAAAAAATTAATTCCTGTGAAAAATATTGTGCTTCTTCCCTGCCTCTGAATAAAAGCTCTATTACATTTTTACTTTTATCTTTCACGTTTGGCTTTGAAAACAGATTTTTATCTCTGATTTTCTGGTGCAAGCTCTGAGCAGTTCAATGACGTTACATCCTCCTTTTACATCTAATCTAAGACTTTACCTTCCAGCTCTGTGGTGCGGTGTGTTGTTTCAGCAACCTAAAACAGTAGTACTTTACTCCCGTGTATATAAACTAATGCTTACTGAAGGCTTACAGTATCATAGGCTTCAAACTTAATTTTAATCCTTTTAATTATTTGTGATAATTTCCTGTGATTGTGAGTGTTCTCTTCCCCCTCATCCCAGATGCTAAAATATCCAGTCTTCCCACATTATGAAATGTCAACAGTATACTCTCAACTGATCCAGACAAGCTAAGAAGATGTCAAGAGAGACAGGGAACTCATGGAGCAGGGAATGGTGGTAGAAAGAAATGAGTTATCTTACTTTCTGACCAATTCTGAAGGGGAATGTAGGTTAGGTACAATTTTCCTGAAAGTCGCAGTAGCAGAAAGGTTTGAATTTTGTTCTTCTTAAAAGATTTGGGGGTTAATTTGAATGATTATTTACATATGGAAAGACAGATGAGTTTAAACTGGAAAAAAAAAAAAATCTTCAGTTTCTTATTTAGGACAATATTAGAACTTTATCTGTAATTTTCAGACTCATGAAGTCAGTAATCTAACTGTTTCACTGTTCCCAGCTTCCTCCCCATCTCTTCTGGTATCAATTTTTTTCCAGGTTTTTCACCACAAGGCCCTGTATTTCTTTGGTGTTTTGTTGTTCTGATATATTACTTTACAGTTTCTAAGCTGAATCTTCCTTTCTTGTCAGCCCATAATTTTACAGTTCTCCTGAAATACACTTTTGTCCCCAGTACTTTCTCCAAATTTAGTAACATTCACAGATTGAATAGTCTTGCTGTCTCCTCCCTCTTCCAGACCATTAACAGAGGTGTTGAAGTCATCTCCCTCATCTTGACGTGCACTGTTTCACTCAGCTCTGTTTATGGCCATGTTTCCAGCCCATCTTCTTACCTTGCACATGAGAATGGTTCGGCATGGTCCACTTGATCCTGGATCTCACATCTCTCTACACTGCGCGCAAACCTCAGCTGCTTGCCTAAACGTACTGCAAAGTGCCTGCTGGTGGGCCAGCAGAGAACAGGGGAGACGGTCGGCATGTCTGAGATTGTAACACAACAGGCAACTTCTGCACTAGCTGTGTGATTAGATCACTGCAATTACTGACATGGCCACACCAACCCTCCTTGTACTCCAGCGGATTGATTCTAACCTGAGCTGTATGCCAACAGTGGAGAAGTTTAATTTTCAGACCCAAGTAGTCACTTTACTAGAGAGGAGAGAGTGGACCTGATATAAGAGTTCTACATCTTACATCCAGCCTACAGAGCATTACCTAGACTATGACTAAGCAAGAGTCATAACTGTAAAAGAAAATACAATCCTAAAAAAATAATGAGCTAGATACTTATCCAACAGGCATTGTTGCACCAGCTAGAGTGAAACTGAACTGACTTCTACCAGCTGAGGCCATTCTTACCTCATTTACCTTTAAAGCTGTAAAACGAAAAATTAATCACAAAATTATACCAAAATTTCATCATATTTCTCTGGTGTAATTACAAAAATAAGAAAGGGGCATTATCAGCTAAAATTTAAGGAGTTTTAAATGTCTTTCACTAAAGCTTCACAAAGCTTTTTTTGCTAATAAGTGATATGCTAACATGTCTCTGGCTTTCACTCATCTGCGTTTTTTTGTACTCAAGCACATACTGAACACATTTAAAGGACTTCCACAAAGGTTTGAGGATGAGCAAAATGCAAGTTATACTTGCTGTGGGGAGTTAGGAAATCTGATTATTTGCATATTCTCATGTAATTATATTGTTAGCCACAAGGTGAGGGAAAAGGGCAATGCTACAGACGAAAATGTCTCTACATTATTAAAATGATGGTCAAATGCTTCACCTTCCCAGGGAGGCCTAAATAATGCAGACATTTCCCAAAATCTTGCAAATCTTGTGAATCTGAAGAATATATACTTTACTAATGACATAAGACTCTAAGCTAGAATTTTGAGATTCAAATCCTTCTTTTCAGAACCACTGAATTTAATACATAATAGCAGCTGAAAATAGACTCTAGTGTTCTTTCTTCCCCCCCTTTTTTTTTTCTCTAATGCTACTCATGATTCTAAGCAGGGGCACAATGGAGGAGAGAGCTGACGCATTCTCCATCACTATTTCTCCCACCTCTGTGGCTGTGCAATGTGGAACCATATGTCTGATCACTTGTACAGGCATTGAGTAAATATTGCTAATCATCAGTAATCCTTAAAGCTGCACTTCAGTAAGTTTCCGTTAGTGGCTGTCAGAACTCAGCTACCTAAAGAAAAGAAATATCCTGTCTTCTAACAGGCAGTTTCCACATTGAAGTGAGAAATGATTCATGAGTAACAGTATGTGATGAAAGTGTTTCAATCCTTTTACTAGTACTGAAGATAAAACACCCTCTGATGTCACAGTTTATATTATCACTGAAGGAAGAACCATTTCTTAATGGTTCAGGAAATATAGAGCTGCATTTTAGCATCTACCAAACCTAGATATAAAACTTGTAAAACATTTCTTTTTCCTATGAATAATAGACAGGTGAATTCATAACAGAGATGGAAATGTACTGCTTCATTGCTTGACACTACACACTTCATTCCCTTAGGGAGGAGCAGAACATGTAAAAATAACCTCTACTTTTTTCCAGTGGCAGTGACCTGTTACCAAAAGATAAAAATTGACCCGAAACACAGCTAGAATTCAAACCAAACACAGAATTTTTATCAGCAATAAGAAAATTTAGTAATATTCTGACATGAATTTTGAAGTCTTTCTATTAAGGAAACAGTTTGAAAAAATGAATGAAAAAATCTAAAAAATACTGAAAATGTTGTGAAACATAACCTGGGTTTGATATATTCCGCACAATTTTGTAAAAAATAAAGGTTCAGATAAGACCAGACATGCTTATGCAAGCTGGATTAAACTGCTTAACTTCACTTTTAGTCATTCAAACAAATTGCAAAACTTGAGGAAGTTATATTTTTCATTGTCTAACAATTTTATCTACCTTTTGCATTCAGTTCCCTATCCCATTACTGTCTTGTTTCCTTTTCTCACACTTTAAACCTCTCTCTTCCACTTTTTACACTTTCATCGTTTTCCTTGATTATTTTACCCGGGATCTGAAATCCAGCAGTTAATTTTGTTGATAGTTTCAGCAGCTTTAATGTTCTTCAGAAAAGAATATGGGTCTTAGTTACGTATTTTTGGTATAAATGCTTCTCCCAGATTCACAGTAACCATGTTAATCACAAGTTGCTATCGTTGCAAAGTACTTTTCAACATAGTCAGTGGATCTGTGCAGTTACTTTAATGAAGTTTTCTACATTCTAATTACATTTTTATTATTGCATAGTTTGGCGACTAAGAAATGAAGAAAGCTTGGATGCAGTTTGATACGAAATGTCTGAACATTCAGATAACTCTTATGCACAAAATTTTTAGAGTTGTATGTACAAGCAGCAAAGGAGATTTAGACCTAACCAAATACTAAGTGAAAGACATTCTCGATCTTAATATTTCAGAAGTTCTATAAGGCTGGTATGCTTTAACAAAATGTTTGATCTGCCAAAATTATCTTGCATGCTTACAGAGGTATTTTTTCTTTTTTTTTTTTATAAAGCATTGTTCTATTTGGTTTCAATATTGAAATTAATCATTGTAATTTAAAATACCTGGAAAGAAAATCTTTGCAGAGTTTAGAATGAAAGGTAAATGGTAGAACTAGCACTGCTATGCCACCATAAGCCTGCCACAGCTGGAACATCTGCCACAGCTGGAACGTCTGCCACAGCTTCAGCCAACTAGTGTAACACCAGATAGAGGTTAAACCCATTTCAGGGCCACAGATGAGTCTACATGTAGCGTTGGACTGCAAAACAATTCAAGCAAAATTGGCCTGCCCTAAATTCTGTAATATTTCTGCAAGACTGCTACCAGTCCTGAGTAAGCTGTTTTCATAGTCATTGCATTCAGAGGAGGGCAACCAAGTTGGTGAGGGGCCTGGAGCACAAGTCTTATGAGGAGCAGCTGAGGGAACTGGGGTTGTTTAGTCTAGAAAACAGGAGGCTGCGGGGAGACCTTGTCTCTCTCTACAACTACCTGAAAGGGGGTTGTGGTGAGGTGGGTGTTGGTCTCTTCTGTCAGGTGGCTGGATATAGGACAAGAGTTGAGGCAAGGGAGATTTAGGTTAGATATTAGGAAAATTTTTTTTACTGAGAGCGTTGTCAAACATTTGAATGGGCTGCCCAGGGAGGTGGTTGAGTCACCATCCCTGGAGATATTCAAAAAGCGAGTGGACAGGGTACTTCAGGACATGTTTTAGTGGGCATGGTTAATGGTTGGACTCTTGAAGGTCTTGAAGGTCTTTTCCAACCTAAATGATTCTATGATTCTATGGTTCTATACTCTACCCAGATGCATGTGATAAGTCTGATTTAGACTCAATATTCTTAAGAAGTTGCAGAGCTTGCCACCGAGTGAATCAATGTGCATACAAACCTCACGCACTCTTAGATGGCCTGTTCTGAGCATGGTAGGCAGCTACTGATCTCCTAAATTGACTTTAAAAATGTGTACAGTGATCTTCATGTGCTTAACATTTAGATGCCAAAACCTGCACACAGGAAGGGGCTTCAGTTTGCATACAATGCTAGGAGTTTTTTCATACCTCTGCCCTATTATTTCCTTCCCAAGACCCCCTCCACTTTGATCTCTTCCCATCAGTTCTTCTGCAGGCATATATGCCCATTTATTACCTAAATTCAGTGTTAGATGAAGCAGTATCAGGTTCCTTCCTAAATGTGAGGAAAAGACAAATTTGTTTCAGATAACATGAATTTTCAGGTAAGTGACATTTAAATAATTGGAATTAAGCTCTAATTATATGCCAATTGCCTCTTTAATGTTTTATCTTCTTTCAGTCAAGAATCTTTGCTTTTTTCTCCTTTTATCTTATCAGCAGTTGTTTACAGGGCATAAAGTTAGACCAGACACAAATTTTCCTAATGTAGGAATACTTCCCTCACCATTTTTTCATTCTATTATGGTTTAAATAATGACGTCTACCCTACTGAATATGGGGGTAGAAATAGACTCAACATTTTTATCTTAAAAAATACTGGACTAATGAAATACTACTTGAAGTAAGAATCATTATCTCTCCCTTAGAATAAAAGTTTGAAAATGGATTTTATAAGATAATATAAACTGCACATTGAAAACACAGTGACAATCATCATTCTTAAAAGGCATATGCAATAAGGAACCATGGTGTTATCTGAGTAGATGTTTAGGAACGCTTCATGCAACCATGGGAGTGATTCAATTATCTCAGTACTAACTGCAAGAAAGAGCAAGAGTGCTATCCTTAGATGAATGACACCTACAAACTTTTTGCTCCTTTTAAATCATACCTTCCATGTGGCTGACATTTCCACATCTGCAGACATTTGCAAAGCCAATGAAACATCAAAATGAGTCTAT
Source organism: Astur gentilis (assembly GCF_929443795.1). Classification (NCBI taxonomy): domain Eukaryota; kingdom Metazoa; phylum Chordata; class Aves; order Accipitriformes; family Accipitridae; genus Astur; species Astur gentilis. The sequence goes on from NC_064919.1 coordinate 41,215,270, forward strand.
TATTTAAGTGATAACCTGGCTATAAACCTCTATGGTACACTGTTCTCTAGTCTCTATAAGGGCTGCTCCAAGACTGAATCTGTATAGCTCTCCTGGGTGTTAACATTAATATGCTGGACATGTTGCAGGAATTGCACAAGGCATCAAGTCACTGTAGCATTACAGTTCTCATCTTCAGGCAAACTTCTTACACTCGGAGCTCTCATTTTTTACAGATTGCTTCACTCTTTGGTGATTACTCTGGTTACCTGAAAATCCTAAAAATTAACATAGAAACTTCCCCTACAGCAGCATAACACCAACACTACTTTCTATTGCAGTTGTTGAATAAAACTCTTTTTACCTTTCTTCCCATGGAAGAGAAAAAGTAAAAAGCACTGACTGAGAAATGATAGATAAATGTGATGCTATCAACATATGATGTGAAAGTCTAACATTAAACAGATGAGCTCAATTTAGTGTGGAGAAGTTGTCAACTCTGCCTGTAAGTCAAGTACTTCCTGAATACTCTTATAAATTCAAGTATTGGTTCTCATGCTTGTGTGGGAAATGTCAGTTAAAACTTAGAGTGACTGAAATACAATGGCAAAAAAGATTTTTCATGGACTCTGTTCAGTTCCCTTCCTAAAGTTGCAGCCCTCCTGCAACTTTTGGAACTGCCAACATGTGTAACAGACATTTTGGCATGGTCACTAAGGCAATGCTCTTCTACTATTTTTGCACATGACATGACACTTTTGCACAGAGGAATATGTTGTATGTCAACTAACAAACTCTAGCCCAGACTAATGGCTTGCCAAAAGCAACAGATGCTAAAATACAACTTTTAGTATAATTGTTAATATAACCTCCCCTCTAATTTAATCTAATCCAAAAGATAAAATGGTTGTATTTAAGAAAGTCCAGTGAACAGTATTTGGGTGGGAATGCAAATTAATTAAAATTGATGCACTAGATGCTTGAAAAAATAAGAATAGAATTAGCCAAGCTGACTACCACCTCCCAGTGGATTACTTGATTTGACATTGGTAATAGGAAGAAAGCTATCTGAGTTTTAACATTCCTTTATACAGAACATCTCCAGATCCATTAGGTCTTAATTTCTGAGCTTAAAAGATTCTTCAGACGAAACTGAACCTGATAACCTTGAGACAGATAAAACCAGAGGTAAGTTCTCCAGTATTTTTTCCTTTCTCTCTTTTTTTCTCTTTATCTTCTAAAAGAGAGAATTATGAAAGATTTATGAGTAACTTTTCACACTCTCTGTGGTCAGTCTTTGTCTCCTATTTAAGCAGAATACAAAGTTAAAATACTTAACTGTTTTTGTTTTATTATTTTTTTCTGTCAAGGATCAAGAACCTTAAACTTAGATACTAAAGGAAAAAAAATGTTTGTATGGAAAAAACAAAGTAGTTTCTTTAGGTCACTTTTTTGAAGGCATCATTGTGACATTGCAAAGTCAAATTTATGAAACAATATATATTTGCCATGCATTTACTTAAGAGTTTTGACACAACTAACAAATGTTGATAGTGATTTTTGTTTTTTTAAAATTGGTCATGATTTAAGGTATGTTAGCTCCATCCTATTCAGTAGCATACTTATAAAAAGACACAAAGAAAAGACACAAAGACACTCCCTTTTAATCTTTTACTAGCTTTAAGTAATACTATTATGGTTTTCTATCTGCAGGAGAATATCTGAGAACCTGCTTCTGTTTCAATGAATAAGAAAAGGAAAAAAATGGAAAGTTATTTACATAAAGGCCAACAAGGAGTTTTGAAAGGATTTGCTGAGCTGTGAAGCTCAGACTAAGGAGAACTTTGTACAAACTGTGTATAAGTATAAAAATCTTAGCTGGACATCATTAGAGGTCTAGATAACAGGAACCCAGTGCATCATTTTGAAGTTCAGTGATTTTTCAAAACTTCTGTTTCAAACCCTTTATGAAGTATTTTGGTGTGATCTCCTAAGATTTATAGCTTTAAAATAAAAAATAAAATAAAAAAAATATTCTGCAGTCAACAGCTGGAGACACTACAAGGCTAGTTGCATTCTCTCACCTAATGTAATGGGCCTTGAAATTAAAACATATATACATTTTATGGCATAATAAACAATCCCATTTCCAGATATTAAAATTCACAGTTCACAACTTTTTCATGCAGAAAGCAAAACTTCCTTGAGAAATGCTCCCTCTATTTAAAGTCTTGTTCAGATATTGAATGCATATAAAATATAATAAGCTGTAAAGAGACTGCGTTTGTCTCGACATTGCTGCTGCACCACTACCATTTCCTGGCCTCAACATGCTGTTGCCATGGAGGAATACACTTTGAAGAAATGTCCCCAAAGAAACCACTATATCCACCCAAAGCTAGAATGACAACATCCTTCGCAGAGCCTACCAAGCTACACTTGTGCACAAGCCAGGTGGAGAGGACCACTGTGAACACCGAGGCATGCACGCATGGAGGAACACAGGGCGGCACATACGACAATGAGCTCCGTGGAAATGGGCGGGTTCTTCAGAGAAATCATCGTGACTGGGACAATAAAAGGACTGCGTGCTCCTCTCTCAAAAAAAATCAGCACTTGGAGCTGGGATTTTGACATCATCTCTCTGCTGGATCTTGGAGCTCGGAGCTTACCCCATCACCTGCACTGAGACCGAGCCAACGGGACGTCACTGGATTCATGGTGGTGGTAACTAATCTTGCTGTATGTCTTCCATTTTCTTGCTTAAGTCTGACTTTTTTCTTCCTTCTTCCCTCTGTCTTGTCGCTGTTATCAGTTGTTACGGGAAATAAAACTTACAAGGTTGCATGGCATCTGACCTCGTTTGTGTCTTAATCTCACTCTTGGGATCATTTAAGAACCCTCCCCGATATTGGATCAAGACATAAACCCATTAAATTTTCTGTGTAGTGCTTTAAGGGGCACCAGTTACAGGTTTTTAACTAATGGCTATGCATTTTTGTATAACAGGTACATATCTACTGTAATACCTATACATAACTACACATTTAGCAGCAGTTGAAAGCACAATGATATTAGATCTAACCTAGAGCTTTTTAGCATTTCTCTTGGCAATTTTCTGTTATGGGATTACTCATTCTGAAGTGCTATACCTACAAAGTTAATAGTGAGACTGCTCCTAGTCCTGATAGTCATGTAACATAAATGGCATTAGATGCTAGCTGTAGCTAGATGAATTGCAGAACTTCTGAATTTGTTTACTAAATGACAGCTGTTAATGTATATGAAAGTTTGGTGTATTATGGACAGCCATCAATGTAACAGGGTTAATTCACTGGGGTTTTTTTTGACAGAATTCATCCACGGCCATAATTTTATCTACTTATGAATAATGATACAAAGAGTGTTTAGGAAAATAAGATTTCAAGTGCCCTGGAAACATAGAATAACACGAAGTATAGTTACCATGTGCACTGTTTTATATCATAAGTGAAATAATTCTCTCCTAGTAAGAAAAAAAATAACCTGAATAATGTATAAGCCTTGGCATATCACAAACAATGTTTGCAGGCTTTCACTTTTAAAAACAAATAAGCATATTTAAATTTACAGGCAGACCAGCTTCTCTCAGGATCTAGTGAACTAGGTTTCTTTGAGATAACATAGTTGGTTTTTTACAATTTGTATGTGTTTAAGCCCTTGTGGGTCTCAGCTGGCAGTATTCCAGCTTCCTAGGGAAAAATTATTTAAGATAAGGTCAAATTATCATGATTTCTTTTTCTGTTATTTTTAGACCAGTTCATCACTCCATTTTTCTTGTAGTTCTGGCCCCTTCCCTCTAGTTTTCCAGTAATGCCCCTCTCCTGACGCAAGAGTGCAATTCACAGTGAGGTGTTTAGGCAACACAGTTCACCCTAAAATTCTGTGAGTAAATTGGATGGAGACAATCTGCCAACCTTTGGTAAATTATCCCAGTTACAATCTTTGAACTGTAGATGGGCTGTTGGTTTTTTTATGGAATGACTGATGTATGGTCAAACAATCCTGTCAAATAACACCAAATACAGCTTGTATTTGGCCTCCTAGCTACAAAAGTAGTACCTTGTTCCCAAATCTTGTGTGATGATTAGTTCTGTTGAAAAATTATCAGTGTAGCCAGATTCTGCAGGGGATGAGAATGCATCATCTGTTGACAGAAAGTAATCTTTCTGATGCTGGAAAAGATGTTTTCTTATAATAAATTACTCTGTTTTGAACCTCTCAGAACAGGAATTTGAACTAGATAATAACCATATTTGGTTAATGTTTATTTAAGGATACAGGCTGGAAAGAATAGTATTTATCATGCCTCAGGAAAATTGGTGGAAGGGAGTGTTCACATCCTTTTTTAACTCCTGGTCATTTTTTTATCACCTGGTCTCTTATCTTAGCAGTTTGAACTGGCCCCAGGGCCCAGCATTCAGTTTATGGAGAGCTATTCCTCCTGTGCATGGACCAAGTCTTGGGCAACCCTGACAACATCAGGAGCCCAGAGGTGTCAGAAGTAACTCAGCCAAGATTTGCTGAGAAATTGGACTCACAGGGAGCTTGAGGTGCAGTGCTTCACGCCCTGTCACAGCACCTGCCCACTCCTCCCATGCTTTCTCCCAGGTTGCACAACCCCACATTTCTACCGCTATCCCATTTGTGACCTTGCTTCAGTTATTTTCCCTTTCAGCATCTGTGATCCCCATGGTTTGGTAGGATGATCATCACATATTCATAGCTTTAAAAGCGTTTGTACCACCAGACTGCATGCTGTTGTAGCTCTGTCTTCATCCCCAACTCACATGAAAAATAAGCTCCATAATGGCCATAAATACAGATGTGTTTCTGGGGCAAATGTGCCCTGGCTATTAACATTTGTAGGCTATTGTGTACGTGGTCTTTCCTTTCCCGAACCCAGGCACAAATTACACTTTCATTTTCTCAGATTTAGCAATCAACATCTAGATCTTGAAAAGTACCAGATTTTCAACTGGTCTCCTTCTTTCAGTATTTCCTACTTTGCACCCTAGAAGATGTGAATCATATTTTAAAGTACACCTCTCTCCCCATGCACCACGTGGCAAATCTAAGCATTATCTCAGGCTACTTTAAACCTCAACATGAAGTAGCAACAGCAAAGTCTCTTTTTAAGTCTACCTACTGTCGTGGTTTAACCCCAGCCAGCAACTAAGCACCACGCAGCTGCTCACTCACTCCCCCCCATCCAATGGGATGGGGGAGGAAATTGGGGGAAAAAAAAGTAAAACTCCTGGGTTGAGATAAGAACGGTTTAATAGAACAGAAGAGAAGAAACTAATAATGATAATGATAACACTAATAAAATGACAACAGTAGTAATAAAAGGATTGGAATGTACAAATGATGCGCAGGGCAATTGCTCACCACCCGCCGACCGACACCCAGCTAGTCCACGAGTGGCGATTCCCTGCCCCCCCACTTCCCAGTTCCTAAACCAGAGGGGACATCCCATGGTATGGAATACACCATTGGCCAGTTTGGGTCAGGTGCCTTGGTTGTGTCCTGTGCCAACTTCTTGTGCCCTGGCTGGGCATGAGAAGCTGAAAAATCCTTGACTTTAGTCTAAACACTACTGAGCAACAACTGAAAATATCAGTGTAATCAGCATTCTTCTCATACTGAACTCAAAACATAGCACCGTACCAGCTACTAGGAAGACAGTTAACTCTATCCCAGCTGAAACCAGGACACCTACTGAGTATTAGAATCAAGAACTATCTCCCATTTTTTCCAAGGGAAATCAAATACTTCTACAGTTTATTCTGTACGCTTATTGTCCATATTTGTGATACTTTCTGGGTTGAGTGGGTTATGGTCGGTCCATCAGAGCTGTAAAAGGAAATAAAGCTACAGAAGAATATGACTATATTACTATTTTGTGGTCTTATTAGGGTCAAGCCTAGAAATAAAAATATTGCATATAACTTCTTTTCCTACATCACACATTTTCACTTTGAAATGCTAATAACCAATCATCTGCTGCATTCTGCTGGTGTGATTGGAATTTTTTCCTCTAGATGTACATTTTGCTTTTGTCTGCACATCACTATTGCTAGATAGCATTGCAAAGCATTCAGCACAGGTTTTCCCAGGTGATGAATTACATCCCTTTTAATTGTGTCCCTGAGTGCTTCCTGGTGTCTGTTGCATCCCAGCACCCTCCTTCAGTACAACAAGCAGCCCACTATTGTTTCCAATATGAAATATGATATGTATGCCACTCACAAGAGTCCTCTGAGATTAGATACTCTTCACAGATTTTTTTACAAACTCTTAGAAAAGAAATACTGTGTATATGTTCTAAAAAGTGGATTAGAATGCATTAAATTGATGTAAGTAAAAAAAAAAATAAAATTAAATTGAAACAATAAGGCTTGGGCAGTATAACCTCAGATGACTGAAGGTCTACCCATATAACTGTCATTGCAGTCATTAGCCACAAGGGAATCACATTGCCACTATGGCATCTTGCCAGCTTTTTCTTCCTAAAATGAACAATAATTACATACTTTTAGCTGCACGTAGCTTTCATCACAAGCTTGAAACAAAGTTTGAGCTTGATTAATATCTGCTGTACTGCCACATCCTTACAAACAAGTAGAAGTAGTTGCTTCATTACAAAAATGTCTGCTAGACAGGTTTGCTTGATGGCCAATATGCTTACCCAGAAATCTTAGTATCCTTCCGATGTGTTCCCTGGGATCTGGAAGAAATTTTCTTCTTCTTTTTTTTTCCCCCAATACAGAAATTATGTGTAGGAAAAAACCCAACACATTAGCTATGTATTGACATGTCATAAGAGTTCAGCTGTTTCTTCTTTCTTTTTTTTTTCCTCCCCCACCTGTCTGCCTCTATCAGCTGACTCATCTTGTTTTCTGCTCTTAATCTTTTTCCATAATTCTGATAATTTATCTAACATCAATGAATAAAACATAAAAGGAAATAAATACAGAATTATGAAAAATAATAGGGCAAAATGTTTTTACACTGGGTAACTCAAAGCAAACACAATCTCACTACTGCCACCAATACAGTGGTTCAGAATTACACTTCCTTCCTTTTTAGATCTCCTCAGAAATCCTTTCAGTCATTATGTTCTCTGCCTTTTTTTTATCTGCCAGAACTGGGATTATTCCTATTTGGTATAAAAGAGTCTTCTCCCACTCTGAGGCTAAATACCTGGGCAATGGACCAATCACTTCTACTGTGGATATAGCATTCTAGATGTGGATGCATACGATTGACCTCCCACCCTGCAAGCTCATAATCTTCAGGTTTCTGTGGCATCACTGTGTTTTGAAAAGTACTTCAGTACACATTTCAAGGAGAATAAATTAACATGAAAAGGCCTAATTTTTACCTAACAGGTGGTCTGTTGACTATAGTAACCAGGGCAGACCCACTTCATCCATCCCAGTTGTTTCTGGGTTCTCACCCTCATCTTAATTTCACTTGAGAGAAATTACCTGTTTGCTGCAAATCTGATTCTTCTTTGGGAGTCATCCTTTTTAAAAGGCTCTGTCTTTTGCTGTCACGCCTTCTTTATATCTTAGGTTTCCTTCCTTGACAAGAATACCTGTCAAGTGGAGGTAGTGGACAAGCCCACTCATTGCTCTTTAAATATGAGAGATGTACAACTCTTTGTCTCCACCCTCTGTAGTCCAACGATGTATTTCCAATAATGCACTAACTCATCTCCCAGCCTGTAAACTTTTAAATTATATTTTAATTTCAGAATTCAGATTGAAAGGTAGATCACACACCACTTCTAAAGACTTATAGTGAACTTTAAATCTGTCACAACCATCTTAGAGAAACTGTTGACTAAGACAGAGGCTGTAAAGAAAGACTAATCAGGTAAAGTGGAACAGCAAACCTATTTCCATTTTGAAAACTCTGACAGGCTAATAAAGTTACATGATACCTCTGAAGAAACTAAAATCAATTTAGTTTTCATTACATCAGACAAATTTTACACCTTTTGTGACATTTTTAATGATAACAAACTATCACTCTCTTCAGCCTTCACAGAACTGAATGGAATGTGAAAAAAGACTTCCTTGGAAAGCAGGCTGGCATTATTATTATTTGCATATGAACAGGTTTTTTTGATCCCCAAAGTATTGTGTCAGGGCACACATTAAAAATAGCAACAATAAATTCATTCTATTATACAAAAGAATAAGTATTTTTAATCACCTCCAATTTTATATTCACAAAAATAGATTTGATTGACTTTTATAGCCTTTTAAAAAATAACACTTTCAGGTGTGTGTCTTGATTTTCCGCAATGCATTTCAGTAGACTGTGATATATTACCAAACTTACAAAAGCTCTGGTAGGACATGGAAAGTCAAAATTCTTGTAACAATTTAATGATGTACTAATATAATATAATATAATATAATGGAATTGCTAGTGAACACTACATCTTTACTACAATTTAGGCAAAAACAATGTGAAGTAGTATCAGGCTTTAACTTCTAAGCATAGCTTTAACCTAGCAGTGATATTCAGAGATGGAAGAACATGAAAGTGTCAATGTGTGGCAATGTATGGGCACACTGAGAATAAAAATTATAATCCTTCATTATGGCTGAAAGTTTGAGCCAGGACAATTCATTTTGTGAAAGGTACAGTTTCCATTAGATGATCACTTTTACAAAGAATTCAACAACCATTGGCAGTCCAAGACAAGAGCCTACAGTGATTTGGATGTCAAGCAGGGATGACCAGAAAGATGAAGTGTCAGTAGTTAAGAAGAGAAAAGGAAGAAAGACTGTTTTGCAGTAAGGGTAATTTAGCATTATTAAAGTTTACAGAATAAATTCTTAGTATATGTGTACGCAAACAATTAAGTTTCGGTCATAGCTACCTGTCACCACTTAGTAAGTTCATCAACACTTGCCAAACATCAAGTCTGGCCATGGGATGATGATTAAATCACCTTGCCTAAGCAGGATAAATAAAAATAAATAAAACTCAATGACAGGAAGGAACTGCCTGCTCTTCAGCTCAAAGCCATCTGTAACCAGCTTCATGAGAACTCTTCATCTAAACAGTTTTTGGTACCTCCCGTAGTTAGTTAACCAACCTACAACAGGATTCAGCCAACATCTAAGGATTGATGATGTAAAGGTACATAATGCACATTAGCCATTTCTTTTAGAAAAAAATAATTTATTTTAAACTACAAAACAGTGATTTAAACTCACTTGTTTGACTTTGCCTGAAATAGTCATACAGCTACAGTGAAGACATGTTGAGGGAGCTTTAGACTGTGAACACTTCTGTGTGATACTTCTGACCTTCACATAAGAACCCAAGTCTTTTTCCTTTGTGTGCAGATGCCTTGAAATTATGGTGAAATGTTTCAGCTAGAATTCTCTCTGTTTCCTGTACTGAACTGCTTTATTCACATTTTACTTTATATTAAATGCATATTAGGCTAAACATGAATGCAAGATTAGAACTCTCTGTGAGACAACTTATTATATTTGAAAGATACTCTGCAACTGAATTATGCAAATGTTAGAACTTTGATATCTTTTTATGTGTTAATCTAGTCAAAAACTATGAGGTTGGGGTTGCAGTTAATACAATGTAGAATGAATTCCTACAGTTAACATTTCTTAAGAATACCATAAACTACACTGTACATTCATTCTCTTGTTTGGACAAGTAAGAGACAGCAAGCAACAAAAATACGAGGGTTTTGACAAGAGAATGAAAATAGAGTGGAAGAAAGTAGTAAGAAACTAACTAGCAAATGATCGTTCCAGAGAGGCGGGAAATGTTATATTGACAGGGTTATAAAGTCCCGAGAAAGAAAAGAGGCAGAGAAGGGCAAAATCCTTTACCACTCTTAAAGACATAAAGTGGAGGAACAATCAAAGGCACTGGAGAAAAGTAGACAAGAAGATAAAGTGAATAGTTTAAAGACCAAGAAGTAGGGTAGGATGTCAAGGAAAAAAATGGAGTGAAATCTCAGTCAAGTACAAGGAAACTCATCATCACATTGTTGGAACAGAAGACAGAGTAAAATTGAATTAAGTCTGGGACAGGCTGGGTAATGAAGGCAAAACAGTATCTTTAATTAGCTGAGACAAGGAGAAATGACAACATGGTCTTTGAAGGATAGATAGAATCCAAAGAAAGAGCAACTACGGAAGTTGGGAAGACAAAGAAATAATGAAGGAAGGATCTGAGAGGGAAACGTGGGGAAGATAATGATATTGACTGGTATTAATTTAACAGTGGATCCTTGGCTGAATGATTTATTTTTATCTTCCACTATCAATTACTTTAACTTATCTCAGCTACACCTTTTCATTTTCTTCAATACCTCTCATCTTCAGATGTTAATGGAGTTACAAAAGTGAAGGTTAGATAGTGATAACATGATCAAAATTTCTAGATATTGGGATAGTTTGCCTTTCAGACATTTCAAAACTGAAATGTTTGAGCCTCTATTTTCTCTTTACATACCTGGGCAATATGTCAGTGAATATAAAATAGAAATGAGTAAATGCCTGGAAAAACAAAAGCAGATATAAAAACGTGGAAGAACAAATATGTAAAATACAAACAGTCCCCATTTTGATGGGTCAACATAACTTTATTTTTTTTCTGTGGTAGGATTTTGGTAGCAGGGGAGAGGCTGCAGGGGTGGGTCCTGTGAGAAGCTGCTAGAGGCTCCCCCGGCTCCAAGTCAGACCCGCCTCTGGCAAAGGCCGAGCCCATCAGCGACAGTGGTAGTGCCTCTGGGAGAACAGATTTAAGAAGGGGAACCTGCAGTGAGTAGTGGTTTGGGAATGTGAGAGGAACCCCTCTGCAGACACCGAGGTCAGTGAGGAAGGAGGGGAGGAGGAGCAGGGGAGGAGGGGGTGCCCCTGCAGCCCGTGGTGAGACGGCAGGCTGTGTCCCCCCCAGTCCATGGAGGGGAGCGGGGGAGCAGATGCCCACCTGCAGCCCGGGGAGGACCCCATGCCAGAGCAGGGGGATGCCCCCAAAGATGGCCATGACTCCATGGGAAAGCCCTCGCTGGAGTAGTCTGTGACTGACAGACTGCAGCCCATGGAAGGGACCCATGCTGGAGAAATTCATAAAGAACAGCAGCCTGTGGGAACGACCCACATTGGAGAAGTTTGTAGATAATAGTCTCCCATGGGAGGGACCCCACAGCGGAGCAGGGGAAGAGTGAGGAATCCTCCCCTTGAGGAGGAAGGAGCAGCAGAGGCAACATGTGATGAACTGACCACAACCCCCCTTCCCTGTCCTCCTGCGCTGCTGGTGGGGGGAAAAGGTAGAGAAAATCAGGAGTTGTGTTGAGCCTGACAAGGAGGGAGGTGGGGGGAAAGGTCTTTTTAAGACTTGGGTTTATTTCTCATTATCCTACTCTAACTGGATTAATAACAAAAGAAATAGATATATTTATTTTTTTCCCCCAAGTTGAATCTGTTTTGACCGTGATGGTAATTGGTCAGTGATCCTCCTTGTCCTTGTCTCAACCCATGAGACTTCCATTATATTTTCTCCTCCCCATACCACCATGGGGGGGACAAGTGAGTGACAGTGTCATGGTTTAATCCCAGCCAGCAACTAAGCACCATGCAGCCACTCACTCACTCCCCCCCCCCCCCAACAAGTGGGATGGGGGAGAAAATCGGGAAAAAGAAGTAAAACTCGTGAGTTGAGATAAGAATGGTTTAATAGACCAGAAAAGAAGAAACTAATAATGATAACACTAATAAAATGACAACAGCAATAATAAAAGGATTGGAATGTACAAATGATGCGCAGGGCAATTGCTCACCACCCGCCGATCAACACCCAGCTAGTCTCTGAGTGGTGATCCCCTGCCCCCACTACCCCCAGTTTATATACTAGACATGACGTCCCATGGTATGGAATACCCCATTGGCTACTTTGGGTCAGCTGCCCTGGCTGTGTCCCCTCCCAACTTCTTGTGCCCCTCCAGCTTTGTTGCTGGCTGGGCTTGAGAAGCTGAAAAATCCTTGACTTTAGTCTAAACACTACTGAGCAACAACTGAAAACATCAGTGTGTTATCAACATTCTTCTCATACTGAACTCAAAACACAGCACTGTACCAGCTACTAGGAAGACAATTAACTCTATCCTAGCTGAAACCAGGACAGACAGGCCTCATGGTGCTTTGTGCCAGCTAGGCTTAAACTACAATAACGTATGTATTGATCAGGTAATCATACATCCAAACTAATAAACTTCTAAACAAGACATCATTCTGTTTGTTTATGCGTGATAATTTCCACTTAAAGGAACCAAATATGATGATTCAGCTCCCATGGCCCTGAGAAGGATTTGAAAAAATGGTCACACTTAAGGTCAATAACAGTATGTTCCGTGTATCAGCCAGTGTCTATCTAGAAGAAAAAAATACCTTATCTATTCATAAGAGAGCCTGTCAATAAATCCAACACACACTTATCAATCCAAGCTACAAGAATTTTCTCTGAAACTGAGGTCAGGCTTTTTTTCTCTTTATTTTCAGTTTCTGAAAAGATGAAATAATTACTATTTTTTTTACTCTCTGTGTTTATGATTTCTCTCCCCCATGATTCTTTCTTCTTCATGTATTTATCTTTTCCTGCTGTAGTTTAGAGTTCTGTGCTCCTAATGTTTACTTGAATTCTTTAAACTTTTGGTTTGTAGTTATTGGGTTTTTCCCACTATAAAGAGTTGTAGTTCTTCAAAACAAAGCTCAGTGTTTAAGCATCGCTTTTGGAACCACCAAAGAAGACAACAAATTGCTAGGAGTGGAGGGATTGCACTTTTCCCCACTAGAGAAAAATATACTAGAACAAAGAATCCTTTAGTAAAGGTCTTAGCCTGGATGCTTTGTCCTCTGTTGAAATTATGTGAATAGGGAAAGAGGGGTACAGTATTTAACCTGATCATAAATAACAGTTCTATAAAGTTCAATCTGTGTGTAAAGAACTCAGACTAGCTTCCTGATAGGAAGAAATGTAGGTTAACTGTGAATAATGAAGTTCTGGCAGGGCACTAGAAAGCCAAGATATCTATGTTTATTTATCTATTTATCTATCTATCTGTCTATCTATCTATTTATTTTCATGAATCTGAGAGTCACAGAGCACGTATCACACAGGAGTTTAGATCAGAACAACCAGGATCAAATCATACAACTAAAAAGAAATGTTAGAGCTGTCTTTAGAGCTTTCCTTGCTTAAAGAAAAACAGAATTACTTGTCCAAAAATATGCCTGAAAAATGTCAATAATTCTAAAAATGTTAATTAATGTGGCAAAAGTCCATAAGGGAAGTAAATGTTGACAACATCAGCCACTTTACAGCAGCATCGTGATTCAGTACAATGCAGTACAGTCTTTTAAAACACTCTGACATGTCCTAGAATGAAAATGGTTCCTGAGTAGTTTGCCAAAAAAATGTCATAGTAAAGCATAAAGTAACATCAAGAATAAATATAGTATCTCCTTGTTACTTCCTACTGTATTTTTGAACTGAGAAAGCAGAAGGAAATATAGGTGCATTTCATTGTCCTTTACTGCTAGACATAGCCAACAAGGCTTCAGTCATGCTCTGGCTCCGTGATGAAAGTGAAACTTCCATTTATAAACTTATATTATTTTTTAAATTTCTAGTTCTTATCATATAGAAAGGAAGTGTTTCCATTTCCTGACTTGATTCTCCTTGTGCTCTGCATTAGCATTTTATGGGATGAATCCACCTTTCTAAGATTCATTGTGGGGACCAGCTCATTCAGCCCATTGGACTACTCCTGGTCTTCCTGCACAAACTGGTTCCAAAGCTACAATCAGGACAGGCATTTCACTGTACTGCTGTTGAGTCTCTCCACAACCACTGCTTTTCCCAGGGGCTCTCTACCATCACAGGTAGAGACAACTTTTGTTCTCTTATGAAGAAGAAAATTAGATTAGTAAATAAAACAGTAATTAAAGTATTCTTTTTAAGTTTTAACATAAGGAAACCCATAGAGAAAAAAAGCACACACTGGGAACAACACATAAAGATGGTCCAATAGTACTAAAATGTTGTTTGTTGACAAAAAAATAAAATCAAACTGCATCTACAGTTTTAAGGAAGTTAAAATATTCTGAGTTATTGTACCATGTTGCAGCTGTTTATAGGACAATGAAAAAGAATAGAAACTCTAACAAATTTCTAACACTATGGTCTCACTAATACTGAATACCTTTGCCAAAGACACTTCATCTGAAGCAAATTTTAGTACAAATTTTTATTTGTTTGTGGATAGTGAAGGTTAGAGGATAAACCTCTACATGAATCCTGAAATAGCAATGATTTCACAGGAATAAAAACATGCATCAAATGTATTTTTAAGGTACCAGTATGTGATTTAGTACTTTAACTAGACTCATAATAAAATAATGGGTTACTTCTTTCATTTTCTTCTTGCAGATAATAAGAAGAAATATTTTTAGGGCTTTCTTTTACTCTATAACTTCAAAAAAGCATATTTTGAGCAGAAGGATATCATAAGCTCCTTAACACTTGTATGATAAGTTAAATCACATATTTTAATTTCATGTTTTGTCTGATCTGTGAAGGCAGGGAATAGCAAAGGCAGACCAAAGACAACCAAATATATCCTCTCATGTACTCCTGCAGCAACTGACACTAAAAGTGCTCAATTAATTTTAAGTGCCATTACAGGCACTTAAAGCAAGAGGACACACTGGGAAAAATGCATAGCAGAAGATAATTATAAATATAATCTTGAAAATGTGTATGTATGTACTCTCAGAGAGAAAAAAGAGCTAGCAGTGAACACTGTATTTAGACTAACAGCTGTTAAAAAATGATAAAGCTAGTATTTTCTATAGAAACAAGTATTCTAATTATCTTCTTCAGGGAATATTAAGTTTTGTTTACCTGGTCTTGGATCTGTGTATTTGGGAGACATTTTCATGTTAAAACAGTGTGTTTTCAGCAATTTAAAAAGAAAATAAATTTGCCACATGACTGTAATTGCTTGCATTTGTCAACTTGCTATGCTAAGAATCAAATACATCTCGCTTATTCCAGCACCACAGTAACTGGCAGTTACTGTACTGGGTGTGCCAGGAGTCTGCCACAGAAGTGTGGTCAGTGGCCACAGCTGATTACCAAAGTGATTATTACTGGTGGGAGACATAAACATAAGATACATAAAACAGGTCAAGTTTCAAGCCTGCAACTACATTTGGTGTTGGGAGAGAGAGGGGATATAGCCTTTACCCCATAATTGAAGCAGTTTACATGCATCTTAATGACCAATGTTAGAGTCATAAATGAGCAGAAAAGAAGGGGCTATAAAGCTCTCATCCTTCTGAAAATTTGAACTGATCAAATTGAACACCACCTGTTGAGGATGTATACTGTAGCGTAAGCTTCTTCCTGGTGTTTTTATGGTTAAGTCCAGATTTTAACTATATTTAAACCGTATTCTCAAACCCCTACAAAATCATAAAAGAGACATTTGATGGTTGGTAGGTTGAAGGACATGTTCTAACACATGCTCAAAATTGGAAATCCTCTAAAATGTTCAACTCAGGATCCAGAACAAATGATAAGAGCTTGTGTAATCATAAAATGTGAAAGACAAAAATCCAGACAGGTTGTTGCAAGAGACATATACTAAACAGAATGGATAGATTTTCAATAATTGGGCCCAAAAGAAATTAATTTGGGACATAATGTACATCTTCATCTAATGCCTACTCTTATTTTGTCGACATATTTTACAAGTGTATTGCTTCTAATAAAATATTTGTATGTATTGTAGTACCTGTATAATTATTTCTGTTTTCTTATCTTTCCATTCTTTATAGTACAATTTAAAAACTATTTAATTTTTTAAGGTTAGTTATATTGGTAATGAACCACAAGTTTTGCTAACATAAAGTAAAAACCCTTACACTCATAGTCTCTTGTCAAAAAACAGTGGAGAAGAGTCTGTGAAGGCATTCTGAAAACAGAAGTTAAAAGGTCAAGTAATTTTACAAGGTTACTGAATAAATTAGTGGACTGGGAAAGCTTTACCAGTACATTTTGCTCCATTATATTTTTTTGAAAGCAGTACTTAGCAGTAAATCATAGAACTATATTCATTGAAAGAGCGGGTTGACTCTTTCACCTCATGGCTGACGTTTTTAGTGAGTTGTCATTAAATGCAAACAAAGAACGTAGGTTGCTAGTAAGTGTTTATAGACTTTATTAAGACATGGATTCCAATGCTGTGTAGCATGTCTGACCAAACCTGTCACTGCTTACTGGCTCTTCAGGGATGATGTTTCCTGACCCTTGTGCAACTAGTGAATGAGCTGAGTGTATTTGCAGTGCTGGTAAGCCATATAAGGGAAATTTCTAGTGTAATGAAACTGCCAGTAAATGGCACCCAGATGATGCCTCAGCAAAAGGACCAAGGACTAACTGTACAGGGAAAATTGACTCATCAAACAACACCAAAAGGCTTTTTTAATTTTTTTTTTTTTAAAATATGATAAAAATACACTACTTTGGTGACAGAACTTCTGTTGTCTCTGCATATGTTTTCTCTATAGTGTGGAACAGTAGATGAAATCCATCTCCGTGAAGGTCAAAGAGGCCAGCACATTTCACTATCTCTTTGAAGACTGATTCTGATCTGGTGAAATATGTTTTATTGCCCTAATTTACATCTTATATGAAAGAAGGAGATGAATTATTATCATGCTTTGCTTCAGTTATACACCCAACAAGTAATCAATTAGTATGATAATAAGAAGGCAATGGAGTGGAATAAGGTGATGAGGGATATGCATCTATTTAATTTTTTAAGTTTTGAAGATATCCTATAGAAATTAAAATGTGTAAACGGGCAATGGAGCAGAAAAAGGGACATATAAAGTCTGTTGGCTCAAAGTCAAATAGCAAGAAAAACAGCTATTCCTCACCAAGATGACAATGTGAGTTTCCTTTTAGACCTTATGACAAAATCTGAATGAACTAAGCTTGCTGGTGTCCCATAAATTCAGAAAGCAGAAGTTGTAAGGTAAATTAAGAAATATCACTGTGGTTACCTCCAGTTCTTGGATTAAATTTAATACCTGCATTCTTATCCATACTGGCTCATTCAAGCTATGGGGAACTCCTTATGTTTCAGGAGATTGCAGGCACACCCCCAAAAAAACGTTGCATTAGTAAAGAAGTAGGCAAAGAAAAGACTTTTGTCAGTGGCATAACAACTAATACTGTTCAAAATAGCCTATTACAAATGGGCCATAGCAGTACAAAAAGTTGTCATTCAAGTCACAGGGCAGCAGGTATAATCTAGTGGCTGTTTGTGGAGACAAACAACCATCTGAAGATTTAGCTTACATGAATGTGATTTCCTTGAGTACTTTTTTCATGTGTCATAGAGACATGTTTGTTAGCTTTTTTTTTTACTTTGAAGTTTAATTCTTCAAACCCATCTGGCATTAATTTCATACTCAAGAATAAAAGAGCTGCGAATAACAAAGGCAATGCTGGTCAGGTCAGCAAAAATAAATGAAGTTGATGTAAATTTGTTGTTATTGTTGTGGGTTTTTTTCTGTTATCTGTAACTGTGGCAGGATCTTACCCCTCCTCCAAATGTTTTCATGCTATGTGATCAGCTCTAAATGAACTGTTTCTGGGGATAAAAATCAACTATTTAAGAAGCTTAAGCTAGAATATAGTAGTAAGGAATGTTAAAACAAACAAACAAACAAATAAACAAACAAACCAAAACAAAACAGAAACCACCAAAACCTCCTCCAACTCATTCTCTGAAGAATACTAAAGTTTTTGTGCTTTGGAGCAAGGACTGTCCTTTAGTTAGCTCAATGAAATTACTCAGTGTTGGCAGAATTACATACATCCAACTAGGAAATTATCATTACCTCTTGAGAAATGTTGAAAAAAATGCAGGGTTTTCATTTTAGTTATTGAAAATATTTTTACTTGTTTTTTTAGCAGAAAAGAAAAAAAAAAGAAAGAAAGAAAAAGAAGTCCAAAGTTAAAAGTCTCAGAAGCTTCTCTTCTCAAAGACTTATGAATTTTAGCAAAATCTTACTTCAAAAGTTGGCACACCCTCCCAGGACTTATTTTGTGTATTCTCAGTGCCCTGGTACAAGTCTCCTTCAGGTTCACATAATGCTAGGCTGTCAGACTTTTGGGCCTTAGGAAACAATGTTATCTGTTCTCTTTGACATGCTGAAAGCTGCATCAGACTGTGCTGGATAACACTCATATTTCCAGTTTCACAGACTGTACAAAACTTTGAGTTCATAGCCTCTACTTATGAGCAAGATCTCATAAAAGTAGAGACAGTGTTCTTTGATGAAACATGCAATGGAAATGTTGAAAAGCTCACTGCTGGTATATCTGACAAGACAAACAAACACGTCTGAGTAATAAGAATCTTAACTACGTGCCCTTTCAGATAAATTTGTCATAGCTAGGTGCTTTGTCAGCTTTCTGAAACTATAGGCTTTAATGCAAGCATAAGGAAAACAAGTATTTATCTAAATATTAGTGTCTTTTATTGTGATATATAAATAATAGGCTGTGTCTATCACTGTGTAATAATTTTTCAAGTATTACTAGTACTGCTACCAAACAGGTATAATAGGCAAGTAAACAAATCCCACAAATTTGTGTTCACATTTACTAAACATTGCATGGTTTTGAAGAAATTCCCTAACCCAATTACAAGCAAAACCAAGGTCAATAACTTGTATATAGAAAAGGATCACAAAGAGAAAAGAGTTAGTGTGAATGGAATCTAAAAGAGACTACCAGAATTTCACTGTGAATAAAATATTGATCTGTTTTGCTCTGAACACATTTGAAACATGGAGTGTGTGAGTAATAAAAATCTAGATTTTCATATCTTCTCCTAATGAATGGTTTCTCTTCATCATTGTTTCATATCAAATTTCTAATCTGTATAATATGTGTCCTGTGTAATTCTGTGTCTTCTAAGTACTTTAATAAAAATGCTTTGTGGGATTATATCAAATGCATTGGGAAAATCCAAATACATGAGACCAACACAGTTACCATTTTCAAGTCAGGATTGAAAAAACATTTTAAAAAGTTTAAAAAGACAGTATTTCTCACATGTCTCTTGGTCTTGTGTAAAAGCAGCTTAAGTGAAACACATTGCAAATGAGAACTTAAATCAATGTACTGTCTGGATGAGGAGGAATTAAATTTCTTTATATTAGCCCATAAAGTGCTGTGTTTTGGATTTTTGACTAAAGCGGTATTGATAGCCCACAAATATTTCAGCTATTGTTGAACAGTGTTTGCATGGCACTGAGACCTTCTTGATTTTTCATGCTCTCCCCCAGCGAGTAGGCTGGGGCTGGGCAAAAGATTGTGAGAGGCAGAGCTGGGACAGCTGAACCAAAGGGATATTCCATGCTATAATAAAAACTGAGGGGATGTTTTTCCAAAGTAGCCTTTGCACACAGGCTGTGTGGGCATCAGTCTGCTGGTGCAATGTGGTGAGTGATTGCCTTTGCATCAGTGACTTGTTTTGGGGGTATTCTCCCCCTTTTTTATTCACGTACTGAACTGTCTTTATCTCAATCCATGAGTTTTTCTCATTTTTGTCTTTCCAACTCTCTCCCCCATCCTGCTGGGAGAAGGGGAAGCAACTGGGTCGGTGCTTATCTGCTGCTTGGAGTCAAGCTACCACAATCATAATTACTGTAACTGCCAAAAGTAGTAAAGGATGACTCTGCTGTGGTGGCAGTGTCTTAAGTTCAGCATATGATAGTGTAATATCATTGGCCTATAAACATAAAAGAAGGTCTCACCACCACCTGAAATATTGATGAAGATCAATACTGCACCATTTTCCTAATATGCTTCAAACAGGCCTATGTTATCACTTATTTTGATTCTCAGTTGCTGCATATTTGTGGTTAACAGTTCAAAGCTTCAGTTAAAGATGCCTTTGGGGAAGTTTTGGGTGCTTCCTAAGGCAACCCTGCTTCCTTTAGCTTGCCACAGAGTAGCTGCTTGGGAACTGGCAGTGTCAGTTTAATCTGCATACACAGCCTGCAGCAGCTGGACCTTCACTGTCAATGCCTCAGTGCAGTGGTTCTCCATTCTCAATGTGCAGAACGCCAAAAGGCTGCAAAACTGTATTCCTAATCATCTTATCACATCTACCTCACCTGGAGCAGAACAAGCAAGTTCTTCCAATCAGTGGATTACTTCTGTACCACATCCTGTTCTAACCTTCAAAAAATAGCACATGTTAACATGTCTTTTGTGTAGTGGAGAGCTTGATTCCAGCATACCTGACTACATCCTTCCACAAACCCTAATTACCTTCTGGATACAAGAGACTATGTCTCTGTAAATGTAATCATGAGCATCCCAAGCGCTTACAAAAGAAATAACCTCAGGAATTATCTGAAGTTTCAGTTTCACTGGTACAAATATAACAAAGAACATATCTCCTTAGAATGGTTCATATGCAATATTACTTTTTGTGAAATTATTCTTTAAAGCGAAGCTGATTTCAAAACCTGAAAATCAATGTGTCATCAGCTAAATTTTGATTTGGGTGCAATCATAGTACACAGGAGCTTCTGAATAATCTGTTCAGGAATTTCAGAAAGTGAATGCAGATCAGAAAGGTTAAAAGCATCCCTAATATTTGAATATGAATGATGATG
This sequence comes from Astur gentilis, assembly GCF_929443795.1. Lineage (NCBI taxonomy): Eukaryota > Metazoa > Chordata > Aves > Accipitriformes > Accipitridae > Astur > Astur gentilis. Next base: position 41,236,059 of record NC_064919.1, read on the forward strand.
GCCAGTTTAAGATCATAAATTTCTTTTATTAAATTTGTTGAGTAAACCAGTTCAAACAGCACATGCCAATGACATCCCTTTTTATACTAATACAACAGTCATTATGTTAATACATGGCTGACTTAAAATATATATCAGAACTCATCTGAAACAAAAATTAGTTTGTCTAGCAAGACACAGTACAACACATAAAACCAGTGAAATCAAGCAATATTAGAAATGTTGGGTACATTGCTGCTTAATGTCTTAGTAATTTATGATTAGTCCTTTTCCTCCTTTACTGTTGATGTGTCTTGATTTCCTGTGCTAAGCAATAAACTACCTGAGCCCTAACCTGCCAGCATTGAACAGTTATGTACACTGGGTCAATAAAATAATTGATTACTATTCTGGAAAAAAGAAGTGCATAGACTTGATGGCTGGTTGTCATTAGGGAAAAGAAAGATCAGCAGAAGACTAAAAATGTGTATGTTAGAAGAAGTAGTGACACAAGACTGACATTGTCTCATGTTTTCCAGAATTCAGACAGTACAGGTGAGATGAATAGTAGATACATGAAAGATCAAATGTCACTGTTGCCAGTGTAAAAAAAAAAACAACTCTTTAGCTGATCTAGAGCACATACTCTGGTTGATAGGTTCTGCTGAAGACATTCATAGACTGACTTTAACAATAAGAGGTTCATGAACCAGATAGAAGTTGGAACAAAAAGGTCATGCAATTCCAGTTGCTAGGCAAAAATAAATTTTATAGGCTTTTTATTCCTCATGCCCTTATGGAGTAACCCTACATAGTAGGTTTCTTGTAATTTTCCACCCTGAACAATCACAAAAGAAAGGGGAAAGAATGGCATGGCTTAACTGACACCTCAGTAGAAAGACAACAATAAAAATAGGGTAAATATGATCACCAGAAGATTAAAATGATAACTGTAGAGGCAGCTGAAACTGGAAGTGGATTTTTAGATATGAATTGATAAGAGTTTGAAATATAGAAGGGCATGGGACTAAAAAAATGAACTACATTGACAAGTAGTATATTGTTTGATCTAGTGGGTTATTTTGCACTGGGAGGGTGTATAGGTTTTGTGTGGCAAGGTTTTGGTAGCGGGGAGGGTTACAGGGGTGGCTTCTGTAAGAAGCTGCTGGAAGCTTCCCCTGGGTTCAAGAGAGCCCATACCAGCCGGCTCTAAGACGGACCCGCCACCAGCCAAGGCCGAGCCAATCAGTGATAGTGGTAACGCCTCTGTGATAACATTTTTAAGAAGGAAAAAAAAAAAGTTGGGACGGACAGAAACAGCTGCCAGAGAGAGGAGTGAGAACATGTAAGAGACATGTTCTGCGGACACCAAGGTCAGTGAAGAAGGAGGGGGAGGAGGTGCTCCAGGCATCGGAGCAGAGATTACCCTGAAGCCCATGGTGAAGACCCTGGTGAGGCAGGTTGTCCCCCTGCAGCCCACAGGGGTCCACAGTGGAGCAGATATCCACCTGCAGCCCATGGAGGACCCCATGCCGGAGCAGGTGAGTTCCCAAAGGAGTCTGTGACCGCGTGGGAACCCCGCGCTGGAGCAGGCTCCTGGCAGGACCTGTGGATCTGTGGAGATAGGAGCCCACGGAGCAGGTTTTCTGGCAGGACTTGTGACCCCGTGGGGGACCCACGCTGGAGCAGTGTGCTCCTGAAGGACTGCACACTGTGGAAAGGACCCATGCTGGAGCAGTTTGTGAAGAACTGCAGCCCGTGGGAAAGGCCCACGTTGGAGAAGTTCGTGGAGGACTGTCTCCCATGGGTGGGACCCCATGCTGGAGCAGGGGAAGAGTGTGATGAGCCCTCCCCTTGAGGAGGATTAGAGGTGGCAGAAGATAACGTGTGATGACCGTAAACCCCATCCCTGTCCCCCTGTGCCGCTGGGTGGGCTTGGTGGAGAAATCTGGGAGTGAAGTTGTGCCCGGGAAGAAGGGAGGGGTGAAGGGAAGGTGTTCTGAGATTTGGTTTTATTTCTCATTACCTTGCTCTGGTTGATTTATAATAAATAGAGTTAATCTGGGAGTGAAGTTGTGCCCGGGAAGAAGGGAGGGGCGGAGGGAAGGTGTTCTGAGATTTGGTTTTATTTCTCATTACCTTACTCTGGTTGATTTGTAATAAATTGAGCTAATTTTCCCCAAGCTGAGTCTGTTTTGCCTGTGACGGTAATTAGTGAATGATCTCTCCTGTCCTTATTTCGACACACAAGCTTTTTGTTATATTTTTCTCTCCCCTGTCCAGCTGAGGGGGGGGAGTGATAGAACGGCTTTGGTGGGCACCTGGCGTCCAGCCAGGGTCAACCCATCACAGAGGGACTGGTTCATTATGGTTCCATAAGAGGCATGAGAGGCACTTAAACTCAGTAAATTATTATTTAAAATGCTTTTTATTACTGCTAACACTGTAAGAGAACAGAATAGATAATCTTACCTACCTTCAGATGCTGGGAGCACTGAGCAGCGTAACATCAAACAGACTCCAACCCATGTGCAGCATATCATGCAGGCCCTGTCTATAGCAGAGATTTTCCCCTTTCAGTCATAAGAGCTATTATAAGATAATCTTTACAAGGGAACAACTCTATTCATCATTTCTAGAGTTAAAGAGTTCTTACAAGAAATTCTTACTGTGCTTTTAAATAAAGGCAAGGCTACACTGGTGGCATTATCACCAGTACTGAGTGTGAGCTGCTTGCAGGCTTCTCTGTTGCTGTAAGGTGGCTGAGGTTATCCTGCGGCCGAGGGATTTATGCAGCACAACATAGCCTGAAGGCCACACTGGATGCACAGCGCAGCACTGGCGTGGACATACTCAGGTTAACTGTATTGTGCATCCCTAACTACATGAATCATTTGTATCTCTTGCTGATATGACTTCTGGATAAAATTTGAGTAGTTAAAAAGGTTTTGGAAAACCATAACTGACACTGAAATTACCCACTCAACAGGAAAGGAGAAACAATTTTTTAAAATTCCTAAATGTGGCTTTCAGCCTGACAGTATTTCCTTTTAAAAGTAATTTTAGTTATTCAAGTAAATTGCCTCTTTTTCTGTTTTGCATATTTTACTGGTTTTACCTTTGGGTTTTTTTCAATTCTGAGTTTTTATTTCACTGGCATGCACTTTCTTCAAAAGTAAGTTCTTGTCAGGAACAGAGAAGATTTATTGTATCTCCAACTACACTACAATGTCATTAAGAACAATGCTGTACCATAGTTGTTTTAGGAAAATGGTATTTTCTCTTCATTTTAGTGCTTGAGAATAAAATAAGTGAGATTGACAGCTGTAGAGCTTGAAGTACTTTATCCAGAGCATTGATACAGCACAGCCAGAGGCTATGCAAGCTTCCTTACATTGCATCCAACACTGGGTCTGAGCAATCTCTATCTTTAGAGGCAAGACAGAGTTTGCATTCTGGTTTTAGTTTCTCTGTGCAGAGAATGCAAGATGTCCCTTGTTACATTTCCTTTTACATAATTAGTTGTGGATGGACTAGATTACCAAGGCAATTGATTCAATTTTCACATTGAAAGTACCCATTTTAATGTCTACAAATAATTTGGACTTGAAGCCCTATCTGCAGCTATTTCATATTTCATGTAATTGGACTGTAACCTAACTTTCTATACAAGTGAAGTGCTTATCAGCAAAGAATTTGCTTGTTATCAGCCACGTTAGTAAAATACCCTGCAAATTGTATTTTCATTTGAATATTCATTACATGTTTAATTTATCTCTGTCTCAATGTAAGTTATAGGCCTACCAATTCTACTTGACTTTATGAAACATGTTATGACACATATGAAGACAATCATCTAAAAACTATGTTCTGCTTTAGCTTATAATTCTGTAATTTTATTAGCTACTCACTGGGCAGCAAGTACAAAAACTATTAAAGTATGGGACAGGTATAATTCAAAATCCATAAAGAATATCTTCAGAAATAACAAAAACTTTTCTGTAAATCTAAATTTTGTCTCTATGTAGATACTTTAGCTTTATTTTAACCTTCCAGTTAAACTAATTAAGACAATACAATAATGAAACAAAATGAAAAAAAGGCAAGCATGGCTGTGTTAAATATTTAACGAGAAAGACCATTCAAACATTAAACTCCTCAGAGACTTAATTAAATTCCTAGAGACATCAGAAGCCAATGAGTCATGCAATCATAAGAAAAAAGGGCTGAAAAGGATTTCAGTAAGTCATCTTATAAATAATTTGTGAGCTTTATAGTGTTTTTACAATTATGGGTACAATTTGAGTGTTTTGTGGGTTTCTTTTGATGTAAGAAAAATATAAAGTTAAATGCATAAACTGGGGCAAACTGTACAGCCATTCAAGTTGGCCATACACACATATTTTTGATGCAGTGTCTGCCACTGGTATCTGGGAAAAGAACTGTGAGTCTCTGGTTGTGTGTTCAACAAAAGATATAAAATTGCCCCATAAAGTTGGTTGAGCTTGACAAAGGCAATGATCATTCACTGCATAAAAGAGCATCTGCCCATTCCAGCTGCTACACACACCTGTATATTTTGTCCATCAGAGACTCTCCCCAGCACTCTTACTTCTTTGCCTTGTATCTCTGTACTGAGATTGCGTGGCAAGGTTTTGGTAGCAGAGGGGCTACAGGAGTGGCGGAGTGGCTTCTGTGAGAAGCTGCTAGAAGTTTCCTCCATATCCAAAAGAGCCAAGGACAGCCATCTCCATGATGGACCTGTTGCAGGCCAAAGCTGAGCCAATCTGCAAGGGTGGTAATGCCTCTAAGCACATGTTAAAGAAAGGGTAAAAAAAAATGCTGTGCAACAGTAGCTGGAAAGGAGGATTGAGAATATGTGAGAGAAACAACCCTAAAGACACCAAGGCCAGTGATGAAGGAGAGGGAGGATGTGCTCCAGGCACCAGAGCAGAGATTCCCCTGCAGCCCATGGGGAAGACCATAGTGAGGAAGGCTGTCCCCCTGCAGCCCATGGAGGTCCACAGTGGAGCAGATATCCATCTGCAGCCTGTGGAGGACCCCACACCAGAGCAGGTAGATGCCTGAAGAAGGCCGTGACCCTGTGGGAAGCCGGCGCTGGAGCAGACTCCTGGCAGGACCTGCAGACCCATGGAGAGAGGAGCCCACGCTGGAGCAAGTTTTCTGGCAGGACTTGTGACCCCACAGGGGACCATGCACTGGAGCAGTCTGCTCCTGAAAGACTGCATTCCATGGAAAGGACCCGCATTGGAGCAGTTTGTGAAGAACTGCAGTCCGTGGGAAGGGCCCATGTTGGAGAAGTTCATGGAGGACTATGTTGCGTGGGTGGAACCCTACACTCAAACCAGGGAATAACATGGGAGGAAGGACCAGCAGAGAAAACGTGTTATGAGCTGACCTCAACCCCCATTCACTGTCCCCTGCACCACTTGAGGTCAAGAGGCAAGTTGAACCTGGGAAGAAGGGAGGGTGGGAGGAAGGCATTTTTAGATCTGTTCTTATTTCTCATTATATTAATCTCTTATTAATTTGCAATAAATTAAATTAATTTATCTGAGATGAGTTTATTTTGTCCAAGACAGTGATTGGTGCGTAATCTCACTGTCCTTGTGTCAACCCAGGAGCCTTTTGTAATATTTTCACTGCCACCTCCAGCTGAGGAGGGGGAGTAATTGAGCAGCTTGATGGACACCTGGTGGTCAGCCAATGTCAACCCACCACTGTCTCCTAATCTCTGTTCTTAGGACTCTTTGAGGGTTTTTTGCTACCATATTTACAGTACTTCACTGGCCACCATCTACCTTTGGCTCTTTGGGGTCATGAAACATTCATGGCCCTAATACAAAAGGAATGCCATACATGTAGAGAAAGCAGCTGGTTATGTTTACTACCTGTCCTAAAGGGTCCCTGGACCAAGTTTCTCTGATGCCTGTTCTTTCCTTTCAGAAAAGAGCAACTGTATTGAATAGAGACTGAGAAATTATCCTTTATGGTTTTCTGGGACTTTTTATTTTATTTGAGTATCATTGGCATGAGATCATGTGACCCTGACATCATTGACAGATTTTGTGAATCCCAGAACAGACTTTATTGCTAGGTTACACAGATTACTCCTTCAACTAGCTAGTTTACTATCTATCTGGACTGAGATCACACATAAGGGAATTTCTGCTGAACTGTAAGGCATGCAGCCCTTCACTTATGGAAAGGTTTGTTTGCTAGGTGAGGAACTGGAGTCCTTAAATGCCAGCAAGTGAGAGACGCCTATGTTCAAGACTCAACAATTTTAAAGTGGATAATCACAAAACCACAATTCTGTGATAAGTAGCCACAGGTCTGCTTCATAGTCTGCTGTGAAGCAGGCTACAACTAGAAAATGCAGTTTAGTAGGGAGGAGAGATCTTCATGTTCAACCCAAAGCTGATCTTCCATAAATGAATAAATTGCATGTTTGCTCATCAGAGATTAGCAGAGTTGTGCCTTTGCTCAGACCTTGTTTTCCCCCAAATCCCTGGGTACATGGAAGTGAGCAGAGGCAGAGTTAACTGCTACACATTCAAAGAGACTGTAACAACTACAGAAAAAAATGGTGCATTGTGCATGGAACAGAAAAGGACAAGATATAGTGCTTTTATGAATAGTCTGTTTTGTAACTGTGCCATTGTGTGGAGCTTAAACTATAGGGTCTAAGAAATACCAATGTCTAAAAATATTATAAAAGCTAATTTCTGTCAGTCCTAAAAAACCCATCACTTAAAAACACAGGTGTCTTGTTTCACTCGGTGGGTGTGGGATGTGATCTTTTATATAGTCTGTTGATGCACTCAGGAGTCACAACAATGACTCAGGAGGGACAGGGAAAATTTCAATACCCTGTTTCGCTAGGTGAATCCCAGGGTAGGAGTCACGACAACGGCTCCTAAATTCTCAAAATATGTTTTATTTAATGTTGGGTCATAACACAAGTGTGGCTAAATTTGACATAGCAGATATTTCAAATAAAAAACTTGACACCTAACAGCCATAGTAAAATATTCCTAACAAGAAGGTAGAAGGAAGAGAAGAGATGAGAGAGAGAGAGAGAGAGAATAAAGACAAAAAAAGAAGAGGTAATTATCAACACCCTTGGATCCAGTGAAGAAAGAGTCTTGGTAGTAGCTGTTTGGATTCCTCGGGCAATGAGCATGCACCTGGAGTTGGTCTCCCCCCTTTTATACCCTCATCCAAGAGCCCTTCATGCATGCATTGTGGGGTTTTCTCAAAAGTTCTTAGGGAGGAGGGTGGGGTTGCTGATGCCCTGTTATTCCATTTAACTTGTTTACACAACTGCCATGGTAAGGACCTGTGGCAAAACTCCAAACCTGTGACAAATGTCCGAAGCGCAACTGCTAGAAAACTTCCCAGAAAGACAAGTGGTGAAAAGCCTTTTCAAGGCACAACGACTAGAAAGCCACCCAGAAACAGTTCACTAACCCACCTCTGCAGGGCACATCCTGTTTCAGCTGCTTGTGGCTACCTGATTAGTTGTTTGAGACAAAATGGTTGCCAGTCTCTCACAGTGTCTCGGTCACTTTCAACAGGTAAATTTGACAACAACAACATTAAAGATTTGTTCAATAATAAAATTGGTAGAATAAATTAGTTAATATTTAGTATGAAGTTTATTTAGCAAGAATTAAAATATCTTTCAGCAAATATGGCAAATACCAGATGCTAAAACTTCTTCATTAAGAACTGTTTAAATCATTGCTTTTGAATGACTCCTGATCTGTTATTTCAAAAGGATGGTTTCAAAGCATGAGAAGAAATACTATACTTCACATAATAAAAGAAGATTGCTTCATCCAGATAAAAAAAAAAAAACCAACCAAACATTAAAAACAGCAGAAAAAAACAGTAAATATAGATGATGTTGATGATGATAAATGATAGTTTAAAAAATACAGCCCAGATACAATGCAACTGTTTGGAAATGCTAATCCAGATACTATAGAATTTTTCAGTCTTCTGAGTACTTCACAGCATTCAGGTTCATGTTGCCATTTTCAAGGTGCACTAATGCCACTTTCAGACACTTATGTTTCATTGGCACTCCCTTCAGAAAATGTGTTATGCAAGTAACAAAACCCAGAAAGTGTAATATTAAGAAAGAAAGCGACGGGTTCAGAGAAAAAATATCTAGTCTCAGATGCATTCTTTATTATGTATATATCTTTAAATTTCAGGTTCAATTTTACAGGGAAAAAAGAAAAGGCTGGGGGGAGGGGGAAGAGAAAAAAGGCGTACCTTAAAGAAATAGTAGAAATTACTGAATAGTTTCTTATTGCCTATAGTTAAAGAACTATTATTTCTATGGGTTTGATCATGAAATTTCTTCATGCTTGGTCATACCACTGAAGACAGAGCTATTTTCAGGACAGATGAAGGATCTGTATTCCACAAAGAAGAAATAAAGCATGGGAAACTGTATTATGATGCAGCAGTACTTTTTTGTTACTTCAGAGTAGGAGATACATACATTTTTGACAAAATAAAGATTGCTTTATCTGTTCTAAGTTAGAACACACTTCCCAATATATTTTAATGTTTACAAAAAATAAAACTGCATAGCTGATGTATACTAATGTATTCATTTAACAAACTAAGCTTTTCCTCTCTGTCAGGGGTTATGTTGTATGATATTACATTATATGCTTTCAGACTTGGCTGTTGTGGAGCTACCGAACTTATATTCCTAATCAATTAAGTATTTAAAAAATTGTTCCTCAATCATAAAATACTATGTACATAAATGTCATACTTTTTTTTCACCTTCACAACAGAAATGGAAAAGGCAACCCTCACAGCCCATATAAGTCTTCCTTGAAGCATTCTGAAGAACATACTGGGTGAAGCTTCTTGTGGTTTGATTTTACATGAAAATGGTCATTTGCTCTCATACAATCTAAAAAGAAACCAGTGACTTGAAATCTCTGGTGGGATGGCTTCTTCCATGTGAAAAAACAAGAGTAGCCTTTTACTTCCATGGTAGAAGTAACAGTGACTAGTTCAAGGGTTCTGATTGCAGCATGATATCCTTTTGTAAAAACAGGTTCATCAGGGTTTTGCGACTGCTCCATGACCTCCCATACACTGAGCTCACAAGGAGGGAGGTATGCTGTTCTCTTGAACACCAGCAGTTGCATGAAAAACCACAACACCCTTTTATTCCAGTAGCTTCAGGGAGAGGGAGACCTCACCCCTGTCTGCAGGATAAACTAATCTCGTGCAAGTCAGCAACCCTGAAAGTGTTTTATCACAAGAAGTTGTTCTGTGAGTGGAAAAGTAGTAGCTCTGCAACACCTGGCTAATTAAAAGACGAGCTAGGAGGTGTATATGTGCTCAGCCCAATGTTTTGATATTCAAAGATTAAAATTCACCTCAAAGACCTGAAGGATGTGGCAGATCTGAGATGGCCTTTATCCATGTGTTCCTTCCCATTGCCCAGGGATGCCTGGCATCTTAATAGTGAGTGTGCAGAGACCAGTAACATATCAAAGAATATTCTTAAGTGCTACTTATATTGGTATACAAGTATAAAGAATTGCAATACAGCTGCAGTGAGAAGGTTTTGCCCTTACACTGTGTTGTTCAAACATTTCTCAGAACTGGATTAGCTCAGTGGAAGTTGACAGGTTTGGACTTAATTTCTTATCCAAAAGAGTAACAACAATCCTACAATTTCTTCTGGTTGACTTAGAAAGATTTCTAAATATTAAAGCAGCAGTCTTATGCCACATTAAGTATAATCTTTGCTATAGGGAAAAAGAGGCATAACTCTAGATTCATACACTTACAATTCCCATTGACTTTATTACCATTAGTTTTCAATTTCCTTGTCTTCTGGGTCAGTGTAATGACAAGCAATGGTATTTTATGATTAATAAAAACATAATTTATTTGTCATTTCACATTTGTTTGATTTAGTGTGAAGAAAGTTTATTTGCTCTGTTGAATCTTGCACAGAAAATAAAAAGAGTAGGAAGACTAATTCCTCCATGACAGAAGAGAGGAATCTAAGGTTAAAATTTTATTCCTTATTCAGTCAGGCCCTAACGTGACTTGTAGCCCTGTTCTTGTGGTGGTTTTCAGAGGAAAGATTTTAGTTAATAGGTAATTTGAGATTTCCAGAAATAAATTTATAAACTACATATAATAAAGTGAGGCCTCTATTTCTAAAAGTTAGTTCATTGTACACAGTACTATTTTGAAATTTTTAATGGCCTATGGGACTGTTTCTTTCCAGAATCACACATCTTAGTTACTGAAGCTGAGATAGTCTCTCTGATAGCTGTAAAGGATTTTGATGTACATTTTGGTCTTCAAACCTTCATCTCAAAATGAGATGAAATATGACTGCACAACAATCTAAAGATTTTACATTACTTAGGCCTTGAGCATGTGAATTTCCAGCCTAAATGACTTTCTCTTTTGCAGTGAGTTGACCTTGGCTGACCACTAGGTGCCCACCAAGCTGCTCTATCAGTCCCACTCCTCAACAGGACAGGAGAGAAAAAAAACAACAAAAATCTCATGGTTCAAGTTAAGGACAGGGAGATCACTCACCAATTACTGTCATGAACAAAACAGCCTTGACCTGGAGAAATTAATTTAATCTACTGCAAATCAATTAGAGTGTAGGATAATGAGAACTAAGAACAAATCTAAAACCCCCTTCCTCCCACCCTCCCTTCTTCCCAGGTGTATTGGGTCTGGCTGAGATGAAGTTAACTTTCCCCATAGCAAGCCTCATAGTGCTGTGCTTTGAATTGGTAGCTAGAAAGGTGTTGATAACACACCCATGTTTTAGCTACTGCTGAGCAGTCCTCGCACAGCATGAAGGCTGTATCTCCAGCATTTCCCCCTCCTCACCAATAGGCTGGGGGTAGGCAAGATCTTGGGAGGGAACATAGCCAGGACAGCTGCCCCAAACTGACCAAAGGGATATTCCATACAATATGACATCTGCTTAGCAATAAAAGCTGAGAGAAAGGAGGAGGAAGGGGGGGCATTCATTATTTACATTTGTCTTCCAGAGCAACCTCTACATGTACTGAAGCCCTGTTTCCAGGAAGTGGCCAGACATCGGCTGCTGATGGCAAGTAGAGAATAAAATCTTTTGTTTTCCTTTGCTTTTGCATGCAGACTTTGCTTTTGCTCCATAAAATTGTCCTTATCTTGACCCATGAACCTTTCATTATATTTTCTCTCCCCTGTCTGGTTAAGGAGAGGGAGTGATAGAGTGGCTTTGGTGAGTATTCTGGTATCCAGCCAGGGTCCACTCACCACACCAGTTTTAACTTCACTCTAGACTTTTCTATCTCCTCCCCTTGAATGGAGCTAGAGAATGGTGAATGGGGGTTGCAGTCACTTCATAACATGTTGTGTCTTGTGGGATAATTAGAAAAATAGACACATAGCGAACAAGAGACACCATGGGGCTGTTCAATCTGAGCCAGAGGCACCTGCAAGCAGCAGGCCTCAAGGACACAGCGAAGGCTAACTGTTGCTACAAAGTTTGATGAAATAAGCACAAGAAGCTGAATAAGACGGGCCTACATGACTGAAAGCAGGACACCAGGCAAGACAAAGACAGGAGGAACCATTCGCGTGATCAGAAGGCCTTATCCAATTGAACTATTGCTTTAGGCACGTGAACAGCACATGTTAACCAATCAGTAGATGGCTTGCACATGGTTATGGTATATAACCAAGTGTTACGTAGCAATTAAATGGAGAAATAGCAATATCTGTGTTCGTCCGTTTCTCCCCAGGGTGAGTCCCTGGTGATGCGTTGTTTCTCCTAGATTGTCGCAATGGGAAAGTGAGACAGTCTCTGCCTCTTCTTCCTCCTTGCTCTCTTCCCCTGCTCCAGCATGGAGTCCCTCCCACAAGAGACAGTCCTTCCCAAACTTCCCCAACTTAAGTCCTTCCCACGGGCTGCAGTTCTTCACAAATTGCACCAGCATGGGTCCCTTCCACAAGGTACAGTCCTTCAGGACCAGCATTTGTCCCCATGGGGTCACAAGTCCTTCCAGAAAACCTGCTCCAGCATGGGTTCCCTTCCATGGGCCACAGGTCCTGCCAGGAGCCTGCTCCATTGGGGGTTCTCCACAGGTTTACAGCTTTCTTCAGTGCTTATCCACCTGCACCAGCTTGGGGTCCTCAACGGTGTGGATATCTGCTCCTCCATGGACCTTCATGGGCTGCATGGGGACAACTTGCCTCACCATGGTCTCCCCCATGGGCTGCAGGGGAATCTCTGCTCCAGCAACTGGAGCATCCCCTCTCCCTCCTTCTTCACTGACCTTGGTGTCTGCAGAGTTGTTTCACTCACATATTTTCACCTCTCTCAGCTGCTGTTGCACAACATTTTTTTTTACCCTTTCTAATATATGTTGTCACAGAAATGCTCAGCTTTGGCCAGTGGCAGGTCTGTCTTGTGCGAGCTGGCATTAGCTCTATCAGGTATGGGGGAAGCTTCTTGTATTTTCTCACAGAAGCCAAACCTGTAGCCTCCCCACTACCAAAACCTTGCCTTGTAAACCCAATACACCTTTATTATATGTTTGTAATGTAATTAAATCAACTGAGAGAAAGGAGGGTATACTTGCAAGCTTACTAGCCTTCGTGATTAAGGTTCTGCTTATCACTTTAGAGACTTCTGAAATATTACACAAATCAATAACTTGAGTTTTGCAGACTGTGCCTAAAGCAGAGGGACTTGTATTTCCTTACTTGTTGGTATTATGAGGATTATTTGATAAAGGTTTTTGAGATATTTGGCCAGTATGATGAACCTATATTAGAGAAAAGTCTACTTACAAATAAAATAAAATAAAATAAAATAAAATAAAATAAAATAAAATAAAATAAAATAAAATAAATAAATAAAATACTTGTACTGGTACCTTGATTTCTCTCTCTTTGCCGTGATGTTATATAGTACATGACCAAGGTGTATGTCTAGATTAGTATTTGTGAAAGCTGGGAATTCCCAAAGATGCGAGTCTCTTAGAGGGCAGAATATTGCTGCTTTAATGCTTTTTTAGGCTAAGGACAAAGTTTGGCTTTACATACCTTTTCTCTACAGATGTTTTCCATTTAGGTAACTGTGAATAATCACTTCTAATAAGTAAAGAAACAGCATGGCATTCGCAGCATGCCAGCAATTAATTTGGTCAGGTATTTACCTGATCACAAATAACAAAACTAGATTGACAATACAAAACTCAAGATTTGTGACAGGGAAGAATTCTAAAGAATTAGAATTAATTCTCATTACAATTAATGACAATTAAATTATTGTCCAAATCTAACATAACTTATATTATTACTTAATATTCCAATGACAGTTTGAAGTGACCTTATTCTTTTTCCTTATCAGTCAGTCAACCTTATTATGGGATACTATGGAAAGTTAATGTTAGACCAGACTGCTTTAGAACAGTTCAAGGATGTGACAGAAAAGACCTAAGATGTAATACTTTTAGTGAATATGTTTTGATACGTTATTTTAATTTATGGCCTTATTACATAAAGTACCTGGAGCACCTAATAAGAGAGAGACTGCATACAATTTTTACTTTTGCTGCACTGTTCTTGAGTCTTGTAAAAGAACTGAACCATTCAAAATGAGTTACAGGACATAGAATTCTTAACCCTTTTGAACTTGGGGAAAAATTGTTACTCAGTATGACTCCTCCAAACCCAACCTGACTAACAGGAGCTTCCAAAAGTAAGGTGTATTAAAACATAAAACCAAAATTCATAAATAATATTTAATACCAAATGTTAGTACCATGGAGCAAAATTGTAATTACATGCAAAGATTGGAAGTTAAAACTGAAAAGATAAAAAATGCAATGATCAATTTTTAATTTGAAGACCCTGTGTACATCCCCTAGTATATAAACTATAAATTTCATGATCATCTATAATTTTTTGTTTAGTCCTCTGCTTCATTCATAATTGGGCTAGTATGTACTCACTTAATGAACACATATTTAGTACATTATTTTATCTCATTGATTATTTTTTGCCCTCATGCTTTAGGAGATAGTACATACTCTTCCAACTGTAATATAAGTATTGCATTATCAATTTTCCAGCAGTATTTCAGTGGTAATAATCGCTACAACATTTTCAACATTCATAATATTAGTATATTTTATTTGTTTACTATCTTCTTAGGGAGCTTATGGAGGGCAGGAGAAGGAAATATATAACCAGTTTACAGGTGAGGAACATAAAAACTTATATCAAAGAATCCCATAATTAAAATTTCCCATTCAATTGGAGTAAGCTCTGATTTTCCTTTCCTTCCTTTATAAAGCTGTAGCATTACTGTTCAGATCTGACTAGGAATAAATTCCTGTTTCTATTGAAATAATTATTTTGTATATCAGTTCAGCAAGAACTATCCATTCCTAGCTGTTTAGGCTGAAGCATTTTAGAATAGTTACCATTTTTATGGCTTACACTGACAATTAACTACTATCATTAAATTTCAGGATTAACATTTTAAATAAATTTATGGAGAGAAAGGAAGTTTGTCTCTGTTTTAGTCATTAACTCAAGGTACCTAAAGACTGAGAAAGGTGATATTCCATCAGTTTTTAATTGGTTCAAACTTGGAGAAGACAAAGAGATTAGGAATGTTCACTTTTAAATGAAAGCTTAAGTTCAGCCATATGAATGCAAGAATATCAAACTGGGCCAAGAGTTTGACATTTCAGGACTGGGTAAACACTTCTTGAACCATCTTTTTGCTTCTTGTTTGTCAGCCAGCTTACAGTTTAGGGAAGCTAAAGAAAACACCACCACCAACAAAAAAACGCAAGCAAACAAACAGAAAATGCCCTCATTAAAACTTCTCACAGCCACAGGCACAATCATATCTTCCCCATGGTTCACCCTGAATCTATTTAACTTTTAGTCTTAAGGCTTGCTCTTGCATCTGTGCTTTGAGTTATGCCTTGTGGAGCTGTTCACCTCAGATATTACACACCATGATTACCAAAATATTTCACTGATTTTCCTTAAGACTCAATTTGCTTATTTTTTACTTCTTTCCATTTTCAATACTTGGCTCATTTTACACAGTTCCCTTTATCTAGCCCTATTTTTCCCCCAAAGGGAGATAAGCACTGTCTTCTTATTTGTGTTCCATGGTTTTGTGTTGTGTTTTTTTTATTTATTTATAGTCAGAATAATAAAGCAGTTGAACTATTTTTACTATTTAAAAGAGAAATATCAATGTATTACTATTGATAAGGGTAGACACACATTAAATATGTTGATACTTATTGCCACTTTAAAACAGAAACAGATTTTAGCAATGTCCTCAAGGAAGCAGTAACGTATTCATATCTAGATTATCTGAATGAAGAATAAGTTAATCAAAAAGAAATGCCTCTGAGACAAGATCATATTTGAAGAAAATCACCTCTTTTGTTTACTGAGATACAATAAAATCCAATTGTAGATTCAGCTGTCCACAAATCATTATTTTGCACTAATAACTAAATATTAGATAAAATGAAAAACCATTTTATAGTGGAAAGGTAGAAGGAAAGGAGACATAAAACTATTTACAAGGGAAAATGATTCTGACATTCTTTTTTAAAAACTGAGCTGTGAAATGCAGTACCAATGATCACTGCTGAAAGCAAAACCAAGATAAAATAGAGGGCTTCTATCAAGGCAGCCTTACAGCTTTTACACAAAATGTGTGTTCAAACTATTCAGAACCTTAAAAATAAACCAAGTTCTTTGAACTTTTCTTGGGAACAACTTTCCTAAGGTACCATGATGTCCTCTGTGCTCCTGTTGCAGAATTCTCAAATGATCAAAATATGGGAGTAGTTACCCTTAGGGCTGGCCAAAACAAGGGTTTCCTTTTGTGCAAGATTGTCTTAGCTGGTTTCAGTTCCAAAGTAAATTACAACATAAATTTTTGATTATTGACCCAAACTGGAAATCCTGTAAAAAAAATAAATAACTTTGGAATTTTAAGAACATATTAAGAAATACAACAGTCTTTTGCACCCTGTAACCTGCTTCCTGAAATTAACATACAGGGTCCCTACATTTGTGATTTTATGAGGCAGTCAGGGCTGCTATTCATTAAATCAGGGCAGCTCACATTTGATCACAAATAACTAGAGAGCTAAGTGTCAAGAATATTTGTGGTTTCCATAAAATGGCTGAAAACATTGATACAGTGCCAGTCCTTGCTGTCACAGGGCCACATAGTCTGAAATTTGAGGATTTCTGAGGATTTTCTGCCAACAAGAAAGACAGGAGAGAATCAGGAAAAATAAATAAATTAAAAGTGTCATTGTGCATTTGAAGACAGAATAAAACTTTCAAATCCTAGTGAACAGGCAGAGTAAATCACAGTCTGAAATTTTTTCACTGTAAAATGCCAGTTTTATAATGAATAGGACCTTATTAAAAATAGTATCTTTGAGCAAAACAGAAACAAAGAAAAAGGACAAATTAAGCCAATGTTTTTTTCTGAAGAGATAATTTTCACACTTCTGCTTTCTGCCAATGATTTGTAGTCATCAAGAGAGCACAAAACCCACATGGATGTCACATTTTGCTCTTCTATAAGCTTGGACACTTTTTGTTTACTGAAGAAGCAGTAGAAGAGAAAACCACAATAATAGAAGTGTAGCATAACCTCGCAGACAGTTACTTCTTTGCCTGCCAGGGCACAATGTTAAATTTATGACAGAAAATGTACCATATCACACAAATTGACTGTAATTAACACATGCGGTAAATAAAGATATTTCAAATGCCTTTACACATTATACTCATTCCCCATACTGAAGGAGAAATACAAATTATACAGACTGAAAGACGCACTAAAGTGCCATAAGAAATTAATTTGATGAATATCTTGTACTTTAGTTGCATACCACCCCTGCTGAGCAGGGAGAAAAATAAATGATTTTCCCTGTAGCTTTCTAGCAAAATGGCATACTGTGGGGTAATTTTTCAGCTCTGGTTTTTTGCTATGTTGAAGTGGTGGAAATCAAACACTGCCCTCTGCTAAATCATTACAAAGGCCTATGCATTTTTATAATTTGTGCATACTTTTTCAAGATGATCTTGGAAAAGCATTTTGTTAGCATGACTTTATTATGTATTACATAACACCACAGAGACAAGGCAAATGACATTGCTCATTTGCTGTGAAAGAACTGAGGCACTGGCACCACCTCTTCAGGAAACCTTCTATGTAGATTGAAATAATAAAGCTAAATAAATTTGACAAGCTCAAAACTCAGCAGTAATTTTTTCCCCCACTCATCTAACCTTTCAAATATTTACTTATTATTTTAATAAAATAACATCTTTCCATTTTGTTTTCTGCAGTTTTTAAGGTCTCAGTGTAACCACCAGGTGATACAGTTCATGTGAGAGCCTGAAGGCAAGAGTTTAAGCCTTGGTACACTTCCCTTTCCTTCACCATTCCTTCCAGCCACTGTTGCCTGTGCACTTTTTCCATTACCATGAACTTGCAGCTTTTATTCCTCATTGGAAGGACTGCTGTTTTCTCCCTAACACAATCCCTTAAAGGTTACTTTGGGCAAACATCCATCCCATTTCACATTTGGTAAGTTACTACATAATATGAGTATCCTTTTTTTTTTTTTAAGCTTGTGCTTCTGTGAGTTCCCTCAGCTGCACATTTCTTCCTCTGCCTCAACAAAATACAGTAATTTAACGTTGATCTTATCAATAATATATTATTATCTAACTCCTCAGTGACTCAGAAACAGTTGTTAAATCAAGTCTCTACAAATTTCTCCAACCTCTTTCATCTATATCCAAGGTAACAGCCATTATATAGGCTGCTATATTCCTGCATTTCCAAAGTCAGTGCCCACTGTGGCTTCACTGCACAGCTAATGCAAGTTATCTGCAATCAGCACAGATGGGAGCACTAGAAGGATGTGTAGGAAAGAAACAGAGATCTGGACAAAAGGAAAAAGTCAAGAGTCAGAATACATGGAAAAAGAGTTCAGAAGGAGTAACCTTACCATCTTAACCAATACCTTAAACGCTGGGAGAGGAATTATGCTGTTCAACAGTCTAGCTAGGTAGGGTAATCTGATCCACAGTGAAGAGTACTTAGTTTTTTTAAAAGTGGTCATGTTAGTATAGGCGTAGCACATTATTCTGTAACTTCAACCAGTCCAAATGGCCTGATGTAAATTCCAAAGAATGAATGGGACACAAGCCAGAAGCAGCATTTGAGTCCATAAAGTGTGTTAAGTCTACATCCATAGACAGGTTCTCTCCATTTATATCCCCAGAGAGGCACATAATATGAACCTGTATCTAATTTTCTATTTAAGGACAAAACTTCTTAAACTCACATCTAGCCTTTGCCAGTACCTCAATAAAAATAGTCTTAAGGATATACCTGGGTTCATTTAATTGACGTCTTTTAACACTTATTCAGGAAAGCTTCTCCCGTTCTCCCTCAGCATCTGCTGTCCTTTTTCAGTTACCCTATTTCTCAAGGTTTATTATGTGTAATCTCCCCTCCCAGTGGTTTTCTAGCCCCACACCTTCTCCTTTCCTTGACATTCTAGATTCCTCATACATAGGTTTTTTTGCATTTTCCTTAGGTCTTCTTTCAGCTTTACGAACTCTTTTGTACTACATTGTCAGACAATAACGATACTGTATACATCACAAGTTCATGGCATATTTGAAAGACTATTTCAGCTATTTCCAAAGCAGAGGTATTTGCTTCCATCTGCAAAGTCTGCACAAAATTGCCAGTCATTTTGGGACAGAGTAACCACTTTGAGTAGGGATGGAGGGAAAGCTGTCACAAGATTAAGGCTGTAGTAAAATCACAGCACATCAAAGCTAACCTGAAATGAGCACTACACAAAAGAAAGCCTTTCCTGTAGTGATGGGATGCTTCCAGGCAGATACCACTGAAATGTTAGAAGATCTTTTCCTAATTCTATCCTAATAGTGAGTTTATAAAATGGAATGAATATCCTGATTTTATGATCACTTTGCATCTGTTTTGCCATACAGTATACAGAAGTTGCATAATAGAATCATGTGGGTATGATACAAATAATATTTAAAAGCCAGAAGACCAATTACAGCTCAAGCAATTAAATACATAGTGTGTCATTAGTGTGAAGTATTTCTGATAGAAAAGTAGAATCATAGGAATACATAAAACTATGAGGCAAGCAATTTTATAGGCAAGGTCATTCTAATATCCTGCCTTGTTAAAAAAAAATGCTACTTTTCAACCTGTGTAAATAATGATGGTTTTAAAACTGTCAGATGTGCAGCATCTTATCTAACTGTTAGCACTATCTCGAGAATTATCTACAATTTAGAAATCAGTTAAGGAGATCTTAAATAGCAGATAAATTTGGGTTCTTTTTTCTCCCTTTTTTTCCTTTTCTTTTGAGAATCCAATTTACAGAAGTCCTGAGACAAATAGATATATTTAAGCTAGAATGAGTGCTCAAGTTCCAGCTCATGTTGTGTTGACAGCCTGAACTTTTTGATATATTCTTAAAAATTTCAGCAGGTTTACACCATAAAATGTTTTCTGTAAAATATGTAATTTCTCATCTTACTGCTAAATACATCATACACTTCCCTGGGATCCCAGTCTTTGTATAAATATAACAAAATTTCTAAGCCTTCTGAACCTATGAGGAAGTACCTACTTTTTAAACTTTCTGTTTATTTACAGCTACAACTTTTATTAATATTTTATGACAAAAGGAGACAAATGTGAAAACAGTAAAGATTTCTAGGCATGAAGATATGATTTATTTTTTTTAATTTAAATATATTTGTGTGTGTACATGCTGTGTGTGCAACTTCTACACAGACAGAGAACACTTCAACAGCCGTTTTGAAATAAGAGACTTTTCCTATAAAATGGTTAGTCAAACACTTGGGGAGCTACTTTTCTTGATAATTATGAAGAGTTTTGTAATATGTTTCAGCTGAGAGGCTAGAATAGTCAGAACATTAGAGACGCTAAAGATTTGGATCTTGTCTTGGAGCAAAACTGTTCAGAAGACCTGGAAAAAGTACCAGTGTTAAACTGGACTTCCGTTAGGCACAGAATAAATGTGATCAAAAGACAAAGAGGTGTAGATTCCATGGTATGTCTTTTGGGGTTTCAATTTAGAAAACTAAATGCTGATCATTTTCTGAAAATTCATACCAACATATGTATTTATTTTTCCCTCAATAATTTATAGTTTATTTCATTTTCACTTTCCTCTGAAGAAAGGCTGGCAGCAGGAAAAGAATGAACGTGTATTTAATATGCAAAATTATGATCAAATTTGCTCTGATTCAGTGGCTGAAGCAAAGCAGAAATAGAATAAATCTGTTTTAGGGACAGATGCTCTATTGTAGTTATCCATGCTGAAATCTTCCAATCAAAACAAAAAAGTTATTTGCCAATGAGAGTTATGAAACCGAGATTGCTAAACAACACTTGAGTGAGAACCAAGACAAGAGTTGATGTTTTTGTTTTCCCTGAGCCACCTGTGAAAAGAAGTTGGCCATAAAGTTACTGATTTTCTGCAGAATTTTGGGGTTTGTTTTCATTCCTTCTCCATAGAACAAAACAGAACAAAAAAGGTTTGGTAAATTTCTCACCTACCTATTTTTACTTTCTCTTTTCTTCCCAATACTCTTTACAAGTAAGCTTCTCAATATTTCCCCCTATATCTTTTTAAACTTTTATTTCCCAGTAGCCTGGCAGCCACAGGAATCTTGAGACTCAAGATAGAACAGCAGCTCTATGTACATTGTAGACCGTGCAATTAAACTTCACTTTGCTGAATGTCTGCTTGTACCTACCAAATGCTATTTAGGAATCTCATTATCACAGCTTAGACCATTAAATAATAATGTCTCTCCTTCCATGTCCCTAGCACAATTTTATTCCTGGGTTTTTTTAAGCTTTCTTTAGACTTCCTTCTTTGATTTTATGAACAGTAATATTACTTAATTAGTAGTACTATCATTAGATTTAATTTCACTTTTGAAATAAAGTATGTAATTTTCTAAGGGTCATAAAGAAAGAAAGGAAAAAAAAAAAAAACCCAACAGCCAGCAATTAGAGGACAGCAGACTGTGACCTGTAAGCCAAATAATATATCTTCTTCTTCACAGAGGAGGACAGATATTGAGAAATCTTCTGCATCAATTTTTATGAAATTATTGACTTAAGATTGC
Source organism: Astur gentilis (assembly GCF_929443795.1). Lineage (NCBI taxonomy): Eukaryota > Metazoa > Chordata > Aves > Accipitriformes > Accipitridae > Astur > Astur gentilis. The sequence continues at coordinate 41,257,365 of NC_064919.1, forward strand.
ATTGTGCCCAACAGAACTGCTGGAACATTTCATAAAAAAAACCTGCACAGGTTAAAATGTCTCTGTCTTGGCAGAAAGAAGGTTCAAGAACTCGATGTTAACAGTGTGAGGTTTCTATTCAGTGACAGGTGGTAAATTGAAAATGGTCCCAGAGGTGTGGCAGTAAAAACTTCCATAAAACTTTGACTGTAAGTTTTTCTTCTGCTATCCATCCTTTCAACAAGATCTTGAAAGAGCAACTGTAATAGCTATCTGAAGAGTAATTCTCCACTAGTGAAAAGATTTTGAGTACTTCATCTCTGTATAAACTATTTTTCTGGAATTTCCCAATTTTGTTCATATTGAGTTCTTTATACAGAAATAAACAGTAAACATTTTCATTGCATGATTTGATCGTTCCCTCAACAAACACATGATAACAGTGTGATCATTCATAAGGAAAGATTTGTGTTACATCTGTGTAATACTCTGTGCAATTAAGTTCCCTGTTAGTATTTAAACCAAAAAAAGGTAACCCAGACAATACATGGAGCATCCACTAAGTAGAAAATGAAACTAGATAAGAACATACATTCCAACAGAATAGGCAAAAAATGGAAAACAACCCAGGTGCATCTCAGATGTTTGCATTTTGTCAAGGCTGAGGAGCTAAACTGCAGCCCCAGTGCACTACCATTATTTCCTGCACATGAGTGCAAGACTCACACTAATGAAGGAAGTAAAATGACTGCAGGTCAAGAAAACAAAAACTTAGAAATTTTAGTTCAAAATAAAGAGACACTGTGACATCGCATTCTTTATTAAACAACAACAACAGCAATAAACAAACACCACCACCCCACCCCACCCCCAACAAACAAACAAACAAACAAAAACCCAGCACAGAGGAAATAACTCTTGCTGATTTCTTTCCATACTAGCAAAAGATAATATGTTTGAGTTTAGTTAGGACGAAACAGCTTTGATGTTAGGTAGAACTTTGTAGTACAATTATTACAACCTGGGACATACTCACTTAAAAAGATACACAAGTACTCAATATGAAAGGGAACAGGAAAGGTTCAGACAAATACCTACCATGTTTGGCAGACCATTCCATGAACGGGGTGATTTTGCAGAAGAACTTTCAAGCACTCTTCCATTCCTACTTTTTTATGGAAGATTTAATAGCGATATTAAATTAATTCTAATACCTGAGATGAGGACCAAGATGTGAAGAAAGTGAATTTTTTCTCTTATGAGAACTTAAAGATGTTTATTAATAGAAACAAGCAATGGTTATTGTGTTCTAATATACAGTATTCTATTATCCCTTAATGTTAGACCTCAAAAGCTTATTATTCATGGCTCATTTTTTCCAATGCTAATAACAGCTTATAAATTGCGCTATATTTTCATTAAAAATCTCATTGTTTGGACTCCATTTTATTGGCACTTTATAAGCATTATACATCACAATGAACTGTATATTTGTGGATATAAACAGTATTGATAGCAGTTCAATTGCAATGAGCAGTTTAATAATTGCCTGCTAATTTGACTTTGAGCAGAAGTTCTTTGTTTTTCAAACTCGATCTGCTAATAGATCATTAAAGCAATGATAGGCTGTTGCAAAGGGGTTTTTTAGCATCTAATTAAAGATGCTGCTTGAATTATTTATGCATTATGGTCTTCTATGAATAATTTATGCAGAAATTTCATTGGCAAAACTTAATTTTGAACTTCGGTGAAACCTTAAACCTTATTACACTTTTCAAGGTCTTTCAAAATAATCTCTCCACAACATTTACAACCAACAGTTACCAATAAGTATTGTAATTTTGAAACCAGAAAATAAATTTAAGGACTAGATATGGTTAATTTAAAAAAAAATATGAAGTTTGATTAGATTAGTTTTTCCTTAAAGCAGAACAGGAAATTTCAAAGTCAAGTTAGAACAACATAGACTCATAATCCAGACAAGAACTGTGGACATGACAGCGAGCAAGGGGGTATTCAGTGGAATTCATATGGAAAAGAACACAAAACTTGATAAGAAGTTGGCTTCATCATAAATTTCCAACTCCTGACTCAAATTTCATCCTCAAAATCATTCTTGAATGATTTACTATAAGAACAGATTTTAGAGATCTGAAAAACATATCATTCTCTGTGTTTTCAGATAAATTCCAGATCACTTGGGTCACTGTGCTTAGAGTGCTCTGCACAAGGTGAGAAAGGTAGAGAAAATGTCCACATCTTTTTCTGGAGGGAAACATATGCTCACAGGCAGTAAGGAAAAGTGCTGAGCTCCGTGAAGTATATCCCTTATGCTGTGGACAAAGGAGCAGAATACAATTGCTCGTATGTTGTATATAAAAGAGAAAATAACCAATAGCAGTTAAATATAGGTGTTCCATAGTGAATCTCAATTTACTTTTATATTATTCAGTTGAACATCCAAGCAAAATGTAATGTAGATTTTTCTTCTCCTGGCATCACAGAAAAAAACTCTTAAGTGTGAGCAAGCTGAGCTATTGGCAGACCAGTGTCTTGGCTCTTGAAGTAATATTGCATAAGCAGTAGTATCTTGGCTGTTGAAGGTCATATTGCATAATATTAGAATTTATTTGAGGCTTATGCAATAAAGCCTGCCTTTCCAATTAAAATGTGTTAAATCAGATGATGACACTATGACACATATATATTATGCATGCTGTAAGCTTTGCAAGAAATAAATAAGAGAAGTAGACACCAATTTTCTGAGAAGGCCTGTTTAGCTCACCGAAACAGTCTTAAGAAAGGAATTCTTCTTGAATTCACTCTTACCCCAGTTTTATACAGACATATCAAACCAACAGCAGAGGAGAAATAAATAGAGCTCTTTATCATTTTTCTCTTCAGGAAGAGAGTTTAAGTGTTTTTTGCTAAGAAGACATCTTTAAGGCTGATTTTTAAAGAGAAAAAGTTGCTCTTTTGCTCTGCAAATTGATTGATAAAAGTTTTACAAAAATAAAACATCATATTTCAGCATGAAAAGGCTCTCATGTTTATTTCAAGAAACATGACACATTTTTTAATTTAGAGTTTGTTGTAATCATAATGTTGTGCAACATGATCACATCATTACAATTTTACATTTCATATTAATTTTCCTGGAATTTAAAGTGCCAAGTTCTTAGAGAAATCAACCTTCCAGGTTTTGTAAATGTGCAATTTTCATTCTGGGTTTCCTGCTGACTTTAAATCTCTGGGAAACATATTTAGATGGGAACACCAGCACAATTTTTGAACAGCTTTGAGGCATCTGTGTACCCAGAGATGCAGAATCAAACACACAGCAAGCAGTGTGAGGGGCCATGTGTTACAGAACTAATATTCCCCTTGTGCACAGGTACTGAACATTTGCACAAATATGCTAGACTCTGAGGAAATATGCACTGTGACGAACACACACACACAGAATTTTTAAACATCTTACCTAAATTCTAGCTGGCTACTCAATTGACTGCATAAAAATTAAGTGACTATGGAGCTTTATCATGGAAAAAAGGGGAAACAATGATAAAGCAAAAAAAGCACCTTGATTTGTATTCCAATATAATGAAGCACCACAATTTTGACATGCAAGAAAATTATATGGTCAGATTATTTAAAATATATTACAAAAGAATGACTGCAGAGGAGAAGCAGAGGACAGAACTTAGATTTTCAATGAGACACTTGGATGAGATCATTAAAGGAATTTGAGAGTAACCACAGTGCCAACACTGGTATGAATTAAAAAGTGCTTAAGAACTAGGAAGCCAGAAGTAATAATTAACTACTGTTCATTCAGTAATACTCTTGAGTGAACATAAGTTAATGTTAAGGTGCTCCACCATCAGTTTGGGGACTGTTTGAGCTCACTAAATAAAATATTCTGATGACTTTAAGCTTGTATAAGTCACTAGGTACCTCCCTATGTTGAATGTTGTTTTTCTGTTTAACCATATAATTTCAAGAAAGGTATAGAAGATATCAATAATACTTTGAGAAAGGGATGTATCTGGGAAGGGACAACACAGATCCAATATAAAAAAAGATTATTCACTGGAGTATTATTCAATACAGAAAGAGTAAGATGAGATAGTCTGTAACAGCAAAGATAGTGAGTACAAAATATTGCAAGTTCCATGCAGAGTTAAAAAATGCCTTGAAAGTATCTAGAAGTGATATTCAATGAAATCTAAGGTCTATTTTAATTAAAAGCTTTGCTAAAAGAGTACTTAATCAGTACACATAATGTAAGCCCAAAGGATGTTGTGCAAAATAGTTATGAATTAATATAGTAAGAAATAAATTCACAAATAAAAATGTAAACAATATCTATAAATACTAATACTTTTTTTTCTTGTGCACTGAGGATATCAGTTACAATCAGAGACAGAAACCAGAATACAACTATATTTATTCTAGAATAAAGGATTTGCTTACCCATGCCTTCCTCCTGAGCAATTTTAAAATATTTTATGGTGAAGACCCATGGCATACTAAGTATCTTTACATTAAATTTTAAAAACACTACTATGCTATGAACAGCTTTGTCAACCTCTTCTCTTACTCTTTATAATTTGAGCTTGATGAAAGCCACACATTTTGGAACAAAATAGAAAAAAGTGTTTTAAGGAAATAAATTTCCAAAGAAATTTTGTATGTATTTTAGGAAAAATGAAGGTGAACTGTTGCTGTGGTTTAAGCCCAGCTGGCACCATGCACCATGCAGCCATTCGTTCACTACCCCCCACCCAGTGGGATGGGGGAGAGAACTGAAAAAAATAAAACTTGTGGGTTGAAGTAAAGACAGGTCAATAGGATGGAAAGGAATATTATAATAATAATAATTAATAATAATAATAATATGACAATAATAATATGACAATTGTAATAATAAAAGATTTGGAATATATAAAACAAGTGATGCACAATGCAATTGCTTACCACTCACCAACCAATGTCCACTTAGCTCCCAAGCAGCAATCCCCCTTCCCTGGCCAGATCCCCCCAGTTTATACACTGGGCATGACGTCACATGGTATGGAATACCCCTTTGGGCAGTTGGGGTCAGCTGCCCTGGCTGTGTCCCCTCCCAACTTCTTGTGCCCCTCCAGCCTTCTTGCTGGCTGGGCATGAGAAGCTGAAAAATCCTTGACTTAGTCTGAACACTACTTAGCAACAACTGAAAACATCAGTGTGTTATCAATATTATACTCATACTCAATCCAAAACATAACACTATATCAGTTACTAAGACGAAAATTAACCATCCCAGCTGAAACCAGGACAACTGCATTCTGACATTGTGTGACGGTCTGACAAATTATAGTCAATGTCTCAAACATTCATTAAAGAACTTTGGTGGACAAAATGACCTCTGTAAACATGCTGGAATTTTGTGAACAGGACAATGTGGCCAGAGGAGAGGGCCCCATGGAGGGTCGGACCGCGCTTCTCCAAAGCCCCAATTCCTTATCTTAAGTGACCAGGAGGAGGAGCACAGCGTATGCGCCTGGAGGAGGAGGCCCCAGAAGATGGGACTGTGCTTCTATCTTAAGCAGTCACGCCAACAGGGAAAGAGAAGCAATTCCCCAATGAACCCCCGCAAAGCTCACCAACCAATTCCAGAGAACCCCAGGAATATAAACTGCACATGTCAAGACCACCAACACACTATAAAAGAAGAGAGAATGAGTTCTCAGTGTGCGCCCTCCGGAACTGGATCTTTTCACTGGCTGGACCAATGCTGGGCCCAGGACTGGTGAAACTCTTTTCTTCTCTTTCTTTCTTTCTTTCCTTCTTTCTTTCTTGCCTTCTTTTTTTCTTTCTTTCTTTCTTTCTTGCCTGCTTTCTTTCTTTCTTTCTTGCCTGCTTTCTTTCTTTCTTTCTTTCTTTCTTTCTTTCTTTCTTTCTTTCTCTTTCTTTCTTTCTTTCCCCCCTCCCCCTTTTCCTTCTCTCTTTTCCACAGTGACTACACGTCATCCTTTTAAACATAAACTGTTGACCAAGTCTGAGACTAGGAGTGGATCTAGCTGCCCCTGGGCTCCTCTTTGAGGAGTTCAGAAAGCAAGGGGGTCTGCTCTGAACCTCATGACTCAACCAGAGGGCTCTTCTTCTGATATAGTTCATGTTCCTTTTTCCATTTCTTTCTTCTATACCTCCCTTCTCTTTTCAAACAGCAGCTTAATGACATGTTGTAAGGTTCATATTGATAAGTTCACTTGCACTTGGGCAAGGGTAGTGTCCTGGTTTCAGCTGGGATAGAGTTAATTGTCTTCCTAGTAGCTGGTACAGTGCTGTGTTTTGAGTTCAGTATGAGAAGAATGTTGATAACACACTGATGTTTTCAGTTGTTGCTCAGTAGTGTTTAAACTAAAGTCAAGGATTTTTCAGCTTCTCAAGCCCAGCCAGCAACAAAGCTGGAGGGGCACAAGAAGTTGGGAGGGGACACAGCCAGGGCAGCTGACCCAAAGTAGCCAATGGGGTTATTCCATACCATGGGACATCCCATCTAGTATAGGAACTGGGAAGTGGGGGCAGGTAATCGCCGCTTGGGGACTAGCTGGGTGTCGATCAGCAGGTGGTGAGCAATTGCCCTGCGCATCATTTGTACATTCTAATCCTTTTATTACTACTCTGTCATTTTATTAGTGTTATCATTATCATTATTAGTTTCTTCTTTTCTGTTCTATTAAACCATTCTTATCTCAACCCACGAGTTTTACTTCTTTTCCTGATTTTCTCTCCCATCCCACTGGTTGGGGGGAGTGAGTGAGCAGCTGTGTGGTGCTTAGTTGCTGGCTGGGGTTAAACCATGACAGGTAGCTAGGTTGAATAAATGTTGATTGTTGTTTGAACTCCCCTGGTGTCGTTTCACCTTAATTCTGACAAAGGAAATCCATGAACCTGAGTCACTCTAACTTTCGGATGCAACACTTTGTCAAAAGAATTTGACTATATTTGGAAGTTACTTAGATGAGTTGTGGTGCAGTTTCCTGTTTGGTAATATTTTCAAAATTGGTTATTAGTCCATTTTGCTCATGGAAGATGGTGATGGAGGACATAACCAAAGAGCTATTAATCCTGTCACACAACTGATGTTCCATGAATATTGAAATAAGAGCCATTAAACAATAGGAATAAAAAGGAGAAAGCCTTATTCAGTGTTAGAATCAAAGCTGACTCAGCAAAATCAATTATATTTCTGTCTAGAAATATCAGTCCAGTGATTATACTTATATTCAGAAGGATGCCTACAATGACAAGAACTATGTCTCTGTTCTGATTTCAGTAAATCACAAATGGAATTTGTAAGTCCCTAGAATTTGTATGAAATTTAATTTCCTGAAAAACTAAAACCCCTCTTTTTGAATAAACACATTTCATAGAATCATAGAATCATTTAGCTTGGAAAAGACCTTTAAGAGCATCGAGTCCAACCGTCAACCTAATGCTGCCAAGTCCACCACTAAACTATGTCACTAAGCACCACATATACAGGTCTTTTAAATACCTCCAGGGATGGTGACTCAACCGCTTCTCTGGGTAACCTGTTCCAATGCTTGTCAATCCTTTCAGTGAAGAAATTTTTCCTGATATCCAACCTAAACTTCCCCTGGCACAACTTGAGGCCATTTCCTCTTGTCCTATCACTTGTTACTTGGAAGAAAAGACCCAACACCCACCTCGCTAAATCCCCCTTTACAGGTAGTAGTAGAGAGGAATAAGGTCTCCTGTCAGCCTCCTTTTCTCCAGACTGAACAACCCCAGTTCCCTCAGCCACTCCTCATAAGACTTGTGCTCCAGGCTCCTCACCAACCTGGTTGCCCTTCTCTGGACACACTCCAGCAGCTCAGTGTCTTTCCTGTAGTGAGGGGCCCAAAACTGAACACAGTACTCAAAGTGCAGCCTCACCAATGCTGAGTACAGGGGAACAATCACTTGCCTTGTCTGCTGGCCACACTATTTCTGATACAAGCCAGGATGCTATTGGCTTTCTTGGCCATTGGGGCACATTGCTGGCTCGTATTCATCCAGCTGTTGATCCCCAGGTCCTTTTCTGCCAGGCAACTTTCCAGCCACTCTTCCCCAAGCCTGTAGCGTTGCATGGGGGTTTTGTGATCCACATGCAGGACCCACCATTTTTCCGTGCATCAAGAAGACGTCTTAATAAAATTCAGAATTTTGTAAGTCCACTTTTATGACACTTGATGGAATGTTTTGTAAAGAACAGCAGCTGTTTGATAAAAGTTCTACAGTGGGTTTTTTTCAGTGTTTCATTATTACAGCATTGCCATAAAAGCTCAATAAGACAGAAACACTGGAGAAATATTTGGCAGTCTTTCAGAAATGTTTTGATTTCTGGAGGGAGTGAGATTTGTTGTAAAATATGAAAACAGTTAAGGTGGCAAATTGAGGCTATGTATTGCATTAAAACTTAGAAAGTGAACATATATTATATTACTAATTAAACATGTCACTGATAAAAAATGAAAACTCCAGCAATATGCAATCTTAATTTCTACTCTGTGCTAACTTATCCTTAAACTATCTCAGGGGTAAAACTTTGAGTTTCAGTCTATGATCACACAAGACATGGATTATCACATAGAAAGCTATATATATAGACATAATATAAACCATATGGGTTACCATATGATTACATATATAACACTGAATTCCCAAATTGTTGGCTGACCGCTACTGTTACATGATATACTTCATCTTCTAGTCCCCTTCCACCCCCCCCCCAATGGACAACTTGTTTCATACCATTTCTGTTATTATTTATTTATCATCCTAAGATACTTCTAATACATATTCCAGGGGACCTGGACTGACAGGTTGTCAGAGAAGTCCTGAAAGGGAACAAATACTTGCTGTGAATGCTTAGTGTGCCTAGAAGAAGGAAGACAGGAAGGAAAAAGTGTAAGTAGAATGCAGAAGAGATAGAAAGCTGGACTACTACATACTATGCAGGGTTTTTTCCCATAAATTTGACAAAGTATCCCCTCAGTGGGAGCACTCTTCACGTAGTAGATGTCTAACCATTCCACAGCCTGAATAGGAAAATTTATTTCCACACGTCCTTTGGCTCAGTATTGAAGAGAGGTCACGACCCATATTCTACTCACTATCAACAAAAAAGCTGTCAAGTTACCATGCACAGAAAGTGCATGAATCCCTTAATACAGATTCTTTTTTTTCCCCATCAAGAAGCAAGGTTCTTTTCCTTTTATCTAGAAAGTAACATCTGCTTAGTTGTATTGTTAATAGTAGGTAACAAGATAATTTTCCTTACTGTATAATCATTTAGGTTTTGACTGTTTAACATAATTTGATAAATTAGATAAGATTATTTGAATAAGATTTGAAATTACGGACTTAAATAACCTATATAGAGCCCTTTGCTTTACCGTACACTTCCAAATTCAGCATTACTGAGCTCTTCCTTTGTCGTCCTCACTTAACACACCAAACCCTTCAGGACAGAACAGACAGGTCTGTCTTTTCCTAGCATATACAGTATCATCATTTCCTTCTTTCATACTGTTCTGTGGGAAGACCATGAACGAAACCTCTTTTACAATCCAGTGAAACACTGACTATGATTTTTAGTATTAACACTGTATATATTAATATGCTACTCTAGAGAGAAAAGCTTCCCCAAAGGAAGACTTTTCTTGTTAATAAGAACTAGTGCTTCAGTGCATGTCAAGTTCTGTCCCCTTTAACTGAACCAGTTACACAGTAAATGATAATTCAGGGAAACTTGGGGTAATAGAAGGTCTCAGTCTTCCAAGTTATTATTGGAAAATGTGTGCTGAGTGCAGTTATAGAAACAATGTCATTAGTATTAGTTTATTGAGTAAGTCAGAGCTATTTAATGAAGTTGATTGGTGTTCCTGCTATGGAAAATTCAGACAGCATTGAAACAGTGTCAGTGGAAAAATCAGCAAATTAAATGTTGTTTCAAGTACAGTTTCTCAGTAACTTTTAACCCTTCTTTGTTTAGTGTGGATATATTTGTTGGTGACACTACAAACCTGGGTTCCTTTTGCTGCAGATGTATTACGGAATCTTTAAAGAACATAGTCAATAACAATCAAACTTTTTTATTCATTGAATTTTGTCATGTGCTTATCCTAAAATTGAAAAGAACTTTCCATTTCCTTACTCACTTATCTGTCAGCTAGAGTAGATAATATTGGTTTGTCTGGCAACCATTTTATTTTATACTTGTAAATGACACCTTTCTTACATGTGCTGGACTTTCTGCAGTTGCTCAGTTCCAGACAATTCATAATCTCATATGCATTTGTACTAGCAGACATTATATGACTTATTGTAAGTTAGAGAGTATTGTAGTTATATTTTATGGAGTATTTGAATTTTATGGAAATTGCCTATAGGTAGTGTTCTGTCCTGCAGAGAAGCTTACCTTTCTCATAACCTCACTGTTATGTAGATTTATGAAGGAAGGAAAAACTCAGAATATGCTCCCCCTTCTCCCACTACCTCCACCTCAATCTGTACATGGGGCATCATTTGCCTTTTAAGAAGTGTTTGGCTCAATGCATTCATTCATTCTGAAAGATTTTTTTAATGCATATGGATTTTTAACTATGTGATGAATGAGCTGGTGGTTTTAAACATGTTTGCCAAAACTCAGTAGATTCCTTTGGACCAATTATAAAAATGTACATATGTTAATGTAGAAGAAAATTAGTTGTTCATATATGCTACTTCTAATTTATCAGTAAATACCTTAAGATCATAAGGTGGAAGCTGATGGATTTTAATAGCAGAATATCACTGGTTCATGTTTGGAATTTAAATAAGGTTTTCAGACTTCTACCCAATACAGCCCAAACTTTACAGCAGAATCATAGCACGGTCAGTTATTCTTATTTTATTGTGTAACACACAACCACACCTTGTCAACAAATATTGTATTATTCTGTAATTAGTCTTTCTCACCTTCAGCATTCTTTCTGTATTAGTCTCAGAGGTTTTGGGTAGGTCAAAATTATTTACTGGGAAGTACATACTGAAGCTAGAAAGGCAACATTTAAGACTCAAGTATATATGATGGTTATGATAATTAAGAAAATGTTCTGTGGTTTACTACTTTATTATAGAAAAATTGCTTCAGATAACAGAAGTTCTTTCATGAATCATATGTTCTATGCTACATAGTTTTGCTTGCACAAAATATGTGAACTCATGAAAATCTTGTTAGAGAGAGATTTCATTGTGTGCAATCCTAATCCATAAAACTTCACTAAAAACTATTATGTTGCTCTTCACCTGAAATAAATTCTCTATATTAGCTATACAGAAACAATTTAGGCTGGAGTCAAAAACTCCATTAAGTTCTCATTAACTCTTGCTTTGAACAATGAAAAATATATTTTTGAAAAGTGAAGGTCAAAGGCTTTCTTAGCAGCATTTTGTTTATTTTGTGTCTACTTATTTCTGCAAACCCTGGGGTTTCTGTTATTTTGTTTTTAAAATAAATAAATAAATAAATAAATAGAGGATTTTCACTGGGGGCCATTTTGTTCATATTATATTGACAGGATGGCCAATTTTCAAATTGAGTGTTTCGAAAGAAAATCATAAGTTCACATTTAACTACTTAAATCTATATTTAAGCTTACAGCTGTCAGCTTCTGTATACCTTTGACTTTCCAAGTTCATTATCTGAATGTCCTGCTGAATACCTCATGTTTGGCAATTTAAGCAAAGACTGTAATAGCTACTTCTGGGGATGTGAGACAGAATGGAAAATACTTTCCACATTCAGAATTACAATTAGTAACATATATAAGCAAGCCAATTTTGTTTTCTCCAGGGATTTTTAAGCTTTTAAAGAAACATTCTAGGAAGATCTAGTCTTCATGATGATTTTAGAAATTAAAACATCAAACTATCCTTAAAAAGATGTACATTTACAAACAGAATATAAACAAAAAGGAATTCACTTAACAATGTTCAAAATGAGGAAAATAAAATGTTACAAAATTTTGACAAAAAGATGCTTTTAAGAATATTCCAAAAGAGACTATTCCCCTTCTACAAAATGCTCCTTAAGTAGACATCATAGTCAAAACATTGTTAACAAATTCTCTTTTTAAAACAAAAAGTGTCGTGGTTTAACCGAGCCAGCAACTAAGCACCACGCAGCTGCTCACTCACTCTCCTGCCACCCACTGGGATGGGGTATCGTGGGTTGAGATAAGAACGGTTTAATAGAACAGCAAAGAAGAAACTAATAATAATAATGATAACACTAATGAAATGACAGCAGTAGTAATAAAAGGATTGGAATGTACAAATGATGCGCAGGGCAATTGCTCACCACCCGCCGACTGACACCCAGTCAGTCCCCGAGCGGCAATTCCCCTCCCCCACTCCCCAGTTCCTAAAACTAGATGGGATGTCCCATGGTATGGAATACACCGTTGGCCAGTTTGGGTCAGGTGCCCTGGCTGTGTCCTATGCCAACTTCTTGTGCCCCTCCAGCTTTCTCGCTGGCTGGGCATGAGAAGCTGAAAAATCCTTGACTATAGTCTAAACACTACTGAGCAACAACTGAAAATATCAGTGTGTTACAAACAATCTTCACATACTGAACTCAAAACACAGCACTGTACCAGCTACTAGGAAGACAATTAACTCTATCCCAGCTGAAACCAAGACAAAAAGTCTTGTGACAAATGAGATCATGTTTAAATGAATTATTTCAAATATATTGTCCTTCAACACTATTCCGGAGTAGTTAACATGACCAGACTATCTTTCCAGTTTCTTACTCAGTCTTCCTTCATAAGTCTGTTTCTCCATTTCTATTCTAACACACATGCACTGCCTTCTTACATCCAAAGATCTCTTAATAGCACGATGACCAATATCAGTTAAAAAAAACAAATCAAAACAAACAAACTATGGTTTTCATTTTGTCATTCCAGTATTCCTGCATCAATTCTAAGAATTGTCCTCAAAATAGATTCATGATTTTTTGTGACATCACTGGAAAGAGTTTAAGGAAGACAGAAATAAATCAGTGAAGATTACAGACAAAGTTACTGTATATATCTTGGCCTCCATGACAAATCCTCCCATCCTTCTGACCTTAGGTCTCTTCACTTCAAGTGCAGGAGCACCCCTATAGCATCTAGATTTGAAGTAACTGTTAGCACTTATAGGTCCCTTATCTTCTCTGCAGACCAGCAAGAAGGTATTTGTAAATACAAACAAAAAATCATCTGTATGCCTTCTCAAGGACATGTAGAAATATGTCCCTTTGAAGAACATACCTACAAGGATTGTTAAGTCTTGTTTCCTCCAGGAAAAAATCAGCGAAAGGGATGGGGAAGAAGTAGAGTTATGGTTATGCCCCCATTTGCAGCAGACCATACAGCTGGATCAGTGCACATTGACCACAGAGGCACTGTGCTATTCCTAGGACAATTTCGGATTTGGTCAGGGAATAGACAAAGTGATAAAACAGAGTTCTCGACCAAATTAATGACTTCTGGGAATTGCTATTGCTGTAGCTAGAACAATTTTGAAGCTTCTTAATGAAAGAACATAACACACAAGCCACCTTTCTTTCTCACCCTAACTAGTGCACTGAAGGATCTAATTCAAAGCTATAGAACAGTTGAGAAGGTAGCTCTAAAGGCTTTTTAATTACATATGTATTTACCCAGTTTATACCTATATTAAAATCCCACTTCAAGAGGAGCTGAAACCCACAATATCAACAGTAGCTACTATGTTTCTCAACACTGCATGTCCAATTTGCAACATCAGGAAGTCAGGTCTACATTCTGGCTGAGGTTTCTGTCATTGAAAACTACCTAGGAGATGTGCTGATGCAAAATTTATATAGTCCCTAATTAACAGTATGGGCTGATACCTGGAAATATGATGGAGATGGGCACAGCAATACATACTACTGCATACTGGTACCTTGCTGAAAGTTTGGCCCTACAGCAGGAACCATGCTAGTAGCATTTTAGTAGTTAATTTTGAATTCTCCAGGTTAAAACTAAAATGTAAGTAAACATTAAAGACAGCAAACTGAGCCAAGCAAAACCATGGGAAGATATCTTTGTCCCATCAGAAAATAAATAGATCTTCTAACTCAGAGAGTGGTTTATGGAATATGACATACTGCAAAACAAACATGATTTCAGATTTTCAATTCAAGTAAAGATTCTGTATAAATATACAGTATGACACTAGTGGAAGTAAAAAAACAAAATAAAATTAATAACTAATTACATAAGTTGCTTTTTAACGTGCAGAAGGCACATTTTCTTTGTTTTGAAATGTAAAGGTTACTATTTGGGCAAGTTTAACATTGTTCTTCAAGTTAAGTTGCTTACATAACTAGACTAAGAATTTTCTGACTTCATGATATTGATGAAGTTGGATGTTTGTTATTACTTAAAGTTGGATTATGGAAAAGCCAGGAGCTTGTTGTAGGAGTGGCAATTTTTTTTTATTTTTTTTTTACACAGCCATTTAGAAGACTGTGGACTTTCTTTACTTAAAGAAGGAATCTGCTGTCATTTTACAATGTGGTGAAACAATAAAACTAGCATTTGGGACTTTTATCTTTCAGGTAAAAGAAGTCCACTTTGAACATCAGAAAAATATTCTATTTCTTCAAGGGACTGAAGTTAAAAAGGAAGTAAAAGTGAAAGAGCAGGACTCTGAAACCAGAACATAAAAGTATAAGAGAATGCTTTGACGTCTGCATGAATTTTATATAATTGATTGTTGCATGCAAGTATAGAACTCAAGAGCAGAGGAGTACTTTAGATTTCCACCTCTTCTTACAGTAAGGCAAGTGAAATTTCATATGTTTCCATTTCCATCCTCCACAGCTAACCACATAGTCAAAAGTATAAAGAACTACATATTTTATGGGTTTTTCCGCGAATATTAACATATTTTACACACTCCTGCAATCAGGTTTAAAATAATGTAACAAACCAAGTTGATGAAATAGTTGCAGCAGCAATAGTAGCATTGACATCAGGTCCTGCTGTAGTGTTGTTAGGGGTTATAAAAATTAATTACGATTGTGATACTTTGTAACTGCCACTACTACCACCCCATGTCCCCCCACCACATACTCCCCCAACACACAAACCCCCAACACACACACTGGGTAGAACCATGTTCAACATATCCCACTACAAAGTTACACTGAAAATGATCTAAACATTTATTTTAGTACCATTACTTTTAATATTAGCTGATCTTAAGGTAAGGCAAGTGTCTTCCATCAAATTTTTACTATAAAATTAATTAGCAGTTTTTCTGTCTATAAATATATTAAAAAAAAACAGTGGGGTTCTTTAATGCAGACCATAGTTCTACCATCTTTTCACTTCAAATGATTTTAGATTCAACTTGAACAAAAGAGACAACGAAATTAAAAACCCACTGAGAACACTCAACAGGAATATGCAGATCTTCTCATCTGTTCTGGACTGGTCAAAAAAACCCCACAAACTTCTGCAGATATGTGCATCTTTAGGCATAAAGCTGTAACCCATAGAGAGCTAAAAAAATTATCTCCTGTCATCACTAAAATTTCTTATTAAATTTTTAATTAAAATTAAATCTTAAAGGGAATGAAAATTCTACCTCCATAAAGGAAGCAAGCTGATATTTTCAAACATTTTTTATTTTTTTCTGAGCTATAATGCAAAGTCCAAAAAATCAAAATTTAAATGAAAACATTTTAAAATTATATTTTGACCAACCAAATTATTTTTTTATTAATGTGTGCCCATCTCCTAGGCAGGTGGTAGATAGCCTATATGACAGTTGATAAGTAAATGCAAAGAAAGTCAGACAGGCTTCCCAGGAGGCTTTATAGAATGCTGCAGTAAGTTTTGAATCATTTTTTTTCCCCATCACGAAAAAAATTTTGACCAGCTCTAATTAAATTATAAAATAAGTTTTTCTTTCTCTTTCACTTCCTGCTTGTATCTATTCTACCACCTTCTAAAAGCCTGTTTACATGCATATCCCCTAACTCAGTCTTTTCTGAAATAGAATTCCATTTGTAAGAGAAATCTTATTTTGCATTTACAAGTAAATCTAATCATTTAGGCCATAAAAAACAACAACCCACATTGCTCACCTCAAAGACTAACAACCACATTTATATTAAGAAAGACTTAAAAAGTACAGCTTAATACCTAAACTCAGTAACCAAGTAACAATTCACTATAGGTTGAAAACTTACATTTTTAAAGTTTATATGGCAGAATACTAGTGTTAGGTAGGATATATTTCATGTGAACCCAATCACAGTGCTTTGTCAGACTCATTAAGCTGTACATTATTAAGGCTGCAGCTGTTTGTGCTTACCTGGTAACCTTCTCAGAGTGCCTGCAGTTATGAAGGCGGGGAGGGTGGGGAAGCATACTATACAATTTAAACAGGATGCTATAAAAATTGTATGAACATAATACTAATCAGCTGAGACTTTTTTTTTAAAAAAAAAGATTAGGCATCCTCTTCCTAATGGAAAAAGTCTCCTAGGAAATCATAACTTGTTTTGATACCTCTCCAAGAGGATCACTGTAGTGAAGGAAAGAGCCAACTTTCAAGTTCAAGAACCACACTGTGCTTTATGCTGAACACTAGCTACTTTTAACGTATTCGAAAAAGGTTTTGATATTTCTAACACACAGGATAACACCTATGAGCATGACCAAAATACACAAAAACTTTTCCCAACCTTAGCTGAATATTTGGTAAATGAAATAAATGGCAACTTGTATGTTTGCCCTGTCCTTCAAAGAGTAGATTTATCAATATTGTTGTCTGATAATTTTCTTAAAATATCAGGTTTGCAGGGTTTTTTTTCACTTCATGGCTATGCACCAAAATCTTAAATACTAAATTGTTGTATTTGTTCGAACTGATCACAAAGATCATAATGCACATCTGGTTTTCCCACCTAGAGAAACACAAACTTCAGAAACTGGTTTATGAATCCACTTTGTTTATACTTATGAAGGTCCAAATATATCAATCTGCCATGATAATTGAATGGTATATTATTCTATCTCAGTGAAACATTTTATCAGTACATATTTGCATGAACCTCCCAGAATTCCAGCTAATCTTTGGGAAGTTAGATGAAGTGAACAACACCAAGAATGAAAAAATATCCTATCCTTAACAAATTAGGTATAGATAATGCACAATACTAAATAAAGATTTACAACTGAAACAGATCTCTTCAGAAAGTTATAGAAAAGCTGTGGGAATACTAACCCATCTGTACTGAAGAATTTTTATGTATAAGGTAACTCATACATTACACTCTTAACATTCCCCCTTACAAAGTTAGTAAGTGCTCAGATCCTTTTTTTGTGGTTCAGGCATTTTAAAGGGTAGAACTGCAACTGCCAAGGTTTTAAGTTAGATGCAAGATTCCCCATAATATGGAGCTCCATTGGATATGGTTGCATTTCTAACCCTAAATAAAGTTACATATATGAGTTTAAGATATTTCTAGACTTTCTGTGTAACTTTCTATATTATTATGAAACCCAGCTATACATTCTAATACTTATTCCTTGTCTCTTTTTAACTGCTAATTACTGTAAGATAAAAATAGAGCAGCAGCTAACTCAGCATTAATGTTTTCTTGCCATCAATGATATGTAGAGTTTTGTACTTCATAAGTGTCAAAATTTCACCAGATTAAAAATTATTTAACCTTTTCAAATTCAGCTACTTAAATACTGCTCTACACAGTAATCTATAAACCATTATTTATTCTACTGTATAGCTTATTTTTTATTTGTTTTTGCTTTCACAAAGAATTATTTAAAACAGTTATTACCTGATGCACTGTAATAATACATATTACAATATGATATAATTCAAAATACATCTAAAGAAAGATAATCCTTAAGAAAAGACAATTCTTAAGAAATGATAGCTAAAAAATAGTCATGTGTCTCAAGCAGTTAGCCAATGTTTGGGATTTTTTATATTTTTGTGAGGAGGAAAAACTGCTGTTTCAGGCAGTCCTCTTTCTTTATTTTTTTTCCTCAGAGCAGAATAAAACAAAGAGCAGCAAGAATTTTTCTGTTCACAGTTGCATCTTTTTAACCAGCCACAGTTGGGTTTCTTGTTGTTTTTTGGGTTTTTTTTAGAAACTTCTCTCTCCATCTCCTCAGCTGCTAATGCCTCTTTTGTTCTCAACTTGTCTATCTTTGTTCAATTCTGCATACTTAGGCTCTCAAATGCTACCAATTCCATGAGTTTAATACACAGTTTTCTACATTTGTATTCAGCCTAAAATACTTTCAGCCCCCCTGATGCAGACAGCTTAACTTCTGACCTGTCTTGTATTTGCTAGTGTTTCACACACCGGTTGTTATTGTTTTGAACATTTCACTCCAGTAAAGGAGTTCATCTGTCTCTACTGTTTGTCATGAAAGAAGATTGGAATAATTGTTTCCTTACCTACAAATCTGCCACTTCAGTAGGTTAATTCTTTTAATCTGGATCACAACCAATTACTTTTGACATTGCACCACCCTTACAGTCACATTATTTTAATTGAACTAATTGATTACAAAACCTATTTGAAGTGGTCCAGTGTTTAACATTCAGTACAAAAAAGGCCAGAGAATGTTACAAATTAATTACTCTTTCTGTGATGCTATCCATCTCACAATATCTTCTAGTTTTTTATGGGATGAACTTCTTTTTCTTCTTTAAATAAAAAAACCCCAAACAAACAGACCCCCCCGAAAACCCCACACAACTAGATGGCGTTTCCAAATTTGCCTAGCTACAACTACCAGCAAATAAATTCTTTGTAATATACGTTATTCTGTATATATATTGTGATTGTTCCATATTAGTTCTTTAGGTTGGTGACAAAGTCAACATTTAACATTCTCTTCAAGAAATTAAACAGATTGAGCTCATGGAGTTTCTCACTGCAAGCATATTTTCCTGCCCATTCTTCCATTCTGTTTTCTTTAAGCATTCCCCTGCTTACATACTCATTGCTACTGTTATCTTTCTAGCCAGAGCTCTGCACTCCATCCTCAGCAAATTATCTGTCATGGTTTAAGCCCAGCCAGTAACAAAGCACCACACAGCCTCTTGCTCACTCTCCACCACGCCCTGGGCACGGTGGGATGAGGACAAAATATAAAGGCAGGCTTGTGGCTTGAGACAAGGACTGGGAGGGATCACTCACCACTTATGGTCATGGGCAAAAGACTGGCTCAACTTGGGGGAGAAACAAAATCGATTTAATATACTACAAGTGAAATCAAAACAAAACGGGATATTAGGAAGTAAAACCAAACCTTAGAACACCTTCCACCCACCTCTCCCTCTTTCCCAGCTGAACCCCACTCCCGGTTTTCTCTCCCTCCTCCCCACAGCGGCACCAGGGAATAGGGGTTGGGGTCAGCTCGACACACCTTGTCTCTGCCACTCCTTCCTCCTCAGGGGGAGGACGACTCCTCACTAGTCCCCTGCTCCACCTTGCGGTCCCTCCCACAGGGGACAGTCCTTCATGAACTTCTCCAGCGTGAGTCCTTTCTGCGGGCTGCAGTTCCTCACAAACTTCCCTGGCATGTATCCCTTCTGTGGGCTTCAGTTTTTCTGGAACTTCCCTAGTGTGTGTCCTTTCTGCGGGCTGATCTTCTGTCACAAACTGCTCCAGCATGGACTTTCCCATGGAATCACGGCCATCTTCAGGAGCGTCTGCTCCCCTGCTCTCCTCCATGGGCTGGGGGGGAACAGCCTGCCATCTCACTATGGGCTGCAGGGCCATTCCCTCCTCTGGTGCACCTCCTACCCCTCTATATTCACCATCTTCCTCACTGACCTCGGTATCTGCAGAGGTGTTCCTCTCACATTCCACTCCTTTCCTCTGCTGCAGGTTCCTCTTCTTAAATCTGTTTTCCCAGAGGCGCTACCACCATTGCTGATGGGTTCGACCTTGGCCAGAGGCAAGTCCGACTTGGAGCCAGGGAAGCTTCCAGCAGCTTCTCACAGGAACCACCCCTGCAGCCCCTCTGCTACCAATAAAAAAAAAAAAAAAAAAAAAAAAAAAAAGGTGCCACACAAGCCCATAACATTATCCATCCTACCTAAGACTTCCTCTCTCTTCAAGTTTGTTCCTTGCATAACAGTACCTCCAATTTAGAAGCATGAGCTTGATTCTTTGCATCATGACACCATATTTTCATTTCTTGAAATTCATATGGTTTTCTTGTATTCACCATAGCTAGTGGAGTCTTAGGATCTTATAGGAACACATTTGCTTCAGAATGTGTCTCTATTTAGCCCTCCATGATCTTCTATGTCTATGAAAGGACTAGTTTCAGTTTACAAGCCCCTGTGCCCAGACTTTCCAAAATAATTTAATTTCTACCCTGCCACACTACTCCAGAGACAGTAGTATCTGTTCTTGTGGGATGTTTATTAGTAGTTAACAATCCTGTAAAAAAATGAAATCTGAATTCTTCCTCTTGTAAAATACTGGTTGACCCATTAGATGTTCTTTTCAGCTGTTTCCACCCTATTCTAGCTGCAGGCCTCCTTTCAACCAAAAATATTTAAATTTACTGAATGCAGATTAAGAACTAAGAAGAACAACCAAATGTAATCACATACATGTGTGCAGATGCACATACACACAACTGTTCAAATGTTCATCCTTATTCATTGCTTCCACAATCCTCATGTGATGATGTCCTGAGAGTACTGAGTTTTGCTGTGATGGAGTTAATTTTCTTCACAGCTGCCCATATGGTGCTCTGTTTTGGATTTGTGACCAAAGCAGTGGTGATAATATACCAATGTTTTAGCTGTTGCTGAACAATCTTTGCATAACATCAAGACCTTCTCTGCATCTCAAACTGCACCTCAGCATGTAGGCTGGGAATAGACAAGAGATTGGGACAGCTGACCCAAATTGACCAGAGAGATGTCCCACACCATATAACATCATGCTCAGCAATAAAGCTGGAGGCAGTTTTTCCAAACTAACCATTTCTTACAGACTGGGCATCAGTCTGCTGGTGGTAGGTGGTAGGTGATTGCCTCTTCATCATTCCCCCCCCCACCCCCCCGCGCTTCCTCTTTCCTTCATTTATTAAACTGTCTTCACCTCAACCCATGATTTTTTCTCACTTTCACCCTTCTAATACTCTCATCTGTCACAGAGTGTTTTAGAACACTTAATCATGACCAAAGGTATTAGCAAAAGTGATTTTAGCATGAATTTGTAGAAGTGTGACTCAACAGAGTTCGATGGCAAGGTTCACTCTATTACTTACTGCACGGAAGAGACATATAAAGGAAAATTGAGTTAGAAACGATTCTAGAATGATTTACACAGAGACCAGAGATACAAAAAGGTAAGGGAGACCCTCCCATTGAGTCACAAGGTTCAGAAGGGACCCTCTTGCTTTCTAAACTCATGAAGGAGTTTGGGGGCAGCTAGGTCCAATCCTAGTCTTAGACTTGGGCAATGGTTTACAGCTAATGGAATTGGCTACATGGATTTCATTAGACATTCATTCAACATGCTTTCAGTCACTTACTGAGGATCTGTTGTGAATAAGGAGTCTCTTAGTGTCAGGTAAGGATTCTCAAACCTTGATGTTAAAGAAGCACCTTCCATCTGGGCATCGTGTGTTAGTTTGCTCTGTAGTTCGAACCCTAGGCTTCCCAAAATAGAGACTCAGGCATCGAATCTTATAAAAATAAATAATTTAATACAGTGGTACAGCAGCAGGATCAGCTTGAGCTGGGTGCCTCTGGAGAGAAAAGAACCTGAACAAAGAAATCTGTGGGCAATTATACCCTTACAGACTATTTATCCACCCCTCATGCATTCTTCACACTCCAGTAATGATTCTGGTCTGAGATCTTCTGACCCCGTACTGGAGTCCTTCACTGTCTCCAGACAGGCTGTTATCGCATCTAGTTGCAGCTGCTGTTGACAGTTGTAGCCTCCTTATCTCCTGGATTGCACTGGCTCTTTCTCTTGAGCAGGTACAAGTTCAGCACAAGTTCAGCAAATCTAGGTGAAAGCTTACAGCCTGCGACCTAAGGCTTCAGCAAATCTAGCTACTCATGCTAAGTAAATCTAAGCAAACAGCATACTAAATCATGTAACATTATAACTCTCAGTGATTCATTCTGTGTAAAACACACTTACCTAAGTTAAACAACTATCTCTTAATGTTGAGAGGCATCCCTGCTTGTCCTGCTTTCAGCTGGGATAGAGTTAACTGTCTTCCTAGTAGCTGGTACGGTGCTGTGTTTTGTAGTTCACCATGTGAAGAATGTTGATAACACACTGATGTTTTCAGTTGTTGCTCAGTAGTGTTTAGACTATAGTCAAGGATTTTTCAGCTTCTCATGCCCAGCCAGGGCACAAGAAGTTGGCACAGGACACAGCCAGGGCACTTGACCCAAACTGACCAACAGTGCATTCCATAGCATGGGACATCACATCTAGTATAGGAACTGGGAAGTGGGGGCAGGGAATCGCCGCTCGGGGACTGACTGGGTGTCGGTAGGTGGGTGGTGAGCAATTGCCCTGCGCATCATTTGTACATTGCAATCCTTTTATTACTACTGTTGTCATTATCATTATTAGTTTCTTCTTTTCTGTTCTGTTAAACCTTTCTTATCTCAACCCATGAGTTTTACTTCTTTTTCCAGATTTTCTCTCCCATCCCACTGGATGGAGGGGAGTGAGTGAGCAGCTGCGTGGTGCTTAATTGCTGGCTGGGGTTAAACCACGACACTGCTCAAGGGAAGAGTTGCGTGGCATGCAGTCCAGTTGCAGTTGATGGAGAACTCAAATTGGGCTCATCCAATGATGCTCCGAGGATTAACCTTGAGAAGCACCCCAGTTCAAGGGACGATCACTGCCATGCAGCCACACTACCTATCCGGGAGAGCTCGAAGAAGGCTCACTTAGCCTGTCATATTTATGGGATAAGTGCTTGGCTCACAGTCAAATTGCATACAATGGGAGATGTATACATTAGACTCATACCCACAACTTTCTTTGTTCCTTGATAAATGAGTCTTGGGAAAACCACCTGCTATTCATTATCAGTGTTCCAAGCTCATATGCATTGGTGCCCACTGGGTCACTCTCCTCCTTTCCAGGTTTTCTAGAGGAGTCCTTGGCCTGGCCATGGCTCCAGGCCTTTACCTCCTTTGGAGCCCATACAAAACTACTGAGAGTTTTTTTGAGGGCAGGGTGACTGCATCCATAACATATCCCCATCCCACTGTGGGAGACT
The DNA here is from genome assembly GCF_929443795.1 of Astur gentilis. NCBI lineage: Eukaryota > Metazoa > Chordata > Aves > Accipitriformes > Accipitridae > Astur > Astur gentilis. The sequence goes on from NC_064919.1 coordinate 41,280,734, forward strand.
GAGTGACTGACTGGGTGGAGGTTTAACTGTCAGGTGGGGTCAACTCACCACATATGGTTAATGTAATAAGTAGATGTCACTGAGGTGAAATCCTGTCTTAGTATTTTACATTTTTTATAAAGATCAATATGGAAGAAAAATACTGTCAACAGAAAATCTCCAACCATTTCTGACCTGTCTCTCTTCATAATACAGGCTATTGACCTCTGGCTACTTTATATATTCAATATTCACCAAGGCTTTCTGTAACGTAAAAGCTCCAGGCTTTTCCCCTCCACCCCAAAAGTAGACAACTGATTCAGAAAATTAGTAATGAATGAATGCAGAATAAAAGAACAGATAACTCAGCAAAATTTCTTAAGTGACACTTTTTTTATATATATATTATTTTATTTTTATGCTTTCCCAGAGCAGCACCAAAAACTGGAAAGAGGTTTTACAGAGGGCCTTATTACTGGCATCATTCACTGTAAAACTAATTACTAAAACTAGAATTACTAGAACTTTACTAAAAAAAGCATTTGAGCCAAGAACCAGCAAAGTTTATCTGTGATAGTGACATTGGCTTTCAGCAGACATGTATTAAACTAAAGTGTTCCTAGCATTTATTTTCACTGTTGGGTTTTTTTGATTATGAAGTAAGGATGAATTATTTTTCTTTTCATGTTTGAACTCTTTTCATTACATAATTTTGGCTAAAATAATTTTTAAGTATCTATAGAAGACATCCTTAAGAGTAATGTGGGCAGAGCACAGAATAATCCTCACAAGGTACCTTTAATTAATGAGTACTGTCTGTTGCATGAAAATTAATAGACTAAGCAAAAATCTCGGTGTATGATGAAGTGTGAAATGAAGTTTTGACAGCTGCATACCCCATATTTTATCAGCAATCTATAGCTGCAGGTGTATATAATCTTCACAGTGCTGTTCTACAGGCTGAAATTAGCTGGTCAAACATAATTTAGTACAATATTAACTATAAACTGGGCACCAGAAAGATTTTTGAAAATTGTATGTCTAGAGCAAGGAAATATTCTGCTGCAGGTGAAAGAAAATACATGTAAAACTACACTTCTGGGCTACTTCATGTTTGAACTCAGAGATTAAAGTCTTTCTATGGCTTTTTGGAGATGACAAATCACTTGCATGGAATACTAAATTGTGCAGTAGGTATTTGAGGTTATATGAACAGCATTTTGGAAATGTCACCCAGGTTACTGGCAAAAATCTACTTGAGAAGTGGATTTGGTGTGTGTGTCGAAGGTGCACTTACCTGTCTATTTACTAACTGGTCAGAAATAAAAAAAACCTGCAGGTAAAGCAATTCTTGTGGATTATCAAATCTGAATAAAGAAATACTATAAGCCTCTGCCTGCACTCCCCAAAGCCCTTTCCTTTTCTGCTTTAACAGAAAATGCAGACATATAATTAATTTTAAGATTTCAAAATCAATTTTTCAAACATAACCTAAATCATATTGTTCACCCCAAAAGGTTGTATCACCACCTAACCTTCTGAGAAATTTTCAGAAAACTACCTCAATAACATCAGCTGCAATAGATATTCCATGTAACAAGTATCTTTGTAAATTCGGTATAATCATGACAAATTTATTTTATTGTATCTGTATATTTTCACACTACATAAAGGCTAATTGCACTTTGTGTTATTGTGTGGGAAGTGAATTGTGCTTCCAACGCAACAGACTGCACACATCACTGAGATACCACAACTTAATAGATAAGGGAGGGTTTTATATTTATGTTACAACTTTGTGCAATTGTTTTGGGACATCATTGCAACATATGACACTACACTTTTACTAGCTGAGAAGTTTAGCTGTACAACTGAAACACTGCTGCCAAAGTATATTCAGTATTGAGTAGTAGAATCAGGACAGTGAAAAGTCACTAAGAAGCCAATATCTTCCACACACAAAAAAAAAAAAAAGAATGCAGAATACAATCTTTAGTAGGTAAAGGTCACATGCAAAAAGCGGAATAAGAATCACCATGCACTTGAACTTCTCCAGCAAACCAACAAAAATTGCATGACCCTAATAAAGTGTGGGATTACTATATAAGGTTTAAGTGCACAAAAATATATAAATACATAAATAAGTACCTACATATAGAGGATATACTCTAATGAGGTATTGGAGAGAAAATTACACAGTATTAAATTTTCCTCAAAAACATATTCACATGCAAGCTTAAGTGCCTTCAGCATAAGGCAAAAAAATCTGTCATAGTGCTTTGTCTAAATATAGATTGCATTTCCAGAATAATTTTCACCTATTGTCTAGTATGAAGATTCAAACAGCTTGCTTTATTCAACTATTTATCATATACGTTGCTTCACTCACATTTAACTAGACATCGATTTTCGTAATATCTTCATAATCATATGTTATGGAGTGGTTTTGACTACATAATGGATGTTTTCATTTCTTGATTTTGATACTTTTCTTATGTGTAAAAGTTATATAGGCTTTCATAACAGGAATCATTTTTTACAATGTCTTTCTTTAGAGCTGTCTGAATTCTTTTAATTAGTGCCCCAAGGCTAAAGGGATGTATGAATCCCAGAAAATATAAAAATTGCTTTTTGATTTGATTTTTATGATAATCATTGGTTTTTCTTCTTATATTGCCCAAGATTTGGAGCTTCAAAAGTCTAATGTTCATTAGATTTAACATTGGTTTGTTCTACAACTAAAAGTCAAAATGCTAATGGAGACAGTGGGAATACAATTTAAATTTTTATGGCTATCTAGTGCACAAAAACAAAAATAAGACTATGCAGGCATCCTGTTCTAGTCTTTTTAACACTGAAAATTATTTTTAAAACATGCTCTTGACTGCTACAAATTCTATCCACTGACTACATTATAAAGATTTGTATTCCCATGAAATACCTTTGGATACTCAACACAAGTTATTGAAAACAAGTCCACCATACTGGTGGCTGGTTTGCCGAAGGACAGCTAAAATTGTGACTTTGATAATGCTCATAGCAAATGTCCCTCAGGAATAGTACTGCTTCTCAAAAGGGGAGTGTACTGAGAGCAAGGAATATGGTGGTTTGCACCTGGAAGCTCTGAGAAGAGCCAGGGTTTGCTTTGTAAGGCACATGCCTGCATTATTTTTTTTTCAGTTTCAGAGAAATAATAATAAAAAATTTGGCTCTGAAGCTGGATTATCTGGCATAAGGAGGAAATATTTTGTATGAGGAAACACAGAGATAGTGTAATTTTGTCTCAAAAATAGAAATACATTGTATGTAATAGAAGATGTGTATCTTAAAGACTTATAGGAGTTGAGTATCTTTTTAATTAATTCTCTTATTTCTGATAATAATGATGAAGAAAATAATAATAAGAGTTAATAATGTAATAGAACAGATTAGTTTTGAGACATAGGAAGTCATTCTGATGACAGAAAACTTCCTTGTTCTAATAGGTGGATATGTTGCCCACATTTGAACAAAAAACTAGAGCATTATGTGACAAACCACGGAATAAGTCACTTTCAAGTCACTTATTTTGTATGGAAACGGCTGAGCAAAGAACAATACTGATATCATGCTTATTTGCAATGAGTAATTATATTTTCCAAACTTTTAAGGGTGCCATTCAACTGAAAGTAGAACTGCAATTCAGTAGGCCACAGAATAATTACATCAGTGAAGAGGAAAAAAGAATAGAAATAGGATGACTTCACAAGAGGTATTAGAACATGAACATTTGTCAAGGCAGTTTTACAAACATGCTGATGAGAAGATTTGAAACTATACATAAAATCGAAATAAAAGCATCCAGACACAGCTGTGCACATCAAAATTGTAGATAGCAGAAGGAAATTTCAATAGGAATTTTAGTTTAAGGTGCATGCTGCATAATACAATCATTCAGTTCAGATAAACTGTCCCAGGCATCAAAGCCTGGAAGCCAGCTATTCCCTTTTATAGTGAACACATCCTAATTTGCCTTGCCCTGCTCTCTATTGCCTAGGATCCCAGGAAGTAGATACATACATAGGTAGGTAGGTAGATATAGATATATATTTGTGTACATAGATATATTTATACATACACATGCATATTTTTTATATATGCATATGTATATTCATTTGCTTATATTTGTATGCCTGCATGTGTATATTGTGTGTATACATGCATATATAAAAACATATAAGTATATATATGTGTACATAGACATATGTATATTTATATACACATATACATTGGGGTTTTTTCAATAGAACAACATTAATAGGAAGGTTAAGAGATTTTACCATTCCAAAATAGGGACTAGGAAGCAGGAGTTTGAACACACTATGCAGATGGAAAAACAGGCATCTTACTTCTTTGTATGTAAACTTTTGCATACAGATGGTTCACCTGAGGGAAAATAATGACTACTAGAACCCATCTACAAAAAGAAAGTGATGTTGAATCAATCTTACCTAGTGTTAAATTTTACTAGTGTGTATTAAGACCTTAGCAGGATACTTTTGGAGAGTTAACCAAGTGTTGATTTAATTTTGGTATAAGACAGGTACTGTGTTACCTTACTCTCCGAAAACTCTGGGATATATATAGAACTCCTTAAACAAGTGTGAAATTTATATACATATAAATATATGTATAATGAAGTAATTTATGTCAGTCCAACTGAACGTAGCCTTTCTGGTTCAAGTTTCTGCCTAACTCAGTTTTAGTTGTGTCCTTTTCTACTTAATCTTTTTCATGTTTTGAATCATTATTAGAATAGAAGTCATAGTTACTTTCCTCTTGTTTAGTGTTTTCAATATTTGTGATAAAACCATGCAGTAAGAAATAATTAAAGCTCCATTGATGTCTGCACCATTTGTTTCTGAAGAAAATATTAATTTCAGCTTTTTGTTATTATTGATTATTACTAAGTACTAAGACTAGCTAAAAGTACTTTTTTAAAAACAATTATTTCTTTTCTCATTTTTTAGACTTGAGATTGGAAATGGTTTAGTTCTCAACCCCTACTCTATGCTTTCTCAGGTCAGTCACTAACTTCATTTATGAAGCTCTGAGTATACTTTATATTTTATCTAACTTTTCCTATTGATTGCATTTAATAAAAAGTGAACTAGTTCCTTCCAGAAACATACTACAGCAATCAGGTTTTGATTCATTCTGTTTTATACTGTTATCACTGACAATAAACATATCTGTTATTTAATGGAACATATAAATACAAATGCAAAATGACACAAACTATGATTCTAACAGTGTTTCAACAATAAAGTAAGTGTTTTATCTTCCTATGATTTGACTGTGTGATCACAGGAAAATAATCTTAAATCTATTTCTTTAACCACAGATGGTGTAACTGAGAATGGCAAGCTTGCTAAATTTCAGGAGTACCACAGCAAAAAAAAGATGCTTGAAGGAAATTTTCCCAGAGAACAAAAGCTATAAATGTAGGTATCAATTTAGAAACTTCGTATTAAAACAAGTCATCTTAGCAAACAGGTGGTCATATAGCATCTTTTTGGATTATTGTATTTAGGTAGAGGCATAAATTACTAGATTTAAACAAGTCAATGTGATCAACTACCTTAAACTGCCAACTCTGAAAACTATAGTAACTCATATGTGGCACAAAGGATTCACAGTGTTATGGCAATCTGCAAAGCACAAGACATCACTGTGCTGAACCTTAACAGCAGCTACCATTTATGGTCAGATAACCAGAAATAAGGCAATTCCATGTTGAAAGAATCTGCATATGCGAAGACTTCATATGCTTACACACAACTTCAAGGTGAGCAGTTATTTATCCTCAAGGTTACCTGGTTGGTATTTCAAAAGAAGCTTTGTTCCACCTGTTATGAAAAAGTGCAAGAGCATTTTAGGAATGCAGTAGAGGGAAAACCAGCTTTGCTAGAACAAAGACAAAAAAGTAAACCAAAACACCTAGTATAAAGAATTCAAGATATCAGAAACTTAAGGTTTGAAAGAATTTTTTGTAAAACACAGTGACTGATTGGTCAATGACTGTTAGTACCTACTGTATCTCTTTATTTGGAAGGATCTAATGAATGTGTATAAATATCTGAAGGTAGGGTGTAAAGAGGATGGAGACAGGTTCTTTCTAATCATGTCCTATAACAGGACAAGAGGGCACAAACTGAAGCACAGGAGGTTTCTCCTGGACATAAGGAAACATTTATTTTACTGTGGGGATGACTGAACATGGGAATAGGTTGCCCAGAGAGCTTGTGGAATCTCTGTCTTTTCATATCTTCAAATACCATCTGGACATGGTCCAGGGCAGTATGCTGTGGACGAGCCTGTTTGAACAGGCTCGTTATACCAGATGGTCTCCAGACGTCCCTCCCAACCTCAACCATTCTGTGATTCTGTGACTTATCTTGCAGGCAATTAGCCCTTACCACTTAGTAAGACTGTATGCAACTTCATATGGAGTTCCTCCCTCCAGACCCCAGCTATTCCCAAAACACTTCTTACACTCCTGTTCAGAAGTATATTAGGTTCTTTTTGTTGTTTTCAAGAACCATACTGACAGTTACTATCTAGCTTATAATTTCAATCTTAAATTTACTCATAACTTGTTTATGTACACTCTAGTGGGTAGAATGTCCACTATCTCAGGTCCATCCTATCCTCCCTTCACTGACACATTGATAAAGATCTCTTCTCTAGCTCCGTTTTACTAGATTATGAAATCAGGCTCTGCAAGTTTTAATACAGACTGCCAATTTCCTTGAGTACTCCAGAAGCCCTTTTCTCGACCTGTTTCAAACTGAATTCAACTTTCTTGAACAAACACAATCAGAATTGTACATAATATTTTGGATGCTTCTTAGTGGTTGTCTTGGCCTTTTGAGAATTTGAGATAATATAATCCTATCTGTCTAAAGTAATTGCAACAAAATTGGTTACCCTGTAAAATGTCTTTCTTTTTCTTCGTTCTAAAAAACCCTAAAACAGTCAGAAAGAATTTGTATTGATTAACCTGTGCAATTGGTGCTTGCAAGATGGCAAGTCTCTGGGGAATGTTTTGTCAGCCAAATGAGAAATACCTAGCGGTTGTTTCCTACCACTCAAAGGTTCACACTCTTGTCCTTGTAATTATGATAGCAGTAGAATTGTTCTATTAGTTAATGAGCATCTGGCAGTCAGTTCAGATGGGCACTCAACATAAAAGAAAACATATAATGTGTTTTCAGACCTTTAGAACATTATACAACACCAAAACCCAGATGGGAACCTAGTGTCAGGGCAATTTAAACATTTCAGAGTTTTCAGAAATAGCTTCCTTTCTAATTCACTACATGGCATCAAATGAATGATGATTCTGGTGATATTTTATCTGTGAGGGAATGGCCTAAATTTTTAATTTTGTAAACTAGAAATCAAATTTATTATTTAATCTATTGGAAGTTAGAGCTTCTATTACAATGAGAATAAATCTGGTAAATCAGAATACCATCATATATTAAGCTCCTGAGTCAAGCCTAGTAACAACAATTAATAGAAGTGCAGGTATCTATATGTAAGAACTGCTTTTCAGGAAGCAGAGTTTTCTTTTTTGTGAATGATGGTTTGTGCACGTGTATTGATGAGAGAAAGTGTAATTTTTTGGCAATAGAATCATAGCATCATGGAATCATAGAATCATTTAGGTTGGAAAAGACCTTCAAGATCATTGAGTCCAACCATTAACCATGCCGTCCTGAAGTACCCTGTCCACTCGCTTTTTGAATACCTCCAGGGATGGTGACTCAACCACTTCCCTGGGCAGCCTGTTCCAATGTCTGGCAACCCTGTCAGTAAAAGGATTTTTCCTAATATCTAACCTAAATCTCCCTTGCCTCAACTTGAGGCCATTTCCTCTTGTCCAATCTCCAGCCACCTGACAGAAGAGACCAGCACCCCCCTTGCTACACCCCCCTTTCAGGTAGTTGTAGAGGGCGATAAGGTCTCCCCTCAGCCTCCTCTTTTCTAGACTAAACAACCCGAGTTCCCTCAGCCGCTCCTCATAAGACTTGTGCTCCAGGCCCCTCAACAACTTCGTTGCCCTTCTCTGGACACACTCCAGCACCTCAATGTCTTTCCTATAGTGAGGGGCCCAAAACTGAACACAGTACTCGAGGTGCGGCCTCACCAGTGCCAAGTACAGGGGAACAACCACCTCCCTCTTCCTGCTGGCCACACTATTTCTGATACAGGCCAGGTTGCTGCTGGGCACACCTGGGCACACTGCTGGCTCGTATTCAGTTGGCTGTCAACCAGCACACCGAGGTCTTTTTCTGCCAGACAACTTTCCAGCCAGTCTTCTCCAAGCCTGTAGCGCTGCATGGGGTTGCTGTGATCGAAATGCAGGACCCGGCACTTGGCCTTGTTGAACTTCACACAATTGGCCTCAGCCCATCAATCCAGCCTGTCCAGATCTCTCTGGTAAGCCTCGTTACCCTCAAGCAGATCGACCCTGCCTCCCAACTTGGTGTTGTCTGCAAACTTGCTGAGGGTGCACTCAATCCCCTCATCCAAATCATTGATCAAGATATTAAACAGAACGGGGCCCAACACCGAGCCTTGTGGAACACCACTTGTGACCTGCCACCAACTGGATTTCACCCCATTCGTCACTACCCTCTGGGCTCGTCTATCCAGACAGTTTTTCACCCAGTGAAGAGTGCACTTATCCAGGCCACGAGACACCAGTTTCTCAAGGAGGATGTTGTGACAGACAGTTGCAGAGGCCTTGCTGAAGTCAAGGACGGTAACATCTACAGCCTTTCCCTCATCCACTAGGCAGGTCACCTGGTCATAGAAGGAGATCAGGTTGGTCAAGGAGGACCTGCCTTTTGTAAACCCATGCTGACTGGGCCTGATCCCCTTCTTACCCTAGACTTGGCATGTGAGTTCTTTTGAACAGGGGAAGGAGAAAGTGCAACTGCCTAACTTAATGGAATACAGAAACTTGTGTCTGACTGCAAAGGGCAGCATGTGAAGGAGGAGTGGTATGAGGCAAGAGAACAACTGATCAGAGGGAACACTTGGGCTGACTGAAAAGAAATATATTTTAAAAACCAACCAACCAACCAACACAACAACAAACAAAACAAACAAACAAAAAAAACAAACTTTAAGAAAGAAGAATCTGCTCAACTTTTGATTGAATGCCTAAGGAAAAAAATTAGGAGAGATGTCACTGGAGACATAACGAGGCTGGGCAACACCCTGTAAACATATAACGAAAACTAAACATGCATTGACAGAGAGACAGATGACAAGACATATTGATTCTTTTCCAACTATAGTGCCTAAGATCCATGAAGCAAAGAGTGATCGGAATGAACAATAGAAACTGAATCTAATTTACATGTCAGTAGACTTTTTCTTCCTTAACTATTCCAGTGTGAACAGCTAATTGGCAGCCACCCATTTATTAATTTGCTAGTCAAAGCCAAAAGGCCAGCTGGCACAATTTTACATCCCTCTCTCCCAGGGTTCATAGATGAATTCTGGGTAAGGTGCAAACAGTGTTTTACAGCAGCAATTAGTTTATTCCTGGGGCAAAGTACAAATAGAAGTGGGTATGTATGTACAGCAATGAGCTTGTTTCCCATTCCACTGTGACTGAGGAAATGACAGCCAACTGGCAGTGAGCCATACAAATAAAAAATACCAGCTGGCAAATGTTGGATTATTTTTTCCCCACAGGACTAGAGGTGTGTTGGATGACAAGAAGATATGTTATTGAGTACTAAGCCATCTATTCCTTGATGGTTATTTAACTTACCAGTCACAAACTAGTTCATAACTAAAAATGAGGCAGTTAGCAACCTTGTCATTGCACAGGAGTTATTTGGTAGGTCTGAACATACCATATTATCCAGAACGATCATAGTGATGATACAAAACTGATTTGAACTAACTACTTTCTGAAAGAGTATATGAAATCTCAGCTTTGTATTAAAATTCTCTGTGAATAATTCTCAAATACTATGTCTTTCATGTTGACTGGAATTTTGTAACTAACTTCTGCTTTCTAAGGACCTTTTCAGTAATTATTAATTTTAGATTCATTTTCTTCCTGTCAATACAGTTCTGTCCTACAGACAGTTGGAGCAACAAATAACATAAACAAAAGTGAATTTATTACATTAGTGTAGAGGAAATAGATCATTGAATTTAAGAAAATTATTCATGTCTAAATCGGAAATAGCCAATCTAGATATGCCTCTGATATGTAATTCCATACTAGAAGTGAAAATATATTTTTAAAATTTTATTTTAATTTAATTTATTTATTTTAATTTTAATTTTATTTTAATAATTTTATTTTATAATATTTTAAATAGAAAATGAAAATTTATCTTTTTCTTTTGTCCTTCATTAGATCTTCTGAAAAGACATCTCATGGTTGTTGAGCTCAGCCCTTACGTAAATTCAGCTGTGAATAAGTGAATTATGATTCTTATTTATAAGGATATTACTACATTTTAATATCCATCTGCAGGATCATTAATTTAAGCTGGCCTGATGGCATTAAAAGAATGTCAAATAGACATGTCTGTTTTGTAGGCATCAAGTATTTCATGCCATTATTTATCTAAGATTGTTAGTGACAGTCCTAACAGTGTACTTTTTGTATTATGTATTGCACTTGCAATGGAAGTTTTATATATTAGGATAGAAAATTAACTGAAGATATGCTTTAGGAAGAATGTTAGAAACCTAATGAATGGCAGTTTGAGGAAAATTCATCCTGGTTGGTATTAAAGAAGACATATTGTCATAGAAGGCATTGTGCACAGAATGAAGAGAAGCAGAAACTCTTTGGGAAAATATTGTTAATAAAAAGCCCTCACAGTTCTCATCTAGTTCTATCAAACTTCCCATAAGAGAGATGTCACTCTATGATGCTTTCTACACTTTTTACACCACCATGTATGACATTAATTTATCTAAAGCATGCAATAGTCCATATTTTATATCCAATATTTATACATATTGTACATATTAGATCCTGAGTATAATTTGTCAATTCAGCTTTTAAAGCAATAAGATTTCATTCAAACAAACTGTAAGCTGCAACCATGATTGTCCTAGGTCATTCCTAGTTAACTTTTTGTATTTTTCAGTTGCCTTCTATATCTGTCTGCCAGAAGCTACTCTTGAGAATTCTTGTATCACAATTTACTGTTATTAGCACACTAAACCTTGCCATTGGCTAGAAATAATTTTGTGATTTGGCATGATACATGCTTAGTGACATACTCTGGAAAATATTTTTTGTTATTAACTTATTAAATAGAAAAAGACATTTGCTGTGTTGTTAATCACTTCTGTTTATAAAATACAAATTGAATGAAAAAAAAAGTACAATCTATTAAATATAATTTACAGACTTGAAGATCTGCTTATTAATGGCTGTTCCACAATCACAGGCTTTACTCCACATTATTGCAGTTATTACACACTGACTCAATTGCCATGCCATGAGATGTGTCACAGAAATCCCTTCTAAGAGTCCAACTGATGACATACAAGATTCATAAATAGCTATTGTGTCTCCTAAGATGTCAATACCAAAAAAAATTAGCTGTTGTCCTGTATGTATATGAAGGAAGCAAGATAGCATAGCACCTCTGCTACAGAGAATATTATTTCACCATTTTTGTACAATCTATAGGTTACTTGTTCAATATTATAGGAAATCTACAGAAATCAGCACATCACAGAGAGATTCAATGAAGGGAATAATATTGTGAAAAGCTGATCTTGGGTAAAAACATTTTTTTCCCTTGAACTATAATAATGAACTTACTTAAAAACTAAATAAATAACTGTGTAAAGAACATGCACCTTATCGTGACTTGAAAATGAAACCCAATTATATGAGTCAAAGCATTTTTATAAGATGTCACTGGACCAACAGAATGTAATAAACAAAAGAAGATGTATTTCAAGCACAGAGTGTACTCCTTTATCTTTATTATCTAAATTCATATCTTTAGAAACACAAGCTTTATCATTATTCTGCTTAATTCCCATGTATTCCAACAATTCAACTTGTCTGGCACCATGTTGGTATTCAGCATTTTAGCTGTTAATATAAAGATACGAGACAACACAGGCTGCACAGAAATTGCTAATAGAAGGCATATCTCTGTCTTTACGGGTAAAATGTTTAATGTTAAGACATAGATAAACGTAGTTCATTCAGGTTCAAAATTGTACTGAGTATATCTGCTGAAAGGAATAATTTAAGTAGCAGCTAAAAACCAGATGTAAAACAATGAGGGCAAACAAATTTCTCCTTTTTATTATTACTGTTTTGTTGGTATAGTATACTAACACATTTTCATTAGGAATCTCCAATTGAATAATAGTCTACATACAGTTTAATCAAAAATTTCCACTGTCAAAGGAAAGTGCAGGCAAAGCCCTGGTAGCGTCATTATAATGGATGAAAAGGGGGGGGGGAAATATCCAGAAGACATGGTATCATCCCAAAATATCTCAGAATAGCTTAAGACACATTTTCAGATATGTTTGTACTCTTTTAACTTCCAAGATAGGATTATTATCACCTTCCTCTGTATATATTTTTATGAGACAACAGAAAAATGGCCAACAATGAATGAAAAATGGCCAACAATGGTTGACAACAACAAAATGTTGGTTCTTTGAGTTTACAAATTTGTTTATGATTTCTTGAAAATTATCAGCAGAGTGCATGAACTACTGATTGGCTAATGTTCAAAAGTAGAAAAGCACTGCAAGTATTTGTTGTAAAATGGGTTCTGTGAACAAAAGAGTACCTTATCTTTTTTAAGTTATTTCGGTGTGTGGGGGGGGTGGAATTCTGGCTGCTAACTGGTGATGAGAAGGCACTTTTTGAAGTTGTTTCACAGTTAAACTTTAACTTTGCAGTTTATAACTGAGAGTGACCCCTTTTCACTCACAGAACCATTTTTTAAATAAGTGGATATGCTAAAACCTTGGCCTCCAAAGCCACCCTGTTTACCTCTCCTGTTATTTTCTTTGTGTTAAGAATATCATAATCCATAGAAATGTCTTACCATAATAAAACTAGTGATCATAATCAAGAATTCAAATTCCATTTTCTCAACTTCATTTCTAATAACTGCATAAAATTAATTTTGTTTTCCAATACACTGTGTTCCAGTAAGGCTGCATCAGGTTTCAATACTAGTAACACACTTCATTCAGGAAATGTGTTGTTTTAAACTAAAATCTAATAATATGGGATTAAGCTAGACTATCTACAGCTATATCTGAATAAAGGTGCTGTACCACCAATTTTTCCATCAGCAAATGAGTTAGCTGTTCCCAACAGAAACCTTCCACCTCCATGGCCTTTCTGAAAGCATTGTTTCTGACAGAGTACCACATTTCATCTCATGCTTCAGGCAGGTTCTCTTTAAACCTCAACATAAGTTGAGCTGATTAGCCTGCCTGCTTACCCCACTGAGACAGATAAGCACAGCCAGAGAATTAAAAAAAAAAAAAAAAAAAAAAAAAAAATCAGAGAAGTATCTTTTGTGCTTTCAAGAAGTTACCAGGATAACCTGGACCAGTCTCTGTACACGCACAGAATGTGCACATGAACCTCAGCCCACCTCTGCTTACAGGACTCCCTCATTTTCCAGCTACAATTTCGATCTACAGCTCCACTATTTTCTGAGGTGTCCCAGGTACCAGTACCTATCAAATTGGTTAAAACCTTCACAAGCTCTAGAACACCTCACTGTTGAAGAAACATATGTGCCAAGGGCCTTGGGAAACACCTGCTTTTTGATTAATTGTAGAGCTTTACATGGGGTCTGAGGATTAATAGAGTGGTCCAAAGAAGCGAGACATAAATACATAGTTGATTTCAGTTCCTTAAAAAGACTATAGCTGTTGATAACCATTCAGAAGATGCAGTATTTCATTTGTCACAACTGGAACCAAGTGCCAATGATCCACTTACAGGGATTACTGCCACCATGGGTAACCATCCAAGAGAAGGAGGAATATGTTGTTGTCTTACCTTACAGTTTGGGGTATCCTGGTTTGTTTGTTTGTTTTCCATTTTTCTGACCAATGGCTCCATAGCAGTATTAGCTTTCTTAATTTCAGACTTTGGCACTTATTTCAAACCTGGTTTAGACTGTCTTCAAGGCTAGACTAAATTAGTTGTGTCCTTGATAAGAAACTCTGATTTGGGATAGCTATATATTGTACCTACAAAACTCTGAAAATCTCACCTTAAGTACCTATACAATGAAAATACTTACTAACCAAACAAACAGTCGTATCTTGTTTCTGTGATAGTAGATGTCTTCTAACTCCTGAATGTCACCTGCTGACACCTTAGGCATTAAAACAAACAAACAAAAAAATTACACACTAGCATATTGCTGTAGAAAAGCTTAAAGCTGATGTAACCAGTTTGTACAGTGACCTTATGCAGTTACCCTTAAGTTGAAATAACTGGATAAATATTGTAATTTACTATATTAGTTAACAGAGTTGAAGGCTACAAACTGCCCATCTCACTCTCACCTCCAAAAGCAGAGGGTATTTGGGCCCTAAATTTATATTCATTAAATTAATGCAAAGGCTGTAGAAGGAAAGCATGTTAGACACTCTTACCAGATGTTGTATTACCCACAGACCCACAGACACTGACAAACTAATAGGAATGGGAAAGGGAAAGGGGACGGGGAAGGGAAGGGAAAGGGAAAGAAGAGAAAGGGAAAGGGAAAGGGAAAGGGAAAGGGAAAGGGAAAGGGAAAGGGAAAGGGAAAGGGAAAGGGAAAGGGAAAGGGAAAGGGAAAGAAAGAAGAAACTCACCCCATAAGAAACAGTTAGGAGAGAAAAAGCAAATTAAATAAAAAAGATTGAGTTGCATTAGTGAGATTTTGAAATTACTTCTTGAAATGTGAGTTGGGTATGACCCTGGCTGGATGCTAGGTGCCCACCAAAGCTGTTCTATCACTCCACCTCCTCAGCTGGACAGGGGAGAGAAAAATAGAAAAAAAAGCTTGCAGGTCGAGATAAAGACAGGAGAGATCATTTGCTAATTACCATCACGGGCAAAACAGACTCAATTTGGGAAAATTAACTCAATTTATTACAAATCAACCAGAGTAAGGTAATGAGAAATAAACCCAAATCTCAGAACACCTTCCCTCCACCCGTCACTTCTTCCCAGGCACAACTTCACTCATGGATTCTCTACCAACTCCCCCCTCAGCAGCACAGGGGGACAGGGAATGGGGTTTACGGTCAGTTCATTACACGTTATTTTCTGCTGCTTCATCCTCCTCAGGGACAGGACTCACCATACCCTTCCCCTGCTCCAGCGTGGGGTCCCTCCCATGGAAGACAGTCCTCCACAAACTTCTCCAACGTGGGTCCTTCCCACAGGCTGCAGTTCTTCACGAACTGCTCCAGCATGGGTCCCTTCCACGGTGTGCAGTCCTTCAGGACCACACTGCTCTAGCATAGGTCCTCCGCAGGGTCCCAAGTCCTGTCAGAAAACTTGCTCCGTGGGCTCCTCTCTCTACAGGTCCAAAGGTCCTGCTAGGACCCTGCTCCAGCACGTGCTTCCCAAGGGGTCACAGCCTCCTTCAGGCATTCACCTGCTGTGCCATGGGGTCCTCCACGTGCTGCAGGTGGATATCTGCTCCACTGTGGACCTCCCTGGACTGCAGAGGACAGCCTGCCTCACTATGGTCTTCACCACAGGCTGCAGGGGAATCTCCGCTCCGGTGCCTGGAGCATCTCCTCCCCCTCCTTCTTCACTGACCTTGGTGTCTGCAGGGCTGTTTCTCTGACATGTTCTCACTCCTCTCTCCAGCTGCCATTTCCGTCTGTCCCAGCAACCTTTTTTCCTTCTTAAAAATGTTATCACAGAGGTGTTACCACTATCGCTGATTGGCTCGGCCTTGGCCGGCCACAGGTCCGTCTTAGAGCCGGCTGGTACGGCCTCTCTCGAACACAGGGGAAGCTTCCTGCAGCTTCTTACAGAAGCCACCCCTGTAACCCCTCCCCACTACCAAAACCTTGCCAGACAAAACCAATACAATATGAGAGGTTTATATTTCTTGCACAACAATTTGTAGATATGAGCTGTTAGGTGTTAACTAGGCCTCAGCAATTAATGAGGTCAAATCTTCAATAAAGAGATTAATTCTTCAGTCCTTTTGAAGGAAAATGCACTAGTAACAGTAGACAACCTTAAGTAAAACACACAAGCTTTTGATAGACACTCTAAATCACATGTGTTTCAGTTTGTATTCTAAAAAAGAGATAGTAGTTTGGTGGCTGATTAGAAAATACCATTATATCTTGAAGCTTGTCATCATGACAAACAATTAGCATTGAACTAATATTTGATTTTCATAATTTATGTTGAAAGCCTAGCTTTCTCATGGAGTAATGAGCAGTACTCTTTACATTTTGTGATCCTTAGAAATCTTCACTGTCAGAATGTTGAGAAAATTTAATATACAAAATGAAATGTTCATTTATCAATGTTTATTAGTCCCCATTATTTTGGAAAAAAATCTTTATTTATTAAACATTAGAAAGTTTTCAAAGTCTGTGTCGTGGTTTCAGCCCGGCCGGTAACAAAGGACCACGCAGCCGCTCGCTCACTCCTCCGCCCCCCTCCGGTGGGATGGGGAGGAGACGGAGGAGAGAAAAGGAAAAGAAACTGGAACCTCGAGGGTTGAGATAAAGGCAGTTTACTGGGACAAACACAAAAGAGATTACAACAACAACAACGGCACTAATGAAAAAAGGTATACAAAAAAGAGTGATGCACAGTGCAACTGCTCACCACCCGGGACCCGACGCTCCGCCACTTCCCCCACCGAAAAAAACAGAGACCACCCCCCGGCCCGCTCCCCATTTATATACTGGGCAGGATGTCACATGGTATGGAATAGCTCCTTGGCTAGTTCAGGTCAGCTGCCCCGGCTATGCCCCCACCTCCCAGGTTCCTGTAAAAATTAACTCTATCCCAGCTGAACCCAGGACATTATCCACCCCTTATTCTATACCATCTACATCATGCCCAGATCTTACTTTTTTTTATTTTTTTTTTCCAATCAACCACTACAACTTTCCTTGTCTTATATATAAGTATATGGACTCCACCCCCTGACCTCGCACACACACACACGGTGTTCCTTTAGCCTATGGGCTATCCCTCTAATGTGTCCATCAATTTTGGGGCTCTATCTGTTGTAACAGTTCTTCAGGATAAGAGAGAGATGGTGTGAGATGTTGGGTTGTTGTACGCTGCCTCTGGAACTTGTGGCTAGTACATTTGGTGCAACTCATGCCCCTGGTCTGCAGGTCGAAGATGTTGATCTTGAGGAAATTGGTGGGTGCCAGTTCAAGTTCTATCGCTGTTGTACTTGGCTCAGTTTCAAAAGTCCATCCTGTAGTCATTTGGATAATTCTCACAATAATACCCTTGATATGGCATATAGACACTATAGATACAATGACATGCATTGGCAGGTTATTTAGCAGTTAAATATCATACAGCCCAATTCACTGGCTATTCTCTCCCAAAATCAAATCTCCCTGAGGTACACATCGAACCTCCCCATCCTTCTGCATCACCCACCAGGTGTACCCAGGTCCTTGAGCAAAAACAACCCCTTGAATGGGTTTGCTTCTGCTTGAGGGAGGACTAACCCAGACTGTCTTTCCTAACATACTCCTCATGCGCACTACAGGGACTTTATCCCCTTCTACAGTATGTGGATCTCTTGGTTGGGCGGGGCCAGCCCGATTGGCGGATCCTCTAGTATTAACTAACCAGGTGGCTTTTGTTAAATGTGTATCCCAATGCTTGAAAGTTCCACCCCCCATCGCTCTCAATGTAGTTTTCAGCAGTCCATTGTACCGTTCAATTTTTCCGGAGGCTGGTGCGTGATAAGGGATGTGATACACCCACTCAATGCCATGTTCTTTGGCCCAGGTGTCTACGAGGTTGTTTCGGAAGTGAGTCCCGTTGTCCGACTCGATTCTTTCTGGGGTGCCGTGTTGCCATAAAATTTTCTCTTCAAGGCCCAGGATAGTGTTCTGGGCAGTGGCATGGGACACAGGGTATGTTTCCAGCCACCCAGTGGTTGCTTCCACCATTGTAAGCACATGGCACTTGCCTTGGCGTGTTCGTGGGAGTGTGATATAGTCAATCTGCCAGGCCTCCCACTGTTTATATTTCAGCCATCGTCCTCCATGTGACAGGGGTTTTTGCCGCTTGGCTTGCTTAATTGCAGCACATGTTTCACATTCATGGATGACCTGTGAGATAGTGTCCATGGTCAAGTCCACCCCTCGATCTCGAGCCCATCTATATGTTGCATCTCTTCCCTGATGGCCTGAGGTATCGTGGGCCCACTGAGCCATAAATAGCTCACCTCTACGTTGCCAGTCCAGGTCCACCTGAGACACTTCAATCTTGGCGGCCTGATCTGCCTGGTGGTTGTTTTGATGTTCTTCAGTGGCTCGACTCTTGGGTACATGAGCATCTACGTGACGTACTTTTACCACTAGCTTCTCTATCCGAACAGCGATATCTTGCCACAGTGCGGCAGCCCAGATGGGTTTACCTCTGCGCTGCCAGTTGCCCTTCTTCCATTGCTGTAGCCACCCCCATAGGGCATTTGCCACCATCCACGAGTCAGTATAGAGATAGAGCACTGGCCACTTTTCTCTTTCAGCAATGTCTAACGCTAGCTGGATGGCTTTCACCTCTGCAAACTGACTCGATTCACCTTCTCCTTCAGCAGTTTCTGCGACTAGTCGTGTAGGACTCCATACAGCAGCCTTCCACCTTCGATGTTTTCCCACAATGCGACAGGACCCATCAGTGAACAGGGCATATTGCCTCTCATTTTCTGGCAGTTTATTATACAGCGGGGCTTCTTCGGCCCGTGTCACCTCTTTCTCTGGCGACATTCCAAAATCTTTGCCTTCTGGCCAGTCCGTAATCACTTCTAACATTCCTGGGCGACCGGGGTTTCCTATGCGAGCTCGCTGTGTGATCAGTGCGATCCACTTACTCCACGTGGCGTCAGTCGCGTGATGCGTAGAGGAAACTTTCCCTTTGAACATCCAGCCCAGCACTGGCAGTCGAGGTGCTAAGAAGAGCTGTGTTTCAGTACCAACCACTTCTGAGGTGGCTCGAACTCCTTCATATGCTGCCAAGATCTCTTTTTCAGTTGGAGTATAGCGAGCCTCGGATCCTCGATATCCCCGACTCCAAAACCCCAGAGGTCGGCCACGGGTCTCCCCAGGTGCTTTCTGCCAAAGGCTCCAGGTAGGGCCATTCTCCCCAGCTGCAGTGTAGAGCATATTTTTAATATCTTGTCCTGTCCGGACTGGCCCAAGAGCTACTGCGTGAACAATCTCCTGCTTAATCTGTTCAAAGGCTTGTCGTTGCTCAGGCCCCCATTTAAAATCGTTCTTCTTCCGAGTAACTTGGTAGAGAGGGCTTACAATTTGACTGTAATTTGGAATATGCATTCTCCAAAAACCCACAACACCTAAGAAAGCCTGTGTTTCCTTTTTATTAGTCGGTGAGGACATAGCTGCTATTTTGTTGATGACGTCCACAGGGATCTGACGACGCCCATCTTGCCATTTTACTCCTAAGAACTGGATCTCCTGCGCAGGTCCCTTGACCTTACTTTCTTTTATGGCAAAACCAGCCTTCAAAAGGATTTGGATTATTTTCTTCCCTTTCTCAAAAACTTCTTCTGCCGTGTTGCCCCATACGATGATGTCATCAATATATTGCAGGTGCTCTGGAGCTTCACCTTTTTCTAGTGCAGCCTGGATCAGTCCATGACAAATGGTGGGGCTGTGTTTCCACCCCTGGGGCAGTCGATTCCAGGTGTACTGGACGCCCCTCCAAGTGAAAGCAAACTGAGGCCTGCACTCCGCTGCCAAGGGAATGGAGAAAAATGCATTAGCAATGTCAATTGTGGCATACCACTTAGCTGCCTTTGATTCCAGTTCATATTGAAGCTCTAACATATCTGGCACAGCAGCGCTTAGCGGTGGCGTGACTTCATTCAGCCCACGATAATCTACTGTTAGTCGCCATTCCCCATTGGATTTCTGCACGGGCCATATGGGACTATTAAAGGGTGAGTGAGTCTTGCTGATCACTCCTTGGCTCTCCAGTTGGCAAATCAGCTTATGGATTGGGATCAGGGAGTCTCGGTTGGTGCGATATTGTCGCCGGTGCACCGTCGTGGTAGCAATTGGCACCTGTTGTTCTTCAACCTTCAGCAACCCCACAACCGAAGGGTCTTGGGAGAGACCCGGCAGGGTAGACAGCTGTTCAATCTCCTCCGTCTCCAATGCAGCTATACCAAAGGCCCAACGGTACCCTTTTGGGTCCTTGAAATACCCCCTCCTGAGATAATCTATACCAAGGATGCACGGGGCCTCTGGGCCAGTCGCAATGGGGTGTTTATGCCACTCATTCCCGGTTAGACTCATTTCAGCTTCCAATACGGTTAGCTCTTGGGATCCCCCTGTCACACCAGAGATACAGATGGGTTCTGCCCCTTTATAACTAGATGGCATTAGGGTACATTGTGCACCAGTGTCCACTAGAGCCTTATATTCCTGTGGGTCTGATGTGCCAGGCCATCGAATCCACACTGTCCAGTAGACTCGGTTGTCCCTCTCCTCCACCTGGCTGGAGGCAGGGCCCCTCTAATCCTGGTTAGAACATCCGTTACTCACTTTCTGCACACGTAAATCGGAAGTCCCTTCAAGGGGATCAGAAATGAGATCAGCCCATCTACTGCGTCTGGGGGACTGCTCATGGGAAACTGGAGCAGCAGTTTTCCAAGAATTCTCTTTTCTGGTTGCTTTTTCTCGCAACTCCTGTACCCGTGCATCCAAGACTGAAGTGGGTTTTCCATCCCACTTCCTCATGTCCTCTCCATGGTCACGCAGGTAAAACCACAGGTTAGCCCGTCGAGTGTACTTTCTCTCTCCTCTCTCTTGGGCAGAGGAACGCTTACTCCCAATAACTGCGATGCGGGCCTGTACAGGTGAGGAGGAGGACAGATCCACTTTGAATTGCTGGAACTCTCGGGACAACTCCTCCACAGCTGAGACACAGGCCCGTAGGGAGGAAGAGAGACTCCCTTCGTATTGCCGGAGTTGGACAGCCAATTCATCCACCGTTTGTCCATAGCCTTCTCTCCAGGACATTACTGCCAATGAGTTGGCATAGGTTGGTGGTGCACTTCGTAGAAACTTCCGCCACATGGGTTGTGTGCATTGGACTTCATCTGGATCTGTGGGTGACTGCGCATTTTCTGGATCATTGTAAATCACCTCCAGCACGGCTAATTCTCTCAGGTACTGAATACCTCTCTCCATGGTGGTCCACTTGCCTTGGTGACATGTAACTTCATCCCTGAAGGGGTATCTTTCCTTTACACCTAACAAAAGTCGCCTCCAGAGGCTGAGGACTTGTGTTTTTCTCCCAATCGCCTTGTCGATGCCCCCTTCCCTAGACAGAGATCCCAGCTGCTTGGCTTCCTTACCCTCTAATTCCACACTACTAGCCCCGCTATCCCAGCATCGGAGCAGCCAGGTAACAATGTGCTCACCTGGGTGGCGGCTAAAATCTTTTCGCATGTCACGCAACTCACTCATGGATAGAGATCGGGTAATTATTTCAGGTTCTGCCTCTACCTCCTGTTCTCGCGATGACCCTGGTTCATCTTCATCTCTCGCTAAGCGAACTGATTTCTTTGTGTGTTTCTTTTTCTGTACAGGGGCGACTGATACTGGCACAGGCTGGTTCTCTGGTTCAGCTGCAGTGTCTGTCACCGGGGTAGGGGTAGTCATGGTACCTGTTGTCGTGGTAGGGGCAGCCACGGTGCTTGTTGTCGGGGTAGGGGCAGCCACGGTGTCTGTTGTCAGGGTTTGGGTAGCCACGGTACATGTTGTCCTGTTTTCCATCTTTTCCCCCTTTTCCCCCCGAGGGTGCTGCATAATATCAAGCAGTGTTTGGTAGATATTGGCCAGAGCCCAGCACAGTGCAGCGAGTTGTATGTCTTTGGAATAGCCACAGCATTTTTCTTTCAAATATTCTGTCACTTCATAAGGGTTCTGTAGTTGTTCGGGAGTGAACTTCCAAGTCACTGGCGGTGAGAAGTTCTCTAGATACTTGCCCATATGCTCCCACATGCCGTGCCACCCATGAGTCTCCAGCTTTGGGGGAGATCTCTGAGTGGTACTCTTAAAGAGCGTTTTTGTAGCCCTAAACAAGACCTGAAACATATTCAGGAGGCATAGCACTAACAGCACATTGGCTTGCGCATCCCAAGGATATTCAAAATTCTCAAAAGCTGTTGTAATTAGTCGGAAGGAGAAGAGGGAGGTGAACGGACGGGGGGAGGTATCCCCCCCTAATTTCCCATGGATTGGGTGTAATTACCAATAAAATCCGACAGAAGGCGCCCAAAGTATGGAAATGATATCACTGCCTCATACAGATACCAGCTTAACCTCATGACCAGTGATGTAATCATTTCATAAGTCGACATTGCCCAGTACAGCAAAATGATAATCCCAATCACTCTCCCAGAGATGAGATACGCAACTACAGGCAATACATAGAGCATATAAGAGCTTACAAAACGCCACCATGTAAACAAATGAAACAGCATTGTGACTAACATCTATATATCTAAGAAATGCGTTTGGCAAATTTGTTTCAACACGCTCTGGCCAGATCTGTCGTTATCTCAACCCTTCTGCCCCACGTTGGGCGCCAAAAAGGACTGTCGTGGTTTCAGCCCGGCCGGTAACAAAGGACCACGCAGCCGCTCGCTCACTCCTCCGCCCCCCTCCGGTGGGATGGGGAGGAGACGGAGGAGAGAAAAGGAAAAGAAACTGGAACCTCGAGGGTTGAGATAAAGGCAGTTTACTGGGACAAACACAAAAGAGATTACAACAACAACAACGGCACTAATGAAAAAAGGTATACAAAAAAGAGTGATGCACAGTGCAACTGCTCACCACCCGGGACCCGACGCTCCGCCACTTCCCCCACCGAAAAAAACAGAGACCACCCCCCGGCCCGCTCCCCATTTATATACTGGGCAGGATGTCACATGGTATGGAATAGCTCCTTGGCTAGTTCAGGTCAGCTGCCCCGGCTATGCCCCCACCTCCCAGGTTCCTGTAAAAATTAACTCTATCCCAGCTGAACCCAGGACAGTCTGAAAAATTACTTTTCACTTCTGAAAATAAAACAAAGGAAGGCAATGATGGAAATGCATAAATCAATAAGGTTTTACCTCAGATTTGGTAGGAATTAGCAAAAAAAGACCTCAGAAGCCTTTTCAAACAAACAGCTTAATTCTGTGACATGTGAATGCCCATATTATGAAAATAAAACCGTATACTAAACGAACTATACTAAAAAAGTGGGTTAGTACTTTCTATACTTATACACAGCTATTATCTTAGATCAGTATACAATATACAGGGGGGTAATATCATGGGTAATAATAATAACTGTTACCTATTTAACAGTGCAATAGTAGATGACGTTATAACTCAAGGTCTGGTAGTAAACTAACCAATCATGAGTGAACTAGCAAACAGAAACAATTTGATTAACCTCAGCCATCTGGAACTTTTATTGGCCTTAACGTGTTCCCCATATTCTCAAAGGAAAAAAACAAACAAACAAACAAACAAACAAAAAAAACAACAAAAAAAAGATAATTAGTGGACCACTTGTAATATTTTGCAAGAGACCACAAAAAAATTGCTGAAAACATGTAAAGTTCAAATCTTGCTGTTTGGTGTCATATGTAGCTTTATGTATGTGGACTTACAGATAGATTTTATTTTGCTAAATTTCTGAGGAATCAGAATCAGAATCAGAATCAGAATCAGATTGTACCATTAAACCAGTTGTGTTTGTAACACATATTTTGTATGTAATTTTTGTATCTTCTTATAAACTTTGCTTTCTGTGTCCTCAAGAAAAACATTAACAGTTCTGTGATCTACCCCACTTATGTACAGAGGTCCTTAATAATGATTTACAAATTCCTTTTACTTTGAGATGTAACACATTTTGTAATGGACTTAGTTTGTACTATCTTGATTTTTGTATCATTCTAATTTCTAGGTCAGTCTTTGCCTAGAGTCTTATGTGAAATAAAATATTGTTATTATCAACCAAACTTTAAAAAAAAAATTAAAAAATCCTTTACAGGGTCTGTTTTCCATAAACAAACTCTAACATCATTACTCTGCTGCTAACCTTCAGTTCTTTATTCAGCAATTTCTGACTCAGCATTTCCATTATTTTTCTCTGGTATCACTGAAGAGTTGGCAGGCCTTCAAGTACCTAAGCCACCTGCTGGCCATTTTAAAATATTGGCACAAGACTATCTTTCTTCTAGCCTCGTGGAACTTCTCCCACATTCTAAAACTTACTGAACATCAGTATTAATAGTCTAAGAAGGTTCTTTGTCAGACTTCTTAAAACTTTTGGATGAAAATCCCCTGAACATGCTGCTCTCAAAAGTCTACCTTAATTAAAAGTGTTGTATAACTTTGTTATATGGTTATTTTCCCCAAATAAGAATCATAAATCTAACACTTTTGAATTATTTGGGATTATAATCAATATTTTTACTGTTCGCATATACCAAAGAATTGATACCATTGCTGTTTTTTTTTTGTTCCTAAGATACTTCGAATTTCTCTTTCTTGCACTTCTTTTTTCTAGCCACAGATTCATCTTGCCGTCTTTTGCTTCCCTTACTAATTTTCTGAAGAAAATATTTTTAAATTTCATATTTCCATACATTTGTCTGTGTGTATGACTGTAAATGTATACATACATCTCAGGGTGTGTATATGAACACATTACAAATGCAATGGTGAAAATAGCTTTATTCTTGATTCTTCTCACATGACAATTTATTTTTTGGCATTTTTTTTCCTGTGGGCTAAGAGCCTTTTATTTCAACAGGACCATTCAGGACAGTCACTAATGTATATTTTCATTCAAAAGCAGTCAAATACATAGAACTTGGTTGTGTGTCTCTGATTTTAACTGAACTTTATTACAGACTGTACTGAAGATGCTATGAACATAAACATGTTCATTCAACTTATTCTATAAAACCACACAAGAATTTCTAAGCCAAATTAGCGATCTCTCCTCAAGAAACACTTTTTTTTTTTCTCTTCTCTGGAGCATTTTTATCAGCACACAGACAAAAGTCTGCAGGGCCATGTAGGAGAAGATGTGTTACATGGAAGATACAGACCATTGTAGTTCAGGAAGCTAGTTTTCACAATATTAACCTGCATTGTTGCTCATTCCCTCACATTTAATCAGCCTTTTGTGCAGATAAGTATTGAATAATCACAATAATACATGTTCCTTCAACCCATGTAAGACATTAAAGATATAGTGGCTATGTCAGTTGATACACTAATACCAGACCAAGAAACTAACAAAACCAAAGCAATGAAAGACACTCAAGTGATGAAGTTTTATGTTCTGCATCATAGTTTCTTTTACCTGAAAATGCAATTCAGTGGCATGATTTCACTGCTACAAAATCGAAGGACAGGAGTGTTGTATGTTGTCCTGGTCATATGGGAGTAAGCATCAGGCTTTTGATTTCAGCACATCCTAATGTCACATGAGAGATTTGGCTCATGCAGTTAGGTCTTGGGACAGGGGGGGAGAATCTTGAATATATGAAGACGACATGAGCCAGTAATTTATAGCTGAGAAAGCTTGTGTGTAGAGTTTCTTCAGTGTCAAAAGCATTATCAGTGTAGACTGTACTAAATAAAATCATGCTTCAACACTAGGGTTTCTTGTGCCTGTAAAAACTCATTATGTGTTCTCATAAACCTGCACAGTACTGTTTTGTCTCAGTACATTGTAAATTGTTATTTAGAAAAGAAACATTTTGTGGGGAAAAAAAAAAAAAAAAAAAAAAAAGGGGGGAGGGGGGCAAAAAGTAAGTATTTTAAATAGATAAAAAAATGAAATTAAATTAACTTTTTACATAACATGAACTAAGTGTAAGGAATGCTGAAAGAATCAGCATGAATGTCCATGTATTCCTGCTCAGGAATTCACCAGTGAATACACTTGAGTATGCAGTAAGTTCATGCACAGAAGATAAGTAATATTTATGTCTAATCAAATTGGTTATGTGATTGGGTGACTGTGTTGAAGCTGTCAATTAACTTTGTGAATAGCATTTAGGGGCAGGCAGGGACACATCAGCAACATGATTTGGTCCTTTACTATAGCTGAGGGTACTGTGGTTTTAAGGATCATTGGGTTTACTACATCTGAAGTTACTGGTGTTTATAGTTGCCTATAATGTCCACCAGCTTGATGGAACATTAATAATGTCACAAAGATAACCACAGCCAAAATCTCAGATACAAATGGATAGGAGTTCTGGTTTCGTATTTTATTTTTCATTGATTTAAATTTTCAGACTCACAGTTTTAACTTTGTATTTCTTGACATCACTTAGTAGGCTGTCACTCTGACACATGTTCATCTCAGGAGGAAGAAACTCATTGAGGCAATCCTTCAAGATCATGTATTTAATAAGATTAAAACTGCCAACTGATTAAATACATGACAGCACACTAGCAGTATGACTCCTTTTGCCATAACCAGTTACAATTTCCACAGCCAGCTACACCTTAACTAAGAAAGATACTTTATAGAAAACAGCATGTGATTACAGTATGTTTATATTAATATATTTTAATACATCATCATTTCATTTTGTCTGTTTTCCAGCTTTACACTCTGGGCATGAGAGCTTTTAATGCCATAGTTCATAAAGCTTGGTTCATAATGCTAAGCAGGTATCGGAAAGTACATAGCATAAATGTCCTGAGTCATCAAGCTACAAGGCCTGTGCACTGAGATAAGAAACTTTAAAAAAAAAATATGCTATTGTCATAAAATGTAAGAAATGCTGAGGCTGGAGGAAAAAAAAAAAAGTTCATTTTTTTGAAGATTCTTTGCAGAATGAGTGAGGCATATACACAGTATAGTATAAGTGCTAAAACAATCTCTGGATTAGCACCAATTGCAGATGGCAAACCTATGAATATAACTGTTTATAAAAATTGGAAGTATTATGATTCTTTGTATTTTTAAATTCCTCAACATTTCAGTGATCATCTGTTGAATATCACTTATGCTAGACAGGCAGAAAGCTATCTGTCAATGACATGACCCAATCTCCTCTGCAAGGTACTTCTGTTTGCTTCTTTTTTGCCTTTGATGGTCAGAAGTAAAAATTTCATTTGATTTAATCTTAATAATTTCAAGAGTGCACCAACAGCTGAGTTGTATTATAAAGCCATTTCAGAGAGTTTTGGTAGATAAATGGCTTTTAGTAGCTCATTTAATTGATAGATGTTAAAGTTGATAAAGAAAGAAAGGAAAAAAAGTGGTGGAGAGGAAATAGGACTGGAAAAATAATATTAGGAGAAAACTATTTAATTCTTTCAGGGCATGATTCTGTTTGTATCAACTACATAAGTAAGAGAAACACAAGTTGTCTTACTCTGTGCAGGAATACATAGGAATGCAGATGAATAAGGGATGCTCATCCAATGTAAAGTTCAATTTGCCAAAGAGTTTTTTCACACTTGTGTGTAAAATGAATTTGTTACCTATAACCACCTATTTCCACAAGACCCTAAACAGTAAAACCATAAATATATATTTGGTTTATATATCAATATATATGCATACTTATTCCTGTTTCAGATGTAGCAGGGACATAAACTGAGGTGTCAGAACTGTACCTCTCTGTACTTACTCAGTCAGCAGCCAGATTTTAGTCTATAGCTTAGAAAATGCATTGAACAGCACCAAATGGAATAGCAACCCTTGTGCTGCATCTTTGTTTTCAAAACCACACAATACATTGAGCATCAGCATTCAAGATTGCCAAGACTTTTCATCAAAGAGGAGCTAGATTCAGTGGAAAATACTGATTCATGAATGGCAAATTTTCAGAAGCATACGTTGGTTTTATAACTAGCTTGTAGGAAGTTTTCTTAGCTCCCCGGATGTAAGATTATGTCAGTGAATAAAAGCATGTAATAACTGATAGCTTGTGGATTAGCTCACTTCCCTGGAGTATTTAGTATTCCAGTGGTACACTACTGCTGAAAGATTCCTCATTATTTTAAAATTTGCATTCTTTAATTCACAGTGAAAACTTTCCCAAAGTTTTCAATGGCTTTCTGGTCCTGGAACATAATTTCATTATTAAAAAATTTCTGTATAACATGTGCTTGGAGACATTTTCCTCTGGGCAATGTTACTAAGGCACAGCCATTCCTTGGTCCATATCCAGGATAGAATGATTTCTCCACTGAGATAAATTAAGTGGATAAAGTTAAAACTTACTACTTTTAAAAAGTATGTATGTATTTAAAATTCAGCATTAAAAGTTCTGTATTTGTTGGGGATGGGGGGAGGGAGGGGAGGGAGGAGGAAGGGAATCAAACGGAAAGCCTCTCTCTCCTTTCTAGAGCTACTTTCTACTCTTTCTCCCAAGTAGCAATTTTAGTTGTTTTAAACTTGAGCATATAAATATAGCTTTACTTCACTGGAGGATAGTTTGCAATAAGGGAAATCACTATAGGAAACACTATAATGAAAAACACTACCTTCCCCTTGTGATTCATGCTGGCTTGTCCAGTCTATGTAGACAAAATTTTTCTCCTCCTCAGCCTGGCCTCAGTAAGGACAGTAACATTGCATTGGCTTCAGACTACATCAGTGAAACCAAGATCTGAAATAAAAAGAGAAAAAAAAATGGTGAAACAAAACAAGCCAAAACAAAGTGCATGTTCTATTCAACTTTATGCTTGGACATCTCTCATATAAAAATCCCAGTGCTTCTAAAAGGTAATATATAAGCATACATGACACATCCATTGGTTTTATTTAAACAATATGACTTAGGATTTATAGAGATGACATTGGGTATAACAGCTGATTCAATTTGTTTAGAAATACAGGGACCATGAAAAGCCAGTGAGCTTTCAGCATTTATTATCTGCAAACTGATTTGCCATCAAAAGCCAACATTATTTGACATTATAAATCGTATAGAATCAAATTACATTTGATTATGTAAGTGTGAAAGTAGTTAGGCTAATAGTGTTTCAGTAAAATAATTCACAAATATTTTTTCTAGTAACTATTTTAAAGGTATGGGTTTGTCTCAGTCCTGAAACTGAAAAAGGGACTGGGACAAATTCATACCTTTAAAATAGCCAAAAGAAAAAAAACATTTGTGAATTATTTTAGTGAAACCCTAAGCTGATATTTATAAACCAAAATATCAGTTACAGTCACCGAGTAAGGAGTAGCTTTTACTTTTATTGAGGGGCCTAATAAAAGGAGCTTAAGAAAAAATCAGTCAAATCCTATAATGAAATTTACTTTGTAATGAAACTATGAATACATTATTTTTCCTATCACTAATAATCTTCTTTTTAATGAAATACAAAACAAATTCATACAACAAAAAGCCTCTTCTCCACAAATCATTTCTTTCTGCTTGATTTGCAGAAGCAGAAGAAAACATGTAACTTCTGTCTTCATATGCATTTTTCTTTATCTTAAGTTTTTAATTTTTAATTACTGCAGTCAGAATTAATGTTCCCCATATGTATATGTATTTACACTTCAAAATCTGCATTTCACTTACCTCTGCACAGTTTCTGAACTATATAACGTTTACATCATTTATGTCTGTGTGGAACTTTGGTGTTTCAGTTGTGTATAACCCATACAGACAAGGACAAAAAGATGCTGTTGAAACTCATTGAAATATATATGTAGAGCTGTTATCCTTCATTTTAGTGAACTATAGGATTTAAGCATATTATATTCCCATCTCTATAGAAAAACAGATTCAAGTTTGCATGCCTTCTCATTGCTGTGATAGAAGAGTTGACATGTTTATTTTAGACTTAACATGGAATGAAAGACAGCCCAGGTGAAGAAGAAAGATATGAAGCAGGAAGGAGGGAGTACAGCTTGAGCAATGCCTAAGAAAAACAGCAATATGGCCTTGGAAAAATCCACAGGAGTCACTTTTGGGATGGTAGCACTCTCTGTTGAAGCAGTGTGGCTGAGAATAGGCAAATAGTCTCCAGCTGTTTGATTCTTTCGCTGCTCATTAGTGTATGGCTCCTTGGCAAGATAAAAATTGTATCACTGTACTCAGTCTGTCACCACTTTCCGACCCCAGGTAGAATAATTTACAATCCCCTCATTTTGGTTTGTGACTTGGATAAATCCATTCCAAAGTACTTTCACGAGGGAGGTAGAAGTTACTGTGAAAATTAACTCTATCCCAACCGAACTCAGCATAGTTAACCTAACTACTCTTCCCAGTTACCTAGAGACTACTTTTCCGTAATTGTTTTTTGGATCACAAATTATAAAATGAGTCTGTCAACCATTTCTATTCCAGTTATCGTCTCAGTTTCCTGTGGCAACATAATCACGTATACATGAAAATGTTCTCTTTTTTTGCTCTATTTTAAACTCATATCATGAGCATTAAATTGGTAGTTATTTTTTTAACTCTAATTTACCCTCTCCCTTTCCTTTTGTTCTGCTTCGAATGGATACCGGAACATTTCACTAGGGCTGGCTTTTTTATTGTAATTCCCTATTTGCCTTTTCTGTACTGTTCATTATTGTAGAAGCTTTATCAGATTACAGTTGTGTTACCATTGTAAAGAACTCTATTGTATTTAGTCTGCTTTGTATAGAAACTGCTCCACCTCTCTCATTATTACTGTCATCCTACTTCTAGTCTTTTTTACTTCTGTTAGATACTTTTTAGCCAAAAATTCATGCAGTAGTCAAGATGTGGATACAACACAGTTATAAACAGTGTTGTAATAAAGTTAATCAACTGCAATAAAAAGTGATGGCAGAGAATTAGGCTTTTTCTACTTAAATATGTATGATATATTTGAAAAGAACAGATGAGTGCAACATGAGGAGGTTATAAATAATTTTTAACATTAGGAGAAGATGTGCCTCCAAGAGAAACAGACAAAACGAGTGAGCAGCAGTCATGTAGTCTTTGCTTGTTTATTTATGACTGCTTCCAGGCAAACTTATTTGACAAAAACTTTAAATTATACAGTTTCACCTAGAAATCAAGTGCATGTAGTAGAGTGTTCATGATTAGAGTTTGTCACTGTTTCCTGATTTTTATTTTTTATCATTTCTTTTTGTCAGAAAATACTGATTTCAAAACCAGGTCTTAAAGAAGAAATATATCATCCCTTGGATGGAATTTCTTAACAAGACTGCAGGGAGACACAGGAATGAAGACATGTTCTTAGGTCAGTTGCTAGGACTCTCATCAGAGATTCAGAGTCAGATCCAACTTCCTATCTAATTAGATTCATGCTTTGTACAGGTGACCTTGGGCAGAGGTCTGGCCACAATATTTGCTGGAATATCCTCAAGCCTGGAACTAGCACAAAAAGCTGGTTCTTCTGACTATATTTTACAACACACACCAAGATCATATTTACCTTTCAGGCTGATTGATAGGTGTTGTGGTTTAACCCCAGCCAGCAACTAAGCATCACGCAGCTGCTCGCTCACTTCCCCCCCACCCAGTGAGATCGGGGAGAGAATCGGGAAAAAAGTAAAGCTCATGGGTTGAGATAAGACCAGTTTAGTAGAACAGAAAGGAAAAAACTAACAATGATAATAATAACAATACTAAAATGACAATAATAATAATAATAATAATAAAAGGATTGGAATACACAGAACAAGGGATGCACAATGCAATTGATCACCGCTCACCAACCAATGCCCAGTTAGTTCCTGAGCAGTGATCCTTCCTAGCCCCACTCCCCTAGTTTATATACTGGAAATGACATCACATGGTATGGAATACCCCTTTGGGCAGTTGGGGTCAGCTGCCCTGGCTGTGTCCCCTCCCAACCCCTTGTGCCCCTCCAGCCTTCTTGCTGGCTGGGCATGAGAGGCTGAAAAATCCTTGACTTCGTATAAACACTACTTAGCAACCACTGAAAATGTCAGTGTGTTATCAACTTTCTTCTCATACTGAACCCAAAATATAACACTATATCAGCTACTAGGAAGACAATTAACTCTTAAATTAAAATAGGACAATAGGTCTCAAGAAATTTCGGGATTTTTTTCAGATTTTACTTATTCTAGCTGCCTTTGCATCTGTGCCGTACGACCAACACTGGACAAGGAATCCATAGTGTGCCAGTGCCAGCTACAATGACCAAAGGCAGTGAGCTGAATTCAGGCTGTCAGTAAAAGAAATATGCATGTTGGTGTCAAGTATCACAATCACCTTGGTCTTGTCTCTAGTTAGATAAATATAGATGTAACAACTCAGATCAGAGACAGCCATTTCCCACTCTGGAGGTTTGTACTCTAATGATCAGTAGCTATACTGAACTCTTGACGTTTCAGCAACTCACATTTTCCTTTTGTTTGTCAAGCTTCACACTCCACTGAGGACAGTGAAGTTCACTGGAATAGCTTCTAGACATATGGAGTTTAATTTCATATTTGTCTAAATCTGATCCCTCTATTGGTAAATTCCACAAATTATGAGAAACATATAATTAGGTAGATTTTCCTTTAAAAAAAACCAAACAAGCAAAAAGCACAAGGATAATTGCATCCTCTTTTAAAAAGCTAGACTCTGGTTTTTGAATAGGTCTAGTCATTCCGTGAAATGTATCATTTTCTTGTATGGAATGAAATGTCAATTTTCTGAAGATACGGCTGTCATGAATCCACCTGACTGACAGGTTTTAACCCGATTTATGTCAGTTACAGTAGCAAGACTGAAAGCTTGTATTATTTGCAATCAAGCAGAATACTATTTGGTTTTGAAAGACATCTTGAGCTGCACACTAGTAATGAAGATATCAAGGAACACAAGTCATTTGCTGGCACACTGGCATTGCTGCTATTCCTTTGCTTAGCTGTACGTTTCCACCATCAAAAGGTTATGTCCCAAGGGGGCACTTAGGTGAAGGTAGTCAGTATTTCCAGAAATGGAGACAGTTATTGTATAATCACAAACAAAAACAACAAAAAAACCCAAGAGGGCCGGAACATTTTTCAACAGATTTTGTTTCCCAGCATTGTTGGGTAAAGCAATTGAAGCTTGCTTTTGCTTAGTACCCTACTTTAAACAAAGGTGCCTAACATTAGAGTTTCTTCAAAGAAAAAAAAAAAAGGAAAAAAAAAAGGTAAAGGAAGAAAAGTATCTAATTTTATGGTGTTTTGAGGCATTTCATCTCTCGTTTGATCTACCACCTGTAGCTCTGACCTTTGCTTGTTTTGATTACTCAGACCCTGTGTTCTGGCAGTCATACTCTGTCTGTTGACAAGCATTATCAGCTCCTCACCTAATGCTGGTTGGAAAGCCTTAGAAGTCAGAGAGTTTTTACAACTTCAGTAGGCTTTTGGATGAGGAGCATAACAGAGTAAAAATGCTAAACTCCCTCAAAGGTTCAAGTGCCTAGTTTGCATTCAGCAGCAGACCACTCTATGTTAAACCACTCTTATTTCCAAAAGACTAATACTATGCTTTAGGGTCAGTAAGGAAAAAAAAATATTTTGCAAGGTTAGGATAGATCATTGTTAATATAAAGATAAAGAAAAGTAGCTAAAAAAGCAATCCTGATTTCATTTGGAACCTACTCTAAGAAATTCTTATACACCAGCTGAGCATCACTTGGAAAATCTACAGTAGAGAGTAAATCTGGAGGAATATGGATCCTACTATTATTATTAATCCTGTTAGTGATGTGTCCTGTTATTGTAATGGCATGTGGTTTTCAAAATATACAACTACATCAACACATATAAATCTGAAATTTTCTGAAGTATCTCTTAAAGAAAGGAAAGTGGACAGGGTTATAACAATACCCAATTCTCTTTAAATTTCAATAAAAGTTATTACATTCCAAGTGTTATTTTGGTACTTCAGTACACAAACATTTTCAGTGATAAAAGTTTTGGCTAAGGTAAACTTTAGACAAGACAAATGGAATTACATTATCTGTGAATTGCATCTCCTATTCATTACATCTTTAGTTTTTAATTTAAACAATTAAATTGTACTCAAGAGGTTTCAAGGGGAAGCAATTATATTTCTATTTATAAGAAACATATAAAAAATATATTCTAAGAACAGATGTGATCTATTTAATTTATAATGTGTACATATACACACACTGTATATATACATACATCTGTGTTTCAGATACAATATTTTCACATATGATTCATTAAAAATGAGGAAATTATGATTGCATTGTGGAAATATATTTTACCTGTCTGCATTTAAGCCTGAAACATATCTCTGCATAAGAAAGATATACCTTAAGCACAGTGGTAAACACACCGTAGATTTTCTGATAACAGACCTACTATATTTTTGTCTCTTGAAATGTTTCATTCAAAACACCCATCCATAATTGTTTCTTTACATAATAATGCTTAAAAGCATTATTATGTAAAAGTAAATGTCAGGTAAAGACTGCATAAATTATGGATTTTTTTTCAGAAGACTGGTATCATGTCCTAATCATGTTCTAATACCTCAGGCCATTACTGAATTACTTTGAAGACACGTTTATCTCTTAAACTAATTGTCTTTAATTTTCTGCTAAACCTCCTTTTTAAACTCCTCAAAACTTTTGTGAAGAAGGTGAACTGACCAAACTGTTTTAGTTCCAGGAATTTTACTAAAATTTAAGAGCTGTTTTGTAAACCTTATTTGTTACATCTAATCTCACAAATATTTTCTGAATATTCAGATAAGTTTTTCTGAAATAAATTCCATTTCTGTACACATCAAGAATTAAAACCTTCATCTGAGATACCTACTGCTGAATTAGACAATTGACAGAAAACACAGTCTGCAATATTGCATAGTGAAAAATGTTAAAAACCCCATCAGCTCTACTATTTACTATCAGACTTCAAGTCTTTTATTTTAATGTAATTAAGTTAGCTTAATTCTAAATGCTGTAAGAATAAAGATATTCAAAACTATGTCAGATACTCCATTCTTATCTAATGTTATCATAAACAGTCAGTTAGTTCAAGTATTGAATTGTCCTTTACCTGCAGTTGCTGGCCTTTTCAACTGATGTCAACCATTAAGGTAATTTTAGATATAGATGTATTTTAGCTAAGACGCAGTCAATATATCTATTTGTCTGTCTAACTTTATTAATATTAGATGTATTAAATATTTGCTTACCTGTTGAAGTCAATAATTTTCCATATATTAGAATAAACATAAAATGTCCATTGCTGTTATGCATTCTCACACTAGAGACTTGACGAGAAGCAACACATTCTATTACATTACATGGTCTTCCTTAGATGGAAGTAACCTTGGAAACCTAAATTGAACTGTGTCTATCCACATCAGTGCTGTTCACCCCACCAATACCATATCCTTTGTAAAAAGTTTGTATTATAGAAACAGCACCAATTGCTCTTTGTTGCTCAAGTATCATTATGGCTCAAAACCCGATCTTTGTTCTATAATTCTTCTTAGCTTAAAGTGAGCCAAAATCCCATTTGTACTCTTCAAGGACTTAATTTCAAATTTACTGGTTGTTTTCTGTCAATCTTGAATAGACTTCAGCTATCTCTGTTCTGTGACACTAAGAAAGAAGATTACAAAAAAGTAGGTGTTCTTTGCAACATTTAAACTGGAAAGAAAGAAAGAAAATATCAATATAAAAACCAAGAGTTTAACTAAGGTGCTGGCTCTGTTCACCTAGTTTTAAATTACTCCTGACTCTAATTTTGAATTTAACTGCTTTTACAAGTCCAACTTTGGAAAAGTTGGCATAGTTCTATGAATAAAGTAAGTTAAAGTAATTCAGACAAAGAACAGTATCTCATCACAAAAACAGAGACACGGTGGAGGCTTCTTTTGTGGAGAATTCAACACACTGTTAAATTTCTGGCTTGATTACTGGTAATTGCATTTTTTTAAAAAAACAGAAATATATTTACTAGTTTCCCATCATTACTAGTTTATCATTGTTTTTTTTCTCTTATTTATGTGGCTGAAATGTTTTTTATAACTGTGACCAACTTTCAGGTTACATGGAAATTTCAGGTTATGACATTGAAAGTTCTTGTTTTCAGATATTTTTAGAGAAAAATTATTCTGTAGCATGGGAAGGTGATTGATATACAACATTCTTGTCATGCTAAAAAATTTTGTCTGCAGTGTTCTCTATAGAGAATCATAAAGAATGCACACAGTTTTCAGAACCACAGAGAATAAAGACAATTCCTAACACATCCTTCTGATTCTAGCAACATCTGATGAACTGTAACTTATCCAAGTCTGCATCATAACTACCACTTACTACTTGGGAGGTAAGTGAAAAAAGGTAGTTGGTTTGAGGTTTTTTTGGTGGGAAGAAGGCAATCTGCAAAAATTCTTCCCCTTTTTTTTTTTTTTTTTTTTTCCAGATTTTCTTTGGGCTTCTATGTTTCAAAAAGTATTTTAGCTAAAGTGTTGCTGTTGAAAATAAATCAATGATATTTTGTGAACACCACAGATAGATTTCTTTCAGATGTCATTCAGCTGCTGAAGTTAGCTGTTGTTACAAAGACCTCTTTCTGTCATGCGCTACATTCTCCATTCCTGGAGGCATGTAGAAAGGCAGAGGTTGCAAGAGGATGCTGAAGGCTACATGTTCTGATGCATGCCTAAACTACAAAAAGAGAAATGCAGTTCTTATGAGACAAGGTTCATTATTTCAGCTATTTTTTTTAACTAAAAAGAAGTGCAGCTTGTACAAAATTTTTTACAGCTTACATTTTTTAGCCCATTTTTCCGTGGAATTTTTCATATCAGACTATTCAATAATGAAACAACACCAACTTTCTGTTTCTGTGGCAAAGAATTTGAATGGATCTATATGAAAAAAAGCCCCAAACACGTATAAAAAGTTATGAATATTTTGATTCAGTTCTCTGATACTCCTTGAAAGAGAAAAAAGTTAACGTATCTATTCATAAGATAAGAGAAAATTGCTGGGAAAAATCCTCAGAAAACATTACCTGGGAAAAGGAGTGGAAACTTCCGCAATAGAACTTTAGCTTATAGTCCCATTACTATGGGTTTTAAGTTAATGTTTAGCTCCATTTTAGCCTATTCACAGTCATCATTTGGCTAAGATGATTCACAAGCTATGTTTGGTTCAGCCTTTCTACTGAGAGAGAGAGTTTTAAATCCATCTCTATGCATCGTTGTTTGGAAAAATAACATTGTATAGCACCACGTCCACAGGGCTTAAGTATGTTTGCATTTTTACTCCTCTTGATTTAAACTTAAACATTAAGAGTGCTTGCAGGACTGGTATTCCAGAGTTAGGGGAAAAAAAAAACCCAAACCACCAAATAAAGCCAACAAGCACACTTAAATTTGAGACAATTTTTTTTTTTTTTTTTAAGAGTACTTTCAGGTCATTTAAGTTAATTATTTGAATTATGTTATGTATACTAAATTAGTACTTACAAAAAATAAATTCCTGCAAACTATGTGCTGGTAGTTATTAAGCTACCTATTAAGCAGTTGTGTACTGCATGCAGGATATCCCTAATACGTTCTTTGTTCTGGGCATCAAGGTATCAACTGGCTCATAGACTTTAGCTTTCTCATGGAGTTAGGAGTCTGCCTTTTGATGTATAAAAAGGTGAAACTATAAGAACTGCAGCCTTTGTGATTTAATAGTTCACTTTTAAAG
Source organism: Astur gentilis (assembly GCF_929443795.1). Classification (NCBI taxonomy): domain Eukaryota; kingdom Metazoa; phylum Chordata; class Aves; order Accipitriformes; family Accipitridae; genus Astur; species Astur gentilis. Next base: position 41,318,699 of record NC_064919.1, read on the forward strand.
TACTCATGTATGATGTATTAATTTGAGATTCAATTTTGCCTTCTCACTTTGCTTCTGTTAGTCTCTCTTAATTAGACATCCTACCTCATAGGCTAAAAGGAATGCTGGATAAATAAATGTATCTTCTTCTATCTGCAGGAGCTTCAATTTGGAAGAAATAATTAAATGTTAATTGGAAAAAGAAAAAGAACATGCATGAGCATGACTTTTCCAACAGTTATGGTTTTTATCTGGGAGAAGTAACACCCATCTCTGTGCTGACATATTTAAGATAAAATGCCTCAATGTTCTTTAGCGCAAGGATTTGAATGTAAATCTCTCCTCTATCAGCTTACATTCTTTGTCATAAAACTAATTGGTTTTGCTTATTTTCTTTCTCTGAATACTCAACATTTATATGATAAACAGCATGGTAAAGCATCATAAATTTGACTATGTTTGACTTAATTATTCTTACGGATAAAATATTAAAAACTAATGAAACTAAACCATAACGTTTGTTAAGTGGCAGACCATGATTTATTTTTCAGGAAAAGAGACAAAAGGCAAAACCTGAGCTTAACTGTGATTTTTTAAATTTTTTTTTTTCAGTTAAGTTTACACAGCTAGACCTTTAACTAATGAAGCTCTAACTCTGAAATGAGTTTTTTTTAAACTTGTTATATATACTAATATTCTACTACACTTAACTTTCTCCATCTATCTTCACAATAAATTGCTGACAAGTTTTTTTTTAAATGCAGAACACCAATAGGCCCTTGAGGAAAATAAATGAACTATCATATTACTGAAGAATATGTAGTCAAACAATATGGCGTAGTCCTATTGTAAGCACCTTATTTGATCCTAGTGCTAGGTCTGGGTTGGGGAAAGAAGGGAAGATGTCATTACACTTTTGATTGTCTGATGCTTGCTTCTCACTATTCAGTATGTTGCCTTTTACTCTTCCAACACCAGCACAGGTCTTGCGGAGGCTGTGATTTCTTACACAATAATTATTCTTGAAGACTTGGTTCTGACACCAGGAAGGATTATGATGTATGCCTGTGGAATTCTTTGTCATGCCTCCAAGAGGAGACTCAGAGAGCAACTTTGTCACTCTGTTGAGAAAAGCCACGATCCATCTATGTTAACCTTTCCATAAGGAAGCACCCTTTCTTCCTCTCTTCCATTATTGGAAGTGAACTCTAAGTACGGCTTTAAGTACATTGCTATATATATTTAGTCCAAAACTCTTAATGTGTAATTAGGCTTAGCTCCTGCATGGCATGGTTATCTTTGGGGAATAGATGCCTTAAGAATTACAGTCATGCACTACTGGCAGTGAGAATAAGACTTGGTTCTCAGTTGATTAAGTCCTGGAAGCTAAAAAACCCACAAAGGCTGAAGGATCAGTCAGAAATATATTTAAACTTAGAGAAAATAAGAGAGATAAATGCAGTAATAATTAGGAAAGAGGACCTCCAAATATACTGACGATCAGTTAGAAAGTTAGTTTTCCAACCATATATAAGGGTTCTTCATTCTAGCCCATGGCAATGTTTGAATGCCTGTTTCCTTTCAAACACTGTGCTCATCATTCACAGACTTGCATTCTTTTGCCATATGAATGTTTTCAAGGACATTATGGGTGTTCAGCTAAGCCCTTGATTTAATTAGAGTTTCCTTTGACTTACCTGGGTAATGGATAAAACCATTAGCTATCTGAGTGGTGTATCACTCTATGGACTAAAATTTGGAGAAAATTTACTATTCGTGTATATTTGACAACAGTTTTACAAAGAAAAATATCTTTGAGTCAAGCAGTATTTATATGACAAGATAGTAAACTGACAAGCTAATTCATACCTTTAAGTCATAAGATAATAATAATAATCTTTCTAAATCATAATCATTTTTATATTTAAAAAAAAAAACAGGCTGAAAATCAAAGGGTAACTAGCCCATTTACCTACTACAAGCCAGGCCCAGCTGTAGTGAGTAAAACTATAATGAGGAATATTTAAAATACCAGAGTATATACACTACCTATGCAGTTAGCTGGTAGGCGAAACATATGAATGTAATGTATATAATATGCACAGGTATTCAAGTATGTAATTAAGCAGATATTTATCTAATTTATCTATAAAGCCCTCTAATGATGATGGTAACAGAAACTTTCTAGTCTCCATTTTGTCCAAGAAAAAGAAAGGTGAGACAAGCTTTACAAGAAAAGTGAAGATGATAGTTCCTTTAAGAAACAACACATAAATACAAATTACTCCTTTGTAATGCAGACCATTGGATAATTTGCACGTAACTTTATAGCTGTTTCTTTAAGGAAAGATCAGCTTCTTTTAATTCCTTTTTCCTTTTGATTTGTCTCTTAAAGATCTCACGTTTATTGCTTTCCTGAATGTTACCACTTATTTGTTTTTAGAGTTCCTGATTCTCCTCTTTCAAAGTATCCAAAATTTTGACATATCATAGTACCATGGACACCTTTGACTCTATTGCCTTTTTATTGGTCATTTTAGCCATTTCCTCCTGGATGGATCTGATTCTGGTCACAATCAAACCAAGAAAATCATCCACTTTAGTTGCTATGTCCACTTTTGGGGCAATGGAAAAAAAAGACACCAGGATGTTAATAACTAACAGTCTGTTTCACTATTTCTTTTTTAACACTCACCAAGGTAAACAAAATCCCTTACTGTCAACAAATTTATTTTATGTCATTCTGCTGGTTAGTGCCAAAATTATTTCTTCACAGTGGCATTTGATAAATGATGATTTCTCCACACACACTTTTAGTCTTTTTCTCTTTATAAACATTAAAGGAAGTATTTGAATTACTAGTATTATTTTTGCCAAAAATTAAACCAGCATTTTTTACAGCACTGTCTCATCAGAAATTTTGATAAAAGAGTATTAAAAAGATGTAGCATGTTATTTTCTGTACGTAATTATTTAGAATTTGTATTAAAAGTATGTTTCATAATACTTATGAAGACATATTTTCAGTCATGGATATCATTCAACAGGGTTTTTTTCCCTCTAAGCAATGTATTCCTTGCCTTACGAACTTCAGTGGACTAATCCAATCTCTCAGGTGATTTTATACACAAGCTAGGTTTGATTTTTAAAGTGTTTTATTTATAGAATTAGGCAATATTTTAAATTCTATCAGGTAGTTTGTACATTACACAGACTGCTTTTCAGATCTTGTTGAGAAATTATTTGATAAAATAAAAAAGAATCTTTATTATTCTCTTTTCAGATTTTTCTGTGTTCTTTCATTGTTCCAAACTAGCAGTTCTGTTTCCATACCTGTTTTCTTTCACATCCTCTGTATTTTATTGTAGTGGTGGCAGGTCTGGATTAATATATAACTCTTTGCTTCAAGCTATGCCTGTGTGCAGTCTTTATAAGTTTAGAAAAAGTATTTTTTGAGAATTTTTATATGGTTTTAAATACTTAGAACACTTCATAGGGATGAGATGTGTTTTCCTTCTTTTGGCCTGAATCCAGTTATGATGGTATGCTTTGTTTCTGTAGTAAGTACAGTGGGCCACAAACATTGTTGACAAAGCTGTGTTTAGGCGTATTTGTGCAGTGATAAAAAATTCTAACATACAGTAAGCATCAAGTTACTTCAGAAAGGATAATCTTATCCTCAACAGTAATTGCCTATGTGTTTCAAAATTTTGTTATAATGCTGAATTGAAAAGCAAAAATTAATTGAACAATTTCTGAGTTTGTCAATTTCCAGTCACCAGTTTATGGTTGCTTAATTTCCTGATGCTGCTTTTCCCCTGTGGAGCTGCTTTCCCCCTTTGACACTTCCAGTTCACTAAAGATATCTAAGGATAAGACTTCTCATATTCTACCATTCATACAGTCCACCAAATTCTGCATGGCTATATAAAGTTATACAGCCTATTGTCTTCAATAGGCTGAACTGAGTGAACTTCATCAAGGAGGAAAATATAATATTTACTTGAAACTTATTTCACCATTGAAATTTCCTGTAACCTGATTAAACTGAAGGTTGAGTAGAGAAATCAGAGCTTTTCATTTTTAATGTACATTTAAATACATGTAAAGTACTAGAGTATTCAGAAATGACCTGGAAAGACAGCCAGCGAGGGAAATCATTGGTGAGTGTATCAGCAGGATGAATTTATTTCTTACAAGTTATGTGTTTGAAGTAGACAAATGTTTTTCTCTGAACAGTATAAAATTGCTTGTTAACATCATACTTGTGATCAACTTTAACCCTCATACTTTCATTTGCAAAAGTGCTTTGGCTGTTGAAGAGTAATTCCTGCCTAATACTGGTACTGTTGAATTTAATCCTTTATTTTTTCAGTGTCGCTTATGAGGACCCTTAATCTTTAAAGAACCTAGAAATTTACCTAGAAAATGTCAATGTTTTTCCAGCTAGTTTTAAGCCAGTCTTCCTCCAGTTCACTGAACAGCTACACGAACAGTTGCTTTTAGCAAAACAAGGAAGGGGCAAGAAGGAGCAGTAAAGATATGGGAAGAACCAGCTTAATTAGTATTGTTGCTTACCCTCAGTCCAGGAAGATTTGAAAGCCAATAGATGGTGAGAAAAGCAAGAAAAAGCATGGCGTGAGTGTGGACGAAAGGAAGAGCTTTCAGAATTAGGTATTGATGGACAAACATGTTTCAGGATTTTTCAGCATGAAAACTGCCTTTTTACATTTGTTTCTATTCTATTCATAAAATTCTCTGTGCTTTTCTTTCCCTAACAAAGAAGGATTTCACTTAAGAATACATTGATTCATATAAACAATATTTCTTCTCTAAAGTGAAGAAACTTATAATGCTCCAAGTATCAGGCTACTACATCATCCACAGTACTATTTCCTCCTTTATTTTCTTAAGTACTGAAGTTCTTACTAGAAGATTCAGAACCTTTTAGTTTGTCTGTTGTTTCTTTCTTTTTTCTGCTTTTGGTTTGAGACTTTTTTTTTTTTTTTTTTTTTCTTTTTCACAGGCTACAGAAAGTTGACCAAGCAGAATCAGAGCCAGAGTCTGGAACTAAATGTGGGACCCAGACCTACTGCCTCAGTGCTCTACTTGCAGAGAGATTTAATCTTTGAGATGAATGCTTTCTGCTGAAGTATAGCAAAAGCATTGATAAAGCAAATGTTTTATACTATAGCTAAACATTTAGAAAGTTTCTTCTGAATTCACTATTATCCAGGTATAGCATCCAAACCTTTGGGAATACTTTCTGTTAATAAACAAACAGCTTTTTTTTTTTTTTTTTTTGAGTTGCTTTCAGTCAGGCATTGTTGCTGGACCTCTGTTGTATGCTAATAAAATACTTTGGTTCCCAGTAAATAGAAAACCGATGTCACACCTAGGGAAGGAATATTTGCCTGCTCATAGAAAGCAGAAAGAGACAGCAGGCTCTTTGGTTTTGGCACATCCCTAATAATAAGATTCCTGCTCTCCATTGAGTTCCTAGTCAACAGGTGCCTCCATAACAAGAACAAACAAAACATGTCTCACTAATGACACCTTCAAAGTCAGCACATATCTAAAAGGACATGAACTATCAACGGGCCAGAGTTGTCAGATGCTGAATTCCACCTTACCATAGCACAAGGAAACTTGCACTGACTTTTCTTATGCTGTGCTACTCCTGGAAATTAAATGGGGGGGGGGAAGGGTGGGGGAGGGGAGGAACTTGTTTTTTTAATGTTATCAATCTATTCTAATTCTTTATTGTCTAGGGGAATTAAAATCACCTTTAGGTCTCCCAGTTTGGGGATTTGAAACAAAACAGTGTTCAAATCTATTTTTTGGTAACTAAGAGCAGTCACTGCAGCAAAAGGTAGAAAATATTATAGCACTGCAAAATATACTGGAGCAATACCTTTTATATCAGTTATTTATGCCACCATACTGTTGGAACAGCCAGGTTTCAAAGATGTACAGGCTTCCCAATTTAGTTTGAACAACTCAAGCATGTTATTAAATCCTTTTGTATTTTATACCTAGACATTTCATGACATTTTGGGGGTTTTTTCCATAGAGAATATGTAGTACAGGAAAATCAATTTATTCTTAACAAAACCATTTAAACAGCGGAAAAAAATATTCTTCTTGCTTTTCGCTAAAATGTTTCAGATTATAAACCTTTACAACTAGGTGTAAAATTTCTAACAATCGAAGTCATTACAATTGCTTTAAAAGAAAAACAAATCTTTACAAACCCTATAAAACTATGCAAAAGAGCAACTTGTATGGATGTCCTCCTGAAGAAGTAGAACAGGTTTTTCAAAAATAGTCTTTTATTTAAAAAAAAAAAAAAAAAAAAAAAAAAAGATCCAGTGCTATACAACTAACAAACATGGCTTACAGCAGAGAGTTACACTGTTGGGTTTTTTTAACCAGTTTTGTCTTCTATCACTGTATTTACCAAAAAATAGTGTATTTGTGATGATTTTCCATTCTATTTCTCTAATTTGGGAAGTTATATGGCTCAAAGAGCTTTTTCTCTTCCCATAGTACTTTTGTAACAGCTATGATCTGTGTCTTCTCAGACAGAAAGGTGATAGTGTGCTGGTACACAGAGGTAGTCTCCTTACCAACCAATTGAGTAGTCATGTAAGACACCATAGCTCTAAGGTTCTGGAGCTGCAAGAGGCAACTTGAAGGATTGTGCAAGTCTTGTCGAAAGTGCCAGTGATCTTATCCCACACTGTACCTTGCTACTCAAATCTTTACGCATAGCTTTATTTAGCATTGTCACAACTTAAAACTTTCTGAATTAACTATCTGAGAACTGGTAATGGATGTATGTTGTTGTTAAATTTCCCATGAACTATAAAGAAGTAATAAGGCACTGAACTTGTTAAAATGAATAGGTGTAGTTTCAGCATCTACTAAACCTTTTTTTTTGGTATTTCAGCAACTGAAATATTCAGTGTCCTCCTAGTCAACTATAATTCTTACAAAGTTTTGACAAAAAGAAATAAAAATACCGCACTTAATTAAAGGTCACAGACAACAAATATTCACCTAATGACTGAAATAAACACATTTATTTATTCCTAAATCATTATATAAGATTTAATTCTTTTATAGGTTTCCTATACACACATTGCTACAATAAAATCACCAAATAAGTTGTTGCATTTGCTTCCAAGGATACCATGGCTTGTGAAAATACAGAATTTTTATCAAATTTATGGAAAACAAACCTTTCTGAGCTGTCTGGGAGTACCACACAAGGAAACTGAGCACCCTCATGAAACTAGAACTAGTTCCAACTTACTTGTAAATTTCATTGGAGCACAATCTGTCATGAATGATTGATGTTATGTCATGATTATATGTTATGACTTGTGTATATTTCCCAACCTGAGAACCTTACAAAGACAAGAAATATTTTTAATCTGGAAAGAAAGCTCTATCAGTAGCAACTCAGATGAAAACATTTCCTTTTTTTTCTAGCTACAAATGATAGATTAAAGAGGTTCTAGAAAAAAACAGCCAAAGGAAGCAACAGCATACATTAAGATTTATTTCACAGCTGAAATAAATACCATTTAAAATACCTGAATAAAATGTTAAGTGGCAATGATAGTTTGTCCTGCCAACAGTTTTTAACAGAACTCATGGGTGAGCATAGACAACAGTAAATTTGATTAATGGACCAACTGTGTGTGGGCAGCGGTTCTAGTGGAGTTTAAGATGTGAGGGTCATGTCAAACTTTTTGGTACAGAAGGGATTAAGGCTGATACTACTTTATGATCTTCTTTATTTGTCTGATAAGAGGAATTTGAAAGGTTTATAGTGAATGTCAAAACATTAGCATGTACTTAATTTGCCAGTCTAAATATATAAATCTCAGAAAGTAATGAAACAAAGAGACCAGAAATCTGATTTTTTTAAAGTCAGTTCTCTCTGCCTTATTTCTCCAGGGAAGTGATGGGGTGTGAGAGATGACTGGTCATATGTTGCCCTTGACCAAGAATAAAATGCCAGGGATGTCAATGGGAGCTGGCTGCACAGGCTGAATGCTGTTTATAGCCCTAGGACATCAGTATTTATGAAGTCTCTCAAGTGAGACAAATGGAAAAATAAACCCCTCCACTCTGAAAATTGCTTTTCTTTTTTACATGAGCAGAAAGTCAGTTTCTAATCTCTAAAAAAAAGTCTCCTTCCCAAACTGAAAGAGGTTAACACTGAACTCTGAAGATTATCAGCATGCAGATTCATCACAATTTCATTAGATGTAGCATACTGAAACTACACTCACACAGAAATGAGGAAAAGGAAGGAAAATGTTTAATAATTTAATAAAGCATTAAACAAAAGAACATTCCAGTTCACACTTAACTAAAAAGGTCTTCAGTATTGATAGAAACTTTATCATTCTAGAAAAAAAAAGGAACTGACTCATTATCTGATGCTATTAGAAAGGCTTGTTTTATGAACTTGGTATCAAATTTGGTTTCACACTAAAGAAAATATAAAGCTTCAATTTACTGGATTTGATCAGAACTTATTGAAGTAGTTTCAAGGACACTATTAACCTTTCCTTCCCACTTATATAGTTGTATTCACTGTCACGCAATAGAAGATCCTTTAAGGTCCTTTGGAAGATCTAAAACCATTTTTTATTGTGCTTCCCTTCATTTTGTTTTTGTAGAGGATTTTTAGATCTTTTCTTCTTCTAGAATTTTTTACTCCCTTCTAAACTAGCAAACAAGACCAATACAGGTTTAGTCAAATTTGACCTGCTAATGATTATTCTTACAGATCTCCTTCTTAGGCTCTAGCTCTCCTGTTATACACAGAGAGGAGTAATTTTTCTGGATAATATTGCATTAGGGTGCATCAAAGTGATGTTTTCACACAGTTAAAAGAATAGAGAATGACACCGTAACTCATGACTTCTCAGCCTGACAGAAATTTACAGCAGGAAGATCTCTATAAGCATGATGTCTAAAACTTCCCCCACCCTTGATATTAATTTGAGGCATCCAAAATCATGTAAAATGGAGAGGTTACATAGTGGCACCACTGTTCTCTTCAAGATCATGCAAAAAAAAGCAGGTCCTGTCTTACACACATTTCTCTACCACAGAACAAAAGGACAAATCACATATCATTTTTGTTTATATGACTGCAGATTTTTCTGTGCCCTCACAGGCCCTTCCTGTGTAAGAAAAACTTCGTGCACTGAGAAAACACAGCAATCCAGAAACTCCTAAATTTGTATCCTCCAGCTTCTGAAGCTTGATTTAATCCTTCTTAGTCAGTAGAAATACAAATTCAATTTGTTGCATATCTGATCAGCAGCCTAACTTAGGATAGGTCACTTTATAAGTGGTTTAAGGAGCATGTTTTTAGGGCAAGGGTAATTGCCAAGTAATATAACCTCTAACTTTGTCATTAGAACAATTCTGCAGCACATAGATTCTGTATTAATTTTTTTGGAGGATTTATCTTTAAATAAGAAAAGATTATTCAATAATTTGCTTTTTGAAAAACATCAAAGGAACTCTGGATATTCTTATATTTTAGAAGCAATTCAGTATTTCATGTGATTTTAGTAATTGTCTTTTTTCCCACTCTTCTGCACAATATCTCTTTCACAATCATGTCCTCAAAAGAAAAATGTTTTACCTCACACCTCAAGGTCTACCTCAGAAAAGCCACTGGTACAGATATTTATCTTTGGATTTTTCTGTAAGAAACTTGATAGTTTACCCAGTTCATGCTGTCCTTCCTCTACTCATACCATTGTGGTAACTGGGATAAAAAGTTATTATGTCATTGTGGGTACTATGTATTCCCAAATAGTAGGTGTTATGAATTCCTTTTTCATCTTTTTTTTTTTTTTTCTTTTTTTTTCCATAAGGAATTCATAACCAGATGAAGGGCAGGGCATCTTGGATTACATTAGCAGAATGTGTTATTCTTTTAATTCTGCAAGACTCTGCATCACAATAGAAGCTAGCTGCCCCTCACCAGGTGCATCCACTCAAGAAATGTTTATGTATTCATGATGTAAATCCTCTGGTATATATCTTGATAGTACCTTTTTCCTTAATGCTGATGTTTTTATCTGCATTCTGCAGGCTGACACAAACTCATCTGCTCAGAACCATAAGAGTTTATCATTATCATTGGCCATACAGCCATTTGGATTAGGTACTGAACTCCAGTCAGGTAGTGGTGGAACATGTTGGCTGATAAAGAGGAGAAAGCACACCACTTAAATAATCTGTGAGTACTTACATATATAGGGAGGTATAAAAGCATAACTGTAGGTAAATCTGCAACACTAACAGAACTGTCATGGAAACTATAAACCCTCAGGACCTTCAGGTGTTTCTCTGCAACCAGTGTGATAGTCAGACAATCCTAGGTTCCTCACAAGATGGAATTACCTTTATTCATGTCAGAGACAGCTAAAGCTGTGGCTGTGAAGAAATTCAGAGGGAGAGCTAAATATCTAGCTTCTTTTTTCACAACCTGACTGCAAGGAACATTGTACTTCATCACTTGTCCTTAGTCTGAGTTTCTACTTTCCACTGGAAGATCTGATTCTTTCAACTTTTAATAGGAAGGAAGCACTGCTTGCTGTGGAAGTTGCCTCCAGACAGGTGCAGGAAAGGATCAGTATTACATGGTAATACAAAGTCTGAAATTAGAATAGAGTATAATAGAACAGAACCGAATAGAACAGAATAGTTCAGTTGGAAGGGACGTATAATGATCATCTAGTCCAACTGCCAAATTACTTTGGGCTGCCTCCAGTGGAGTTCAGAATTATCCGCAGTTTGTACTGCATGAAAAGTTTGCCTACCACCTGCTCTGAGCAGGTCCATATTGGATATAAAATGAATAAACTTCTTTAACAGGTGCCTGAATTCTTGGAAGATGTGAGAAATATTAGTGGTTCAGAAACTTTCTCTTTAATGCAGGTGTGCAGTACTGCCACGTCTTGTAAGGCTTGGGGTCTTCTCTCCTTGATAAAGCTACATTACCTCTTTCATTCCCCCATCCTTGAAGGTACCAAGGAGTATTTCTCCTCTCCTCTCATTCTGAAGTTCAGGTATCCACAGGCTGTCTCAAGACTGAAGACTCTTCCTGTTGTGGGAAAAGGTGGTCTGTCATCTGCAAAGCTCACCAGACTGTGGCCAAAGGATAAGAAATCTATGCAGGGGGTAGGTGGTGGAATGCAGAGGGAAATAGGTACGGAATTTCTGGAAGCAGGTATTACATTTCTTATTCTGTGGTGTAAAACCACAATTAACATCAGCTCTCTCATTGTTATTTATGAATATATTCAGAGTCACTATGTCACCATTTTGAAATGGCAACCATAGTAACTGACTTCATGGCATGGTGGGAGGACATAGGAAAGAGGGGAAGTGCCTAGGTGTGCAACATTACTGTGTTTTTACTAGTTGTGCAACGAGGTACAATTAGGTTTTACTTCGATAATTAAATGTTCAAATGTAGAGCTTGTTGTCTATAAATGTGTTCTAATTAATAACCAAAGGAAATTATAGTCAGATTGACCAATTTTTCCACATTATAAGCATATTTTTTTAATTATTATTCTGATCTAAAACACAATTTCCCCAAAGTTCTTATGTGGTACATTCATATACACATGGATTTTCTCAGCACTGGGCCTAACTCCATTTACCAATTTTGATCACCTTTCTGTGGCTCACTTGTGCTATGTTTCATTTTAAATAGTTCATTGACTGACAAACATTACCTGCGGGCTGAGAATAACAGAGAGAGTTAAAACGTCTGGAACAAAGCCTCATCATGTGTCTCTAGCCTAGAGACCTGAGGTAACCTGAGGTGATGAATTATTACTGGAGAAAGGCTTAAGATTGCATTGCTTTTTAATACTCTATTTTGCAGCTTGACTTTTGTGGCTAGCACAAGACAGCGTTTTATATTTTGTTATCTCACTTCATACTAACTGTCGAGGACAAGAGCTATCAGCAGTACAATGCATCCCATTGCTACATTTGATTAAGTGAAGATTGATCAAATCTCTGCATAGTTTGGATATCTTAATTAAAATTTAGAAATAAATAACCCCTAAGGAGATCTTTTCTATGGAACAAAGAACAAATGAACAAAAAACTTCCATGATCTTTAGGTTAAATGATTAGAAATCAGGTTAGGGAGAGAATGTAAGCTAAGGATAAGGACCAAGTGCCAGTTCTCTCACTGCTTCAATTAATTCCTAACAAGAAGGGAAATGCAAAGTTGAACCATATTTTTTGTATGTATGTATCTAATAATTTTCTTCAGTAGTTATTCATTTCTCATTATCTGACTGATACTGTGACAAGACTTGAAATCTTTATCTAAATAAAGCAGAAGTGAAGAATATTGAAACAACTTTTCAGATTATCTTCGTTATATTTCAGAACAAATTCACAAATAGTCATGTACAAAATATATCAATTAGTGTATATGAAATATGCACTTTTCTATTCTATACATCAGAATGAACTTACCATGTCTATGAGTAACTGTTACTATTCAGAGTTAATACGCCTCTTTTCTAAAAAAAAAAAAAGAGTTTAATGCATGACAAAAGCTCTTTGTTTCTGCTAAACATGAAATAAAGTCAAAATATTATTTGGCATTATCATAGTTTTCAGTAAGTATAAGCTGGGGTGTGGGGGAACACAACAGACTTGAATGTTCTTGTACACTGTAGTTACAAAATGAAAATAGTTACAAATCAATTAAAAAAGATAGGCAGAACTTGTAATAGACAGGTTAAGGAACACAAAGATACACTTCTAATTCCAGTTCTATCACACATATGAACCTCAAGCAAGTCATGTAGAATTAGATCTACAGATGTTATTTTTAGGTACCTCAATTCATTGTTAATTCAGCCAAAATCTCAAAGTTCATGAGGTTCCTCTTTTTATGTATGTTTATATGTAACCTGAAGCAAGCTTGATTATGTTGCAGGATTTATTCATAAATATGTAAAAGTATCATGGAGGCTGGTGAACAGAAACTTGTTAGGGTTGTGTTGTTAGCACAAGTTCATGTTTAAAAAATTATTCAGCTCATTTCTTCTTTTGTAATTACCCTATGTGTCTTGTAGCTCAAGTAAAATTTGAAACAGTTGGATGTTCTGAGGTAGATAACTGAAGATACACCACTAGACTGTAGAAGACTGCTGCTTTGCTTTTATGTGTGACCTTTCTTCATACAAGGCATATATATTTCCCAAGTTCCTGATACTATTCAAAATACTATTAAGTTTTAATGAATGCTAAAATTTCACTTCAATTTCTGTAGTGGAAAATGTAACCTAAAACAACATTAACAAATCTTTCCAAAGATCAACATGAGTATTTTTTTCACCTCTGATTCATACATAATTTGAGAAATGCTTTTACATGCAGTTACCTTACTTTGTTTAAGCAGTTAGTTAATGGGTATGTTTAAATATTTTTCAGGCACAACGTCATAGTGACATTTCAAAATCTATCACTTTATGCTCATTCTCTTTTCAGAGAGTAACCTTAGTCTCCTGTGTAACTCAGTCAAGCAATATTTTTCTCAGCTTTGCTTAACCCTCAACTCCAAATGCTTTAGCACCTTGTTTTGGAAGTCTTGACAGAGACTGCTAGAGGTTAAGGCCATAAATTCCTCTAAGACAGTTATTTCGAATACAACACTTTATGTACCAAAACCTTTAAAATATGCTTCATAAAATACAGTTTATATAAAAAATTACTGTTAAATTGTCATGAAATTGTCTTTGCAAAGATTGATTTTATTAGATTTTGTATAGGTTTTATGTGCTGAGGCATACAATTTTCTTTCAATGTATTACACAACAGGAAAACCATTCATGAGAAGTGTGATACTGTGTTTTCCTTATTCTTACTATGAACTTTGCGAAATAGAAATAATTTTTTTTAATTTATTTATTTATTTTAGAAGATTGGTTTGAATAGAAACTAGTAGCAAATTTTTCTTGCAAATTTTCTTGTGGTCAATGCCCCATGACTGCTCGTTGCTTAAAAGGAGGTATTTGGACAATACCCTTAATAAAATGCTTTAAATTTTGTTCAGTGTGAAAGTGGTCAGGCAGTTGGACTAGATGGTCATTGTAGGTCCCTTCCAGCTCAACTATTCTATTCAATTCTATTCTACACATACTCATTTTTATCAGATTGCTATCTTGTAAGCACCGAAACACTGAGAATGGCATCCAAGTATTACTGTGATTATATAAGACAAATACACAGCTGTCACTGAAAATTAAAATAAGAAATAAATATACACAAACAGGAAACAGAGGTATTCAGCCCAATTTTGAAGCCAAAAAAGACGTTTAAAAACCAACAAGCAAGCACATAATTTTTGCAAAATATGAAGCATGCCGGTTAACAAAGTATAGCTTAACTGTACCTATTCTAGTTGGTTGTGAATTTTATTTTATATCTTACTTCCAAAGTTACCGACAATTTTCTTCTTTCTTCTCTGTACAATCCATTTTTATTCCTGCTCACTTGATGTTCCCCTCCCAGCTAATATCTCACCAATTCCTTTCTGCTATCGGTCTATGATCACTCTGATATACAACTCTACCTCGCTCAACTTCTCTTCCAAAGTTTCTCTATCTAAGAAGTTCAATTTCTTAAAAGGCTTAATCTTCTAGGGCTCCTTGCTTTTTTCTCTCCTTTTTACTTCTCACCACCACCATTAATCCATTCTCTGTCTTGGATGCCTGCTCCACATCTCTAAAATCAGTAAACATGTTTTTTTCTAATCCTTGATACTTTTTGTGGGTAGCATAGTTTTAAAACCAACTTTTCTTCTTTAAATGTCTCATGTAATAGCATTTTATCATTCCAAAAGACTCTCAGTCTATTGGGAAGCAGGTGGGGCTACACTACTTGAAATAGACCAAGCCAGAGTTGGAAAGAGAGAATCAGATTCACCAGCCATAACCAAAGGCCCATTTTTTACAGTTGTTCTGTGTCTAGCCAGGGACTTGTCTTGTAAGGTCCTGACCATAAAAAAACCCAAACCAAAACAAAATGAAAAAAAAAAATTAAAAAAAAAACCCCAAAAACCAAAACAAAAACCCAAACATAAACCCCCCAAACAACACACAGACACACAAAAAAAACCCAAAACCAAAAAAATCCCCAACCAAAACCAGTCTTGTACTGAACAAACAGAAACCTACAGCCAGCTGTGGACACCACTCAGAAACATATTAAAAATAGTCTGGCCTTTCCTTCTAAATGAAGCACATAGATAATGGAAGGAAAGTTTGGCAGACAGGAAAGAGTATTTCATTCTCCCTTCTCTGGGGACTGTTGATTAGTAGGGGGGGGGGGGGGGGGGGGGGGGGATGTTTATTCACAGTTTCTGTAAATTTCCTAAACATTGATCTTCAAAGACAACCTCCTTAAAATACATGGATAATCTATCCAGGTGATCCAGGAATTAAGCAGGCACAGCTGGAGGCCAGGCTACTCCTGTCTGAATGCAAGAAGGGGAGCCTATGGGAAGTGTGCAGCAGGTAGCAGTGGGGATAGGCTGTCCAGGAGGAGTAGGGAACTGGGCAGCTGGGGATGGAATTCAGAAACCCAAAGTTCAGCTGAAGCAGAAACTACTGAAGGATGTCAATGTCAATAAGAAAGGTTCCACAGATACACTGGAAGCAAATGTTGAACCAGATGAGTTCAAGGGTGCTGAGAGAGCTGGACATTATAATTATAAGACCACTCTGTCTTATCTTTGAATGGCTTCCTGGGAAGGTCTCTAATGATTAGAAAAAGACAGATACTATGCACATCTTCAAAAAAGACAAGAATAAAGATCCAGGAAATCACATGCTGGTCAGCCTCACCTCAGTTTCTTGGAAGATTATGGAGCAAACCCTCCTGTAAGCTTCTAACCACATGAAAGACAAGAACGTGAGTGAGAATAGACAGCAGAGATTTATAAAGAGAAAGCCAGGCATGGCCAACCTGATTGCCTTCTATGATGAAATAACTGGCTATGTGGACAAGAAGACATCAGTGAATATTATTTACCTTTAATACGGCTTTTAACATGGTCTCCCTTAGCACCCCTGTAACCAAACTTAAGCAGTGAGATCTTCATGTCTGGACTAAAAGATGGATGAAAAATGGGATAAACAATTGGCTGAAAAGGTGTGGTGGGTTGACCCTGGCTGGATGTCAGATGCCCACCAAAGTTGCTCTGTCACTCCACTCCTCAGCTGGACAGGGGCAAGAAAATATAAAGAAAGGCTTGTGGGTGAAGATAAGGACAGGGAAAGATCGCTCAGCAATTACCATCACAGCCAAAACAGACTTGACTTGGAGGAAAATAATAATTTAATTTATTGCAAATCAAATCAGAGTAGGGTAATAACAAATAAACCCAAATCTTAAAACACCTTCCCCCTACCTCTCTCTTCTTCCTGGGCACAAGTTCGCTTCCAATTTTTTCTTCCTCCTCCCCCTCAGAAGCACAGGGGGACAAGGAATGGGGGTTGTGGTCAGTTCATCACATGTTGTTTCTGCTGCTCCTTCCTCCTCAGGGGGAGGACTCCTCACACTCTTCCCCTGCTACACTGTGGGGCCCCTCCCACGGGAGACAGTCCTCCATGAACTTCTCCAACGTGGGTCCTTCCCATGGGCTGCAGTTCTTCATGAACTGTTCCAGCATGGGTCCCTTCTATGGGATGCAGTCCTTCAGGAAGGGAATGCTCCAGTGTGGGCCCCCTGTGGGGTCACAAGTCCTTCCAGAAAA
Organism: Astur gentilis; assembly: GCF_929443795.1. Taxonomy (NCBI): domain Eukaryota; kingdom Metazoa; phylum Chordata; class Aves; order Accipitriformes; family Accipitridae; genus Astur; species Astur gentilis. The sequence goes on from NC_064919.1 coordinate 41,335,518, forward strand.
CTTGCTCCAGCGTGGGCTCCTCTCTCCATGGGTCCACTGGTCCTGCCAGGAACCTGCTCCAGCACAGCTTCCCATGGGGTCACAGCTGCCTTTGGGCATCCACCTGCTCTGGCGTGGGGTCCTCCACCGGCTGCAGGTGGCTATCTGCTCCACTGTGGACCTCCATGGGCTGCAGAGGAACAGCCTGCCTCAGCATGGTCTTCACTACAGGCTGCAGGGAAATCTTTGCTCCAGCACCTGGAGCACCTCCTCACCCTCCTTCTTCACCGACCTTGGTGTCTGCAGAGTGGTTTGTCTCACATATTCTCAGTCCTCTCCCCAGCTGCAGTTTCTGTTGCCCTTCCACTCTTTCCCCTTCTTAAATATGTTATCACAGAGGTGTTACCACCATTGCTGGTGAGCTGGGCCTGTCCGTCTTGGAGCCGGCTGGCATCGGCTCTGTTGGACATGAGGGAAACTTCTAGCAGCTTCTCACAGAAGCCACCCCTGTAGCCCCCTTGCTACCAAAACCTTGCCATGAAAACCCAGTACAAAAGGTCATGATGAACAGTTCAAAGTCTAACTGACAGATGGTTATGAATGTCATTCCTCTCAGACCACTGCAGGGACCAACAGTTCAAAACTTTGATCATCAGCATGCCAGATTATGCCCCATCCAGTTTACAGATGACACTGACTTGCAGGTACCGGTCAGTACAGTAGAGGGCAGGCCACCTTCCAGAGTGACTGCAGAAAGCTGGCAGGAACCTCATGTATTTCAACAAAATGAGAAATTGGAATGTCGTAATAAACCCATGCCACAGTACAGGCCTGCGACCAGCTGTTGAGGTGGAAGCTTTGCAGAAAAGGACTGGAGGATTTGAGGGGATGGCAAGCTGAACATAAATTGGCAGCATGCCTTTGTGGTAATGTGTATCCTAGGGAGCACAGTGATGTGAGCTGTATCTTTTTTAAGGCTGAGATTGAGGAAAGTGATTACAACAATGTATTAACAGTTGTGAGAGTATTTTTTTTGAGAACTGAATCCCATTTTGATTGTTCAAAATGTAAGACACATCGACAAATTGATGGAAGACCACTAAGGCACTGAATAACACAATATTCCGAGTGGTTTAGGAAACTGGAATTGTTCAGCCTGAGAAGAGAAGGATAAGGGGAATATCTAAATGCTGCCTTTAATTACCTGATGGTAAGGATTAGAGAGGAAAACATAATCAAACTTTTCTCAGAAGTGCACAGCAAAAGGGTAAATAAGCAGTGATCAGAGGTTGCATGACAGATGGAAACAATGTGGAAAAAAAATTCTGAAGTGTGATTAAGCACACTTAACTTAAGGTATTGCTCAGAGATGTAAAACCTTCATCCTTGGAGACATTAAATACCCAGCCAGACAAGCAACCTCACACAACCTTAAAGGTAACTCTGGTTTAAACAGGAGATTGGATTAGATGACCTGTGACAGATGCACTCAACCCTCTTTGTTGCGCTTTCCCTGTCGCGACAAACTAGGAGAAACGACGCATCACCAGGGACTCGCCCTGGGGAGAAACAGACCAACACAGATACTGTGGATCAAGCGATTTCTCTGTTTATTTGCTGCACAACACTCGGTTATATACTATTGCCTAAACCACCCCCCTTTAGATCGCATAAGCATGACGTATTGCCTTGCGCACTTTCGTTTTCCTCCCCAGTTTCGTTTTCCTCCCCTTTCTCTGTGCAGTTTCATTTCTTCTCTTTTCTCTGTGAGGTTTCCAGTTTCCTTTCTTCATTTCTTCCCCTTACAGTTTCGTTTCTTCCCTGTTCTCCTCCCACACTCTTAACCAACTCACAGTAGTTTAGTACAGGCTCCAAAGGAGGTAAAGGCCTGAGCTATAGCCAGGCCAAGGACTCCTCTAGAAAACCCAGAAAGGAGAAGAGTGACCCAGTGGGCACCAATGCATATGAGCTTGGAACACTGATCATGAATAGCAGGTGGTTTTTCCAAGACTCATTTATCAAGGAACAAAGAAAGTTCAACAAGTACAACAAGTACAACAAGTCTTGTGCAAGCCAACGACTTTACCCCATAGATATGACAGCCTAAGTGAGCCTTCTTTGAGCTCTCCCGGTTAGGTAGTGTGGCTGCATGCCACTGATCTCCCCTTGAGCTGGGATGCCTCTCAAGGTTGATCCTCAAGGCAGAGAGACCTTTTACCAACAACAGATCTTTGGATGAGCCCAGTTTGAGTTCTCTCTCAATTGCAGCTGGACTGCATGCCAGGCAACTCTTCCCTTGAGCAGGGATGCCTCTCAAGGTTTGAGATTCCTTACCAGAGACTAAGAAATCCTTCCTTACCCAAGGTGGAGAGACCCTTTATTCACAACAGATCCTTGGTGAGTGACTCATAGCATGTCAAATTGATACTAATGAAATCCATGTGTCTAGTTCCATTAACCATAAATGCTTGACCAAGTCTGGGACTATGTCTGGGTCCAGACACAGCTAGACTCCTTTCTGAGAAGGAGGTTAGAAAGCAAGGGGGTCCCTTCTGGACCTCATGACTCTATGGGAGGGTGTCCCTTACACTTTTGTGTCTCTGGTCTCTGTGTAAATCATTCTAAATTGATTCTAACTCAATTTTCCTCTCTATGTTTCTTCCATGTAGTAAGTAACAGAGTGAACCTTGCCATCGAACTTTAAGTAGCACTTTTACAAATTCACATTAAAATAACATTTGCTAATACCTTGACGGTGATTCTTTAAGTGATCTAAATCACTCATCTGTGACATGGCCTCAAAAGTTTCACCCGAGGCTAAACTATTCTTTTATTCTATTCTATGCTTCTATGTGGCAAGAAAACAAAATTGCCAATTCCCAATTGAAAAGATTCAAAATCATCAAACTGTAATTTTGACAGGCAAATGTATGAATTGCTTAAGAGAAGAAGTTGAGACATGAGCTTGTTAAATCTGCAGAAGAGAAGGCTTATGGGGAAGCTGACAGAAACCAGAGAGGAAGTTACTGAGAAAACAGAGCCAGGCACTTTATAGAGACACAGAAAAGGAGACTGAGAGACCAATAGAAACAGAAGAGGTTCCAGTAGACATAACTCATTACTTTTTCACTATGAGTAATGTCAAGAAGTAGAACAGAGGCATCATGCCCAGAGGCATTATGTAGTCTACATCTTTGGAGGTTTTCAAGCCTTGAATGAGTAAAATCCTGAGCAACCAGGTCTGACCTCCTAATTGAATCTGTGATGACCAGGGTTTGGACCAGAGACTTCCTGAAGTCTCTTCCCATCTGAATTACCCTATGAGGTGGATACTCTGCATGATGACTCCATGTGCACATGGTTGCTTCTATTCTCATGATTCAAAATAATTAATCAATACTACTAATACATCCACTATCGTTCAATATTACCAATAATTTAGATATATTGCTGTCAGCAACAAATTTAACTATTATACTGCAGAATCCCATGATCATTACTTCGTGTCTTGAGTATGATATAGCTACAATATATTCCTATAAATGGTCAGGATCACATATATTAACTTGAAATACTTAATGTGGATTATATATTATGAAAATGTAACCCAGTATGAGATATAATTCATTGTAAATTAGAGAGTACTCCTGATAAATCAAACTATTAAAATTGCAGGGGTGACAGACGGCAGGGGGTGGTAGAGAGAGACAAAGAGAAACAAGCTTTCAAGAATTTTAAATTGTATTTATGTTCTGTACTTACAATGTTGTAAAAAAGGATTATGGTTTTTGAAGAAGTTTTGCAAAATTGTTATTGAGATACAAAGTTATACACCAATCAGGATCCCTAAGAAGAAGGGAATAAAGATCCTGATTTTCATTTACTTTACGGACATTTCATTTCAACACTATATCATGTAGCAGTTGTCACCTGTACTTTATTGCCATGGAGTTCATCAGAGTTAGGTGCAAGATAAATATAATAAAGAGAGGGAGGGTAAGGAAATTAACGCAGTTTTACGTGCCACTGCATGAAGGGTCATTAAAAGGTACTGAAGTGCTAGAACACCTTTTGGACTTTCTTACATTCGTCTTCCAATTCCTGGACTACTTTCTTTACTTTGAAATACTGCTGAAATGTAAATTTTCTTTGGTGCAGTAGTTTCCATATGGGCTGAACCATACTTCAATAACAATGCTTCCTTATGTCTGCTTGAAATATCCAGCTCAAGTGAAAGTTTGTTCAGTTACAATTGTCATGAAAGGTAGTTGATGTCATTCTGCCCATGCTATGTCAAGACTGTAGGGTTTTGTTGGTTGTTTTTTTTTTATTATTTTTGCACATTATTTTCTTATTTTCCTAAGGCAGCAGTGGAGGTAAATAGGCAGAAAGGCTGATTGTCTAATATCATGTTGCTATGAGTAACACAACAGTTAATTACCACAGCTTGGATAAAGACATAAAGAACCTCGTGTAATCTTTCATCTTCACTAAGAATCTTGCATTTTTGTTGCATGGGCCTGTTTCTGGGTCACCTTCATGACAGAGATGTTGCCAGTTTTGGAATACTAAAGAGACTGCAGAAGACTGCAGAGCACCAAATATCAAGGCAAAGTAACTAAATACACACAATTAGAACACTTAACGCAAGTCATTAAACAGAAAGATATTCTCAGTCTGGCTGATGGTAGGCTGGCATAATGCTATAATCTAATCAGGAGAGCAGACAAAATCAGTACTAAGTAAATCCTGATGTATATGATTTCCAACATACATAAATGTGTTTAAAAGTGTCATCACAGGACTAAAGATACCTATATGTTTCACTGTTTGTAGCATAATATCCAGAATTATGACACAACTGAAGTAATAGAGACAGAGGGTTTTAATAAAAATGTAGTAAACCATTATTTTACATATGAAGTGTTCACATGACCTAATAAAAAAAGAATATTCTAACAAGCATACAATGTAACATTCATTCTTTAACTGGAAGTTTGAATAGTGTAAAAGACTGATGGAGAGAAGACTGATGAATTTTAGAAGCAAGAGGGGACAAAAATCTTTTCACCTTGGGAACATTGCATTGCTATGACTTCAGCTTTTTAGCTACTTTATCAATTAGTCATAATAGCACTAATGAACTAACTAGGAATTATTAAAATGAATTAGCAAGACTTAAATCTCAGCCATCATTTGTATGAATTCCTTGTTGTGCATATAGGTGCAGCAGCTTCGTGCTTCACAATCACCCAAGCGACTTTGACAGATACTGTGGACTCAAAAGAAATATGTCTCTAATGTGTGGCACTGAGCACTCAGGGATATCAAATGCAATACAAGAAAACATTTTTAATGCTAATCTCAGCCCTTTGCTATTAAAAACTGCTTCCCTCTCATAACTGAATTAATCTGTTTCCACTTATGCTTAACCTGAAGAGTGGAACTAGAAAAACAGTCTGTCTCCCATGTCAAAGACAACTGGTCTAAGCTATACGACAGCTCAGCTGGAACTAGCCACACATCCAGAAGCAGTATAGCCATAGCAGTACTGTCCTGTACTCAGCTGGTTAATGTGCTGAAATGCTACACTAAAATTAGAGTGCAAGGTCACACTAACATTAGTAATCACTTCAAGGATATCCTGAATTATTTGTTCCAGGTGGATGCCTCCCCTGGATCGAACTAATTCTTGGTTCTCTGGTCCATTCATGTGAGTAGTTATGCCCTCCATAAGCACATGGTTAAGTCAGAAATAACAATAACACCTAACTGTCCCTTCTCCAAATTTAGAGTTTTCCTCTCAGGATGCACAGAAACTCTGAACAGTAAAGAATAGTCCTTAATACTATTCAGATCCACTATGTAGTACTTCCCCTGCTGATTCTGTAATGACTCTGATCTAGTTTCTGTCCCCTGATACCATATCAGAGGAGGGATTTCTATAATCTTCCTGAAACATGTCCCTGGCCAAGTGCAAGTATTAAGACTGAGTATATTATGATATGAGCCAACATCAGTACTTTACAGTTTTTCCCTTCTTTCATTACTTTCTGTCTTAAGATCCACCTTTCTAAGGTGTCTCCTAGCCTGATTACCTTTCCCACATCTCTAGTAAAGATTTACGAGAGCTATACTCTCCTTAAAAGTCTCTATGCAGTAATTTTCATTCTCTATCATTATGAAGGCTTATTCCCATTTCCACTCCCTTTTCTACCATCAGCTGGAGTCTAGGGTACAATTCACAGTCAACTCTAAAGAACCCTGGATTGTGGTATTAAGTCCATCCCACAGCAGGGTCAGTTTAAGATAGCCAGCCTTCAACAGCTTTATACTTTCTGTGTATGAGCTTCTAAAGCAAAATTGCCTGAATCACTGCAAATTGTTCTCACATCACCCTCCATCTGCATTTTCTTTCACACTCCTAATTTTGAGAACATTATTGGGAGCTCAACTGAACATGTCTTGCTGGTTCCATATTTAATCCCTTGGAGTAAATAATGTGCATTATTCTGTGTTTGGATGTGGAAAACCCAAGTCTTCTACCAATATATTAGTTATTACAGCTAAACTCTTGTTAGATTTCATTAACATTCGGCTTTTTGTTTGTTAGTCAAATTTATTATTGTTTCTATGTATGTGAAATATTATTAGTTGATGTAAAATTAAAATGGCTTTATTTTCTTGCTTTAGTCCTTCCAACAATGTCATTAAAAGAAACTTTCCTAACACCAGGGTTTTAGTGGGTTTTTTTTTTTCTTATTTTAAAATCCTATTTCCAAAGGTTCTCAGAGTCTTACTAATTAGTAGAACTCAAATACATAATAAATAAATAATAAAACATTTTCCGTTATGCACTTTTCTATATCCTTTCTAGTTTAATTTATAAGTCATAGATGAGGAGCTTCAGGTTGTGATCGAGTAACTAAAAGCAAATTGGAAAGAAAACACATAATAGACAGGAAAAAAGAGTCTGTAACAGCTACTACAAACCTATGGCAGAAATTTCCTGTACAAAAGGACCAGTGACAACCAAATTATCAAATTTATGCTTATTTCTTTTTATTCATAGTTATCATTTGTATTGGGAAGCATAAAGCTCCCATTATGGACTCTACATAATTACTTAAAATATTTCTGTAAAGGTCTTCCAGTACTATTGCTTTTTTAAAAAACTGGAAAATTTATTGTTCAGTTTTCAAAAGGCAGCACATGTTGATATTGCACTTCTCACTCCCAATCCCTACATTACGACCTCTGTGTAGATTTCTCTCAAAATTCTTGTAGTCAAATCCTACCTCATATCCTTGTATGTCTGCACTCTCTTTCAATATGTTGTTCTCCATTCCTCACAAACAGCATGTCTAAAAAGTTACTCAAGCAAGTGAAAAGAAGTCAAATTGGGATTTGCTCCATCATTTTTCATATCTTGCCAATAGTTACCTTCACTCAGAATGTTAATTTCAACCCTACAAGCTGTTATTTCTGGGAATCTTCTTATATGTCATTGCTAGAAGAACTGAACATGGATTTCCTTTGAGTGGCCTCTGTAGAAAGGCTTTCTTTCTGTTGGAATAAACCTAGGATGGTCTAGTTCAGTTTCTGATATTTTCTTTCCTTTTTTTCTGGAAATCAAGTGCAAATAATTGTGAATAAATAATTCTTAATGAATAACTATTTATGAGTAATTATTAATAATTATTACTCACACTTAACCTGTCTGAAGCTATGTGAACTTATAGCTTTTGAAATGTTAATGGAATAATTTCTCCTGAAATACTGACATGTGTACACTAGTGAAAATTTCACTGTCACAATAACAGTAGTTAATTATGGTGTAAAAGTTGCCAAAGAACCTATATGACTACCAGACAGATGTGTTCTTTCTAGTCAAAGTGTAGTCATTCACCTATTTAGAATAGAATAAAATAGGTGTTCCAATTCAGGTTGGACAGAGCTTTGAGCAACCTGACCCTAGTGAAAAACATCCCTTCCCATGGTGTGAGGTGTACGACTAGATGGTCTATAAAGGTCCCTTCCAACCCAAAACAGTCTGTGATTCTATAATTAAAGCACTTCCACTTTATATGAAAAAGCATGGAGGACAATTTAAAAAAATGTATAATGAAACTTCCTTTCAAGCTATATAGAAATACAAAACCATAAAAACTAAATACCAGTTAACTGAACACCAATAATACAACTATAAATATGCTTCAGAATTTAAAAGTTGCAAGATTAAAAACTGAAGTTCCCAAAGTCATCTTAATATTCTTTACAATTGTATAACAAATTGATGGCTTTTATAAACACAATATTTAATACAAAATGCTGGTTAATACATAAAAAAGGTGAAAATTAGATAAGATAAACCATTATGTCAGCTATCAATTTCTTCAGCAAAAATATTGTATGAACACTAGTTCTATCATAACAGCCTAAGGCATCCTCAGAATCACTTGTATGTCATCATATTAATTTTTCTTCACTGTCTTCAATTTCTGGATTTTCAATCAGACTGAGAGGTGTCGGTCAGGTGTTTGTAAATGTCAGTGATAACAAGCTAGATTCACATAGGATGACATTTGGGGGAGAACTGACCTACTTGTGCTCTATGACAATGTGTTGGCACTTGCCAGATGACTAAAATGTGTGCTGCCATATCTTTTATGAATTATTTTATGACAATTACAGTCTTCAAAATATACCTAAGGAATGTAAGAAGCTCATCTGAAAGTAGAAGGAAATTGTGAGGTAAAGGGAATTCACATTCTCAGTCCTCTACAGTACAATACTATTACTGAAGGAGCTAAAGAAAGCAGTTTGCTTACTGAAAAGACCCAGGCAAGAAGGGGAGATTGCAAACAATAGGGAAAGACTAATTGTGTTACTTAAAAGGCAGATGACTTAAAGACAAACAAAATTAATGACACATAGAGGAACAGCTGCACAGAGAAAAAACGTGTGTGTTCTCTAAGACAGGACTAAAATGCACAGATCCTGTAAAGTCACTTGAGTCAAAGACACAAAGAAGCATCCAATGACCTGCCTGGTAAGTCCAAGCAAGTCAGACTTCTCACACAGGAAAAAGACAGAAATCACAGTGTGTCAAAAATAAATTGGCAAGTTGGCTCAAGGGACTAAAGAGAGAAATACTAATGGAGAAATGTAAGTGAACAGCATTGTGCAAGACTCTGAAAACATGCAATTGAATAACTGAATTTTAAGTATATGATTACAGGCAAAGAAAGATTATTTAGCCAGAAATCACAGTTTGTGAGTAAGGGCAAAAAGACTAAATTATACACCTTATTTCCTCTTCTGCTGCTTTTTGTACTGGATTAATTTTATTAGTCTTCATTCTGTGGAAGTACAGGCTTCTCTTCAGTGGACCTACACCAGTATACAGAGTCTCTACCAGAGAGAAAGATTTACCTAGCTGCTAACATAGTTTGCAGGCCCATATTTATAAATGTAAGTCTGTATACTTATGTCTAGATAACTGTATGTTAGTGTATCCAACTAAAGTGAAGGAGGACAAAATATAAAATACAACAGCAATTAAATAACATTTATATAGCCATAAATGGAAGGCTATCAAGATTGACCTCTATATGCAACAAGGAATACAGAAAAGGTTCTGGATTCCTTATTTCCCTTTCAGTACTCTGTAAAAAAAGATTTCTTTTAGCCTAAAACAGACTCAACATTTCAATCACTATAACCTACAAAACACTTCAGTTAAAATATTTCAGTACCTGATTGGTAACCAGACTGGATATTAAAAAAACTGTTAAGAGTTTCATGTCAGATCCAACAAGCCAGGGTGGTGCAGTTCCATGTGCCCAAGTCCAACCAGCAGGAAGGATGAAGATGAGTTCCCAGAAGGCACATACACACAAAGCACACTTGTAGACCCATATGTATACACATATACACAGACATCCACATGGATCACAGACAGACACTCGGAGGACTCACATGAACACAGACAGCAACGACAGCCTCATCCTGCTCCTCTCTCTGGCCAAGCAAAATGGGGGTCCATGAGTGACAATATACATGTACATATGCACATGTACAAGCTGGGTGTCTCCAACAGCCTGGTTCACACCCACAGATTGCCCAGCAGCTGCACCTGGATCCCAGTCTCCCCAGCTGCTGGCACTGGCACATACAAATCCCCAAGTCTACAGCCCTACTCCAGCTTTTAGTACAGACCATTGCACATGCACATACACACACAGAGTTGACAAGGAGTCCCCTGTCCTCCACACCTGGACACTGGGGCTGAGGGTCTCCTGGGACAGCCATGGGAGGGGCCGGGAAAATGCATCCTTTCCCCCTGCAGCTGTTCTGCCCTACTCATCTGGGCTTGCACTGGTGGGTCTTTGATGGGCTGATGGCACCTGTAATGAGCCTAGGGGTAGCTGGACCAGGGTTCTTTTTGGGGCTCCCCCTCCTGCCATTGCCTCTATGCTCCTTGGTGGATGTATAGATGAGCTTTTGTCATGTAACCTAACAAAATCCATAGTGCTAAAGAAAATAAGGAACTTTAAAATTAATATCCATCACAATTAAAATAAGTTTTCTGCAGTGGTATATAGGAACTTCACAATTTTCTTAATCAACACAGAATTGCATTTTGCTAATCTGAGCCCTTCATTTGCATTTTGAAAGGATAAACAGTAGCATATAGAAATAAAAGGGAGAGTTGCAGCTATAGACAAAAGCATTATCCAACTTAGGTCAAACTCACACCATTTTCACAAAGGTAATAAACTTGTTTATTAGTGAACCTGGTTTTCTTCCACTGAAATCAATAGCAAACATTCCATTAATTTCTACTGCACCACACTGAGAATACACCAAATGATCTCTTGTTTAGCAAATTTTTTTTCCCAGACAGGTGCTAACACTTGACAATTTGGTAAGTCTGTGCAATACAGTGTGACATTTTGCTTTTTCCAACTTAAGAAAGATGTGAAATAAGATATTTTCCTATGTAAATTGATATTACTCTCCTCTGATAAAAATGTAAAATTAAAGGAATGTTATAAGAATTTAGATATTAGTAAATTTTTTTCTAAAATAAAAATGAATATGAAAAGTTTCTATAAATTTGCAATTTTTCAGAAGCATTGGCTTATAATTTAAATAGCTGTATTGGGTCTGGCTAAGATGGAGTTAATACTCCCCATAGCAGCCCTCATAGTGCTGTGCTCTGCATCAGTAGCTAGAAAGGTGTCGATAACACACCAGTGTTTTGGCTACTGCTGAGCAGTGCTGGCACAGCATCAAGGCTGTCTCTCCAACACTTTTTGTCCCCATCAATGGCAGGCTGGGGCAGGGCAAGATCCTGGGAGGGGACATAACCAGGACAGCTGACCTAAACTAACCAAACAGATATTCCATACCATATGACGTCAGCTCAGATATAAAAGCTAAGTAAAGGGAGATGGAGGGGGGGGGCATTTTTTGTCTTCTGGAGCAACCACTACATGTACTGAAGCCCTGCTTTCTGGGAAGCGGCTAGACATCACCTGCTGATGGGAAGTAGAGAATAACATCATTTGTTTTCCTTTGCTTTCACGCGCGCAAAATTTCACTTTATTAAACTGTCCTTATCTTGACCCACGAGCATTTTGTTATATTTTCCCCACCCCTGTCCAGCTGAGGAGGGGAAGTGATAGAGCGGCTTTGGTGGGCACCTGGCATCCAACCAGGGTCAACCCACCGCAATAGCAAGCGTTATAAAATATGCATACACAGAGTGAAATGAGAGGATGCCCTGAGCAAATCTCCAGATGGCAATGTAACAGAGGAATGACAAGGAAAACATGAAAAATCTCCAATTCCTTACTCATTTAAAACAATTTTTTTTTCCACAGCCAGTCTATATTTCCCCTCTATCACAAAAGATATGCAGAGCAGATCAGTGGCCAGTCCTTATCTGAGGTAATCCTTTTCAGAATATGTTAATGGACTAATTACAAACTGGTGTAGAGATGAAAGCATCTCTTCTTCTTTATAAATAAATGTGGGTTTGGTTGAAACTTAACAGAGATGAGAAGGCATTATTTTTCCCTGTACCTGACTTTCAGAAAAACGTAACTTTTCAAGTTGTTCTCAGAAATACTTCAGTAAGTTGTAATTGAACTGAAATAATTTATCAGCTTAAGTAAACAACCCATAGAGTTATTCAGGAATATTGTTCATCAGCATTACTGAATAAATCACCCAATATTTTACAGGTCAGAATAAATGCAACTTCAAGTTCATTTCCTGAAACATGAAGTTCAAGTTAGCTTTTCACATAGTTCAAGGATCATTCACTTCATGCTACGGGTGCACTGCAAAACAGAACCTTCCCACACAGTAGCAAAGATACGTGCTCTGTCATAAACTGAATTGAAGAGAACCATTGAGAAGAAGTTGTTGGTTTGGGGTTTTTTTCCCTCCCATGAACAGAGGTGAAAAAGTCTGTGTGGGAATATTTATCCCTCTAGACAGCAAAACAGCACATACGAATAGAATCTTTAACTTGGTAAATGCTGACTGTTCCTGCTGACTCTGTTGAAGAGTCTTAACAAACTGAATAATAAGCCATGATCTTATCCAATTTAACTTGCTGAAAATGGAAGAGCTTCAACTGGTACTGGGCACTATTTTCATCAACAAGGCTGAATTCTAAGATATTTACTCATATCAGTAATGCTATCTATATGACTAACTTGAAAGAAGGCAGTGGGAGTAATTATGTAGTCAATACCAGTAAATACCACTTTCACAATCTGGAAAACTGAAATGATGGAGTGTTTTAAAGTATTTGTCCTCTTTTTTTCCTGTTCAACTAAGACTTTTCTCTTCTTTAACCATGATTTTAACCAGAAAGAGTAATACTGTGCTAAACATTTTTTCTTTGAAAAAGATACATTTTTTTAATTGTAGGTATTAGCCCCCCAAATCTTCAAGTAATGTTTGTTGGTTGGTCAAAGGTTTGATCTGCAAGCAACATAATATGGGAAAGGTGGCTGCCATTTTTAGTATTCCTTTTAATATTCATCTTCCAGTAGAGATCATTATGATAATATTTTATCAATGTTGTTTGAAGTGTTGAGACCCTAACTGAAAAAGATCAGTACTTAGGTCACATTGGCCTAGTGTTATGCTTAACTGCAGTTCTTGCATGCAAAAGGTTCAATAACTAGTAGAAATGAACCAGTATAAGATGGAAGTAGACTTAAATGGCAATTAGTTGTTCACATATACACACATGTGTGCACACATACACACACAAAAAGAAACAGCCCTTTGTGTTCAAGAGAAAGAATAATACAAAATGTCACTTTGCTGGCAGCTGGATCTTTGAAGACTCATATTTAAAACCACCTTCCTTGATCATGTATATTTAAAAAATGGTGAGAATGAAACAATGGAACATCCTGGTGTGGGTGTTGAGCTTTGTGACAGAATGTAAAATAAGAGAGATATATCTTAATTTCTTTTCATATTTACTATACAGGAAAAGTAATCTTTCCACTACCTATAAGTCTCCAGTTTTTACCTCATTCCATTCCTGAAACAGTTGAGAACTATGCCCTGAAAGACAGAAGATTATAGCTTTCTAATCTTTGGAGTAGGTTTCAAGAAAGTTGTTATGTAAACTACAAAAAAATCTTTCAAGGAAAAAAAAAAAAATTCTTCTGGTTCTTATAGCATCATCTATATAATATACTGAGAAGTAAAACAGTTTTGATGTATACCTGCATATACAGTGTGATGGAAAGAGAAAATGTGAATCGTAGTACCTCCAAAATTTATAATACCCAAGACACACTTTAAAAATACAAGACAGCAGAAACTATTGGAAAGAAGCAAGGAATCTCACTGGACCATGTAAAAATGTATGTAGCAGTAGCAGAAGGTCTCATTGAAATAGTTTTGTATAAATATTTTATGTTTAAAATGGTTCCAGTTCTGGGTTATGCTCCTATCACTATTAGCTAAGCTCCATAAAGTAGTAAATAGCCATTTGTTCTAACTGAGAAAATAGTCTAGTATTTTCCCATTTGGTATGTATGGCCCTGAGTTAGTTTCTATGTGGCAGCTTGGCACTAAAGGTCTCTCTGCACAGAATTTTAGGACAAACTCCCATTCAAATCAAAGGGATCAGTTATTAATCCTGACTTTCCCAGTACTTTTTTTTCTTCCTCTGTTCATCAATAACTCGATCACTAGTAAACCAACCCCAAAAGAAATCTTCAAGTCAGGAGAGAGAAGGAAGAGTCAAATAGAGAATGAAACATTCTCCAACTATCATAGTTTAGAATTCCATTTTAAACCCAAAATCAATATTTTGATTATAATTTCTGTTTGTAACAGATTTTTTTCTTTTACTTTGAATCATACATGCATGTGATTCTGGTGGGGCTGGGTAAATTTCGACCTATATAATTTCTCAACCTTATTTTAAGTGAATCATAAAGTCTGTGAAATTAGATTATTTTAAGAGAATCAAAGTACATGGTCCACCTCTTTTTTTCATAACATAAATGTAAATTAACCATTTTTTCCAAATGTGTAAATTATGAAGTACAAGAAGGGGAATGGTGCCTCATCTTTTGAAAACTATGTAAGAGATTGTGGTGGTTAGCCTGAGGTGAAACCTCTACAAAAGCTTTTTGAGAATTCATTCCAAACAGAGTTAGAGAAGTCTTAAGTTATAATATTTTATAGTTATGCTTATTTAATTAAATGGCACATTCATATAACATCAATTCTTTTAACTGAACACTGTCTATTTAAAAGTCATATGGGGCCAATTCTCCAGGTTACATTGCTTTAAATCTGAGTAGGGTCATTCAAGTTAATGGACTTAATCATCTTAGTGATGGTTTTTTATATGTATAAGTCTTTCCAGAAGTGGTGTCTTTAACTACAAATTTTTTAAAGCAGATCTATATTATTTATCTTTTAATGATAAAGTAAGTAAGTCATTACTTTAATGACCTCAGTGCCAGGGAAAGTTATAAAGCAGATCATCTAGAGTGCTATCACACAGCATGTACAGGACAAGCAGGTGATCAGTCCCAGTCAGCATGGTTTATGAAAGGCAGGTTCTGCTTGACTAACCTAATTTCCTTCTATGACAAGGTGACACACTTAGTGGACAAAGGAAAGGCTGTGGATGTTGTTTTCTTTAACAAACTTAGTTTACTTTAATGTGGACTTTAGTAAAGCCTCTGACACTGTTTCCCAGAGCATTCTCCTGGAGAAACTGGTTGCCCATGGCTTGTACTGGTGTACTCTTTGCTGGGTAAAAAACTACCTGGATGGCTGGGCCTAAAGAGTTGTGGTGAACGGAGTTAAATCCAGTTGGCAGTTGGTCACAAGTGGTGTTCCACAGGGCTCAGTATTGGGACCCCCGTTCTGTTTAATATCTTTATCAATGATTTGGACGAGGGGCTTGAGTGCACCCTCAGCAAGTTTGCAGACAACACCAACTTGGGAGGGAGTGTTGATCTGCTCAAGGGTAGGAAAGTTCTACATAGAGATCTGGACAGGCTGGATCAATGGGCTGAGGCCAACTGTATGAGGTTCAACAAGGCCAAATTCTGGGTCTTGCACTTCAGTCACAGCAACCCCATGCAGCGCTACAGGCTTGGGGAAGAGTGGCTGGAAAGCTGCCCCGTGGAAAAGGACCTGGGGGTGCTGGTCAACAGCCAGCTGAATATGAGCCAGTAAGGTGCACAGGTGGCCAAGAAGGCCAGCAGCATCCTGGCCTGTATCAGAAACAGTGTGGCCAGCAGGAGCAGGGAAGTGATTGTCGCCCTCTGCTTAGCACTGGTGGGGCCACACCTCGAGTACTGTGTTCAGTTTTGGGCCCCTCACTACAGGAAAGACACTGAGGTGCTGGAGCATGTCCAGAGAAGAGCAATGAAGCTGCTGAAGGGTCTAGAGAGCAAGTCTTATGAGGAATGGCTGAGGGAACTGGGGTTGTTTAGTCCGGAGGAAAGGAGGCTGAGGGGAGACCTTATCGCCCTCTACAACTACCTGAAAGGGGGGTGTAGCAAGGGGGGTGCTGGTCTCTTCTGTCAGGCGGCTAGAGATAGGACAAGAGGAAATGGCCTCAAGTTGAGGCAAGGGAGATTTGGGTTAGATATTAGGAAAAAATCTTTTACTGAGAGGGTTGTCAAACATTAACAGGCTGCCAGGGAAGTGGTTGAGTCACCATCCTTGGAGGTATTTAAAAAACATGTAGATGTGGCATTTATGGACATGGTTTAGTGGTGGACTTAACAGGGTTAGGTTTATGGTTGGAGTCAATGATCTTTAGGGTCTTTTCCAACCAAAACAATTCTATGATTCTGAAGAGCAGTAATAACAACAATTAACACACTTTTACAAAAGGAAAGCTTAAAATTAGAAAACTAGAAAACTTTAAACATTCAGACTTAGTAGATGTTCAAGCAGTAGAAAACAAAGAGTCTCCCTACTTAAACTCAGATTAAGATTATACATGCAGAAAAAATTAAAGCTTCATGTGAAATTCAACCGCACATAACAAAACAAAACAAAACGAAACCCCAACAACAACAAAAAAACCAAACCACAGTACAAAACAATAGAATAAATATGCATCTTTGCACACAAAGAACGTACATCCTTGAACTCTTGCTTGGGGGAAGTTATGCTCATTCAAACTACTTTGAAAAAATCTTCTGTTCTCCTCTCTCCCACACCTGTAAATTGGAGTATACAGACAGCAGAAAAGAGAATGCTGTCACTTGTCAAAAGCCAACAAAATATTATTTGATCTGACATTAAATTAGGACTAGGTGTTGGGTTTTGTTTGTTGTTGTTTTTTTTTTTCTTTTTAATTTAATAGCAACAGACTTAGAAAGGGGCATGGTGTTAGTATCATAGCTACTGTTTTGTTCAGAGGATGTAATTTATAGGTCTACTTTCACATTTCATTTGCTCTTTAATGTCTGTCAGGTAAATCTCTGACAAGTCACTTGTTTATACCCTTGCTTTTGCTCACACAGCTTTCCATGACATTGTGTCTGGACTGCTGTTGAATGCATGTGAAACAGTAGAATCTAACTTCTAATCTTGCAACTAGAGTCTAACATATCATAAACAAAACATTACAAAGCAAACAGTCCTGCATTTTCAATCACAACATCTAATATATCATTTTACTGATCAATTATTATCTTACTACTGATTAGCAGGAGAAAATATTTCTGTGATTATTAAATAGCAAGGAAGATAAGAGGATAAAGGTGTGACCCCATGGATTTTGCAAAAAAATACATTAAAAAAGTCATATAAATAGATATGAAGATATTGAAGATTGAAACAATTGTTAGAAAGCACACGGAGAAAGTTAGAATGATCTAATTTTACACTTCCTTAACTTCACGTAATAAAGAGTAAAAAGCCAGCATTAATATCCAAAACTTCTTATTGCTGATATGTGTTGATAACTACCTTCAGTCAGATATTGATAAAACATCCTATATGAATTTCACATCAGAAGTGTTCAACTTGTGGGCCTTTTTGTGTGTGTCCTAAGGAACTATAACATTAAGTTGTTCAAGAAATTTTTGGATACTACACTTGCTTTTGTAAACTATCAAATATGATGTGTGAGACAAAAGAACAATTTTTCCTCATTTTCAAGGGACAAATGTTTAGCTGCTATATTGAAGCAGTAAGACATATGCAGACAAACACATAGACACAAAGGAAGCTAAAGAATATGGATGGTGTATAATAAACTTTTATTACTGTAAGTGTAGAATGAGTGCACTACTCCTGGGTAGCAAAACCCAGCACACTTCTTCCAGCTGAGTTCAAATGAAAACATTAAAATCTTGCACCAGAATTTTCTGCTTCCACATGAAAAGTCACATGGCCTCATTTCTGGAGCTAGTCATCATATTGTCAATGAAAGAGGGTTTAAGAATTGAGAGAATTCTAAAATAAAATATCAAACACTTGCTCAGTTTTGTTATGAGGACAATAAGAAATGCCCCTTGAGAAATTTCAAGAAAATCTAGTTTTACTTCTAGTTCAAGTGTGGCTCTTTTTGAAAATGTCAAAATTTCTCATAGCACGTAAAATTAAATTACTACTCACTTTGTCTGTTTCCATTAATTCATTACTACACACCACCAAGGAAGATAGAAAATTCAATAGTATACCTAAATTTCATCTAAGTAACTTTACAGCACCTGTGAATGTCATGATTCAAAGTGCAGCATCTCAAAACCTTTCACGATGGGGAAAGTGGTCACAAAAGCAGATGATGTGAATCACATTTAACATGTGGAATTTTATTATTTATAAGTTCCTTTTCTTACTCCACTATGCAATGAAATATATAACCCTTAACATGGCAGCAGATCAGAAACTGATATCACTCATTTTACAACTTGAATGACTATAACTTTGTAAGGCAAATCCTATATGTTGAGGGTGGAATATTCTATGATGGCAGTCTAGAGTTACTACTTCTTTTTCTTTGTTTTTAATGATGGTTGTTTTATCATTTTTTTGTCATACTCAAGCCCTGAGGAAATTGGTTGTGGAGCACTTTTTTCGTCTATAAAAAAAAGCATGATCTCAGAGTTTCCTGACCCTGGCCCTTACAAACCTACTTTGTCCAGCTGCTAATAGCTTGGCAAGTGTCAAACAAAAAAAAAAAAGAAAAAAAAAAAATCTTCATAATGCAATATTCTATAATGACTCCCTGCCTTCAACTGGATTTGGGGGCATTTTTTCCTAAACTGTGTCAGCTATTTCTGAAAACCAATTAGTAAAAAAAAGTCACTTATTTCATACAAAAAACATCCCAAAGTTTTTCTCTCAGAAGTTTTGTTCTCTCCAGACTTTGGTTAGAAGACTACAGAATTGATAGAGACATTAACCACAAGTTAAAGCTCTGACATTAGTAGCCATGTAAAAACAAGCCAAATTTAGCAAAGTGATAAGTTTCAGGGATATATAATTTACTTTTACCCAGCTATTAGTTTCTGGCTGATGAAATAACCTGACTACTCATCTCTGGGGCAAGAGTTTCTTTTTTTTCCATGAAGCTGAATTTCCTAATGTCCAACATGCAGAGAAGTCTGGGCTTTCTGTGTTCTTATCAACAGTGATGTTAGAGCAAAGGGTGGAAGGAAAGGGATCAGATTCTGCTGTGAGTGGAAAAGGCTGATTGCAGGAGGCACAGGAGGCCCTGGTAGGCACAGTAGAGGAGTGTAAGGCAAACTAAGAAATAGGTTATGAAGTGTGAGGCTAGAGGCAGAAAAAGTGGCATCACCAACTGCTGAAACCATATAACTGCTACCTGCTTCTCCATTAGCTCATGCATTAGAGATCTGGCCTGTTAGTCTAAAAATCTTAACACTGACAATATCTTACTGGATATCAAAATAATATGTTCAAAACCAAGGATTATCAGAATAAGGGGTTGCTTCATGTATCTAGACACCAGTTTTCAAATGCATGATCAGACTGCTCTACTTACTGTTGAAGTGAAGTTATAAACTGCAAGTTGTTAAACCAAAATTATACAATGAAGAAATATTGTACTTAAGATCGTCCCTCTGATGCAAGAATGGGAAGATTTGTAGACAACATCATAGAGAAGCAAGGACACCATACTCTCCAGAGAATGTTTGTGCCACAGAGCTCATTTGAGAAGCTGGGGAAGTCACCAGAGCTATATTATAACATTCGGACTGTGTTTTTTTCTCATTTGCTGAATGGTTAACATAGAGACACCATGATCCACGGTGGGGAAAGTGCTAAGAGTTAACAGCTATAGCTGAAGCAGATTTAAAGCTGGGCTTTCAACATAGCAAATAACCTACAACACTCAGGGTATGGAGTTACTGAGATGCTGCTGAACATTTAGTGAGAATTTTCAGCATTAGTAGGACACTTTGTAAGTCTTGCAGACTCTTAATGCTTAAAATGTACTAATTCACTCCAGAAAACTGTATTTTTAGACCAGCAATCTCCAAATCAGCTGACTACACATACTATTAAATTTTAGCAAATGTGTTAAAGAACGGTTTGCTGTGTCAGAATTTAACTGTAAGTGTAAGCTACATAATAAGGCACACCCCAGTCCAAATGGTGTCTCTAATTCTCTTGCTCATACCTCTTGAAACTCTCCAAAGAGGTCTCCAAAGGCAAAAAAGCATTCTGAAAAATCTACTTTGATCATATATTTTCCAGCATGCTTTTGCTTATATCCATCTTACTGTGCCTTTCTAGCTTATTGCAAAATGTTTCTGTAAGGTAAACTTGATCCAGGACATATTATTTTACAAGACAAGAAGCAAGTCTGGAAAATCTTTGTGTGTTCCTTCTGATTTTAATTGTTATTATTGAGGAACAGTGTTGATGTCATTCCCTCTACAAGCCAGACAGTTCAGCCAAAACCAGAATAATTCCAAGTGTAAGTATGAATATGGAGTGATGGCTGGTTGGAATTTTAATACAGGTTTTTATAGCTTCATTTGAAAGGACTTAGTCTAATCAATAGAAGAAATCTAAGAAGCCTCCTGTATCTCTCTGACATGTGGCCATGAAAACAGCTGACACTGACACATCAGGTGGCAACATCAGATAGATTATGTGAATGCTACTTGACATTAGCAAATAAATGCTTTCAGTATATAGGACTCAGAAAACCTCATGCTTCCCCTACTCTGTCTGTACTCTGTCACTTGCAGTATTGCAGCAGGGTGACCACAGGACACATGGCAGTGATTTTACTGGGGCTGTGCAAGCTTGCCAGTTACAAGGCAACCATCACTGATCTCTCTCAAGACTGTTACGTTTTCAAGCTCATGAAGTAACAACCTTATCTTTCATCTTAATGACATTAATGCCTAATTTAGCATTAACAGCCATGAAGTTTAGAATGAGATACTCATTTCTGGTTTTATTTATTTACGTGGCTGCCTAGGTGGTTCAGGCTGAAAGCAGAGGCCAACATGACAACTCTTCTATGTTTATGATATATTTACAGGCTTATTTCTGGTACTTTTAATGAATTAAACTATAGAAACAGATGCTACTTCTTCAGAACATGCAAGTACCATTCACAGTGAAGTAGAGTGACCCTCCCACAGTGACTTTTAAACTGTTATAATCCAAGGAGTTATGACAGGATGTGAATATGATTGTGTGTGTGTGTGTGTAGATAGGCAATGAAGCAATCTTACATTTGCTTGGTTCAGTGATTAACAAAGTCACAGAACATGAATTTAAATGAAGTAATGTAAAACACTGTTGACTTGTATAATATGAGACAAACTGAGATGCCATACCTGTAAATCTTTAAACAAATCTTTTTGTTGTTGTTGTTATTTACTTTAAACAATATCTTCCTTTTTTTTTTTTTTTTTTTTTTTTAATTTATCTGTATGGGGCTTGCACATAAAATTGTTTAATTTTTATTCTTGTTTGATTGAGAAGATTCCTCTATTGTTTAAAATGTTTATATAAATAAAACACAAGATTATTTTTCCTTCCACTATGAGAACTACAAAAGCAGTCAGTGCAGCCCTGATCTTACTGGGCCTTTCATGTCTGAGAAAATAAAAATGATGAATTTACATTAAATATGTCAAAAACAAAATGTTCCAGTGTATCTGTAAATTATAGGGCAACCATTTAGATAAATTATGTTCCTCTCAGTTTGAAGTACATTAAAGAAAGAAGACCTTATCTAAATATACTGAAAACTCCTTTTCTTGTGGTTTTGCAATGCAATAAAAGAATTGGGATTTCTCAGCCTCATTATAAACACCAATATTCCCCCCCCCCCCCCCCATTATTTCATCCTTCTTTGATAAGTAATTTGAAGGAAAATTAGGTAGCTCTATAATGGTGCATTACTGTTTGATAATTTTTAAAAATACAGAGGTGAGTTCAGGAAAAAAAGTGTCTATCATCTGTGAAGTTATGAAAAATCCTATGAGATTACATTGTAGATGATCAAGAAACATATTTCGTGATACCAGCCAATTAAGTTGCTGAAAGTTTCAGAACCCAGATTTGAACCATGAATCACTCCAAGTCCCATACTTTTCCTCCCGCCTCCTAAAAGCCCAGAAAAAAACAAACAAAAAAAAAAAAAAAAAAAAAAATTAAAAAAAACTATCCCAAAAAACAGAAAATAAAAAAAACAGAATAGGTGATTTATAATAGTTTAAGGTGAGTAGCTGTAATCTGGGCTAAACAATCATTTCGGTAATACTGATGAAACTCCCTAGGAACTCTGTTGGCTTTCCCTGGTCAGGTTAGAGAAGGTTTAAAAGTCTTTATAAGGTGTAAATATTATTCCACAATATGTATATAATTCTAGAGCAATGCTCATAAAGGCAATGGAAATAGTTTGGACTTTCACTAAAGGTATTATTGATATTGATAATGTTATCTCAATTATTTCTAAGATTTAAATCAGAGGTCTGCTAAAATATGCATATACTCTTTTACCCCTGCTTTAGCAAAAATTTATCTAGCCTAGATCAGCTGGTTTACTCTGCTCATATATCAATCCTCTCCATCTACTGTGCAGTCATTAAAGAGAAGAAAGGTATTCCATTTCAGTTAATTCTAGATTGACAGCCGAAGAAAGAAGTGCAAGTTATGCATAGAATTTGTTCCTATAGTTCAAAGAAATAATTAAAAAAAAAAGTATACCTAGGGTAGTAAATGGTCTCTTCCTCTGATCCAGTGCTAGCATGGTGAACAATTCTGAAAAATCTCAAAATTCTTGTTTTTTTCAAACAGTCTTTCCCTCAACAATATTAGAGAAGTGCAGTAAAATTAACTCAGTGTTACTAGCTGGACTAAATGGTTATCACTGGATTATTTTGGTGGTCATTTCTGTCCGCTGAATCAAGTGACAGGAAAGCGGTGATACCATACCATGAAAATATAATTCCTTGAAAATTCCTTCACATTTGATGCATATACAAAGTTAAATGGACAAGCTGGCCAATAAACATCATAGCCAGTGCTCATGATGGTAAGGAGGAAAGACTGGTAAAGAGGACATGTCAGTACATAACCTTGTGCTAAATAATGAACTATATGTTGTTTCAGTTGTAAAATACAGTAGATTAGTTACCAAAAATTTGTGGGCAGTTGGAATTCCTCTATGTGTAGTAAGAGACACTTGACACTCTCTAAAGCTCCCTTTTTGAAAAGAAACTGATTATATTATTCATCTTCTGACAGAGAACAAAATAAAGAAAAGAGGGAAGGTAAAAATCCTTAACTTTAGCAGAGAAAAACAAGCCCATGAAGCTTTCAGAGCAAGTATTCAGTTTCCAGCTAATCCAGTTTCATGGTAACTCTCTTAAGAGATGCCTGTACAGAAATGATCTTTGTGCTCTCACAGATTGCTATTCACTATTTTCCACCCAAACTACAGCAAGGCTGTTCTATCCCTCTCACATGAATAAGAGAAGACAGGCTCCAGTTTTCTTCTCTGAAACCAAAGAGTTACATAGAGTGCCAAGTACTTTATAAGAGCAAATGGTTCTTGTTACACTTATTGTCGTGGTTTAACCCCAGCCAGCAACTAAGCACCACGCAGGCGCTCACTCACTTCCCGCACCCCCCCCCCCCCCCGGCCCCCCGCAGTGGGATGAGGGAGAATATCAGGAAAAGAAGTAAAACCCGTGGGTTGAGATAAGAACAGTTTAATAGAACAAAAAAGAATAAACTAATAATGATAACACTAAAAAAAATGACAACAGTAGTAATAAAAGGATTGGAATGTATAAATGATGCGCAGGGCAATTGCTCACCACCCGCCAAACACCACCCAGCTAGTCCCAGAGCGGCGATTCCCCCACATACTTCCCAGTTCCTATACTAAATGGGACATCTCATGGTATGGAATGACACTTTGGCCACTTTGGGTCAGGTGCCCTGGCTGTGTCCTGTGCCAACTTCTTGTGCCCCTCCAGCTTTCTCACTGGCTGGGCATGAGAAGCTGAAAAATCCTTGACTTTAGACTATACACTAGGTAGCAACAACTGAAAACATCAGTGTTATCAACATTCTTCGCATACTGAACTCAAAACACAGCACTGTACCAGCTACTAGGAAGACAGTTAACTCTATCCCAGCTGAAATCAGGACACTTACACACATCATGGTCAGAAGTACTATGTGGTATACTATACTGTTGGGAGAAAGTTTTGAAGATTTCTGTTGGAAAGAAACATTACATTTTAGGGCATCTGTATAACAGTGTACATGGCAAAAGCCTAGATAAAAGACATTTTTGTTCCTTGGAATAGTAACCCATCAATCTTAAAAAAACAAATAAAAAATGTCTGTAGTTTTATACATGTATCCACAAAAGCTTCATTACTAATGAGCTAGTAATTTGACAATGAAAATCTACACACTTACAAAACTAAAACAGTCATAAGAGAAGTTTGATATTGATTTGAACTAATTGAATTGCTCTTAGTTATGCTTTAAAGGCTTTTTGGTTTACATTTTTCCTTAATAATAATGCAATAGTAATGTAACTAACACTTACAGACAGCGGCAGCACTGAAGATGAGGGTCTATCTTGTTACCTGCTTGTACTACTCTAGCACAGCTGAGGAATGTTTCACTGTCTATGCACAGTGCTGGTAATGTGTCAATCACCTGTATTGTTAAAAAAATATTTGGTGTCTCAAATCTTCCAACTCTTTCAAAACAGTTGTGCTCTTGGCATCAGTAGAAAGGATGATGTGCAGTGATGTTAGGAACATGACCGCCTCCTCCAGCTGCTCTGGCCCAGGACCCTCCTGCCCAGATGCTGGAGCCAAGCCCAGTGCCCTGCAGACCTCAGATCTCTGCCCAGGCTGAAAGATGCAGCTGCTGCGTGTATCCCAGAGAGACACAGACAGACACACACATACAAGTACATACATACGCAGAGGACACTGAGACACACAGACACACACAGGAGGCTGACACGGCCCATCGCACAGACTGCCTCAGACAAGGTGCTGCCTTCAACAGCAGCCACATACAGGACTAACCTAAAACACAAGTACAAAAAGCCAAGTTCCCACCTCCCCTTGGGCGGGCAGAGGCAGGAGGTCACTAGTGCAGACACACACCCCACATGTTCACACGTACATGCGCACTCACAGATCCCTCAAGTACCAGCTCTCATCCTCTGCCTGCCCCACACTCTTTTCCCAGATACTGGGCCCACTTACCCACCCCACAGGCCCCTGACTCACCAGCTAGTCTACCTTGGTGCTTGCTACCAAACACGCAGCACTCACACACTCGTCCCATAGAAACCCCACACTCGCAAGTCCCCCTGGATGTACCAGCATGGACCCTCCACACACCTGGTGACCTGGCCCAGATTAGAAGCTCTCCCTACCTGTGGCTCACCCAGTTTGAGCTTTGCTGGAGAGTATGCACACACAACCCATGCACATCTCATTTGGAGAAGATGTAGATGTTCGGCCACCACCCAGTAGCTGGCACCAGGCACATGGGCTATGATCTACATACAGTCCTGCTCCACACCCAGCTGCTGAGACCCTCACTTACCCTAATCACACCAGTCCCCTCCAGTAGCTGTTTTTTGGGACGCACACTGTTCCCACCCTAGTGGCTGGAGGTTAAAGACTCCTTACTAACTCCAGTTACTGACACCACAGAACAGGGGCACCTACACCCCTGGTCAGACTCCAGTAGCAGCCACCATACGCTTTTCATTCATACACGTACAGGTATCACCAGCAGCTGGCACTTAGTCCTTGCAACACACATACCCACAGGACAATGACAATACATGGAGAGAGGGTTAAGGAAAGATTTAATACGAAGAAAGGACATATGCAGTGATCAGGCGCAGGGATCAGCCAGACGCATGGGCTGACCAGTCCCATTTTACATGTAACCTGTCCCTTTTATATATTTTCCTGTCTACCCCTGCTTTGTTCTTCCCCTCTTCCCCTTCCTCCTTTAGTCCCCTCAGGTGTTTGTACAGCTTTATTGGTTCCCACAGCCCTCCAGGTCTGGTCCAGCATCCCTCCTGGATTACAATTTTATGGGTTGCACAGTCCGGGTTGATCTTCCTGGAAGTGTCACCTGTATTTTCTTGATAGCCCATCAGTTAGTGTGAGCGGTGAAGCTTGTTTTCTGTCATTGTCTCCATGTTTGTTTTGTCAGGTCTGTGTCTTTTGTTTCTGGTTTCCCCTTTTTTCTCTTAGTTTCCCAATTGTCAAGGTCCCCATCCAGATAAGCTCCCTGGAATAAACATTCTCACACTCTCACACATTCTGTCAGTAAATGCAACTGATCAGGTCTGCTTCCCATCACCACCTCCCTTATAATTTCTAAGTCAGGTTTGTGTCATTGTAAGTTTGACTTACGGCTTCCTCCTTTTCTTATTACTCCTTTTTGCACTGAAAAAGATTATTGACAAGATACCCTTAAAGGAGCAGTCACCCTTCTTTGCACATACCCTTTTAGGTTACTGAACAACAATTATTTTTTTAATATTTTCTACCAATAGAAAGTAAAACTTAATGAAAAGAAATACAAAAAATTTTGGAGAACCTGCACAAAGCAAGACAAAAGAAAGAGCAGATTATGTAACACTGTGCCAAAAGATTTGTCCATATTCTACTAAGTTTTCCCCACTGACACCCTTCACTTTGCCATCAGTATTCTTGGCTACATTTTGCCAGACTGTTTACTGCTGAGATACTAGCAGTTTTGTTAAAATACCACAGATACCACTACTATAGTATGAGGACAGATAGGAAGATTAATATTGCAGAAAACTGTAAAATAACAGTACTAATACAGAATGGAAACAGAAGTTGGACATGAAACAAAAACCAGACAGAATCAAAAATATCCAAGGGGCTGGAAAAGTCTCTGGAACTTTCAGAAACTTTCAAGCTTCTGAGTTGAAGTTTCAGGTTTTGCTTTGGGGGTTGGTTGGTTGGTTGGGTTTTTCCAGTTAAAAAGAAAGAAGAAAATAAAAATATCTAAATTCTGATAATTTGTAGAACCTACGGTAAAATCACTGAACTTTAGCCCACACAGAAATCAATGTTTTGCTTACAGTAAACACAGTTAAACTATAAGCATTGATTATTTTGTCACTTTTTTGTACCATCAGCCCTCACATAAGCATCCCCTTGGTCACACTGATTTCCTTATTAACAACTTGATAGACTCTTCTACTCTTTCTTACACTTACAAACCCTCTGGTGTTTGAATCTACGCATGAATACAGATATTCTGTCCTGCAATATGATTCAGCAGATCTCCTCTTACCTTTTTTGCACATATTACAAACCAGCAAGTGCATAATTGTATTTACATATAAGATTAAAAGGTTAGGTCCTTGAAATGAGTAATATAGGTTTAGAAAAAAATAATCTCATTCATGCATTCACTATCCTTCATCTTGACCACTGCACTTTCCTATTCACAATCACATATATCCTATTGATCCAGCTCATGACTGTTTGCTAAAACAAAGTTCATAGTCCCAACTACATCTAAATTTTTTCCTTGAACTTTTCAGCCATTTTATTGTATGACCAGATTTTCAAATGTAGCCTAACACTTTTCCAGTAAAGTCAATAAAGTCAATATATGTTTGCAAAAAATCCTGTCCTCAAACATGTTGTCTCTGTTTTCATCTAACTCCGTGTCTCTATTTTTGACAAATCTTTGTTTTCTTCTGCCTCACAATGCTATCATGTCAATCATTTGTTGCAGTAACTGATCCCCCTTTTATTACCAGAAGCCTACTATTGTTTGATTTCTGATTTTCTTCTAAATGCCTCTTTTTACTAACCACATGAAAACATATGAAATATATTTTTACATGTTTTATCCTGAAATTAAAACTAAGATGTGCAATTTAACTCTTAAAATCCAGAGGAAAAAAGGCAACAAAATCAAACCTTAGGAGGCAAGAAACACAAAAAGGCAGAGGTGAATTGATTATTTAAGAAAGAAATACTTTATATAGAACCTGTTAAAAATGAGAATAAAAACAATGAACTTTGAGTTAGACTAACAGCACTAAGCAGCAGACTTCCAGAAAGAGCTGAGAAGGGATTTACCAACACAAGGACAACATGTACTGTAAGAAAAGTGAAGGAAAGTAGGATTCAGGAAGATTTTGAAACAAGAACTCCTGGAAGCCCTGGAGAGTTTATTACAGAGACAGGTTGAAAATGTGCAGAAGTGGTAGAATAGTCATGGAGCAGATTCTTGTCATCCAGCACATTTACAAGCCCTTACACCTTTCTGTCAATGAAATCTTCAATTAGAGTTACACCCAGGACTAATATGGCTGGAATTTAATTAGTAACATACTTTGACTTTTTGGAAGGTGACCTAATAACAACTGCTTTTTATGTAATTCTATGATTTTCTAAACAGCTGTCAAATGTTCTTCCAACAATTAAACATAGTAACTTGATTAGAGGGAATGTCATTGTTCTGGTTTCAGCTGGGATAGAGTTAATTTTCTTCCTAGTAGCTGCTATAGTGTTATGTTCTGGGTTCAGTATGAGAAGAATGTTGGTAACACACTGATGTTTTCAGTTGTTGCTAGGTAATGTTTAGACTAAAAGTCAAGGATTTTTCAGCTTCTGATGCCCAGCCAGCAAGAAGGCTGGAGGGGCACAAGGAGTTGGGAGGGGACACAGCCAGGGCAGATGACCCCAACTGCCCAAAGGGGTATTCCATACCATGTGATGTCACATCTAGTATATAAACCGGGGGGAGCTGGCCTGGAGGGGCAGGTGGCTGCTCAGGAACTAACTGGGCACTGGTCAGCAAGTGGTGAGCAATTGCATTGTACATCACCTGTTTTGTAGCTTGCAATCCTTTTATTCTTATTGTCATTTTATTATCGTTGCTTCTATCATTATTAGTTTCTTCCTTTCTGTTCTACTAAACTGGTCTTTTCTCAACCCATGAGTTTTACCTTTTTTTTTTTTTTTTTCCTGATTCTCTTCCCCCATCCCACTGGATTGGGCGGAATTGAGTGAGCAGCTGCGTGGTGTTTAGTTGCTGGCTGGGGTTAAACCACGACACTCATCTATGCTGCTTCAAATTTGAATCCGGCTGTATCTGAGTGTCCTGGGTTCAGTTGGGATAGAGTTAATTTTCACAGGAAGCTAGGAGGCGGCACAGCCAGGACTAGCCAAGGGGATATTCCCTACCATGTGATGTCAGGTTCAATACATAACTGGGGGATGGGCTGGGGGATGGAGGTTGTATCACAGCTGGGGAAGTGGTAGAGTCTTAGGTTCTGAGTGGTGAGCAATTGCACTGTGCATCACTCATTTTCTATATTCTTTTATTAGTACTATTATTACTGTAACTTCTCTCCTTGTGTTGTCCCAGTAGACTGTCCTTATCTCAACCCAAGAGGTTGTAACTTCTTTTTTTCTCCTTTCTGATTCTCCTCCTCATCCCACCAGAGGGGGTGGTCAGAGAGGGGGGGAGGAGTGAGCAGGCAGCCTTGTGATGCTTTGTTGCACTGAGACATTTGATATTGGACAAAGTTACCTGAGAATTTACTTTCTAGACCAGTACTTTAAAGATGCTGCAGATTTCCAAATAATGGTTATCTGTGTGTGAAATATGTCTTTCATCCAGTCTGTATTAAGACTGCTGAGGAAAATGTAGAACATATGAAATGAAGCTCAAATTAAGCATCTTCAGTACACTGAAATGCCAGTTGAAACACTGCTATGAAGACATATTTTTATAAATGCCTATTTTTATTTGCACATATATTTATATAAAATATATATATGAATGAATTATAGAAATAAGTAAACATATATTTCACTCATTTATTTTTACACTTCATTTATTATATTTTTTATTTTTTGTCAAGTCACTAAAGAACATTTAACAAGAATGTTTCCTGCCAAGGGAAGCTGCTAATCTGAGGAGAAATTATCTATAAAAAATAATGCATAGTAATCACCACAACATCCTACAGCTTCTCATAATAGTTATAGTTGCATATGTTACTTAAAATAAAGCTGTAAAATAGGGGAAAAAGTTGCTTACTTTTTTAATGTTAAAAGTAGTCAGAAGTGTAAGTGTCTTTGCAAAGAAAAACAGTACCATAGGGATAGGGTTGGTTCAAACCAGTCTAGTTCTTCATAGATTTAACAGAGCTAGGTAGCTCCTCCACTGGTTCTCATTCCTCAGTCCCTCTCTTGCATCTGCTGGAGTATTTTGTGTAATATCACTGATGTGTAAACCTACTGTGTGCCAGCATATAGAAAGGAAAGGTAGCAAAGCAGGAAGATAAACTGAAAACCTTTGCTTTGTTGTTTGTAACCACAAACTAACTTAAAAAAAAAAAGAAAAGGAAAAAAAAAAAAAAAAGCAATAGTTCAGAAGAACATTTTTATTATTCAGTAAGAGAAATTCTGTTACTTCTCAATAGTCAGTGAGCCAAATCATTAAATGAAAAATTTCTAGAGAGAACTCCTTGATGTGAAATGGAAGTAGAATGACAGACAATAAAAATAAGAAATCTGGGACCAGATTCCTAGTATTCTTGCTCTACTCTGCTGAGGTGGACTGTAGGACATTCTCTCTCATCTAAATGGTGAGAGAATGGATTTGAAGGAGAATTGCTTTAGTTCAATTTATGGATTATCTGTGGGACCCTGAGAATGTCAAATATGGAAACATCGGATACAATAAAAGCTGAAATTCGAATTATGTGGCTTATTTCAATTATTTGAGCAACTTTCAAGTTTTAAAATCTACATAAACCAAAATAATTCTCTCTAATTAAATATTGCTCCTTTACTCCTCTTCCTTAAAACGTAAAGGTGAATGTTTCACCAGCTGGAGGGTTTATCTCCAGTAAAGCAGCAAAAATAATCCCCCTAGACAAGTATAAATGTGAGGTTGGATGGTAATAGTATTGAGTTGTAGGATAGATTAGATAGGAAAGATTTACAAAAGAATTATGGAAGTACATGATGAATAAGTTTATCCTGTGTCAGAAGAAAAGATAGAGCCTAGCATGATTTGTGTGAGGGGAAAAAAAAAAAAAAAAAAAAAAAAAAAAAAGAGAAAAGCAGAAAAAAAAAGGTGTGGAGTGTTTCAGTTTCTGTCAAGATCTCAATACACATCAAATCCTATGAAATGAGGAAAACAGACTTACATTTCCTGATTGACATCCAGAAATGCAATTGTTTATCAAGGTATTGTTCTTCATTCAGATAAACACTTTCTTACAGCTGAAGAGTTCTCATCACATTAGATGAGATTATAAAGAACATATTACATTTGGCCAAAAATGTATTAAATGTACTTGAATCTTCAAAATGGGGCTAGTCAGATACAGTATAAATTTAATTATAGTTTGAGGTGGGGTGCTGGTAAACTTTGTCAGAGACATTTTACATTAATCGAAGGGATGAAATCCTTTTACACAAGAAAAATATTTTACTGCTTTTTCCTTATAAAAAAAACCTATTGCAATTCTGACTGATACATTTTTCCATTTTCAGTCCAATTTTTGTCTGTACTTACCACCTAAAATTTCCAATAAAGTAAATGAAATCTATGGGTGCTATGCACCTTTAGAATTGAACCAACTTTTATTACTTGCCATTTTATTGAAAAACAATCAGTTATTCATTTTCAAGCTATTGAAATGTAAAAGAAGTTATTTGCTTTTTTTTTTTTTTTTTTTTTTTGTATACTAAATACTTTTAAATACTTTTTTTTTTTCATCTTCAAAATGGTCAAGAATGAGACCTTTTCTAATTTGCCAATTCATCTAGGAGACAATGATTTATTTTTCAGCATCACATTGGTTCTCAATAGCAAAGGACACATTAATGTTTTGGATTTAAATCATTACAATTGATTTTGTAGTTTTTATATTATTATATATTTATAATATATAAATATATTTATTATATTTATTATATGAGTGTCGTGGTTTAACCCCAGCCAGATGTGACGTCACATGGTATGGAATACCCCTTTGTCCAGTTTGGGTCAGCTGCCCTGGCTGTGCCCCCTCCCAACTCCTTGTGCCCCTCAGCCTTCTCGCTGGCTGGGCATCAGAAACTGAAAAATCTTTGACTTTTAGTCCAAACATTACCTAGCAACAACTGAAAACATCAGTGTGTTATCAACATTCTTCTCATATTGAAGCCAGAACATAACACTACCAGCTGCTAGGAAGAAAATTAACTCTATCCCAGCTGAAACTAGGACAATGAGTGTCGTGGTTTAACCCCAGCCAGCAACTAAGCACCACGCAGCTGCTCACTCACTCCCCCCCATCCAGTGGGATGGGGGAGGAAATCGGGGGAAAAAAAGTAAAACTGGTGGGTTGAAATAAGAATGGTTTAATAGAACAGAAAAGAAGAAACTAATAATGATAATGATAACACTAATAAAATGACAGCAGTAGTAATAAAAGGATTGGAATGTACAAATGATGCACAGGGCAATTGCTCACCACCTGCTGACCGACACCCAGCCAGTCCCCGAGCAGCGATTCCCCGCCCCCACTTCCCAGTTCCTAAAACTAGATGGGACGTCCCATGGTATGGAATACACCGTTGGCCAGTTTGGGTCGGGTGCCCTGGCTGTGTCCTGTGCCAACTTCTTGTGCCCTGGCTGGCCATGAGAAGCTGAAAAATCCTTGACTATAGTCTAAACACTACTGAGCAACAACTGAAAACATCAGTGTGTTATCAACATTCTTCGCATGGTGAACTCAAAACACAGCACTGTACCAGCTACTAGGAAGACAGTTAACTCTATCCCAGCTGAAACCAGGACAATGAGGAAGACAGGGAGGTGAGAAGTAGAAGGTGAAGACATGGAGAAAAGGGATGCTTTAAGATAGAGAGAGCAAGCTGTTGAGAATCACAGGTAGAGAGTCTTTTGCACAGAAGGGGCCTAAGTTGCATTTTTTTTTTAATTATTTACACATCTGCTTGTCTTACACTAGCTAGCTGTAAATATCTTCAGAAACAATTCACATGCCTTCAGATATGTGAATACAATATTACTTAGGATATGTCTGAATTGTTTTTTCTGTACCTACTCTAAAATTCAGGACCCCAAACCATGGAAGTATTTACAGTCTGGTTAAATTTGGTCCTTAGATTTTTCTCAGGGGATAAATGTATGACTATGTATATGTTTTTTTCCAGGTAACAACCTAAGTATCTGAGGACAAGAACCATGGTTTTTTGCATACTGTAATGTAAATGTACCATCAATGCTTTAATAACAATAACGACAGCAATAGTTATTGTAATTGAAAAACAGAAAAATAGCATCTTCCTTTTTGTTGTCATCCTACTTTTTCTAGCAACACTTTTTCTAAAATTTAAAATTCACTCTGAGCATAAATCCCGTCATTTGGAGTATAGCCAGCTTTAAAATTATATGACAGTATGAGAGAAGAGAAAATTTTGCAGGAAAAACAAAACAACAAATAACTTTTCCATTATAAACACAACTTCACAGGGGAAAGGTTCTCAACAGAAAGAAGATATAAAAATATCCCAATAGTACACAAAGAAAATACAATAACTCTTAAGGTGATCTACATATTTTATTTTTGCTCATTAGGGTGACCTATTCCCTGACCTGTCACTCTTGTTTCATTCTGAATCTAATGAGGAATGCAAAGGTCTTTTTAACTCATGAAAATAAAATATGCTTTAAGCCCCAAGGTGCTATGTATTTGTTTTCTATTTGGAACCTTTCAGGATTGTTTCTTTCAAAACTGTTTGAAGGAAACAAAAAGTACTCTTTTCTGCTGAAAAATAGTAAGAGAAATACAGTAGTTCATAGTAAAGCCATGAATGATATGAAAAGCCTGATATTCTTTTTTTTTATTCCTGCCCTCTGTTGTAATATGCTTAAGTTGGGTTTTTTTAATAATAATAAAAATCAATCTCTGTTTAAAATTTGTTCAAATCTCAGTATTACTTCTTTTACTAGTAGCGTTCTCCAGTTGATGCATGCAGGTTCTGTTCATCACTAGCAGTCATGAATACAAACACAAAGCATGAAATACATTCCTGAGACAGGAAAATTTTTAGGATGTGTGAGCAACCCGCATTTTGGATGTTTTCATATTTTGCAGCTGAATCAACATCCACATTACACAAAGCATACCTGTTTAGGCATGTGAGTTAACTGTCATGTACAAGTCAGATTGCCTGCATACTATCTTTATTTTATGACTACCAGCCTGAACTTCCCATACATCTGATGTTAGTAATTTCAAATGGCTTAAAGAGTAGCGAGGCCAGTCAAAGACCAAGTGGAGCCTACCCACACACCTTTTCTCTTGTTCATTCTTTATACTAGTGTTGTG
Source organism: Astur gentilis (assembly GCF_929443795.1). Taxonomy (NCBI): domain Eukaryota; kingdom Metazoa; phylum Chordata; class Aves; order Accipitriformes; family Accipitridae; genus Astur; species Astur gentilis. The sequence goes on from NC_064919.1 coordinate 41,369,944, forward strand.
AGAGAGTTGCTTCACAGTAAGAATAATTAAGACAATAATGTCTTCTCTGTACACATAACAAAGCTTTGCCTTTGTAATACAGCCTCAATTGCTCAGCATGTAAAACAGACTTTTTCAGTAACAGACTATTTTGTTAGGAATCAGTGTTCTGTATTTCACCCAGAATTTCTTGTAGTCTGTTCCAAGACACTAAACCTGGCAATTGCATCAAGCAACTGATCTACTGTGTAACTGTTACGTATGCATAGCTATGTATGCAATATTACTGCATGAATGTGCAGTCAGTCCATTTAATTCTTTATGGCTATTGCACAGTTGTTCATTAACAGCTATACATCATCAGTGGTCACATCAGGATTCCCAAACATGCAGCAGTTAGATAAGTTGTTTCATGCCTGGAAATACTGGCCAACTATAGAAAAAATATTTTTTATTAAATTCCTTGGAGACAATACATCCAAGGAAGCCAGCAAGAAACAGAAAATTTCTCAAAATAAGAAGAAAGACAAAACAGGCTACATTCTGTCATCAAAACTTTATCTAGGCTTACCAAGTGTTTATGTACTGCTAACACACATATGCCTGCTTATTTCTCTATCTATAAGCATTGGCTTTCAAAACAGTACTGGCATGTCATACAATACATTGTAAAATAGAAGAAAATACATTATATCCCTCAGAGACTGAAATGGAATCAAAATAAATGTTTAGCTATCATACTACTTCTTAAAGGACTCCCGTTCTTGTCATCCCACCGAAAATCCTCTTTATATGTATGGCAGATAAAGAATACCCTATCTGCTCTACAAAAATGTACTCTGTACTCATACAAATGTCCATTAACCATTGCAGAAATGCTCGGACATGTTCTCTGTAACCACTCCTGTCTCCCTGACGTTTCTAAAATACATAAAAGAACACAGAATGTTCTATATTTTGAGTCAAACATTTTTAAATTCAGTTTATTCAGTCAATATGGCAGCTGGACAACCTGGACAAATGCCAATGGCCAAAGAGCAATCTCTGTACATAAATCTTTCCTCCAATTATATTTATTTTACATTCAAACCAGAGATTGAATACTGCAACACTGAACTGAAAAGTCTATAGTTCATTTCACCTACAATCAATTAACTTAGACTTTTTTTTAATGTGAGGACAACAAACCAGGATTTCCGTAGTAGAATGGAATCTAGCTCTAGAAATGAGCTTTCAGGTACAGCAGACTCAGCGTCATGGAATTTAAAACAGAAATGATCCATGAAGTTTGAAGTAAATTGATCAAAATGTGGAAATGCAGAATTCAATATTTTAAAAGCTCCAATAAATCATGTACCTGTGTCTGGCATTAATGATAAGTCTAGTCCTGAACTATCAAATTCATTACCTCTGGATTATAGTTTGAAATCACACTGCTTTTTAGCTTGACACAAAGTAGGGTGTCTTAATTCTAAATTAAGTGCTTCAATGTATGAGAATAAAATAAACTATTTGCTTCTATGGAGTAATCCAGGTTGATAAAATCTTTAATTTTTCCTGTACTCAAACATTTTTAGAATATAACAAAATTCCACAGGAAGTTCTAATAATTTACCTCAGTATCTGAAGTGTATTCTACACATTTATGAATTCAACCTTTTAAAAATGTGAGAAGAAATGAAAAATAATTTACATGAAAAATAATGACAAAAAACCCAGCAACTGTTTTTGACCCTGGAACATATTTTCCAGTAGACACTACAATGCATTGATAGAAGGCACCTTTTTTTTTTCTTTAAAATTCAGTGTTTACCCATTTTCATAACAAATGATTCAGAAATCAATAGGTGTACATTGCATTCCTAAGATCCAGTAAATATTTAGGAGAGTATTTCACTTACTTAACCAGTGTAGTCATGCAAATGGATAAACCATGGTCAAATAATGTATACAATTTAAAAAAGTTGTATTCATTTTTATTTTTGGCTTTGATACAATATATTCCTTCAAATATTTGTAATTTTGAAAACCACCTTATGGATTATATGAATGATAAAATAACTAAAAATATAAATACATTATTTGCTCAAATGGCATATCTACTCTAAATTTATTACCTCAGTTGTGTTTACCAAACCAATTTCATCATGTACCTGAGAAAGACCACAGCTTTGTCTCCACAGTGAAGTTTAGAAAGAAAGAAAGAAAGAAAAAAGAAAAAATAAATTAGTATTTCAAGTTACTATATCAATGTCAGGTGGTACGAAACAAGAGAAAGTGAAAATCAATACCTATGTTAAATTATATATATTTAGTAATAGCTCTGTAATGATACGATATATGACATCTGGGGTGAAATAGTTTTTCCCATGAATCTTAGATATGATGCTTCCAAAATAAACAGGAATTTCTGTCAGAAGCTGTTCTGAAACTTGTGAATGCATGTCATGGTTTAACCCCAGCTGGCAACAACCCCACCACACAGACACTCACTCATTCCCCTCTGTCCTGGTTTCAGCTGGGATAGAGTTAATTCTCTTCCTAGTAGCTGGTACTGTGTTATATTTTGAGTTCAGTATGTGAAGAATGTTGATAACACTGATGTTTTCAGTTGTTGCTAAGCAGTGTTTAGTCTAAAGTCAAGGATTTTTCAGATTTTCAAGCCCAGCCAGCGAGAAAGCTGGAGGGACACAAGAAGTTGGCACAGGACACAGCCAGGGCACCTGACCCAAACTGGCCAACGGTGTATTCCATACCATGGGACGTCCCACCTAGTATAGGAACTGGGGGGAGTGGGGGCGGGGAATCGCTGCTCGGGGACTGACGGGGTGTTGGTCGGCGGGTGGTGAGCAATTGCCCTGCGCATCATTTGGACAGTCCAATCCTTTCATTATTGCTGTTGTCATTTTATTAGTGTTATCATTATCATTATTAGTTTCTTCTTTTTTGTTCTATTAAAACATTCTTATCTCAACCCACGAGTTTTACTTCTTTTCCCAATTTTCTCCCCCATCCCACTGTGGGGGTGAGGGGGAATGAGTGGGTGGTTGTGTGGTGCTTAGTTGCTGGCTGGGGTTAAACCATGACACCCTCACAGTGGGATGAGGGAGAGAATAGGAAGAGAAAATGGGACAAAACTTGTGGGTTGAGATAAAGACAGTTTAATAGGTAAAGCAAAGGCCACACACACAAGCAAAGCAAAACAAGGAATTCATTCACTACTTCCCATCAGCATGCAGGTGTTCAGCCATCTCCAGAAAAGCAGGGCTCCATCACACGTAATGGTTACTTGGGAAGACAAAATGCCATAACTCTGAATGTGCCCCCTTCCTCCTTCTTCCCCCAGGTTTATATGCTGAGCATGATGTCATATGGTCTGGAAAATTCCTTTGGTCAGCTGGGGTCGGCTGTCCCAGCTGTGTCCCATCCCAACTTCTTGTGTACCCCCAGCCTACTGGCTGGTGGGGTGGGGTGAAAGGCTGAAAAGGCCTTGACTCTGTGTAAGTACTGCTCAGCAATAAATAAAACACCCCTGTGCTATCATCACTGTTTTCAGCACAGATCCAAACCAGCCCTATACTAGCCACTATGAGGAAAATTAACTTCATCCCAGCCAAAACAAGCACAATGCAAAGCAGAAGGAAAAAGGAAAAGAGAGAGGAAAGGAGAAGAGACAGGACAAGCATCAGAATACACTAAGTTCATAGAAACTGACTGTTCAAAAGAACCTGAAGAAAAAGCTAGGAGAATATTTCTTAACTCCTTTTTGGGTTAAAAATAATACACCAAAATAAGGAACCAGAAGTCCAAACTTCCCTTCCCTTTACCAAGTTTTTAATTAGTATTTCTGAATTACCTATTTCATAGGTTGTTTGTTTGTTTGTTTGTTTTTCTTTTAGCAAAATTTCTGTCTTACAGAAAGTAGGTAAATGTGTCTATTTTTTCCTCAGGTTTAAAACATTTTCCATTTCTTGTCATAAACATAAAATTCTTGATTTACCTGGTGGTTTGGACTACCTCATATTACCTTACTGCCATAAAGTAATACATATATCAGGCTATATGGTGGGTTGACCTTGACTATCGGCCAGGTGCCCACCAAGCCACTCTATCACTCCTCCTCCTTACTGGACAGGGGAGATAAAATATGGTGAAAGGCTTGTGGGTCGAGATAAGGACAGGGAGATCACTCAGCATTTACCATCACAGGCAAAAACAGACTAAACCTGGGGAAATTAATTTAATTTATTGTCAATCCAATCAAATCAGAATAGGATAATGAGAAATAAGAATAAATCTTAAAACACCTTCCCCATCCCTCCCTTCTTCCCAGGCTGAACTTCACTGCCAACATCTCTACCTCCACCCCCACAAGCAGCACAGGAGGACGGGGAATGGGTTTTGCTGTCAGTTCAATACACATTTTCTCTTCCACCTCCTTACACTCTTGCCCTGCTCCAGTGTGGGGTCCCTCCCACAGGAGACAGTCCTGCACAAACTTCTCCAATGTGAGTCCTTCCCACGGGCTACAGTTCTTCATTAACTTCTCCAGCACAGGTCCTTTCCACAGGGTGCAGTCCTTCAGGAACAGACTGCTCCAGTGTGGGCTCCTCTCCACGGGACCACAGGGGCTGCCCAAAGCCTCCTCCAGTGCAGGCTCTCCAAGGGGTCACAGCTTCCTTCAGGATACATCCACCTGCTCTGGCATGGGGTCCTCCACAGGCTGCAGGTGGCTATCTGCTCCACCGTGGACCTCCATGGGCTGCAGGGGGACAACATGCCTCACCATGGTCTTCACCATGGGTTGCAGGGGAATCTCTGCTCTGGTGCCTGGAACACCTCCTCCCACTCCTTCTTCACCAACCTTGGTGTCTGCAGAGTGGTTTCTTTCATGTATTCTCACTACTCTCTCCCATCTGCTCTTGTGCAGCATTTTTTTTACCCTTTCTTAAATTTTTTTATCAGCGGTGCTACCACTGTTGTGGACTGGCTCAGCTTTGGCCAGTGGCAAGTCCATCTTGGAGCCAGTTGGAACTGGCTCTGTTGGACATGAGGGAAGCTCCTGGCACCTCTGGCAGAAACCACCCCATTTTCCCCCCACTCCACAAAGAAGCTAAAACACTGGATTAAGTAATTTACCTTTGGTTACATGGACAACATACAGGATATCCAAGAACTAAATCTCTGAGGAGTTACTTTACTGGCAAAAATGCATTCCTCCCATCCTTCATTGTTTCCTCAATTGCTCATACTGTATTCAGCAAAATCACATGGCTGAAACAGATCCACAGGAAGTTTGTTAAAATTGTATTAAATCTTTGGGAGAGAAGTTTAACTAAATTTATCTGGGTTTTGTAAGGGTTATTCTCCATGACCACAGACGGCATCAAAGTACTAAATGTGGGCATCAGCATCTATTTCTACTAAGCAACAGATTCTCCCAACCAGTCACTAAGTAACTTCATGGCTAAATAGAAACGTTCTTAAATGGTTCAAGTCTTTGTCTAAAAAAAAAGTGGGTTTAGATGGCTATTTGTTCACTTTCAGCTTGTTCAGACTGCTCATATATAATTTATTTAACATGTATAAGCAACCATTACAATGGGTACACATGGCAAGAAAAGCCAATATTACAACTAAGATTCTTATCAGCTACAAGCTTTTGTTGTTTCTGCCTGAGGTGAACTTCTGGACAAAGAGTAGTTATTCGTAACTGATTTCTGAGAAGCCTAAAATCATGCTATATGGGAACTTCATCTGTAATGACACCGTCCACTTAAAATACATATTCATTTTAGACTGTCTCAGCTTTTGGATGCAACAAACTGCCAGAATGACAAAAATCCTTGCACCTACTTCTCGTCACTAAAAGACTATGTTTAAACCAATGTGCTCATAGTAATGAATTTCCAGTAATGAACATGACATAACATATCATGTTCAACAATACATATACGACCCACTGCCAGCACCAGCTTCCTGTGGAACCCTGGACACATTGCAACAGCCCTATTCTGTTTTCACAAGCCTTGTTTAGAGCTGTTTCTAGACAGTGTCTCTCCCCTGCAATCCTGACATCCCTATGAAACTTGTTCACTGACATAACAGTGGAGAAGAGAGAGGACTATTGAAGTTGGAGCTTAAAAAGTCATGGGCTTCATACAGTCTAACATAAGACATAACATACTGTTAATTCACTAAAATGCTATAAACATCTACAATTTTTACTGAAGATTATATTATACAAAAAACAGCAACATATTTTAATTCTGTATATTAGATAAAATACAAATGCTGAAGGTATGGCAAAGTTTTCAAAAACAACAAGGTCATCCATTCCCCCAAAAAACTGACCACCATTTTTTATGTCATTCAAAGAAAAATACCCATGTTAACATTTTCATTTGTGAAAAACACTCAGATGTTTCTTCGATATGCCATATATATGAATCCTTAAGAGGATGAGACTAAAAAATATCTAAATAATATAAAAGACTGAAAAAGTTAATGTCTCAAACATTGTGGTGAGGCAAGCTCTGACTAACGACAAACTCTACATAACAATGAACCCTGCATAGCAAGGAACTGCAGGTGAAAAAAAGCTGGTCAGCACAGATCAGCACAGGACAGTCAGCAACAGGGGGGGCCTGCCAGAGGGTGCACAGCTCCATGTTCTGACAGGCTGAGCAGGGCAGTTCACCATGCGTAGCCAAAGATCAAACAATGGTCATACCTGCAGGGAAGGGGAAGTTACTCCCCAAACAACTCCCAAGCCCACTAAACTGTTTCCCAGATGTTCTGTAAGCACAAACTGTGCATGACACCTAATTAGCCTAAAGAGTTTAAATGTCTGCCCAAAGGAGAGGCAAGGATGATAAAAGGACACAAACTGAAGCCCCCACATGTGCATGCCTTCTGGAACTGGACCCTTAGGCTGACTGAACCAGTGCTGGACCCAGAATTGGTGAAATATTTCTCTTTTTTTCTCTCACTCTCTCCTTTTCCCCCCACAGTCCCTACACCTCATCCTTTTAGACATAAACTGTTGACCAAGCCTGGGACTAAGAGTGAATCCAGCCACTCCTAGGCTCCTCTCTGAGAGGAAGTCTAGAAAGCAAGAGGTTCCACTCTGAACCTTGTGACTCAACAGGAGGGATCTCCTTATTTTCTTCCCTGAACTAATCCCCAAATAGGCAAGGCTTGTAGTATATGTTTGGTGATGTATGGTTAGCATGTTACACACTTTATTGGTGTATTTTCATGCCAATTCTTGCTGTGAGCAAATAAAAGTTGTGTTTTGTGAGTTAAAGGTTCCCTGGTGTTGTTTCACCTTAATCCTGACCTGGGAATAAGCAAACCTGAGTTGTCATCCTAAGAAATTGGGGTGTGACAAATATACATACATCTATACATATCCCCAGAACACATATATACCCCCAGACCTTTGTATTTCTTTTTCTTGCTTCCTGTTGTTCAGTGAGAGTTTTCCTGTTAAAAATTCCTATGAATGTGCTACTTATTCTTTTCTTGAGATCACAATATGCTGCTTTTTATATCACAGTTAGTTGATAGGACAGTTAAGTAGTAAGCTCTCAACCCATTCATCCTGCAGTTTGTATTGATACTGGAAATTGCCCTGACACAAGTGCAGGACTTTGTATTTGGCCTTGTAGAACTTCATAAAGTTTTAAGGACTTTCTTACCATCTCATTTAAAACAGCCATAGATTGCTAATTCCTACTCCGAAAACATTAAAAATGGGAAAATTTATGCCTGGTGTTACTATCAGCTCCTTTCCTCATAGAAAGAAAACTCTCAAGAATATTTATAAAAATCATGTTGCATCCTGAAGTTTCTTTTCCAAAATACATTATGTTCTTAACTATGTGACAGCACTGTATCTTGTGTCCTGAAAGGAAACCACATATTCCCACCTTATCAGACTCTCAGGATACTTTGCAGTCATATAATATATAGAGACTGAAGGGTACTATATTTATTATCAGCAACCGGTGAGGAGGTGTAGGAGTTGGTCTATGGCTCTTTAAAAGTGACTTCATAATAAGATTAGGATTGAGAAGAGGCAACATACTTTTTTTTTTTTTTTTTAGGGTTTGGGAGGGGTTTTTTTCAGTTTTTAACATATATTTGAAACATGGAAAACAAAGGCATTTCCCTGGCTCCATGTGTCCTTGCATCTTCCTAAATTATGTATCTTTAATTTATAGAACAGGATGATTTACCCAAAGGTAGTGTGTACAAACTGAGGAGTTCTAGTAAAAATAAAATTTTTGCAGAATGACTTTAAAAATTCATAGAATTTAATAGAAAAATGCATCCCTTTTGAAAAAAATTATATCTGTCAGAATCTACAGCAGTGGTATGATTCTATGTTTCATAGGAATTTCCCATAAAAGACTGCCTAAGTGAAGTAACATTTGCTTCAGGGGTGTCACACAGCACAGTCACTCCAGCTCTATGCTATTCAAATGGTAAAATAAATGTATAACAGCCCACTTAAATATGGACAATGGTATTCAAAAAGTTTTCTGGACTGAGTATTATTACATTGGAGTACTTCAAGAATATCATACTGGTTGTTTTCAAATTGTGTCCTTCCTTAACAGGAAAAGCATGAATCACTGAATTTTGGCCTATAATATTAGTATTTTTAAAAGATTATAACAAGACATGAAGAAAAGGTGTTCTCTGCATTTCTTTCCTATATAAAATACTGTTTATCTTAATCTAAAGTAAGGCACAAGACATGGCAAGTTTATTTTATGGTAAGGCAGTTATTAAATCTATGGGACCAGATGTGATCCATCCAAGATACTGAGGGAACTGGCAGAGGTCCTTGCCAAGCCACTCTCCATCATCTATCAGCGATGCTGGTCAACAGGGGAGATACCAGAGGACTGGAGGCTTGCCAGTGTGACGCCCATTTACAAGAAAGGTCGGAGGGAGGATCTGGGGAACTACGGGCCTGTCACCCTGACCTCAGTACTGGGGAGGAATATGGAACGGTTTGTCTTGAGAGAGCTCACGTGGCAAGTCCAGGACAAGCAGGGGATCAGGCCCAGTCAGCATGGGTTTACGAAAAGCAGGTCCTGCTTGACCAAGATGATCTCCTTCTATGACCAGGTGACCTGCCTAGTGGATGAAGGAAAGCCTGTAGATGTTATCTACTTGGACTTCAGCAAGGCCTTTACAACTGTCTCTCATGGTATACGTCTTGAGAAGCTGGCATCTCATAGCTTGGACAAGTGTACTCTTTGCTGGGTGAAAAACTGGCTGGCTGGATGAGCCCAGAGGGTTGTGGAGAATGTGGTGAAATCCAGTTGGTGGTGGGTCACAAGTCGTGTTCCTCAGGGCTCGGTGTTGGGCCCTGTTCTGTTTAATATCTTTATCAGTGATTTGGCTGAGGAGATTGAGTGCACGCTCAGCAAGTCTGCAGATGACACCAAGTTGGAAGGCAGGGTCGATCTGCTTGAGGGTAGGGAGGCTCACCAGAGAGATCTGGACAGGCTGGATTGATGGGCTGAGGTCAATTGTGTGAAGTTCAACAAGGCCAAGTGCCGGGTCCTGCACTTTGGTCACAGCAATCCCATGCAGTGCTATGGGCTTGGGGAAGCCAGCAGTGTGCCCAGGTGGCCAAGGAGGCCAGTAGCATCCTGGCCTGTATCAGAAATAGTGTGGTCAGCAGGAACAGGGACGTGATTTTTCCCCTGTACTCAGCATTGGTGAAGGCTGCACCTCGAGTACTGTGTTCAGTTTTGGGCCCCTCACTATAGAAAAGACATTGAGGTGCTGGAGCGTGTCCAGAGAAGGGCAACGAAAGCTGGTGAGGGGCCTGGAGCACAAGTCTTATGAGGAGCGGCTGAGGGAGCTGGGGCTGTTTAGTTTAGAGAAGAGGAGGCTGAGGGGAGACCTTATTGCTCTCTACAGCTACCTGAAAGGGGGTTGTAGTGAGGTGGGGGTTGGTCTCTTCTGTCAGGTGGCTGGTGATAGGACGAGAGGAAATGGCCTCAAGTTGTGGCAGGGGAGGTTTAGTTTGGATATTAGGAAAAATTCTTTACTGAGACGGTTGTCAGACATTGGAACAGGCTGCCCAGGGAAGTGGTTGAGTCACCACCCCTGGAGGTATTCAAAAAGCACGTAGACGGGGTACTCCATAACATGGTTTAGTGGGCATGGATGATGGTTGGACTCAATGATCTTGAAGGTCTTTTCCAACCTCAATGATTCTATGGTTCTATATATGGTTTGTTTTAAAAGGTAAAGATGGAGTGAAAATGACAAAATATATTCCAAATTAGTATTTAACTGTAAGATGTGGCTTTGAAAAATAAAATGTAATCTGAAGAGAGTGAGTTGTTCAGCCAGATTTCAGTGCAAAATTCTGATTCCACTTCCATAGGTTGAAGCCCTTTACAGTAACAGTATTACAATAAAATAGTTTATCTGAAGCTGTTCCCAAACAGATCAACAAGTACATGTCTTGAAAATGCATGAGTTTGGAAAAGAAAGAGGAAAAATCACAGCTACACTCTTCCCACCCTAAGTCCTTCCACTATTCAATTTATTCAGAAGAAGGAAGCAAAAGTTCAGAGCTGTCAGAAAACAGAGGCTCTATTTTAACATTTACTTTTTTTTAATCTTTTAAATTGATCATGTGGTTTGGAAAGACAGCAGACTGAGTCACCTACTGGGAAAATGATCAGGACAACCAATGCTTTTCATGCAGGCCATCAAAAGCTGGTCATGGTTTTCATTATATCTCTACCCAGCTGAACTTAGTAGTGGTAATCATAGAATAGTTTGGGTTGGAGGGGACCTTTGAAGGTCATCTAGTCCAAACTCCCTGTAATGAGCAGGAACATCTTCAACTAGATCTGGTTGTTCAGATCCCTGTCCAGCCTGACCTTAAATGTTTTCAGGGATGAAAGGGCACTGGTGAGCTTTTGGTATTGAGACAAGGGGAGTCAAAAGATCTCAGTAGACATAATAAAGGGGGATGAAAGATGATGTTTAGTGCTTACATGGTTGAAATTAGCTGAGGTAGACACAGTCCTTGATAAGAAGAGCTGGTCCCAAGAACCATCCAATGAGGCAGAGCCAGTTCCTGATAAGAAGCAGGAGCTGGCCCCAAGAGCCAGCCAAGACTGGTCTTGAGGCTTGGGTGAATACCAAGAAATCACTAAGCCTGCACAAGAGAAGAGGTTACTAGCAGTGATGAAGAGGAGTCATCTATCTTCATCTCTGCAACCACCAGACAACCACCAAAAAGAGCCACTGTGCAAGCAAAGTTGAGAGGACACTATGGAAATGACCTCTTGGAGCTAGTTTTAATATGAAGCGGGGATAAGTCATGCAAATGTATAGGCATATTGTGAATATGTAACACGTGATGGTATAAACTTGAGGCGAACTGCTGAGTTGGGCGCGCACAACTTTGGTGGGACTACCCCCCATGCTGCCCAGTGCTGAATGAACATACCTACTTTATAATCTCACTGATTGTAGAGTCTGTTTTCCACGCATTGGTATAGCTACCCTAAGTACAAAGATTAAACAGCTGTCTGTCTTTCCTGGTCTCTCAGAGGATCCGTCTGTGGTGGGGTTGCTGCAGATTAAAGAACAGCAGTTGCCAATTGTTACCATGACAGTGCACCAGCAACAATACCACAGCAATTGAGACTCCCTGGTTCCCACCCATAAACTGATCCTATGACTGGAGAGCCAAGGAGTGACCAGTAAGTGGCTCCCCATTGGGGAATCAAACCCCAACGTGCAGGCATACTCACCACCACTATACTATAGGCTGACTCTTCAGTGAATCCCTTCAGATAGATTTTACCTGTTGAGAACAATATGATGTGTAGTTGAGTCATTATAGAGAAAACAATTTCTTTAAGTTTAGTCTGTAAATACAGAAGTACATCATAGATGTGTCTGCAGTTAGTGGAAAATACACTGCGGGGCGGGGGAAGCTGTAAAGAAAAGAAAAAACAGCAAAGAAAAAAGGATAGTAAGATGGACTCAATTTTCTTTTATCTCAAGACATCTAACTACTGTCCACTCCCTATACAGTATTAAGGCTTCAGTGCTACCATAAGGACCTTATATCATTTAAGGATTATGTTTAGCCTGAGTATGTCCACAATCCTCCTTTCAATGTAAAATTATTTGCTTCCAGCTGAGCATCTTTTGAAAAGCATTCTTCTATTAATATTTTTTTAACCTTCCTAATTTCACATGCATATTTCACTCATTATATTTTATGGACGTTCCAGTTTTCATTAGGATATGACACCTATTTTTCAAAAGCAAGTCTTTCCTCCTGGCAGATGCTCCTTAACTTCAAAGCTTCTTGCATGTTTGTTTTCTCATTGAATTTTGGCATTCAGTTTATGGCTTCTAAAAGAGAAAAAATTTTTAACAAACTCCAAGCCACTTTTTACACTGCTTGTTTTAGAATGGTGGTGGCTTTTTAGTTTGTGTGGTTCGGTTTTGAGTAATTCATGCTTATGTAGGTCTCTTTCTTGGAACTGAATGTCTGTGTGCTGGATTTGCTTGGCCTACTATCTCTACTACAGTGTTAAATTTAACTGTACTGAGCAGTTTGCCCTCTAATCTCTCATTTTAGACTCTATTCGTCTAGTCAAAAGAAAAAACAGAACGGTGTCTTTGATTGTAGTCAGTCATTAACTCCCAAATTTTATTTCTACATCCCATCTTGATGTGGCATTGATCCTGTCTTTTTGTGGACAGCTGAAATCTCTCAATATTAATACCCCCTTATTCCAAATTTCCAGCTGGTAATATTGTTCCTGAACACTTTTTTTGTCTTGAGCAATGATCAGTATTACAGACTTACTATTATATTTTTAATATTACAGTAGGAGTTTCTCTTCCACTAGACCAATTTATGCTGTTACTTTACATAATCCTTTAAATACAGAGCTGGTCCCAGTATGTGCTACTTCACTGTTCCCATACAGTTGCTAGCCAGGCACTACTCTCTATCCTGCCACTTACTCTCCTTCCATCAGATTGGTGACACAGCTATTATATCAGGGTAGTTTTTTGATGCCAAGCACTCTAGTGTCCCATTTTATTATTAGGATGGCAGAATTCATGTCGTACAGCGCTAGTAAGTTTTACTTTCATCTGCTCACTCAACACTGCATGCCCCAGTCAGCTGGCATTTAGGTATCTAATTTGCCTACCTTATTTATTGTAATTGTTATTTTATTTTCCTCCTGGCCTTTTCAGAAACACATTAAATGTTAGTCATACACGCTTCGGTCCTGTCAACTCAGACCAGATGCTCTTCTGCGACTGTCAATTTTTCTCAACCAGCAGTTCTCTGTGACCTTTTTAAATTTGAGTTGTAACACTCTGGTTCCATTAGAATTAAGGTGTAACCTTTCGTTCCATATCAGATCTTCTTTCCATAGGGTTCAAGAATTTCTGACATGCCTGATCTTTTCTCCTTGCATGATTATCTCTTCCATGCATGAGAGTCCAGGTCTCTAACTACATCCTAAACCTCTCATGTACAACTGGTAGTATTTCAAATGATAAAGGTCCTTAGCTTCAGTCTTCTTCACAGCATCTTGAGGTAAACCTCCAGGACATCCCTCCTACACTGGTACCGTATGTACCCGTGACTAGTAGATTTATTCTGCATCCCAAGTGTGCCATTGTGAGAGACTGAAAGAGTTAATCTCTCAAACATTGTGGTCGGGCAAGTTCTGCCTAACAACCAACCCTGCATAACAATGAACCCCACTGAGGACATGCCAGAGGGTGCACAGTTCTCTGTTCTGACACTCTGAGCAGGGCAGCTCACCTTGCATGGCCAAAGAACAACAGTCATTCCTGCAGGGAGGGAGAAGTTAGTCCCCAAACGACCCCCAAGCCTACCGACCCATTTCCCAAAGGTTCTGGAAGCACAAACCATGCATGACACCTAATTAGTCTAATGAGTTCGAGTCCCCGCCTGAAGGAGGGGCTAGGAGACAATAAAAGCTTCACGTGTTTGTGCACCCTCTGGAACTGGACCCCTCGGCTGGACCCGGGGCAGGTGAAGTATTTCCCTTTTCCTCTTTCTCTCTCTGTCTTGCTCCCTCTTTCTCTCTCATTTTCCAGAGTCCCTGCACCTCATTCCTTTAGACATAAAACCGCTGACCAAGCCTGGGACTAGGAGTGGATCCAGCCACTCCTGGGTTCCTCTCTGAGAAGAGGTCTAGAAAGCAAGGGGGTCTGCTCTGAACCTCGTGACTCAGCCGGAGGGATCTCCTTATTTTCTTCCCTGAATTGATATATATGTGGTTACCGCGGGTTACATGGTTTACTGAGGAAGTTCCATGGCAAGCCCTGTTGTGACAAACCCTGCCTCCTACTGTTAATGCCTTCCAAGTTCAGGTTGATTCTGCCATAAATAAAATGTTTAACTGATCGTTTGGTGTCGTTTCACATTAATTTAGCCCCAGGGAATTCTGAACTCACCACAGCCCCTCCCTGGTCTGTCCAGCATGGGTCGTGACACTCACCCACTTAACTCCTAAGGTGCACAGCCTTCACATTCAGCAGGCAAGTTACAATAGTCCTTAGAGCTCATTCCTCAGACTCAATCGATATACTTAACAGTAGAAATTCTCCAACTACTGTCACTTCTATTTAAGATCTCAACTGTTTGTTCCCATTTTATTGGGAAGCTTCCATCCACTTCTATGTTTTGGAGAAGATCTTTTTTTAATGTTTCTATTAGTTTAGTTTCTCTTTTGAAGGAATGATTAAGTGTGCTTTTCTCTAACGCTACTCCATGCTTATTAAACTAGTTAGCGTACACTAAGAAATATTCATGACCATAGAAAAAGAAGACACAGTTCAAAAGGCAAGCTGATCTGAGCTCTTTTTAGCTTTATAGCTGAACAAACTGTTCCCTGATTGCCCAGCTACTGCCCTTTTTCCTTACCTTGCGCAATCTCTTTCACCTTGAGATGCAACTTGAAACAGCCTTGCCAGGACTATTCACATTGTCCTATGACTCTGATGGGAGTCACTGACTCTGAAAGGCTACTTTGAGTAGCCTCACCTGCCTCATTGATCCCCAGACATTCATCTAGAACACACAGCCACCTCCTGCTCCTCACACCACTCTTACACACCTCCCAGTTTTCCTTCCTTTCAGGAGCCAACACCTCTTCTTTCTCTTCGTCCTCCTTCACTTCCCAAAGAAAACCACCACAAATGTTTGATAGACCCTACTCACTGCACTATATATATAAAGCTATAAACAATAGTTTGCAAGTCGTTTTGTACATCACTGTTACATGTACAGTAACCTGGTTACTGTAAATGAAAGCTTAATTTTTATTCTAGGTATCCCTTTGTCATCCTTTTGAACAATGTCACTCCAAGAACGGAATATGCATTTACACATCTGTAATTTCTCCAAAGGTTAAAAAAAAAATAAAAAATGAAAAAATAATCAGAAAATAAGAAAATCTTCAGTTTGGTCTGTCATCAATATCTTTATAACTATTTCCAGAAAACAGAGCTTCTGCCATGATTTTTTTCTCTTAAAATATATTTCTAGCCATATATCTGCCAGTCCCAAGAAAAGAAAAAAAAAAAATATTGCTTTTCAGGTCCTGATTAAAGCTCTCAGCTTTGCTTAACTTCTTCTGAATTATCCAGGCAAAGCATGATTTGCCATTTTAGTAGCCTATATCATATGACTTTCTTATTTGTACTATTCAAAGATCTATAGGATTTTTTTCCTCCACAACTTTCTACTTCAGATGCATCTCTTTAACAATCCTGTTTCTCAGAAAATATTTCAATAGAAAGCAGAGACAACAAATAAAACAGTAAAGCATTCAGAAAATCACTGTTATAATTTGTCTAAAAATAAAAGAAGAAATTCTAGAAATAATAGATGTTTTTTCTTGCTAGGATATTTCTGAAAGAACACTTTAAAGCATGCACAAATTGGACTAATACTCCCCAATTCTCATCACACAAGGGCATGCTACTAGAAATTTCTTTACTATTTCATTGAAAACAACTTGATTGCTGAGTATTAAAATGAAACTATAAACCTTTAAAGTGTAATTAAAACCAAAACTCTCTATGCTGCAGGAAATGCTGGAAAACTATGAGTAACTCCTCTGCTCCTGTATGGTAAATCTGAATAGAAGATGGTGTCTTAATTATTTTCTTAAAAGTCACAAAAGTATTTTCACAGAACTCCAATCCAATGTACCTATTAAAATTTGTTTTCTCTGAAGTATTGTAAAATGCAAGGGCTGAACAGAGTGGAAAAGAGAATTGGAGATGAACAAAAGAACAATCTGCAAAATGTCATGCAATTACAATAATTTGCCAGAGGAGATCAGTGGAAATTAGTGGCAAAAAATGTGCAAATCACGTCCGCATTTAGGTTTCATTTGATCCTATAAAAATATTGGCTCAGTTTACTACATTTAGTAGATTCACTTAGATGGAAGTAAGATCGAGCAGAATTCCTGAAGGCCTGTCACTAATTGAGATATCCATGACACTGTATCTCCTATAGACAACTGTTCAGCTCTTACTTTCAATGTCTAGACACAATGTCACGCCCAATAAATACCCTGCATCGCCACCTCCACATTTACATGTATATTAAAGCCTGACCCAAATGGTATAAAAATCACTTCAAAATTAAAAATAATTAGGCCTAAATTCCACTTAGATACAAATGAATTTGACGTCTCAATACAAATTGCAAGATTGTGTCCAATAAAATTCTCATACAATATATCAGTGTTCTTTTAAATTATTAGACAGTTATGTTGCCCAGGTATCAACATTATTTTGTGAGAAATCTGTTCAACAAAAGTACTGGATTTTAAGGATAAAACCTTGTCCAAACTGTATGTTCAACTGAATTGAAAGGTCCCCTGTAGTAAAAGAATTACTTTGAGATCTTTTTATCAGTATGTCTATTAAAGATATGTATTAAACTATTTGTGATCATAAAGCTACATGTGGCAGAAAGACCAACCTTATTAGAATCTTCAAAAATTCAGGCAAGGTGAAGGAAATGAGGAACTATTTTTGATTGAAAGAAGTGATCATATGCTAATAGGATAATGACAGAAGTAGCCAAAGTATTAGTATTGCTAATGCTCTAAAGCAATGGTCTGTTATTTCTCCTTAAACACGGAATACTTCACAAGATGGCATACTATAATTATTGTTAAAAAGTTAATTTAAGTAATAGTAACCAGATCAATATAGAGGAGTTTCAGCAGGATATTGACATTCAAGCTCTCCCTTTAATTAACACTAGGATCCTTGTTAAAAATAAAAGTCAGTCATAATTTATATTTAACGAAAAACAATCAATCAGGAGTTTCTGTCTCATTCAGGTAGTGTAAAAATGGTATGTGACTGTGATGTCACAAGTTTATTTATTTATATACATAAACTGATGTATAGATATATTTTGTGATATTATTCATATATGCTATTAATATATTAATTACATAATTTAATTTTGTTGCATGTTATTATAGTATTATATGCATATGAATATTATATTTGTATTGTTTTGTTTATATTATATAAGTGTACTTCACTTGCATGTAAGCATATTTACCATAGTTATGTATACATACATTTGCTTAGATATACACATGGATTAGGTAACTGGATGAGACTAAGATCTTGGTAAAATATGCAGCTGGGAAAACCACAAGTTTCTTCATTATTATTATTATTATTACTATTATTATTACTGCTATTACTATTTATTTTAAATGAAGCCTTGATTCCCTGAAGTCATCAGGCAACAATATCTCTGACAGTTGTGTATGGTCATTCACTAAGAGGGCCTATATTTTCCAAAGTAGGGTTCATAATCCTTTAAAAGAATATATATTCAAGTAAAATCTGGAAGAAACAATCCGAAACCTTTTATCTAAATGTTACTTGCCAGCTGCAGTCTCCAAAAGGTACTTTTTCACATTGTCATGCTAATAAAAACAGATGGATTTTTGTCCTTTCAAGAGCCTGTTATAATAGTCTGCAACTTTGAGAGGTAAAGGACAATTTGTCTTTAGCTGAAATGATGGAGAAGCATCTATAATGTTCCTTTACAAACAAACCTCTAACAGAACAATAGTAGTGCTTCCTACATCAGCTGACCAACTACCACTAATCTCAGTCCTACCATTCCTTCAAAGTTTTATACCCTTAAAATTACTACTGATACCTTTTTTTTTAAACAGACTTCTGTGAAGGCTGTGGTTTTGAAAATACAAGGCGTTTATTTATATTCTTAAACACAAATTTAAAAATGCAAATTATTGAATGTCTTGACTAACATTTTCTAGATGTTTCCATGTCATCTAATTAAGGCTTTTAATTAACACCTGTTTCAAATCTATAAAATTTAGTAACTTCAAAAAGTTTGTATTTTTATAAATCACAATATAAATTTATGCATTTATATTTATAAATAAATTTATAGGTATGCATTTAAATATAATTGTATGTTAAATATTTATATTTTATATTGTATTTATTGATATTATATTACAATTGTTACATTATAAAATTATATATCATATAATTATAAGTGTATAAATATAATTTTATAAATACAACTATACATACTTAAATATATAAATAAAATAAAATTTATTAAATTCAGTAAGTTTAATAATTGTAAGTTATTCACTTAAACTGTTTTGTTTCCTTTACAGTAAGGAAAGACACAAATAGCCAGAGGATTTTGCTATTGACAGTCTGTGATGGTGGGTTTACTCCTCTCTTTTCCTCTTCTTATTTTCCTTTGGTCCCAGTATTACTTTTCCTGTCCTACTACTGGAAAAAGTGTGTGAAGAGGAAGAGACAGAAGGATTACAACTGTAAACAAAGGCCAGAAGAATTGATTTATTTTTAATTTTCAAAATTAACTTTGAAATTTCAAGTTTTTTTTTTTAAATTTGCTTTCAAATCAAAAAGCTTGTAGCTAAAAAAACCCTATATTTAAAAAGATCTTGTCAGTTACACTTTTTTCCCTGCATATATTTTCTGATACAATTAACTGATGTTTATGCATTCTCAGGACACATTCCTTTAGTCCTATATTTGAAAAAAAGAACTTCTTTATTTTGAAAAATATCATTATTTGTGTTGCCCATTACACCACTTCTGTCTTGCCAGGACATAAATTTATAAACTAGATGCCTTTTACTTGGAGCCTGATAATTATAAAACTTGAAGGTGAACTATTTTCCTAGTATTCTGCAGGTTAGTGGAGGAACTTGAGGTATCCATTATCAACTCTCATACAAGAGAATATTTGGATCCAGAGGATCTTAAAGAGTCCATTCTGTATGAAAGGGGGTGAGGGGTGGGGTGGAATGATTGCTGGAGGTGACTTATTGATATGTCCCCCTCTTAAGAGAAGGTAAATCTCCAGGGTGGCATGCAGTGCATATGCAAGAAATCTGTTCCATAATAATTCCCTAAGCAACATAACCTGCAACCTTAGGTGTTAGCAACACCAGGGGAGCTTGGTGTGCTGTCTCTAAAAGAAGCAACATGGAGGGTAGAGCGGAGTGGAGACACCACAGCCAGGCTCGGTGATATCATCGCAGGAATAGGGAACTGGAACTACTGGAACAAGAATGGAAGGTCCCTACATTGAATCCATTAAAAGGAATGGGGTGAAATAATGGGGGTTCTGTCAATGCTATTGTCTTACTTCTGATTTATATCAGAAGTGCCCAGTTCTGGAGTAGTGACATGCTAAATCATGTTCTCTGGGTGAACTTTGCTCATTATAATCTCATTATAATACCAAAACACACATCCATCCCAAAAGGAACCTGCCTTCAAGGTGTGACTACCCCTCACTGAGCATGTGCTCTGAATTTTCTCTAGAACATACCTTTAAAAGTAAAGCGAGACAATTTTACACCATTCATAATAAAGGTATACAGGGCTAGAGTCACGCAAGCTCCACATAAAAATAGGAAAATATAAAAGGACTTAAGAGACGAGGAATGTTAGGGAAGATGCCATCATAGAAAAGTCAGGAGGACATCGCTGACTTCTGGGATCAGTCGATGAGCTGAACCTCTCTTCCCCCCCATAGGGATGCCTACTGGGTAAGATTCGAACCATTGGTTATACTGAGTGCTTCCCTGGGAAACTTAGAAATCTCCATAGAGTTTTTCCAGAATTTAGTGTGCTTGTAGTTGACTGTATTATTATTTGCATGTGCTCTGCAGACAGTATATTTATCACGGGTAATCCAAAAGAACCTGTACTCTTGTTTTAATAAACTATACTATTCATTAAAATCTAGCCATGATTGTTCATTGAATGTGACAAAACTCCTTAAGTCTGGCCATGATAGTTCATTGAATGAGACTAAATTGAAAGTACAGTGCACTATTAGTGCATCTGTAATCATGATAGTTCAATATATTGAACATGACTGGACTTATAGTGCTGAATTGGGCATCACCCGGAATCTAAACTGAGCCACCCCCAGCACCTCCGATATCTGAGGACAAGCTGGAATGCAAGGGGGTTTATTTTCTGCCAAACTTCATTATGGTTAATGTAAAGGTGGGGTGGGAAAGAATGCAGATTTAGTATTTGTTTAAACAAACAAAACCAAAGTCTATCTAATAAATTTCACAAGACTTCATCAACTCAGGCATTTAACTCTGGTATTTGTCTCAAGTCTGATCACACCTAGTCCTCGCCAAGATTATTGAAGAGAGGTAGTTACTGTTAGTAATTGCCTGACATCCTTCCTCTGGCATCCATATACCTATCTACTGAAGTACCTACTAAGACTTTTTTGAGAGACTTGACAGCAAGGTGTCTGGCAGCATGAGCTCTAAGAGCAATATAATTTTAAAATCTCTGTCTTGAAGCAAACAGCGGACAAAAGAAATTACTCATATGCTCCACCCTTTATTTCATACGTTGAAAGAGAGGAAAACACCAATAAAACACCAACATGTAGCAGTCATACATGAGCACGGACTGAAAAGGCTCTGAGCGAACACACATAAAAAGCACCTGCTTATCAGTTACAGGATGTGCATAAGAACAATAATTTCAAGGAGAATTTTTCTTTTGTATTTATCCATGAGTCACTTTCTTTTTATACCTCTTTCTTCCAAAGGAAAAAAAAATGGTTTGAAAATTCAAGCATGGTTATGGAGATTTCTTTTTATGATTTCTACTTCCATCACATAGTTTCCAGCACATAAATTTATGGGAGCTCTGATGGCAAAATATCAGCTCAGAATATTATTTGATTCATTCAAATCAAAATTCAGAGCCACAACGACATACTGCTCATAAATTTTTTTTGTGCTTCTATCTTTACCTGTTATCAACACTATGAATACAACTAAGGAAAACATTCGGTGTTAATTATTAAAAGCATAAATTTGTAAGGAGATGGTGCTCAAATCTGTGCTCAGTCCTGCTCCCAGGAAACTCCATTGCAAAAATAGTATTTACCTGAATGACAGCAGGATGAAACCCTAAAGTGCTATCACTTTTGGCCATGTAACTGCAGCAGTTACAGAAAGCTAAAGTGTATTCATCTGGAAATCTTTAATGCACAGTATACAATAGATCTTCTCACATCTGATTTAGGAGTTGAATGAGGCAGATTAGAATACTATTCCTTCTACTATACTTTACACGTAGTCTACTGACTGACCTATGAGTTTATGTGCCATCTGAGCTGATAATATCCTTTAGCTTGTTATTGATATGATTTGCTTTTGAATAAATGTTTTTTCAAAGCTGTGGAGTAGCTTTTTCTCCATATAAGATGTCTAAGAAATGAGGAAGAAAGAAAGAGGGTTGGGTTCATGTATAAACAGTTTAGCGAAAATTACTTTAAATTGCAACATCAATCCAAATAGGAGTTTTGTAATTTTCTTATTCCTAGCCTCTGTGAGTGATTTGCTGTGTCACTTGTGTATGAATCTGGGCAAAATTTATCATACTTGCTTTCCCAAAAATTCATAAGACCAAAAATATGTTCACAGAAGTATTCTCTAGTCTCATAGAAGGAATAACATGACTTCAGCCATATATAATAATAGCATAATGCCATCACACAATTCAGGCAACTGATGGCTTACATCAGGTTACTGAGTTCAGGTGCATTTTTATTTTAGCAGAGGAGAAAATGAAATTACAGATTTTACTTAAACATAGTAAAGTTTTCAGTTTTAAAAGTTTTTCAGTTTTAAAATATCCTGAAATAAGAAAAATACCAAAAATGGAGCTGGAAGTTTGCACTAGAAGTTTATAGTCAATTCCTAAAATAACTGTACACAAATGCATATTAAAAGATACTTAATGGTCTATAACAGGCCATGTTTTCTCTTTATGCTTTTAATGTCTTTCTTGTTATAGAACCATAGAATCATAGAATCATTGAGGTTGGAAAAGACCTTCAAGATCATCAAGTCCAACCATCAACCATGCCCACTAAACCACGTCCTGAAGTACCCCATCTACTCACTTTTTGAATACCTCCAGGGATGGTGACTCAACCACTTCCCTGGGCAGCCTGTTCCAATGTCTGACAACCTTTTCAGTAAAGAAATTTTTTCTAATATCTAACCTAAATCTCGCTTGCTGCAACTTGAGGCCATTTCCTCTTGTCTTATCTCCACCCACCTGACAGAGGAGACCAACACCCACCTCACTACAACCCCCCTTCAGGTAGCTGTAGAGAGCAATAAGGTCTCCCCTCAGCCTCCTCTTCTCTAAACTAAACAGCCCCAGCTCCCTCAGCCGCTCCTCATAAGACTTGTGCTCCAGGCCCCTCAACAACTTCGTTGCCCTTCTCTGGACACACTCCAGCACCTCAATGTCTTTTCTATAGTGAGGGGCCCAAAACTGAACACAGTACTCGAGGTGCAGCCTTCACCAATGCTGAGTACAGGGGAAAAATCACGTCCCTGTTCCTGCTGACCACACTATTTCTGATACAGGCCAGGATGCTACTGGCCTCCTTGGCCACCTGGGCACACTGCTGGCTGATATTCAGCCGGTTGTCAACCAGCACCCCCAGGTCTTTCTCTGCCGGGCAGCTTTCCAGCCACTCTTCCCCAAGCGCATAGCATTGCATGGGATTGCTGTGACCAAAGTGCAGGACCCGGCACTTGGCCTTGTTGAACTTCACACAATTGGCCTCAGCCCATCAATCCAGCCTGTCCAGATCTCTCTGGTAAGCCTCCCTACCCTCAAGCAGATCGACCCTGCCTCCCAACTTGGTGTCATCTGCAGACTTGCTGAGCGTGCACTCAATCCCCTCATCCAAATCATTGATAAAGATATTAAACAGAACGGGGCCCAACGCCGAGCCCTGTGGAACACCACTTGTGACCCGCCGCCAGCTGGATTTCACCCCATTCACCACAACCCTCTGGACTCCTCCATCCAGCCAGTTTTTCACCTAGCAAAAAGGACACTAGTCCAGGCCATGAGACACCAGCTTATCAACGAGTATGCCATGAGAGACAGTGTCAAAGGCCTTGCTGAAGTCAAGGAAGATAACACCTACAGGCTTTCCTTCATCCACTAGGCAGGTCACCTGGTCATAGAAGGAGATCAACTTGGTCAAGCAGGACCTGCTTTTCGTAAACCCATGCTGACTGGGCCTGATCCCCTGCTTGTCCTGCACTTGCCTTTGCTATCAAGACAAACCGTTCTATATTCCTCCCCAGTACCGAGGTCATGGTGACAGGCCTGTAGTTCCCCGGATCCTGCCTCCGACCTTTCTTGTAAATGGCATCACACTGGCAACCCTCCAGTCCTCTGGGACCTCCCCTGTTGACCAGGATCGCTGATAAATGACGGAGAGTGGCTTGGCAAGGACCTCCGCCAGTTCCCTCAGTACTCTTGGATGGATCCCATCTTAATAGATTGAATGTTTGAAAGATCATTTTCAAAACTTGAAGAATTTTGTTAAATACCTCAACAAAAAATTAAATAAATAGTTCAAAGAATACAGTATGCATTATTTGGACAGAGGAATATTCCTGACTAACCTTTTAGAATCAATTATTCATCAGAATTTTAGACACCTTATGGAAAATTCCAGCTCTTATGCCATGTATTTTTAGTGGACTGAAAGCTTTGTACAAAATAAAACCATATTACAATGCTTGAAACTAGAAGGAGCACAAAATCAAATGACATCCATCAGTCTTTCTTAACTATTTATCATATAAATGATACTGATGAGGATGCATTGTTTGCAGCTCAAAGAAACAGAAGTATCAGAATACAAATAAGAATATTACCTTACTTCATGTTAATTTAAGAATACATTGAAGAATGAAGGAAAACAAAGGTTTCTTTTAGCTGCCTTAGTATCTTCATTTGAAAACTCATAGACAAGGATAATTATTAACATTCAGATCAAGTCAAAACTTGATTAATTGTGGTTGAATAACAAACACATGCCATGTTCTCTTAAATGTAAATCTTTAATAGATTTCACCTTTTATACAAGACTTTGAAGGATACGTTATTTAGTAACACTGAAGCACAAAAACATGCTCATTAAAGTATCTAATACTTATTCTGTGATGTACTACAGAGACTTTCTTAGACTACAGCAAACTATAACATAAGCTCATCACAAATTCTACCCTTTATTACACAGTGCAAAATTTCCACTATTTTTTATGAGATGTTCATGTCATATGAATACATCTCTAGATGAAGGTGGATGCCTGTAAAAACATTAACACTTTGTAGACACAAAATATTTGTTATCATAATGATAAGAGTTGAAACACTGTCTAAGCAGGGCTTGGAAATTAATTAAATAAAATACAATACACTTATCTTTGTTACCTGTGATTTTACAAATATAAATTCAGAAATATTCACGGAACTTTTTCTTTTATTAGTATGGATTCAAAATCTTTATTTCTAAGGACATATTGAATTGTATCATAATTGAATCTCATGAAAGTACAAAATTAGGTTACAGAACTAATTTTCCATTTTTACCCTTACTATTTTAGAGTTCTGCTGCAAATAAACAAACTGTGGAATTTCTAGCAACAATGAAAAAGTTATTTTTCAAATACATTATTGACTAAATATATACCTATGGAGGCAGTGGGATCTATGTATATATTTGTGTGTTTTCATTGATGAAATTTGAAGTGTATGGCCTGAGCCTTGATGATACTTAATAAACTTATTAACTGTCATCAATCTTAACAGCCCCCTTTTAAAAAATACAGATTTTTGCCATCTTTGGTAATTGTAGGAGTAATAGGTACTAGAAAAGTAAAATGGAGAGCCACATTTTCTAATGGGTGGAAAAGAATTATCATCTGAAACTTCTGCAAAATATTTTTAAAAGTGACAATAGTAGGCATATTTGGGATAAATGGAAATATTTATCTATAGAAAAATACCATTATTGTAACAAGAGAGAGACAGAAGTGGTTTAAATGATATAATTTTGCATTAAAAATGCCATCCCAGTGATTCCACTGTTTGAAAGGGAAGAAATATTAACAGACATCATCAGCCATCAGGGTTTGGCACTGAAGTACCTTAAGACATATTGCATGAAGATGGACACATCAAAGTTCAACTAGGTTTTGAGCCATTGAAGTGCCATTACCATAATGACAGAGCAAGTTAAAATTCAAATGACTGTCTTGTAGAACCACATACATAAATCTCTGTTGTGGACTTTTCTTATTCTGTATTTTAAAATACAACTATCTCTTGAGGAAGCAAATTACAGTCTCTGGCAACAGTCATCTTCATTTTTTCTTCATAGTAACACACTAGCTGTTTTCTAATGAATAGCTTGAAATGCACAGATCAGTTTATCACACTTCCAAATAGTAATGTATCCATATAATAGCTTTTTTAGCCCATTTGGTCTGTAAAAAGTAAAGGCCTAACTCACTTCATACTGAATTAGGTTTTGACAGGATGTATATTATTTGTAGTGCTGGTCATAGCTGAATATGTATCTTTCAGGAAATTCAAAGATCACAAAATCTATTTGCTTGGGTTTTCACAATATTTTTTAAAAAATAATTTTACATTACACTTTAAAATACTGCAGTAAAAAAAAAAAATAATCAGAATAACATAAAATTAAGAATGCCAGCTATTAAATTTCTTGTGAATTTCCAACTAAAAATTCATCAAAAATTATATATTTCCACAAGGTATTTCAATATCATACTTTGGCATACTCTGATAGAAGAGCTTCTGACCTGTAGTTGTTTTATTAGCATTTCTAATTCAGTTTTCTGGACTCATCACATGTCAATTACAATTTTGTATTTGGTCTGGTATATGTCAGGGAGGGAAGAAAATAATAATTTAAAAAATCAATTATTTTAGAATAATAGTGAAAAACTCTAAAGGAAAGTAGATATTAAAATATTTAAAGAAGACATTAATAATTTGTAAAATATTTTCAAATAGAGTGAGATCTATTTTACTGTTGAAAGGAATGCACAAAATATTATGGTATTCCAGAAAACTTAAAATAATCTGGGCTTCTGTAGTTTCTGAAAAACAAATAGAATATCTAAAAGCATGGTTGTCCTATGTAGAAAAAGATAGATCACAACAGGTATTTGATCCTAATTTAGCTCAAGCTGATGGACTGAATTACACATTTGGATCTCTTCCAACTCAACACCATTCTTGTTTTGTCCAGCATGTAGTCTTTATTTTTGTGGGATTTTTCTATTTTACTTTACAAAAGCTTTGAAGCATCCTAAAATCTTTATTTTGACAAATTACATCTGTATTATACCATGGCACACTGAATTATACCAAACCCTGTGAGAAATAATCAGCTGCTTTAACATAATACAGGGACCATCACAGCAGGCAGAAATTTTTCAAAAGAAATTACAGGCTTTGAAGGACCATGAGCTGAACACCAAGCAGATATGTTACTGGAAAGAGCCTAGATTCCTTAGCATAAGAAAAGAAAGCTAACTCAAGATACAGTAATATTGATATACATAAGCCTCTGCTAGAAATATCACAGAATTATTTTCTCTCCATGTTTGTGATCTCCATGTTTATTATTCTTTTATTTTCTCACCATGAATATGTAATACTGAACCAATTGTAGATTTGACTTTTTTTGTAATTTACTGCATTTAGGGAGTATTCTAAAAAGCAAGTTGTTAAACACTGAATAGCAGAATGTCCAGTAAGATCACTGTGTAGGTTTGCTATGCATTATACTGCCTGCCTTAACAAGCAAGGAAAGCGCTATTACGATGTTTAAGATCATTCTATTCTGTTCTGTTCTGTTCTGTTCTTTTCCATTCCATTCTATAAAATCATAGAATGATTGAGGTTGAAAGAGACTTCTGGAGATTGTCTAGTCCAACATCCTTGCTCAAAGCAAGGTCAGCTAATGTAGGTTGCCCTTATCAAACTTGTGCAACAGTAAAAATTTGTGCTCCTACGCGTCCAGCTTACATTCTAAACATTGACCAATTATATTTTCATACCAGAACAGGAATACACATTCTGGTGAAAGGCAAAGCAATATCCCCACTAACTCTAAAGAAAATATAATACTATTCTACTTGCTGTTCCTCAAGACAGATTTAATTGGAAACAGACTTAAAAATATCATGGGAGTTCTGAGGTTAAGTATCCATGCAGCTCATTTACCGAGTTAAAATTCTCAGTCAGGGATTTGATTCCTAATGACTTTTCTTTACCACCAATGACTGTGTTCTTCATTAGTGCAGCTGTGACTTCCATTAAGGTCAGGAGAATCTAATGTTCCTTCTAAATTATCTGTGAACATCATCTAAAACTGCTCTTCTCAACTCTTTTAGTCTCCTTTCTGCATACATTACATGATGCAACCACAGTAAAATTGATACTATTGATGTGGGAAAACAAAAATACTTATCACCAGAAAAGAATTAAGAATTAATTATGTTTTATATATACCAGTATTTAAAACAGACCTTGATCTTCTCACCTCAGGAAACCATTATAAGTATAATGTCTAGTACACTGTAATAGACTACTACGTGTTCTACAAAATCCACATTATTTTTTCTGGCTTCTGTATGCAAAAACTCCTCTCTCAGCCATCATAGTTGCTGAAGCTGCTATCTATTATAAAAGCAGCTGTGTCACACTATTTTCAGTGTGCCAGACATCTGATCTTCTGTTTCTAGGAAGAGCTCCAGACGCTGCTTAAACAGTATGTCGTAGACTTATGAGAATGGATATTGGGAAAACAGATACTTCACTTATAACAGAATATTTTAATAGAGGTTTTTCATTCTCATCAAATGTGAAATGCAAAAAATGTCTCATGACAGAAACGTCATCTGTTCACAACTCAGAGGATCACAAGAGTCTCAGAACAGTTGAGACAAAGCAAAATATGTTTGCACACAGTTAAATACACCACACTTTTTATGAATGCCTATCTCCGTTAACAAAAAATGTACCTCTGTCACATATGCATTTCAAAGTGTGTAAGATTAACAGCCCATTAAAGCTGATGTGTGAACAAAGTCTGAACCAAAGGTTAAATATTCTGTCATGATCATCCAGTATTTTCACACAGTTGATATGTCATCAGAATGAATTTTCATCATTCTTTTGTTGCCTGTTGTGGTCACATAACATTTTTTCAGCAGCAACTGTTTGTGTGGAAAAGTGACATTAGAAGAGCGCTGAACTGCTTCACCCTCTCTTAACATGAGTTATTAACTGTACACCATCAACACAGCATCGCTACTTCACCAGCAAACATCAAGAAGTGCTGAATAATTCACCTGTGTACCAGCTCAAGAAACTCTGAAATAAGCCTGGTTAAAAAAGATGTAAGATGTTTTGTTTCTAAGACACAGGAAATGACTCATTTTCCATACTCTTGGAAGAGGAAGAGATGAGCAGCACACCAGTCTGCGAATTGTGAGGTAATGACTCCATGAAAATGCAATCTGACTTTCTACCAACCTTAAAATAAGGGAAAGGCTTTCTGTTTCAGCAGATTATATGGAGTGAGAAAACTCACTGAACTCAGTTTTGCCCAACAAGTAATTATATCATTTGAATATTTACTAAAGTAACTCATGCAATAGGTTATGCCCATCGTCCAAAAAGATGCTCAGAACACACTTTGCCCCAAAGGTATGTTACTGGTGTTACGTGAAAGCCAAGTCCTCAGTGGTAAAATGTTTGGTGCACATAACAACACAACTAAATCCTGAACACATAATGATACTACTAAATACTAACATATGAATTTTTGTGTATTTTTTTGTATGTACACACTCTATGTTACTGAAGCCATGTCCCATGATTGTGACTAAAGGGGACAAGGTTCCTTAAGGTCAGTATACAAGCCACCTGCTTATGAATAATTCATGAGACAATAAAACTCCTGGTTCTGACCACAGACAGAGAGAGAAAGAGAATGCGTGGACAGAGCACGTTCTCAACCTCCTTCCAAGAACAGGTCAGTTAAGGGAAAACTTTGTCTCAAATCAAACCACAAATATAATCAGTTTTATTTTATCATTACTAATGTTATGAAGTACTTATAATGCAAACTCAACAAATCACTGTAAGTTCAAAAACAATTAACAATTCCCAGATGACAGTCTTCATCATGTGAAGGAAACAGTTTCCCAGATTTTTCTCTCTTTAGAAAACTAGATCATTTGTCTTTTCTTGTCAGTGTATTGGGTGTCCGTGGCAAGGCGCTGGCAGTGCAGGGGCTGTGGGGTTCCAGCCAGCTCCAATGGACCCACCACAGGGCAGAGCTGAGCCTACCAGCCATGTGTGGTGCCACTGTAAAAAAATGTTTAAGAAAGGGCAAAACCCACCAGACATAGAAAGAATAAAAAAGAGTGAGAAAGACCAGAGGGAATACCAAGGTCAGAGCAGGAGGAGGAGGTGCTTTTTGGTGGAGCAGACCTCCACACAGCAACCCATGGAAGACCTGTATAGGTACAGTTGGATATTCCTGAAGGAACTGAAGACCATGGAGAGACCATGCTGGAGCAGAGGAAAAGTGTGAGGAGGAAGAAGTGGCAGAGAGGAAGTGCTGTGTACTGACTATAAATCCCACTCCCCACATTCCCCTGTACCACTTGGTGGGGGGCAATGGTATCTGGAGCAAAGCAGTGAAAATAATCTTGGGAAAGTTGGGAGGAAAGGATTTTTTTAAGGTTTTTCCTTCTGCTTCCTACTAGCCAAAGCAGTAATTACATACTTATTTTAATTGGCAATAATTTAAGCTCATTTTCCCCAGGTTGAGTCTGTCCTGGTAACAGCAATTGGCAAGCTATCTCCCTGTCTTCATCTCAACCCACAAGCTTTCTCAATCCTCTTTTCTACCCCTCATCCCACTGGGGGGTCAGGCAGGAACAAGAAGCTGGGTGGGCATTGGCTGTTAACCAAGGCTAAACCACCACAGTCAGACTCACAGTCTCGTAAGACTAATGTATTTGATTATCAAAGTAAGTAATCAAATTTACCAACCTGTCTAGGTGCAGAAACTGTACTGAAAACTTCCTCACCAAAATCTGAGATTTCAATTTGTGTTCTGTTGAGAAAGCTTTCTCTTCCATATTAAGATAAAACTCAAAATTTTAAATCTATTTTACAAAGAACAAAAAACCAAATTAATATATATTTGTACATAAGAATACACCAGGCCCTTGATGCAGAAATAATCTACTCGAGTGCATCCTTCAGTCAAGAGACTCTTTTACGTTCTTGTATCTTTTTACTCTCTCAGGGTTTTGTCCACATATCTCATATTTATCTCAAACATATTTCCCAGTTAAAAAGTGATTAAAATTGACATGTTCACATCAAACTTTCCTTTTGGACCACGTGGCATTTTATGGCAAAGGATATTTGTTTAATTGTAAAAGTTCTGACCTATTTTACAGTTTAATAATGAGAAAAAGTATACATCACACACTTTCAAGGAAAAAAAAAAAGTCAGGGAATTTTATTCTTCCAATGCCAATGAGTTCTGAGCTTGACTTATGGACCAGTGATGTTACTTGCTTTTATTTTTCTCAAATATATACTTTATTTTTATTCTCTTTTTAAGCTATACGATATTAAAAAGCTTGAGAATATCAGCCAAATTACTTTGGGACACAAGGCTAACCTCTTCAGGAAACACAAAATTCACTTCCTATGTCCTTTCTTAAAAAAACAAAACAGAACAAACCAAACAAAAAAACACTACCTTTTACTAAACATCTGTAATATGTCATGACTGTAATAAACTTCTTGATTCTTCTTATGGATTCTAACAAGGTTCATTTATGAGTTGTTTTTTTCATGCTATTGGTTTATGACTTGCTCACAAATACAATGTATTCAATGATTGTTCGTCTCAATCTGCTTCTGTTGTTCTTTTCCTCTTCTTACACATTTATAAGAAGAAAGAGATCTATTGATAGTCGAGGCTGAATGTAATCATTAACTATAGAGAATAATCCTAATAAACTGAACTTCATGTGGAAAATGAAAGGTGATTTCAACCTTGGAAATGAGTGTCATCTCCAAACGTTGTGTCTTGTACTAGTTTCAGAAGTATTAAGAGCAAAGTTAATGCTACTAGATGAGTCAGAATTAAATACAACCCACAGATTAGCAGCTATTACAATTGCAAGGTTGGAAAGGTCTGAGCTAGAAAGGGCTTCAAACATGAAATACTGATAATGTTCTGCCAAGCAAAGGATAAAAAAGAATTTAGGGATCAAAAAAAATAAGCAAAAGAAGTCCTTCTTTTTCCCTTCCTGCCCACTAAAAAACCCAAAAGCATAACTAAAAAACTAAAAGCAAAACAAAATTGTTCAGGTCATCATTAATTTAAGAATCCCTGATGAAATAGCAAGTGTTGTCCTGAGGCATAAAAGGTGAGAAATGCATCTTTACTTGTTTCGCATCTTCTGCAAGTGGGCAGTGATAATTCCAACAGCCAGGAGCCCTGAATACATCCTGGATCGATCCTCACTGTACAGGTAGGATGATAAGAAAGAGGAAGCAACAGAAATTAAGGGGTAATTAGACGCTTTTTGTATACAAATTCAGCAGAAAGTATCCTCTACCTTTATGTTTTCTACTGTCAAACTCATTGTGTATGCCAGGAAGATAATAAGGTAACAGAAAGCAAGCAATGAAATTTATCAACAAAAATATTAATTGTTTATGCACTTGACCAAAAGATTCAGCTGTTATGTCCAAAATAATATAGATGAAGGAATGCCATATACTATTGTAAGTGGTTTTCATTATGAATGGCTTCAGATTGTGTAATCTTTTTATCATAAAAAACAATATCACCACAAATCTGATTTGTGCTATATTGCCTTTCTGCAAATACCATCCTTGAAAACACATTATACTTTAGGGTTCCAGAACCTAAGGAGTAAGGGAAGTCTAGCAAGCATAATAGGTTAAAATTCATCATCAGTGCTTTCCTGGTTGCATATGATTCTATTTCAGAGTATGCATTGTGTATCTATTGTATATGATGTCAAAAGTAAAGGCCTGAGATCACCAAAATAATTAAGCTTATATCTAATTTTGACATCAGTCATCAAACAATCTTAATGATACTGTTTGAGTGCTTTAAATTTTATCTTTATTCATGATTCTTTCTATATTGCCATGTAAAACTACAGTTCTGAAAACAATTCTTTGGTTTTATGAATGAATGGTTAAATAATTTGTGTTAGAGAATTACCAACCCCAAAATGCCAGAACGTAGAATTTACGTTTTATGTTCTCAGAACAGAAAATAAAAAAAAGAACAAAATTGCTGGAGTATGAAGCCAAGAAAAATCCAGCAGCAGCTTTGAGTAATCCCTGAACCCTTTGTTTAAGCTAAAGAGGAAATTTCAGGGATGGGTGAGAAAGTAAAATAAATGAAAACTGACATTCATCAGTTGAGTTGTGAATGCAAAGTACACTTCAAATCTTTTTAATTGGGTGTGCAGAACAGTGATTCAAAAACTAACATGGATAATAAAAGCAATACACAGTAGATAGTGATTTCAAGAAAAAAGAGTTTAGACCAGTAGTAACAGCCCCAATGTTCAAATCCTGTTTTGTGTTAAAAAAAGAACTTTATGGGCAATTAATACAACAGTTCTCCATTGCAAATATAAGCTTACAGTAGAGACCTGAGGCCCTTTTACTCCAGAATGTGGCATCAGTATGAATTTAGAGCTTGAAATGGCAAAAAAAAGTTTAATTTTCAGACCTAAATATGAATTTATGTGTAATCAAAGAATTATTCAAATGACTGATTAAAAACTCTGTATCCAAATTTGTCTGTGTAGTTGGAATGATATTGTGAAGATCTTAAAGAAAGCATAACAGATACACTATACACTCACCAGCTTCTTGCTTCATTAAGATTTATGTTATAATACCTTACCATACAGATACAACCCCTGCACCCCTCAAAAAAAAAAAAAAAAAAAAAAAAAAAAAATCCTGGCCTTCAAACTTGATATTTTGCTGAAACAGAAAGAACAAGTGTTTGAATGCTGCTTTGTTAGCTTGACCACTTTCAAGTGAGTTTGCCAGTAAAACTGTCTTTCAAAGATATAATGACACATTAACTACCGATGATGAACAAGCTTTTATTCTAAGTATTCTTAGGCTAATTTAAAATTTGCACTGCATTAAATTTTGACTTTGACATGGATGGGAAAGGAGTTGGGTAAAAGCTTTTGATTTTGCTAGCCTTACTTGATTAGAAAACATCCTATGATCAGACTGCAGCCTATAAGTATGATTGAGCAAGTTTTAAATAACAAGAGAAATAATCACCATGTAACCACAGCAACACTAAGCTGCAAGCTGCAAACCAGGTAAGAAGCTAAGTCAAGACACTTGATGTTGGTTTCTGAAGATCCTTCCTTGCACTTTTGGTTGTTGTGATTCTATATGTATTTCATGTATAGGCTGTGCTGAACCCTCTATCTACATTTTTATCCTTTTGGATAGCTAGCTTTAGCCTGACTATGTCTATACAAACTTCAGTTCATGGCATTGGTTCTAGGACTAACACAGTTTCTGCAGATCAAAGTCATTCTAATAAAAAGGACTTATATAAAAAGCCAGTCCAGAACCTTGAGTCATATTAGACATTGTAGACTAAAAAAAAAAAAAAAAAAAAAAAAAGCAAAATAAAAACCAAAACCAATCCAGAGATCAAAGTCCTCAATCTTCTGTTAAATACATTTCTGAGAAATGTAAATACATTAGACTATTAAGCTTTACATGAAGTTCCAAATTTTATAATACTACATAAAGGACAGAAATTAATCCAAGCAAAATGTTCCTCTTAAAAATAATTAATGAAAAAACCAAAGAGTTAGCCAGTTCTGAAACAACAGTAGAAAAAGATCAAAGAGTTGAGAGGAATTGAACCATAATCTGTCTGACTATCACAAAATATGTTTGATCTAGAAGTGTCTCCGAATGCTTTGTATCATATCCATCATTGTATTGAATAATTACTCTGGTACCTTTGCCTTGTTATATTATTTCCTCCTTTTCTCAGGACAAGAGTGCTTTTTCTCTCCTTCTGTAATATGCAGCCAGGTCATATGGACTTGTACTTTGTCACAGGAATTGCAACTGGCCCCTGCCAACCATGGAGAAGGGCTAGGATGCATAGTATTGAATTACACAAGTAAATACTTATTCATGCACAGGATGTGTCCCAGACATATGAGGACACCCCAAATGTGATTTTACACAAGGTGCTTATACCCTTCAAATATTCAGGTACAATGTGATTTGACTAATCAGTAACACCCATGCTACTAATTACTAGTCATAGTAAAATTTTGTAAAGCAACTACATTTTTGCAGCATTCTTGCTGCTTGTCTATTGATCCAGGTGTCCCTCGAGTCAGACTTTTTATAGTTACTTAGCTATGATGCCAGACAACGCAGGGAGGGTTTTAAAGATGTGTTAGAGGGGCTGGGATGCTGGCATTATCTTGGTTGTCCAGGGATATCCTTTATCCTCCATGGACAGCTCTAAGGTTCCAAGAAGCAAAGTCCTTATTTCCCAAGCTGGGCTGTCCTTTAGTGTGTTTTACTTAATCATGAGCAATACCAAAGTCTTCAGTAAAATTCCACTATCTCATTACATTACAGTGTATAATGCAAAATAATATATATTAACAAAGTTAATACACTTTCATCCTATAAGGAATGATTGATGTAATGGTTAGGGAAGGGGATTTTCTTAACAACTTGCAAGAGTGGAAGTTGGTCTAGTTTAGTTTTACAATATTTATAACTTGAAAATTTATTTTGAAGAAAGACTACTGTCCTTGACTGCTATCTCAAATAAAGCTGCCCAAAACACTAAATCTTATGGTAGGCCTCTGCCCTGCTGCTGTGTCAATTGCATATGTTTAGACAGCTTTGTGAAGGAAGCTCAGGGGTTTTTTTTTGTTGTTCCTTGATTTACATAAAGAAATGTGTACCTCATTAGTTAAGATCATCCACTTGAAAACAAAACCTGCTGGATCTGAAGACAAAATGATGAAAAATGTGCCAATGTATATGCATGATCATGCAATGTGCTTGAACTAATCAGTCATAGCTGAATATGAAATGGAATATGAAATAGCCTGAGCTTTGTTAACAGTATATGGTAAATTATAATAGCATGAATAAAACAGTTTATGCAAAAAAAGATTTAATGAAAATAATTATGGCTGAAATTACTGTAGTATTGCCAAGATAGATTCATTGGAAAGACGTTTAAGACAGCTGAATCAGCAACATCTTTCTGGTACATGATTCTAATCAAAGGAATATTTACTTTTACCAAATACTGCAGAATTGTAGGTGAATTTTGCATTAAATGTAACTGCTCACTGCAAACAAGAAGAGATACTGGATAAATAATTTTTTTTGGCATCCTGCCTAACCAGCAAAGATGGGAGGAATGTGGCCACTCTGACTTTTACTCCTAGATTACATGGAATCTTTCTATTGGATTTAGTACTTCTGAAAAAAGGCAGAAGTCATAAATAAAATCAAGTGAAAGTTTACACATTCACAACAACATCATATAAACATGTATGGATATCTACAACTCTATCTGGGTATATTGACTGTCTCTAGATGCTTACCTATATGAAATATTCTTGGTTTAGGATTACAGCAAATTTTCTATTCAACTAAAAACATGGAGATTCATCCTTATGTACAAACCAGAAAGCTTCAAATAAGTCATGCAGACCATTTCTGACCTATGTCTAAGACAGATGAAATTTATACCATCAAAGTTGAAATACTGTAATTCACATCTAAGGCTTTAGACTAAATCACTCTGAAAGTACTGTCTTGTATGAAAGAAGTCACATGTACATCAAATGCTATAAGTATACGTTGAGGTTTAACCCCAGCCAGCAACTAAACACCACACAGCTGCTCGCTCACTCTTCCCCCCAAGTAGGATGGAGTGGAGAATCAGGAAAAAAAAAAAAAAAAGTACAACTTGTGTGTTAAGAACAGTTTAATAATGGAAACAAAACAAAATATTATAATAATAATAATTAATAAAAATAATAATAGTAATTAATAAAAAGAGAGAGAAATAAAACCCAAGAAAAACAAAAACAAGTGAGTCACAATGCAATTGCTCACCACCCGCTCACTGACAGATGCCCAGCCAGTCCCTGAGCAGCTATCGTCCCTCCCAACCAACTCCCCCTAGTTTATATACTAAGCATGACCTCACATGGTATGGAATACCCCTTTGGCTAGTTCTTGTCAGCTGTCTTGGCTATGATCCCCCCCAACTTCTTGTGCACCTGGCAGAGCATGGGAAACTGAAAAATCCATGATTTAGGATAAGCACTACTTAGCAACAACTAAAACATCAGTGTGTTATAAACATTATTCTCATACTAAATCCAAAACACAGCAGTGTACCAGCTACTAGAAAGAAAACTAACTCTGTCCAAGCCAAAATCAGGACAGTATATAAATTCCTATCTATAGGAATGAACAGAGCAGAAAAAAAGTGCTCTTTATAATTAAGGTTACTGAGCATATTGTTGTAATTTTGTCATACTTAATTTATTCAAACTGGAACTTTCACAGCAGCTCTCTACCTCGTGTTCAAGATCAAGGGTTTGGGATTTTTTTTTTTGGAAAAGTTAGTAAAAAATGAGTAAACAACTTCAAAAATGAGAACATTTATGGAAAGAACATACTGGGACTTTTTTTTTAATTTTTGCCTTTTTTAATTTTTGTGAACAGTTCAACACAAAAGAGCATTGCCTAGATATTTTAAAGTTAAGACTTGAAAAGTAGTGGAAAGGAGACCATATTTTTCTGTAAGAACATGGTAAGTCAGTAACGCACTGTGAGAGATAGAAAAAATTATTATTCATATAATAAAATTAATTAAACTTTTTCTATTATGTCACATTAAGATTGTAAAGAATACAGCAGTTTTCCACTGCAAATATAAGCTTACAGTAGAGCTGAGCTGCTTTTACTCCAGAATGTGGTATCAGTATGAATTTAGATCTTGAAATGGCAAAACCAGTTTAATTTTCAGACCTAAATATGAACTTATGTGTAATCAAAGAATTATTCATTCAAATGACTGATTAAAATCTCTGCATCCAAATTTGTCTGTGCAGTTGGAATGATTTTGTGAAGATCAGTCCTGGTTTCAGCTGGGATAGAGTTAACTGTCTTCCTAGTAGCTGGTACAGTGCTGTGTTTTGGATTTAGAATAGTGTAAAGGATTTTTCAGCTTCTCATGCCCAGCCAGCGAGAAAGCTGGAGGGACACAAGAAGTTGGCACAGGACACAGCCAGGGCAGCTGACCCAAACTGGCCAACGGGGTATGGTATCCCATACCATGGGACGTCACATCCAGTATAGGAACTGGGAAGTGGGGGCGAGGAATCGCCTCTCAGGGACTGACGGGGTGTCGGTCGGCGGGTGGTGAGCAATTGCCCTGCGCATCATTTGGACATTCCAATCCTTTCATTATTACTGTTGTCATTTTAGTAGTGTTATCATTATCATTATTAGTTTCTTCTTTTCTGTTCTATTAAACCGTTCTTATCTCAGGAGTTTTACATCTTTTTTCCCGATTTTCTCCCCCATCCCACTGGATGGGGGGGAGTGAGTGAGCGGCTGCGTGGTGCTTAGTTGCTGGCTGGGGTTAAACCATGACAGATCTCACTAGATTTTCTGGTATTTCCTAATGGTTTAGCACTGGACATGTTTGTGTGTATTTTCAGCTATGTGTATATTTTTCTGTACTGCAGCTAGGCAGTAGTACTTTAGGTTTCAGCTCTGTTTTCCTAAGTCTTCTATGAACACATGGAAGAATAGATCCAATGTAAATGAGTTAGAGGTTGAGGGTCTGATACTACAACTAAAGTAGCTTAGAATTCTTTATTGAATTTTTCATGAGATTAATCAATGCATAAAGAATTATTCAGATTGCAAAGACTTATTAGTAAACATAAATTTTAATGAACCAAAGCCTAGATATATGTATTCCCAAGTCTAATAAACCTTTTCCTAAAACTAAAATATCAGTCACAGAGTAGTGTGTGAAAAAGTATGTCCACTTAATTCTCAATCTCTTAAATGGAAGTAAGGATTCATTTGTATGCCCTCCAACTCCTTCTGCAGCCATGAAAACTGTACACAAAATTTCAACTAATAAAGGAATTTAAAGATGTTTTCATTTAGTTGTAAATGTCTTTGTGCATGGACATTACAACATTTTTAAGAAGCACAATTAGGTAGAAAACATGGATATTAAATCTTTTCTGAGATCATCATACAGTAAACAATACCACACATTTTTCTTCTTTGTGGTTGTCTATTATGGCATACCATGGAGCAAGAAAGAAGAAGTTTGTATAGCATCTGGAGAATATCAGCAATGACAGTTCGTGACTTTTTCAGTAAAGTTAGGAAATGTGAACTAAAGCCCTTGTGTTATAACATGCAGGTCATTTCAAATAAAATATAAGAGGAAACAAAGTGCAAAAATCCACAAAGTTCATTTATAAAATGGAACTATCTAATCTGAATAAGTCAATTCACTTTCAGAACTGTAATCTCAATATATTTGTAGCTACTTCTAGCAAGTGCTGCTGCTTTGGTCATATTGTTGTGCAAATTGCATTGAAGCATGTCAATCAAATCTGGCACAGCATAGCTTTCACACAGAAATACCATTACCTTCATATGAAAAGAATTGCTTAGATCCTATTAATACAGATAGAAATGAGGATTTTCAGTCTGCATTTTGTAGAAGGTTCATCTTGCAAATTCTGAGTCAGCCTAGATCCAGAGACAAAAACTTACAGATCCATAAATGTAACTTCTCTGACTGATTGGTAGCAGTTTTCCCATCCCTAATGTGTCATGCATAGTAAAACACTTCTCAGGATTTGTAAGATTATGGAAGAAAGGCAACATATTTGTACAGATCACCAGTCAAATTCAGGTCAATACAGTTACTCAAGAATTAGCATATCCGTATAGGATTATCTGAGGAGCATTCAGGCTACATTTGGTGTACCATCTGTTAGGAGTTTGGGGGGGTTGGTTTTTTGGGTTTTTTCTTTTGGGTTTTTATATTTCTTCCTCTATACTGTTTTAATGCTGATTGTAGGTGTTGTAGTATTGTATTGTATAGGTTTTGTATTTATTGTGTCATTGTTTGTTTTTCCAATTCACAATACTTTAATTTAGAACTCCCCAACAAACATGATTACAAGGACAATTGTTACAGAGCATCTTTCTTCTTGCACAAACGAAAATGCTGGAAGATCACCTGAAAAAATCTGACAGTTATAACAGTACATTGCCTCTGCTGCCTAACAGACTCATGGCAACAAGTTCTAGAGAAAACATCTCCTTGTGCCAAACATGATTAATTCTCCATAGCTGGGTAACAAAGTAGTACTGAAGTGAAGATGACTTTCCATAAGAAGCGAAAACAGTCTCAGATAAATGACTTGCTATCTCCATTGTTTTGCTTTAGGAAGTCTTCAGTATCTTCATTATCAAAAAATGGGCTTAGGCTGATGTCACATCCCAATTTCTCAGTACGATGACTCAGGTTTGGCGATTCCCAGGTCAGGATTAAAGTGAAACAGCACCAGGGATCCTTTAACTCACAAAACTCAACCTTTATTTGCTCACAACAAGAATTGGCATGAAACTACATCAGTAAACTGTGTAACATGTGCTAACCATACATCACCAAACATATACTACAAGTCTTGCTTATTTGAGCATCAGTTCAGGGAAGAAAATAAGGCGAACCCTCCCCTTGAGTCACAAGGTTCTATACTTCTTCTCAGAGAGAAGCCCAGGGGCGGCTGGATCTACTCCTAGTCCCAGTATTGGTCAGCAGTTTTATGTCTAAAGGGATGAGGTGTAGGGGTTGGGGGGGGGGGGGGGGGGGGGGGGGAGGGGGGGGGAGGGAGCGGGGAAGAGACAGAGAAAGAGAGAGAAAAGAAAAATATTTCACCAGTTCTGGGTCCAGTGTCGGTTCTGGCAGCCGAGGGGTCCAGTTCCAGAGGGCACATGCACGTGGGGCTTCAGTTCATGTCCTTTTATTGTGTCCTTGCCCCTCCTTCCAGTGAGCACTCAAACTCATTAGGCTAATTAGATGTCATGCACGGTTTGTGCTTCCAGAACCTTTGGGAAATGGGTCGGTGGGCTTGGGCGCCTTTTGGGGAGTAACTTCTCCCTCCCTGCAAGTATGACCATTGTTTGATCTTTGGCCATGCACGGTGAGCTGCCCTGCTCAGCAAGTCAGAACAGGGAACTGTGCACCCTATGGCAGGGTACGGCCTCCGTGCCCTGTTGCTGACTGACTTCTCACCTGCGGGGTTCACTGTTATGCAGAGTTAGTTGTTACGCTGAACTTGCCCCCCCCACTGTGTTTTAGACATTAAGTCTTTCAGTCTCTCTCAGCTGAATTTTCCAGTCTAGACAACAGAACATATGGAAAAAAGAACCTAGGTGTCTGGAGAGACTAATCCAATGAAACAAATACGAGTCCAGAAGTCAAATTGGCAGAAACCTTTCCTAAGACTTTGTCAACACTTAAAATAATTACTACAGAAAATGTATCCTCCTATAGAACCAAGTTTGTAATCCAGTTTTCCACAGACAATACCAACCTAGTTTGGATAATCATGAGGTTACTTTTGTTTTAGCAACAAATGCAAAATCTTTCCCAGTAACCAATCACATTATTATCTTTTCAGTAATCCAGCAACAGCTGTGATATCTCCCTCTCAGTATTTACTGTCTCCAACTTGTATACCTTTTGTCTACATCTGTGAGATCCTATAGACTTTAACTGCTTTACCACCACCTTATGAAGACTGGTTGAGCAATATCACCCTTTATTACTAAGACCACATAGCTTATTTAAATTGACTTCCTGAGTTGCTGATTCCCATTTCTTATTTGATTATTATGTTTCCTCAATTCTTTGCTGACTTTTGACAATGTTTTCTTTTCATTTTTCAACAGTACATGATTTATTTTATTTCTTTTCTTTTTTTTTTTTTTTTTTTTAGATTTGTGTTATTGATTCTTAGCAGACCATCTAAACAATTCTGTGTCATCCTGTCTCTTGGCATGAATTACATTTGCTGACAGGCTTGTCATTGCCAGAAAATCTGAATGGTGACAGATCTTAGCTCATCAGGGTGCTGTACTTCGTTACCTCTATCAACAATGATATGCCTGCCAGCACTGCAAACTCTAGCCGTCTGGTCCTAATTTTACTACTAAATTAAAATCCATTAGATCACAGAAAACTAATTGCAAGTCAGTGTGTTTGAAATACCTCACATAAATAAGTCATAGGAAAAGGAAGAGAGAAAATTCTTCTTAAATCCTAATTCATACTCCTATAGTACTTTTGTATATTGGAATGCAGATCCTAGATCAATTGTACTCATTAATATTGTAATATAGTTTCAGCTATCCACTCTAAAATGAGCAGCAAACCAATTAAGGCCAATATATATCTCATAGTCAGACTTTTGATTAATGTGTAGTAGAACAGTAAGCTAAATCTGTAATTTTCACTTTAACAGAAGTTTTACTTTTTTTGTTCTTATCTGTGTGTCAGCTTTGATAATCTTGCCTTATTTTCTATAATGCTAACATTCTCATTATTTTTACTGTTTTTAAATGAGAGTCTGAAAGTTTTCCTGGTTTAGGAAGCAGTAACAAAAACAAGCTTAAAAGCTATTCCACTTATAGGAAGATAGGGAAGTGTTTGAATAAAGTGCTTGTTTGGGTTTGGGTTTTTTTCCCCCTTTTATCTTATGGACACATGACTTGTTTCTTTTGCTCTTTACATAAAATTATTCAAAGCACTATATTAGTTTAGAGTCAAGGAAGGACCACAACAGTTCCATAAATCTGGTTTAACATTGACCTCCGCAGTGTCAGACAATGTGCTGTATTAAAACAATCCAAGATACCAGAAGTCAAGGCTTCCAAATTTTATGTGGCAAATTCTGTCCCCTCCTCCAAGCCTTACAAAGTAAAAAATCACATCACTGTACCTTTCCTTCAGGTTTTCTTCTCACCAATACAACTCTTCAGAGCTGGTTAACAGACAAAATTTTCTATACCACTGAGAGAATGCACTGCAGATTTTGCAGGACTTCTACTTAATTTCTGGTCCTAGAGTGCTACAAGGATAGTAGTAGAATTGACCTGGGGAGACTAAATTTAGCCTCAATAGCCTAATTTTAAAGGAAGGATGTTCTATTAAATTATTAAAACTATTTGACGGGAATGACTGTAGCCCACCTTGTATAAGACATTACTGACAGTATTGTCTAACGCAATCTTAAAAGTTTCAGTTGATGAGGATTAGGTTGCTAATAGATTGCTTCTTTAGGCAACCTATTAGAGTGTTCAAATTTCTTTATCATTAGAAAATGCTTCTCTAATATACAAATATTTTCACACTGTTTTTTATCTTATGATGTGCACATACTTTCACAAAAGATGAGATAATGTGCAAATCACCAATAATTCTTCTTTTCCAATAGCGTATACCTAGACATTTCACAAAATGTTTACTACGGGCAAGTCAGTATATAACTTAGCTCCACATATGAAAGGAACAATGTGGTTTACAGGATTACTGAGTTATCTGGAGTCATTCATTTGTTTGTAGAGTCTGACAGTATCTATTTTGGGAATTTATACTGACATCCGTCATCATGTTGCTTTTTCTGACAATTAGCCTGTGTGTTGCAAAGATCCTTAAGCTGGTATAGTAAATCCACAGTTCAGGACTGCTCAAGAGATGAAGCAAAAGGGGCAATTCCATGTGATGCTGTACTAGAACTGGATAGACTTTTCTGCTATCACATGAACTGTCTTACATGAATGGAGTTTCTGTGATGAACATGGACATAAAGCTGAAAGTTTATGCCTATGTCCACAGTTTAGACATGACAAATATGAGTAAGTTGGTGAGGGAAAGTTACTGCAAACTGTTTAATGGTTCAAATTAAATTCTCAGAATTATATAGTTGGTTTTGGTACTGTATCCACTTTCACAGACAGAACTTTTGTTGTCATGATAAGCAGAATACAAAAGGTTATTTCTACATGTAAATTGAAATATTTCTCTTCATATGTATATGTACATATGTTATGTATAAGGCACAGCTTTTAAATGAAAGAAAGACTTCCAGTACCAGTACAAAATTGCCCACACCTATGAATGGATTCAGAGATCTGGAATTGGAATAAATTTATCCTTCATGCATGAAAAACAAGTTAATATATATCAGAAGATAATCAAAGAGGAGGTGCAATGGGTATTCATTGACAAAAAAAAATCAGAATGAACTATGAATAAGGTATCACTTGTGTTAAAACACATACTTTTATAACTTTGAATAAGTGACTAACATGACATTTTAAAGATGTGCTGCAAATTTATACAATTATTTCGGTACACCATTTATCATATAATAGGAACGAAACAAAACTTGGTGTCTTCCACAAAATACAGGCTTTTGTTCACCTTGTAACAGAATACTTCAGATTGCCTTATAGCATAAATGAAATCGGCTGTTTCCACTTGAATGAAAACTTGTTCCAGTTGTTGGATGTACTTGTCCTACCATCAAGGAAAGTGATCTCCCTTCTTTCCAAGTTACTTCACCTTGAAACCTGTGACCTATATTATGAACTCAACTACTGAAAGTTTAGTATAAAATAGGGAATAAGGTTAATATATAAAGGGAAGGAACAAAGATAATAGTTGTATTATATTTTTCTTGAAAGCCTCAGAGCAGTAGCAAAGATTTTCCCTTGACTGTAATTTGTAAAACAGTTCAATGCCTTCTAGATGAGTATCTATGTTTATTTAAAAGACTAAATTATTTTAAACATTATGCTTATTCTACTCATATTGCCTTTAATGAGTTTTTGAGTAGCTCTATCACATTCAAACATTTGTTAAAATTTGTTACATGTAGGCAGAACATGATTTAT
This sequence comes from Astur gentilis, assembly GCF_929443795.1. NCBI lineage: Eukaryota > Metazoa > Chordata > Aves > Accipitriformes > Accipitridae > Astur > Astur gentilis. The sequence goes on from NC_064919.1 coordinate 41,414,593, forward strand.
AATGCATCTTATACTTTACAAGTTATAATTTTACGTTGCTCATGGGGATAATTCTTGAGGAAAGGAACTGAAGAGAAAAAGAAACTATTATATTCACTTTTACAAGAAATGGAGTATGTTTTTACTATATAACTATCTGTATAGATTTAATGCAACTGAGGATCATTACACAGAAGTTTTTGAAGCCTAGTGGCTTATATGTTTTGATGAAGGAATATGAATGTCCTATAAAAACAACACCTACATGCACTTGGACAGCACTCTTCATACTGTACTCACAGCAAACACAATCAATAATGTCAAGATGCTCCATAAAAAGAAAATGCATCCATACACATGAAAAGAAGAAGATATGCTGAAAAAGTTAGAAGGTGGATCAAAAGGTTCTAAAATATACTGCAAAAGCCAAGGGTCATGACAGATCAAGACATTTTATAGTTTATAGGAATTTGATCTTCTTCTGATATATATAACAAATACAGCCAAGTTGCAATTAAATTTTCCAAAAATTTCCAGAAGAAATTGGAAAATATAATTTAAAACATGCATTTTTTATTAGGTTTATTGTCTGTGTCAGGTTTGGTTTGGCTTTTCCTTGGACAAATCCTGGACTTTTTTTGGAGCACTAGAGACTCAGATGTTTTTCTACCTAAAATTAAAAGGCAAATTCTTAACAGAAGGAGAAAAATATTTTGAAGACATACCTAAAAAATTAAGGTCAGTTTAAACTGAAACCACAAAGAAAATACTTTTATGTGGCCTTTTCTTTTTATATCCCAGTGTTGCTGGAGGGCACATTTACACTAGTCTGAACACACTCCTTAAAATAATAGGCCAGGAGTTTGGGAGGAGGAGGGGTTAAGCACTATGTTAGGCATATTTTAGTTTTAAAGTGCCTCATTTAGGAATAATTGTAACATCCTTTTCTGGTATTTCATTTTTTAATTATTAATGTTACTAGTTGAATTTTAATACAGTTCTTTTCTTCTCCATGTGGGACTGCAGCTCAAAGAGGACAAATATAGGAAATATTGGAAGTTGTTAAGCTGGCAGTAGAGGAAGATAAAATGAAGCATCGCCTGCCAGCAGAAAACACAAAAAGGTAATAAGTGGTTAAACCATTAGGTCTTGGTTAATGGCTGTTTAATCATGTAGCTGGGGAACTATTTATAGAATAAAGGCCCTGTGTTTGAACATTAACACTTGTGTCTTGGGAAAGATAAGTGTAAAAAAAAACAAGAAGAAGATCAAGATGCAAAAGTCGAATTCCTGAAATACTTACTGTTAACAACAGAAAAAAAAAGAAATAATAATTCCAAAACCAGAAAACAGTTAATTGAAATCTGAAGGAAAAATGGGGACTACAGGGAAATTTATCAGTTTGTTACTTGTTCAGATTTCTGAAATCCAGAACAGCAGACACATTTTTATACATCTATAGTAGTTCAGCTGTATTAAGGAAAAAAAAAAAAGAAAAAAAAAAAAAAAGAAAAAGGTAAAAAAGGCTACATGGAGACAATCTCTTCGAGCAAACTAAAGGCAGCTCTTTTCACACTTCCGCTCCATCTCCATCGTAAAGTGCTGACTACAGGTCGTTTGAAAGTTGAACAGAACTCTCCAGATGCCCAGGTGCAATAGACATGGTAGCAGACCAAGCATCATTTATCATAAATTATCAAAATACAGAAGAATGGTGTATAGCTTTAACAGGAGACCTAAGGAAGCCATATTGGAGTACCAGCAAGAAAGAAAGCAATAAGGAGTTAGGCACTTGACACATATGTGTGCAAAGAGAACACAAGTGTGGAATATAAAAAAAAAAAAGAATATACTTTGCACCCAATTCAGAAGACCCTGGACCCAGCTTAGAAAAAGTTGACTTTAGCATTATAGAGGATACAGTAGATAGGCTATAAGAAAAGGGTTGTACCTTGAGCACAAGCAGCCTGTCAGTTTCTGTGTCAGCTGCCAGCCATGGCAGCAGATAGGCATCAGGTGTTACAACAACTCATGCCATTCAGCACCAGCTGCTAGCAACCCTACCTGTAATGGACAGACCTGGGATTCACAGTGTTGATAACACACTGCTGTTTTGTCTATTGCTGAGCCATGCTTGCACAGCATCAAGGTTTTCTTTTATTTTCTTTTGTTTTCTCTCTCTGTCTACCCAGTGAGTAGGCTGGGTGAGGGCAAGAGGTTGGCAGGAAATGCAACTAGGACAGCTGACCTGAACTGATCAAAGGGTTATCCCATACTGTATGACAGTGTTCAGCCATAAAATCTTGGGGAAAGGAGAAGGAAGGTGGACACTTGTGGTTATGACATTTGTCTTCACAAGCAACTGTTAGGCATGCTGATCCCAGGAAGTAGCTGGACATCTGCCTGCCAATGGAAGTGTTGAATTCTTTATTTTGCTTTGCTTGCACACAGAGCTTTGCTTCACCTATAAACTGTCTTTATCTCAACCCACAGATTTTTAGCTTTTCCTCTTCCAATTCTGACCCTCACCCCACAGAGGGGGAGTTGGGCACTTAGCTCCTGGCTGGGGTTAACCCATCACAGAGAAAAAGGCTTGGCTGAAGAGACAGAACTGCAGTTTAAAGTATAACCTCCTGTATCAATAACACTTGCATTGCTATACTCTAGCTCTGCTTTGCTGACTTCTGCTTGACACAGAAAAGGAATTTTTGCAAGGGACAAAGACTTCTTTTCTCAAAAGAGAACACACCATTGCCATTTTCTCTTGCAAGTCAAATTAGCATAATCTCAGTTATGTCTCTGAAAACTGTTAGCAAGTCCACAGTATTTAATGCCAGCAACTGTAAAACTACCACTCTACAATGATTACTGTTTTTCTTTCTTCACGGTATCGACTATTACACTGTGCAAGATCCTTTTTTTTATCTAGTCTTCCAAATGGATCAAAAAAATCAGTCTAACATTTGCTGTAAAACGTAATAGTCATCTCTCTGAAAGGCAGAGGTAATTTGCAGAATAAAATGTCTCAGGCTTGTTAGTTTTAACAAGAGGGAATGAATCAGAACAGTTTTCTTCCCGTACTTCTCTTAGAGCCTCAATAAAGCCTTAGTTTTAATATTGTTCTTATTTGGAAACATGAAAAGTTGACAGTTGCCTGAACTGTTCAGAAAAGACATCTTTATGATAGGTACGGTGATCACATAAACTGCAGTCTTTGAAAACAAGACTAAATCTAATGCCTGGCTATTTAGGCCTTATGGAAATTTTGTTTCAGATGTTTCATCCTCTGAGATCCAACAGCTCTGCAGGAGACTCAAATTTCTAAAAATATAAAAAATAAACAGGAATGCATACAGAAGATAAGAAACACTGTGGTTTGTTTATAAGAATCAAGAGCATACCATCAGTTAGGAAGGTAGCAATGACACCAGCTGACAAAAGTTGCATGTTAACTAATACTGGCATAATGCAGGTTTACACTTATATGCAAAATACATGCTGAAGCAAGTAGTTTCTTTTGTTCTTCTAAATAAGAAATTGTCAACATCCTTCTTCTACCTGACAAACTGTGTATATTATTTTCACTTGTATAGTTATTTAATGTGTTGTTTTTTAAATTAGATACCTTGATTATAACATTAAAGTTAGTTAAAAAAAAACCAAAACAAAACAAAACAACCAAACCTCTCGATGTTGGCATCTGCCTTTTTTAAAATGTCTTTGAAATTCCATATGACTTTATGAATATTACAAGACGTTAATGAGTGAACAGGTTGAAATGGAAGAAAACTTACATAGTGTGAGACATCTCAAATAGCCTAAGTTGTACTTGGCACTAGAGAATGAGAAACAGATCAAAGGTGCATTTCCACCATCACATTCCCCATTCCAATACTACTGCTAATTTATAATCACATTTGAGTTAGTCATCTTAACAGTAACCCAGCTATCTGGGGATATTTGATACCAAAATGCTTTTATTTTTCTATTCCTTGGTTGTCATTTAAAGTATATTGATAGCAAGTTGCATATGAGTCAACAGTGTGCCCTGGAAGCCAAAGGGGCCAACCGTGTCCTGAGGTCCATCAAGTACAGCACAGCTAGCTGGTCAGTCGAGGTGATTGTCGCACTTCACACTGCACTGGTGCAGTCCCACCTGAAGTCCTGTGTGCAGTTGTGGGTGCCTCAATATAAGAAGGACATCAAACTGTTAGAGTGTGCATAGAGGAGGGTGACCAAGATGCTGAAAGGTCTCAATGGCAAGACTTATGAGAAGTGGCTGAGGTCACGTGGATTGTTCAGCTTGGAAAAGAGAAGGCTGAGGGGTGACCTCATGTCTACAACTTCCTCAAGGGGATCAGCAGAGGGGAAGCTGCTGATCTCCTCTCTCTGGTGACCAGTGAAAGTACATGAGAAAATGGAATGAAGCTGTGTCAGGGGAAGTTCAGACTGGACATTAGGAGAAGGTTCTTCACTGAGAGGGTGGTTGATCACTGGAACAGGCTACTCAGGCAAGTGGTCACAGCACCAAGCCTATCAAAGTTGAAGGAGCATTTGGATGATGCTCTTAGACATATGGTTTAGTTTTAGGTAGTCCTGTGAGAAGCAGAGATTGGACTCAATCTTTCTGGGTCTATTCCAACTTGAGATATTCTATGATTCTATGATTCGCTGAATTTTAAGTCATAGGTGCAATGGTGATAGATACTGCTAAACCAGTTGCCACTTTGCTTTTGAATGATCTCAGGATTATATTAATTTGGGAGAATTTCCAGGTAATGTGTCACAGAAGGGTCCTTATGACGTGTGGAAACAGACTCCACAATCAGTGAGATTTTAAAGTAGGTATGTTCATTCAGCACTGGGCAGCATGGGGGGTAGTCCCACCAAAGTCGTGCACACCTGACTCAGCAGTTCGCTTCAAGTTTATACAGTCAAGTGTTACATATACATAGAGTTTCACAATACGCCTATACATATGCATGACCTATCCCCACTTCATATTAAAATTAGCTTCAAGAAGTCATTTCCATAGTGTCCTCTCAACTGCACTTGCGCAGTGCCTCCTTATGGTGGTCGTCTGGTGGTTGCAGAGATGTAGGTAGACTACTCCTCTTCATCACCGCTAGTAACCTCTTTTCTTGTGCAGGCTCAGTGATTTCTTGGCATTCACCCAAGCCTCAAGACCAGTCTTGGCTGGCTCTTGGGGCCAGCTCCTGCTTCTTATCAGGAACTGTCTCTGGCTCAGCTAATTTCAATAACGTAAGCATTAAACATAATCTTTCATCCCCTTGGGCTATGTCTACTACTATTGAAATTCCTTTAACTTCATCACAAGCTAGATAATCATTAAATAGTTCCTATCTACATCCATATATCTACTATATCTACTAAGGTTCCTTTGGCTCCCTGTCTCACTTATTCCACATATATGGTCTGAGCATCACACATGCATCGTGAGGCAAGATGTAAGAACGTAGCCTTAATATTTGAGATTTGAAGAAGAAAGGCTGCTTTGTACAGTGGAACAATGGCATGTTTTGCTGCAAGTAATGGGAAGGCATTTCTCAAACTTAACAAGAGAACTAACTGTGTTCTGTAATATATTAGAACTATGTCTTTAAAGTTTTGTCTTCCCCAGTGATTGCCTTTTCTCAAATCAGAAATAACAATTTAACTTTTACCTGACTACGTTCAGATTTTGCCCTTGATTCATATACACTCTTTATCTTCCCTGTGAAGTACATCTGGAGTAAATATTCATCCAGCATTATGGAGAAATGCTGACACCCCAAGGTATCAGTGCTGGGCTGAATGAAATTTAGAGGAAACTCTGAGCTGTCACACATATATTTAGATACATAAGTTTTACTAATCAGCACAATTAAACCTTTTAGTTAAGAATATTTCTCCAGTACTGTATTGGGGACTAATTAATCCCCAGAGAGCTGTGTTATTATGTGGTCTATCTCAACCAGTTTTAGGCTAATTTATAATGAAATAAACCAGGCTGTATGTTCAGATTCATATCTGATATTCTTTTAGTCATGATTCTGTATTGTCTTTACGTCTAACAAAATGCCTAAACAGAGATATTCTGTTTCCTTGGGAAACAGCTCATTCTTCAGACTAAGAAAATAGACACAAGGACACCCCTTAAAAATATTCTGCTAAGGCTGGAAGAAAGTATCATCTTGAGGTTGGGACAAGTAGACTGAGGTAATGTTTTTTGGGAGGTTATGCAGCAGATGATTAAACCAGGTAACACTGAATGCCAAGGAAAAACAAAAGTTGTAGGTGGTACCAAAAAGGTCATGTTCCATTATCTTCCAGTACATTGAAAGATTTTAGTATTTTAAACTACCTTTCTGTATTAATTTTATAGATATGCACTTACAGAACAAGCTGAAGCTGTACACAGAATACTTATTCCATCTGCTTGAGTTACTGCTTCAGATCCATACCAAACCCAAGAGAGTGATTATTTTGTTCTTGTTCTATTCTCTCTCAGGCATGCCTGCTATATCATTCAGTTGCCTAGATTTATTTATAAATCCTTTGCTATATAAATGTATATAAAGACCATAGTGAAAAGAGAAGGATGATCCAGCTGTGAATTTGGATATATTTATGACCTGTAGATTGAGGGAGGAGCTGATGGGTTAATTCCATTTGTTTTGGAAAAGGGTATACAAGTACATACATCAAATACACATGTGATAGTCATGCCAAACAATTTATTTCTTCTTTTATTCATTCATGTCTCTCTAATTTAGTGACTTTAATAACTTCGACACTCAGCAGTAGTGTAAGAATAGCTGAAAATTATGATTAATTAAGCTTCAGTCATGGAACTAAACTATGCCTTCATTTATTTCTAGATTATTCTTGGATTACTATTTAATACTTAGATTTTTGACTCTATTTAAAACACAAAAGGACAATGTAATCATCAGGCACAATCAACATGGGTTCACAAAGGGAAAGTCCTGCCTAACTAATGTGATATCCTTCTACAATAAGGTGACTTGCCTAGTGGATGAAGGGAAAGCAGTGGATGTAGTTTTTCTGGATTTTAGTAAGGCTTTTGATACTCTCCTTCACAGTATTCTTCTTGACAAGTTGTCCAGCTGTGAGATAAGCAGGTATACAGTGCACTGGGTGAAGAACTGGCTGAATGGAAGGTCTCCAGGGGCTATAGTGAATGGGGCTATGTCCGGCTGGTGACTGGTCACCAGTGGTGCTCCTTGGGGCTCGGTTCTTGGGCCAGTTCTGTTTAACATGTATATTGTCGACGCGGAAATCACAGACACTGCACACAATCAATATGATCAAGGCAGATGCCGCTCTATTACCCAAATAGCTTGGTTTATATAAGTATTTTAGTTCCTGCTCATGCGTAAGCCATCTGTTGATTGGTTAGCATGTGCTGTCCATGCACCTAAAACTATAATTTGATAGGATAAGGCCTTCTGATCACGCGAATGGTTCCCTCCGCCTGTATCTTGCCTTGTGCCCTGCTTTCAGTCACGTAGGCCCAGCTTTGTTCAGCTTTCTGTGCTTATTTCATCAAACTTTGTAGCAACAGTTAGCCTTGTTCTACTTTTCATTCTCGCTTCATCAAACTTGTAGCAACAGTTAATCTTTGCTAAGTTCTTGAGGCCTGCTGCCTGCAGAGGCCTCTGGCTCATGGAATAATCAGTTCCATTGTGCCTGGATTGTTCACTATATGTCCATTGTTTTCCAAATATCCCACAGTATATCAGTGATCTGGATGCAGGAGATGAATGCAGCAAGCTTGCTGATGACACCAAATTGGGAGGTGCTCTTGACTTTCTTGAGGGACAAGAGTCCTTGCAGAGGGATCTAGATGGATTAGAGCATTGGACATTCATCAATGGCATGAAATTTAACAAGAACAAATGCCAGTTTCTGCGCCTAGGATGGAGTAATGCTGGGCACAAGTATAAACTGGGAGAGAAGTGCCTGGAGAGCAGCCCTGCAGAAAGGGATCTGGGGCTGCTGGTGGACAGCAGGCCTGATGTGAGTCAACAGTGTGTTCTGGCAGCCAGGAGGGCAAACTGCATCCTGGGGTGCATCAAACACAGCTTAGCCAGCCCAACAAGATAGATGATTACCCCACTGTATTTAGTGATGGTGTGGCCTCACCTTGAGTACTGTGTGTAGTTCTGGGCCCCACAGTTTAAGAAGGTTGTTAAGGTACTTGAACATGTCCAGAGGAGGGCAACAAAGCTGGTGAAAGGCATGTCCTGTAAGGAGGGGCTGAGGACTCTGGGTTTGTCTAGTTTGGAGAGAAGGCAGCTGAGGGGCGACCTCATTACTCTCCGCAGCTTCCTGAGGAGGGGAAGTCGAGAGGGAGCTGCTGAGCTCTTCTCCCTGGGATCCAGCGATAGCATGCATGGGAATGGCTCACAGCTGCATCAGGGTAGGTTTAGATTGGACATTAGGAAGCATTTCTTTACCAAGAGGGTGGTCAAGCACTGGAACAGGCTACCTGGAAAGGTGGTCCGTACCCTGTGCCTGTTCCTGCCTTAAAAAGAGGAATTTGACAAGGCCTTTAATATCAGGCTTTAACTTTTGGTCAGGCCTGAAGTGGTCAGGCAATTGGACTAGATGATGGAGGTCCCTTCCAACTGAAATATTCTATTCTTCTATTCTATTCTATTCTATTCTATTCTATTCTATTCCATTCCACCCCATTCCACTCCATTCCATTCTATAAAGTCATAGAACTTTTGACATTCAAAGGGACTTCTGGAGATTGTCTAGTCCAACATCCTTGCTCAAAGCAGGGTCAAAGTTAAGTATTAATTGCTACCAATTGCTACCATTTTTACCAAAATTTAAATGTTACAGATTCCTTTTTAAAGAAGAAAAGTCATGTTGCTCAAATGATCCCAGGTAAAATATGCAATAAAAATAATTGCAAGCTTTTTAAAATATATCTTTATGAAGCTTAAACTGAGTAGAAAAAGAGTTTGGAAATTTCCATAGAGAGTAAGCACATGAAACTGAATCAGAAGAGAGACTGTATTTGCCAGAAGGCCAAAAAATTCACTTGAGAATTGTATGTAGCCCCAAAAGGAGTTCTAAAATGAATAGAAGAAATAAATACAAGACACTAGAGTGAAGTAATAATTTATTAATTTTTTTTGTATGAAAGGGCTATTATGCTATAAAGGAACTGAAGCCATAAATGACCTATAACATTACCAAACAATTCTCAAAGGAATTATATTTTGTGACCCATAAGTAGCTATAGTAGCTAAAGCCCAGATCCTTTAGTCACTATTTTCCTTGATACTGGCACTGTCCTGTATTTTAAAGAATTTAAAAATTGTTTAGAGTTAAAAGAAATGTTATCTCAGTGGAGGATTATAGAATAATTCAGGTAGCAAACACCTCTGGAACTCATATAATCCTTAATGGTTGATTTGGCTATCCCACCTATTCTTCACCCCAGTATGTCCCTCCCTAAATTTATTTCCTCACCAAAGTGGATTGTTTTGGACAGTAATAATGTACTATATAATGCCATGGTTTAAACATACATTAAGTATACTTCTACCATGCAAAATATACTTTGCAATCATAAAGCTGTGCATTTTATGCCTGGAAAGAACCTCCTAAAAGCACATTCCTCCCTTCCCCTTCTGAAGCAGAATCAAATCCATGAACAACCTGCAGGGGCAGGTTCTTCTTTTAAAAGCATGGAGCTTCCTTGCACCCTTCTAGCATCTGATCTCAATTCTATTTCTTCTAATTTAAGATGATTAGCTCATGTGTGCTTACTTGTAATGACCTAAGAGAAAAACTAGGAAGGTTTTAAAACAAAATACTATTAAACTCCTATTGATTTTTTTTTTTCTGCTCAAAACAGACCCAAATAAAACTTTCCTGAAAAAAATGACATTTTTTTCGCCATCCATAGATTTTTTTTTCACAAATTATTATTTATTCTTACTATGTAGTACCTAGGCATGCCCACAGAATCCCGTCAAAGTTCCAAAAATAGAACAATGCCATTAGCATTCTGGCAATTGATACAAAATAAATCCATACCTTTTATATTCTGATATTACAATTATAAAATATTTTGGTCTGGTTGTTCACTTTTTTCTGAGGTCATCTTTTCTGGATTTACAAAGCCATAGTTTAGTAATATGCAATTTTACTATATAGCCATCTGCTTAGCACTGGGTGAAAATAACCTAACTTAGACCCAGCCTAGTGAAAAAGTCACAGCCAAATTCACAACTTACACAGTAAAAAAAAAAGGTTTCCATTAACTCTAAAAATAGACATGAGGTTTTGTCAGTATTCCCAAATTGTATGAAAATATTGTGATGACATACACAAAAGGAATGTAGAATTCCTTTTAGAACCCATACCATAAAGTTAGAAACAAGGTATCTGTGGAGTGGGGGGGATCCAATTAACTTCATAATTATGCACGGAAGAACAAATATAAATAGCAGTGAACTTTTAGACTTACTACATGCTGCCTTATAAATCCTATTATTTTATTTGTCCTTTAGCTAACAAAGACACTAAAGCCTTACCATGCAACTTGCTAGCCTGACACTGCACTCAAATTCACTTCAATAGAAGTTTGAAGACATTCAAAGAAATCTAGATAACAGATCACCTTGTTGTATCAAGATGTATGCTTGGAAGACCAGTACAGGTACAGCAGAGGATAGTAGCTTAGGAAATCTGTTCTTGCAACATAGTAGTGCTGAGAAATAAAATATTATCCATAGTAGGAAAATGCAACTGTCCTTAGGTTTTAATGTCTTTGAGGGGTATATATTTCTTATATCTTTCTTTGTAACAAAAATAGCTACTCTGTCCTTGTAAAACTATAAATAATCAAAATCAATAGGAGATTTGTAGAGTTTCAAACAAACTGAACAAATAGTTCCCTGAATATATATTATTTTGATAGGAAAATCAAAACACAAGAATATTTTTTCTTTACATTTTTTGAAGAATAGCTTAAATAAAAACCTTCTTTCTCCTTTCTTAAAGTGTCTTTGCTTCATGATAAGTGACCTCCTCTGATCCTTTTCTAAGTTTAAAGAGTATATTCAGCTAGGAAAAAAAGTAGCTCCAATATCATGTGATTGACCCCAGCCAAACATCCTTCAAGTGTGAAAACACATAGTAACAAAATCAGTTCAGAATTTCTTCAGAACAAAACCACATAGTAACAAAAAAAAAAGCTCAGACTTCTTCAGAACAGGATTTCCAAAATATCACCATCAAGAAGGACTGCTATGGTTAGTAAAGTACACCAAGTTCATAAAGAAGATAATTCAAGCTATTTTAAATCTTTCCAATGTAAGTCTTTAGAAAGCTGTTCTAGCTTTGTAATAATGCCATCATTGGTGAGATGTTTTCAAGCAACACATGCTCAATGGTGCACTTGTTTTCATCTCTTTTCAGTGATGTTGCAATCCTCTTGTTATTCCTTATTTTTTTGGTCAGATACTTCTAACTATGTTTCAGATTATCCATTGTTCTGGATTGTTCACACCTACTAATATGCTTAGCAACCAGCACTTTGGTGAAATCATAGTTTAGAAATTATTTGTAAAAAAATCATATGGTTAGCATCAAAGTTATAAAACATGCTAATTTAAATGTATGAAGAAGCACGACCTTGTAAAATAGAGCATTTATGCACTTCATGAGTCATAATCATTAATAAATTCTGACATATATGCAGAATTACTGTTTGCCTGAAGATGTTGAAGAGTGTCTCTGAGTAGCAGACAAAAAGGGAGAATACAATTGGGTCTCAAAACCTGTCAAAATAAAATTAAATTTATAAAATATGATGAAGAAATATAGGGAAGTTGGAGCCTGTAATGATTCATACTTAAAATGTAAATATTTTAATAAGTGAATGCATAACAATTTATGTACTTGTTAAGTAAATGAGTGACCCAGAACATGAAAGTAACAGTAGCAGTACTTGTCATGACCACACAGATAAGACAAACCACAGTCTTCCTCCATAAGATACAATATTGAGTGTTTCTTTCCTACTAGCCATCTATTATGTAGAGCATCACCTCTCACTCACAATATTCTCACAAATGTTTAGAAGCCCAGTTTTGTCCTTTTTAAGGAGCTGTTTAATAAAGGTATTCTGAACACTTGAATGAAAGGATTTTAATAAACTGTTAAGAAACCAAACAGCCTGTGTTTATTACAAGATATGTTGAAAGGGTAAATAGAATTCTTTTTACCTTATAATCACATTTTTGCAGTTCTTTCTCTATATACATCTATTTAAGCTCCTTTCAGTACGGATCTAATTGCTCTTAGTATGTCTTAATGATAGGGACTAAATTACGAAAGAAAATTAGGCTTAGTATCAATACAAAGAGGTTAGCTTTATATTTAAGTATTGCATCTTCCACACATCCTTCAATTACCCTAGGAATTCATTTTTTTCCTATTCATGTGATAAGAAAAGTCACATTTTCTTTCTTTTCAACTAACTGTCTCCTTCCTTCTATTCAATGGGACTATTAATTTTTTCTGCATAGAAATGAGTTTAAGATACTCATGTTAAACAACAGGTTAATTATTCATAAAGTTAACTAATTTAATACTTACACCTACTTCAATTTTTAGATCTTTTGCTGTGTGACAGTACTTGCAATATTTCAGGTTTCCATTGGAAGAACAACTTTGTGCTAGGACATACTGAATATAGAATCGTGGAATCATAGAATTGTTTAGGTTGGAGAAGACCTTTAAGATTGAGTCCAACTATCAACCCAACACCACCAAGCCCACTAAACCATGTTATGGAATACCCCATCTATGTGTTTTTTGAAGACACTCCACCACCTCTGTAGGCAGCCAGTTCGAATGCCTGACAACACTCTCAGTAAAGAAATTTTTCCTAATATCCAACCTAAACCTCCTCTGCCGCAACTTGAGGCCATTTCCTCTCATCCTATCACGAGCCACGTGACAGAAGAGACCAACACCCACCTCACTACAACCCCCCTTCAGGTAGTTGTAGAGAGCGATAAGGTCTCCCCTCAGCCTCCTTTTCTCCAGACTAAACAACCCCAGTTCCCTCAGCCTCTCCTCATAAGACTTGTTCTTTACACCCTTCACCAGCTTCGCTGCTCTCCTCTGGACATGCTCCAGCACCTCAATGCCTTTCTTGTAGTGAGGGGCCCAAAACTGAACACAGTACTTGAGGTGTGGCCTCACCAGTGCCAAGTACAGAAGAACAATCACCTCCCTGCTCCTGCTGGCCACACTATTTCTGATACAGACCAAGATGCCATTGGCCTTCTTGGCCACCTGGGCACACTGTTGACTCATATTCAGCCGGCTGTCAATCAGCACATCCAGGTCTTTTTTCTGCCTGGCAGCTTTCCAGCCACTCTTCCCCAGGCCTGTAGCGCTGCCTGGGGTTGTTGTGACCCAAGTGCAGGACCTAGCACTTGACCTTGTTGAACCTCATACAATTGGCCTTGGCCCATGAATCCAGCCTGTCCAGATGCCTCTGTAGAGCCTTCCCACCCTTGATCAGATCCACCCTCCCTCCCAACTTGGTGTCATCTGCAAACTTACTGAGGGTGCACTCAATCCCCTTGTCCAGATCATTGATAAAGCTATTAAAAAGAACTGGCCCCAAAACTTAGCCCTGGGGAACACCACTTGTAACTGGCCACCAATTGGATTTAACTCCATTCACCACAACTCTCTGGGCTTGTCCATCCCACCAGTTTTTTACCCAGCAAAGAGTACACCTGTCCAAGCCATGAGCCATCACATTCTCAAGGAGTATGCTGTGAGAGACAGTGTCAAAGGCCTTATTAAAGTCCACGTAGACAACATCCACAGCCTTCCCTTCGTCCACCGGGCAGGTCACCTGATCATAGAAGGAGGTCAGGCTGGTCAAACAGGACCTGACTTATATGAACCCATGCTGGCTGGGCCTGATCCCCTGGTTATGCGTATGAGTATTCTGTAAAGCTGTTTGGATTAGTGGTTCATTGGCTACATATTCTCCAAAAGAAGTTGTTTAATAAAGCCATTGTTTAATCTATGCAAGTTATTTTATGCCCATGAAATTAAGAGTAATTTCAGTTCAGCCCCTAGAATGTAAGTAACTGGTATGAGGCATGCCAGTTTAAAGCCATCATCAATGGAAATAAAGTCTAGTTTAAGGATGCATTGCACAGAAATGAACTAATGGAAAAATTATTTTGTCTTTCTAGACTACCATATTTCTCATTTTGTATCACTTCTGTCATCCTGTACTACCAAGATTCCTATACACTCAGTTGTTCTTGCCTAAGATTTGGTGCAGGATTAAATTGCAAATTCTGGGCTTTACCTTAGTTATTCCTACATTTTGTTTCACTGTAACAACTTCCCTGATGATTAAAATCAAAGGAAAAGCATCTCTATACAAATGAATTTCTTAAACTTTCCTATTACAAATACCACATACTGTAGACATAAAACTAATTATTTGAGGAAAACTTCAGCCACAGTTTTTATTTTAAACTTTCCATGAAAATTTCTCTAAGAATTCTCTTTTTTTAAAGTACAGCATAAAAAAAAAAAAAAAAAAAAAAAATTAAAAAAAAAAAAAAAAACAAAAAAACATAACAGAAAACAAAACAGTAATAACACTCCAATGAGACCAAAAATTTTGAGTCTATTGTGGAAAATTGTACTTTGCCATTCTTCCAAGAACCCATAAAAATACATATATAATGTGGTACAGTAGTATTTCTGGGTCATGTCTATGAAAAATATGAAGAAAAACCTAACTCTATTATTTGTATTTTCACAATTTATTATGAAAAAAACTAATATAAAAAATTTATTTTATGCAGATTTTTTAGAGTATGGGATATCATGCAGACTTTGAAGTCAACAGACAAAGGATAATAATATGGCTTGAGCAGTTGGACACTGTTTCCTGAATTTCTGGACAGAATTATTATAAAGATTGTCAGTAAACAGTTTCCCCTGAGTAGAATGTTTTAATGATTTATTGCTTACCTAGGGTGACTCATCTTTTAAGGTAACAAATCTGTTCTGTCTCAGAAAGCAACCTTTATCCCAAATGCATACAGGAAGACATTAATAGTTTGTGCAGAAATGTCTCTGGAAGTTCTTACTCTGTCTTAAGCTCTGTTCCCTGTCTTGCCTCAGTCCCTGCCTGTGCTGTATATTGATGTTCAGATATTCAACAAATCTGTTGCTGAATTAGTGTGTGTTTCTCTGACTCTAGTTACCCAAATCTGGTTTATCCCACCTCTTTTTGTTTCCAGTGCTACAATACTGGATGGCTTTAAGTGAACATTAATAAATCCAAACCTAGATACCATCTCTAAGTCTGCCTGCTCATCTCTTGTTCCTGAAAACTAAGAGTGTTGCAGTTCTGCAGTTCTTAACTGGTATTCACAAAATTCTTCCAGCAGTAAGAGGCTGTAAAAAAAATTTGTGCAATGTTACTTTCCTTAAAAATTAAATATTACATATTACATTTGAAAAAAATCAAGCACTGAAGTCAAGATATTCTGAAGTATAGTTAGTTTTTCCTCACAAATTTCAAACAAATGTTTTATATTTTGCACATGTACTGTTCTGTAGTCTAAAATTAATTGATTCTTTTCTGAAGGAAAATATATAACAAAACATCAAATTTTTTTCTCTGGGAAATTCTTTTCTGGAGAATAGAAATTGATGAAAGGCTTCAAGGTGTTTGAGAGATACCTGTCAGTAGCTGAATTATCTGTAAAAGTCTTCAAAGTGATATTTGTTTCCTTGAGAAAAATGATGACATTTTATTAGTGTATATTTGAAATTGGATTAAAGGTTCTGATGCCTCCCTTTAAAGTTATTTATAGCTAGGTGAGAAAGCAATGGAAAAATTTACATCACAGGAAGCATTCCCATGCTGCCCGACTATATTGACAAGGAAGCTTAATGAACTTCTCAGGCATTCTAAAACACATCAATTTCTAATTTCAGTTACTTAATCCATACACTCATTTTTTTTCTTTTGAACATACAAAATGAAATAACTGCAGCCATTGCAGTCATAGTTCGGTTTGCATCAGCAGCTGGGAATTCAGAATCAATTAATATGAAATTATTTGAAATAAAAGTACAGTTGCTACTACTGCAGGTGAAAGTTTCTTATAATTGCAAGTAAAAAAAATTTAGCAAGAAGTAACTTTTGAAAATTATCTTTGATATTAAATCTTGTTAACTAATAGGCAGCCTGCTCTATGTAGGTTAATATGTTTCGATAGAATAAAGGTAAACAGCAGAAACAACATGTATCATTTCAAGAAACTTTACTTTCTCTCACCACTGTATGAATATTTAGATCAAAAAGTTCTTAATATAATTGTTCTGTTAGATCTTAGCTGTCTTTTCTCCAGCAAACACAATATTTCTGTAAAATGGTTAACAGTAAAATCAGTAGTCTAAAAAATAGAAGCATATTATGACCAATAAAGAATATTTTAAGTTTTCACAACAAAATAAAGACAATTATTCTATAAGTAGTGATAGAATTATTAAAGGACTTGCAGATAATACTCTGCAGTCCTGAATATACTATTCCTGAATTGTGTATTGCTCAGTGTTAGCTGCATTCTGAGCTGGGACGTATGCAATAAATGCCAGAATTGCAGTTTCTGAAAAAAACAGGAAGAACAGAGGATTGCATTATTTTGTTTCCACACCTGCAGCTATGATGTTTGAAGGTATCAGCACTCTAGCTCTCGAGTTCAGGGAATATAGCTTTGGCTTAACCATAAGAAAATGTTTTTCCTTTCCTTTCATGAAAGAAAAAAAAAAGGCCTGGTGGTTTCTCCTCTGCTCCTGCATGCTCCTCTGGCTATTTACTGCTGCTAGGGAAGAGACGTTATGGACTGCCTTTGGAAATGCTTTGAGTAACTGTGGACAAAATAGCGATAAAATAGAGAAAAAAAAAAAATCCATCTTCTGAAGTCAAACAAAATATTGCTTTTACTAATTGAAAGCATAATTCTCTCACACAAACTTGCTCATCAGTTATACAAAACCTGTGTTCAAACTGTTGAAAATCTGAATGAGGTGTTCATATATGTATGCATATGTACATGGCACTCAACAACAGATAACCACCAATGATTATAAAATTACCAAGTTTAGCAGAAGGAAAATATTTGAGCTCAAAATTTTTAAAGCACTTTGCTTAATAGGTAAGAAACTTATCCAGTGAAGTGTCTCAAGACTCAAGGGTAATGTTCTCTTAACCAGCAAATCCTGCCTAAGATTTTCAGCCCACTACCAAGTGAGATGCTATATTACATCTTTAAAAAAAAAAGTCTGTTGACTAGTTCAGTATTTTACTTTTTAAAATAACTTACAGAGGAAACTCCATTTAGAACACGGTTGATTTGGTTCTGACTACCTATTCTGTAGAAACATAATTTTTCTTCTAAGCTCTTAACGATTAGTGTACATTGCTTCTAACTTTTAATGCATTAGAACCTAATTATATTTGTTTCCTCTAGATATCATAGGAAAGTATAATATAAAATATGACAGAGTAAATAACATAAAAAGTCACAAATGTGCCTTATCATTTTGAAGTAGGTATATTTACAGAAAGTGATGCTTATTAGAATATGCACTTTCTGTTAAATAATCATATACTTTAACTTCATAACTTGCAGTACTTACATAAGTTTATCTTGCACAGAGACATTAAATAGTGTATATTGTACACATAACATGAGTGAATCCTATCGTAAGGCAAGGGTAGATGAGCATGGAAAAAACAGGAGTGACCACTTGGGAACAGAAATCCCTGAAAGCACATCCTAGATTTGGTACTTATCTACCGAAGTGTACCTGTAGCCTATATTAATTTTAAAAGTTTCAGAGACATAGAGTCATTCTAAACTACAGAGCATTCAATAGAGATTCCATAGCACTTGTTGTCTACTGAATGATCATATTAGCTGAATTTAGGCCAGATTTTAAAATACTTTATTATTTGAACAAAATTACTATTCCATTCTAAATTTATCAATCCTGAATTCTAATGAAACTAATATTTGGTCCTCCTCATTCACACTGTGTAGAGAGTTCATCTTGATGAAGGAGCTAAGGTTAGAAGTTGTATTTATACCCACATTTTGCCATACAACATTTGAAAGCAGCCAATGGAGGAAAGAAAAAGAAATATAAGGGGAACAAGGAAAAGTATGTAATTTTTTATACTCTATCAAAAGAAGAGTATCAGAGGAGTATAAAAAATTATCTTAAGGTTTTCCATTAAAACTATGTGAAATACTTATCTATTTTTCTTGATGAGTTTCCAACCAGATAATCTACCTACTTTAAACATGAAAATGTTTCTTAAATCAAATTAGCATCCTCTACCATGTAACTGATATTATGCTCAGAAGAATAAATATCTTAAAGTTAATGGCTATATTGGCAAAATAGATACCCAAAAGTTAATCCTGAAAAGCACCAACTATTTTTCAAATTTAAAAAAAGGACGTTGATCTTTCTCTTTTCCTATTTCTTGTTCCTCTTATCCTAATGAATACATGGTATAAGGTCAGACTGGCTCTTTTTTTCCCCCTTTTTTCCTTTTTTTTTTAATCAACCAAGTGAACCAAAGACTTATTTGAACACTTTTTTTTTTTTTTTTTTTTTTTTTCCAAAATTTAGGAGAACTGGCAAACTGGATGAAAAATCATAACAAAAGCAGAAGTTGAACATGGAAGAGGGAAGAGTCACTGAACAGACCATCAAGTCACTCACGTTTTCAGAGAGAATCAGAATAAGACAGGACAGTAACAACTTTCAATAACTGTTCAAGCAGAGTAGGAAGAACAACTGAAATGTAAAATGAACAGATTAGTCCTATAATCCAGACACATTGTCTAAATTATTGTTACCTGTACTGAGGTAGTCATCATTAAATGAAACTTGGTAGGTAAGAAACTGTTCCTGTCTAGAAAGAGAACTGTCCATGTGATGACTAGGAGTTATTATCCATTAGGATTTACTTTCAAATTATCAAATGTCAGTGGAGTCTTCTTATAGTGAAATGAAATCATCACTTTATCAAGATTTTCCATTGTATATGTTCACCTTTAACTAGCCAAGGGGTTTAACAGAAAACCACATCATGTGAGGAAAATAGGAAAGAATATTTCCAAAAACTCTAAAAAATTTTGTCTACAGCACTCAAAATAGCTGTTCAGTAGTCTGGTGGCACCTCCATTGATCTGGAAGGGAGAAACCAGTCAGGTGAATAATAACTTCATCTGCTGCAAGGTTTCCCTAACATCTTCATTTATTGCATGAATGCATCTTTCTATTAAATTCTCCTATCTTTTCCTCTCACAAAGCAGTGAACACTATACCACCTCTTAAGTTATCATTTCTAAGGCTAACTCCAGTTAATTCTTATCACAGATGGATGTATTTCAACACAGACTATCTCTAAGAAATGGGATAGTGCCACACCTCGTGTACAGGACATATCACCATAGGTGTTGCAGAGAAGCTCCATGTTCTTTTCAGAGTGGAAATAATATCCTCCCAGGTTACAGGGAAACAATATACCAGGTTTTTTAAATGAACTAAATTCACTTTTAGATAGAAAGTTCAATGAATGAAATGCACTAAAATTATGTTAGCCAAACCTAACTTTTCAGAGAACAGCATAATGGTAAAACAGAGAAACATGTTGAATTATAGCATTCTCATTAGACTGTTTTCTTTTTGAAACAACTGCCTTCTACAATCAAAGAAAAATCATTATTATATGCAGGAAAACAAAACAACTACAACAAAAGGGAAAAAACTAGTTTTAGTCCATAAATCATAATGCTTCTCAACAGTATTTCAAACTCCAGGGCAGAGATTACCAATGTGACAAAGGAAAAAAAAATCCATATCATCTAAGTTACTTAAATATCCAATCATTTTTTGAAAATAAAACATGCATTTTGAATAATTTGTATATGTTTAAAATTGTAAAAAGAATTTAACAGGGGTCTCCCAGTCAGATTTCAGAATCTGTCTTTCATTATTCCAACTCTATGTATTGTCTTGAGAATATCACCATCTTTAAACAAAAAGGTCAGCACTTTTTTTTTTTTGACTGTCTTGGAAACAAGAAGAATCAAAACACCGCAGAAAGCAGAATTCTTGAAGGACAAGCAGTTTCAGTTCAGCTGTCAATTGAGCAGAATCAGATCAGATTATGTGGTCTGTGTATTTGACAAGAGTAAGCAACCATTCCCTGAGTTTCAGGTTAACTCTACCTCAGTTTCCAGGTACTGCTGGGTCAAATCTTATCAATGTGGGTAGATTCCCTTACTCTAAACTATTGGAAGTCATTCTGACAGTGCCTTTTGACTGAGGGAATGATGATACAGTCTTAATAGTTTATGAAGCAATAAATTCACAAATTCAAATAATGCCCATGATACCATAAATTTTACTTGGAACTTCATTGTAATCAGTTTTAAAAAGATTTAATTTATATATAATGTTGTATTTTATATATAACAATGAAAATTTAGGTTTAAAAAATGGATTGATAGAAAGAAGGACGTGCATTGTTTATTTTGTCACTTATTTTATACTCAGTAAATTATATTGCCTTTATGTTCATTCAGAATTCAGTTTTATAGGGTCGAGTTTAGATTTCTGAAGTCGATTTCACTTTTGCAACTGCAGGCAGGTGTATCTGTTTTTTGAATATTCAAAAGCAGTAGACATCAATGTGCCATCTTTCAGTGGCAAATCCAGAGCCACACTCTAAAAGGAAGAATCCAAAGTAGTTCATTTCCATTTGCTACTGTATGTTCAAAAGGCCTCTTAGCTGTCTAATGATCACTTAGTATTTAATGATGATGTAGTCAGAATATCAAATAAAGGATATTATTTTCTTTCTGAGTTTCCTTTATTGACTTCATAAATTATCCTAAGGTCTTCCACATCCTTTACAATTTCAATTTTAACTTCCTAAAGCTTTTTGTTTGGAGTCTTCTTTGCATTTGCTATTGATATCATGGGATAATACCTAACCTCTTTGAACAAAAGCAGTTGCTCATCCTGTAGCTAACAGAGTAACACCCACCAGAGCTCTTTTTTAGATGTAATGATCACTGATTTCTCAAATTTTCTATCAAGCAATTGGTCTAATTAATTTCAATAACAGTGAGGCTTTGAATGAAGTAAATTGTTAGAAGTTAATCTCACAGTAATGAGGACCTCTTCACCCTTCTCCTGTCTTCTAATCTGCATCCAGAAATGTGAATGCCTCTGTTGTAAACCATCATGCTTCCAAATAATTGTCTTTTACAAACATGAAAGACACAAATTTCTTCTGTATGAATAACACAGTAAACAGGAATACTCATTAACAGAGTAGTTCCCAACCCACCGTAGTTCAGGTAATACGAACATGGAACATCAACAAAAGTAATTTCTTAACCTAAAAACTTGAAAGAATGCTAGATTCAACATTATCTGCATAGAAGAACAGTCTTTTGCATTACCATCTTTACTATGCTATTCACCTGGTTAGCATCTAGCAACCACTTTTAAATAAAATGCCAAATGTTGAAAAGCCTTCTTAACCATGCTTGCTGCTGCAGGTTACATGGATGCAGATAGAATGGGGAATTGATGGATAAACACTGAAATATTTTTGTCTGCGCAGTGTATTAAAAAATTTAGAAAAACTGCTAAAAATATGCCATGAATTTTCAAACATATACAAAGCTGATCATATTTTTAATTTTTTTTTTTTTTCTTTAAATACTATTGCTATTGTTACCACTGTGTTTCTTGTTCATTTCTAGGTCTTTCTGATACATTTTCTTTACTTTTCTGTAAACCCTTCAGCATTTTTAAAACATTTTTTAAAAAAAGTTTCTGCTATGAAGAATAGACAGTTTATACCCAAAATCTGGGTTTCCTAAACCTCTTTCTGGCTAAAAATGTGATTAAAAATGAATAAATGCCACTCCATTAAAAAAAAAAAATACAGAAAGTTTGTGATCAGATGGTGCCTTTCCCCTGTAATTTAGTTACACACTTTCTGCCCACTGTAACTACATAGCTTGCATTCAGCCTTTGGGATTTGCATGTAGTTAGGAGAAGCTGATTAAATGTCCAGTTTTGCTTTCATCCCTGCAATTTCACTGCTGTGATGAACTCCAGCATCTGGCTGGAGTCAGCCAGTTCTCAACATTTTTTGTCTGCTGGGTCTTGCTCAAAGAATACCTTTCTAGGAATTATTTTTAATTTCTTCCTTTTTCCTCTCCAGAATTATTAATTGAGTTATAACAGATGATGCTTGCATGGGTGTACAGAGAATGAAATGTAGGTGCATTTTATTAGCAGAAATGGTCTGTCACTCTTTTCTCAGTACTTATTCACTGCACTGGCTAGGCTGACGTCTAATTACGTAAGGGATAAATGTGGGTTTACTGGTTTTGTAGATTTTAGAAGTGGTTCCAATGTGTTCTTTCTAACATGATACAGTTTGTCCTGAAGATCCCTAGGAAATCTGTAACAGGAACACTAGTGATTAATTATTCTAGATGAATAGGTGGAAATTAATCTAATCTTATACACTATAAGGTTACTGCACCGTAGTTAGAACAGATTTTCCTTTTCTGCCTATTTATGCTTACCATGTAATTATTCAAAAGTGAATGTCAAAGATTTTAAAAATTTACCAGTTTAATTTTCTTCTGGATTTATAGCTTAACAGTATAGATACTTTTCCACTTATACCAAAACATCAACTTTCAAACAAAGCTTAAGTTAAAAAAAAAAAAAAAAAAAAAATCAAAAAAGGTCACATTCTAAAATCTATAATCCAGCCGCTGCTACAGCCGCTGCTACAGAATGAGTTAAAAATTTAAACACCCTGTTGAGGTATAAAAGTCTAGTATAAAAAGATCTATGTTAGAGTCATGCTTCAACTATTTTAGTTACATTAAATCTATGCTAGGACTCTACAAATGCTATTTAACTGTCATTTTTTTTTTTTTTTTTTTTTGTTGTTGTTGGTCAGTTAAGGCACAATACTGCTTTTAAGTAAGGCATTGATGATCTCTGGTACCTCTGCTATTCTCTTCTTTTAATCTTATTTGAAAGATAAGGTATAATTTTCCTCTCACTAAGACTGGCACCAAAAAACCTGCTGTCCAAAAACCAGGAAAATTAGTATGAAGATTTTTTTCAAAATTATTTAAATACCTGAAACCCAGAAAAATTTAGACATTGTGCACTGAAGAAAACAAAATAGTAGTGTGTCTTCATTAGAAAGGGATATCAGTCTAAGGTTAACTTAAATATTCTTAGTGTCCAGAAATTATTAATAGTTGAAACCAAATTCTATCATGTTCTTCCATTAGGGCTGTTAGTGTTTTCTTTATTAGCAATAAAAGTTTGAACAATGTGTCCTTGCTCTATCAACATAATTCCTTTGTTTAATGGATTTGGTGACTCTATCTTGACAGTAACAGATGATTCCTGAGTAAACTATAAACTAAGGAAGCTCCTCAAGGAGATTAATTGTCCATTCTAATGAAAACAATAAAATTAAAGGCAACAGTTTATTAGATAAGCACAGATCAGTGGACATAACCTTCTGCTCAACTGAAGTACCACATATGAAAAATTTTATGTAAAATGATTATGCACATGAAAAAATTATATGCCTTCCAGAAGATCCTGGTATGTCTTTTTTCCAAGTTTGTTCCTCTTTTTCCAAGCAACAGAAGTAACATTTTCTCAGATTAAAAAAAAAAAATAATAAAAAAATAAGCCAACAGATTTTATGTTTGATCTGTATTTCTAGAGGTAAGACTATCTCAGTCTTTCAGCTCTTTGTTACCAATATTTTGATAAAAGTTGAAATTTTACATAAGTGGGGTTTGGTTAAAAGGGTAAAGATTGCAGAATATAGGGGTTTGAAGCTCACAATATAGTTATAGAAACATAGGAAGAAACAAAATGTGCTGTATGCAATCATAAAAAGAATAAGTATTGTCTAAGATCGGTTAACCATAGAAGCTTTGACAGATTTGTTAGTTTGTAGTGTTTTGTCCTAAGAAACTAAGAGAGAGATTGTTGTGGACTTTAGTTCTGTTTTTAGAAACCCCACATTGATCAAGATTCCAGTTAGTGGAATTAGGTAAGATTAACCGATTACTATTATAGTATAAGAATATTGATAAGGTGGTGTGACTGAGGGCCAATCACTAGAAACGTTAAATTTAAGAATTAACATTGAATGTACTTTTATGTAAATCTAATACATGATGGCGAAAATCATACTGCGCAGAATCACAGAAGACAGGTCAACTATCAGACAAAGTGAGGAAGACTGTGGAAGACCACCAGAGGGCTTCTGAAGACCACCAGAGACTTCACCACACCTGCGTAGAAGGACATTTACATATGCTAATGATTTATCGGACAGTTGATGATTATGTATGACATTTCCCAGAAATTTAGTGAATATGTATAACAGGTGTGTATTTAACCTGCATGATTAAACCAGACAGGTGCACACACTACATGGAGTGATCCCCTGTGTGCCAGCACTGTAATAAAGGCGTGCCTGCTTCTTAACTTCTCATTGCTGTTAAGGAGTTTTATTCCGGATTTCAGCAACATCTTCTGGACAGCAAATAGAAAGGTTTGTGGAGTTTTTTGGCAAGATGATCATGTGAAAAATATTCTTTGATACTATATGAACACTAAGACCCCCCAAATAAACAGGAAAAAATTATGATGTATCATTGTAGGACATTTATGCTAGACAACATTTCCTATATTACTTTTCATTACAGTGTCTCATAAACACATAAAAGTCAAGAAAAGTTTTACATTCAACAAAGAAATAATTACAAATTTCCAAATAATAGATGCTGCCAAAATTAGCTTTTCCTATTGCATGGTAGTGTTGAATGCCTGCAGTGAGCTTTCCCAAGTTAGTCAGGAAAGACCACAATGATAGGAAGGCACTACTGGGAATAATACCCTTCTCTACAGAATGCATCATGTTTGTGCTAAGCTAGTGAGACACAAGTAGATGTTACAGAGCTGTGGGGTGAATGTGACTGATGTTTCTTTTGTAAGCATAAACAGGACAAAGCTGTTGCTTAAAGCCAGAATCTTAATATGCCTAATCCATTACCCAATGGAAAAATAAGTAACACCTGACAAAAGGGACAGCATGGAGTCAGTGAGCCCAAGTAATTACTCGTCCTCAGACCAGCATGGAGACATGCTTTCACTGATTTAAAGCCGAGAAGCAAGTATAATTCTACAGTTCTTGATCCCAAAATCTGATTTTCCCTAATTCTAATTCTCACTGCCTACTTTTCCCATTTTTTTTTCTTATTTATCAAATTACTTAATTTCATTCCTGTGATCTTGATTCTTTTGCATTTCCTTTCTATTTTTTAATTGTTTTAAAAGTTCGTTATGGTGGAAATATTTTGATTTGACCCAGTTTGTTAATTTTAAACATTTTGAAAAAGAAAGTTAGAAAAGCATTAATTATTCCTTTTTTTTAATGCATTTTCATTTTTCCATGATTAGATGATTATATAGTTTTCTCTATATTTCTCTATATGCTATTTCTGTATTTTATTTTACTACCTTTTTCAGTTTCCTCTGCTTGACTCACACTGTGACTGATCAATAAACCTCTAAAACAGAATAAGGCTCAGAGGAGGTGGGCAAGGGTAATGTGCCTGTGAGGCTCAGGGAATAATGTAGAGTGTAATGGACCACAGCTGTTGCAAAGAAGCTGATGTTGATCTCAACACAAAGGGAACCGAAGGCCTTTGTTTAAGATAAGCAGCTATCAACTGGTGGTGTAAATGTTTTGCCCTGAGTTCATTAAGAGTGTGAATGTCTCCCTGAGTAAGCCAGACCAGCATGGGGAGAGTAAATATTCAGCTCAACACAGAGTACAAAACCAGACAACCAGCAAAAGAATTTTGAAGAGACAAATGGGCTTGAGTTGACATCAACCCTCCTGTTCCATCCGGTGACTGGGAGCACCTAGCCTTGTGACAGGGAGCACATGATAGAGACTGGTAATAGGAATCACATTAGTATTGTGATTGAATTCTACATTGAAATTGCTCTGTTTTGCAAAGTATAACTTAAATTTGTATTGAGATTTCAATGTATTTTTGTCACCCTACTAAATCAGAAACCCTATGTGACATCAACTATCTTCATATAACTAAATTTGGTATTAAACATTACACCCTCCTTGGTGGAATATTTAAAAAACATGGTCAGACATACATCAAATGAGTCCAGGTAGCTATCAATTCTATGGCACAATACTGCATTATCTAACAGAAAAAGTTCATCACATCTGAAACATCTTTACAGTTATACAACAGCAGCTATGACTTTTCTCATGTGAGACTAAGTTTGAACCTTGTAGAATTCACAAAGATTCTGGGCTGTGGAAAAAAAATACAAGTGCCATCCAACACCAAGTTAGATACTTTTGTAATTTTCTGTTTGTTGGTTTTACCGACGGCCCTGGAAATCATGAAAATCCCATTGCTTGAGAAAGGTTTCAATTACATATCCTCTAAGGTAATGTCATCCTTGTCAAAGTCATATGTATTTGACATCCTGACTCCTTTTTGACTTCAGGATGTTATGAAGACTGGGGATTTATTCAGCCAGGGCATTTTATTTACAAGATTAAAATTAATACAATGAGGGAATGGCAGAGAAGTTGCTACACACCACCTCTCTCCCCACCCTGATTGATACAAGGCAAAGAAAAAAAGGAAGAAGAGAAGGAAAGAAATATTGAATAATAAATGAAACCAGAAGATTTTGTGACAAATCAACTTGTAAAAGTTCTGTGTTGTTGATGACGTATAAGTAGATATGATTAGAATTATATCTACCAATGAAAGTTTAAGATTTTTTTTCAAACCTAGAACTTATTTAAAATGAATAGAGAAATCTGATGGAAAGGCATTTAATTGAAATACCAACACAAAGAA
The DNA here is from genome assembly GCF_929443795.1 of Astur gentilis. NCBI lineage: Eukaryota > Metazoa > Chordata > Aves > Accipitriformes > Accipitridae > Astur > Astur gentilis. Next base: position 41,441,694 of record NC_064919.1, read on the forward strand.
TGCTATTCTCAACCACAACATACTGAAAAGACCAAAAGTTCAAATGAGTTAAAAATATCAGTTGGAAAAGTGCTTAATAAGTGGACTAATAAAATACTTGTCCAAAAAAAACCCAGTTCAGTATCCCAACTGAAATAATTTAATGGCAATTCAAACAAAGATTGTGGAAAAAGGCTTGACAAGATGGACAGTGTTTTACCAGAAAATACAGGGATAATTGGAGTTCTGTCTTAAATAGTTAAATGTACTGTTTTCAAGGAAAAAAAAATAGTGCTTATTTTAACAAATATATTTTCCAAAAAATGTTTCAAATTAAAATAAAAAAAAATTCTGAGAATATGTAGACTGTATTAGCAAATATACAATAAAAAAAAAAAACAGCAAATGTTGAAAGTTTGTACATGGTGCTATTGCACTGACTTTTTATGCTTCACAGTAAAAGCTGAGGAGTTTTATTTCAATGGGGCTGTGTAGGTCTAACAGATGAAATAGCAAGCCTTGAGTCAGAAAGGTTACCTATTCCCACAATCTTTAATATTTTTTTGGGGGGACAACTGTAGATGGCTTGAGCTGAGGAAGGGAAGTATTTAGGATGGACTTTACTTCCCTTTTTAGATTTATTTACTCCTTTAGGGCTTTTACCAACATTGCAATGTTTGAAAACTGGTGAAAGGACATATATTGAGAACCACCAGTAGAAAACTGACTTGGTCTTGCTGTTGAAAGAGACTGTGCTTCAGCGGTTGGTATTTTCTTTCACAGAAAAGCCTGCTTTCCATATGCCACAACAGCGGATGTGAATAGTTTAGAATTACAACGTGATATATGAAAGCTTTAAATCTTTAAAGTAAGGATGGTTAAAAAATAGTCTTCAGCCATGAACTCTAAACTGTCCTTGACCAAAATGCAAAAGAAATTGCCATCATCTTTGACTGATATGTATCACTGATTTTACACTGTATGTTCAAAACAGGAACTAACTTTTAGATCTGCTGACTCACTTGGGACATAATTTTAGAATTTACTGCTTCAGGTAGAATGCAATGCACTCACAAAAAAATCCACCTTCTCTAACCTGCAGTTGGTATCTATTCCTTTTTCTTTACTGCATATATTCTCCTACTTTTTGTGTGATTAGTGGTTCTGAATGTTAGATGATAATGTACTGGCAAATTTTGCTTACTATGATCTCCAGTGTGCCTTTACAAAGTAACATAAAATGATGACTCAAAAGTATGAAATAATGGCTCTCCCTATTCTGTGTGTGGGCATGCATGCAAGTCAAGGAAATAATGCTGTATACCAAATTTGTTTGCAATTTTATTTTTTTATTTTTGGTGAGATTTTAGTGGTCTAAGTATAGTAGAATACCAGCTGAATTTTTCTGTCTCATGGGAACATAAGTTATCTTTCTGATGGCAAAAGCATGTTTCTACAGTTCTAGCAAATGTATTCCATGTAACAAACAGGAATGCACTGGTCAGCCCATTCTGTTTGATTTGACACTGCTCATGAGTTGCATGCTTGCAGGTCATCTTGCTACATACTCCTGTATGCTTTGCAAGTTAATTATCTTAATGAACATGTATCTGCTAGAAAGCAAACGGTACTGGAAAATCAACAGACATTTTGGAAGTGGGTTCTATGATTTGCTTGTCCATTATAAAGCACTGAGAATTTTATAAAAAGTAATTTAGAACATCTCACAACTTTTCTAGTCATACATACAAATCATGGAGTTCTCTGTGTGTAGCAGGGCCAGCTGCCTTAGTAACAGCATCTCCTCACTTCACCAACAGGAGAAGTGCCAAGTGTCTGTGCTTGAGGCACTGGGGTCTCTGTGCAGTTTCTGCCATTTCATAGCTTCCCCAAGGAAGAGTGTCAGCTTATTTAGCCAGTTTGGGGAAGAATTATATACGGAGAAAGTTGACTAAGGTTTCACTTCACATCACCTCCCGTTCAATATACTTCTTGCAGAAAGAATGATTAAGTCAATTGTTTTCTGTATTGTATATTTCCAAAATTTTTAGAGATAAACAGGTGATCCAAACATCCACATGGAATCAATACCTTTTACTAATTCTGTGACTTCTGTTATACCCTCAGAAAAAAAAAAAAAAAACAAAAACAAAAAAAAAAAAACCAAAAAAAAACAACAAAAAAAAACTAAACAAAAAAAAAACAAAACCCAACATTGAATACACTGTGGGCTATAAAGATGCAAATGAAAGAATGTTCAAGCATTTCTCTGATTCTTGAAGCCTGCAAGGGATACTAAGAAACTTTATTATAAACACAAAAATAGATTTTTAGTTTTAATTAGTGATTTTTTGGCTTGCTAGCATCACTAAGAAGCATATTTCAGTGATCTATGTCACCCCAAGGCAAGACTCATTTTGAACAGCAGGGGCAATCCCAGAAGTACAGTTAATCAATTGGAAACCAGCCACTCTTGTCTTCAGAATTGCGTTATAAGGATAATTAAGACAAATTTCTGGCTCCAGACCATTTATTTGTGTTTTGTTTGGGGTTTGGGTTGTTTGTGTTCTTTTTTTCCCTTTTTTTCCCCCTTTTGTTCACTATTTATTATTTCCTTGAAGGCAAAAATATTGATGAATATAAAACACAAAACCTAAATATGTTTCATTACAAGGTATCTGATAACACTTAAGTCCTGATAGTAAAAAAAAAAACCCAACCTAACCCAAACCAACCAGTAATCAGTTACAAGGTTCTTCCATCAGAAACCAGTGGTTAAGTGCTTATTCTATCTACCTTATTCAGTCTGTGTAGAGGTACAGAGGTATTTTGATATATCTCTTTTTCAGTCCAAGTTAATATAGTTGTGCAAACATACCTAGTTTAATGATAAGGAATATATACACAGACTGAGGTAATTGCGAAATCAGCTCTTCTCAGACAAGTTAACTTTCCATGAGTATCCTAGCCAGCTTTTGAAGTTTTGTGAACACTACTTTTAGAAGCTTTTTGGAAGATTTTGTTTCATTATTTCTTTTATGATCAATACCGATAAGAAAGACTCAGACAAACAGAAGGAACTGAAGTTTGTAGGACAACAGTTAAAGCAATTTTCATCTACAGACAGAAAATAATAAAGGAAAATATTTAAATTTAAAGAAAGCTTTACAATTTTTTTATCTCAACCCACTCAGAAAGGTCCTAAATATTTTTGACAATTTATATTAATAGAAGGGAAAACATTTTGAAATATAAAATATTTGAACATAAACCAAACTGAATTTACTTCATTTTTCCATTATACAGCCAATTCAGTAAAGGTATTGTTACTAATATTTGATAAAAATTAGAATTTAACATTAGACAGGCTTAGTGAAAAGGGAAAAAGACTGTAGAATAGGAGTTTGAAGCTTGCAATAATTATAGAAACCTAGGAACATACAAAATGTCCAGTAAGGAATTATAAAAGAATAAGTATTGTCTTAGATTGGTTAACCATAGAAATTTAGATAGATTTGTTAGATTGTCGTGTTTTGCTTTAAAGAGCAAAGAGAGAGATCATTATGGACCTTAGCTCTGTGGTTTACAAACCCTACTTTGATCAAAAGACCAGTTAATGGGATAAGTAAGATTAACCAATGGATGTCATAGTATAAGAATATTGATGAGATGATGTAACTGGGAACCAATCACTAGAAATGTTAAATTTAAGAATTAACATTGAATGTACTTTTATGTAAGCGGTAAAACTGTACTGCGCAGAATCGTATAAGAAAGGTCAACTATCGGACAAGGTGAGGAAGACTATGGAAGACCACCAGAGGGCTTATGAAGACCACCAGAGACTTCACTACGCCTGCATAGAAGGACATTTATATATGCTAATGATCTTTCGGACAATTGATGATTATGTATGATATTTCCCAGAAATCTAGTGAATATGTATGACAGGTGTGTATTTAACCTGCATGATTAAATCAGACAGGTACACACACTACGTGGAGTGATCCCCTGTGTGCCCAGCACTGCAATAAAGGAGTGCCTGCTTCGTAACTTCTCATTGCTGTTAAGGAGTTTTATTCCGGATTTCGGCAACAGTATTCAATCTAATATTATATTAATACTAAATCAGAATAGGAATCTAATATGATGACTTAACAATAAAAAGGAAAAATATAGAAATCAAAGCCCAATGCTAAGAACATTTAAGTATTGATTGGAAGAAACAGGGGAATTAACTTGCTTCTCTAGATAATCTGAAAGCCATAGGTGGTTGAAAGAAACAACGAAACTCAGCCATAGTTGAAATAACATCTTATATTCCCTTGTGTTTAGACCAGGTAGCCTAAAGCCATTTAGTAAATTTTTTAAACTAATGTTCATTGCAAAAACCTATTTGAAAACTGATTGGATTCAAAATAGAGCTTTTAAAAACAAGCAGAAAACAGAGCTTTTTAAGGAGCCTTACCTCACCAGGCTACAATTAAATTGCTTTTAAACCAATAGGATAAGCAAAATTAAAGAGATCTGAGCAAACAAATAACCAACACTTTATTTAAGGATACATCTTATCTAATTAAGGCTATTGGAAACTATTTGTTCTACTTTCAGGCTTTATACTGTAGCTTCCAGCAACAGAAATTTCATCAGGGCAGGGAAGAAAGGAACAAACAACTCATGACCTGTTTGGATCTTATTAGTACATCCTTAATATAAGGTGGCTATCACGAGAGTAACAAAATGAGACACTCACTTTGGGAAGGGATCACAATTCTGCTGCAGCCTTCTTATTTGCCCCTTAACTATTGCCTGTTCTAGCAAGTATGAGAGACTGAAAGAGTTGATGACTCAAACATTGTGGTGGGGCAAGTTCTGCCTAACAACGAACCACAGGTGAGAAGCCCATCAGCACAGATCAGTGCCGACCATCAGCAACAGGGTGTTCTGATACGCTAAGCAAGGCAGCTGACTGTGCATGGCCAAAGGTCAAAGACGGTCATGTCTGCAGGGAGGGAGAAGTTACTCCCCAAACGACCCCCAAACACACTGCCCCTTTGCCCATAGGTTCTGGAATCACAAACCGCACATGACACCTAATTAGCCTAATGAGTTCAAGTGCCTGCCCGAAGGAGGGGTAAGGAGATGGTAAAAGGACACAAACTGAACCCCATGTGTGTGTGCCATCCGGAACTGGACCCTCGGCTGACTGGACTGATACTGGACCCAGGAATGGTGAAATCTTTCTATTCTCTCTCTCTTTTCAGTAATTCCTACACCCCATCCCTTTAGACATAAACCGTTGACGAAGTCTGGGACAAGCAGTGGATCCAGATGCCCCTGGGCTCCTTTTTGAGAAGGAGTCTAGAAAGCACGGGGGTCCACTCTGAAAATTGTGACCCAACGGTAGGGGGCTCCCTATTTTCTTCCCTGAACTGATCACCAGATAAGCAAGGCTTGTAACATATGTTGAAGATGTATTATTACCACGTGTTATAGGGTTTACGGACAGGGTTTCTTGCCAATTCTTGTTGTGAGAAACCCTGCCACCTACTGTTGCACCTCCCAAGTTCAGGTTTCTTCTGCCATAAATATGTTCAAATGTTCAACTGATCTTTTGGTGTTGCTTCCCCTTAATTTAGCCTGAGGGAGTTCCGAACTCGCCACGACTCCTCCCTGGTCTGTCCAGCACAGGTCATGACAGTGAGCCTGATAGCTGTACAGACTTCAGACCCTTTCTGTTCAGGAAACTGTATTTTTGGATCTCATTTCAAAGTGACTAACATTTTGCTTGCACTGCACAATGACCCTGTGTACTGATGAGGATGGTTTGGGACTTTTTCCTTGAGTCTAGGCATTCAAAAGCAAGAAATTCTAGTCTCCAACTTTAATAATCTTTTGGATCTCACTCTTATAGTAGAGCACAGACTGACATGCTAACCTACATCTGGAAGTAGAAATACTGAATTGACAAAAAGTTCAGGCTGCTGCAAGTATATTGGAAGTAATAAGCATAATTTAATCAGCAAAATTATTGCAATCCTGTAACTATCAACCTTACAACTATGATTCCACTCCAAGATTTCTCTTTTAATATATTTTATATATACTTATACATGACCATGAAGTATTCATCAAAGAACTGTCAACACTGGGGGAAAAAATAGAACAAGAAAATAAAAGAATTAATATGAAGAATTCATGACCAATTTGAATTTATGGAAATAAGAAATCATCTCATTTACTTATTCCTGGTAGAGGCAAATATATTGCCATTTTCTTACAAAATCCAAATAAATCTTATTCAAAGACATATTGTAATGAAAAAGAAAGGTCTAGCAGAGCAGGATTGTTCTACCTTCTGCATCATTACAGAAGTTCTGAAGTATTTGTACAGTTTATCTCAAAGGACAGCTTTCTGGCACATGCTGCACACAGTGAAATAAGGGGTCTCTCAGGTTGCTGTGCAAAATGGATTAACAAATGAAGAACTTCTGTTATAAAATTCATAAACAAATGTTAAGTTGAGGAGAGAATAAGCTATGCACCAGGATGAGATGGCATGCATTATTAAACAAGAGCATACAGAGGCAGAATATATTAACATACTGTCCAACTTTAATGGAACTTACTCTACTAACAGTTCTTTAGGGTTTCAGTAGAGAGTTATACTAGAACAGGGTGAATATTTAAAACAAAAATACTTTAAGGAACATTAAATAAGAGATATACTTTCTGTCAAACAGGATTACAAACATGAGTTGTATTATGTACCTAAGAGATTACAGCACATTTGTGCATACAGAGTATCAAGATCTATCACAGATTGGATTATACGAACTAGTTTGATGTACACATGTAAGAGCCAACAACATATGTTATATTTTATGGAAAGGACCTAAATGCTTCTCCTATCTGGCTAAGTAATTTCATTTCCTTTGGTGACCATCATCGCACTATTTAGAGCTTACAATAATTAGGCAGGCACCACCTGTTGTGTGTAAAGCAGAGGCTTAAATCTATTCAGCATTTTTTTTTCAACTCCACAGCTAACTCCTAGAGTAATTAATGTGTTGCATTTATGGATACCATGCTGAAATGTCTGATCAATAATTAAAGCCATAATTTCAAAAGCCATAAAAAGCACTCTTCAAATGCAGTTTCACTAAATTAAGGAATTTTCCAGCTAATGAGTGATGGTGGGATATTACAAATAATTTACTTATAAAATCCACTGCTGCTTCATGTAGCCAATATAAACTTGTAGAGGAAGAAAGGATGTTGATTTTGTTTACTCACTCCATTAGCTTCTCCTTTGCAAGTAGTGTTTTTCCCTGGTAAATATCCCTTGATACTTCATTTAATATCTAAAGGAACCTCTCTGTTTTGAAACCATTCCATTACACGTCATGAAAACTTTGAGTCCTAGCATTTGTATGTCTTGTCACATTTGGCAAAACCCTTTCAAGTCATTTAGGCAACTGTTCTTCAGGGTCACACTTATTTACCGGTGAACAGGTGCAAGTCACTGCAAAGACAACAGGTGAAGGAATGGTTTTTCCTGCCCCTATTTACATATTATGCTCAGTATTGGACTAGCAGCTCTCAAACTGTGCAAAACATTGTTTTTGCTTGAAGGTCAGAGTATTAAACCAGGATATTGTCTTAATCCGAAGTTCAACAAGTAATACTAGGTAGAAGTTATAAATTATGTCATTAAAGATGTTCACTCCTGTTATGTCTTCAAAAGAAATACACAATCCTATTTTGTATTAACTTGAAAAAGGCTTATGGGAAAATAAAAGCAGAGGTTATATTAAGTACAAAGAAGACTGTAGTCACAGGTCTTTATGATTTACATCATGTAATTCCAAAGACTTCAGCAGAACGATCAGCTTTTCATCACAGCAGAAGAAAAATTAAACATTTATGTGGTTAATTAGAATATGAGTTATAGGGCATAAGTCATTACTAAGTAGTAGAGACAAGAAGCAGCATCTCCTCTGAGAAGTCTCTTTAGACATATCATATTCTTTACCGTGGACTATTATGCCTCAACCACTGTCAGGGTCAGGACTTCAAGATATATTTGCTCAACATCTCAGGTGTTATGCCCCCATATGCTAATTTGGTTGATGTAGGGTTTTATTCCATCTATATACTATTTTAAAACATTACTATTAAAAAAAACCAACAAAACAAAACAAAAAAACTCCAACCAAACACCTCTTGCAGTTACCCTTTATGAAGAAATAATATTTCACATTTCTCTCTAGAATTTTATTTAAAATTTGTTTTCCCACATGCAATCATGTCTTTTCTCATGATTATCCTTTCAGACACAAACAAACCACTAAGTAAAAAAAACCCCAATAAATCAAAATCTCACGACCAACAGTTTCACAGGGCAAATTCTTACTATCAGAGATTGCTCCTGGTGGAAAAGAGAGGGAAAAAGCTGCTTAATGTATGTAAAGGTGCATCAGGGTATTCATTTATACTCCAATATGAAGTCTATTTTATTTATTAACTTTCCTTGAAACAATTAAAATATGCATCTTAAGGCTGCTTATAAAGTAAGATCAATTTTTGGTTGTAAAAAAACCAAAACAAACAAACAAAAAACCAACAAAACACTACCAAACCTAGATATCCCAAATTAATATTAACCAAAAAGAAACAGTAAAATGGGGGGGGGGGGGGGGGGCGAGGGGACGAAATAAAATCCTCTTAGTTTACCAATACAGTACCAGGGTGTACATTAGAGTATGTTTTGAACCTATAAGAGTACTTAAAAAACAGCAAGAAGAGTACATCATAGTTGTATTATTTAGGGATCATAACAATGCCTTTTATTTTTAACAGATTTTTAATAGTGTTTTGCCAGCCACTGTTTAAGAAATTGTGCTACATGAGAAAACCCATGCATAACATTTCAAACTGCCTTGTGGTGATTTCAAGCATTTCTCTTCACCAAGAACATGAAACAGGAAATCAGAAAGCAACTGCAACAGTAGCCATCTTTCAAACACTCACCACTGACAACCTGGTACTCAATCAACAGCATAATAATCCCAGTTTCAAGGTTTACTCTAAGGTCCTTTATAATTGTAACTGGAATCTGGCCCAGATCAAGGGAAACTCGCACTTTGAGAAGACTTAACTTGCTAGTACATTTCCACTGGTGTTTACACAAGCAGGCCAAAAGCTCTTCTCAAGCATAGTTCCCAGAAGAAAGGCATTTAGGTGTATAGATGTCTTGCAACGCTTTTTTTTTTTCATTTTGATGTAGAACCTGGTATATTATTACATACGATTACACATTAGATCTTGGCTATACAGAAAATATAATAAGTATAGACAAAGCTTATAAGCACAATTCATCTGTAGAGAGAAAACATTCTATGATGATGAATGGACCTTATCTGCAGAGACTGGATGTAACTATTGCACACTGAATATGACTAATAAAATATACCAGAGTCTGAAATGTATGGTTCTGATAGCCCTGCCAGTCAGTGACCTACAGAGCAATGTTAAACACCTTATGAGTTGCTTTGGGCTCTAATTTCTTTATGCACTGCTAGTACTATCCTGGGGCATTGAAGGGCATTGGCTGTTTTTCTAGTTGCAACTTTTTAAAACAAGAAATTACTTTTTAAATGAGTGCCATATTTCCCAGTTTATAAATGATTAACTTTTTCTTCTTGCTTAGGTAAATCACAGAGGGTGAAACAAATTTTTAAAAAAAACAAAACAAAACAATCATTTTGTTACTGTTCATCAGGAATCACTAAGTATTTTAACAGGAAAGTAAACAAAGCAAGAAATTACATCTTGAAGGCTTTATTATTTTTTTTTAGATAATAAAGTATGTAGATGTAAATATGATCTACACACAAATGCTGTAGAAATAAATTTTTAAAAATCCAGCAAACTATCGTTATTTAAAAAAAGTACAACTACTGGTGACTCTGGAATAAGTATTAAATGTTTTGTGCCTGGGTCCTGTCTGGATCATGACCCTTGAAAGGATGTTGCTAAACAGCAATAGTGTGTAAATATCTGGTTGACCGTCATTTCAGGATCTGGGGGAAGTAGGGAGAAAAAGCGTAAGGGACTGGGTTTTTTGTTTTGTTTTGTTTTGTTTTCCCTCCACTATTCCTCTGAAGCTGATATGAATGATTATTATACAGGCTTATTATATGTTATACACACCCTGAATACCCATCTATCAGCCATGTCGCCTTTCTGTCACTGTTTCATTATATTTTCTATGATTTGCAAACAGGCTACTTATCTTCATTTTCATTCCTTTGTAGCCAGCCACCCTACCCTGTACCTGCTACATATACTTCATTTACTGGTAACTCATTCATTTTTCTTTATATGACCCAGGATACTGGCCTCCTACAGGTTTTATTTAAATAATTTTTTGTCTGTTTAAAAATCATATTTTTCACTGCACTACTCTTACTACTTTAAAGGAACTCACTGTTATTAAGTGTACATATGCCTCAATTTACTCTTTCAAATACCCTGCTGCTTAAAAATTACTTCAACTATTTAGGCTTCTGGGGTACCAAGAGTTTTTCAATATTTGTGCGCTGTTTCTTTATACATTTCCATCCTCTTCTATTTGTATGTTCTCTCTTTTTTATTTCATGTAGAGTTTGTAAGCTGTTTGGGGATTACTTCTGTGTGTTTGTGCAACTGAGCTGCCTTGTCTTGATATCCAGTTAGAGCTTCCAAAGTGCTACAAGTAATAGTAAGAGCAATTTTTCTCATGATCTCTCTCACTCACCTTTTTTTTATAAAGTTAGTTCTCACTCTCAACAGCATCTTCATTTCTTAAATTCAAGACAGTAAATATCAACTGAAACCCACCTAACAATAAAGCAGCAATTAAAATTCACTCATATCTGTGAATTTCTTGCATTTTCCAGGATGTAAGATGGGAAATAAAAAAAAACAAAAAGCAAAAGTGAAGTAACAAAAAAAAAAAAAAAAAGTATCTAATTAAAAAAACGATTCTGCAGTTCTGGTGTTCTTAAAACTCCTTTTAGCTCTATTGTCTCCTTTCTCGTTTGATTTCAGACTCATTTTACATGCACAAAGATTGCCAGAAGAGACCAAAAGAACAGAAAATCCTGAAGAGACACAGCAGTGGCAAACTTTGATAAGCTAGGAATACCCTTAATTTTAGTCATGGGGAGAAAGAATTTAAACAATAGAAGAGCAAAACCAGAGCTTTACTATAATCCTACAGTCCAAAGAATATGACTTTCCTGAAATCTATTAGAAATACCAGTGTTGTATTCTGTTTGTTTCTTTGGCCTTTCCCTGGAAAATACAAGGGATATCAAGCTGTTTTCACAGGTAATTGAATTATTTCACTATTCTGATCTTTATTCACTGATCTTTACTGATCAATAAAGATGGTCAGTTTATTCAGAGTCATTAAATTTATTTTTAGCTAGTCTCCCTGCAACTTTACTCATTAGCTATGCTGATTTACTTCTCTTTGCCAATTTTAGTTTCATAGAAACCAAAAGCAGTTTCTTCCTATTGTCTTACAAACAGCTTGCTTTGTTTCTGCTGTTTTCCTCCTAGAAGTATTTAATTTGCAATCTGATTTCCATTCTTGTTCCTGAATGTCTGGAGCACCTGTTGCTTATTTATTATTTCACAGAGGCCTTCTAGCAGCTGTTCTGTCTCTTCGCTTATAGCCTTTGAGAGGTGCCAGAGTATTTGGGCTAGGCAGGCAGCCTGATGGGTATGCAGATGGAACAGCACACCTTGAACTGAAGGGGGGATTGAATGAACCTAAAAAATTTAGCATATCCTGAGGGGGAAAAAAAAAAAAAAGAAAAAGAAAAAAGGTTAATTTATAGGTTTAGACTTTCTAGCTGCAAAAATTGTGCATTTTGTCCAAGGCAAACCTAAGGATTTTATTATGTGGGTAAACATGAATGCATCTCATTAGTGACATTTCTTTAACACAGGTAAACTATTATATTGGTTTCATAACTGGTGTGCTTTGAGGTGCTTTTCCACCGGTTCTGAAACATTTAACTATTTCTTTCGTGTTCTTCTGATATGTTTGTTATATCAGTCTGTGTCTACTTAGCTGGAAGCTGTTTCTGAAACATACTATTCTTGCTTTACATATGATACACACAATATTGTTATGTATTTATGCATATAATGTGTACATCTATCACAATGCAGGCAGGTGTGGTTACAATAAATGACCTTCATCACATTCTTTATAGTCATTTCACACTTATTGCTATCTTTGGATCTTTTTAGTGAGTTACAATTCAAAGACAGTTTTATTTTCATATTTATTGTGACTTCTGTCCCGGTACTTCACTTACATCATAAAAACAGAAGTTCACAGATTTTCTGAGTCATTCATTTACATTAGAGATAAGCAAAATAGACCATACAAACTTAACAACTTAATGCCTGTCAGGTGACATACAGTGAAAGCGTTTGGTGAAGGGCTAGGTGAAAGGTAGTAATACCCAGAGGCTGATGGCATGCACTTGAAATGTTACTACTGTCAGTTCAACACACATCATGACACCCATGGAAAAGAAATTATTCTGCTTAAGCCATTATGTAAGAGTAAAACCTAATTCAAATATGCTTTTGAGGTTTTGAAAAAAAGGTGTTGGTTTTTTATTAGACCCACTGATGAACTTTTACAGTTAGTTATTTATTATTTTCTCTTTCAAGATTACTGAAGGCTGTGTCTACAGAAGTAGGTAAGAGTCATACTTCAGGAAAGACCCAGAACTGTAGAACTTGCAATGACATATTTTTTTCTGAATTAAGCTTGACTTTCACCAAGTTTCTCTTTTAATTTGATTGATTCATATACTCCACAAAATCCAGTTTGATAAGATTTGGGAAAGAATTCAAGCTAACATACAGATTTGACTGTTTCATATATGGACAATGGCTTGAAAAATTGTAAGAAATTTTCTAAATTCTCTACAACATTCAGGTTTTTACTAACACACACTACCAAATTTTAATGTGCAATAGCAGCAAAGCTGCCCGATACATACTGACTCTGCTAAACCTTCTAAGGTTCATTTCACCCAGAAAATATGGAATTGCAAGGTACCATGGTTTAACCCCAGCTGGCAACTAAGCACCACGCAGCTGCTCACTCACTTCTCCCACCCCGTGGGATGGGGGAGAGAATCAGGAAAAAAATAGAACTTGTGGGATGAGATAAAGACCGTTTAATAGGACAGAAAGGAAGAAAATAATAATAATGACAGTAATAATAATAATAAAAAAATGACAATAATAATAATAACAAAAGAATTAGGATATACAAAACAAGTGAGGCACAGTGCAATTGCTCACCACTTGCTGACAGATGCCCAATTAGTTCTGAACAGCAATCCACCCACCTCCCCCCAGTTTATATACTAGGTATGACGTCCCATGGTATGGAATACCCCTTTGGCCAGTTTGGATCAGCTGTCCCGGCTGTGTCCCCTCCCAGCTTCTTGTGGCCCTCCAGCCTTCTTGCTGGCTAGGCATGAGAGGCTGAAAAATCCTTGACTTAGTATAAACATTACTTGGCAACAAGTGAAAACATCAGTGCGTTATCAACGATATTATCATACCGAACCCAAAACACAACACTATACCAGCTACTTGAAAGAAAATTACCTCTATCCCAGCAGAAACCATGACACAAGGCTACACATGATTTCAGTAAGACTACTATTCTGAAAAACTATCAGTCCATACAGTTTTTATCCAGAAAACTAACATGCAAAAATAATAAGCCACAGATAGTTCTACATAACATTGTTTGCTCTGTCTAGAAGAAACAGCCCTTTCTATCCAGTGCAAACATGTACACAGGAAATAAATAAAGGGAGATTTGGCAGTAACTCTGCCTTACGAACAAGCACTCATAAGAGATATTCAAATCTAATGATAAAAAAGGTATGAAAATCTTCTAAAGCCAATGGGTTAAAAAAAAATTGGAAGAGGTTAACTCTATATGAGTAACATATAAATAAACATGTACTGTCATCTTTGCTGTTGTCTCATTATTAGATAAACTTAAAAGGAAAAAAAAGGCCAAACCTGATATTGCAAGATGTTTGGTAAAATTTGTTGTGTTACTGCGTGTTCTTGTCTGGATTCATCTGAAAATCTTCCTCCTGAGCAGAAGTCAAGGAGTGAACAATACTCCAGAAGTCTTATCTAAATTGAGTATTAGCTTCATTTTTATGAAGTCACTTTGTTACTTTCTGTTAGCTCAGCATGAAGAATAGTGTTAATCTTACTAGTACCCTTATCAGATAGCAGCAAGGCAGTGTCATCAGCATACAAGTAAATAAAAGATTTATCAAAGTTAAGAGAGAGGAATTATATGCAGACCCAAGGAACAGAATAAACACTTGAACAACTCCAGTACTGATTGTGGCATTTGAGGAAAAAAAACCACAAAACAAACAAAAAACCAAAACATCTGTGGCTTCACTCTGTTGATTCTTTTTGCGAAATAAGAGTTCAGTCATATCAATGCTAGGTTATTAATACCAAACACAGAGAGTTGCCTTCACAGATATCATAATGAACTTGTGTAAGCGCAAAAGGTTCTCTGAGTGGAATGTCAGTCTTGTATTACAACATATTATCTGAGGAGCAAAGTATTTCATTTGTAAAATGATAGAACTAGAAAGTCATCCGTATATGATCAAGGGCCATTAAATAAAATTGATTGCGAGAATGGACAAAAAACCATCTGGGACTCCTACCTCTAATAGAAAGGTAAACAATACTAAGAAATAATTCCAAGGAAATTAAAAAGTGAAATTCTTATCATGTGACTACTACAGACCTTTTTTCACACTAAAACTTTAACCACTGACACTCATTAGCAAAGGCAAAATAAAATTTATCATCTTTCCAACTCGCTTCATCTTCTCTAGACAGATATGAAAAAATCCATCCATATTTGCTAGCACAGGGATAAAGTAATGTATGCTTTAATGAAACAGATTATTATTATTATTCAGAACTTGACACATTTTTGCTTTGTTTGAAGCTACAGAATTAATATGAAATTATGTATAGCTAAAGAGGGCTGTCAGAGGAATCAGAGTTTTTAAGGGAATCACTTTAACAATTGCAAAATAGAGTGCAGAAGTCATCTAACCATACTGTGTATTTTATTTTGATGTTTTCACCATTAGCACCCTTCAGAGAGTTTGAAATTTCAGAAAGAAGATTAAAGAAAATTGAATTACATAGGAATTTTGACAAAGTAGTGCATTCATAAATTCCACTGCAAATGTGGCAGCTTCCAAGTGAATGACTCATTTCAAGAATGCAAAGAAGCCTGTATCCTGCTGCAAGATAACAGTGACACTTACTGATTTAACACAACCCCAAGCCTTGGAAAGTATGAGAGATAGTTACATCTAAGTGAGCGGTAAGCATCTATTTTCAAAATTGTATTAACGACATTGATGTAAAAAGATATCAAGCACAATTTCAATGAAGTTTTGGTTTGGGATTTTTTTGCACAATAGTACTTTGTGTTAAAATATGGAGACACTTTGTTTGCAGAGTTTATATAAGACTTTACAGTGGAACTTGGTGCCCAAGCAGAAGAATCCAATGGCATCTCAGACATGTAAGGATCACCAATCTCAACATTAACTGATTCAGAAGATCACAAGGCTTTGTGTAGAGCTGAGATCATATCTTAAACTCCTGTGAAAGACTCTCACATATCCCAGGTTATATAAAACAATATTGCATGCACATGTTTACACAAATGAATTGCCCACCAGTAATTCATCCCAAACAGATTCTTATGCCTATATGTAGTTACTGAATAGCTTTGCTGACATTTGCTGTACTATTGGGAGAGTACAATACTAATAAATGTAAGAATGTCAACCCTATCATCTTCTTTTACATATTTGCCACATGCAGGAAGTTCCAACTAGCTAGATTTTTATTTTTTTTTTTTTAATTCTAGTATCCAAATTATAAATTAACTAATGCAAGCTTATTGTATTGACTAAATGATATTCAAATGTCAATTTTTCATACAACTAGTTGAAATAAATAAAAGCAAATTTATAGTGGTAATTGTATAGCCTAAAATAGAATTAAAACCTCTGATAAAAGCATAGCATGATGGCTAAACATTTTCTAGGAAGTAATTAATCCTGATGTTCAAACACAGAAGTCCATTCCTTTGAGCCCCTTATTTAACTTTTGGAAATGCAGGTAATCAACACCTAACCTAAGGATATTGTCAGGTAATTTGAAGTATCTGCTTGTGCTGTTGTTGCACTATGTAGCACACATTGTCCTCAAAACTGGCATCACTAATTAATATTTTATTGCAATATAAGCTTTAGAATCTCTACGTCTACATGCTGTCTAAAAAAATGTGATTGCTGATTACAGTCAAAAGAAACAACTGTTAGAAAATGAAATTTGGTATGCTGCTTTAAATTTTTTCAGTCTTTCAGCTAGTACCCAGCTAAACCAGGAGCAGAAACAGATGTTATTCAAATTGGTTTTACAGAGATCACTCAAAAGTTTACCTGGGGAGTAAATGAACATTGCTGTAGGATCTGGCATTATATTTTTATGGAAAAGAAAAGCTGGTCAATGAACCTTGAGCAATGAATGTTGCATGCTAATAAGATCACCTCTAAGACATATCAACTTCAAACCCCCAGGGTTCAGGGAAAGACCAGTTCTAACACTGAAACTTACCTGTTCATACTGCTCTGGAAATACAATAGCCTGTACTTTGTAAAAAAAAAAAAACAAACAAACAAACAAACAAACAAACAGATAAAGCACATTTCTTTCAAAATTACAAAACATACATGTGTAGTCTCCAAAAACATAGACCCCAAAGAGTTTTATATAGTCTAGCAACACGAGTAATGAACTGAATTTTCGACCACTTCCTGCTTGATACCAATACTGGTCCATTCATTCAATTCATGCACAGCACCTGACTAAAAAAGCTTATAGACATTTGCTGTAGGCCATCATATGCAGTTGCTGTAAAGAAGAAAGGTCAATTTTAAACTTATTTTCCAGTGTAAGTCCTTCCCAAGGAATGCAGCTTGAGAAATAGTATAAAGGTGGTTAAGTCAATACCAGCTTGACTCCACTGCCATCTGTTTATCATAGACCTTTCAACAGCTGTTTTGCACTCTTCTATTGACTAAAGGATATTAATATTGCTTGACAACTGCCTGATGCATGAAGTAAATGGTTATCTCATTTTTTCCCTAACAGCTGTTGATTCATCCATGCTAACATATTTATGGAACATCCATCATGTATTTAAAAGGTGGACAGCTTCCACTGTACTTTTGGTGGGAGAATATTGGACAATGAAGAAAGGCAGCCAGTAGAAGTTAATGACAGAGCTATACAAACAACACTTAAAACTTCAGTAACCTGTACATCAATCACCTTTCAAAGATGACTTTTTCTCTGACTAAAGAAATTGCAGGTTAGTAGGTAAGACATGTTGCCACAATACAACTTGAATAAGTATCAGCTTCCTAGGTTACTTTATATCATTTTCTGTGAATGTATTTGTTGTTTTAAAAAATTCTCCTTGTTTTCTGTGCTCCAGCAAAAAGGTAATGCATAAGCAACATATAAGTCAAAGAAGAGAAGCTATTTTAAATTATTTGCTGATAAGGGCTTCTGCAGTTGAATGGTTGGGCAATGTATACATGCATGCAACAAAACAAAGTTTAAAAATGAAATCTGAGCACTAAATGAAGAAATTAAATATCTGGTTATAGCTCACACAGGCTTCTTATTTCCCACCATACATTTTCCCAACCCCTGTGAAACACCTTCAGTTTTTCAAATTTGGGCATGGAAGAAAAGCTTGTCCTCTTATCCTTTGTCTCCTTTCATCACTGAGCACGTTAGAATTAATTGAGTCCACTGCTTCTGTGTCCTGTACATTTTTCTCTTCAAGGGTTTTGGGTTTAGCTGGGGAGGGGAGTCCACCTTCTATAGATTATTTTTCCCTTCTACAGATTTATTTTTCCTTTAGGTACTTCTCAAAGATTCCTTTAGATATATTTGAAGTCTCAAAAGTTGCAGATCAATAAAAGAAAAACAAAGAAAAGCAGCCCTTAACATAAGTTACTATTCCATTGTAATTACTTAATGGAAGAAGTAAAAAAAAGAAAGAAGACATACCGTTCACATTTAGTTTTAAGTTTTTCATCTAAAAATAACTTTGTATTAATTCAGAATAAAACTATACTACAACTGATTTTTCTAAAGTATTGTTTGCTTCTAATTTAAAACTTTTTGATGCTTTTAGAATGACTAGGTGTAGTGGGTTGACCATGGCTGGCTGCCAGGTGCCTACCAAGCTTCTCTATCACTCCCTTCCTCAGGAGGACAGGGGGGAGAAAATAAGATGAAAAAGAACTCATGGATCAAGATAAAGAGAGTTTAATAAAGAAAAAAACCCAAAGGCTGCACATGGAAGGAATGGAAAACAACAGATTTATTTTCTATTTCCTATCAGCAGGTGATGTCCAGCCACCTCTTGGGAAGTAGGTCTTCAGTACACGTAGTGGTTGCCCCAGAAGAAAAATGCCGTAATATCAAATGTGTATCCCCCCCCCAGCCTTCTTCTTAGCTTTTATTTCTGAGCATGACATCATATGGTATGGGATATCCCTTTGGTCAGTTTGGGTCAGCAGTCCTGGCTATGTCCCCTTCCAAGCTCTTGCCCAGCCCCAACCTACTGGCCTTTGGGGGAAAAGGGGGAATGTTGGAGAGACAGCCTTGATGCTGTGCCAGCACTGCTCAGCAGTAGCCAAAACACAGCTGTGTTATCAACACCTTTCTAACAACCAATACAAAGCACAGCACTCTGATGGCTGCTATGGGGAAAATTAACTTCATCTCAGCCAGATCCAACACACCCATGAAGTCTAATTTAGATGGCAGCAAAGAATTCTCTTTGTCCCTCCCACCTTGACTCTCCTTGTATTTTTGCACTTGCAATGACAACTTCAGTCTGAATTATGGGGAAGGTTCAGTGGATTTACATAAAATAAATGTCAAATACTATATTCTTCATCTCATGTTCAATAACATTTCATAGCAATCGTAAGTCTTTTATCTTAAATTATATCTCTGCCCCTGTGTTTTTTAATTGCCTTTTCTCCTCATGCTTAAAAAATTTTAAAAATTTTAAAATACACAGAAGACATAGTAGCTTCCTCTCCCTTCTCCTGGGAACCAGCAATATAAAGTACAAATTCTCTCTTCGTCACACTAAATAATCTAAATACTTTTGAGGATCTGAATTCTTAACAGTAATTCTTAAGAGTAACTAAATACTCTCAAAGTATGATGCAATAGATATAGTGATTCCATGTTCTAAGAAAAAACTACGCTACGTAAAACAAACCAAATTACATTAAATGAAAATACTTCAAAACTATATGAATGTTAGTCTGGGTATAAGTAGCATTTCTCACTGTTAGAGATCCTGAAATTCAGAGTAGGGTTTTAGATACTTAAATACACACATTTATATTCATTTAAGTGAAATAAATTCTTTTCAAATGGCAAAAATGAAATCTATTTGCAAGTTCTGTTTAAGGAAAAGGTGAAACCAAGTAGGACAACTACTACTATAAAGTTTCAAAGCAAATATGTATTGTCAAACTTTTGCTGATTTCAAACAGTTTTTGAGACTGTTTCTGAGACATTGCCAATATAGTATAATCAACAGTATCATAGCTGACAAATCTGTCTACAGACAAGATCCTGAACTTTCAGTCCTTACTTCATATCAGATCCTAAACTTCAGCTCATACTGTATTATAAAACTTGCCTTTACAGCTAAACCTTCTTGTTTCCAAAATAACATACAATATCATTGAAGACCTACTCAAATTTAGTTCTCTGAGGAAAGAAAATATGTCGGATATCTGGCTTTTGTACAATGTTTTCCACAGAAGATTCACAGTGGCCACAGTTGACCATTGAGGCACCACTGAAATAATTATTTAGAAATTAGGGATAGTGGTCATGTATAAACTTGCTGGTGGCCACATTTCAGATTGAGATGAACCAAGTTCAGGCTTCTGCTTGTGCAGGATTGCTTTCTCCAGCACCCTGATGCATCCTTTGTTGACAGTATTTTCTCCACGTATCTAAAGCCATGGTATATAAAGCATTTCCCTTCATTGAACAACATAAACCACAAATGAGAGGATAATTCTGAGAACAGATGTGTAAAAATTATTAAACTTTCACCTCAAAATTCAGATGAAATTTGATGGGTGTTATGTCTAATGTCATTATCACACTGAGCAAACATGACTTAAATCAAATATTTAGGCTTTATGTGCTATATAAGAACATTATGAATACAAAAGATATAAAAAAAATATAAGTGACCTAAATGAGAAACAAACATAGTCATATAGTTGTAACACAAATTAAACAGGTAGAAAAACCATATCCTTAGACATTCCTTGAATACTACTCTTGTACCTTTTTTTTCTAGCCTCCAGTACGGTCTATGCTGGTTCATGCCACCAGCTTGTCAGACCTTTCACATTAAGTTGCATCTTATGTGTATCTGTAAGAAAATTTCTAAGAAGAAATGAGTAACCTAACAGAAAAAAAAAAAAAAAAGAGAATTAATTATTTGAAAGTGTGCTTTTTCATGAAAGTGTGCTTTTTCATGGAGTATTCCTGTAGTATTACAGCTCTGTCTTGGAAGTCACGGTTTGATGGAACACTAAAATCTCTTCTCAGCTTAGGTTTATTGAAGCTCCCACCATTCACACTGCAGAAAGTATGACATTTCAAGTCCTTTTATGTTTTCTAAACACATTTATCTCTTTAATTTTCCCTTGCTTTTTTTACCTAGATCCTTAGCTGAATTCAGTTGTGTAGTTTTATCATTTTTAAAAAGCTTGTCTTTATGAAGTTGAATGAATCTATCCATGTAGTTTATAAAGCTCTTTTGTGCTCCTGATAAAGACTTCTATATTTTTAAGTAGTTATTGCTTTTGGTTTTGTTTATTATACAATGCATGCAGAAATGTAACCTAGTTAGGATACTGTTTATGAGAGAACTTCCGTGAAATCTTTGAACTGTGATCAGCTGAATATTTTGTAGGGATTAAAATAAGAATGGCTCCTCTATTTTTTCTTCTTTCCTGAATGAATCTTTGGAGCTGTGCTTTTAAGTCAATTGTCTTAATTCACTATCCTGTTACACTAATAGAAGTCTACTGTTAACTCCAGTAATTTCAGAGTCATAATGCTGGAATAAAGGCCTGATTAATGAGTTCCAATCTATTACATTTCAGAATGTATTTACTCACAAAGTTTTCAATCAACGGCTATACTTTGTTGAGTTTGTAAGCCATTATTCTTTTCTGTAAGCTTTTATGTATTTCACAGTAAAGCATTCTCCACTTGAGGTACCTCAGGTGGCCTGCCAAACTTGCAGTGAAATATAGAAATGGAAACAAAACAAAAAAATCTATAAAATCCGAGTTCTCCTGAGAGGGCCGTCATTTCTATACCTACTTGAGATACTATTAGTGTTTCTAACTGTAGTGTAAATTTTAGACACAACAAAACTGGACACCTTAGGAATATATAACATAAACAGCTGAAAAAGAGTTAGCTAGTTTTCAGCCTTTGTCAATATGTCAAACATGAGGAAATTTGTTCAGCTATACTAGCAGGGTCAAATGAACATGAGATATAAAGCTAGGTGACATATGTGTCCAGAGGAGAACATAGTTCATGTTTTCACTTTCTCCTTCTTAAATGTATTCAGTACACCTTCAGCACAAGGCATTTTTTTTAATCTCTTGGACTGTATTTCAGGTTAAAAAAAAAAAGAAAAAGAAAAAATTTAACTGCATTCTGATGGAGCATCAGATTAATGCCTGTCCCTCTCAGAAAACTGACTCAAAGGGGTTTAGGCCTTGCAGTATTTACTGTAAGATCGTCCTGGATATAAAGTGAAATTCACAATTCCAGTTGTGAATTCCAGCCAGGAAGACTGGCTCCAAAACGAGCATAGGTTTGAACTTAACTCCTAGTTAATACAAATACCTAATACAAGACTGAGTATAACAGAAATATATATTCTAGATCCACATGTGTGAATATTGTTCTAAAGGCAAGAGAATGTTTTCTTCCTCTTGCTACAGCTTTTGAATATGGGGTACTGAGGGATTATTTGAGATTATCAGGTAGAACCCAGTTATGTAATTAAGCAAATAATTACTGAGTTATGAATTAGTAACACATATTTCTCCATTTACAGCCTCTTAATGGAGCCAACTTCAATCTTCTGTCCAACAGAAAATAATAATAATAGGCAAAAACTTCAATGGTCAGGAGTGAAGCACCTTTCACTATTAATACAAATTTTTTCAAAGCTTCTAGACCAACCACATGTATAACACACTTCATATGAATTTATCTTTTAGGCTTCATTATTAATGTAACCATTCAGAAATCCCTTATAAAAATGAAACCCCTAAAGCCAATATTGGTCCTGATTATCTAGGAAACTTTTCTATTTTCTTTAGAAAGCCAGACTTTTGTGGTGGCACATGTGGAAGATGGTTTAAGAAACCCAAGTGTAGCAACAGTTTTGAAGGAAGGAAAGAAAGGTGGGCTACCGCCCACATGGTGTACAACAAACATATGATGTGAATAATATAAACATAATGCAAGCTTGGAACTGACACAGAAAAGATAGTTTATTTTCTTTACTGTGCCTCTTCTATCTCTCTTTTCACTTAAAATTCTGCCATGTCTCCAGCATGTAATTGTAAACCAGTGCACAACACTGCAGCCTTCCTGGCTTTGAGAATTACAGTAAGAGGCAAGGGAGAATATTTGCAGTATAAACCAGACAGTTGACTCAGAGATGAACTGCTATAATTCTTGTTCTCAATCTCTTCATTAAATTGCCTATTTTACCACTATTTTACATTGTAAAGTTGTCTAAATAAATTTTCTCAAAAAGAATACCGGAAAATGCTTCATGACAGAAAGCCAAATTTCATTCTTTATTTTAAGGGGGCACCACCACTTCTGTTATAAAGCCATATTTTTTTATTAAATAGATCTAAGCTGACTAAAACTTCCAAGGGATACTTTATCTTTCTCCTTTACCTCAAAGAATTTTAACAAATTTTAACAACACATTCTCAGCTAACTTCCTCTTTCATTTTATTTTACCATACTCTCATACACATAGTGCCACTGTAACTTAGTGTCTTTTACAGAACTGTAATTGCAGTTTACAATTACATTTTGGGGGGGGTTTCTCGGCATGTTTACTTCAATAAACAGAAAATTACCTACCTGAAATGGCATGTTCAGCCACAGCAGTTTAAAGTACAATTTTTTTTTCTAATTTTTATCTGAACAACTAAGAATGGAAGTGATAACATGGTCCCACTAAGGTCAATTTCAAATTTTTTATAAACCACTAAAGCCAGAATCTAACCCAGGTTTATTTGCAGAGTTGCATTGCCGGTAGTTGATTAAACATGTGAAAACATCAAAATTCAAGTGCTCTGAGTAAGATGTTATTCCCAGGGATTCTTTGAGGTAAAAAAAAAAAAAAAAAAGTACTTAATAGTCACAGTTATTATTTTAAATTTATATTTCCTTAGGGTAGGAAGCATAGCAGCATATGTGAAAATCATAGTCCACCTTCAAAGCCTTCATCCATGTGTGTGTACATATGGAAGACAGCAAGTAACAGTTTTTTCAATAAAATTCATCTTGATGCATCCACAGATGGATGTTAGACTTTTGCATCACAATACATTTAGTTGAAGATTTTTATTCTTAATCTACAGGGAAGAAGTAATAATGCCAACACAAGATGAGCTGGCAAGCACCTTGCATTCAAATGGCTAAGTGTGTGTATTTATTTTAGCATGTGGGATTGATTACATAAAGAAATGACATGCATGACCCTTAATCACATTCATAAACAATTCCTCACCTATATGGCCAGAAGAAAAGCAAAAAAATTCAGATGAAACATGATTTTTTTTTATTTGATAAATGCTGTTTCTGTATTTTTTGATAATTTACATAATTATGGAAACCAGGATACTAAAAAAGACCTTAAAATGGGTAGTTTACAATTTTTGTCAGTCTCTGGGATATCTAATTTATCTATGATTCTATAAGGGAAATTTGATTTATAATGATTCTTGAATATTTACTGTGATAATGAGTAAAGATACCATGGAATTCTGGTTTTTTATGGCTGAGATTGGATACATCTATGGTCTAATTTAACACCACAATCTCCTGCTCTGTGTCCCACTCATATGCATGAAATGAAAAGTCTTCCCAATCTCTATCTCTTAACTTGATCATCACCCCTCAAATTCACCAGATTTATATCTCTGTTGGTTTCATTAGAGATGCTTAGTTGGTAGATCATATTTCCTGGACAATGTAGTTTAAGCCAACAGTTTCTCAAATCTGGTTTTACCACACGTCTGAATTTCCATGAGAAAGAGCTAGGTGGTTCCTTATGTCAGAATAGAAGAAGTTTATAGCCAGGGTGAAAGATCAGATCTTTATGTCTCAGATGTGAGCTTAACGTGACATATCCTGTAAGTGCTCACTTCTGTTGACCCTGAGGTAATACAGATCTTTCAGGTGCTCCTCTCCACTTATTAGGACTTAGAAGTTATTTTTGCATTTAAACAATTACACCACTTCTAGTTTCATCAGCCTTCCATTCCTTGGCCTGACTTAGATTTGACTTGCATGTTACAGTGTGATTGAGTGGAATAAAACAAACTTAACTACATGCTGCCCACCAAACAAATATTCCAGAGCATCAGATGAACCAGTTACCAATTCTTTTAGGCTACTAATACCTTTGCTGATATTTTCAAAGGGAATGTAGACATTTTGATTTGTAATATATAAAAGTACTTAAATATTATTTGTGTTCTTGCCATTTCAAATTTCTGTCTGTGGCCTTTCTTCCAAAAACCTAGCAGAAACTACAAACAAATTGCACATAGATCATCTGACTGTCAATCTTAACTGTTGGAAATCAGTAATTATCACTTTTTAAATACTGTGATGCCAAAGTCTCTACATTACTGTGAGTGTTACTACAGTCATTTTATCATTCATTTAACAATACTAACACATTCTGAATTACTACTGCAGTCTCAAAAGAAGGAAACTGCCACTGCTGTTTTCTAATTTATTTGAACCAGGTAGTTTGAGATTTGTGAAAGGAAAAACAAATGTCACATATAATACCTAAAACCCTAGCCACGCTCACTGGCTTCCTGTGTTGATTAACTGTGAATAAAAGAGAACGTTTGACACATCTTTCGTAGTTCTTCAGAAGGATTCTCATAGTGATAGACAGTGCCTATAGCTAGTGGGTATGGCCTAATATTTGAGTTCAGTATCAATGGCATGCTTCTGTTGTGTTTTGTTCTTAGGAAACTATGTTAATAGAATACAGAACTCTTGATTCAATATACCTCTCAAGTTCTTAGCCTTGGATTCCCTAATTTGTTCTTTCCCTCTGTAAGCAACTACACAACTATACAAAGAAACCACTGTTTCTTTGAATTATCAAAGGCAAGTACTGTTAACCTTATCTTAAATCAGCAGTATCAGTGGAAGAACTCTTTGAGAAAACTTGCTATGATTAGATGAGACACTAACTTTGGGATGACAGCTATGTATAGATCTCAGATCCATTTAGTGGAAAATTCTTTAGGGCATTCTAATAGCACAGAGAGTAATTACATATGTCCAGACAAACTCAGAAATAAATAATAAAAAAGTCTTCTAAGTATATTAACTGAATCTCCACTTTTATAATAAGAGCAAATATTCAGATGTCTGCCACACTTCAAGTCTAGTACACCTGGATGCAGATTTGTTTTCAGGGACATAGTGAAGCAAGGGCTTTTTTACAGTTAGTATCTTCCTTCAATATAATGGCTCTCCTTACTGCATCATTGCATCGCAGGACCTGCTCTAAGTCTGTTCTGGTGGTAAATCACTCTTAAGTAGTCTAAGTGCCCATAATGTTGAAGCGCAAAATGTTCTTACTGAGGAACTGAGCCACCCAAGTCTTCGGGTCTGACTACCTGAGAAGAAAACCAGAATTTTACTCCCTCCACTTAAAGCCTAAAATTGTTACTCTTTTAGGTCCAATTAAATCAGATTATTGTTTTGAGTCTGGCCTCAGAAAGGTCAAAAAACTACTTCTCTAATAGAGCCTAGTATAGCAATTATGACATCAAATGATGAATTCCTCACAGAAAGTTTGCCCTAGTAAATGATTTCCATGGCTGTATTGGCTCTAGTGAATAAGGCTTTACACCTAGGTAGAAAAGAAGAGGCAGATGTGATTGCAGGTGTGGCATGAAAGGGCCCAATTTGTTATCTGTAAACATGACATTGTATAACATGGATTTTTATACCTGATTAAACAAAATACCTGAAGATGTAAAGCATGAGATGGGGAACCAAAGGAACCTTAGTAGACATAGTAGATATACGAATGTAGATAGGAATTGTTTAATAATTATTTAGCTTATAATGAAGTTAAAGAAGTTTCAGTAGAGGTAGACATGGCGCAAGGGGATGAGAAGTGATGCTTAACGTTTGCATTGTTGAGGCTGGCTGGGACAGGAGATAGTCCCTGATAAGAAGCAGCAGTCGACCCCAAGAACCAGCCAAGACCGGCCTTGTGATTTGGACAAATGCCAAGGGACAACTGAGTCTGCGCAGGGACAGAAGGTTAAGAGTTCACCGTGAAGAAGACATACAGCCTTCATCTTCATGACCACCAGACGACCACCATAAGGAGGCACTGTGCAAGTGCAGTTGAGAGGGCACTATGGAAATGACTTCTTGAAGCTAATTTTAATATGAAGCGGGGATAGGTAATGCCTATGTATAGGCATATTGCAAAACTCTATGTATATGTAACACTTGACTATATAAATTTAAAGTGAACTGCCAAGTCATCCATGCATGACTTTGGTGGGACTACCCCCCGTGCTGCCCAGCGCTGAATGAACATACCTACTTTACAATCTCACTGATTGTGGAGTCTGTTTTCCGCACGTCAAGCAGATGGGAAGCAAATGCCCTCTTCATCTCCACACCTGACACCCCTCCCCCGCCCATGCCTGTTTCTCCATTTCCAAGGGAGAAAAGAACAGAATAACTGAGTAACATTTGTGCAGAAGGATTATTTTACAGGGACAAATAAAATATATACTCTCAGAAAAAGAAACAAGCAGGAATGACAAAATGAATTAAAAATTAAGAATTCTTATAACTAAGACATAAAGACTAACTGTAAATGAAGGTTTGACTGTAGCTCTGGGTGGTGCTCACCTGAGCTCTTTCTTCCAACCAATGATATCAGAGTGAGAATGCAGTGGAAACAGCTTGGTGTGGCACCCCAAGCAACATGTGTTTGTGCCATTGCAGCTGATAGTCAGCAGGAGCTTGTCTTCTGAAATAAGGTGGTGTTCAAATTTTGAGGAAAGGAAACTATGTATCCACAGTGTTTCCAACACAAATAATGATGCCCCCTAGCGAGCTGAATATTGAAATGAACACAAAGTTTTTTTAAATTTAATAGGGAAAAGTTAAATTAAAAAAGGAGATGTTAAATCAGAAAGAATACTTCTGAGATACAGTTCTGCTGTAAAGTGAGGATCAAAAGAGGAACATCAGCCAGAATTGACACCCAAGCAGAATGTTAATTTTGTTGTAATACAGTATGTATACTCAGACTATTTAATCTTTAAGACTGATAGCCTTTCTCTTCTCTTTAAACCGTTATAAAAGTACTAGGTTTTCACAATGAAGTATCCATAATCACGCAGTTGCATTTCCTGAATTTCTCCCCTATTCACAAATATTAGCTTTGTCTTAGGTAAGGAGTCTGAATTATTTCTACTTGTTTACTGCCAAGGGGTTTTGTGAAATCCCTGCTTTTCACTCATTAGAAGCTTTGTAGGTTAAACTTTTGATTTTATTCCCAGGCCAGGTTCAGGCAAACTCTTAATTAAAACTGCAATTAAATAAATTGAGCTAGTATATTGTGTTGTGTGGAGTAAACTTTAAAAATTCAATATATTCTGTATATTAATTGTTCTAGCAGATTAATAATGACCATTTGAAACTGTGTGATCTATGTGATCTCAGTGTTGCTAAATTAGATCCCTATTTTAGAATATATCAAATATGTTTTCAAAAATCATTATGGTTGTCAAAATGCAAAGACACATAAGAGAGAAGGCAGAGGAGAGAAAAAAAAAAAAAAAAGTTGAAAAATTGCTGGAGAACCTGTAGACTGATTTTTCTTTTTATTTTCTTTAGCAAGATAAACTAGAGGCTGTTGTGTTGGGAAACATTTAAAATGCCCGTTGCATATAAATAGGAAAAAGAAAGTTAGATTATTTGTGGTTTGGCTTTGCAAATTTGAAGAATCTGTTATTCTCTATCAACTTTGCAATCACAAGCAGAAATGTTAGAATCATCTTTAAGTATGGTTTATTATAGCCAATGAAGCTTAGCTTATCTGTATGGAGAACAGCTACTTGGTGATAGTGTAGCATACACTACAATGGAGTAAGCCATCTTTTTATTGATGACAACCATTCCTTTATACTGTTGTAGTTATATTCTTGTACTACTGCTTTCAAGAGTGATTGACGCAGTCCTGAATATGCCTGTGTTGTCTCACCATTAGTGATAGTATCACAAACAAGCTGCATAGGCTTTTTGCCAAGTAAGCATATTTGCAGACCATGGCAAATTGTCCAGCTTATTAAAATATCTGACATATTAATTAGATATTTTGAGAAATTTTCAAGGGATACAAAGAATTCTCTAAAGCTTTTAGGGAAGGTGGGATTTCATTGTATGAAACCCAGCATTAAGAGTGGCAAAGGAAATTTGTGGTCACAAGTACATTCAGACTGGTTAGTTGTGGTACTTGCACCAGTCCTCCAGCCCTGGAGGGAACCTAAGAAGTAAAGACAACTCTAGACTAAACCAGCATCAACACAGGTCATCCAATATGCAGATGGAAAAACCCTATGTTCAGGATGCTCACAAGTAAGAGCGACTTAACGGTTCATTTAACAAGTTCATCTATTTGTTTCTAGTAGTTTCTGTACTGTGTTGGACCAAACAGCTCAGAGTATCCTCATTAGTTTTCAGAAAGCACAAAGAAAATAAAGAAAAATCACACTAAGTTTAAATCAAATAGCGAATTATGCATTAAAGGCAATGGTAGTTTTAACATTAGGAACGCTTGACATAGGTGGTCAGGGAGGCAATGAGGAGACATGCTCTCCTGTGCCTCTTTACTTACCAGTAAGGAATAATTGGTCAGGGATGTGAAGGTCAGGGCAGTTTTGGCTGCAGCAACATGAAGTTGGTGGTGTTTGGGATACTGAGGAAAGGGAAGAAGGCAGATAGTAGGATCACAACCCTGGATTTCAGGTGAGAGGACTTTGGTCTCTTCAAAGACCTCCTTGTAAGACTCCTATGAGATATGGGCCTGGAGAGAAGAGGCACAGAGAAGAGCTCATGGATTTTCAAGGATTAGCTTCACCAAGCTCAGGAATTGTCTGTCCCAGCTTGCTTGAAATCAAGTTAAATTGACAGGAGGCCTGCATGGATGAGCAAGGAACTCCTGACAAAACTCAAACATAAAAAGGTAGTATACTGAAGGTAGAAGTAGAGACAGGTGGCCCAGGAAGACTACAGATAAACTGTCTGAGCATGCAGGATGGATTTAGAAAAGCCAAATCCTGCCTGGTGCTGAATCTGGTGAGGAACATTAAGTGTAACCAGAAAGGCTTTTACAAATACATCATCAAAAAGGGAAGACTATGGAAAATGTGAACCTGCTGCTGAATAGGGAGGGGTGAAAAAGGACAGGCAAAAGGCCAAAGCACTTAATGACTCCATTGCCTCAGTCTTTACTTGTAAAACTTGTCTTTAAGAATCACAGGCCCCTGAGAACTTTGGAAAAATCTGGAGCAAGGAAGACCCTCAGTGGAGAAGGATCAGATTAGAGAACATTTGAACACATTGGACTTCCACAGCTCCGTGGAACCTGATAAGATAAACCTGCAAATGCTGAGGGAACTGGCCAAGGTCACTGTGAGGCTACTGCCAATCATCTTTGAAAAATTGTGGTGATCAGGGTAGATGCCTAAGGACTTGAAGAGAGCAAATGTCACTCCTATCTTTAGGAAGGGCAAGAAGGAAGATCCAGGAAGCTACAGCCCAGTAAGCCTCACCTTGATTCTTGTGAAGGTGATGGAGCAAATATTTACTGAAATCATTTACAAAGATATGAAGGGCAAGAACGTGATGATGTGTAGTCAGCATGGTTATACAAAGGGGAAGTCATGCCTGACAAACCTGATAACCTTCTGCAGTGAGAAGACAGACTTGGTGGTCAGGGGAAAAAGCTGGATGTGTTTTATCTTGGCTTTAGCAAGGATTTTGACACTATTTCCTACAATATCCTTATTGAAAGACTGATGAAGTATAGACTAGAAAAATGGACAGTGAGGTGGACTGAAAACTAGCTGAACTACTCATTCAAAGAGTTGTGGATCAGCAGCATGGACACTGACAAGAGGCCAGTGACTAACTGTACTCAGAGTTCAATACTGTGGCCAACACTGTTTAACATCTTCATTAATTACTTGGATAATGGGAGAAAACACACTGTCAGCAAGTTTACAGGTAGTATAAAATTGGGAGGAATGGTTCATAAACCATATATTTGTGCTGCCGTTCAGAGGGACCTTTACATACTCAAGAAATAGACAGAGATGAACCTCACAAAGTTCAACAAAAGGAAATGCCATGTCTTGCACATGGGAGACAAATAATCTCAGGCACAAATACAGACTAGGGGCTTAACAGAAAAAAGGCAACTTGGCAGAGAATGGTATGGAGATCTTCATGGACACAAAGCTGACCATAAACTAGCAATATGAAACCATTGTGATAAAAGGCCAGCAGCCTCCTGCAATGCATTAGGACATAAGTCATCAGCAGGTCAATGGAGGTGGTCCTTCCCCTCTGCCTAGGGTTGGTGAAACACATCTGGAGTGCTGGGCCCAGTCTGAGGTGCCAGAGAGACATGCATATAGTGGAGTTGAGTCCAGCAGAGAGCCATGATTAAAGGCCTGGACCATCTGACATATAAGAGGAGGTAGAGAGAGCTAGCACTGTTCAGCATGCAGAAGTGAAAGCTCACAGGGGAAAATATTATGATATATATACCTGATGGGGAAGGGAGGAAGGGTTAAGAAGACAGGGATAGTAGACCTTCTCAGTGTTTCCCAGTGGCAGGACAAAAGGCAACGGGCACAAAGTGAAATATAGGTGATTCCATTTAAGCATAGCTTCTTTACGGTGAAGGTGGTCAAACACTAGGGCAGACTGTCCAGGAAGGATGTAGAGTCTCTGTCCTTGGAGACATGCAGAACCCAACCAGATGCAGCCCTGAGCAACCTGCTCTAGCTTTAAACAAGAGAGTTTGACCAGATGATCCCCAAAGGTGCCTTCCAACTTCAGCCATTCTGTGGATATTTAGCTGCCCATATCAGGAACTGGTTAGCACTAAGTGATTAGTGATTCTTTAATAAGGCTTTAATAAGTGATTATTTAATAATCCACTCAGTGGACGAGTTTTGGTGTAGTTACTTTTTTATTGTTAAATTTGATGTGATATAAAGTCTTTCCTACAATATGAATGCAAGTTTAGAATCATCTTAAAGCTTAATGCTGTTGTTATACACTTGTCCCAATCCAATGTTGGGGAAGGTTTCAATATGATCCCAAGAGATTAAGATACAATTGAGGTCAAACGCTGTATACCCAAAAGACCTACTAGTATCAAAAGTAGAAAATAGTAGCAATAGGATACAACGGAAGAAAAGGCAGAAATCAAGCAAGCAGTTAGAATAGAGTTGCAAGGATGGTCACCACCATAGATCCATGGTGTCCCGTTGTTCCTCGGTCGTGGGTGCACACCACAGCCTGTCTCCATGTTTATTTTATAGGGCATATTCCGATGAGGTATGCACATACGTATTGTTCATACACTGTTCACAAGCTGCAGATTTTGTCTCTCACAGGACCTTTGTGTGATCAACACCAGAAACCACTATCTTATCTCAAAGACTACAGTTTCCATGAGAATGGTAGCCTCCACATTCTTGTGTGCTTGTTCAGTCCATTTCCTCTCCTGAATGCCTCAGTGGCCTAGTAATCGTCCTTATGGATGGAGGAATGTCCTGCTTAGACAGGCCATCTCAGAGACAAAGGGCTTGCGATAAGCAGTTCACAATCCTTGAGATGAATGGCTTGAGATGACAGTCCAGTCTCTCACACCTAAAAATCTTTGAAACAAACAGCTCGAGATAACAATTCTGTCTCTTACAACACCGTCTTCAGCAATAACACCCACTTTTAGAGGGTACTTTTTCATATCTTAAGAAAGAAAAATATTGTGGATGGAGATATTAATAAAATGCTGATTATCATTAACTGTTAACATAAATCACAGTTTGCCTTTTCTGAGTCTTGATTTTAATAAATGAATGAATGAATCTTTACATTTTTTAAATTCGTTTAGATTATATATTTTTGTGTACCTGAGACCTGTCCTTCATGGAACCTTGTGACTTAAAATAAAACAAAGGACTAGAAGAAAACAATTACATTGAAGTTTCCAAGCCATGTCACTGCCTTACTGCATAGTGCCACCTGCTGGTAAATATAATAATTTTGGACTGTTTATGTTTTATTGCAAGTGCTTGCATTGATTATAACACTGAGGAAAAGAAATATGGAAGCAAAATGGTGAACCAGCTATATTCTGACCTTTAAAACAATTCTGATTTTACTTTTAATATATATTCTGTCAAAAAAAAAAAAAAAGGAATATAGATAATCATACTTTTCCTGGTCTATTGCCTTCTTCCCATGCCCTAAATGTTTTCAATGGTAAATGGAAGGAAATACTCTTTTCTTGTTTTAATTGCACAGATTATTGAAAAACTGGAATTTCCACAAAGTACGTTTTCTGCTAAATAGCCATAAAAAAACCCATAAAAATTTTGGTGGATACTCAGTGACCTCTATGACAAATAACTACATCTTTACAGAGATATTTATTACATTTGAAACTACTAAAGAATGCCATTCGCATGCAAGATTACTCTTCAACTTTCCTGTGTCACTGATGTCATGCATAGAGTCATTTCTTATTCTTCTAGAGACCTTTCCACATCCTTTTTGGGATAAACCAAAAGTAGATATACAATGATTCTCTATTTTTCCTTCATGTGTGCACATATTTTTGGCTGTATTTTAGCCTTTAGCCATGTTAAATACCAACAAGCAAGAGCTTAGTTACAGTACACCATCCCTGAAAGATCTTCCAAATTCATGATATCTATATAGCTTAAAGATAGAGCTAAATCCACAGGGCATAATTTCAAAAACAATTCTTAGCATAGCTTAATTTGGCAAGTGTCTGAAATAGACCCAGAGTTTACACTTCCATCATGCAGCTAAGTACAAAAGCCCCTTTCTCCTCAGTTCTTGTTCATATCCACATCATGCAGCTAAGTACAAAAGCCCCTTTCTCCTCAGTTCTTGTTCATATCCACATCATCATATTCCCAGCAACACTGTCCAACTACAAGAACCTTTGGCTTCTCCTGACTTTTTCTGAGGGACATAATCCATAGCCACCCAAACAACAGGATTACTGAGGATGGCATCATCTGATAGATAACACAAAGCAACATGCAAAACACACCTAAAATGCAATCAACTCTCAAAGAATAATGCTTACATCCTGCTTCAGGGGCTTATAATTAGTTTTGATAGTGTAGAAAGTTCTTTACTTGCTTAAGTCTGTGAATCTTTTTCTTTGGTATTAAGCTCTTCCCATGTATGTTAACTGGTCCTTACTTTGCAAGATAATGTCACAAAGGAGAGAGGGGGTGGAGGCAAGGAGACACTTAAGAATAAACATTCCAGTACTGCCTCTGTTTTATAGTAGTGTTCAAGCTTGGGCATTTTAAAACTGCTTCTCCTTTTAAATGTCTATGGTTTCTTTTTTTTCATAAAAAGGTCTTTATATTCATAATGAATGTCATCCACAAAATGAGTTACCATCAACTCAGCTAGCAATAGCAAAATTTTAAATAAAATGTGTTCATAATATCCTTATTAATCTTCAAGATATTTCTTAAGTCATTTTCTTCTTCTGCATGTCAAGATCCACCTTTCTGCTAGTTTTGGCTGGGATAGAGTTAATTTTCTTTATAGTAGCTAGTATGGGGCTATGTTTTGGCTTTGTGCTGAAAACAGTGTTGACAAACAGGGATGTTTTAGTTACTGCTGAGCAGTACTTACACAGAGTCAGGGCCTTTTCAGCCTCTCACCCCACCCCACCAGCAAGTGGGCTGAGAGTGCACAAGAAATTGGGAGGGGACACAGCTGGAACAGCTGACCCCAACTGACCACATGGATATTCCAGACCGTATGACATCATGCTCAGCATATAAAGCTAGGGGAAGAAGAAGGGGGTGGAGGTGGGTGGTGGGTGGGTGTCTTTCGGAGTGATGACATTTTGTCTTCCAAAGTAACTGCTACACGTGATGGAGCCCTGCTTTCTTGGGGACAGCTGAACACCTGCCTGCCGATGGGAAGCGGTGAATGAATTCCTTGTTTTGCTTTGATTGCATACACAGCTTTTGCTTTACCTATTAAACTGTATTTATCTCAATCCATGAGTTTTCTCCCTTTTCCTCTTCCTATTCTCTCCTCCATCCCACTGTGAGGGGAGTGTGCGAGTGGCTGTGCTCCTTAGTTGCTGGCTGGGGTTAAACCATGACAACCTTGTAACGTAAATGAGTAAAAAACGCTCGTGTTTTTCTTGAAATGTAAAGGTGACACATCTCACATTCCAAGCTAGCTGTGTTACTGGGTGGTGAAATACAGGAGGTGGTGGCTCAGAGGCTGTGGAATCTCCATCCTTGCAAAATACTCAGAACTGGACTGGTCAGGGCCCTGTGCAGTTTTTGACTCACTTTGAGCAGAAGGTAGGACTAGGTGACCTCTGGAGGTTCCTCCCAAATGAAATTTTTCTCAGGTTCCTATGCTGAGTTAATTACATACATTAAAATGATACTCAGTGTTTTCATGCCCAGGGACATTCATTATTTATCAAATGCTGATAACACAAAGAACATAGGTGACATTTTTTAGAAAAAGAAATCACATACTTAAAATATTGCCATTATATCTGACATTTACTCTGAAGCTCAAGGTGCCAAATGCACAGTGATGAGCTTTCCAGGTATTTTACTTGACAGAGGGTATGTTTCAACTCAACAGTTATGACCAAATCATTCCCTGATATTCAGAAAACCAGAGGAGGTTAAAAAATTTATAGAAAAATTATTACCATTACATGTCAGGCTTTACACTGTCTTCTGAAGAGAAGAGGTAAATCAGTTAGTCTGACAGAAAATTACAGGCAGGAACTCTTACTAAGAAGAGATCTTTTCACCTAAAGACCTGGAAAATTAGCAAAAGTAGCCAGTTCCTCCATAGTCCATGACATAGTTTGGCTTTTCTAATTAACATTAACAGGCTTGCTTATGTGTACCAATACCATGAAGTCTTCTCTTTATTAAAACCTTTCCAGATAAAACACCTCCTCCATGTTTCTACTTATCCTTCCTCTGTAAAGTGATCAGAATACCAGCAACGCTAATATATTGTAACAAAAGCACCTTTAGAGCATGTAGCAAAAAACCCAAACCCACATATTAAAATGGCTGACTTGGTGAACTTTATGTTCCAGACTTCAATTATTCAGTTTTTATTGCCAAATTTCTAATGACTTTTTCATTTGTGTTTAAATCCCTAGACCCATGCTGTACAAGCAGTTCTGGGGACCAGCTGTTACAGCAATATGTATTTGAGCAGGGATGTTTAGAGATGAACAGAAAATAACATTCCCTTCCTCTGAAAATTCCAGAGATTTAAGAAATTATTCCAGTCTTTACCAGGATGAAGCAAATATGTGACTCAAAGTTTCTTATTCTAAAAACAAAGAGAAAACTACACAAAAATATAAAATAAACAATAACCAGCCATCACTGCACTTTTTTAGAACATTTGAAATTAAAATTATTCCCAAACCATACCATCAGTGTAAACCTTGCCTTCTGATATGCAAAAGCTTTCCTAAACATTAGACCTCAACTGTCCTTCAAAGCCTTTTTTGCTGTCAGAGTGGCTCAATGTAAAATCATTACCCATGGAATGGAAAATAGGTCTCTTACATCTCCTGAAAACACCATCCCATAAGACAACTTCCATTTCACTCTCTACTGTTCTATAGGATGTGTATGTGGTGGGTTGATTATCTTTTGAACACTGTAATCCTATTTGGAAGCAGAAGTCTCTGCTTCCTTAGGGGTATCTGTCTAAGGGCCTTCTCAGTGCGAAAGGGAAAATAAGTAAAGAAGGAAGCCAAGAACTAGAACATACAGAGTGGCATGAGTGGATTTGCCATCAGCAACGGGAGTTAGACTGGGGGTGTACGTGCTCCTGGCCTGTGGTGTCAGCTACTGGAGCGAGTGAGATCTCAGCCTCAGCCACTGGGGTGGGAACAGCATTTCTCCCAAAAACTAGCCACTGGGAGAGACGAGGGTGCATGAAGCGAGTGAGGGGCTCAGTGCTGGTGGCTGAAGCAGGACCCTGGGTCACAATCCATATGCCTGGAGGTGAACACTTAGTAATTTAGGGCATAACTGTTAAGGACTAAGAGTTCTGTGTATATAGTCATAGCTAGTGGTGCTATGTAGGAAAGAACCATTAGCATGAAGTATGTTCTTAAAGAGCGCTAATCAAAGAAA
The DNA here is from genome assembly GCF_929443795.1 of Astur gentilis. NCBI lineage: Eukaryota > Metazoa > Chordata > Aves > Accipitriformes > Accipitridae > Astur > Astur gentilis. The sequence continues at coordinate 41,478,749 of NC_064919.1, forward strand.
ACTTTGTTTTAAAGTCTAGAAGTCCTGGATTTATCAGTCTTCTAAACACACCTATTATGAATGATCTCTGATTCTCTAACTGATATATACATACATGCATACACACAAATATGTGTGTATATATAAATATACACAACACATACTCAGTTGCAACATTTCAACTACTGAAGAAAATGTATGCTTATTGGAAATGGGAAAAAAATGTGACAAAGAGTGAATTCGATTCACACAGTTTGGGAGATACAGGTTTTCCTTCACTTCTAAAAAAAGCCCTTCCTAACCAACCAGCTAACATAGCCAAACAGACTAAAAGTGGTACACAGTGAAACCTATCCCAATGGTTACAGCCATTAGTTTTCTAGAGTAAATTTGGCTTTCTTCCTAAACTACTGATGTAGAGCCCAGAATTTACTGTCACTATACTTGTATCTTTCATCTTTGTATCAATGATACAGAGATTTATTCTGCACCACCTCTACAGACTGAAGCAATGCTGCTATAACCATATTCTTGAACTGTGTGCTAAAAAATGCTTGTCCTCCCTGTGCCTTTTTTAAATTCCATCATTTGACAAGAACTTTCTCTACTGTCTGATACAAAGTATTTTATTATCATCGACCTTTTTCTTCCTAAGCAGTCTAACTGCAAGGATTAGCTGTTCCAGGATTTTGGCTGCTAATTTTGCACTAATTGTCATGTGTGCAAGGGCTATGCAAAGTCTCTAAAATTTCATTTGCAAAAAGAACCCTGCAGTTTTGCTTGCAGGGATTAAAAGTAAACTCTCTCCTGAAGGTTCACTGAGGTTCAACTGCAGGTTACAGTTTGAGTTTCAACTGTAGGTTACATTCAGTTTTGTCTTGTTAGTTTTAATTTAGCCACCATTCTGTTCCTGACTTGCTCTGGTGGCTGTAAAGAAAAGATTAGCAGTGCTCAGAAGTGCATACAACTTTGCAAAAATAAATGTGGGCTTTGTATAAGCAGTTTGCATTAGCAGTTGAAGACATCACAGTAGATAGGAACACCACAAAAAAAGGTAGCCACTAATAATTTACTGTACTTCTCCTGTTTCCTGTTAAATTCAATGCACAAAAATGAATAATTATATTCAATGAAGATGCAAACCTATAGTAAGAGACAACATGAAATTGTACTGTTCCCAGGAATTGCTTCAGGATATATTCCGAATCAGATCAGTTCAATGCTTCAAGGAAAGCAAATCAGTTTAGTCACTATACTACCCAGGGAAAGAATGTAGCATATGTTATCCCAGATCTTCTGGGCCATGAATACAAAATATGGACACAGCTAAACCTGACATCCTCTTCAGACCCTATAACAGAAAAAAATAAAATAAATTAAAAAAAAAATCTGCTACTCTGAAGTACAAGCAGGAAAATGTTTATGCTTATTTTTAATTTAAGCTGAAGGATATTTTTTCTTCTCCAAATATATTTTACTCTGTATTTTTCCAAATTTCTCTCCACGTTTTCACCATCACTCTCCTTATTACTTACTACTCTCTACTAACATATTGAGTTGTGAAATATCCATTTCTTGTACTTGAGGCTATTCAAGTTCTTCCTTTTCTGTTCTGCATATAACTTAGTGTGGATAACAATGTCAGCCTGAAATTGCTCTTTTATCCTACTGGCCAGTACACTTACTGAACTAAAAAAAACAGCGCCGTACCAGCTGTGTATACCTGCTGTGCCTATAACAGCATGCTTTATCTGAGCTGTATAATCCTTCTCTAATAAGCATGACAGAAAGAGGAGAGATGCTAACCAATTAAAAAACCTGTGACTTAGATAAATCATTAAAATATTTTCTGATTATAGGCCAGCACTAGACAGAATTAAAACTCAGTATTAGAAAATATTCTAGTGTCAATATTGATATGACTCAGCATACTTGCTCTGGACACAGATCAATAGTAAATACCAAATTCACAATCACTTTAAGCCCAGTTTATTACTTGCTGCAGGATGCATTGCAACAATCTTCTCAATTCCACAGATGGGCTCTGTGGCTTTTCTTTCCCAGTCAGACACAAGTTCAGCCTGTCTGAGCCCTTCTTCACTGGGGTCTGAAGTTTCCCCAAGGAATACATGAATCCCATTTTTCTTAGCATAGTTCTGTTACCTCGGGGCCAAAAAAAGTGCCTATGTCCCCTGACTTCCATGCCAGTGCCGCTAACACTGCATTCATTTACATCTCTGGGACACCGTAAACTTTTTCTAGGTGTCAGATATCTAGCACACAGATTTCCATTGATCTCATCCCCAATTCAGCTGCATCAGTGCTAATTAAGCCGTTGGTAGATATTTTGGAGGCTGGTGGAGACTAAGGAGTCTCTATTAGCAGCCTTACAGCTACTTTTGAAATAGCTGAAGGAGCACAGTTCTGAAGAGTTCTCTTGCTGCAGTACCTGAATGCACATAAGGCCTGAGAGAGATTATATCCAGTACTAAACTCTAGCAATGAGATAGCATTCCATTAGATTCAGCAACGAATATTTAAATGCTGTTTGCTGCTGTAAGATACAGTTGACCTGCACTGGAGATAAAATTCTGCACTAAAGCCAAGTGCCTGATCAAGCAGGAGAGGAAAGTAGATGGACACTGGGATGTTTCCCAATTGCTAGCACAGTATACAGCCGAGATTATTACTGCTCTTTACAACAGCAGATCCATTCACTCTCCAGAGTAGCAATATCACAGAGGTGCAATGATCCCAGATGGAGTGAAGATAAGCTCCTGGTTTCTTTTGTATAAGTCTCATTAGGAAGACCATTTTGCCACACTATTTATCATCCTGATGGGAATTACTTTTCTGTGTGCTCTGAGTAAGAATAAAATCAGGATATGAAGCCAGAGGAGAAAAAATATCTATGATACTAGCATCCTATGTTCTTTCCTGTACCCCAGTATTTGGAGAAACACAGCTAAACTCTGTTTTCATCTTCAAAGCATTCAAATAGCATTATGTAATTAACTTAAATACCACCCTCTTAATAGGCTTATTAAGTGGACAATAGGACTTGTCTTCTGTGTGCTAGTGTCTCTCCCCCAGCAAAGGATCCATGAAGAAAAGAGGTGATTGCAACTTTTTAAATCTAACCAAATTAATGATAAAAGATATCATATGGGGGTGCACATTTTCCTGATCTTGTATAAATTACCATAAAATTACTATAAATGTGTACATAAAAGCTATGTAATTTTTTTCTCGCGGGTTTTCTGATAACAATGTAATTGGTTCTGTTTACTGGTAAGTAGGATGCAATGGCAGTGAAGTATGGAAGGAACACCAGCAACAATCTTCCGTTTGTCTTCCAAACACAATTTTTCTGCTCCTAACTCTGTTTTATGGAATAGAGAAAATGGTGCTATCAGGAGTTATTTTGAAATTGACTGTGATAACTTATATGGTAACTCTGCTATTACTGCTTGCCACCACTGCAATTACACTCTGCCATGATATATCTCCTATTTATATATAAATTAGAAAACCAATGACAGATAAATAATGCTTCTATCTAAACTGTTCAAGAGTGAAGGGTTGAACTACACATGCAAAGAAAATAACTTCATAAACAATGCTAAAGGGTGCTGGATAATGTAAAACTTTCTTTACATTCATTGTATGTACAGCCAAACTTTTGAACCCATGTGTCCTGGTTTCAGCTGGGATAGAGTTAACTGTCTTCCTAGTAGCTGGTAGGGTGCTATGTTTTGAGTTCAGTATGAGCAGAATGTTGATAACACACTGTTGTTTTCAGTTGTTGCTAACTAATGTTTAGTCTAAATTCAAGGATTTTTTCAGTTTCTCATGCCCAGCCAGCAAGAAAGCTGGAGGGACACAAGAAGTTGTCACAGGACGCAGCCAGGGCAGCTGACCCAAAGTGGCCAATGGTGTATTCCATACCATGGGATGCCACATCTAGTATAGGAACTGGGTGGAGTGGGGGTGGGGGGATCGCCACCAGGGGACTAACTGGGAGTCAGTTGGCGAGTGGTGAGCAACTGCACTGCACATGATTTGTGTATTCCAATCCTTTTATTACTACTGTTGTAATTGTATTAGTGTTATCATTATCATTATCATTTTCTTCATTTCTGTTCTATTAAACCGTTCTCATCTCAACCCACGAGTTTTGCTTCTTTTCCCGATTTTGTCCCCCATCCCACTGAGGGGGGGGGGGGGGGGGGGATTGAGTGAGCGGCTGTGTGGTGCTCAGTTGCTGGCTGAGGTTAAACCATGACACCATGGAACATGTAACAGGCTTCAAACCATCAAGAATTATTCATTTGTCAACAATGAAGCTAGTAGCAAAGCTCACTCCAACTTCAGTTATCAGAATTTCCTCCAAGTTCTCCCATGTAAGATGGCTCATGGCAATTACAACCCAGTCATTGGGTACAATCTAAGACAAATATTTTGAACAGAAAACATCATCATAGTCCAGAAACAGATTAGTGAAAACACTGACCTTTTGCAATGCTGTCACATCCCAATTTCTCAGGATGATGACTTAGGTTCACCAATTCCCAGGTCAGGATTAAGGTGAAATGACACCAGGGATCCTCTAACTCACAAAACTGAACTTTTATTTGCTCACAAGAAGAACTGGCATGAAACTATTTCAGTAAACTATGTAACATGTGCTAACCATACATCACCAAACATATACTACAGGCCTTGTTTATTTGGGGATCAATTTAGGGAAGGAAATAAGGAGAGCCCTCCCATTGAGTCATGAAGTTCAGAGCAGACCCCCTTGCTTTCTAAACTCCTTCTCAGAGAGGAGCCCAGGGGCAGCTGGATCCACTCCTAGCCCCAGAGTTGGTCAGTGGTTTTATATCTTAAAGGGATGAGGTGTACAGATTGGGGGGGCCGGGGGGGGGAGAGAGAGAGAAACAGAGAGAGAGAGAGAGAGAGAAAAGAGAAAGATTTCACAGGCCCTGGGCCCAGCGTTGGTCCAGTCAGTGTAAAGGTCCAGTTCCAGAGGGTACACAAACACATGGGGGCTTCAGTTTGTGTCCTTTTATCACCTCCTTAAACCTCCTTCATGTGGGCACTCAAACTCATTAGGCTAATTAGGTGTCATGCACAGTTCGTGCTTCCAGAGCCTTCAGGCAATGGCTTGGTGAGCTTGGGGGTCGTTGTTTGATCTTTAGTCATGCATGGTGAGCTGCTCCACTCAGCCGGTCAGAACAGGGAACTGTGCACCCTCTGGCACATCCTCCACAGCCTGTGGCTGACCAATTTCAAACCTGTGGTGTTCATTGTTATGCAGGGTTGGTTGTTAGGCAGAACTTGCCCCCCCACAATGTTTCTGACATTAATTCTTTAAGTGTCTTACAACTGCCTCCTCCCTGCCCCCCTATCAATATATAAGATTGACTCTTCTTTATCAGGACTTGAACCTGAAGAAGGATTAGCCATACTTAATGGCAATAATCTCTCCCCTGCCTATAACAGGCATGGGTATATGAACATATATGTTATCATGGGGTATATGAGGCTATGCAATAACTAGTATGCGATATCTAGCTCTTCAAGACAGGCAGTTGTTGAGAAGCTTTTGCAACTAGTAGACTGAAGCCCACATGTTGTCTATGCATGGACAAACTTATCTCTGTCTGACTCAAAGGGAGAGTTTTTTCACAGCCCTCAGAAAAGGGAAAGGGTACAGGGGAGAATACTGGAACAACACATACACCTCCTACCTCATCCTAATCGTGCAGTAGGATGCATATGACTTAGTTGTTATCACAGAAACATGGTGGGATGACTCCCATGACTGGAGTGCTGCAATGGTGGGCTACAAGCTCTTCAGTAGGGATAGGCAAGGTAGAGGGTGTGGTGGGGTGGATCTCTGTGTTAGGGAGTGTTTTGACTGTAGAGCTACACGATTCTGACAACAAGGTGGAGTGCTTATGGGTAAGGATGAGAGGGAAGGCTAACAAGGCAGGAGTGCTGGGAGTCTGCTATAGACCACCCGACCAGGTTGAAGAGACAGATGAATCATTCTATAAGCAGCTGGCAGTAGTCTCAGAATCGTGTGCCCTTGCTCTTGTGGGGGACTTCAACTTTCCAGACATCTGCTGGAAGTACAACACAGCAAAAAGTAAGCAGTCTAGGAGGTTCCTGGAATGTGTGGAAGATAACTTCCTGACACAGCTGGTGGGTGAGCTAACCAGGGAAGGAGTTTTGCTAGATCTACTGCTTATGAACAGGGAAGGACTGGTGGGAGGTGTGATGGTCGGAGGCTGTCTTAGGCCTAGTGACTGTGAAATGATAGGATTCTCAATTCTTGGTGAGGCAAGGAAGGTGGTCTGCAAAACCAGCACCATGGACTTCTGGAGGGCAAACTTTGGCCTCTTCAAGGCACTGGTTGAAAGAGTCCTTGAGAAAGGGTCCTGAAGGACAAACGGGTCCAGGAGAGATGGACATTCTTTTAGAAGGAAATCTTAATGGCTCAGGACCAGGCTATTCCCCTGTGCTGCAAGATGAACCACCAAGGAAGATGACCAGCCTGGCTAAACAGGGATCTTTTGCTAGGACTCAAGAAAAAAGGGAGAGTTTATCATCTCTGGAAGAAAGGGCAGGCAACTTGGGAGGAGTACAGGGATCTTGTTAGGTCATACAGAGAGGAAATTAGAAAGGCAAAAGCTCAGCTAGAACAAAATCTGGCCACTGTTGCAAGGGAGAACAAAAAATATTTTTACAAATATGTTAACAGTAAAAAGAATCCCAAGGAGAATATCTATCCTTTAATGGATACAGAAAGAAACATTGCCAGCAGAAATGAGGAAAAGTTTGAGGTACTTAATGCCTTCTTTGCCTCAGTCTTTAATAGAAAGACCAGTTATCCTCAGGGTACTCTGCCCCCTGAGCTGGAAGGCAAGAAGCAGAATATACCCCCCTTAATCCAAGAGTAAATAGTGACATACTACACGATCTGGACACTCACAAACATATGGGACCAGATGGAATCCATCCAAGAGTACTGAGGGAACTGGCGGAGGTCCTTGCCAAGCCACTCTCCATCATCAGTGATCCTGGTCAACAGGGGAGGTCCTAGAGGACTGGAGGGTTGCCAATGTGAAGCCCATTTTCAAGAAAGGTCGGAGGGAGGATCCAGGGAACTACAGGCCTGTCAGCCTGACCTCAGTACCAGGGAAGATTATGGAACAGTTTGTCTTGAAAGCACTCACATGGCAAGTCCAGGACAAGCAGGGGATCAGGCCCAGTCAGCATGGGTTTACGAAAGGCAGGTCCTGCTTGACCAACTTGATCTCCTTCTATGACCAGGTGACCCACCTAGTGGATGAGGGAAAGGCTGTGGATGTTATCTACCTGGACTTCAGCAAGGCCTTTGACACTGTCTCTCATGGCATACTCCTTGAGAAACTGGCGTCTCATGGCTTGGACGAGTGTACTCTTTGCTGGGTGAAAAACTGGCTGGCTGGATGAACCCAGAGGGTTGTGGTGAATGGAGTTAAATCCAGCTGGTGGCCAGTCACAAGTGATGTTCCCCAGGGCTCGGTTTTGGGGCCAGTTCTCTTTAATAGCTTTATCAATGATCTGAATGAGGGGATCAAGTGCACCCTCAGCAATTTCGCAGACGACACCAAGCTGGGAGGCAGGGTTGACCTGCTTGAGGGTAAGAAGGTTCTACATAGGGATCTGGACAGGCTGGATTGATGGGCTGAGGTGAACTGTATGAAGTTCAACAAGGCCAAGTGCTGGGTCCAGCACTTCGGTCACAGCAACCCCATGCAGCGCTACAGGCTTGGGGAAGAGTGGCTGGAAAACTGCCCAGCAGAGAAAGACCTGGGGGTGCTGGTTGACAGCCAGCTGAATATGAGCCAGCAGTGTGCCCACGTGGCCAAGAAGGCCAGCAGCATCCTAGCCTGTATCAGAAATAGCGTGGCCAGCAGGAGCAGGGAGGCAATTGTTGCCCTGTATTCGGCACTCCTGGGGCCGCACCTCGAGTACTGTGTTCAGTTTTGGGCCCCTCACTACAAGAAAGGTGTTGAGGTGCTGGAGCGTGTCCAGAGGAGGGCAATGAAGCTGGTGAGGGGTGTAGAGAACAAGTCTTATAAGGAGTGGCTGAGGGAACTGGAGTTGTTTAGTCTGGAGAAGAGGAGGCTGAGGGGAGATCTTATCGCTCTCTACAACTACCTGAAAGGAGGTTGTAGTGAGGTGGGTGCTGGTCTCTTCTGTCAGGTGGTTGGAGATAGGATAAGAGGAAAAGGCCTCAAGTTGTGGCAAGAGAGGTTTAGGTTGGATATTAGGAAAAAAATTCTTTTCTGGGAGGGTTGTCAGACATTGGAACAGGCCGCCTAGGGAAGTGGTTGAGTCACCATCCCTGGAGGTATTAAAAAAGTGAGTAGATAGGGTACTTCAGGACATGGTTTAGTGGGCATGGATGATGGTCGGACTCAATGATCTTGAAAGTCTTTTCCAACCTAAATGATTCTGTGATTCTGTGATTCTAAGATTTCAATATCCATTCTACACAGTGTCACACAATATACATGCATTATATAACTAGGAGAACTTAAAATGATGAACAGAGAAGATGCCCTTAAATTAAGAAAGCCTAACTCTGCATCATTTTTAAATATTCATATAAAAATATATTAAAGAAGCTTTCTCTTGACTTTGGATTACTTAACTTTTTTCCCCCTTATTTCATGGTATAAACTTTTCATGACTTAGGTAAATTTTTCATCTTCTACTTGAGAGAAAGCATGCCCAAGTGCTTATAACACCAATAAATGATCAGCATTTAAATTGTTATGTTCTCAGCTGGACTGAAGTGATTTTATTCAAGTACAATAATTTTCAGATTCCAGCTCTTGCCTCTCAGCACACTGCCTCCAAAATGAACTGAATTTATGTTGTATTTTCACAGGCAAAAATCCTGTAATCACTGTGGCATCAGTGCTGGTCCCAGAACAGGACTTGCAGTCCTAAGGGTTAGTTACACTGCACTGCCACATACTCCACTCTTCATAGATCCTAAGCTTGTCTCAGAGAAACAGTGGAGTGACATTTGACCATAGTGGTCCAAGTGCTTTTGACACACCTTTGAAACTAAAAGCTGTGAGAATGCAAGAACTGAGAGGGATCAGTTCTCTCAAGCTTTCTCCTCTGGACAGCCATGTAAGAGTACCCTGAAAAGGTTTTCTATCCAATTAGGAGCTTTATAAGTTACTACGGTATGGGTTTTTTTAGATTTCTTTATGGTATTTATAGCTGATCTATATAAATACAGACAGTGTTATCACAGTCTAGGCATAAGACAAATATCAGGTACCCAAACACTAAGGATATCACCAGTTCATCTAAGTGTGAGCCACTTTCATCAATATCAAACTCTGGTGTAGATTAAATGCCGGTAAATTGTGAGGATGTTTTTGAGTTAATGTCTGGTGATAAAGTGTTAAATAAAGCCTGACATACTTCTGTCCCATGATAGCCATGCTCTCTATGCCTTAATAAATTGTTCTCATCTAATACCAACAATCATGCTTCATTAAAATCCTATTTCTTGATTAATCAGTTTATAAATGCCTTGGTTCTAAATGTCTCACTTTCAAAGTTCTAATTTATATCAAATTGAATAACCTAAAATTGTGGAACAATTTTCCAAAAGTGGCCTAAGAACAAGAATAGTGCTTTCTATGCCAGAAGAACCATTTTCATTCTTTTAGTCTGCTACCTTGTTATTCAAAAAGCATGTTACATCTGGATAAAATTCTATTCTACACACTCCATATGGGTGTGTCAGAATAAAACAAATTAAAAAAGAAAAAAAAAAAAAAAAAAAAAAAAAAGGAAAAGTGAGTTGCCAGGAAGAATACATTCTTTCAAGTACAGCTAGTGAAATATACAGCCTGTCTATAGTAAAACCCAGTCTTCCAGATTATATGCCAAGGCATTTTGTTTCTTTAAAAAAGCATCATCAGTAAAACAGTGAACTAACACAGTGATAAGAGTGTCTGATAAGTGAGGCAAGAACCAATAGTAAACTCAATGGCATTTTTCTCTCTGTCTGTCTTCTAAGGAATGTGCTCCAGACAAGTGTGTCATAAAGTCAGTGTCTAATAAAAATTCCTAAATACACAATACACAAAAGAAAGTGGTTCATATTTCCATTTTTCTTTCATATGGGAACTGACTTCTCTCTTTGGAATTTGTCATGTTTATGCAATGAGGTTTCTTTTTACAATGTTTAACTTTCTACCAACCAGGGAAGGACTTTGAAAAAGTGTCCATTTTATAAAGTATGTTTTCTGTTGAAATGTGAGTTGGTCTGTGAATCATGGAAAAAAATAGAATGCATGTAAGACTACTTCAACTTCTTTAGCCATGGAAGAAAGGAAAGACAAACAAATTCTTTCTATGAACAACAGTCATCTTCAGATTTTTTTTTTTTTTATATATTTATTTTTTTTTTAAGCAATTCCATTTTTTCCAATTACTTTTGAATTTTTTTGCATTTTCAATTCAGGATCTCTATGATTTCCCAATAATAACTCTATGATTTCCCAAGAATGACTAAATGAAGTCCTCATCTGGCAGCTACTATTATAAAAACAGATGTTTGCTTGCATATGGTTATTTAGAAGAAAATCATAATGTCATATGAATGAAGAAAGGGTTAAATCCAAATATGTAATTCAGGAGAGCATTCAGATTTGATGGGTTTGTTTGGCTGAGCTAAGCCAAACCCTGGATCTTTTCTTTGTCCAGTGGGAATTTCTTACAAAGTCTTCATGGATTTTTTTTGCATTTGACATTCTTAACAGTAGCCACAGGCAGATATAGAAGACAAGGAAAATATTTTCATACTTCTCTATTCTACAAACAGTATTGCTTTCCCCTGCAGAAAACAGAAGTTTTACAGACATGTCTGAAGGACTGGGCTTAGTTACCAAGGTAAGTTAAGTTACCATTTAATAAGAAAAGATATATATAGTTATAGTTATAGATAAGTGTATACATATATATGTTGCAAGGGAAAAAGAAAAGCACATATATATATGGTGAATATATATATGATTTGGTATATATAGTACCAAACCCAATGCCTGGATAATTTATTTTTGTTTTCATTATACAATTTACAAACAAATTGCATTTGTATAACCTTATCTCAAATTGTTTCAGGCAGTCTCAACTATGTTATCGGTTTAGCAAAGCTAACTATTGTGCAATAATAATTTACTCTGTAATTAATTTCTTAAGTTTACTTTTGAGAAAGGCTTGCTTCTGCACAACACTTGAGCAACCACTCTGAAGTACCAGAAACAAATCTGTGGTTTAATTTTGGTTTCCACTAGTGACGAATATATGGGAGAGTGCAAACATATTCCTGTTTAGTAAGATTAATTGTGAACCCTGGGGTTTACAATTAATGAATTCCACAAGACTTCATGTGCAAAGGGTATTTTATTTTTAGATATTACTACTCTAATATACAAGAAATTGTCTGTTCTTTCTTAAAGGACCAATGCTTTTAGGAGACATCTCCCTGTTATGGTATCTCACATACTTCTTTCCCACCTCTCAGCATTGTCTTCCTTGGAAATATTACGTAAGGTTATACAGGCTAGCTCCAGAGAAACAACAAATGCAGGCCTATCAAAAAAAAAAAAAAAAAAAAAAAAAAAGTATTTGTCACAATGTAGAGCATTTGATTAATAAAGGTAGAAGTAGATAAGTCCCTATAGCATGCTGAAAATAGAAGACAACGACCATACTCAACCCTGAATCAGAGTAGCTTTTAGAGATATACATGGAATATTTTCTGTGCCCATTTTCCTTAAAAGAAAAACAAACAAACAAAAAAACCACCACGGAATTTACAACACCCTTTGGAATGATTTTTTATTAGGCTTAGCAATTTTTAACTCAGACTCACAAATCTGTCCATCCTTCAGCATTACAAAGTTTTCTACAGTTTTAGTGTTTGAGCAGTTTTCTATTGTGACTTGCCTCATGTCTAACTGTATCACTTTCAAGAGCATAACATACCATCTTCTCTGTAAATGTACATAGAAAAAAACAGTTGTAGGCAAGGTTAAGGAACAAGAGCTTGTGTGGTTTTTTTTCACAGAAGCAAGGATTTAATTTTAGAGTTGCTCTCAGTAGCATCATAGATTTTTGCGGTGTATTTCAGTTTATCACTGCATCTGCATCCCATTAAGTCTAAAACTACTAGAAAAAATTACTTTCATGGCTCATTGGCTACTGTTTGCACTATTGTTGCATATGCAATTGGAACAGGAAAAAGTTTGCTTTACTAACATCTCTTGCATTTCTTGAAGAATTTTATTGTGTTAGGAAAAAATGTGCTTTTAGTTCTGGCTAAACAGGGCTATTATAAATGAGGTATTTACTTCTATTTCAGCCATTCACATCCTAATTTTGATTGAACTTTTTGTTAATCTTTTGAAGAAATTTAATCTTCATTATTATTTTGAATGGGGAGGTTCTGCAGTACTAACTCAGAAGTGTTTTCCCCTTCCTCCCCCTATTCCTCTTCTACTGACAGAACAGTAGAAATTATGAACTTATATCTTTAATCATTGTCTTTAAGGAGATCACGGTTAACTATTTTTATCTACAGTTGAGTAAGTGTAGAAAGAAGTCTGTTTCTGTTTACCTGGACATTGGTGTTTTGCCCATATGGTCAAGGGTCACCAGACTTGTGGAAGACAAGCAAAAGTAGTCTATGTACCTGCTCCGGCCAGAGAACATGTATATGGAATCATCACCTGTTAGTAAAACTACTGTTCTTGTTAAAGTTTAGTTTCATCTAAGCAGAATCCAGTTCATGCACCCAGAGACAGCTTTGCAGTTTGAGTCAAGAGGGAAGACAGAGGTTTCTTCACAACCATGTTTTAAAAGTGTAAATCACATTACGAAAAACATGTGACGGGCTTAAAATGTACATGAAATGTTGAAATAAACTCAATTTTTTTTTTTTTTTAGTTCACCCTTTACTTTTCTGCTTTAACAATTTACTCAGTCTCTTTCATGAGTTTTTGCCAGAGTACTAAGGGATTGGCAGCTCTATTTTTAATAAAAATCAAATCTTTATATAAATGCAGGTTTTCTGGACCTGAAAAAAAAAAATCAAGGACTGTGTAACACAGCAATAAAATTGCAAGATGCAGAACTGCTAGGATTGCTTGCAGGGAGTCTTTGCAGGAGTCTTTGCAGATCTAGGTCCTTAAGACTGCCTTTACCTGTTCTGACCATCCTTCTGAAGTAATCCAAGTCAGCTACACACCACAAAGTACATACAAGACAACTGCTTTCAATTTGATAGCCAAAGCAAAGAAGTTGCTCAGTATCTGAAAATTTTATTGTTGTCAATAAAGCAAATGTATTTAAAAAAAAATAATAGATCTTTTGATTGTCAGTACTTCAACTCACAGATCAAACCAGTTCTTTGCTTTTAGAAAATCTTTTACACACCCAATGCTTACTTCCATGTATGCTGCAAGACAGACAGATTATAGACAGAAGAGTTAAATGACAACACACAAATGTCCATCTTTAGAGGAACATATAAGGAAAGAAATATTTCTCAAGCATAGAGCTTCCAACTTCCTGCTGCTAACATGCTATGTCATCCAGAATATATATGTTCAAAATCCATCTGTTTCTGCACTGAAAAAAAATATACCATGGTAAAGTTGCTCTCTCCATGACTTTTTTTGCAAGATAAAGCACTTATTTTGGTAGCCCCTTCTTCTCAGTAACTCACTAGTTAAACATGACTTCTACAGAAACAAATATGGGGGAATTTAACGCTCTTTTTCATTATGTTCAAGGAAGTATCAGTAATTTAAAAGCATGTATGGAAAAACATAAACTTAAATGACTTTTTTGTATGTCTTACATAGAAGCTGTCTTTTATTTAAATGTCTGTTACTCTTTCAGTAGTGATTTTTTCCTTATTTTTGCAGATTGACACAAATACTTGTTAGGCTTTCAAAAAAATCATTAATAAAGCCTAACTCATTGATTACCCTTTTTGCAGATCTATGATGCAAAATAAAACATTCATATTTTTCTGATAATTCATGTCATATGTTACTTTTTCACTGCAAAACTGTTCCTTCTTTAAATGGGACTGAAGGCAGCAAAATACCCATTATTAATAAAGACAAAGATAAAAGACAATCAATTTAATTTAGTAATTTATACTACTAACCTTCCTAGCATACACATGAAAGAAATATGGACACAGTATCCTTAACTGCATTATCCTCCAAGATACAGAATAGCTAAGAATGTTAGATAAAGGGTGTCGTGGTTTAACCTCAGCCAGCAACTGAGCACCACGCAGCCGCTCACTCATTTCCCCACCACCCAGTGGGATGGGGGAGAAAATCGGGAAAAGAAGTAAAACCCATGGGTTGAGATAAGAACGGTTTAATAGAACAGAAAAGAAGAAACTAATAATGATAATGATAACACTAATACAATGGCAACAGTAGTAATAAAAGGATTGGAATGTACAAACGATGCTCAATGCAATTGCTCACCACCCGCCAACCAATACCCAGTCAGTCCCCTAGTGGTGATGCCCCCACCCCCACTCCACCCAGTTCCTATACTGGATGTGACGTCCCATGGTATGGATGGAATACACCGTTGGCCAGTTTGGGTCAGCTGCCCTGGCTGTGTCCTGTGCTAACTTCTTGTGCCCCTCCAGCTTTCTCACTGGCTGGGCATGAGAAGCTGAAAAATCCTTGACTTTAGTCTAAACACTGCTTAGCAACAACTGAAAACACCAGCATTATCAACATTCTTCGCATACTGAACTCAAAACACAGCACTGTACCAGCTACTAGGAAGACAATTGACTCCATCCTAGCTGAAACCAGGACAAGGGTCAAGAAAGGTCTATTAATAGATCCCTTAAAAGATCTCAGAACATCCAAACCATTCCAGACTTTTGTTAGACCAATGTCAAAGATGGAGGAATTATATGCCTATATGTCATTGCATTACATTACATCTATGAAGATATCTATGAATTAAAGTGAGAAACTGACAGCTTCCTGCAATCTAGAATCTAAATAACTGGATTTGCCAATAAAAACTTCTTTTTAAGTACTAACATATATTTCTTTTTCTCTGGTTATCTATGACTACATTTTTGAAAATCCACTCTTGTACAGCAATTTGTAGACACAAGACCACTACACTTGCTCCAAAGTATTTTATACAAAATCTGGGGGGTTATTCAGGTTACCTCACTGTATTGGTCATAGCAAAATTCAGCTAGGTAGTTATGTTCAATATTAAACCTCTTGTAAGTGTTTGTATTGCCACCTTCATATACTAAGTTGGAGAAAAAAACCCAAACAGATTAACTGAAAGAAAATTAACAGGCAGGACAGATATGTTTGTTAAAAAAAATCTAAAAATTCCAGTGTAGCCTGTAAATATGAGCTATTAACTCTATGTGTTTTTTCCTCTTCCCTTCTGCTGTGGGTCATACAAGTTTATAAACACTTTAAAAGCATTTATTCTCAATCACTAAATAAGAATTATGTTATTAAAGGTTCTTAATATCCTAATTTCCTCATTTTATTCCCCAGCAATTTCAGTGTTGATTTTGCTACCTCATTTAAAATGCTTGCATACAAATTCTGATGAGAATTACATATCAACAAGCCTTGCAGCCCTCCAGTTTTCCTGCACTGATGCCTCTTTCACATAAAAGTATTTTTAATACGTGGGGCCTAGTAACTGAAATTTCCCAAGACTTTTTTTAATTTTTTTTTTCCACAAATATAATCTGCAAGTTTCTTGTAATGAAATCTCATAACTTAAAGCAAAATTTTTAATACCTATAGGAAAAGTATCTGAATGGTTAAAGAAAACTGAAACTTCTAACACACTTCTATGCAACTCTTTTACTTATTCCTTTCTAGAAGAAGGTGATTAAATGCAGAAAATTACAGCAAAAGCTATGTTGTCAAGTTTGTTCATCCAGGGCATAATCAAAAAAACAGTAGGGGAAAAAAAAAACCCAAACAAAACTTTTTCTGTTTTGAAAGACGGTGTCTTCATAAGCAAGCAGAGAAAAATGGGGATCTGAAAGCTGTATCTTAACATCTGATGTGACAGCAGTTCTCCAGCTCTGATATGTGTACCATTCAAGCTATGTAGGCTTCACTGATGTATAGGGTGATTGAAAAGATTTGTTGTGCATAAAACAAGAACCATTTATAATACTCTGATTATATTACAAAATTGTGAGCTAGAAGCAGTGGGATGCTAAGTTTTAAAGTTGAAGATTGCTAAAGCTGACTTAAGGAGTGTGACCGTCTGACAAATTCAATGTCTCAAACATCCATTAAAGAGCTTTGCTGGAGAAAATGGCCTCTGTAAAAATGCTGGAGTTTTGTGAACAGGACAATGTGGCCAGAGGAGAGGGCCCCACAGAGCATGGGAACACACTTCTCCACAGCCCCAATTCCTTATCTTAAGTGACCAGGAGAAGGAATACAATTTATGCCTTCCTGGAGGAAGAAGGCCCCACGGAAGTTAGGAGTGTTCTTCTATCTTAAGTGGTCATGCCAGCAGGAAAAGAGAGATAACTCCACAATGAACACTCCACACACCCCCTCCCCACCCCCAAAGCTCACTGACCGATTCCAGTGAACCCCAGGTGTGGGAGCTGCGCATGTTGAGATCATCAACCAACACACTATAAAAGAAGAAAGAATGAGTCCTCAGTGCGCGCCCTCTGGAACTGGATCTCTACGCTGGCTGGACCAACGTTGGACCCAGGACTGGTGAAACCCTTCTCTCTTTCTCTTTCTTTCTTTCTTTCTTTATTTCATTCTCTCATTCTCTCATTCCCTCTCTCCCTCTTTTCCTTCTCTTTTCCACAGTCCCTACACCTCGTCCTTTTAAACATAAACCGTTGACCAAGTCTAAGACTAGGAGTGGATCTATCTGCCCCTGAGCTCCTCTTTGAGAAGGAGTCCAGAAAGCAAGGGGGTCTGCTCTGAACCTCATGACTCAATGGGAGGGCTCTCCTTCTGATACATTTCATGTTCCTTTTTCCATTTCATTTTTCTGTACTTCCCTCCTCTTCTCAAACAGCTGCTTAATGACATGTTGCAAGGTTCATATTGATAAGTTCACGTGTACTTGGGCAAGGGTAGCTAGATTGAATTAATGTTGATTGTTGTTTGAACTCGCCTGGTGTCGCTTCACCTTAATTCTGACAAAGGAAATCCACGAACCTGAGTTGCTCCAACTTTGGGATGCAACAAGGAGTACAGCGGAAAAATTACTGATATAATGTTGTGGTGTGGAAGTGTACACATAGTTTAGAAAGAGTAAGAACACATCATGATTGTACCTACAGTAAGACTGATGTTTCTTTATATTGTCTTCTGGGGCCACTGGCAATCAAATAACCTTTGTAATCTTCTCTGGTTCTCAAGGTCAAGTAAACATTTACTCAGGTGAGTAAAGGAAATTTATACTGTGCATATCATGAAATATTGTTTATGCTATCAACTCCTGCATTGGAGTCCTAACAATGGTTCAGCTTCTCAGATATATTGGTTTCCATGGAAGCATGAAGCCTGAATATCTAAATAACTGACAATCTGAGTCAAAAAAAAGATGAAGAGAAGATACATGTTCTGTTTATGAGACAATATTTTTATATATATATATATTCCTAGTATTTCAGTGTGGATGGCCAATTCAGTCATAATATCGATGGTGCAAATTTTTGGTCAAGCTAAGATGCTAATCAAGACAGTCCATGTATGTAAATATGATTTATACTTTATACAGCTTGGGTAAAGTGTGTTACTTTGCGCTGTAGGATTTAAGTTATTTAGCAAGATTAACTTAAATATTGGCAAACACCTCCAAATGAAGTCATACAGAGGATAGAAAACTTCAAAAGTACATGCAGAAACTTGCTGACTTGTTGCATGACAGAGTATGTGTTGCTTTGGGTATTGCTCCCATTTATCTACCCTTGGGGTATTTTACTTCTAGGATTATTTATGATACATGTAGCATGTACCTTAGGGAAAAACAGAGTCAAGGTCAGCAATGGCGCATTGGATCAAGGGCACTTCTGAGAATGGCTGAGTAGTGGAACTGTGAATATATGAACTAGTTCACAACAGTTTGTTCTGGCCTGACAATGTCGATTCATAGGAACAAGTGATGGAAAAGGCTTTCAATGAACTTTGAGCTTGCTGAGCATTTAAAAACCCACAATGCCACTGCTGAATACATCACAGATGATATCAAATTTTTCCATTGATATGGTGAATGCAATTTAAAGTGTCTAGTATAACTTAAGAGATGCTCAGCATAATGTAGACATATGTTCTTGTGTAATAACTGGTGTTTAATAAATATGCCTGGGTGTTTTCTGCAAGATCTTTTTCTGATCCATTAGGAGTTTTTAATATTTGTAAGAATGCCATTGCGCTATACCATTAATTCATTTTTCAATTTAAGATACTAAAATTCACAATTAAATTTACATCTACTTCTCATGTCATACAAACAAACAAAGTGTTGTGTAAAATAAACCCAAATATACTCAAGCAGAAATACAAACAGGGAAAGCACTCAACAAAATGTACAGTTCATGCAATCACTCAAATAAGCAATCATTTTTATTTATTTATGTTTTAAACTTTGGACATAAAGAGTCAAATGACTAGCTTTACATCTCAGTGATACACAAGCTTAAATGTGGATTAATCCAATGAATAATAGCAAAATAGAATTATTAAGATGAGCATTTTTAATAGTGGGTATCTGTAGGCTAAATGATATCTAATTAATTTGATATAGGCTATTGTATTAAATGGTAATGGAATTCCTAGAATGTTCCTCACAATTATAACATAGTAACATGAATGCAATTGCATAGTTAATGGCTTACTATTTTTTTTTTTTTTTTTTCTTGGTACATTACTTTGTACCTAGGTTTTCTTATAATCTCACTTAATTTCTATAAATCTTCCCTTACTGACTTATACTGTAGAATATAGTTCCATGGAGGCATTAGACAAGTGAACTTGAAACACACATCTGTGACCTCAGTTGCTGGATTTAAGCATTCTCTAGCTTTATTGGAACATAGAGACAGGAAAACACATAAGTCTGTAGAACACATGTAGACTCTATGCCTTCTTAAATACATCATATGAGTAAGTAAAAAATGAAGCTGCAGAGATTCAGTTGCACAATCGTTGCTACACTGCAGAAAATTACAAGTTTCTCTGACACTTAAAGGATAGCTGTACAGTTTAGCAACAATTCATCTTAGTTATAAAGCTATTCTGTATTCAGGACACAGAACCATGTTTTCACTGAAAGGCAGTCGAAATGCCAACCTGGCTCCAAGAATCAAAACTGACTTTCTAGGCAAATGAAGGACTCTGCAGTATTTAAGATTCAGAGAGTCTCATGGTCATTTCTGCAATTAACCTACTGAAGCAATGAATTCAGGTGATATGATCATTGGACGAGGAATGAAGTGTGGATCCTTTTCCAGTTCTACCACTACCTTGTATTGATAAGCCAATTTCCTTTTTGAATTTGTCTTCCTGCCTCTTAATGTTTCTCTAGGTTTTGGATCATAATTTGCTCGTGACTATATTCCAAGACAGCTATAAAGTAACAGTATCTTGATAAGTTTGCTTAGCTAATTAATTTTTATCCTGCAGAACTCAAAAAGTACACAGAGAGTCCCACCTAGAAGTGGAAAATACTAGTCTTGTTTGCCCTAATCATAATACTTGTAATATATTTTCATTGCATGAATAGGAGTGTTTTATCACAAATATTCACTAATACTATATAAACCAAAGGATCCTTTGACAAAGAGTTCTGTCTGTTCGATAGGAACCCTGATATGGAGTAGAGTTGGTGTTACATATTTCTCTCTCCCACTTCTTGCTTTTTACTTTGACAACTGCAACCAGATCCTCAAATGTGCTATATGTCTAGGATGCTAAAGAGGAGGGAATGCAACTATGGAGACTTTTGGATTCTAAAACAGATTTGCTGATGATTGCTTATGGAACACAGAATAAAAGATAATAGTCAATTAATTCATATCAATTGTGCACTGACTTTTAAAAAGGGCAGTAAAAAAGCAAAAAGAAAGGAAAACAAAAACTGCACTTGTCAGAATCAGAGAATATAAAGTTGTGGTACAGAGATTAATTTTCTACCAGTAAGCACCAGCACAAAAAGCCTTCCTACAATTATTCTTTTCCAAGTTCAGCAGTTTTTCAGGTTGCCTTTCTTTTTGCAAGTATTATTCGTTGTCTTTTCTCTATCTCGTTCTTCATAAGCTGCTGGTATGCACTTCACAGGCTATTTCCAAGCTAATTATCAAGATCTATTTCCAAGTAACTAGGATTCCTCTGGCCCCTTACTCATTCTAAAATAAGGATCTCTGTCCTTTTCACTTCCACATCACTCATCCTTGAAAGAAGACTCTTACAAAGCTCCACAAAGCTGTCTTAATAACCTACTTCAGGAAGTTTGGATCCTTGCAACAATGCCTACAAGAAAAGCAAAACTCTTACTTTGCTGAGGTTCCCACTTTTGAAGTTGACCAGTATTGTCCCATTTTTTCCTGGTACACACATCTCAAACTAAATTTATATTTTATTCATTCAGGAAGAACTAGACACAGATTGGATCTAGCTCGTGAATATCAGCATGACCACAACTTGTGTTGCTCAGACTGGTTTCACTGAGCCCAGCTGTGGACATGGATGTATAGAAATAGCTGATAATGTGGCACATAAGGCATTCTGAATCTGGCAGAGTTACAGAAGTGCCATATTTATGTTGTTCTGTTATTTCTAGACATGGCTGGCAATCATAAACAAGACTGTATTAACCCTCAGGTATTTTCTGGCTTGGATTTTCCTTCTAGTTCATCATCCTCAGTCAGATTTTGTACATAAAACAGATCCTTGATTTCTTGGCATGTTGATAATAAACAGAACAAATTTACCAATATAGTTTTCTGGTGTTTAGACGCATATTTGATATCTGTTAGCCAACTTAAAAGAATGCTTTTAACTTAATATTTTTTAGAGGGTTAAACACATTACCTATGTTCTCCACTTCACATGTAAATAAATTCACAAGGACGGAATGAATATTTCTTTCTACAGAATTACAGTAACAATAAAATTATTGCTATTCACAGGCATTTTATATGTCATTTCCTAACAATCATATTTCATAACTTTATGTTGTTTCTAAAGGAATCATGTAAGTATCCTTTAAATACCACTTTTTATGAAAGTGTGTTCTCAGCATGTGTCCAAAATTCAAGCCAAGCTTCATACAATGACCAAGGTCATGACTAAAGACATAGAAAAAGTAGATATGAAAGTTTACCTTACTTTAATAATGACTGAAAGAATAAAGCTTTAGGATACTGTCAGTTTTACTAAGTAAGCATATTTGCTTTACAGCAAGGAAAAGTTCTCAGTGGGCTAAGACTGAGCTTTTCTTTAAAAATTCCTCTTCTATTTGTTCAAAGTAGTGAAAGATAACTGAAACCTACTATTTCCTGTACAACACTAGTATTTCCTATATAACACTTTTCAATAAGTTCTGAAAAAAAATTACACAAAAATTATAAATAAATTATCTTTATAAAAAGCTTAGTTGTCAATACTACCCCAAATTTCAATTAAAGAAACACTTCTTTCATGAATATTAGCACAAAACATGCTAATGTTTTTGCTTCAGTCATTAACAATAAGTTCTAATGTCAACATTACTGACAAGTTACAAATAGTAGCACGTTCAAATAAAGAGTGTGATATATTTACCTTTTTTACAGTAAGCCATGTATCTTCTTTTCTTCTTTTCCTTCTTTCTTTTTTTCTTTCCTTGGGTGACAACAACTTGAATTTGCTAATAGATTGAGTTGAAGTTTGTCACAGACAGAAGGATGTGTAAATGTTAGTCTCAAAAGGGGGAAGCCTCTTTAGTCAACAAGCCTTATGAAAAGCTAAAAAACTTACCTTGATTTCACATCTATGCACCACTTCTCTTTGAATGATGGCTGCTGACCTTCGCCACTCATGGGTGAGCGTCATCTCATGGCAGCCGCTGCCAAAGACAGAAACTCCACAGCAAAAAAACGTCTCCACATCTTGCCTCACCTGAATATGCACTTGAAGGGTGCACTTGAAGGAGGTGGTCAGTCCCTTTCATCACCTCCATGGGGGCCTAAAGGAGACTGCTTTATGGGGAGCCAAACCACATAGGCCTGTCCGGGCCTAAGGGTTGCTCTGCCAAGATGCAGAGAGGGGAAAAGCTATTTGCTCTCTCATTTTCAGAACAGGCTTCTCCTGTTCAGAATGCGGCATCCCTCGGTCTTTTAGAGTGGTACACAGTGAGGGGCTCAGGCACCAGCTGAGCCTCCATACGGGTAGGGAACTTGGGCAGTCACACCACAGGGGCTTTGGGGTGGGACCCCATGGTGTAGGAACACCTGGGCTATCTTGCTGTCACTTTACCCAGTCCTGGATTGGGAAATCAGAGCCAGACAGTCCAAAATGTGCTAAAAGTCTCAGTTTCTGTTTTCCCAGCCCACTCGATCCCACACAATCTAAAAGCTTTCTGTCCTCTTGTCCCAGAGAGGGAAATAAGGAAAACATCAAGTTGTGGCATTAAGTTTCACATCTATATGGAATCACAGATGCAATAAATCTGTCAGTGGTCAATGGCTTGTGCTTGAAATAATTCTTGTTATTCTTAGTCACACTAAAATGCTGAATGGCAACAATCAGCTTTTGTTTTATGGACATGTTCATGTGTCCAAAACAGAATTACATAACTTCTATTTCAGCATTACTGGCGTCAATGAAAGGCCATTCATCTTTTACAGTACAAGAGAGTGGACAACAGTCTTATATGCTTCTATGGTGCAAACCATAGAATTCCTTAACACTGTCTCTTTCACCTTGTACATTTTCCCATCCCCATTTTCTTTTTGTTCCAAGAGCTTGTAAAGTTCCATATCTCAGGTCTCCTGCCCTATTTGCAGTTAGATATTGGGAGGTGAATTGCAGTCAGTCAAGCATGCTTTTAAAGTGAAAAACTTTCCAGACAGCCAAATTTCTTTCTGTGCTGTATCTCACCAGCCAAGAGCCTCTTGGATACACATGCGATCATTACTCCGAACTCTAGGTCTAGATCCACAGCACCTGTGCCTCCTTTATTAAATCTTAATGGATATGAGTCATCATGCTATGAGACTTCATAAGTACTTAGCTTCTGTGACCAGCTTACACAGTACAGAAAATTAAGGTCCTGCAGCTGAAGCTTTGCCAAGTTATTGATTTTGAAAGATTTTCTCTGTATCAAGACTGACACACTTTTTTTAGAACACTATCAAAATAAATGGTATTGAGTGAATGTTTGATTCTACCAATGATGTAATACCAATATATACCTACTACTAAACTGTTTCCTGAGCATTTCTTTAAAGATGTGCAGGATGGCAGAAAAATTGAAATAAATATTATTTTTATAAACATATATATATAACTATCATTTTTATAATTTATTAGATGCTATTTAACTGTTTACTTTTAAATACTTTTTTCCTCTGTGCTAAGCACTAAGTTAGAACCTTTTGTCCTTTTTGTTTAATTTGCATGACTCTGGGACTAATGTAGATTAACATAGAAATACTACGAGTATTAAACTTTCTGTTAACTGAAAGATTAGACTTGAATCCAAGAATTTTCATTGTAAAACTACAAAAGAAGGTTGAAAATCACCATTTGTGTCATAAGAGATATTAAAATTACAAAATAGTAAATGCTGGTTACATCTTTCTTTAACCTTCTTATTGACATCAGACAAGGTAGGTCTGGCTGTTATTCTGCTTTTTCCAGTGAAAAAAAATGGAAACATTTTGGTCTGGTCTGGTCATTTGTGTGTGCTATGAATGCTTGAAAAGCATGGTCAGAGAAAGTGATGCATTTATCAGCTGTGGAGCACTTTCAGAAAACCCAGCCAGGACCTTTTCTGCTTTGTTTCCTGAACAAGAACATCAACCCCATAGCTGTAAAAACTGAGGCTAAATGTCAGTTTGCTTCAAGGCAGTATCCTTCTGTTGTCTGTATAGCAGCCATAGTAAAGATACATTGCCAAAAGCACCTTTTAATTGATGAGGTTAGGGCATTAATTCTTTGCAATGGCTTTTCTGCTTTCCCCTTCTACAGCTGTCTCCCTTGGAAGAAACAGTCATGCCTTCAAGTTAACTTTCTAAGTGACATTGACGAGCCTTCCAAATTTGCAAGTGGCCAATGCCAGTTTGAACACAAACATTTAATCTTAGTTGAAAAAAACAGAGGAAAATATAGCATTTTTGGTGGTCAGGCAGTTTTGAAAGTCAATAATTTTGTCTGATAGATGTGAGTGCCTGCTCCAGAATCAAAATTCTCACTAAAAAATCTCTTGTGTTCAGAGTTACAAAACTAATTTACCGATTATAAACAAATGAACAAATGTCATGCAGATTTTACATCAGCTTGAAACAACAGGTAAGAAACATAGACTTCTGGATGTGAACTGCTGTTTCATTCAGTTAACAGAAGTTTCAACTGTGTGGATAGTACTGACTTGTTTGGCTCTTGAATGTTTCAATAACTGTTGTTGCCACTGGTCAAAGTACCCAAAGAAGGTAAGCAGAAATATCATATTGTAATGATGTTCATAGTAACTTGGATATCTGAGACAGCCTAGAGAGGCATTTCATCTCCAAAGTAGAAACTTAGAGCTAATCTCAAGATCTGTGTTTGTACTGTATGGATCATCCCATTTTGTGCTATAGACAGACAAAATCTGGATTATGGCTGAAAACAGATACACTGTCATCATTTACTTTTCAGGTGTGAATCATAGAAATGATTGATGTTTAAGCAGTTTGATGGTCAATTATTTGTGTTACATATTGCTCATATAGAAGCAAACATGCAGTTTTACAGAACTGAAATAAATGCTTACAGATAAAGAATTTGCCTGTGTGGAAGAAACTTCACTTTTCTAGGTATTGATGATTCTTGTGTATATGGTGTCACCTCAGAAACAGGGGACAGAACTATATTTTCAGAACATCTTTAAATATGTTTAGTTCAGATTTTTTAAATAATTTGAACAGACACCTAAACTTTGGGGTTTTGTTTGAGTGCTGTTTTATGAAACACAGCCAACAACATCTCCACAGATTTTAGTTCATGGATTCATAATGAAAGTCAGTGTAGCAAAATATGTGTAGGTTTTTGTTCCAGAAGAAACAGAGAAATCCAGATGCAATTCAGCATAATTGAACTGGACAATGTGTAGATATATCCAAACTAGCTCAGCTTACTAGAAGCATAATCGTCACATTAGTGTAGAAATACACCTGGGATTAATTAGTCATGAGAATCAGGGATGAGATATGACACACAGACACCCACTCAGTGTGACTGTTTTTGAGCCACACAGAATTACGGCCTCACTGAGAGAAAGTCAATTACACAGAGGCTGTTTTGTCTTCATTTCTTTGAATTCTAATTTTTCCATGTTGACTCTGGCATGCAGTCTCTCCTTCTTCCTCTCTCTGTCTTTCCACTGAGTCCATCAACTCTGAAGCAGCACAGATGAAGGTTATCTCTTTTTCTTTCCTGAAACCAAAACCTCATTCTTCAGCACGCAAGCCAGTCACCATTTGCAGATATGCAACTGACAGAAAACCACATCCAAGTAAACTTGTAAATAGACAAAGGGCTCTTTCACATAGTGAGTGCATAGACAGACATCCACAGTGGTATACCTCCATTTTCTATTCCTCATCTCAGCTTGGTTGTCATGTTACACTGTGTAAAGTATCAGTACACCCACAACTCCTGGTGATAATGCTCTGACTGTACAACACCACAGGACGGGTATGAAGATGAAAAACACTGGGCACTCATGCCTCTAGCAGTGTGACTATTTTTAACAAAAATTACAATTTGAAAGTGTGGTTATTCTGAAACAAATTTCCATATGGAACAGGCCTTCCTTAGAGAAATCACGGCTATTGTATTTCCTTATGCAAGTGTCTTTCATCAGGCTCTTTGTCACAAACAGACCCCTGAACTACCTACAGATCATCCATCACTATTTTCATAAAATATGCAGGCAGAGATGCTTGTTAAAAAAAAGTAAAGCCCCTGTTTATCATTGTACCTTGATCTTAATAACTACATGTTCTGAAATTCACCTGAATTAAATATTTGCTATGGGTTGCGACTTTGCTCTCAGGAATCTGCCTGTAATGAGCCTTCTAGTAGAATCTCAGCAAAAAAATAAATAAATACACTTAAAAATTCCCTTGACCTCTTCATTGCATATACACTTCCCC
Source organism: Astur gentilis (assembly GCF_929443795.1). NCBI lineage: Eukaryota > Metazoa > Chordata > Aves > Accipitriformes > Accipitridae > Astur > Astur gentilis. Next base: position 41,505,237 of record NC_064919.1, read on the forward strand.
TGACTATTTCTCATTCTAGGTGAGTATTCATCTACCTTTCCCATATTTTTAAGATATATGCTGGTTGATTTTCTTACATTATTTATTCTTCACCACATAAACAGCCAATTATCTTATTTCTTTACCTGCTGTATCCTTGCATTGAGAGATCCCACTTTTGTCTGCAAAAGTTTCTTTGCAGTTCAAAAGTAAGATGTATTTTCAAAATTAGGAGACTGTTTGCTCCCAGAGCCATTTACACTTTTCTCATTAAATGGTTTCTGTAGAATCTAACACTTCATATGCTGAATAAGAAATTGTACCAAGACATTTCACTTCTCAGTAGGCAGTAGAAGAATTATATAAAGCCCCCAGAAAAACTTGATTATATTTCTGACTGTTTCTGTGATTCTTCTGGTTTTTTTGCAGAGCATTGACATGGTTTCTGCCACCAAGAGGAGAAAGGTTTGGGGCTAGAAAGTGGGTGTTGCCTTCACAGGGAAATTACTTCCTCTCAAGGCAGTGCTTAAAACACAGCTGTGATCTGATAGCTGCAGCAGTAAAGTAATAGGCTGGGAAAGAATCAGCTGGGATGCCAGGTTCAAAAGCTGGTATCTATCATCTTTGAAATCAGTAGCAGAGGGCCCCAGCATGAGTCTAAGCTGTCTGCACCCATGGCCACAGCTGTACCCTCAGTATTTTTGTTTTTGCTAGTTTAGCTATTCCGCTACTTGTTGAACATTTTGTTTCTAGGCAGTATGGGGGGTTTTTTCCATTATATTGTATATCTTCCACTCTTCTCCACCCAAAATTAAACAACCCCAATACCAGAAAATAGAGAAATATTCCTATACAGTACTATCAAATAGAGAAGTATTCCTATGGCAAATGAATAATATTTTACTCATTTTTCAGCCATTTGTCTATAGACTTATCACATTCAAACTGCTGCATATTGAATGGATTATTATCAATGAAAATGCTCAAGCCTTTATGCCAATGTATACAGCTCTTTCAATATGTAGTCTTAAGAAATAAAAATATTTTTCACTTTGTATTTTTAAAATAGAAGAAACTCTTATCTACTGTCTTCCAAAACAAACAAAAAATCCCACCAAACCAAGAGCTTCAGCAGGTTATAGTTTTCATACTCTCTGTCATTCACAGTATGTATATATAATTTTCTGTTCACTTTGTACATCTCATTTTTTACTGTTTACTATAATACACTTTAGCATGATATTATCTGTATATTACAGCTTACTGTTTCTGCAGCTAAGATAATGTAGAAGAACCACATGAACAGAAAATAGTGATTTGAATTAATGAGTGACTTATCCAAAGAAAATATCCACAGGTAATATGCTAGTTGCAAGATCATCTAATATCAAAACAGCCACTGAAGAAGTGATTCAGAAATAACAGTCTGGAATTGCCCATCAGCATGTACTAACAATTTTGCAAGATAGAGTTAAAATTAAGTGGAAATGGGAGAAACCAAAAGGAAAATATTTAACTGCTTAGACATAAGGAAAGCAGCTGTTATAAAAATGTAATAGACAGATGTTACAGTTCTACCAAAGACCACTTTTTTGGTGTAACTGTGAGGACATCTAGGCATCTTTTTACTTTGGTAAATAGTTCAGCACCTAACCATGCATTGAATCTGTGGGTTCCTGTATTCAGACAAATATTTGGCAATGGCTATAATTTGTACAAATGCCATTATTCATGAGAGAACAGAATATTAATCCTTCCTTATTAGTTTTCCATTATTTATCATTTTGTGTTTGTTATTCTATTTTAAACGTTTCAATTATTTTGTGAGATGATTTCAACAAGTAATTTTGCATCACAAATATGAGAGAACAGATTGTAAAATGAACAACTCGAAGGATTACTTTAAATCATCATACACCTGATGTATTAGCTTATGTTGGAAAATATCTGCCCTACCTCGAGTTTGACTTCCATGAGGATATTCAAAGAAAGATGTGATTTAATGTGGCTTTGTTAAATCACATTAAAACCCTATGTAAACACTTTCTTTTGGAAGCGAAGATCCTTCAGTTCCTCATACTGTAATTATTCAGGGAGTTATCAGAAACAAAATTGAACTAAGGCCACCTTAAGTCTGAGCAAAAATACTCTGTGCAAGGACTTGAAACATTTTAAGTAACTGACTTGAAAAGTAAAATAAGATTAGTTATCATTTGCGCCCTGTGAAGACACATCAACATTTTCCATCTCTGCTTAGTTTTTACCACTTCTTTGATGAGCTGGCAAATAAGAATGTTGGCAAGGCATGAGGTCACACGCTTAGTTCAACAGCAGATATTAGCTTGCGGTTTATATATTCTCTTCCAAGGGAACAAACTGATGTCTACTGATATAATTCTGGCACTGAGCTCTATCACTGTCTGTGGGCCAAATATACCTATGAATGCAGTGTAGAGATTAAAAAGAATGAAAAGACAAAGTAAAAATGTTATGGACTTCTGGAAGTTAATATTCCTCACAGAGAAAGACATACAGAATTCAGCTTGTGAGACTCTACTGAAAGTTTTCAACTCCCACATGGCATTTGCTTATACTGAAAATACAAATAAAAAGAAGGAAAGTATACTTTAGTAAGGAAAAGTTGTATTCTTTTTCTGTTTGATAAAAACATAACTTTCTTACACACAATGGTATCTTATTTTATATTATCCATTTCATGGAGCTTGGAGCTCAGAGCTTGCAAAATGAATATTTCTCTGATCATCTCACAGGCTTGTTGTCACTGTAATATAGTATAAATAAGCCAAGTGATTCTGTGTGCATGGATGTCATGTCTAGATATGAGAGTGACAGTGTGCATACAGACTGGGATCTACATGGTTCATCTTGGTAAATGACAGCATTTGGATAGCATTATTCATATTCCATTAATTCCTGTAATTATGTACCGAAAGTTTCTATAATCAAAACTAGTACACAGCAGGACTATGATTTTTAAAGTTTTAATTAACAGACTAATAATTGTTGAACTTTATGATAAATATGTGATTGATTTTAGCTTGATATTTTAAAAAAATAAGATAAGATAGTAAGAATAAAACAAAATTCAAACTCTGGAACAGCAGAACTACACATTTAATAAAAAAACCCCGTAAGTGAGAAGAGTGTTATAAACATTCATGAAACCAGTGGGAAATTGGATAGCCAAAGACAAAATCTGCAAGTTTAGGTCAATCAGAACAGACTATCTAACATATGCATTCTTGGCATGCCTATTTTATGACAGTTGGTTCATACACCCAAACCAAATATATGCACGTGCTAGTCCTTCTTTGCACATGTTTCTCTCACTGTATAGTTTACCCTTTAAAGGTGTGGTATACACTGCTGATGCTTATTAAGGTGTTTTTCCGCATGGAAACTGGAAACATAGCATATATGAGGTATGATTCATAAGTAGCTCAAGACACCTCACTGAAGCACTCCAAGTAGTCAATAGAGATTAGATTTCTCAAAGGTCGTACAGTTCCTAGGAGAAGTAGAAACACCATATCCATTTCTCTTTATTGATTATAAGGGAAGCCAAAGGCAACTTGGCTCCTGACTGCAACACTGCAGTTAAGTAGATATAGCTGGGCAGTTTAAATCCATATGCTGTTTCTTTCCCTCTGGTGCTCAAATGGATATTATTAGCCTTAAGCAATTTTTGCAGTACATGGCACTGAAAATAAAAGGTACAAGTCTTAATTCTCAATTTAGTCCTAAAGTCCTTGTATACAAGAACAGCTAAAAAAAAAAAGTTTGCATGACAGAAGGCAAGGAGATAAACAAAACAACAGATGAAGATCCTTAAACATGAAACACACATTCTATACATTTTACAATTAAATATTTGGCTAGATAAATACATCAAATTTATCTCTTAAAACAGGAAAAAAGTATTTAATGACATTTTATGACAGTATTTAATTACATTCACTGATTTTTACCTATCTGCAGGCAGCCAAGCTATTTTTCTGTTTCTATTAGAGATCCCCATTCCAATTCCAATTACACAGTCATCCTCAGTAATGCTGAGTCTGAATCCTCAGCAGAGCTAAGTCATATTCAGATTCAATATGGTATCATCTCTGTGTCCACCAGGCATTCCAAAGCTCAGCAAGCTGGATGCATTTCAAAAAATAATTCAAATATTGCTATCCATTCTGATAATTTCAGACATGGACTGATATCTTAAACATGAATATATGTGCCTTCAGTAGCTGCTTTATTTAAAACTCAGATTGAACTAAAGAGATTTTTTTAATACATCATACCTTTCCAGAAATGTTAGCTTGAGATTAATTTCCTCTTTAAGACAGTATTCCTTACAAGCTGTCCAGCTTTGTAACATGCATGTAGTATGATCAGGAGTGTGTGTATGTGTATATATATATATAAAGAAATATGTTTAATAAACACATCTTTTGTATTACAAAAACATCTAAAAAAAAAAAAATATTACTTTTTTGCTTCGGTTTAAAAAGTGTTTGGATATGGTTCTGTCTTGACCTAACACTATGCTGTGGCTTCCTAAGTTGTTAGGTTGTCAGGAGGAGCTGTAGCTCACACTGCTCTTGTCCTCCTTTTACTGCCTGTGATCTTCCCTCTGCCAGTGGGAACTGTGGTGCCAGGGACCACTATAAGAGCAGAAAGTGGTACTAGAGTACAATGCACATTGGGACATCTTGGCCTATAGGAAAAATTTCAATATAATGAGGTTGAATAAAAACAGATGGACTGTGAACTGACTTAAAAGGGGCTTAATTGAGTTGACAGATCAAATTTTTTCTATTCTAGTTCTATTTGCATACTTAGAAAAAAAAAGTCACATAATTCAAGAGTTTTCATGTAAAAGATTCCAAGTTTCTCAAAGCTTTATTTATGTATTTCTTTGCTCCCAAAGGAACCAAACTATCTCCTTGGTTTTTTTGCTTTTTTTTCAGATTTTTTAAGACTCCCAGCAAGGCTGCCAAATAAATATCTAGAGCTCATCATTTTTGGCAACTCAGCTCTTTTGAAACTGCAGCACTCTGTGACTAACTTTTGTTTTTAAATTAAGTGGTCTTTTGCAGAATCTGTAGAACAGCTGTACTACCACTTCATAGCCTATGGCCAAAGACTGTTATTCTCTGAAGCCCCTAAAATCTGCAGTAAATCAATGAACACAGTACCATAGCAAAAATCAACAGATACTAGTTCCATAGTAAAGGCAAAAAAATGTACAGCAATACAAAACCTAAGCTAAATAGGAAGCATGAACATTTTCAACTGTGTCTCCAATGAACTGTTCCTTTAGTTGACTGGTGTGCAAATATGTTTGTAAAGAACCATGCCTCCCCTCAGTGATTATAGTAAGTCAGTGAGACAGCATACCAAACTGATTCGTATAGGAAGAATTTCCACATTATATAGGAAGTATATTTAATATTTACAGGAGGTATCTTGACTGCTTATCACACTGCAGCTTCCCAAATGCTAACATGTTGAAGTCTGTTCTGTGAACAAACCTTTCCAACATTAAACATAAATATTCTAAATTATAAATAGCTAAATCAGAAAATAAAAGAAACAATGTGATTTTATCATATGCCTTATAGAATAAAGCTTTTTGCATTATGAACATATATTTGTATTTGTATATATGTATCTATATGTTTATATATGTATGTAAGTGTATATATTTCTTTAATATGTGTTTGTTTATGTGGTTTTTCTAATCCTAAAAGAGGGCTAAATAACTTTTGATTGTTCATGGCCAGATTTATGTGACAATGCCTGGAAAACAGAAAGCAGGGCAAACATTGTCTCACCAAATGAGATATCAATATTATTCCAAAAGTTTTTAAGAAAGGATTTCCCCGATTTACATGTTCTTCCTTCACATACACAGCCACCCCAACCTTCTTTGTGATGTATTAAAGAAATCACATGCCAGCTGTGATTCAGATGTTTGGTATATTAGAGATCAGAGGCATATTCACAAGGATGACGGATGCAACACAGGAGCTTTGAGAGATCTGTTCCTTTTGGAGCAACAACTGGAAGGAAGTTCAGATTACTAGAAGCTATCTGAAATGCCACTAAATTTCTGTGCTTCTGTACCAAACCAATTTGTTTATGCTGAAATAAAAGTGTCAAGAAAACTAAAGTAAGTTTATTTATATATTTAATGTTAGTCAGATTTATACAAACCACACTGATTTGGACATCTCGTCTGGATGCCGTATGGTAACAGACCTTAGCTCTTTGCCTACAGCCTCGACACAGCATCCGTGTACTACAGTGATATCTCAGCACAAACAGAAATACATGGAGAAGTTACTGAAATTGGAGTCTGTTTTTATTTCTGGATACAAGTATGTATCGGGTCTGGCAGAGGTGGAGTAGATTTTCTCCACAGCAGCCCATATGGTGCTGTGGTTTAGATCTTTGACTGAAACAGTATTGATAACACACTGGTGTTTTAGCTGAGCAGTGCCTACAGAGCATAGAGGCCTTCTCTGTTTCTCACTCTGCCCACCCCCCACCCCCCCAGGAGTAGGCTAGGGGTGGGCAAGGGGCTGGGAAGAGACAAAGACAAGACAGCCAACCCCAGCTAACCTAAGGGATATTCCATACCATGTAACACCATGGTCAGCAATAAAACGGTAGGGGGCAGTTGTTCCAAAGTAGCTGTCACTCAGAGACTGTCTGGGCATCCTCTAGTGGGAGATGGTGAGGCATTGCCTTTGTATCACTAGTTTGTTTGTTTGCTTTTCTCTTTCTTTCACTTATTAAACTGTCTTTATCTTGACCCATGAGTTTTTCTTGCTTTTGCTCTTCCAATTCTCTCCTCCACCTGGCTGGTGGTGGGGAGTGAGTGGGCAGATGGACACTGCCTAGCTGCTGGCTGAGGTAAACCCACCAAAAAATATTATGTTTAAATGCAATTTATAGCCAAAGAAAGACAGATTTGTAGCAGAAAAACAAAGAAATCCACTAAGTGATCTGCTGCCTGGATTCTTTTGACCTACTAAGAACCCTTTTTTTTATTAGGGAAATGGGGTAAAAGATCTATAACGGCCACTATTACATGAGTAACAAGACGACTTTTTAATGCACCAAACATGAATATGCAGATTGCTGATGAGATTGGTAGCCACTACAGTACTGCCAACACACAATTCCAAGTAAATCCTCATTTTTGGTTTTCTTAAAGCCTCGTGAGTTTTGTTGTTTCCGTAGAATATCCTGTGTTCTGAACAATTTCTGCTAGCTTCACAACTTCAAGATTTAGACTTTTTCCCCTCCATAAAATATGAATATTATTTGGTCTCTAGGCAACCTCTAAGACTGAGAGTTCCTGTACCATTCACCTTTATTACTTTTTCCTCATCACAATACTTCTAAATTATCTTTGTCTAATCAGATTATTTTTTTTACCAAAGTCTAGTTTATGCTACTAGGTTAGAAGATCTCACTGTTTACCATATTTTTCTCTTTATTCAGAAATATTGGTGGTGTCCTAATTATTATAAGAACAGCAAGTATAAATTAGTTTGTTTTTATTAGTTTTCCTGCTGCCAAGTGGTTCACAAATTTCTTTTTGATTTTTAAAATATGGTTCGTGAACTGCAAAAAAAAAAGAATACCACCCATTGTGATCAGTTAAGAATTTATTAAAATTATTTTGTTTGTTGGACATTTAAGCATGTGTCCATCTGCTTTTAGTCTCAGGGTGTTAGGCTGTGAAGTGTATTGATATTAATAAGGCTATGGGTGTGTTTGCTGATGTCAGATCACACAGTTATCTACTGCTGAAAACGGGTTAGATAGATGGCTTGAGCCATGGAGCACAAAACAAAATTTCAGTTATTTATGAACTGTAGTTATAACATAGTGACAGTATTGAAGGATAAGCAGGAGACAAAAAGAGCAGATATTCTGTTTTGTGTAGTAACTCTCACAAGTAAAACATTTCAGCATATTTAAAAGAAGAACCCTGTAGGCACACATGAAAGCCATCATGTTGAAGAAACTGCTTGGGTATAGCCTTGAACATTGGACTTTCTTTTATTAAGACAGGAAATATTATCTGAGAGAAATTGAACAAATTGAATATATTGTACTCTGTTTTTAAAAATATAACGGATGTTTGATTTCTACAACCAGCATGAATGGGTATTTTTTCTTTCAGTGAACGCTGATCACATCCATTCAGTATTCCTATTCTCAACACTTTAACCCACTAACAAAACACAAATTAGAGTAGATACATTATCTGCCACCTAAATGAAGTCTTCCCTTTGATCTTGCATACTATTTGTATCCTCCAAAATAAACATAATAAGAAAAAAAAGATGTAGAAGACATTTTGGAATAACAAATAGAAGTGTATTTCTTGATACCTCTGTGGAGGAATCAACAGTAAGATTTCAAGTTTTTTGCTCGTATACATGATAAGGGCAAGTCAGAAATTAAAATGTTCTTTCCCGCACAACAGATCTGTTGCCAAATCCACATTCACTTCTTATGTCAGATCCCTATCTATAAATATTAGTCATAATTTTGCAGGCAGAAACAGGAAGAGAGAGCTTGTTCTTTACTTTCCAGTCTAGAAAAATGCCCTGCTTACTGAAGAAAAAGGTTGTCCTTTTTCTGGACAGTATCTACACTATAAACAGCTGAGTATATTGAAATATATAAAAATGAAAGAAAAATTAATAGAAAGTAGCTCGTACAGGAATATTCTTCCAAACAGCCTGATCTTATTTCTTTTAAGGCCTATAGTGCATAATAAAAAGGCAAACACAGAAGGCCATTGATTAATAATTTATAAGTACTGCCAATTAAGTCATTTGGTCTGTGAAAGGAGCATGACTCCTACAGTATATGTGCAGATATGAAAATAGACCTATAAATAAAGCAGTATTATATTGTATGGCATTATTTATAATTATATTACTTTGAATTATGTTATACAATATAATTAGATACTCTTCTCATGGAATTTACCTCAATAGCTTCTATAGTTTCTTCACAGAAGTAAAGTCTTAGGAAAATAAAGTTTTTTGATCAGATTGTAAAAAGTCATAGAATCATATAGTATCTCAAATTGGAAGGGACCCATAAGGATCATTGAGCCCAAATCCCTGCTTCTCGCAGGACTACCTAACATTAAACTATATGAATAAGAGCATCATCCAGATGCTCTGTGACAGGCTTGGTGCCATGACTACATCCCTGGGGAGTCTGTTCAGTGACTGACCACCCTCTCAGTGAAGAAGCTTCTCCTAATGTACAATCTAAACTTTCCCTGATGCAGCTTCTTTCCATTTCCCTGTGTTCTATCCCTGGTCATGAAAGTAGATCAGCACCTCCCTCTCCACTGCCCCCCTTGAGGAAATTGCAGACTGGCATGAGGTTACCACTCAGCCTTCTCTTCTACAAACTGAAGGAACCAAGTGACTTCAGCCACTCCTTGTAAGTCTTCCCCTTGAGGCCTTTCACCATCTTGGTTGCCCTCTGGACACACTCTAATAGTTTGACATCATTCTTGTATTAAGGTGCTCAAAACTGCACACGGGACTCAGAGTGGGTCCACACCAGTGCAGTGTATAGTGGGACAAACCCCTCCCTCAACCAGCTAGCTGTTCTGTGCTCGATGCATCCCAGGACATGGCGGTCTCTTTTGGCTGCCAGGACATACTGTTGACTCATATTCAATTCGCCATCAACCCAGCCCCCCAGATTTCTTTCCATGATGCTGCTCTCCATTCTCCAATTTTCCTGTATAAGTAAGATTACCTCATCCCAGGTGGAGAATCCTGCACTTGCTTTTGTTAAATTGCATACAACTGGGGATTGCCCAGTTCTCCAGTCTATCCAGATCTCTCTGTAAGACCTCTCTACCCTCAAGGGATTCCACACCTCCTCCTCATCTAGTATCATTGGCAAACTTATTTAATGTATATTTAGTTCCTGTGTCCAGATCATTTATATAAACATTAAAGAGCAGTGGTCCTAAAACTGAGCCCTGGGGAACCCCACCAGTGACTGGTCACCAGCCTGATGTAACCCCATTTACTAAAACTCTTTGAGCCTGACTCATCAGTCAATTGTTCTCCCAGTGTATTATGGACTTGTCTAGTTGCATGCTGGATGTTTTGTCCAGAAGCATACTGTGAGAGACAGTATCAAAAGCTTTGATAAAACCCAAACCCACCACATCTACTGGCTTCCCTTGGTCAACTAGATGGGTGACCTTGTCCTAAAAGTAAATTAAGTAGGTCAAGCAGGATTTGCACCTCATGAGCCCATGCTGGCTATGACCAATGACTGCATTGTCTCTCAAGTGTTTTTCAATAACTCCCAGAACAACCTTCTCCATAATTTTACAAGACACTGAAGTGAGACTGACAGGCCTGTAAATACCAGGGTCTTGTTCTTTCCCCTTTTGGAAATGGGGACATTTGTCAGCCTCCAGTCAACTGGGACCTCTCCAGACTCCCAAGACTGTTGAAAAATAATAGGCAGATGTCCTGCAATGACATTGGCCAGCTCTTTCAGTACCCTGGGATGAATGTCATTGGGCCCCATAGACTTATGTGCATCCGGATGGAGCAGCAAGTCTCAAACAGTTCAGAGTTGGCTAGGAGTTTATCAAGCCCCCGGTCACGGTCTTCCAATGCACGGCTCCAGGAGTCCCAGGGCCTGTTATCGGTGTTAAAGACAGGGGCAAAGGAGGCATTATGTGTTTCTGCTTTGTCTATGTTCCTGTGTTTCTGCTTTGTCTATGTTCCTGTTTATGAGGTGACCGACCTCACCAAGTGACAGACCAAGTTACTTCAACTTGTAACTTCAACTTGCCTCTTTCTTTTTGACATCTGTCTGGTTTTCAGCTTTTTTTTTTTTTTTTTTTTTTTTTTTTTTTTTTTTGTGTGAAATGAAATTGACAATGTTACTGAATCATAGTAATGTGTGGTTAAGCTTGGAACTGGCTCACCAGGGTACTTTAATACATTGTAACTGATATGAAAGTTGACTTCTTTCACAGCTGCTCTGCAGGAAAAGCTGGTGTTATGATATTATCAAGAAAAATAACTGTTCAGGGAGTGTTGTCTTAACAGCAATTTGAGACAGCACTTTTGTTTTTATACTGCAGAAAGATTTTATTCAAATAATGTTAAAACATACTTTTGTCCTGGCAGCTAAACCCACGTTGTATTGACCCTGACTAGCTAAATACAAAATTATGTCTTTTCAACTGAAATTTAGAGAATAATGTTTACAAACCCTTGTCTGAAAACTGACTAACTCATAATGTTATCCATGTTTGTAGTTAATAAAGTGCCTTCAGTGCAGGTATACACAGTATGAGTAATAATCCTACCTCATTATTCTCAATAGTTTTAGAAAAATATGCATTTGACAGGCATACTAATGCCTCCTGGAAAGCAGGTTTGGATAATATACACTACTTAGCACTAAAAAAAAGCTTCTCCAATTTTCCTTCTATGCCAAAACCAGAATAAAAACAATCAGGCATTTACAGATCACAGCAACCAATTCGCATTAAAAATATACAGGAAGAAGAAGGAGCTCAGATATATTGACTGTTATATTAGCATTTTTGCTTGCTTCCTTTTCTCTAAGAAGAGAAAGAGAAAATACAATTAGGGCTGGCAAGCCACTGAACAATTTACTTTGAAAACCTTTCATGGACTGAGATGGTTAGAACAATTTCAATAGGTTACTGAAAGGACTTTTTATTTTTTTTTAATGTGCAGGCCAGGCCAGATCAAAACTTGTAAAATAAGAAGCACTGTAATAGTTAAAAGTCATCACAAAAGACATGCTGTAAGGATTAAACATAAAGATACATAACAGGCTCAAAGCACATATTTTAGGTGTCTTAAACACTACTTGGGAAGTTAAAATCCATTTTTATGTGCTCTATCTAGATCTCTGTGATTCTTCAATAATTAATATAAAAAATGAATGATGGAATATTTTGTCTAGGACGCTATCCCTGAGAATAAAAGAAGTGTCAGGAAAATCAGTAAGCCTTCCAGCTTCTGAGAAAGATTTAAGATTGTGAGCTTCTTTGTTTGCCTTTTTTCATATTCTAAGTGAGATCAATAATGACTAGAGGCTATGGAAATGACAGAGATTGCCTTTTCTGTAAATAGGTGAGTGGAGGAAATAAACATCTTACTGTAGCCAAAAAAAATTGTCACAGCCCTCAGTGCTTTCTTTTTATCTTGGTATTATAAGGAAAATCAAACTTTAACAAAACAATTACTATTTTTTAGGGAAAAAAAACCCAAACAAACATAAGAAAACACGGAGTGCTCTGTAAACACCCTCTATAGATCATTTCCCAAAGGTGCCAAGCATCTCTCCATAGCTCAGAAAGGGCTCGATGTCTCAGAGGACTAAGCCTGAAATGAATTGACTGCATTGGGGAGGGGGGGCTGAAGGAATCACTTGTTGAACATCCTCTTTCATTAGTCTTTCCATTTTAATTGACTAGAAACATAATGGTTATTTAAAGAAGTATAATACACTGGAAAAAGAATAAAATATCACAAGCATGTTGCACATACCTAAAAATAAACATTTTTCTTTTTGGCCTATATTTCTTTGACTTTTTAAACTTTATTTTATGTCTTTTTAATCTTCATAAAATTATTTCTCCATGATACTGGGATATTGTTTTCACTCTCGTGCTCTTAAATTTGGCTATAATTTGTCCACCTGACAAATTTTGTCCTTCTCCTGTCAATTTTCCTAATGTTTCCCTGTATTTTTCCCCTTCTTTCTAAAGCTTACTTTGTTGACCTATAAAATTGTATATATTCACAAGCAAAGAAGTGCAAGCATTGTAATACAAATTTAAAAAAAGTAAATAAGTGTTGCCTACAACTAGACCTGCTTTGGCAAAGCCACATTAAAAAGAGAATAGATGAGGAAAATTATTACAGAAGCTACTTTTAGTATTTTGAAAGTAAATGAAGCTTGTACAACATCCAGAAAATCAGAAAACAAAAATGATAAGGAATTTAGGCAGTAATGCAAAACTAATAATGAAAAAAAGAGGGTGGTATAGGAGACCAAATTTCAGGAATGGGGGTAGATTTAGCTCTTATTCTTCCTCAGGGGAGGAGGAAAATTATTAATAAATAAAATAATTCTTCTTGAGTGTTTTCTGCATATTTACATCACACAGTTAGAACTGTCTTAGCAGATGGATAGAAGGCAAAACAGTGCACCTCCACTGTATTTACCTGAGTACAGACTATACACTTCTCTCCCTCTGGAATGTTGCTTAAGAGGTAAAATCTAACCAGCAGTGCCTAGTGAATGTTCACACTGAATCAAACTGTGCACAGCTCCACCAAAGAAACCTTGTTAAAACATGTCATTGTCCTGAAATGGATCTTGAAACAATGCCACAAAAGGTAACTATGAGTGTGCTTTGCAGTACTGGGCTTCAGAAGAGAGTCCTGGAGCTTCCAACTCTCAGCAGTGAGGTGTTGAGGAGAGGTCAGCGAAACACCTTCGACAAGAATCTAGACAGTGAGGATGTTTTCAGTACTCTTGACAGGGTCATTCTTCACAATGCAGACTGCAGGCACAGAGAAGACACCTGTACTGGTACATTCTTTTGCAGATCTTGCTATAGGGGTATATGTGCTTACCCACATATAGGTAGACAGAGGTAGACGTATTGTATCATACTCTGTTATGCAACTTGGAAGAAAAAAGATAAATTTATCATTCTGCAACACAAGGAAACAGCAAGACACATAATTCCTTACACTTTTAAGTGAACCCAGCACAACCCTGCAAAGGGGAAAGATGTCAGGAGAGCTATTGCAAGAGGCATCATGTCACTTCTGTGGTCTACAGAGACCCTCTCGGGAGGGGAGAGGGAAAGAGAGAGAAAAGCAATGTCTTTTACTAATAGTGTTGTTGATAGATGGATAAAAAAATGTTGCAATCCGGATGGCACAGAAGTAATAACAAAAAATATTTACAACAGAAGTGTGAGAAGTTAAACCAAATACTATATGGGAAGCAGCTACTTTTTCTTTCATTATGGCTGTGGTAATTCTTCTCATTCCATTTATTCATCAATTGATGAGCTGTCCTTTTCACCTCCAAATATGCTGAGTATGCTGTAGTTTGGCAAAAGACTTACAGTTCAATATTATTGATCACTTCTGTTCGCATGAATTGAAGTCTTCTTAACTGTGGGCTACTTTCTGTCCTCTTGCCACTACTAATCTGCAAGGTTAATAAAGGTAATAAACAAATAGGTGCTGCTGTTTGTTCAACCCAGAAGGCATATGGGAAATCAAAGAAAGAAATAGTAACTTAGGACTAATCTGATCTACATATACCAAAATACAACACTATCACACATGGTTAAGTAATTCACTTACCACCCATAGATACGCAGCTAATGTATTACTATAATAATTAAAGTGTTCCTGAGACAACTCCTTCAAACACAAATTTGCAACACAAAATAAAGCCTAGTATTTGTCATTTCAGTTCTGGAATTAAGTGAGGATACTGAGGGAATGATGTGTTTAATTGTTCTGCAGCTTTGGAAAACTTCCACTTAATCTCATTAAATAAAAACTGAATACTTCCTAACTGGAGAAGTATTTAACAGCACTGAATTTGGAGAAGAAACAAGGATACATGTACAAATCTACAATGGTTTCTGATTTCTACAAAAACATTAAATTAATCATTTATTAAGAATTTTTGAATACTCAAAGACTAGAGATAAATCATTAGGTCATTTTCCAGTCTTATTCAAATCGTTTTACTTTCCTTTATTTTAGAAACTCTATGAATCTTTTCAAGAAAAATCTTTGGCAAATCCTCAGTCACAGTTAATTATTTTATCCACTTACAGTTAAGCTTTACTCTAGTGTTTGCATGATGTAGCTTTCTGCCAAGATTCAGCCACTGGATTTTTCACCTTTTTTTTTTTTTTTTTTTTTTTTTTTAGGAGAATAGCTTTAATATTGAGGAAAAAAAAATCATAGTCACATATTAAAAGTAACATTTCCAGCCTTTTTAAAGCCTCTTATATAATTTTCCAAGTCATACATGAAGCTTTTAAATTTTGATGAGAAGGAAAGAAAGATTTTTTTATTAAGTAGCTGTAATTAAGATGCACAAACATATTTATTTCTCTTTTTTTTTCCACTTTCTGGAACAAGTAGGAATCTGAATTGAGATAGAAGCTGGCAAAATTTTTCAGTAATTCCAAAGCAGATTATTGGTTTCAAATTGTTTAAATAAAAGTGCTGTGCTACTCAACACTTCTTTTAAATTACAGTAGAACAGAGACATTTGAGGCATACTGTCAGTGATGGGAATATAGGCTTTAAAAGTCCATTCGATAATAACAACACCTATGAAAATTATTTAAAGCCACCATGCTATCAAAGAGAAAACTGACAGAAAAGCACATCTTAAAAAGAAAACTTTAAATTGTGACTATATTAAATTACCTGCTATGATTTTTTTTTGCTTAAATAAGGATAGTAAATGTTATGAAAAAAATGTGCTAGACTATTTTCCCTTTTCTGTTCTGTATAGGTCCATTTCTTTATTGTTTCAGCAATGACTACAGGATATCAATGTGCCTGTAAGTTGACATTCAGCTGATAAGAACAGCTGAGTTTTATGACACCTACCTCAAAAAAAAAAATCTCTGCTTTAGGAAACAGGCCAATTAAAAAAAAATAAAATTAAAATCACTTGTTTTATGATGTGACTGGATATTTTCTAGTTTGCATTTCAAAATAAGAAAGTAACTCAAAGAAGAGTTAGATGAGGAAGGGGACATAGGATGGACAGAGTTTATAGAGTGACTTAAACTTCTCACTTAACATTGGAGTGCATATCCTACACAGACAGTGCTTAAACAGGGATCTACAAACTCTTTAGCATTCTCAGGAAATTTAAAAATCTAAGAACGCTTGATCAGGCTGTGGATCACCAGCACCACATAAGGAACAAGGTATAAGTATTGGGGCATACCTGCAAAGTTCCAGTTTCACAAGAATTTTTCTTCCCCAAAAAACATGAGAAGGGAAACCAGAATTGAATGATCACTCACTTTCTTGCTTCCCTTTTGTCCAGATTTTTGGATTGTTTTGCTCTAACTGCCAAGTTCAGCTTCCTTATGAAAATAAAGGTTTGGAGGATGTTCACAAAGACACAGCAGATCTGCTTGTTCACTGCCTTCTGTGCAATAAAGACGGGAATTTTCCTATTGGACCTATCTATCAGAGACCAGTGACTATTTTCCTACCTTCACGAATCCTGGAGGTATAGTGTTGTTGAAGAACAGCAATGTAGATATAACATCCAGTGCTTTGTATGCATATTAGTTAATTATGGTTTGTGTCTAAGCTCTAAAAAGCCTGAGTCCTAAAATGAATATGAACCTGCATTTCTACCTGTAGTCATTGTTTCAGTCTCTATTGGAGAAAGAGAGATTTTAGTCTCCCCACACTAAGCCCACTTAAATTGTTAGACACATTAGGCTAATAAAGTCACAACCTGTTCTTTAAATCCTTGCCTGTGTTTACCTTTAGATAACCTGTGTCCAGACCAGAAATCAGAGTGCTTATTTGGAGTCTATCACAAATCAGTGATATGCTATCTGATGATGGTTTCCTTTTCTACACAGTAGCTTATACATGACAGATTATTAGCATACAGCTATATATTTTTTAAGTGGCATGCTTTTGTATAGATGGCAGCTTCACTATACAATTTGCATAAAAGGACACATTTTCTAGAAAATAATTCTAAGGCACTTGTGTAATGTAAAAAACAGAAAGTCATTCTGTATATTCTGCAAAACAGTGTATATTATTGCTTCCCAGTTGCCAAGTAAAGGAAATAGATTATCAAGCCAAATAGTTGGTTAATTTCTTCATGTTGTATTAGTAATCAGCAAACCTATCTGCTTTGTTTTCAAAATCAGTAACATTGTGTTCTGTGTTCCATAAAATCAGAAGAAAATCACTGTAATTTATTTAATAAGAGTTTGGTTTTTTGGTTTGGTTTTTTTTTTTTCTTAATAGCATGCAATGGAACTGTACCTGTTGGGTATTTTTCATTTCGTTGTTTTTTGGTTTTTGGGTTTTTTTTCCTTTAGAGTCCCTTATTGCAACAGTTGGGCAAAATGCCCACTAAAATCATTGGCAAAATTGCATGAAATCTTAAAATTTCAAATAAAAAAGTAAAATTATTGAAAAGGTTGTGATAAGATTATTCCACAAACATTAACAAACTGTGCTATAAAATTATTATTAGAAATTCATCATCAAGTGCTGAGAAGTTAAGAATGGTAGAACTAAGATGCTGAGGCAACCTTTAGTTGCCCACCTTGTGTGTGCACTGTAACGTAGTCTTTAATTACATAATCATGTACTACTTTTTCCCTGAGAATAACTGCCTCTGTGCACAGAATGGATGATGCTTACTAAATGAGCAACTATTCAGAATCTTTTTCTTCATAACATTTAGTGAATGGTCCCATGGTTTATTTACAGCACATTATTCAAATGCAACTCTGCTAAGGAAATTATTACTTCTCCCACCAGCTTTCCTGGGATTAAGGTTAATATAGTAGCTGAAATGAGAAATGACTGCTTTTTGGAAAAGGACATTAGCTCTTGCCAATCTCTGTGTTAATTTTGGCTGTTTCTGGTAAATGACTTGAGGTAGTTGCTAGTTAGCTTATATATCACTTACTTTCTTTGATTTCACCACAGATATATTTTAGAGTTTTAATTATTACTTGAATTTTGAGTTATGAACTTATTTTTACAATATTTCTTAGAGTTTGATATGTAGAGCACTTTTAAAATTAAACATATGGATTCCAAATTTTTAATTTCATTTTTATTTCAGCTCATGATTTGTGCAGATCTTACCAGATACCAGTAGGTAAACAAACTGTAAGTGCTGAGCAGCTATTACACAGAATTCAAAGGGTAAGATAGAGATGTAACCAAGTTTTACAGTATTATTAACCAAGAAATCATCCTTTCTCACCATAGAATCTTTTTCCTTACCCCAAACTCCCACATGAAAAAAAAAAAAAAGTGTGTGGGAATAAGTGGAAGTATTACTTACTCTCTATACAATAATTCACACCTGATGTATTCTGAAAGACTCTGACTTTAATCATTAAAAAAACCCCACAACTATCTGACTTTATTTTTCAGCACACGAAAAGGGAAATATCGTGCATTTAAACTCATATTTCATTATATTTTTATTTTATGACAGATTCATGTGCTGTTTAACAAATAGACAGGCAAACTGCATTACTTATAGATCTCACAAGAGAGAGGTCTGGGTTCCAAAATAAGCTCTGTTTTTAACCTTTCTGTGGCAAAATATGTTCTGGCTAACAAAAATATGTTTGACCTGGAAGCTAAAGGTATTTTTCTACCACAGAGAAACTTGATCGAGCTACTTAGATTCATTAAGAATTGTTCTGTTAGAATAACAGAATAACAATTACTCTGTCAGAAACTTTGGTGTAGAGCTTTTGTCTTTGATACAAACAACCTGTAGAAGGGCTCCGACTAGGGCAGAACATATCATGATAAATGCACAATACACATGTCAGAGTCTGGTCCAATTAACAACAATCTTTTACATGAAAGCTAATATATCACAAAGAAGAAGACTTTCTTTCTGTATAACAACACTAAATTTAAACACCCGCACTGATTTCTCTTCTCTCAGATATATCTTACCTTGTACAAACAGGAAAACACACAGACCAGCACCACCCATTTCAAAATACAAAATCTGGCAAAGTAAAAGAAATAAAAAATAATTATCAGATTCATGACAAAATGGAACATCTATGTAATGCTATAGTGTTTTCAAAAGGGATGGTTCTGTATCTTGCTTAATGTGAATTATGAAATGTAGTGTTCTAGTGCATTTGTCCCAGAAAAATCTAATGTCAATCAAAAGCATCAGTGAGGGGAATTGCTTTCTCAATATTTCTGATTAACCAGGTCTTTGTGAGCTATAAGTTGTTCTCAACTCATTGCTGGCAAGACAGCAAATGTATTTTATGCGATCTCCAAAAAATAATTCAAGCCCCACTTCATTCCCTGTTTATGTTAGATAAATAAAACTTGTTAATTCTTTGGGTTGCTTTGAGCAAAGCGGTCTTCAGAAAAAAAACAAGATGTCAGTCAGCATTAACTCACAAGTTTTCATATAACGATGACTTCTTTTCCCAAACTGTCCTTTTGTTCCTTTCAAGGCTTCAGTCAGGAGGTTCAAATGACTGTAGCAAACAATTCTTTCAGGGTTATTGTTAGACAATTTTCAATTTTTCTGTAAAGCAGACTGAAATTTCCACCAAATATTCATTATATTCACTTTTTACAAATCTTCATTATGATGGGTCTAATCAAAGCATCTGCAGAAGTTAAGTGATTTCAAGAAGGGTCTGAATTAGAAAGTCTATTTTCACATAGGAAAAAAAAAACCCACCAAATACCCAACCCCCCCCCCCCCCCCCCCCAACTTATTGAAAGGGAAATAAATTTCTCTTGAAGAAACTTTTAGGGACAAAAGAAGATCCTTCTGAATAGAGATCTGAATTTGGCCAATTTGTGTGGTATTATCCTGAAGGATACTTCCTTAAAACACCATAGAAAATGCAATTGGGAGAAAATGTTTCAAGTTGTATGATCATTCCAAAATTTTCCTATTTCATAAAAGTACTCATTAAATCGGTATATTGTGGTTGTCGTTGCTGCTTTATAGTTTTCTAATACCATATGAAAGAGTGCAGATTTAAATACACAAGAACTCAGTGAGAACTCATAAACTAAAGGTTTCAGTGAAACATCAGAACATGGGAAAATATTAAAGAAAATGAAACAATTTTTTTCAAACTTCTAAAGTTTCAACAGCAAAATTTTTTCCTTGTAATCATATAAGCTTAAAAAGTAAAAGTAGTAAATCAGCCTTCTCTTCTCTCCTTTCTTCCAAAAATAATCAGATTTGAAATGACTTTATGTATTTATTTTAAATTGGTCTAGTTGGAAATACTACTTATTTGTCTACCACTAATACACATATCATCTCTCTTTTTTTGCCCTCTTTCCATAACCATGAGCAACATCAGCTGCTGCATAGAAATGAGTAGAGATAGTGTCATGGACAAAATTAAGTCTTTTATTGCCTTCAATCAAAAAGTAATCACAGTGCAATTCTTGTGCATAGTAATGCAAGATTAGGAAATGCTGTCTTCTGCTTCAAATGGCTGATACATTAAAAAAAAAAGCTTTGGGTGAAATGGGCTTTGTTAAATATCATCTGTTCGTTTCTTTAAAAACATTGTGGTTTACATTTGTAATTCAATCTCCCTATGAGTTTTCAGAAACTATTTCAATTACAATGATTAAAATTATTCTATCAATTGAAAATAAATATTTTAAATAAAATATATAAATTTATATAAAAGCAATACACTGCCAAAACCTCTGTTAGATATATATATATTTAATCATAATTATACATGCATACATATACACATATATAGGTATTTGCTTTCATATATGTATATGTAATTGTTTAATAATGTAATGATAGATTTCTTCTCTTCTATCGACTCCACTCCCACTTCAAGTAGCAGAGGAAGATCTCAGACATTCAATGTGGGACTTCTTTTAGCCAAAGATCATGGACTATGTCTCAGCTCCCTGGTACAAAAAAGACACTGACATACAGTGACAAGTCCAGTGAGGGACTATGAAGGTACTTACAGGGCTCAAGCCCATGGTGTATGAGAAGGAGTCTGAGAAAATTGATTTATTCAGTCTTAAGAAGAGAAGGTTAAAGAAGGATCTTATTGCTGTATCCATGTACCTAGTAGAGCAGACAGGAAACAGACTCAAACAATTCTGAGGTGTAAAGTGATAGGGAAAGAGGCAACAGACAAAATTTACAGTGGGAGAAATTCTGATCAGATGTTAGAAAACAAATTTTCACAATGAGGATAATGAAATGCTGGAGCAAGTGCCCAGAGGACTGTCATCCTGGATGATACTCAAAGCCAACAGTACACAACTCCGCACAACTTCTATCCCAGTTGGCCCTTATTTCAGCAAGGGGTTTTCCCTTCATAGGTCACTCCTAACATAAATTATTCAATGACTCTGTAACTAAGTTAATAAGAAGAAACACCACTACTAACAAGGCCAGGGATAAATGGTCCTTCCCCTTCTTATAGCTATTATTATATTGTGATTTTTTTTTCTTTTTTTAATTGTTCTCAAACCTAATTTAAATAAAACATCTATCATCCTTTCTTGTTCCTGGAATTATTTATGCACTGTTTTAAAATGTCACCATTTATTTTTGGAAGATTGCACAACTGAGTTAACAACAATCATAAAATACTATCTTTAAAGCAGAAAGAAGGAGTTTCCTGTCTGACAGCATTATTGTTTACAGCATTGGTGAGCGTAATTTCCCATGTGCTGCTTTGACCATTTAGCCCATAAAGTTAGATGATGCTCATTTTACATTACATCAGTTACACTTTGTATGAATCATGTAAGACTAAACAAGTCAGCAAAATCAACAGTTATGTCAACATAGTAGAAAGAGTAGAGAAAAAACTCTTGGAGGCAGTTCAATTACCCAATCCGAAACACTACCTGTACTGCATTTAGTGCTCATTGACACGTCTTACAGTGCTGTCTGGCCTCAAGCATGTGGCTGAGAAAACAAAGACTTTCCGCATAGACCTGCCTATTCTGTCAGTCCTACTGGGTATTCAGTACCATACTGTCCTGGTTTCAGCTGGGATAGAGTTAACTGTCTTCCTAGTAGCTGGTACAGTGCTGTGTTTTGAGTTCAGTATGCGAAGAAAGTTGATAACACACTGATGTTTTCAGTCGGTGCTCAGTAGTGTTTAGACTAAAGTCAAGGATTTTTTCAGCTTCTCATGCCCAGCCAGCGAGAAAGCTGGAGGGGCACAAGAAGTTGGCACAGGACACAACCAAGGCACCTGGCCCAAACTGGCCAATGGCGTATTCCATACCATGGGACATCCCATCTAGTTTTAGGAACTGGGGAGTGGGGGAGGGGAATTGCCGCTAGAGGACTGACTGGGTGTCGGTCAGTGGGTGGTGAGCTATTGCACTGCGCATCATTTGTACATTCCAATCGTTTTATTATTGCTGTTGCCATTTTATTAGTGTTATCATTATCATTATTAGTTTCTTCTTTTCTGTTCTATTAAACTGTTCTTGTCTCAACCCACGGGTTTTGCTTCTTTTCCTGGTTTTCTCCCCCATCCCATTGGGTGGGGGGGAGTGAGTGAGCGGCTGCGTGGTGCTTAGTTGCTGGCTGGGGTTAAACCACAACACACATGGATACTTATGTGTAGGCAATGGATTGCACATTTTGGCTGAGCAAACTAAGATATTTCTTAAATGACTTCAGTAAAGTCTTTCAGATTTTATTGCTGAAGCGTAAGAGACAAATTTCACTATCACAGCAGTCATGGATAAGGTGCTGACAGGAAGTACTTTACTCTTATTTCTAACAGATTAGATTTCTGTTTTAATCCTGAACAACAATGATCATAAGCTGTGATCCTCCTGCTGCTGAAACTTCAGACCCGCAAGGAGGTTAAGTCCACCATTGAACACCATATCAAACTATGTCTTTATTTATTTATTTATTTATTTATTTATTTATAACCAAACATCAACTGTTACTTTAACTTCTCTGTCACTGGTTCCATATGACATTTTAACAGTGCTTTTATCTCTACAAACCTTCCAGGACTCCCAGCTCTCAGAAACCAAAAGCAACACCTCTGCACAGATGGAGGGTCCACTCCAAAGACTGTTGATTAACTCACTACCTTATGTCCTGCTGGTTGTAATAACTTTGTCAGTGGTTAAAAGGATTAGTCTTACAATAGTATATATGAGAACAAATCAAAGTACTGTTTTGCTCATCCTAATGAGGACAAGTAATATTCCATTAGTAGCATTCTTTTTCTTTCTCTTTATGTTAATCAACATAATCCTGGCTCAAACACTAGTCTCATCTGCAACAGTTGTTTAACATCAATTAGTGAGCATTAATGACTTAATAATCTTTAATTTCTTCTACTGATGTACAGAGAAATATATACAATCAGTACAATTGGCAAAAAAAAATCTGGAGAAACAAAAATTTCATATCTGAGTTGGCTATAACAATTCATGAACCCTTGTCAACTTTGTTAAGTTGATATATTCAACAATCCTTCTAAAAATAAAAATATTTCCTTTGACATTCTCAAAATGTCAGTTTATTTTGAAATAACTCCCAATATGTGAAAGTTTATAAAGGTGTAAATTGGTTTTTGACCCAAATAGATATTTCTTAGGGGAAAAAAAAAAAAAAAAAGGGAAGAAGGAAAAAAAAAAAAAAAAAAAAGAGCTAAAGTAATTCTTTTTATGTTGACCTAAGACAATTATATTTCCATCTGTTCAGTTAGACCAGAAAACCAAAAAGGTCAATATTTGCATGACACTAATCATCTGCATAGCAAAATATATGCATAGCACAACCATAAAATTACTTGCTTCTTGCTGCAGAAATCTGCATAATTGCACAACTTTTACAGATTTTTTAGCTGCATTTCCCATGCTTTTATGAGCCACAATATTCATTATCCTATATTGAGTAACCAAACTCATAATTTTCTAATGACTTTTTGCAGACACTTTGAAATATCAGAACCATATTCCGCCTATAAAGAAAGCAGTTGAATAAAATTGCAATCAAGCTATCCAGTTAAAGGTATGCTTTCTGCTTCTTCAGTATAATGGGTTTGCAGAACATTCCCTTGTCTGATACTGTAGTTACTTTGAGGCTTCATTACAGATTTCCTGTTTTATTTTTTCTTCTTTAGAAGTTAACGTTGTTCATGAGATTTATGCTTCTCAGTGATAAATGAGAAAAAAAATATATTAAACCTGTTAATACAAAGAATATTAATTTAGAAAAATGAGAGCGTCAAATAGTCTTAAAGCAGATGAAAGAATGACCTTCGTTTCTAAAGCTATAAAAAAAACCCCAAACCAAAAAAATACCACCCATGCCCACAAGATTTGCTTTTACAGGAGTTTGACATTTCCCAAAAAAAGAAAAGAAAGAAACTAAAGTCTACTACAGAAGAGACTTTCAGCTGTTTCCATGTCTCTTTCTTGGGAAAGGACAGGTTTCAAACTGTTACACTCTTAAAAAAGATGAGATTAAATGACAGAAATGTAACATCTTTCTAATGAATTTCCCTGTTTCAATAACTAAATAATGTAGAAATATATTTAACAATTTCTGCCATTATTTACTTGAACAGCTCCCTTCCAAGGAAAGGAAAAAAAAAAAAAGGAAAAAAAAAAAGAAGACAAGAAAAAAGGGGGGGGGGGGGGGGGGGGGAAGACAAATACTTACTTCTAAATACATTGACAATACTGGAGAATAGCAATGGTCCTAAGAAGGAATGAATAAAAACTGAGATGTTTCTAAACACATTGAAATATGAACTGGGTCCACTGCTTCTGAAGTGAAGTACTTCCTGCTGCAGGTAGATTTATAAATATGAGGACATTATTAGTGATTATTAAATTAACTACAACACTGAAAACCTTCCATCTCCCAGGCACCATACAGGATACAGGTCCTGACCCAAGTTACTTTCTGTTTAGAGCACCACAAATCATATTTTTGTATTCCTGAAATGGTGCTATCAAGGACTAACTTAGTGTCGTGGTTTAACCCACGAAAAAGAAAAATGTATAAGCAATGGAAAAAGAAGTAAAACACGTGGGTTGAGATAAGAATGGTTTAATAGAATAGAAAAGAAGAAACTAATAATGATAATGATAACACTAATAAAATGGCAACAGCAATAATAAAACGATTGGAATGTACAAATGATGCGCAGTGCAATAGCTCACCACCCACTGACCGACACCCAGTCAGTCCTCTAGCGGCAATTCCCCTCCCCCACTCCCCAGTTCCTAAAACTAGATGGGATGTCCCATGGTATGGAATACGCCATTGGCCAGTTTGGGCCAGGTGCCTTGGTTGTGTCCTGTGCCAACTTCTTGTGCCCCTCCAGCTTTCTCGCTGGCTGGGCATGAGAAGCTGAAAAAATCCTTGACTTTAGTCTAAACACTACTGAGCACCGACTGAAAACATCAGTGTGTTATCAACTTTCTTCGCATACTGAACTCAAAACATACCACCGTACCAGCTGCTAGGAAGACAGTTAACTCTATCCCAGCTGAAACCAGGACACCTAGTCTCACATAAGAACCAGCTCAACCAGTCCCTGCACGTATTCTTGAACCCAGCAGGGAGGAAATTGAGGCTCCAGTCATTTCTAAGTGTGGTGATGTGCTCCCTCCCACCCCCCAACTGGACCTGTATTTCGTGTAATCCTGATCAAGCAATTACCACTAATGCTAATCATAATGGTGTCACATCCCAAAGTTGGAGCGACTCAGGTTCATGATTTCCTTTTTCAGGATTAACATGAAACGACACCAGGGAAGTTCAAACAACAATCAACATTTATTCAACCTAGATAACCTTGCCCAAGTACAAGTGAATTTATCAATATGAACCTTGCAACATGTCATTAAGCCGCTGTTTGAGAAGAGAAGGGAGGTGTAGAAAAAGAAATGGAAAAAGGAACATGAAATATATCAGAAGGAGAGCTGTCTGGTTGAGTCATGAGGTTCAGAGCAGACCCCCTTGCTTTCTGGACTCCTTCTCAAAGAGGAGCTCAGGGCAGCTAGATCCACTCCTAGTCTCAGACTTGGTCAACGGTTTATGTTTAAAAGGACAAGGTGTAGGGACTGTGGAAAAAAGAGAAGGAAAAGAGGGAGAGAGAGAAAAAGAGAGAGAGAAAGAAAGAAAGAGAGAATAAAAGGGTTTCACTAGTCCTGGGTCCAGCATTGGTCCAGCCAGCGTAGAGATCCAGTTCTGGAGGGCACGCACTAAGAATTCTTTTTCCCTTCTTTTATAGTGTGTTAGTTGATGGTCTCGACATGTGTAGTTCATGTTCCCAGGATTCTCTGGAATCAGTCGGTGAGCTTTGCAGGGGGGTTCATTGTGGAGTCACCTCTCTTTCCCTGCTGGCATGACCGCTTAAGATAGAAGAACACTCCTAACTTCCGTGGGGCCTCCCCCTCCAGGTGCATACGCTGTGCTCCTTCTCCTGGTCACTTAAGGTAAGGAATTGGGGCTTTGGAGAAGTGCATTCCCACCCTCCATGGAGCCCTCTCCTCCGGCTACATTGTCCTGTTCACAAAACTCCAGCATTTTTACAGAGGCCATTTTGTCCACCAAAGTTCTTTAATGAATGTTTGAGACATTGACTATAATTTCTCAGACTGTCACAAATGGATGTGTCTGGTCATGATGGCTCCATCTGCCTGAAAGTAGATTCAGGGGAGACAGATAACAATATAATAGCCAAGGGCTAATTTGAACAATGCACCCATCTAACCATAGTGCTTGCCAATGTCCTACTCAAACCAAGTTTGGAAGAAACTAATACCTGTAGTCGGTATGTAAATATGACTACAAGCCAATTATCTTACTCCATAAACAGTGGACAGACCAGGGCCCATTGAGCTCCCCTGCATGGCAGTAAGCTGCACGCCAGGATCTCCCCTTGAGTAGGGACACCTCTCAAGGTTACTCCTCAAGATTGAGAGAATCCTTATCACATCAGAGAGTTGGTAAGTGGATTGGGACTAAGTGTGCTGAAACTTTGAAATCTTATCTAAGTGATACCAAGGATTGATTGTGCAAGTATAATCCTTTAGACATAAACTGTTAAACAAGTCTGGTACTAAGTCTGGATCCAGCCTCCCCCAGGCTCCTCTCTGAGGAGTTTAGGACTCAAGAGGGTCCACTCTGAACCTCATGACTCAACAGAAGGGGCTCCCTGGCAGTTTTGTCTGACCCTGTCTTCTGTTCAGTGAATATCATGTGAACCTTTTCATCTTGTTAGAGCACTGTCACATTTACTATCAAACTTTGTTAAATTGCTGGTTTATATCAGTAAATGTATTGCTACTTCTCTCTTACGAGTGAAATGTGTCACACCATCTGCAACTCTGAGGAAGACCCAAGAATCCACTATTGAGATCATAAACAGCACCATGGGTACAGGATTTGCACTGAATGATTAGTTTTAATAAAATAATGGCGTATTGTACTGAGAGATTCAGCAGTAGCTTTTTACTTCAAGGCAAACAGAGAAAGTCAGCCTCCGCTGGAGCAAGGCAAATATCTTTAAGAAAGACTAAATTACAAGAATCAATGCTAATTACTGTAAAAATACATCTCTACTTAATGAAGAGGATATTTAATCTATTATTATTTGCACTACCCTAATATCCAGAGACTCCATTCAGTTTACAATGCCAGTGTCCATGCACATTGCAAAAGCTATTGGCCTTTTAACAAAGAATCTACAGAGTGGCAAAGAATGGCAGGGGAAAGAAAAACATATGGAAAAAAATGGGGCGTATAGAGGTAGTGATTACATGGCAATGCAGTATAAAAGGATGTAGGCACAGTTCTGGCATATTTCTTTAGTCTCAGGTGTTGAAGCTAAATCACCTAAGCATTAATAAAACCTTCACAGTACTCCATATATGATAATGAGAACAGGAGGTTATTAGCCCATCAAAAAACTGAATGCATACCCACTTGTCATTTACGTGGCATCTACAACCATGTGAGAACGTGCAGATGTGTCTGCCTTTTTCTCTTGCAAATTCAGCTACTTCTTTACTCACATGAACATTCATCCAGCACCATTTTCAGTACGGTGGAGGTATAAATAATTTCAAATAGTATGTCACTATAAGTCAAGGAATGAAACAAAGGAGAAGGACCAATATATTAAAAAGCCAGTCTAAAATATTTCTGTGGGGTTTGTTTCCTATGAAATTCATAGCATAAACAACATGGGATGATATGAAGTTTTTACTGTCGGTTCTTTCAGTAACTTACATAAGTTATTCCAGGCTTTTGGAGGGAAATGTGTTTCTTAAATTTATAACTGTAAATCTTTTAAAAGACGTCAATATGTATTCCCTCATAGTGTTTGCATAAGATGTAGATGGTTTGCAAAATTGTATATGGAGTTAAACATTAAGTTTTAATTACTTCCTAATTAAGAAATACCAAGTATGGCTTTAAAACCAAATGAAAAAAAATCAAACCAAACCAAACAAACAACACAAAACAAAACAAAACAAAACAGCTAATATTCTTCAAGTATTTCTATAGTTGAAAAGGCTCCTGTTCTTACTTTTCCTGAAAATCAGGTTAGTGTCATCTAAACGCCTAATGCCAGAAACAAAAGCAGTGAAAAGCCATTCACAGTAAAATCCAATATTAGCAACAATTTTATTAAATTACATAATATTTCTGTCTTTGATAAAAAATATCTATTTTAATTTGATAGAACAATGATAATTTTGTCACTGCAGAGGCTACATCTTCCACAGAGCTTGTCAATTATTTGTTGCAAGTCAATGAAGTTAGCTGATAATTATTCAGCTTTGTTTCTGTTTTGTAATCCAAGTAATCTGAGGAGTGATTTTTAAAGTACACAAAATCTCACTGGCAGAAGGCAAATCGAAACCTTGGAATTCAAGAAGAATTTAGGAAGGAGCCAGGAGGTGATAACTGCCACCATGTTGCTGGTGTTAAACTTTTTCATGTCTTAGAGAAATTTTCATAATTAGTGAGAGAACTGAGGTCATGCAAGAACCTAACAAGGAATAAGATCACATGGAATTTAATGACCACAGATGGGACAGTTTGGTTTTGTACATGTAACTCAAGGTTCTTCTGCAGAGTTCCCCTATGTTGATGCCATGACTCTGGAGAAGCTGTTGTTAATTAGCTACCACAGCTATGTAGGTGTTTCTGGAGGGAAAAGTGTAAGGAAGGGAGGGATAAGTAGAAGACATTTTATTACAAAACCCATACAGATTTCTGAAAAAAATACTTGTGGACATAGGCTCCTTGAAAGGGCCAAAATCTCTATTCTTACAATCAATGCTAAAAGTATGATCAAAAACAATGTTACAAGTGCTCAGAGGGCTTTTTGCCCAGCTCTGATCATTACTCATCCCTGGAGGGCCTGGCTCATCTTCTAGTGCACTTAACAAGATAAAAGAGAGAATGATTTATTCTATACACAGCTGTTAAATGAAAGCCTTTGATTCTGGTTTGAAACAATCTCAGAGAACATAACTTTATTTTATTTTCTTTCTTGTTGGGTGGCAATGTTTATAGTTTTCCCAGTTGTGGCTGAGAGGTCACTCAGTGAAATTTCCTGACCCTCTCTGATAACAGTTAAAAACACCGCCGATGGAACTCTGTTGTTCACCATAGTGGCTGCTGCTTACTGATTTTTTCACTTCTATGTCTTGTGTTTTGATATATCATTCAGAGCACATGTGGGACAGCTCTTGTGTGTAACCATGTTGCATTATATATCATTTCCTTTCTTGAAGATGTCATGTAGAATTTTTCTGCTCACAGAAATACTTTTTCATTTGGCTTTAGAAACATTTGTCATTTCCTGCAGGATAATATACAGTACATCCTCTTCTTACATCACTTGTCTTAGAACGACTTATTTCCTCCTTATTTTGCTTCCTTTCATTTAGCATCCATCTTTTACTCTCAAAGATAATAAATATCTTTGTCTCCCCACTTTCTCCTTATCCAGTTGGGTTTTCCTTACATTGAGCTCTAAATGAAGTTGGTATTTCTCAGCATATTTTGTCCAAATCTCTTACAAGTTGGGGGTTTTTTGAGTATCTGTCATTTTCAGCTTTTGTCAAACATTTTAGTCTAACATTAAAGGAAATCAGAATAAACTTGTGGTTCCTGTATGGTATTAAAGGAATATTATGAGAATTCACATTTTAACCTTCACTAGAATGTTTACTGGTTCTTTCCTCTAAACCGCAATTCTCTTAAACAAACATCTCTGTAGTTATGTATTTAGTATGTCATCATACATATGTATGTTTATACATACGATTGTTTGCATGTATGCTGTATACATACATATATGTATATATCAATTTATATATTGAGCAGTACAGGGAGAGAGAGAGAAACATTACTATCTGGTAAAAAACCAGGGTTTTAATTGTGTCTTTGAAGTGTGAACTTTTTCCTGAACTGAACAGCTGAACAATTCATTTAATCCAGTTTTGGTTAAATGTTACCCCTTCCTCAGAGGCAGAAAGCTCTGTATTTAGTCCCATGTAGGAAATCACAGGTAAACCCTTATTTTCTTCTTTTTTTTTAATTTTTTTTATTTTAACTAACCTTATGGTAGTTTTTCAGAAAAAAAAATGTCTAGGATTGTTTGAAATAAAATATTATTTAACTGTAAGACACATTTTTTCCTTTAGTGAAAATAGTGATTGTCCCTAAATGTTTAAAGATTTGAGAAATTTATTTTGAAATTCCTGCACATTTCTAAAAAGGGTCTAATTTGCATAATAATTTCTTAATAAGACTGTTAGTTGGATAATAAAATGTTTACATGTGGCAAGGTTAGAAATGTAATATGTACACTATTATATGAGTATAATTACATATATATGTGTATATATAATATATATATCTATATCTATGCAATGCATATTCTATAGATGTTTATGTATATGTAACATAATTATAAAGACAGAAAACATATAATTGTATATAATTATACATATATTGCTATATACTATATAGTATATTACACATATACTGCTATTATATATATAATCTCTGTGTTGTTTGTAAACCAAAACTCACAATTCAGTTGTAATGGGCACTGTGTGTGTGTATGTGTACCCAGGTATTATATGGCGTACCAGTGGTACTGTCTCTGATTCATCGTCACCTGCTTTCTCTACTCAAACAGCTCTCTGCCTCCCAAGTCCCTCTTTATGTTTCTGACTGTGCAGCTCATTCCATTGCGGCAGTTATCGTCAGATATTTCCCAGTGTTAATATAGTTAAAGAGCTGAGCATTGCTTGAGGTGTGGCCCACACTATTTAAAACACATAGGCATTTCCCTAGCAGTTTGAGGGAATTCCTTAGAAAACTGAAAGAGAGAACACACCTGTAGTTGTAAGAAGAAAGAAACATAAGCTACTTGATAGTAGTTCTCTTTAAATTTCATACAAACTTAGAAACTAATTTAAAAATATTTTTAAAGAAGATAGTATTTTAAAGAAAGTAAGATGAGACTCATTTAAAAAGACATATTTAGTTTTATTGATAAAGATTCTGACAGCATCAAAGGGATATCTTTAAAATTAACTGAGTAGGAGGAATCAACTAAAACTGCAACAATCACTAGGAAATTATTAATTTAATTTATTGTTTGGGATTGGTTTGCTGGGTTTTTTTCTGTATCAAGGTGAGGCCTAAGGAAGAAAATAAAATGTAGAAATAGGCAAGTTTATAACCACTTGATATTGCATAGCAGACAGTTATCTGTATATGTTGTCCAGTTCACTGCAAAACGGAAAGGTTTCAGAAAAGTGCTTCAGCTATGATTCATCCCTCAAAGGTGTTTTACACAGCAAGAGGTTTAATGAGTTCATTCTCTTCAATAAGAAGAAAAGAAGGTTAAGCAATGGCTTGACCAGAAGCTACAAGCAAGCACAAGGAACAAGTGTTAGAAAACGGTTCTAACAGTGAGCACCTTTTTAATCTAGGAGAAAAGTATACAATAAGATCCACTGCCTGGAAAATGACACTAAGGGATGAAAAATCAAACATGGGCAAGAATGTTTTACAGTAGGGACAGTTTATTATGGTAACAGCGTATCTATGAACCCAGTAGGATCTCCATTGCTTGAGCCTTTAAATTGAGATTAGCTGTCATTAGAAAAGGTGCAATAGACTTCAAATGCTGGGTGTTAAAGAGGCACATTACTAGCCTGCATAACACATGCATCATATTAATGATCATATTAATGATCGTATTCCTACCCACCCTTAAAAATATATTCCATACAGGAAGACATATAGGGAGGGAAGTTGTTATAATTAAATTACCTAATATATTTGTCATATGAATGGTAAAACATTTATAATGCAAGTTTTGCAATGTTAGTAATGCAACTTCATGGTTTGCAAACCTTAAATGCACAGATAGTCAAAACACCGTTGTTTTGTCTACATGTATACCTTACACATATGCTCTGCTGAAGATCCTCCGTCTCAAACACGTGTGAGTCATTTAAAATGCGATCATGTTTCTAATACACACAAAACTTGGAACAAAGGAGGGAGAAAAGTTGTATTAGGCATGTTAACTTTCTGTCACTGCATTCTAAAAGCCTTGTAAAAGAACCATGACGAACAGGAACATATTTAGTCTCCTTTTAAAATACTTATGTTCACAGTCTAACATGCTTTGTCAAAAATATCCTGTGGTGAAATCCATGCCACCTTGAAGTCAGTGACAAAATCTGTTTTCTGAGTTTATAAACCACAATAACTTCTGTTAAACAAAGTGACAGTGTTACAAACAACAGGCCATGGAGTCAGAATTTCACTGCTACTGCAGCTGCTTCTTCCTTACAGTATGTATGTTTATTTTTCTGCAATGTGACAAACTATTTCTTGAGGAGCAAGGGGAGGAAGAAAATGGATTTGCCTGTTTTGTGGGGTTTTTTTTCCAAGGTCATCTCTTTCCCTTTCCTCCCACCCTTTCCAAATACTAGTGCCTTTCTGGTTGTTAAGCAGCTAGAAGTTATGGGCACTTTTCAGTACATTAGCTGGGTATATATTTAATTTGAAATATTACTCCTCATTAAGTTGTTGGATTATTTCTACAAGTTTTATACAACTGAATATAACCAACGTATTTAACTGTAATGGAAAACTGAAGTGCAAAAAATCAGAGATAAGCACAACTAAGGTGATAGTAATTACACTGCAGGCAAATATCTAAGCATTCTCACGGTTGAAAACTTTATCCAAAGTTTCTGTTTGCTTGTTAGTTTGTTCATTTTTTAACTGAACACCATTCAAGGTAAGTCAGTAGTCCATTAGCACACTTTTTGTACTGTATGATTAGATGGCACCATTACCTGAATCTGACAGCCACAACCTTCTGCTTCAAAGTGTTCCTCTGCCTCCAGAGCATGAGCTGCAGCCAAGGATCAACTTGCAGGGCTGTGGACAAGTTCTGTGGACACCAAAGGACTGCACTGGAAACTTCATGTTTCCCAGCTGCCTACGAAGCATATCCCCAGAGCCTACACAGGCAGGTCTTCTCTCTTTAACCATTTTAGACACTTAGAGGTAAATGGGGAGAAATTGGTCTAATACGTCAATTGCCAAAGAACTGAGCAACTCACTGCAGTAGGCCAGATGGCTCTATTCCTCCACCACCATACTGAGTTTCCTATTTAATTACCAAATTTCTGTTTGAGCAATTCCACAGGGAATACTTACAAACTTCCAGTTAAAGCTTCTGCAGGTGTGCACCAGCTTTGACAGGCACAGGGCTTAAATCAAACAAGGATGTTGTGATGAGATAAGACAAATTGGGGAGAGTAAGCACTAGAAGAATGATAAATAGAGTGACATTGCACAGCCCTCTGTAAAATGTTATTTCTTAATATTTAAAAGGGTTTAAATAAATATTTAATAATTATAATTATTACCTAAATCCCAAATCTGTTTAAAATAGCTTTTGTAAAAATATCGTACTTTTTGAACTTGATAGAAACAGATAATAAGAGCAATTACAAATCTAGTATGAACAGGTGGCATTTAACTACAAACTATAATAACTTCCAATATAAAGACAAAAGATCTCATCATCTGATTTAAAGATCACAATGAGATTTATCTCTATGATGACAAAATGAATATTAAGTTAAACAGGCTCATTATTTCAGCTCATGTAATGAAAAGTTTTATTTATTACAAAACTATTAAATGTAATTCCATTTAATTTGCCTGACTGGTAATCCCTTCCCACAGGACATTCTAAACAAAGGCTAGGAAACCAAATCACAATTTTGTGCTGGCTTATAACTGAAAAATCCCTTTACACATAGAGACACAATTGTTAACAATGGTAGATTTTAAACACAACATTTGCAAACTAAAAGACACACAATCTTCTACAAGTGCAAACAGCAGCTCTTGAGAAATCAGGGCTGCACAAATTACACTTCAGAAATGCTAGGGTCACTCAACAAAGTGAGAAAGGAAAACTCAGAACCTGCAGTCCAACTCAGCATTCTCCAAATCTGCTTTTCAACTGTTTTCATGCCTGATCAGTGTGAAGAAACAGCCTCGTTAAAATAGCTAGCCTTTTCCTAACAGCCAAATTAAAGAGGATGGAAGAGACTCAATTTGAAATTTTATCATTTCATTTTCTTTTTACAGACCACCACATCAAGGATTGATGCACTAAAGAAATGCAATGTGTAAAAAGCCTAGAGCTGTATCCACCTGTGTATTTGGGCAGCACTGGACATCTGTTCACTTCTCAAAGCAAAATGGAGGAGGGGGGACAGGAAATGAGTGACTGCAGTTCAGAAATCAGAGGAAGATGTCTACCTACTCTTTTACACGCCAAAGAAACTATATGAAATGTAGGCGTAGTAAAAACTGAGTTCTAACTGGAACAAAGTGCAACACAGAGTGATGGAAGTTGGATCACATCTCTACAGTAAAAGCAAAGTTTGGTTTTGTACCTTAAACAGAGATTTAGTGGTATTGTTATTTATGGAGATAATGTAATTTTGCTAAGGGACAACACTTTCTTATGGAAATTCTGGTGGATTTACTAATGTATGTGTAACTAATTTAACTCATAGTGATTAATGGAGTCATAAAAGCCTTTCAACATGACAACACACACAAAAAGTGGAAGATAATTATAATCCAATCTATTTGTTTGTTTCCATGTGAAAAGAAATGCAAATGTGTCAACATGGTGTTTCTTTGTACAATAATTATAAAATAATAATAATATAATAATAATAATAATAAAAAATTAAAAATTACAATCTCAAGGTTGAATCTTTAAGAATTTTTATATAAAATAAGAACCAAGCTTCACAAGATTTTCCATGCTTCATCATCCATCATTATTTACATTCTATTAACTACTCTAATAAAAATTCCTAATACATAAATTGATAATATGAATGAACAGAAATAATCAGATTTGTCTCAAAGTTTCTGACATTCTTTCCAGAGAAGGCTTTGTTTTGAAAACTATATTTCACCTTTCCTTAAGAATATATTCCTTTGAGAATGCTTGGAGCACTGTAGCTACTGTTGAATTACATGTTTGGAATTTGTCTTAAAATTCCCTGGGGTTTTCACTGGAATATTTATCTCTACAATGTACCATTATTATGAGTACTGGATAGTTCCTTCTTATAAAGTTATGTGCAGAGAATGTGAAGGAAAGTTTGTTTCTAGTGTGCAGGAGTTCAGCAAGTGTTTTTGAGAAGGAAGAATAACAGTCCTTCTGGCACAAGAACATCATGGTGTTTGCAGTATGTACAGTAAATCTAGCTAATAACCAAATGGTACATTTTGGAGTATGTATTCTAGCGTTTTTCTAAACACACCTATCCTATGGGAATGGATACAGTGTTTTGTTAAGGTTTGTCTCATCTTCTTCCTGAGATATTTAGAATTCATTTCTTTTGAATATTTTACACAAAATGACGTCTTTACAGTAAAAGTATAACATCCACTTGCTTACATAACTTATTTTGAAGGTTGCCTTAGTTACTTTGTCAAATTGCATGTTAAAATGAATATTTGAGAAAAAAAAATATGTTTACCAATGCTTAAAAATGTAAACAGGAAGCTTGTTGACACTACAGAAGGAATGTCAAGCCTTTATTTTCTGGCTTCTGTTTTCTTTAAATTAAAAAAATTATATGTAGACACCATGACCGGTCATTCCCCTTTCTCAACCTGGAATAACAATTCTTTCTTTTATTTCTCTAATAATTTTTTTTTTTCTTTTCCAGGTGGTTTTGATTTTGTAACTTGGGAGCAGTTCTGTTAATGACAGTCTTCCCTCAAGGCTAGTATTTTACTGTTTAAAATAATTGCAGCAATAAGCTATGTGACACTGATTTTAATATCTGAAGAGGTTTTCAATTAAGTCTATGAAGAAGAGACAGTAGAAAGATGCATTGCAGGAATAAGATTCTAGTATCAGACCTGGGAGTTACTGGCTTTCAGATCTTAAGAACAACACTTCAATTTCTCTGTCTCTCTCTTGGGCTTATAGAAGAATGGAGATATTGAGGTTTGCTTGTTGGGTTTTTTTTTAATGCTTCAGATCTTTATTAACTTGTACAGATTCGGATTTGAACTAATATAGTTAAGTGGATGTTTTTTTTCAAAACCAGAGAAAATCTCAACATAACACTAAACACCTATCCTTTTCTCCTTACCAGTAAGGAAATCTTTCAAACACTGTAAAACAGTGTACATTTTACTATGAAGAGGTGGGAAAATAATTTTCATTACTTGAAATGACAGTATTTAACTACCAATAGAAAAATTAAATTAGCCCATAATACACAAACTGTCATTGCCAGGACACAGCTACCAATATTTATGGAACATTTTGGGGGATTTTTTTTAGTGAAAAATTATAAGTTCTCCAATTTTTCAAAGAAAGTACAGAAACCATGTCTTTTTTAGAAAATTACCTAAATGAAATCCAGATGTCTTAAATTCAGAATAGTCTTATATAATACTTTGTTCTCTGCTTGGAACCTCAACACTTTTGTAAAGGTGGATTGCAAGACCAAGATATAACTACTTGTAATATTTACACTAAAAACTATACAAGGTAAAATGAATCTATTTCTAAAAAAAGACTGAATGTGTTTTTCAGAATCAACAACAAGGAATTTGGCATATTCTTAGAGGTAATAATTCTACTTATTCTAAATTAGCATCTTTTAAAAATTAACAAATGCCATTCTTAGTTCCTCCTAATATTTCTTTATATATCTCTAGTAGAGTAGTCAAAATAATATTTTTTGCTTATTTGCTTACATTTCTTTAAAACTCTACAATAATACAGCTATAGTACATAGTTACCTGAACAGAAACAAATTGTTTGCAAAGTTGCCTTACCTAAAATTAATGTTTCTTCCATAAAATCCTTTAAGATTCTGAGATCTATGCCTCTTAAAAGCTTTCCTAACAGTGGATTTATGCTTTGCAAGACATTTGATTGTGTAGTGTACTTACAACTTATATTTTACTGTATATTTACTCATCCTGCTTTAGGCTATCATTGGTAATAACATTTGCTCAAAAATTTATACAGGATCCTAACAACAAAAACATAATTAGGCAGTAACAACAAAAACATAATTAGGCAGTAACAGAGCAAACTTTGGCAATTCATGTATGGAGTGCTTTACCTTATTTCCTTATTCCCTAATTTTATTCAAAATAATCAAAATTTAGGTCATCACAAGATATTTACCTGAGGATAAATTATTTTCTTTCCTTTTATGAAGATCTTTAATTCAGTATTTTCCACCTCCAGAAATCTGAATTAAATGACCATTTTCCGCAGCATCCTATGACCTGCATTTACATGCAACAGAACTCTAAATAAGAGATTTGTGCTCCAGATCCCTGGCTCTGAACAGAAGCAGAGACCCTGCTAAAATTTAAAATAGAATTGCATATACTCAAGAGATTTAGAAAAATCAAAAAAGAACAATTCCCATTTGGAAGCCTAACTTTAGGTAACAAGAGGTTAAAAAAAATAAAGGCTTCTAGCCTATGTTCTTCCAAAAGAGAAAAAGCAATAACCTTAACAAACAAACAAACAGAAAATGAATTTATTTGAAGATATTATGTCCAGTCTGGCCAGCATAATACATTTCACAGCATTACAGAACACTAGTTCTGTTTGTACACTGGGAAAATGTTGGTATAAAAGCACAGAGAATTTGACTCATTTCTTGTTTGCTTGAAATCACATTCACTAGTCTCAGTGCCTTCAGTCTGTTGCTCTCCCTTTCCCACCCCCCAACCTTTATGCTCGTTCAGACCATAAAATAGGCTTTTAGAATTTGTGTCTTGTAATAAATGCAGACTTTTCTGTAAAATACCTCAAACTAGTTATGAGTAGGTCCTAGAAAAGTTTATCATATAGTAACTGTCTACACTTAACTACAATGAATTATAGAATCATAGAATAGTTTGGGTTGGAAGGGACCTTTAAAGGTCATCTAGTCCAACCTCCCTGCAAGAAGCAACTAGATCAGGTTGCTTAGAGTCCCATCCAGCCTGACCTTGAATGTTTCCAGAGATGGGGCACCTACCACCTCTCTGGGCAATCTGTTCCAGTGTTTCACCATCCTCACCATAAAAAATTTCTTCCTTATATCTAGTCTAAATCTACCCTCTTTTAGTTTAAAACCATTACCCCTCGTCCTATCACAACAGACCCTGCTAAAAAGTTTGTCCTCATCTTTCTTATAAGCCCCCTTTAAGTACTGAAAGGCTGCAGTAAGGTCTTCCTGGAGCCTTCTCTTCTCCAGGCTGAATAACCCCAACTCTCGCAGTCTTTCTTCATAGAAGAGGTGTTCAATCCCTTTGATAATTTTTTGTGGCCCTCCTCTGGACCTGCTCCAACAGGTCCATGGCTTTCTTGTGCTGAGGACTCCAGAGCTGAACACATTACTCCAGGTGGGCTCTCACAAGAGCAGAGTAGAGGGGGAGAATCACCTCCCTCTGACCCTTGCTAGCTTCTTGCCAACACAAACATACACAGATTTTGCAGAACCTCCAATAGTTTTTTGTCCTGTGCCTATGATACTTGACCTTGCAAACCTGCAGTCAGTGAGATTTGTGACTAAGAATTTCCAAGATCCAAGGTTTATTAATTTCTATTTGGAAAACAAAAATGCTTCCTCCTGTACTAAGCAATTTAGGTTATTTTAATCTTTAATATTGGGTAGTTAAGTAACTCCAAAGATTGTTTTGAGGACATAATGAGGACAAGGTGGATGAAAAAAATACACCAATTTCATTCGATAGCTTGGTGTCCACTGCTTAAGCTGGTTCTGTTCTTAGGGGTTCAAAACCATATTTTTATTTCTTTAGGAACTAATGACGAGCATATATGAACAAAACAAACCTGTAAAAGATGCACTGCACTTTTGGAACAGGATAAAAAATCAGAATCACAATGTTCCCTACTTCTTTTGGAGAGAAACATTTTTCCACTGTACATTAAATGTGAAAAAGCTCTCAAAGGAATAATCGTCTGTCATAATTATATCTTACAAAAGTGAGACAAATACATTCTTTTACATGATAATTTAAATTCTCTTTTTAAAGGCAAAGGTTCAATGCTGGTCTTAGGCAAGAAAATCAGAAACACAAAGGAGCTCTTAGGTCATCTTCCCCACAGAACACAAATGATAGCTTCTAGAAAACTTCTGATTTTTTTCCTTGATTTTAATTTTTTTTTAATGTGTTTTAAAGTGATAAAACTGGGAGAACTTAATTTCAAAGGCTATTCTACAGTAGTAGAAAGTGCTAAGAAAAATTTCCTAATAATCAGGTTAAATTTTCTTATTCTCTGTGTCAATTTTCTATTTTTTCTCTGTTACTGTTACTATCACCTTAAATAGCTCTTTCCTCTTGTGTTCACAGCATCTATACATTCACAGGTTATTATAATTAGTTATTAAAATAATATTATTCATTCTATACTCATAGTATACTGAGGGTGCTCTTTTTTAGCACAGGAGAAACACAATATGCTAGAAATTTCCCTGTAGAAAAGTTGCTTTATAATATAAACTGGGCAACAGATCTTGGGCTTCACACACAGGTAACTCTGTTCAGCTGGTCTGGCATGGCTGTATGCCAAGATGGCAAGGAAGAGACTGTATTGATTACACATCACAGAGAATTTTCAGCAGAAAAAGGGCAAGAGAATTTCCCTTTCATCCTATGCTGATAGTGAAGTTGGACATTTTTAGTGGGTCCAGTTTAAAACATACCAACACATACGTTCTTATTTTAATCCAAGGCCAGAATTCAACTTCATTAAATTTAGGCAAGGTTTTAATGCAAAAAAACCATCAGCTGTCTCTCACATTTGACAATAAATGGTGGAAAGCAATGGAATAAATGTGTATGGCCCAAAGAAGTCAGGCTTATGAGAAATACAAAGTCTGGTATTTCTCAGTACCACTGCAATGGCTGTGCCTACCCTGATAGAGCATTTAGCTAAGGGGAGCAGGGGTTGCATGATTTTCTATGTAAAGGAAAGATTCATGTAGTATCATTTAAATAGTCCTAAAGGTTCTTTCAAAAAAGCACATATTACATTTGTAATTTATACTCTTTGATCAGAAACAGTTAAGATTCAGCAGCAGTAGAAATAAACACAATTCTGATGTAAACAAGGGTGTTCTGAACAATTTTCAACAACATAATCTACACCATTATTTAACAGCTGTATATAGCTTATTTTTATATCAGTTTTAAGGTCAAATTCATTACTGTTTAAATGCAATCTTGTGCCCAGGTTACTTCAACAGATTTAAATGTCTGTCAGACTAAAACAATTCATTGAATTAGGCCTTTGTTTTTAAGGGGCCTGAGTGGAAGACTCCAAGGAATAGACGTCTTGGCAATGGGTGATTACAATTGAAAGGATGGAGCAGTGCGAGACCAAATAGTCTGCTATTGTTCTGCAAAACATTCCACTCCAAGGACACTTTACTCATTTTAGGAGAAAATAAGAAAACAACCTTCCCTTCCACACAAATATACTAGAGCCAAAAACATGTTTGAAAGCTATGGTGGGATTGATTTTTTTTTTTAATTTTTTTTTTAACAAATGAGGACTCCATAATTGCAGTATTTGCATGTACTGTGGGTCCAAACCCTAGTGAACTCAGCAAGCAACGGAAAAAATACAGGAATTGCTGAGTTCAGAAAAAACTACTATGGCCCCAAAAGGAAATAGCACCCTGATGCTTTCCACTGTAGAAAAAGTAAAGGCAAAGAAAATCTGGACTGCAGAACCCATGAGAAATCTCAGCACACACATTCTTAGAGGCCAGAAGCCTTAACATGACATAAATAATTGAATTTATTTCTTCTTCTTAAAAAAGTGACTGCACAATGTGTCTGGGACAGAAATCAGACTGCAGCCAATATGGTAAACTATCAAACTTGCAAACACTGATGTTTTCATCAGATAATGAATGAAAACATTAAAGCACATCTTTACAGAAATGTAAAGCATATATGAGTAATTTGCACACCTAATATAAAGAAGGACCACATTTTAAAGGATTTTTCTTGGTCCTGTTTAAACTAAGAGCTAAATGGCAGTTAATTTCAGTAACAGTAGATTTAGCTGCAAAGGAAAAATTCTTAAACTTGTCTAGTTAGTGGAATTTGAATCCACATTTTGTCACCAAAATCTGTTGTGCTTTTTTGAGAATCTTGGCAATGGACCACACCCGTGTTTTAGACAACCACAATGACTTTCATGTTTAATCTTTTAGGGATGCAAACATAAAAAAAAAGTGGCCTTTTTGTAAAAGATATTTTAATTTGTACTGGCCATTTTAAATTAAATTAAATATGAATGCATGAATAAATTCCTCCTATCTTGCTGTATTATATAACACCTAGGTGTTTCAATCTGGTTACTCTAGAGAGTTAAAATTGAACAAAATTACTTTTACACTGCACATTTTAAAATTATTCTTTCACTAGATGTCCCACAATGTTTCCCAGTGGTATAACTGATATAGAAGATATACAGCTTGGTAGTCCCATATCTGCATGAACTATAAAGTTGCACAAAGAATAAGAGACAGATCAATTTCTCTGTGCAGAAGCTGGAGAGACTCAAAAAGCAGGTGAGTTCAAGATAAAGCACATAAAATGAGTACATCACAGAGTAAGTATTGACAGGAGAAATGCACAGGGTTAAGATTGGCTACAACATTTATGAAAAAAAGAAGAAAGAATAATAAAAGACACTGGCAATGGTAAAAAAAAAACCATCAGAAAATAACTTATCCTATAGTAATATTTATATTATGCCAACACACTGGTCATACATACTTATCTTTTCAGTGTTAGTGGATACTGAGGCTGAAAAGTGGCCAATTACAGGTACTAGCACCAAAAGCTACCAAAAGACAGGAAGAGACAGAGGTGAATGTTCTTTTTAGTTGTGGAGATACAAAAGAATGAGAAATGAGTGATTATGGCCCCAAAAGGAAATAGCACCCTGATGCTTTCCACTGTAGAAAAAATAAACGCAAAGAAAATTTAAAAAAATTTAACTACAGAGATGATGGCCTCACACATTCTGAAAAATGTCTGTTTTCTGCACCTTTAGTATAAACACTTTCAAATGAAGGAGATGTTTTTTGAGTGTATCCCATTGTCATGGAGTGTCTCAAAACAGACAAGGAATGTACCTGAGATTTGTTCTAGTCAAAATTGTTTAGCACTCCAACAAACATGAGTAAAATACAGGTTCAGATGTCTGTCAAAGGGAACTAATACTACACAGCCAACTTAAAAACTCCTAAGCTTTAGAACAATGACCCAAAATGCGCAATCACTTACCCAATAAAGCGAGGACTCTCAACCTCAAGGATTTTCCTTAGGCACCATCCCAACCTAAGAAGAGAGTCCCCAAGTGCAGACCCACTGCTCAGAGGAGGACCAACTAAATTTGCCTGCCAGCAAGCCCTAGTCCATTTCTGCCCTAGTTGAATCTGATCTGTGGTCATATATGGTCAGCAGTCTAGAAAGTTCTCTCAGCCAAGGTATTTCACTGGTTAAGGACCTTGTCTGTAGACCAAGGTGTCTCTGTCCTTGACCACAGTCACCACATAGCTAGGTGGCTTGACCCCCAAACTGCAGCTTCTAGAACCCTTTTCTTTGATCTGTCAAGAAGTTTCAGCCTTTACTGGGGCAGGTGCCCCTGCCACACCCATAGCTAGTTGAACTCTGCCTCATTCCTGACCTAGGATGCTGGCTTCCAGAAGAAACAAAATAGAATAGGATGGTATGGAATGGAACAGAGTAGAATAGTTTCAGTTGTAAGGGACCTACAATGATCATCTAGTCCAGCTGCCTGGCCACTTCAGGGCTGAGCAGAAGCTAAAGCATGGTATTAAGAGCATTTTCCAAATGCTACTTTTTAAGGTGCTGACACAGACGAGACATTGACCACCTCCTAGGAAGCCTGATCCAGTGTCCAGTCTGAACCTCCCCTGATGTGGCTTTGAACCATTCCCATGCATCCCGTCACTGGATTCCAGAAAGAAGAGATCAGCACCTCCCTCTCCACCTCCCCTCCTCAGTAAACTGTTGAGAGTAATGAGGTCGCACCTCAGTCTCCTCCCCAAATTAGACAAAACCCAGTCACTCCTCACAGGACATTTCTTTCAGCCCTTTCACCAGCTTTGCTGCCCTCTGCTGCATGCATTCAAGGGCTTTAACATCCTTCTTAAACTGTGAGGCCCAGAACCACACACAGTACTCAAGGTGATGCTGCACCAACATTAAATACAGTGGGGTAATCACCTTTTTTGACAGGCCGGTCATGCTGTGTTTGATGCACCCCAGGATGCGGTTTTCCTCCTGGCTGCCAGGGCACACTGCTGACTAACATCAAGCCTGCTGTCCACCAGCAGCCCCAGATCCCTTTCTGCAGGGCTGCTCTCCAGCCACTCCTCTCCCAATTTGTACTTGTGCACAACATTACTCCACCCTGCGTGCAGAATCTGGCATCTGTTCTTTTTAAATTTCATCCCACTCATGATTGCCCAATGGTCCTATCTGTCTAGATCCCTCTG
This sequence comes from Astur gentilis, assembly GCF_929443795.1. Lineage (NCBI taxonomy): Eukaryota > Metazoa > Chordata > Aves > Accipitriformes > Accipitridae > Astur > Astur gentilis. The sequence continues at coordinate 41,549,276 of NC_064919.1, forward strand.
CAAGGCCTCTTGTCCCTCAGGGAAGTCAACAACACCTCCCAGTTTGGTATCATCATCAGGCTTGCTAATGGCACATTCAACTCCTGTACCCAGATAATTGATAAACCTTTTGAACAGAACTGGTCCTAGAATTAAGCCCTAGATAGCTACTGGGGACCTGAGAAAGAATAAAAATTAGTATCATTTAACCATGGAGAATACAAGCTGAAAACATATTTAACAAAAAAAGACTTCTTAATGGAAGCATAGACTATTTTGCAACAAAGAAAGCACAAAGAAGTGGAAGAAAGGGCAAAGGAAACCAGAGGACCAGCTTCAGCAGAAGGAGGCAGCAAGCCCACTCTTTGTGGCAGCATCTTTCAGCTTCCACTCACTCCATTGAAGCTCACCATAGGAGGGACGGACCATGGGAGTCCATGGACAAATGGGAGTATGCCAGATATAATACAAGAGCAGCTCAGAAAAGCATTTGGTACAGCGCCTGAGGAAATCTGGCTTCAAAGAATAAGTTGGAGTCATCTGGACAGGACTGAAAATTGCCTGAAAAGCAAGGCAGAAGTGTAGAAGAGAAATAAAAGTGGCTCTGCTGTCTGGCCTAGGAATGTAGTACACCATTGTCCCTATCCAATGTTGGGGAAGGTTTTGATATGATCCCAAGAGCGAGATTAAGACACAAATGAGGTCAAATGCCATATACCCAAAAGGGTTCTTATTATCAAAAGTATCAAAATTAGAAAATAGTAGTGATAGGATAGAACGGAAGAAAAGGCAGAAATCAAGCAAGCAGTCAGGATAGAGTTGCAAGGATAGTCACCAACATGGTTCCAGTGATGTCCCGTTGGTCCTTAGTCTTCAATTCTTTGGTGGTGGGTGTACACCATGGCTTGTCTCCATGTTTTTTTATAGGGCATATTTCAATGATGTATGCACATACATATTATTCATGCACTGTTCACATGCTTCAGGTTTCATCTATCATACAACCTTCGTGCGATCAACACCAGAAACTAGTACCTTATGTCAAAGAGTACAGTTTCCATGAGAATGATAGTCTCCACATTCCTGCATGCTTGTTGGCTTCAGCCCATTTCTTCTCCTGGATGCCTTGGTGGCCTAGTAAACATCCTTATGGATGGAGGAATGTCCTGCTTAGACAGGCCATCCCTGAGACAAAAGGCTTCAGATAAGCAGTTCACAATTCGGTCTCTTACATCAAACAATCCTTGAGATGAATGGTTTGAGATGGCAGTCCAGTCTCTCACACCTAACAATCTTTGAGACAAACAGCTCGAGATAACAATTCAGTCTCTCACAACCATCTAAAGTGCTTTATGCTATTAAATTAGGAATTAAAATTACAGAAAGAGAAACAATACCAATGAAAGGAGAAGGAGAGGTAGAAAATGTCAAACATTGAAGAAGGCCACACAGAAATGTGTTCTGAAGTGCATCTACTCTAAGAGCACTGATTAAAATTGATCATTGCATACCAGTTTACTGAGATGTGTTTTCAGCAGTGCATGTTGCCAAAAATGTCTTTCAATATCATGTCACAGGCAAGTGATATACCAATTTTTTTTTCTGGATGTGGATGACCAAGGCAAAGAAACTGAGTATTGGACCTCTCATCCAAGTTAAATATGTATCAAGCACAGTCTCTACAGAAAGATGGAGCTGACGCAAAAAATACACATGCAAAACAGTTCTCTCAACTGTATTCAAGAGTAGTGTGTTTGTGGGCATGTAAAGTAAAAAGTAAACAACAGATTAGGAAATGGCAGGCAGCCACCACCTCACATGGTACATTCTGTTTGATTAAAGTACACAAAATTTGACCAAAACAGTTTGTTTAAAGAAAATGGCAAATAGATTATGTTCTACCTCCCCAGAAACAGCAAACCAGACTACAGTATGCTCAGTCACTCCTGTGAGATATGGTGCCAAATCATGGGAATACATGCAGAATTTTACAATAGTCTGTAAGGAGTCAGTGTTAATCCTGGTATCTGCATATTTAAGCTAATTTATTTTATTACCTTCCACTTGGGCCTACTTGACTCACAAAATTGTCCCAGATTAAAGCTGAGATTTTACACTGATTTAACTAAACCAATGTAAAATTGACAGCAGCTATATTTAATGTTTTGTATAGGATTTACTTCTTCAAAAAGTTTACAGGTGCAAGTGAAACAAATGCAGCCAATTTAAACCAATTTAAACTATGAGAAAACCCATTTGTTTCTTGCATTGCTTCTGTTACCTTAAACAGTTTTGTCCAATCTGTTTTCAGTTGGACAATTTCAATGTGAATTTTACAGTTTTTTTCAAGCAAGCAGAACTGTGCCTGTATTGTAAGAAATAATTGTTAATAGTTAAAACTCTGCCCACTAAAATCAATGTTTGTCAAATACTACTCAAGAGTTAGTTTTTTAATGAAGAATTCACTAGTATCCTGATCAGATGTCAGCTGATGCCATTCTCATTCTCTTTATTTAATCTACTGAACACCTAACTAATACTAAGATCAAGGTCAAACCAGCATTGCAAAGCACTTTCATATGAAATTGATATTCTTAGAAACTTGTTTGTGGTTTGGAAGACAGTAATCTGTTTCCACAGATGAATTGAAATGCATTTGTCCTGTAATCATTTTGTTCATTTGTGCAAAATTCTTCCCTATAACTCTGGTCAAGTGTTCTTTAAGTGCCACCCCACACTGAAATGAAAGGTGCAATTTCCTATCACATCTAAGCTGATTATTTTTTTTTATTTTTCCCCAGAGAGTTAATTAGTGGAAAACTTAGTCTACTGAGAAGTGGGCTCAGATGAGTGCCAATGCACAGAAGAGGGGGCGGAATCACAGGCTGGTATAGAAAAATGTCTCTTAGGGGCTACAAACCATTTTATTGTTTAAGCTGTAACATCAAGCCAATCCTGCCTATACTCTTGAGTCCTTTTGAAGGACAAGACTCACGCAAACATGAGTGCCCACTGGCTCTAGCTCATGCATACTCTTACAAATGAAGCGCTGGTCACGAATGGTGAATTTGGTCTTAGGGCTAATATTGAGAATACTCCTGCAGTACAGCACAGATATTACAGAAGAAATATCTATGTTACAACTACTTGCCACCATCAGTGTGCTCAGGAAGATTTATTTTTGGCTTTGTTTATTTTAATCCTTCAATAAATCAGTGTTATTCATAAATTGTTCTGATGAGTAATCTACATGTTTCTTGAAACAATCTATACTTATAAATTCAGTTGAGCTGTTTCATCTACCATTTCTATTAGACAGTGCCTTTTTTTTTTTTTTTTTTTTTTTTTCTTTTTCTTTTCTGAATAGTAACAGCAAGCCATACAAAAAGAACACAGACTACAGAAATCTGCAGGTCTTTGGGCTGTTAGAGTTATAATCTCTTCTTGCATTTTTTAAAAGTCAATAATTCAATGTGGTACATTTCTGAGTTCAAAAGTCTTTTAATATGTTACTAGGTGATGTAAGCTGTTTCTCTGTATGTGACCTGAGTCCTAGAGTTTTACGTAGGTATTGCGGTTTAGACCCTCCATTACTTACTTGCTTAAAACTCATATTCCACAGAGTGTCCAGATCTGTATTTGGTGACAGCAGTAGCTGGTAAATCCATATCTGACTGTTCTTACACTTAAACATTCTTGATCTTAAACATGTGCATCATCTTCCCATATACTGTTGTGGGTTAACCTTGTTGCAGATAAGCACCACACAGTTGCTCACTTACTTCCCTCCACCAGTGGAATGGAGGAAGAAGAAAGGAAGAATTAAACCAAGAAAATTTGGGGATCAAGATAAAACAAACAAGCAAACAAACAAACAACTATTTGATAAGTGAATCGTAAGTAGAAGATGAAGGAATAAAACAAAATGAAACAAAGGATGCAAAAGCAATCACTTACCACTTCCGTTGGGCAGACCAAAGCTCAGGCAGTTCCTGAGCAAAAGATGGTTAAATCCGAAAAGCCCCCTCTTCTCCCTTTTAATGCTGAGCATGATGTTATATGGTATGGAATATATCTTTAGTTATTTGGGGTCATCTGTGCAGTTGCATCCCCTACCTGTCCACTGTACACTCTCTCCCTTGCCAGTCCATTCACTGTTGGGACAGAGTAAGAAGCCGAGAAGGACTTGATGTTGTACAAACACTGTTCAGCAAAAGCTAGAATATTAGTGTATCAGCAGTACTGGTTTGGTCAAAATTCTAAAATATAGCACTGTATGAGCTGCTATGAAGAAAATTAACTCTATCCTAGCCAGGCCCAGTGAGTATACCTAAATGCACCCTACATGTTAGAATAGGCAGCATCACCTTACTTGCTCAAGGAAATACATGATATGACATGTTAATATAAAAGTAAAAGACATTAAGTGTTCAATAATTTCTAAATTCTCTTTATGAATTATTACTATAGAGTTCTTATTTTTCCCCTTCATTGTAGTAAATGCCTTTTTTGAAGGGTAGGATCAGGTCATACAGCCTGCTGATTATAACACACAGTTGAAGTAAATGCTTTGTAGCTATAACTTATGCATAGGAAAGGACAGTTATATCACAGCTCAGGTTCCTTCAAGTAGTATCTTCTGGTGCTTCCCATTGATGTATGCCTTTTGCAAATTTTCTTAAGAGGGTGTTTCAGAATAATGTTCTTGTGATAAAATTGGAAATGCATTTTCAGCTCATATTATCCTTTTCAAACATTGTAAGCTAACCCAGAATTAAACTGCAGTCCTCCATTTTACACCAGATTTATAACTAAGTGATATTCTACAATATTTCTTTTGAGTGCAGGTCCAAAAGCAGGTTTCACTTTTATGCCTAGGTTGAAAAAAATCAGTGCAAACACTGCCTGTCATATCTGACTGAATGAGCTTGCTACTCCCAACCAATAAAACTGCCATGCACACTGAGTAAATCCTTGCTGCCCTCCTTTAAATGATAAAGCAGCTTTAGAATAATCTTTGCTTTTAACACCCCACCTTCATCAGGTTTTATTTTAATTGCTTCATTAAAATATTTCAAAGTCCATCTGAGAATCTCATCTGTTCACCCTTAAAACTTCTTTCAGAGAAAACTGATTCATTTCCCTTCTGATTTCCTGTCATGAGAGTGAATTATGTAAATGGGATGAAAAAATAATTGATTGCAAAGCTGCAAACTGGTGGGAATTTGTGGAGAACACAGGCTGGGAATATCTGAGGGACATGAAATAATAGTGACTGCAGGGATAAACAGAGACAAGGAATAAGGACAGGGTCCAATTTCCATTAGTGTGTGTACTTTGCATTTATACAACTTCCATGTTTGGGAAGGGGGGACAAACTTTAGGGAACTTTAATCAGGAGTACAAAAATAAATTATTTTCTGCTTAATTAAAAAAAAAAAATGTAATGTTTAATTATCTGGATTTATTTACCTTTTTGAAAAACAACTTCTAATCATTAACTGCAGTAAATACTGAAGTTATTTATACTGTCTTCAAATACAGCTGATTTAGCTGATTTAATAAAATTACAAACAAATAAAAAGTGGTCCTAATGTGCTGGAAAAGGCCTGCTTCTGAAAGAAGGTTAAGGTTTAACTGTGATTTTACAAAGCATTCAGAATCAACTATTACTATATATAAAAGGAAGTAGTAACTGGTAATCAGTGAATAGTTTGAGAGAGTAGCTGTTACCCAGCCAGCCTGAAATGAGTATTCTGAAATTCCAAATACTCACCTAAAACTTGATTTTGTTTGTAAAATTACATTTTGGATGGTAGAACTGTAACTATACTAACAAAGACTTTTAGTCACAAGAATAATAATGTCATTCTTGTCTGCAGATAAAATGGTGTCATATAAATTTGATGTGCCAGACATATGTTGAAATATGTGTGTTAAAGGGACTGCAAAAATGTACACGGATTTAGGACAAATAGTATTTTTTTTTCTGGTTTCTTTTCTGTCTTATTAACAGAAATGAAGCTTAAAATACTAGATAACCATGACTTATTTTTTAATCCATTTAGATGTATCTAATGGGCATATAAATTTTATACACATAATATGATTATAGCATTGCTGTTTCTTCTTCTTATCTACATTTTTCTTCTTTTCATTCCCATTGACTCCATAATAACTGATAATCTAAATTGTTGTTCACTTAAGGATTTTGTTGATTTTTTTTTTAATTGGAGAAAAGCTTTTGCAAAAAAAAATTGAGATTTACATTGTTCTCTGAGAATGGTTTTGCATGGATTTTGTTCAATCTGGTTAGGAGAGAAATTCCAGTCAGAAGTTCTCCACTGAGAAATTTCTGCCTAAACGAATTTGCTACAGAAATAACTTTAACTCATCCATATACTAAGACTAGGTTGTTTAATAAACACAAAACTGAGATCTACTGTTCCTTATTCATTGTGCTGTAGTCTCTGGATAAGCTTTGAGGGGTTATTAATAAAATTGTTTAGTTATCTAACTCATATATACAGTTACAAATCAACACTGTCATTTGTAGTTCTACGTCCTGTCTTTTAACTGAGTTCATAATCAGTTGTCTATCCTGAGAGCAACATGGCAGTCTTTCTTCCTGAAAGCAAACTAATTCAGATTGACCCAATGAATTCAGTAAGAGTCTTTACACAAAATGCAGAGCTAGTTAAGGAAAAGGAAAAAAAAAGAAAAAAAAAAAAAAGAAAAAAGAAAAAAAAACCAACCCCCACACAAAAAAGCACTTATTCTAAGATTCCAACCCTGGTTTTGTGTTTTATCAACTTATTTTTTAATACTTAAGCAATCTATAATTGTCCCTATACTAAGGGGACTAAGATACCCAATTATGCTGTTTCTTGCTCGTTCTTTCACTGACCCTACAGGAGTTGTATTACTTGTAGTACCACTGCATGAAATAAACATACAGTTTGTTTATAGCCTGATGATAAATTCATTTTTGGGAAGCAAAGACTGGGTTTCTATCTTCTTGTGTTTGGTGACACATCTGATCTCTTACTGAGAGGGAGACAGCTCTACTTACAGAGCTGTTACATTCATAAGAACACTATTTCCACCTGATGATTTCAGTAGCTACTAAACATGACACATTAAATGTGTCCTTCATGTGCCTATTCCTGTATGAGCATTAGGCATAAGAACCCCTTGCTCTGCGAGTTGTAGTGGCAGTAGGAATGAGAATGGCTCCATGGCTCCAAGAGACTTGACCCAGATCGACGTGAAAGAGCAGAACTTCAGATTCTTAAAGGTTTCATGACCAAAATTTGGGTCTTGGTAATCTAAATAAATTCTGGAGTTTATGTTACGTACTGTGGCATATAAGTGCCACCTTATTGTCACTTAATGTGGCTTGGTCCTTACTCTCAAGACAGAGTGGGAAAGTCAAGTCTGTGCTATTCACTTTATGTTATGTTATTAAATTTTTATGTTAAATGGGAGTTATCCAACTGAATTAAAGCAAACAGACACATTAGATTTTCACTTCCAGCTTTGGGAATATTTTAACTATAGTTCTGATTTTAGTAGTAAATTTGCTATATAATACACACTTGTCAGTTTTTTTCTCTCCAAAGCATCAGACATTTTCTGGTAAATACCCCTTCCCCATCTAAAATGAGGAGCTCTAATTATAGCATCTACATCTTTGATGAGAAAAGGTCTTTTTAACTGCGTGCTAATTATGATTAATTTATTCATTGATGCTGCTATCATTTATACTTCAATGCACCTGCTAAAATGGCAATAAACTTTCAAATATATATCTTTTTATTCATTTCCTTTATTTAGCTAAATAAAAAAAATATTTTTGTAATCAGTAATCACATTTCTTATTTATAGCATTCTTAATGAGAAATAATATGACTATTTTTTTCAGTACTGAGGCAATCTGGAAAGCACCAAGAGATATAAATTTGCAAGTGCAGAAGAGCAAATATTGTAAATATACATCAGTTGCAGATAGGCTGCTGCCATCATTTGGTTATGCAAATTATCAGTATGGAAATAGCAAAACTTTTTAAAAAATACCCTCATACATATTTTAAAAATGGATTTCAAATTAATGAAACATGTTTTTACCCTATTCTTTCATGCAGTACCATTTCACCACATGTACAATCTTATTGCCTAGGTAGAAAGACACAATGGCTCAGATACTCATCTGTCGAACATGTGCAACAAGACAGACATTAGTTGTGAGAAAAACTTTATGAAAAAAAATCACTCCTTTTTACTCTTCAGGACCACATCACAATTTTATACAACAAATCCACACAGAGTTGAAAGGGGAATGAGATCTGGCCAAATACATCCACGCTTTTGTTAAAGCATCTTCACAAAAGCTAAGCCACGGATTACATAGTTTTGGGGATGACCAAGGCTTCAGCCAACCCTACTCCTGCCAACTGGTTTAGGCAGGGCTCTGCAATCATGAGGCTTTCAGTTATCCAAAAGGCCCCTGATGTGGAAAACTGCAGACTTTTTCCAAACTCTTTAAGAAGTTCCTGATTTTGGGGAGTGGGGAAAGTCCTTAAAATGCTTCTACTTTTCCCCACAGTGCACAGGGAGGAGAGACGAGAAAAAGCTAGGAGCAAATTACTGACTACACTCCTCCCTGTCTACAGTATGTCCAACTGGAAGCCAAAGAGTTGTTCAGAGAAGATGAGGAGGGGGAGGCAGCAGTCTCCATTTAAAAGCAGTAGCTGGGAGCCTAGACATCTTTCCCCCCCATACCTGAGGGCAACAGGAGCAGGGTCACACCCTCCTTCCAGAGTGATATCATACAGTCAAGAGTCCCAACATGGAGCTCTGAGCCTGAGGGACTGTCTGATCCTCAAACAACAAAAGAAAAGAAATAAAAAGGACTGGTGTTTTGATTCTGGGTTTTGGGTTTTTTTGGGGGGGGAGGGGGGGGGGGGGGGTCATGTGAATAAAAGCCCTGAGCTTGGTTTGCTGTGATTTTTGCCTTCATACTATTCCTTATTTTCAAATATTAGGACAACTGTTGAGTATTCAGAAAAGCAACTGAAACATCAGAAAATGTTTCATGAAGTTTAGCATGATTGAGTACATGTTTAAATCACAAATAAAACTTCATTACACAATAAGAAAAAGTAAAAAAGCGTTTCAAACCAGCAGCTTCACTATGCAAATGTGTCTGAACTACTGAGCAAATAATAAAGACATTTTTAACCTTCATTATTTGAATGACTCATTGAACAATTGAATGATTCACAAGTTAAAAATCCTGGATGATTCACTAAGTTAAAGATGGTTGACATTCATAATAAATCCACTTTATGCAGGACACTTAATGGAGTTTACAACATCTTCATAGATACTGTAACAGCTAATGACCCTCTTACATCTCTCACCCTTCTTGATGTCTTTCTGAAAATTCACTTAATAAAAATGTTGGGAAGTCTGAAGCAAAGAGACAGCCTGAGAAGAAATTTGTGTTTGACAGCAGACTCCACCCCAAGATATAGTTCTCCTGGGCAGGGCTAGGCATGCTCTGAAGTGCATCATAATTAAATTAACAGTCAATATTTAAAATTAGTTCTGTACTTTTTCCAGGAGCGACCTTGGAGATATTTAATCTTCAAATGCAACTGGCATAGAGGTCCTGAATGGAGTCTGGGAGCCTGTCATATTGTAATATTAACCACCAGTAGTCATATGAAAGTAACACATATACACTGTGCCATCTAACTCTGGAATCTGGTAATCTCTGAATTCAGAATCAAATCAAGAATACAGAATTTTACATTACTTCATCAGGTCTACCTTTTAAGGATCTGCCAACAGCCACAGCCTTCAAGCAAATGTGGATAGAAATTAAATAAATTAAATTAAATTAAATAAATAAATCTTCAAATAAAAGCAATTGGAACAGTTGTGACTCCTTCATGTGATACAGAAGACAAAACAATAATGATAGAAGATCAAATGCATACTGACCTGCATCTAGCAGAAGCAATGGCAGGTAAGGAACTAACAATTTGAGTTTGTCACACATATTAGTTTAATCTCAATAATCTCAATGCAGAGAATTAGGCTTTGGCCATGAACTTGTCTGACCCTAACCAGAGCTGGGAGAAATTCTAAGCTCTTTCTTTTTGAAGACCAAATGATTATTTTTTTTACTATGGGAAACTTTGAGAAGTACCAATTAGTACAATTGGAAATCAGTCACACCCCCTAAAAGAGAAATTGATTTGAAAAGTTTTCTATAGTTCACCTTCCTTTTCACCTTACCTTTCAGATCTTACAGTATGTAACAGAGTTTTCCACAAGCACCTAGAAAGTAAATAATCACATTTTCTACAGATCTGATTGAAATTTGGCCCTAAAGGTGCTACAGCAGTTTACTGTATCAGAATAAAAGTTTTCTGAATTTATATTTGTAGTCATATCTTGAGTCTTTGAGAAGGTCATAATGAAAATTAACATGAGTACTTAATGAGCTCTTTGACATATTTTAAGGCAATCATCATTAATATGAGTTGAGACCAATTCATGTCAGATAAGTATTAGTCTTAATAATGAATCCCTGGCCAGTAAATTTTCATCCAAATAATGCTTGTCTGTATACTGGAAACAAAAAAATGAGCCTGTTCATTTGCCAAAATATAGAAGTGGGTGGATGAAGCAACTTAAACATTCATAAAGGCAAGATAAGTTTCTTCTACATATGTATTATTTGTTTTATCATATCAAACAAAAATTAATGTATAAAATCCACTGGAATGATCAAAGTATTTAAACAATACATCATCTTCTTCCTTGTAGCAATTATAAAGTTTAATGAGAACCAAATTCCTGAAATATTGACAATATGAAAAGTAAATTCCACTTTCCTCAGCATAGCTCATTTCTAGCATTGTCACGCAGATTATTATTTCTAGAAGTTTTCCAATGCATAAAGACAGGACAGTGAAAAATAACATTTGACAAAGCTCCAAAGAGATATATAACTTAAATCTCCAGAACAAAATGTTTAGAAAGAATAATAGGATGCTTTCGGTTTTATACAGAAGAAAACACCCAACACTTAACAACAGATTTTAGTAAAGTTTTCCAGTTCAAACACTGAGAAGTCTTGTAACTCACGGTATCAAAGTTTCTGGTGTGGAAGATGCCAAAATAAGATAGAAAACCCTCAAAGACACAATAGAAGATTATTGCAGCAATAACAAATACAGAGATTATTCTTGTATTATTTACTGGCACACATCTGTATAAAAGTCCTTGAATTTCAAGAACAAGGACTGAAGAAGAACAGCAGGGAGGCAATTTTCCATCCTGCTCCTCTGTAGAAGGCTTTTTGGTATTTAGCCTTCCATTTAAAGAAAGTAAATTAGAGACTTCTCCAATTTCAGACAGCATTAAACCAGCTGGTCACAGGGATATCACCAGTTGTGGAAATGCCTACAGGTAGCAACCTTTCCCTCTCATCAAGGACTAGCAAATTACCAACTTGAAGGTCCCTGAAGTTGGAGGCATAAGAAAAGAGAAAATCTGTTATAAAATGAATTTAGTTAAAATTGTTTCACTTAGTGCAGTTAAACCATGTGAATTTGAAACACCAAGCTTCAGCACATGCACATAAATATGCAAGCACTGGGCAGCAAGATTTTCATGTACCCATACAGAAGCACATGCACACACACACAGACCTACACACACAAAGAGCCTTTTTCATCAACAGTAGCTTCAAGCTTTTAAGCCACACTCATTTTTCTTGGCTTAGGAAGGATGAGCTCTCCTGGAGAATTTTGAATTCTTGGTATTGGGCCTGTAGATACTCGTCTTCTTATGTTTTGCTGTTTTAAAAGTCTGGTTAAAATCCCACCAAAGTAAATGGAGAGATGGGACAAGCCTTGAATGCCATGAGGACCTAAAGTTTCATAACCTCTAAATCCTGATCCTTCACAGAGCTCTGCAGTTGCTCTTAAACAACTTTGTGCAGGCAGAGCATGCAAAAAAGTATCAAGCATCTCAAATATTTACAGGACTATGTAACCACTGTAGCCTCAGATATGCATCAGTACTGCTTCCATTTGATAGGCACCTTGGACATTGGTACCTATAAACTTCCCCGTACTTTTGTCATCAGAGTTTTTAATGTATTTTCATTTTGTCCTCTGCATTTCATCATCCTCAGTCTCACTTTCCAGCTTATTGCCATAGGCTACTAGACTGGAACAAAGCTCTGTGTGATGTCTGCTAAAAGAAGAGGAAATCACATAAGGAAATTTGGCTATATCCACTATAATAGGTCTTAATCCCCCAAGCAGTGCAAGTTCTGGAACATCGGCCAAGTTATTCAGAGAGACAGGATGAAAGAAGTGAGATGATATTGATACTTCCTCTGCTTTTAGCTAAGAGAACAAAGGATCACAGGTAAAGGGCCAAGTAAAGGCATCCTTTCAAAAGAACAGCTTAGTGTCAGCAATAGATATGACCTATCATTCAGAAAAGCAGAAATACCAATAAAAACATTCCCTTCTCTGAAAACAAACCTTTCTCATTACTGCAGAAATTGGAAGATGCCATCTTGTCTCATTTGGGAAAGTTAGAATAATGCTACCCGTTATTTTTTTGTTCTAGTCAAAACTCTTCATTTGACTACAGAGACAGGTAAAGAAATAAAAAAATGTAAGAGAGATGAGAGTGAGAAAACAAATAAGGCACCAGTTGTGGTTAGGATTTTTATTTTCTGTACTATAAAGAGCCTTCCTACTTGGTCACGAAATGAGCCACATTGAACTATTATGCATCAGATCAAGCCATTACAATGCACCTTAAAATTATACACATTAAAAAACCACTATGAAAAACAAAGCATTGGTGAAGACATAATGTGCAAATATCAGTTTATAAAACTGATGAATATCAGGTCAAGTTTAAAAGCAGCCATGTAGTCCAGAAAGCAGAATAACTGCCAGACCAGATATATTTTAGATGTGTGATAACTCTGCTGCTTGGAATATTCAGTGGGCAGAACAGAGGGTTTGCACACTGCTAGGAGCATCAGGAAGAATGACTAACAAAATAATCTTATCATCTTTAGCACACACCAAGTTATTTTATGCATGTCCGTGGTACTGCATATAGAGAAAAGACTGAAGAAGTGGCAAGCTTCCTGAAGGGACGAAGGATCAACTGATCAATAAGTACATCTCAGCCTGATTGCAGAGTGACTCTGACTGATTAATAGAGCTGCTACCCAGACACTGTTGCCTGGAAGGATGGTAACTTGAATATGAACCTTTGAAGATGGGCTAAAAATGCTGTGGAAATACAAGCAGAAGGGATTATCCGGGGTGGGGCGGGAGGGAACAGATCTGCTTCTCATGCTGATTAAACTCACAGTAATACATATGATTCTAAATCCATAAAAAAAAGACAATATAGCAAGAACACATGAATGAATAATATAACATGAAAAATAGATATCAAAGTTCATTGTTACTCCACTATCAATGAAATGCACTGTGAAGCTTCTTCTTCATGCTGCACAGCAGGTATTGTTTTGGAACCACTATCAAGAGCAACAGATTCAAGGATCATTGCTTTAATGCATCACAAATTGTGTTACAACTTGCAAGTGAAAATAGATTCTTTCTTTGCTACCACTGTATCCCACAATAGACAGGAAGGCAGAACCAGAGATCGTCTAATGAATATTAAGCATGTCCCAACAGTGCATTTCTAAGATGATGTAGACTATATACATGTCTCACTGCCACCTGCTGCATAATTATCATGTTATTCCAGTGAACCTCAGTTTCTACTCATGTCCTAGTCACCATTTACAATCAAGGAAAGATGATTCTGTTCTCCTGTTATGGATAACATTGATTGATAATTCTTCATATGATAGGTGAAAATAAAAATTAAATATAATCTGTGCTCTTTTATGTTTAATACTGAAGGTCTCAATTATAGGTAGTAGAGAGGACCTGTTAGAGACCTTTCAATGCAAACAACATTCATTATATTTCGGGTAAGACATACTGCAAAAAATACAATTGAAAAGACTATAAATATTTAACACCTTGCCTTTTTAATTATTTTTGTTCCCCACACATATGATATAGTTTCATTTATACTGTGTTCAAATATATACATTACTCTTTAAATAACCCCTGTAAATTGTGCTTCACTTATATCAAATATTCATCACATAACACTGCAGTTCCAAGGAAAATTAGTCTTACTGTACAACCATCCGTATTCTGCAAACATTGTTTAACCTTAAGATGGAGAAAGATATGAAAAAAGCCTTCTATGAGTTAAAAAAAGAAAGAAACCAACGTTTTTGCATTGAAACTTTCCATCAATTTTTTTTCTCATTTTTTCCTGTTTATAAAAAAAAAAAAACCAAACAAACAAAACCCCAAAACCCAAACAAACAAACAAAAAACAGAAATCACTTTCCACTGAAAAATTGAAAGTATTTACAGACAAAACTCCTTTTAAACTCACTCTAATAATAAAGCTTTTATTCTGGTCAGGACTGTTCTGTAAATCCCAGCTGGAGCTATTTATATCTTTATTAACCTCAAAACCCTTTGAAAATCTGGGCCTTTTGAAAATGAGATTCAGGATATATCTAGCCTGAGAAATGGACATGGTACAAAGTCATTCAGTAATAGTCACCATAGTCATGGTACTGAATCAAAATCAGTGCAGCTGTACCTGAGTGGCACTATTTCCCACTAATAAATTTTATTGGTAGGAAAGCTGACTGTGTCTCTTCACTGATTTCCTGTTCTGAGCCAGTATCTCTAAACCATGTTGCACATCAGGTACTTGTCTAGAGACCTCTAACACCAAACTCTTCTAAGTAATACAGACATACTCCAGGCAATTCCCAGCCAGTAACTTTAGAGAAAATTTTGTAAAGCAGCTTTATAAAAACTTTAATGGGATTCAGACTCCTACCTGTATTACACTTTTTAGGCACAAAGAAGGATAACATTCTCTGAAAAAGGAATGCCAAAAACAGCAGCACTGTCTTTACACCCTAATGTTTGAAATTAATTATTACTACTTGATAAACCACTTTATTACAAGAGTATGATAAATATACCCATACAAGGTCTCAGATAACAATCCATGTAAAGGACAGGAACGAATACCTTAATATGTGGATTAGAAGTACTGTGCAAGGAGTAAAAATTAATGTTAGAAATATACATCAACTTAATTTTGAAACTATTTGAAATTTAGTTCACATAATACAATAAACAAAGTCCTTGCAGCAAAGGAGTATTTACTAAGACAGCTGTGCAAGGGAATGGTTATTGCTTCTTTTCCAAAGGAAGGAAGACTTTCTAATAAGATATAGGAAATGTTCTAATGAAAACACAAAAAGAAATTCAGACTTGTTTACAGCTCCTGACAGAACTTCACCTTGTCTGCAAAGATTCCTTGCATCATCAAGAGCTAACAATGTTATGGTTGAAGCAGTCTGAAAAGAAAAATCTTACAAAAGGCAAGATGGCTATATGGTTGTAAGAAAATTAGAGAGACAGCAGAGAGGACTGAAGAAGTGAAACATTAAGTGGTGGTAAATAAATATTTAATTCTGTGCATGATATATTGCTGTATTAAAAACAAATTCTGTAACAGATATATAGTATTATTCTATGAGATTAATAATGCTGTGTGTATCTCAGTAATAGCTGATGAACACTTGACTTCATTAATTTTGATTCTATTAAGAAATTCAGTTAATTTTATGCCTATTTTTCCACTATATACATCTATGGCACTCTTTTTCTCACTCTCAGTGAAACCAAACCTGTGCAAGTTTAACCATAAACTAGAGCACTGTAAATTGTCCATAGCTGGAAACTTTTGAATTCTATAAGAGAAGTTAATTGAAATGTCTCATCCTCTCCTACACAAAGCTATTGCCATAAATACTAAAGCCCATTTGCTTCTTTGTATGTTGATATTCACTCATATACCTGCATACAGATTCTTTTCAAACAGTTCATACCGCAAGTGGAACAATATGGTACTGGTGTTTAATTATTGTTTCTTAAGCCAATGTTTTTAATGTAATTAAGTCAAGCTGACTTCTTGCTGTAAAGATTTATATTCAAATAGGATTTTGTAATGAACGGGTTAACTTTGTTCATGAAATCGCACATGGGGGTAGAGACATTCTCCACAAATACCCCTAAAAGTCTTACTGCTAATCTTGACCTTTGGTCCGTGTATTTTAGATAAAAGTTGTAGCCCTTGTTCAAAGCAGAATAGAATCAATTCAGCTAATGGTGCTAAAACAACAAATATGATAATTTACTTACATACTAATCGGGAAGGGGGAAGACACACATTGTGAAAAACCCAAGTGCTTAAATGTTGCGTAAAAGTCACGAGGAAAATAACAAATATAATTTACTAGATAAGGGGATTAACTCTACCACGACTACATATCTCCACAACAAAAGACATTCTACATCAAAAAGACACTTCCCCTTGAGAAGATGGACCGAATCCGCCCAATAATGAACACGAGCAAAGAAAAAAATAGGGAGAAACAAGACAAGGTGAAGATTGACAAGGGGGGGGGGGGGGGGGGGCATAAACTGTATAAAAGGAATGTAACTATAACAGAAAGTTGCGAGCTTTTGGCGGAGCACTGCCTCCCCGGCCGCCCAGCGCTGTTTTGCTCTTTTATCGCTTGCTAATAAATTCGACCTTTTTTATTCACTACAAATTGGCTCCTCCAATTTGTCACAAGCGTCTATAACAATTTCACAGAACATCTTTAACAGAGCATTTATATCAAAATTAATCACATGAAAATATTTTTCCTTTGTCTTTAACAGAATCTTGCTGCCAAACAATATCTATTTTTTTAATGTTGATCAACGATGGGAATAGGAAGGAGAAGGAATAGCAATGCATTGGCAACAACTGAGCTCCCACAAATGGAAGTCAAGACCTTTGGATTTGAATGCATGAAGTTGGGAGAAGACAGAAGAACCTCCAGATGGAGGCAATCACAGACAACGGCAAAAAAGTACAAGAGCTGAGCTGTAGCCACGGGGAGCGAGCACTTAAGGAGCTAACTGCAATTTCACCAGCCATTCTTCTGAGCAAGCCACCCTTAACAAAAGAATGGGAAGTGTTCTTATCTAGTCCTGATGATCATTCAAACTGATCTGTGTAATGATGGCCTCAGTGATCCTTTGTCCTTTTATAGTAAACTCTGATGTAACAGAAAATCTTTAATTGGGTGAAGAATAATCAAATTCTCTCAGATGGAGGAGGAAATCTATGCCCAAATAGTAATTATGAAGACACCACCAAGAAAAAAATACATATCTTTTCTGTTTTAAAGTATAAATGAATGTGAGTGGAGGTTTTTTGTTTGTTTGTTTGTTTTACCTGTATAAATACAGTTATTGTGGTAGCCTCAGCTAACAGCCAGACTCCCACCCAGGCACTCTGTTACTACACACACACACACAGACACACACACAGACACAAACACACACAGTATGGAACGGGGAGCGAAATAGGAAAAAATGCAATGAGAACATTTGTCTGTCAAGATAAAGACAGGAAGATTACTTGCCAATTACTGTTAGAGGCAAAACCGACTCAACTTGGGGAAAAACAATTTATTGTTGGTTAAAATAGATCTGGTTAGCAGAAAACAAAACCACAAATGCTAAAACACCTTTCCTCCCTCCTTTCCCAGGCTCACCATCATTCTGCCACTCCAAATACCACTACCTTCCCATCTTTTTGACACTACTTCCCTCACACTTTTCCTCTGCTCCAGTGTGGCCTCTACATGGTCTGCAGTTCTTTCAGGAATATCCAACTGCCGCAGCATGGGTCTTCCATAGGCTGCAGTGTGGAGATCTGCTCCAGCATGGAGCAACTGCTCCTCTTCCTGCCCCTGCTCCGACTTTGGTGTTCCCTCTGCCCTTTATCACTCTTTTTGTTCCTTCCTCTTCTCTCCATATAGAGTTTTCTGCCCCTTTTAAAATACGTTTTCATAGAGGCAACACTAGCTTCCCTCATAGGCCTGCTTTATCTTCAGGGAACTAGCAGTGTCCAGCACCAGGCAGCCCCTGGCCTCTACCCACAGAGGCTGCCCCTGCTGGCCTCCCCAGCTACTAACACCTTGCCATGGACTCCCAGAACAGATGCAATCAATCATCTTTACTGGAACACTGCAAATTATTATTTCTCTGGAAGTATCAATCAAGTAGAAAATGTCTGCAATTGTAGCAGCTAACATAACGCCCTCAGCAAGTCAGAGCTAAGAACCTGAAGTGTCTGAAACTTCAGCAAGATAAAGGCACAAATAATGCTTCAATAAAGGCTAAAGAGAAACAAAAATTGCATCTGGATTTCTGCAGCTGAAATTTTGTGCTATATTAATGTGTATTCAGGTGTTAAAGATGATGTTCTTAAACACTAAGTTTGCATAAAGTTTTAATAATTTATTTTATACAAGATTCTTAAAAAAAAGATTTAATATTTATCTGTTCAACAGCTGAACCTGATGTTACAGGTAAGCAAGTTACCTGGTACTTACCCTGAAAAGGATAATAAGTCTGGGTATTTATACAGTGACAAAGGAAAAGAGTGGTGAAAGACTTTTGGTGACTGACACAGTGTGTAGATCAACAGTAGAAGCACTTATGAAGAAAGGTCCGAGTCTCTCCAAGATTTTGATCTGGAGTTACAGCCATACTAGAAGATACTGCATGATCCTACCTCAAAGGCAGGATTGCACAGTAGTAGCCTTTGGCTGACACTAACACATTAAGGATCAACAGCCCTATCATTTTGGGGGTTTGGTTCCAGTGCAATGTTTAATTTATGTAATTAAAACATTGCTTTCCGCTTTGTGGTTACACTGTGGCAGAGTGAATGTTAGGTGGGACAACAAGAGAGTAAAGAAGAGATGCTGGAGTTAGAAATCTCCTTCAGTGCTGAATTGCTGAAATAATATTGAAAACATATAACTAGTGTTTTGGATCACAGCTGGGACCAATAAAAGCCTGTGAAGAATTTCTGTAAATTATACTATCCTGTGGGGGGCCAAGGAAATGTTGTTTCTCATTTAAAATAAATAGTCCCCCCTACTAACTTATTCCTAATCATGCAAACAACAAAGGAATTAAGTAGGCCATTTCCATACATATGACTGTCTCTTTTATGAAATGTAGTTCACCAGAAATTCAGAGCTAATTGATTTAGAGGAATTCATGTTTGTAAATTTTTTCAACATTGTAACAAATTCCAATGACTTTATTTTATGCAATTCCATTTCTTATTATAGCATTTAAAAATGACAACATTGAGTGCTCAATGTGTGTTCTGTTTGCCTTGCAAAGCAATGGGGTTTGCCTATAAAAGAAGACAAAGTATTTTGTCAGATCCACAGATAATAGCACATTGCCAATGATATTGTTCACAGAATAAAAGGAATGTCACAAGTTTCTGCAGAACCAACTGTTTTTGTCATCTACTTTGAAATTTGTATGAGTAGCTCTAAGTTCAGAATATTTGCTTTAAATCTAGCAATCTGCACACAAAAATGAGAAAGAGCATTTTAGAGTTGCTTTAAAACTTTCCTCAAGAAAAGTGCATTTGATTGTTGCTGTATTTTTCATCACATATGAATGAAATAATTCAGAGTAGACATGTTCTAAAACTGCACATAGGGCAACCCTTTTGTAGGTTCCATCCTAATACCTAGAAGCTAACCACCTTTCTTAGATACTCATGATTCTCCCTGCCAGTTAAGGACATCTGAAAATGTGTTCATTTAATTCCATCTGCCTATCCAACCACTGAAATACTGAGAATACATGGACTGCAAAAAAATTCTTCTGTTCATTTTTCATTCAATAATCCAGCTTTTATTCTCTGCTTTAATGCTGCTTAGGCTCTAAGGTGCCTAAACCACCATATGGCTCTTTCCTGCCCTTTCCATTATACAGTAATTTCTCAGAAAAACAAGGAAAAATCACAGGTTCTGGGATTTTCATAGACTAAACGTTCATTATCAGGGTAATTATGGCATGTATTAGATGGGATCAAGAGTGCATTGCTCAGCTCATTCAATCATGGTGATGCTTACTATTAAAATGAGTTCTTACCACTCACACTTATGCAAATTACACCACAGATCTCCAGCAGTACATCTCAAAGCTTTAAATAGTACATACAATCTTTAGAAGTGGGCACTAAAAATACTTTACTACTATTTCAGCAATTTCATTGATATGATGCCTAGGCCTGCGGATGAAGGCAAGTTATAAATAGCATATACATGGTTCTGTAACTTCTCATTTTAAAGCAATCCTTGTGCAAAGCTTCAACTAAGCTGCAGTGATATCTAATTATTTGAGGATGAGCTGCAGGTATTGTGATGCTTCACTAGCCACTTCATTCAAAGATAACTGATAAAAGGACGAAAGGTAGCAGAAAATTAGTAGACCTCCTTAAAAATAATTAGCTGCTTTGAGGAACACTGGAACAGTTCAAGCTGTCATGCTTCACAGTGAAGCAAGTACCAGCCATACATCACATAACTAGAGCAACATTAAATACAGGATAAGAATACATCGGTGTAAGTATTTACATTTTCTCCTAGCTCCAGGCTTCATTTCTGCCTCTCTATTGCTCCCTGCATAGTGGCTATACAATTATGTGTGTTCCTCTACAATATAAAAAATTAAAATCCAGACAAAATTAATCAATTTTGTGCTATACAGTTCCTCAGCTGGACCCTTACCCCGATCCTGTTCACTGTGCACATGAATAAATAACTCTGGCAGCATGATACAAG
The DNA here is from genome assembly GCF_929443795.1 of Astur gentilis. Lineage (NCBI taxonomy): Eukaryota > Metazoa > Chordata > Aves > Accipitriformes > Accipitridae > Astur > Astur gentilis. The sequence goes on from NC_064919.1 coordinate 41,570,148, forward strand.
TATGGGGACAATTACTCTCTAAACTGGCTTAAGTGCAACAGTTAATATATGACTGTGACATTATGTAAAGCTACATATTTAACAGAAGTCTTTAGCAAGCGCTTTGCAGTGACAAATTGGTCTTTTTCCATGATAACTTAGTTGATTTCATACTCTCTAAGCTGTACCACTTAATTTAATGTTTTCCTTTGCATGTGCATTACTTTTCACTTATAAGGGATTAATAATATGCCTGGCAGCCTTAAACAAAAATGAAATCGTTTAGGAAAAAAAAAAAAGTAATTAAAAACTAGGACTTTGATTCTACAATGCTGAATCAAATAAGACTTACACAAAATACAGCATCTCAAAAACCTGGTTTGAACAGAGCATACAGCTTAACAGCAGAATTTGTCCTTGCTCACATAACCTGAGACAGTTATGTTTTCTAACCAGCAGAGACTTGAATTGGAAGAAGAAAAACTGTATCAGAAATTGTAAATGAAAAAAATCCGTTAGTACCTTAAACTACAAAAACATCTACATAATGTATGGTACAGAGTATTGGACAGGATTGTTAACTCTTTGAAGGGATATTATCCTATTCCTCTATAAGATAGTGTTAACTGTATCTCAGGGAGGATTTTTTGGTTTGATTTCATTTGGGGTATTTTTGTTTGTTTGTTTGTCAGTGGGTTTTTTTAAGCAACACAAAATATTTTCTGAACAAAAAAGCAAGAGATATGAAAGGAAAGAAATTACAAAGAATACTGGTAGAAATTGCAGAGAAGTGATAAGCAAGAGAAGACATATAAAAGGGGCAATATGCAGAAAACAACACAAGAAAGGAAAAAGGGGGCAAAGACAAAGGGGGGGAGGTAAAAAGAAGTTTAGTGGCAAAGGCTAACAGGCAACTCATAAAGGCAGACAGGAATAAATAGGGTTATGACACATTAAAGATCAAGGAAGGTCATTTCTTAGGCAGCTTGTTCATAAAGTGTCTGTTTTTCATCCTGCTCTTCCACCATAAACTTCTTATGGAATGAAACATATTGCTTATACTTCTGATTCTCAAAAAAAAAAAAAAAAAAAAAAAAAAAAAAAAAAGTAGCAAAATGGAGTCAGAAAAAGTCTTCTGGAGTCTACCAAAATCACGCAATCATTGTCCAGAGGTTGTCCAGGTCTAACATTCTCCCTTACTTATCCCATGCCCCAGCTTCTATCCTATCTAAGAGCCAAATAGATTCACTTATGCAGCCTGAAATTCACAGGGCCAGAGCTGAGCTCTTATTCCCTGGGTGCTCATTTTAATGATGATGCAGAAGCACTCCTGCTATATGCACTGATTCTATGCTGAGGGAAAGAAGGGGGGGAGGGGAAGATTAAGATATTTTAAAAACTATAAGAAAGACAAGGAAGAAAATAATAAGTAGGGTTTTTTAATCTCTGCATTCCCTCTCTCCTTTTTCTGTCTCACAATGAGGATAAATCAGTAGAGAATAATTAATCAAAAGAAAAAATAGATTTGGAGAGATATGAGAAGAAAACAAATGAAGAAAACAAAAATGCAACAAATGAAATAAAATGGCAAGAAAATGGAGGAACAACAAATAATAGATTTGAATGAGATAGTAAAATAACAAAATGAGGAAAAACAAAGCAATAAAAGCAACATTTTTTGAAATAGGCTTCTATTGCCTGGAAGTCCATGCATATCTTCAAAGAGAATGCAATTATGTCACTGAAAAGGTAGGTCTAAACATTGGAGAACAATGAGAAGGTATATTGCTTACCTGGAAAAAACATTGGTTTACCAAAAAAGAAAAGTGCCTAGAATAAATTTATGTGCATTTTCCTCGGCTATCATCATACTATCACTGCATCATTGTCACTGACCTTTCCATGGATGGAGTTCACTATATGGAAGCACATAATATTCCCTAGGTTTTCCATATCTAGTTTTCTAGCTGGTGGGTTTTGAATTTGTTAGAGAAGATACTATAGCCTCAGACAACAGTTTCTACCTCTAGTGTCTCTTCTAAGCCTATTTCTTTAAAAATATCAATTTATGCATTTATTGTGCTTATGACAAAGTGTGTTTTTCTTTTAAATAGTACTTTGAGGAAATTATTTTCAACCAATCTTAATGTTTACCACTATTTATGTATAGAAATTCAGTATTAGTTGACTTCTCTGACAGCAAAGCCCCTCAAAAGATTCCCTCTTCTGTTTTTTTTTCCTTTCCTTCCTAGTTTGTTTTTCTATTTTGAATATATGGCAGCAGCAAAACCCTCACAGTTGCTTATGCCCACCAGCCAGAGCCTGTGACCTCACCTAGGTCTTTTATTACCTTCTGCTAAGAATTATTTGCAAGAAAAAGAAACTCTGACAACTGGCATGTCTTAAGTGAAACTTACTAAGTTCTTTTTGAACACATTCCTTAAAGTAAAACAGTCTGAAGCAGAAAAATGAATTTGCAGCTTGTCAAAAGTTGGCATTTGGCTGCAAAATTGCAGAAGAATAGGATTTACATGAATTACCCATATGACTCTCTTTCCTTTGCTTTGTTTGAATTATTATTGGTCTTCTCAGTATGTTTCACTGTCACGGTAAGCTGACTGCAACTTTTGTAAGGCAAGCACTAGTCTACTCCATCTTTTAAAAACTTGATCAGATTAACCTTTTCCAGCATGTCTTCAGGGAGCTCTCAAGCAAATCTTTGGAGAACTTCTGTCTAATCTTTTCCAACTTCCTAACTGTGATTAAACTCTGTGGCACTTACGACATTACTAATTCTTTCTTTTTCTTGTTTGCCTGGCCTTTTCCTCTGTTTTTACACCAAGGCTTTCAATGACCAAAAAAAAACCAACAAAAAAACATGTTTGCAGAAACGCTAAAGATTTAAAATTAAAATTAATACTAGAAAAAAATAAATATTATCATTAAAAAAAAAAGAAAGAAGCCTGGTGAAATCATAGCATAAATGTAAGAATCTGAAAAAACTACTTCTTTTACAAAGGAAAGTTTAACATAATTAGCAGGGCAGGGAACAACTGGTTATGATTTGAATTTCATACATTTAGTATACAAAATTCTTAGAAGAAGATATTGGGAACTGATATGTTTAAAACCATCAGGCTTAATTCACATCCAAAATACTTGTCAAGTTTTAAAATATTCAGTTTAAGTTTTGAACTCATTACAGTAATTCAGACTGAAATACACATAAATCGTCCAGTTATTACTGTTCTAATAAATATTCCAACAAGTATGAGAAAATAAAACTAAAATCACAAGGCCAAAATGATAGTTAATAACTTGATATATAACTTTTGCTAACACATCTTCAGTGTGTTTTTAAATTTCATATTCACTTTTAGATTAGAAGATTCACTTCATAATCTTAAAGTACATTTTTACATCTGAAAGCACGATAAAAACCTACAGACCCTAGTCTGAATTCAGTTAAGTCATTTTAATTTTCGCTATACCAAAAATTGCAGTCATTGTAAATTTCAGTAGCCTGGTGTTTCATTGCACATGAGTGAAAATACCAGTTCTATATAAATTTTACTTTTGATTTTCAAGAAATTTTATCAGTTAGATTTGTGAACTAGAAAAAAAAGTACATGTATATCATTCAAAGTAGACAGTATCTCATTTATACATCTAAAGAAAAATTCATAAATATTAAAATATTACACTTCACTGTTATTTCCCACTTTTTCCTTTAAATAGTTTACAAAATTTCATTATTTTCTGATTTCAATGGATACTGATATTCTGCTTATTTACAAAAGTCTTCCTGAAGTATATAATTCCATATCCATAAAGAAGGATCCTTGTTTGAATCCACTTTTATACATACTTACAACTCCCTGGGAATAAATTACTAGCCTTACTGATGAATATCTTGTTGAATATGCACTTCCTTGTCAATATATACATATATCCTTGTGAATCCTTCAATTAAAACTTAGCATATAAATGTATGAAAAGCCTAGTTTTAAAAATTGCTGATCACCCAGGTCTTCTTATTGATTTCACTAAGAATTATTTGGTTTATCATTTTTCTAAAAGCAACAACAGGAAAAAAAATAAATATTGAAAACACTGTTCCTTTAAAAGAGTGATTAATAATAGTTACACAGGCTTTAAAATTGATGAGGGAAAATTGATGAGGTCAGGATACCTTCTGGAAATGAATGTCACATTTATTTCTACACCTTAAAATTTAACACATTTTTCCAGCTCTATTCTTTTTCTCACTCTGAGAATCACTAACTCTCATTGAAATCCATAAAATTTGCTTTATTTATGCTGGTTATCCTTTGTATATTTCATTTTGGAGTTATGGATTTCTTCTTTCTTACATATGTGTCTCACTAAGAAGCCCCACACATGGATATCTATGGAGGTATTATTCTACTTGGGAAAGCACCTTCCTTCTTATGTGTTTACAGAATGACTTGAGGCAATTCATTTTTGAGTGATAAGGAGTTACTGGGCAATAGATTTGTCTTTTACAAATAGATGCAAAGGCTGATGTTGTCTCTATTATAGTTACCTAACAGTACAAGTCAGTTTTGAATATTAAAATCTTAAACAATATAGTTCAGTGCTGTTACTTCAAATGTTCAAAATGCTTGCCTGCCACAAGTGATTTCCCCCAAAATAAAACACAGTAAATTATTTAATATAAAAAAGATCAATGAAATAACATAATAGTAATGATTTAATGTTCTACCAGGTGTTTAGAATGTACTCCAAGTAAATACATATATATGTAAAGCTTCTCTTAACCTCATAGTAGAATTACAGCATGCTCCTTTAAATAAACACTTGTACAAAGCTAACTTCTGTTTTCTACAACTTGCAGTTAAACCTCAGATGACATGAAAATTAAGAAAAATCTCAATTTTTGGAAAAATGGCTTTCAGATTACTATGTGTTATTTCAGAGGGAAAAAGACAGCCTGTTTGTATTAATAACAACAAAAATGCTTAGAAAACAGATTGCCTCTATCGGAATCCTCTTCAGATATCTCATCAGGCATTACCACCCTTTTGAATTACTTAGCTTCTGAGTTAAAAGGATTGTTACCTTGAAAGAAAAAAAAGCTCTTTAAACATATGAAATACAGATCAAGAAAGGGATTAAAACTGAAAGATTCTGAGACGAACAAGTCTTGGAAGACTCCAACCTACCAATTAGCCACTATTCAGTCAGAGCACTTTTGTTTAGGAAGAAAGTTAATCATATATTTCAAGTCACAAAATAATTTAGTATGTAATTAAATGAAGGAAGGTACAAGTTTGTTGCTCTGGAAAACAGAGAGTGGGAGACAAAAATAAAAGAGCAGCTGGTTCTAAAAGGACAGAGGAAATAATCAATTCAGGAACCAAAGTCTGAGAAAAAGAATGTACACATAATCATGAAAAATGGGGATTGTGCACATGTAGAGGAAACACATGGGCAGGAAAAGGGATTTATGCCAACCCAGAAAAATAAGTGACTGGGTGCTTTATCAACCAAAATCAACATGCCTGTCATGAGACCAGACTCAGGGAACCAAGAAGGTGTCTTCAAGAGTCAACCACATATTGCTTAAATTCAGCATCGGAGAGCAGGAAATGATGGCTTTAGAGGTATTAATGCTCTGGGAATATCTCCTTTAGACAGACATAACTTCTCACATGGAAAAACAAATGCTAGAGATTTTGAACTGGTTAGGAATTTCCTAATGTAGAGTTAAATCTTCCCTTCATGAACTTAATAAAGGTATCACTGAATTTCTTGCAGGTTGGAGTTCACTCTTTCCAGGTCTCCAGAAATTAAAAGCTAGTGCAATAAACTCCTTACCCAGTATCTCTAAAAAGTCTTTTCACTACTGGAGGCTAATCTTTTGGGTAGGCTGAATACTGTGATACTATATGCACTTCACCAAATGTTAACAGTTTAGCTGTAACTTTAGGTAAAACTTTTGCTGCTGCCACCTCAAAACTGCAGTACCTACTCAAAGATAAAATCATTTTGTTAATGCTTCAGTGAGACCATGCCACATTCTAATCACACCTGCCACAGTATTGCTTAATTTTGGGTCGGGGGGTGTGTATCTAGTTACTGTCAGTTTTCCCATATCTCATTTTACCCACTGCTGATGCATCTAAGGGACTTCTCCCATAATAGGTCACTTACTGTGTACATCATTTCCATCTATTACAAAACACAGTAGGTTTTGTAGAATTGTTAACTGTCTATAATTCACACATGCACACCTCTCTCCCTGATGAGTCTTGAACATAGAACAAATAAAGCTGGGAGGGGGTGGGGGACAAAAATTAAAACAAACAAACAAAAAAAAACAAACAAAAAAACCCAACCGAACAAACAAAAAAACGAACCAACCAACCAAACAAACAAAAAAACCCAGAAACAAACTTATTAGTGATTGCTCAGTTAAACTCTGTTCGCAGTTACATGGATATCTTGTATAATTACAGTTATATGGTAGAGTGGGACCCTGACTTTTTGAAAACTGTTCTGATTTTTGTTATTATATGATATTTATCGTTGGCTGTCATTTTCAGAGACAAACTGTACTTTTAAAATCCTACCTTTCACACTGAAGCTTCATCAAACAGTAGTGGTTTTGGATAATGTAAAGTACTACAATATTTATATCAGATTATGTAAACTTAAAATAAGACACAGAGGATTTCACTGAAACCTCTATGGGAATTACTTGAATAAATACCACCACTGCTTTCCTTATGAACTTTCTGAAGTATTAAAAAGAGAAGACAGAAAAATTAGTTTTGCAGAATTCTACAGCCCCACGGTAGAGTGTAATTACTCCACTACAATTCTTCTCTGAAATAAGTCAAGAGCAGTGAAAGAACTCAACAGAGATTTTTTTTTTTTTTAAGAAGAGATTTAGAAAAGATAATGAAGAAACTATTACATGAATATGTATTATATATTACTTGTCACAGATTTTGTTTATTATTTAGCCACATTTTTGTTCAGAGACATATGCCAACAAAGAAAGTTTCATAAAAAGTAAGAAATTGTCCTGGTTTCAGCTGGGGTAGAGTTAACTGTCTTCTGAGTAGCTGGTACAGTGCTGTGTTTTGAGTTCAGTATAACAATGTTGATAACACTGATGTTTTCAGTTGTTGCTCAGTAGTGTTTAGACTAAAGTCAAGGATTTTTCAGCTTCTCATGCCCCGCCAGCGAGAAGGCTGGAGGGGCACAGGACACAGCCAGGGCAGCTGACCCAAAGTGGCCAAAGGGGTATTCCATACCATGGGATGTCCCATCCAATATAGGAACTGGGGGGAGTAGGGGTGGGAGGATAGCCATTCGGGGATTAACTGGGCATCTATCGGCCAGTGGTGAACAATTGCGCTGTGCATCACTTGTATATTCCAAGCCTTTTATCATTACTGCTGTCACTTTATTAGTGTTATCATTATCATTATTAGTTTCTTCTTTTTATATTCTATTAAACCTTTCTTATCTCAGCCCATGAGTTTTATTTCTTTTCCCGATTCCTTCCCCTATCCCACTGGATGGGGGGAAGTGAGTGAGCATCTGCATGGTGCTTAGTTGCTGGCTGGGGTTAAACCATGACAGATATATACTAAATTATCAGGGAAATGAATAAGAAGGCAAAATTATGAATGTTTAATTGTTTATAAAGAGGAAAAACCCAAGACAAATAACTGATTCCAAGTGCTTGACCACATTTTGCGACATATTATGCTCTAAATTATCCACAGGGATAGGAAATCCTCAGGGTGGTTAGATGTTGTGTTCAGCTGCAGCTATCATTTGAGCTTTGCCTCGGAAACTTTATTTTCAGAAAAGAGTTAAACTAAGACAGAAATCTTTGCTGTGGGAAGTGCTGCCTATCTTAAGTACAGGGTAAAATGTTAGTCAAAAGCATAAAAAAGCAATAATACAAACCATGATTGTGCTAAATCGTCTCTCACTGCTACACACTAACAAAAAAATCTGCAGTATGTGTACAGCTGAGGAGTAAAAATCATTTTCAGTAAGTTTCCTCACACATTATGAAGAAATATATTGCTATCACCCATTGACACAAAAAGACCAAAACAATCCATGTTGATATAATTTTTCCTCAGCAAATGAGATATTAAGATATTTTGTCTTTCAGTTCTTAAATTTAAAGAGCCACAATCATAATTTGTAAGAATGATTTGTTTGACAATTTTTCTCCCCTGATATTTTATAAAAACCACCTCCATTAAATTCAGAGTTCTACCCCACAAATCACAGAGCAAACTATCCAAACCATTTACTTTGAATCAGGTATTAATAGCCTAGGCTTCAATCCCTGACAATTTTCTTTGTATGCTTAAATTTATAAATGAAAATAGATAAATTGAATATAGACTACACAAAGGTGTGAGTTTGTGGAAGTTTTAAACACCGCCATAGTCAGCAATATAAACTGTTGTAACAGAACTATGTAAACAATAAAAACTATACCTTCCAGTTTTTCTTTATTTTTGCAGGAATTTGGTTATTAACCTAGTTCTCTCCAATAAATTTGATGACCTGTTTCAGCTAAAAAGTTTAAGTATTTTATCCTTTTCTCTACTAAGTCATTTTGGAATTTGGATTTGTTAATATGAAGCCAAACGTTATACAGAAGAGTCCATGGAAGTTGAAAAACTATGTTGGAAATGTGCAGCTTATGACTTTTCCAGTTCATCCTCCCCAGAGCAGGTATAAGCATTGTGATGAAGCCCTAATCTTCTGTGTAAATGGAATATTCATCCTCACCACTCCACAGAATCACCTTTTCCTTCTGATCTGCAGTGTCACCCCACAAAAGCCACCCGCAGCTCGCCAGTCCCAAAGCAGGCAAGCAGCTATCTCTTCTGTGTTGTGGACCATGGGCAAGTCCACACTTGCATAGGTTTGCAGCAATTTGCAAGAATGACAAGTGACAAAACAAGCACATGCCTACTTATGTGAAAGATTCTTTGAATTTTTTGTTCCAAAAATTATTTGCAAATTAGAAAGAAAACAATTATGTGGTTTAAACTCTATGTATATGAAAAGCTGTTCTAGGACACAGCACTTCCAAATTGTTCAGATAGCTCTGAGGCATAGGTCAAAGGCAATAATAAACAGAAGAGCTAGAGATGGAGATTTGTACTTAACCTACAAACCGGCATCTGCATCCGTTTCCCTCATTAAATACTTAATAAGTACCAGTAGAAAGTGTAAAAAGTGGGGTTGTTTTGTTCTCTACTCTGCTAGACTAGCAGAACTAGGCTGGATAGTCTTTTATAATTACTTCACTCTTTTAATATTAAAAATGGTGCTATATAGTATTTACCATTACTAGGAACTAAGGTTTCACAAAATAACCCAGTTTATGCTCTGTACTTCTTATATTTCATAACAGACTTATCTTGACACCTGTATTAAATAAAAATTATAGATTTACAGTAAATTTATTGTTATTAGCTTTGGCAGCAATTCTTCAGCAAAAATAATTCTATGGTAACTTACAAACTATTCAGATGTATAGGTACATCTACAATAGTAACAAGGGCACCTAAAGCCATTACTCCTTTAGTTAATGTATTTTCCTTCAGCAATTATATTTTGAACTGTCTCAAGGAAGTAATCCATTTAAATCACAGAAGAAGAAATACTTCCTGAAAACTATTTTTGAGAAGTGAAATCAAGTGTATACTAAAAAAGTTTTTAGAACATTTTGTTGGAAGTTCAATCTATTCATTACTAAGAGGTTCATAAGTCTGTTAAAATACTATTAAAAATTGTTGATCTTTCACAAAGAATTATATGACAATTAATAACATTCTAATTCATACAATAACCATCAGTATTAGGCAAAAGTTAAACACAATTATTGTCATAACTGTATAAACAGACACAACAGAGATTATGCCTATTCTTAATAAAACACTATAGCACTAAATCAGCACTACCAGCTGAAAATGTTTTGCATTTAACTCAACTGAAGTTTAAGCTTATGTTAGCTTACTGCATTATTGTCTATACAGCAAGAAACACCAACAATAACCCTTAAAGTCTGTGATTAAATGCACACACACACACACACACACACACACAAAGAGACTGTCAAAGAAAAGAATTTGTGGACAATTTGATCTAAAAAAATATTTCTAAATTATGAATGTGTCTACATAAATTTGGGATTAGTCACTGACAAATATCAAGAAGCTTAAAAATTAAATTTATTCTTCTTAATGAATAATTTAAGGTAACTCTTTTACCTTTTAAATTTTGCAGACAATTATACCATTCTGTAACTTTTATTTTGTTCTGAATTCTTATGTTCTTATGTGTTCTTTGTTCTGTAACATCATAAAACCCTCACTGAAAATAAGCTACAAATTGTTCTTACTTCGCAGGTTTTAGTGTACCTTGATATTCATGGCATATTTTTCTAGCAACTGTGTGAGACAATGTAAATTTCAAAAGCCTCCTTCAAAATAAGGTCTATCTCATTCCAACAGTTCTTTGCAAGCTCAGAAACAATTCCCTATTAATTTAAGCATATTGCAAACCCAAACCCTATACATGAATATCATCAGATATGTTTTAAAAACTTTTTCTAGAGAAATTTGAATACATATATTGACACCACAATGTGTGCAACATGATAATCACCATTATCATCATTCTAAATCCATCTCATATCTGTTCTGTCTTTGGCTACTAATTATTAAAACAATAATTAGATCTGCTAGGGATTTTCCAATTAAACAGCTTTCTGTCAGAAAATGCTGATTAATTGAAACCAAAAGCTTTTGCAAGTAGAATTTTTCACCACACTAACATTGGGAAAGAAATCTCAATTGTCAAGCAACTGTTCTGCAGACCAAACCCTAGCTACTCTGCATAATTGTTTGTAGCTCAAGTGCTGGAAGTCTAACATTGAAAAGCTTGAAGAAAAGATACATGTATGTAAAATGGGGAAATACGCAAGTTCCTACTACTATGAGACATAAATATTCAGATTTCTTCTTTTTATCTTATCTTTTTATTTGAGCTTAGTGGTGACCTTGGAACAGCTTATGCTTCATCACATATTAGGCAGAATCAGTAAACACGATCAGCAATTAGAAGGCAAAACAAGCTCAACAGAAAATATCAGTTAAGCAATAGTGGTAATAAATAAAGAATCAAAAGCTACAGTCTTTTGATTGTCTTAAACTGAAGCAAGAGTTTGTGTGAAAGGAAACCTCTAAAAGCCCAACACTCCAATTACGGAAGATCATTTTACCAAAAGAAATGTTGACCAATAGGGAAGTCTTTCGGTATTTACAATATTAGTTCTACAGATTACAGTCAAGTTCTGTTAAATAAACCTTTGCCTTGACAGGTGGCCCATAGCCTCAGAACTCTTGAAACTGAAACACTTTTGTCAGTACATGAGCAAGGCAGGGAAGGAAGTGTGTCCTTTGCCAGCAGCTTCGAGTACCTGAAGGTTAAACAGGTTCCCTGAGACAAGTCCTTGTTTTTCCATTCTCTTCCAGCTTTGTAAACACAGGAAGAAGATGTACAAGTAATCTCCCTGATCGATTTCTAATCAGTTATTTCCACAGACTTCAACACCTCCAAAATACTGCATGCCACTAAATAGCCATGGACTAGGAACTCAAACAAATGAAGGACAAAGAGTTATGCACCTGGTCTGAATTTAGGCAGTCATCTTCTTTCTTCCAAAATCTTCCACTCAAAAATGCCCATCAATATTTTTAAAATCCTTCAGCTATGTAAATGTCGAATGAGAAAAGTTGGAAATGTTCTAGTGTTACACAGGACAAGATAAATGTTTCCTGCTTATCTCCAATTAAGAAGGTAACATGATTTTTCCACAGCTTTGGCGGGGCTTAGTGTCTATTGTTTGATATTTTTTCTTGTGATACAGGATTATCAGGGCCTTACCTTGACTGAGGGCTGAAGACAATGCAAACAGGGGCTGAGTATAGGAAGCTGCAGCACTCAAGGTGATTTAATTGGTAAGTAAGTGTGATGAGCCTTAGCACAGGACATGGGTCACCACGTGACAGGAAAACAGTACCTGAAACTGCTGGAAAGGTACCCCACTGTGTGGATCGATGGACTGACAGCCTGCGACAAAATCTGCCTGTAAAAACTCTCATCAGTAGGGGAGGGGGATAGGGACAACACACATGACAGGAAGGAAGCAATACACCTGGACATCAGCACCGCATAAGATCAGAGTGCCCAAGCAGGGAAGCGCTGAGCCTTGGAGCAGAGCTACTGCTTGTGAGCCTGACACTGGAGCTGGCCGGAGGGAGATTATACTCCATTTAATGCAATAACCCTAATAGATATTTATGCAAAACTGAAAACAACTAGTTCTGATGATGCAGGGTATTCTAATTAATTGGTTGGTTTTAAAGAAGATGTGGGAATATGTTTTCAATATAACCTTCCACTGATTGCAATATTATTTTTTCCATCAGAGTCATGCAGACATCTTCATTGCTTACTTGAAGAATTATTACAGTTTTGCTTGTGCTATTGACTTATAAAGCAGCAGTAATAAAAATTATTTTCTTGTTGTCTTGGGGGAGGGGAATTGGAAAAAAATAATAAAATTTATCATTTTCAATTTAAGTTGAAAACTTGTAATGCAGTCATAAATTTAAATACATTATTCTCAATTCTTTATATCCTCTGTGTACTCGGAAATAAGAGCTTCATGGCCTTCATTTCCTGTTGCTTCCCTTTATGATTTTCAATTACCAGTTTAGAAATACAGTATAGAGTACATTAAGTAACAGCAGTTGCATTTGAGGTTTATCTGTAATAAAAAAAAAGTGTTCTATTCTTGAAGCAACACTGAAGCATGTAAGCCATTCAAAAAGATCAGGGGGGAGTTTTGAATTCTATTTTATTTCACCTTATGTTTTCAGTATTAAAAACCAAATCAAGATGGCAGTTAAATATAGGCAAATTTATATCTAGAACAACACTTGTTCTTGTTTTTTTCCTGAAAGCTTTTCCCTTGAAACTCAAAGACCACAACAAATCTCTAGGTGCCTCACAGCAACTCATCTGAAATAAGTTCTTGCTTTTCCTTTCCCCTTCATCTTTACAGGCACAACATTCTTCTCTCGCTCCCTTTGCAGTCAGCAGTAATTAGTGACTGTACAATACAAAACATTTTGTGCTTAAAATAAAGCATAAGAAATAAAAATGGACAAGTAATAAATCTTAAAACTGCTAAGATCAGTAACTGTCACAAAAAGCTATATTGAGCCAAATTATGCAGTCCTAACTCATATTTACACAGGTTTCGGTAGAGATTTTATCAGAGAGAGAAAAAAAAATTCCCTTTCCTTACAAAAAAAAAAAAAGAAACCAAGGAACACCCAACAAACGAAAAACTCCCACCCCGTACACACGGATACTTAGCTGTTTGGTTTAGTATAGGGTTTTTCTAAATCCTGAGGAACTTAGATGAGGGTGAATATTTGTAAGTCAGTCATAGAATTTAGCCACTCATACAGCAGGGCTGAAAGCAAAAAATTGCAAGTGGTTATACTACACAATGTTCATAATTTCTGTCCCCCTCCTCCACTTCCACCCCCATAAAACTTGCCAGGACACCAAGGGTGTCTGAAGAATCTAGTGTATGTCTGAATCTTGCTGAGTGTAATTATATCTCTCTAGAGAACAGTGTTGAGATTTTGCCTTTCCCTTCCTTTTGCCTCCTTAACCCCCTTACCTTATGCAGTTGAGGAAGAAAAAGAGCAGGAACAATCTAGTTTCAAAACATGACCATATGATGCCTGTTGCTGAAAGAATAGAAAACAGAAAGGTTTTATAATAAAACTGAAACTAACTGTGGTCACACTGCAGAGCCCTCATGTAAATTTCACTGTTAGTATTACAGTGGTAGGCCACATGCTGCTTCAGTCTACTGAGATTCTAGCCCTCAGCAGTGGTTTAATGGTGATTACACAGGGTGTTGGCACAAACTGGTTAGTGCTTGCAGAGCTAGAGTTAGCATCACAGTCTGGGAGAAGTAGAGCAAGCTAGAGCTGCTGTATTATTAAAAGTTACAGCACTGCAAGGCTGGCCTGCAATTAGTGGATAGAGAGTGTCATCCTGATATACAGTAAATCAATGATTTAAAAATGTAGAATTTTATTTTTAATCAAATCCCTTCTTGCCCAAAACTCTTGGGGGAAATGCCTTGTAGGAAGGCATTCTGTCTCCCTCTCTCTCCCCTTCTGTTTTCTGGAAACATTGCAATTTCAAAAATGCTAAGGGGGGCAAGGGGAGGGAGATTAAAGCAAATTCTCTAGCAGCAACCAGCTTGAGAAAATTTGCATAAATACTTCTTATGTTATTCCAAACTGAAAGCCACAAAGTGAATATAACACTACATTCCCCTCAGAACCATCCACTACTTTCACACAAAAAAGGTAATTTCTTTTCCCCAAAAGCATGTGATTTTTTTCCTTCCTGACTTAGTTTTATGCCTGCTCATTTTGTCCTTCCCTGTAACTCATTCATCTCACCCAAAAAGTCTTTTAAGCTGATATACTGTCCAGTCACTTGGTTCTTACTGTTGCTCTGTTCCTTTAATCCTTCTTCCACTTCAAGATTCAGATTTAGATTCGATCAAGGAAAACTCTAATTATGATAAGGATTTTCTCTGCTAACACATAGTAGCTTTCAGGTCAAAGTCACAAACTTGTATCAGTTGTAGCATTAAAGTCAAAGGACAGAAATGGACCTTGAAAGGTCATCTAACCAGTGGTCTTGCCGCAGGACAGGGACAGTAAAATACCAGTATCATTCACAACAGCCTATCCTCTTCTGAAAAACCTTCAGCGGTGGAGATTCAATAGCACCCACAGGCAAACTATTGCAATGCTTAGCAGTCCTTTCTATTAGTACATTTTTTCCTAATGTCTAACCTAAATCTCCCTTGCTGAAATTTAAGCCAATTACTTCTTGTCTTATCTACACTGGACATGGAGAACTCATTATTTCCTCTCTTTGAAGCAGGCTTCTATAATTTTTAAGACTGTTATCAGTGCTCTTTTCAGTTGCTTTTGTTGCAAACTAAAAATCTTCAATTAATTCACTCTTTTCTTCGGTTTTCTAGATTTAGATCTGTAACCATTGTTGATTTCCTCTGGACTTTCATCTGCACACCAATTTCTTGCTGATCAACACTGTAGAACAATCTTTTAAACTTCATTCCATTGGTCTGATCGAAAAAATATAATAATCATGCTATTTTATTAAAATCCCCATTCGCTGGTGGAAGTATAAAAGTGTAGCAGATCTAAAAGAAACATGTATGGAATACTTTTTGATGCACATTGGTGGGTTGGAAAGGAACTTTTTCTTTCCAGTTACAGTTCATCAGCAATCATTTGACGTTTTAAAAAAATAAATAAATGCTATTTTTCAAAGCTCTAGGAATGCACATGTGGTTACCTGAATTAAAATAGGTTGACCAACTGATTAGATTTTCCTTGATGATACAGGGTAGATTTAAATTAGAGGTAAGGAACAAATTCTTGACTGTGAGGGTGGTGAGGCGCTGGAACAGGTTGCCCAGAGAGGTTGTGGATGCCCCATCCCTGGAAGTGTTCAAGAACAAGTTGGATGGGGTTTTGAGCAACCTGGAAGGTGTCCCTGCCCATGGCAGGGAGGGTGGCACTAGATGATCTTTAAGGACCCTTCCAATCCAAACCATTCTATGATTCTATGTTGTCCAGACATTAACTTATTGAGAAGGTTAACATCACAATCTTTCTTGAAAAGACCTCTCACATAACCTGTTGTTTGTACTATGCAAGGTAAAGCTCTGCACTAAACTGTATTGATTTTAAACCATTCAGTAATGGTGTTTTCCATCACAGTTGAAAGCCTAAAGATTGTCAAGTTCTTTTTCAGAGAACAACACTGAATCTAAACTGCAACATTAACAAGATCTTTTAGTTTGAAACATAATCAAAGAAAACAGAAATTAGTTGCTACAATCAAAAAGGAACAGAGGAGAAAGAGAGTACTGTTGCTCCATCTGGAAAAGGCCAAGGCAAAATCTGCCTCCCTATCTGAGATCTGTCAGAGGAAGAAGCAGTGAATGGCAGTGCCCCCGGAGCCACCTGGCCTGAGATACCATTTGAGTGCTCTTGAGGCATCTACTGACAGTCATGGTCAGAAGGTCTTTAAGTAACAAAAGCTCCAGCCTTTCTCCCTTATTATTCTGAAGACTTGACCTTCTTCTCTGATTACCTAACATGCAGGTGTAAGGTGTAAGAGTCAGAAGATATTTAACTAGTCTCCTAAAAGCATTTTTTTTTAATCTTCTGAATTTCTTTGTGGGTCAGTTTGAGTTAAAAAGCTGCTAATGTGTATGATAAAGCCATTCTTCCACCCATGGAAATGGCAACAAAAATGACAAGAAAAATGATGCATTAAAGTAAATATAAATTAAATGTGGTCCACAAAGCAAGGGAAATATATAAGGCAAGGCAAGAAAACTGTGGCCTTTTAACTCTGCCTTCAAATTAAAAAATACTTAATTCAGGAATGACAAGCCTTTCTGATCCTATGAGGTAAATACTGAAATCTCCTATTTCTATGACCGTCAAACCACATATTGCATATACATTGCAAGTTCTACAGATAAGAAATAACCATGTCTGAGTAAGAGTTGTACTGTTCTATGCACTACTCAAGCCCCTCAGAGGAATCGTGGCTGGTGATGCTCCCTGGTGACCCACTGCCACCCCATGGCCCTGCCACACCAGCAGGATTTACAGTGCCTGAAAACCACACAGGTCACAGGAGCTACAGGGTGCTCATCCCTGACTATATTTCATTTCTGTTCCTTCCTCACTCCTGTCTAAAAATTTCGTTGGCAGCCTTCTCCCTTGCTACGTGTTTGCTTCTAGCTCAAAGCTCTGTATCTTTACTGCGGTAATAAAAATTCCCCTGAACTAGAGACTTCTCCCAATCCATTCTACCTCCCCCAAGGATGGATGTTGAAAGTAAGGAAAGTTTTCATTAACTGGCAGGATGAGAGAGGAAAGCAGACTGCCATTGTGATCAGTGCTGGCAAACAGAGAGGGAGAGAGACTCTGCAGCAGCACTACAGACAGCTCCTTCCCCCCTGCCTCCCAAAGTGCTTTCTCATCATAAGCAATGACAATTATAGTGTATTTTGAATCTAGCTACTTGAGCTAGTGTCACAACACCTTTACTGATGCTTACATGAAGACAAAAAGAGAAATCACCTCCAGAGAGGACTTGAGTCCTGGAAAAATAAGTCAGCTGCTTCATCTACTGGGCTACAAAGGAGTTGGTTAGATTTATTTAACTTCATATCTTCTACAGAGGTAGGGGAAAAAAAAAAAAAAAAAAAAAAAAAAAAAAAAAAAAAAAAAGAAGATCAGGATATCACTTGTAATAAAATAATAGTAAAAAGGCAGGTGCATCATTCTCCTTGGTCATATAACTCAATTCACTTAAGCTTTGTATGTGATTTCTCTCTGGTGTAGTAATGAAATATGGGGCTTACACTATTAGCCTATTAATCATTATAATACTTAGAAAGCAATATAAATTGAATACAGTAGAGTTAGGACTACACTTCTGTGCAGCAGAAAATATACTGTGCAGTTTTCTTGGTGATTTCTTCCATGTCAACAACAGAAGCAAACACTATCATATATTTCTGAGAGAAATTAAATTACCATTACCAAAGGATTACATTTTTCCTACCTCACCAGCAAGATGCAAAGCACATCAATATGAACAGAACTATTCTTAAATTATGAAAATCTCCCCAAGAGAAGAATTTGGCCCCAAAAATGCCATTGCTGGAGTTGATAAAATTTATTTATCAATATTTGAAAAATCTGTCAGATTATCTGATCAGCAAATATCTAAACAAATCTAATAATTATTAAAAAATAATGCTATGCAAATGTATGAGAACACATTCCATCTCATTATCTTCAGATTTATAACATATCTTAGCAAGTGTTAATTGGCTGCTACATTAATTTTTAGAAATCAGCTACTCATACATAGATTAAAAACTAGATATTATTAAAGAACACACAGATTTTTAGCTTCAGGCAAGTTCTTTCATGTTAATGGCTTTAAAATAGACACTTTTTGCAATTCATATTACAGCCTACAGAGAAACTGTAGCTTAATGACATCATATAAAGATTGACTATCATTTTGAAACATTGCAACTGCACAGAAATTCATACAGATATGTTTTAAAATATCACAAATTTTTTTACAAAGTACCTCTTAAAGTGATGCTTCACTTAAGGAATTCCAATAAATTAATAGATATTCTGAAGCTAAAACCTCTTTCTAGGTAAACAACAGTGAAATATTTCCTTCAAAATGGATCCCTACTGAAGGAAATAGATCTCTGTAGAAGTCTATCTGGGAAAACCCTGTAACAGAATTTGTCCTTCAGTTGTTCTGCCTGAAATCAGAAGAATATGAAAGAATTATCAAAATAAAATAAAGTTGATTTATTAACTTTTTTTTTCATTATTTTTCATTCACATTCTCAGACACTCTGGGAACAATGTTTCAAAGGTGGTGGATCTTGTAGAAAATACTATCCCCTGTTTTCCAAGGCTACAGTTACTAAAGAATTGAGTCATTTAAGTTCACTGCCCGGTTCTGTAAAACCTAACCAACATTTCCTTTCTCTTCACATGCAGCGACTTGGTAGACACACTCTGAATCACAGATGAAAAAGTAAGTTTTAAAAAGATTAAACACTTTAAGTTGACTGATTCTATTTAATACTAAAGAAAGGTACAGAAAACAAGTACAAAATCCTTTCCTGATTAAGGCATTTCTTCTGTCTTTTAGCAAAACTGTAGGTAATGTATGATAAAACATGTTTCAGGAAGCAGCTGCTGTGAAGAGACCCCAAGAAAATTACACTTTGAAAAAGAAACAAGACCTGACTCTGAAAAAGAACCTTTTGGAAGTGGAATACCTAATAATGTATGTATTTTCTTACCTCGTTACTTAACATTGTTCTGTCAACAATAGCATTTCAACATTTACATTGGACATGGTAACCTCACTTTAAAATAGCATTATGATATAGCACTTTGATGTTTGGAGAATATTTTTCAAATATATTTTAAAAGTTGAATTTTGGTATCTCAAGCACGACAGCCAAAATAAAAGAATTTAAAATCCCCTTTGGGATTGTTCTACAAGCATCATTATTCAATTTTTGAAGCATTTTACACAGCATCTAAATTACATCTTTTGCTCCTCATCCACTGTTATAGCACTGGAAACATCTGGATTTTATTCTCCTCTTTCCCTTTGTCCCAAAAGACACTCCCTAACTTCAGCTTACAGGTAGGTGAAGGTGTGAACTGTTAGTTTAGCAAAGAATTGCTTCCCTTATAGAATACAATACACAGAAAAAAAATGAAAAAAAAAAAAATGCCTCTTTATTTAATCCTTTATAATGTAAAACAAAATAAAAAATGCATGTTATTTCTCATTTCTCAGAAGAAAAATCTCTCTGTTGCTCAGAGCACCATTTTTCCCCTTATTGATTTAATCAATTTTAATTACACATTCTATGGAATAGAGAAAACCTATATCTCTAGAACAACATTAGAGATGTTTTATACCCAAGGTGGCAACCACAAAATATTTAGGCCAATTTACAACACTGATACTGTCATTTACCTCACTTGCTTCAAAAGCTTCTTTCCTGTGTGGTCACATCTTTAATTTCCCTGCAATATGCCTCTACTTCAGCAAATTAGGGCATGCATTGCAAATCAGCATATATCCTACTTTAAATTTTACACAGCAATCAAAATATGGTGAACTTATTAGTTATCCAGGTAGTATATAACTATTAATATTTACCTAAATTCACTTTTTTTGCCCTGAGATTACTGATCAGATAGCTGAATATAAGGAAGATGGAAGGGTCATTGATCTAAACATTTGGAGATTTTTCCCTGAAAGAATTTGTGCATTCCTCTTCTTTATGAAAGGTAGAGAACATAATTTTAACCATCAACTAATTCAGAGTTGTTGACTGTAAAGAAATCAAAGAAGAAAAGAAAACAGTTAGCCCCTCAAAACAAAGCAATGCCTTGTTCCATAAACATATACAACAATATACTTTGCATATAATTCCTGTGAAGTACTTCAGCATGTGCTGAACTTTATTAAGTAGCTCCAGTCATTTTAAAGGGGCAATTATTTTCTCATTAATGACGGAATAGATTTGAGATTTAAAAAAAAAAAAAAAAAAAGATAGGAAATGCTAGGCAAAGGAGATCAAGCTCATTACAAGGAGACTCAAAATGATCAGCATGTAGTACTAGCCAACATACCTGCAATTAAGACTGGTATTATTATCAAAGATACCATGCAGAGAATAAGACAGTGGTATTCAACTCTAGAAATATCTGTACAAAGTAAAATTATATCTTATTTCTCTTGCTCATATAAAATACAAATGATATTATACAGAATATAAATTGTGGGAATAAACTTCTCTCGTTATTAGATTTTTTTTTTTTTTTTTTTTAATGACAAGACTTGACAAGGAGAATGTAAACTACCATTCAACCTAGAAATCACCTCTGGATCAGTTTAGCTTTGTCTTACTTCTTAGGTAACTTCTAAATTCATTGAGAAAGCCTGGAAACCTATCTCAGCTGAATAAAGTTCAAATTCACAAGGGGAAAAAAAAACCCCAACCATTTCCAAAGAGCATTCAATCAGAACAACAAAACTGAATTTGGTACAGGTGATAAAATTGCACAGAAAACATAAAACAACAGGGTCTGACGAGAGCAATTCTGGAAGGAGACAGCTTAATCAGGCAGCCACACAGCCTTTAGGGGCAGAACTAAAGTGGGCCTCCATGTGGTACCATTTAACAGCATGAGCCTTTCTGAAAATGCAGTCTAGGTAAAATAGTTCAGGAAAATTCAGCGGTAATGGTAACAAAAATAATGCTGCTGGGTAAAAGAGAAAATGAGTGCTACAAAAATTATGCAAGTTGTTGTTAAAAAGTGAGAGAGAAAATAATAGTATTTATAAGGTAGCATATAGTGTAAAGCCAAAGGAGAAAAGATAGGCAGAAAGCAATACTTGTACTGAATCCTAGATGCTTCAACTACTGAAGACATCAGTTACTTTTCATCTGTATATGTAAAGTCTTAAAAGGAAGAGAGAGTATTACTGACAAATCAAATGGGAAAACCTGAGAATTTGAATCTCAAAAGACAGCTGAGCACTTCAATTCCTGTAGTCTGCTTAAGAAGATGCAAGCTCCTTTGAAAGATAATTAAAAAAAAAAAAAGTCTAAAGGAAAGTGTATCTGAACTCACATCCATTCCCTCAACATTAAAAAAATACTCTGCATTCAGGATCTAGAGCACACTCCTAAATGGAAGAATCATAAAGGCACATTTTGAAAAGAAGGGCCTAAATTTATCACAATATCTGGTGAAGAAGAAAGTTAATTAAAACTTTTGGGTTTTTTGTGGAAGAAGCACACAAAAGATAGGAGGCATGATTGTGTTTCCTTCTTCAGCATGAGGTGGATTCCCAGAGCTCATCTGCAGCTCCTGAATATAAAAGGAAATTCCACCTCTCAGAAATACACTTACAGGATAATTTATTAACACTGCAAGATTTTCCTATGTGGACCTAGCTGCAGGCAAGTATTCTAGACTTCAGGTTCAAAGCTGGAATTTTTATATAAAAGTCTGTTTTATAGCAGTGGCTTATTCCATTATGCCATCATCTTCTCAACTAGTTTTCCCTAGTTCAGGTTCCTGAGTGATTCCTAAGGAGGAGTCTTAGAGATAAATGATCTCATGCACTAACTAGCAATTACTGCTGAGCAGGGGAGGAAGGATAGCCTTTACACCAGGTCTAAGTTGTCAGGTTGGCCGACAGCAGAACTCCATTTATTGCTTGCTTTCTGTTCACCACCTATATGCTCTCCTCTACTTCCAGTACAGCACTCTTGGACCACATGGCAAGACTGATGTAAGTGTGGTTCCATGCTGTCTACACTGTGTTTGATTATGTAGCTAAACCAGCATAACATCATGATTCTGCAATGTCACATTTGAAATCCAGTCCAAACTACATCCTTAGTCTACCTGCAGATTCTCAGGAATTTCTCCATCTCTTTCAGCCTGCAGTGATTCTTAAAATAATGCTTTCAAGGAAAGTAAGTCAACTTTGTAAGTCTGAATACCAAGATGACACCATGACATGTGTGGTGGGTTGACCTTGGCTGGCTGCCAGGGGCCTACCAAAATGCTCTCTCACTCCACTTCCTTAACAGGATATGAGGAGAAAATAAGATGGAAAAGCTTATGGGTTGAGGAAAAGACAGGGAAATCATTCATGGGCAAAACAGACGTGACTTGGGGAAATTAATTTATTATCAGTTAAAAATAGAATAGGATGCTGAGAAAGACAGAAACTAAAACACCTCCCTCACAGCCCCAGCTCAACTTTGCTCCTTCATTCCCAACTCTTCTACCTCACCTGCTCTGAGCAACACAGGGGGAAGGGGAATGGGTATTGTCCTCAGTCCGTTACAGCTCCTCTCTGCTTCTCCTTCCTCCACACATTTTTCCCCTGCTCTGGCATGGAATTCTTCCTGAGGAGTGCAGTCCTTCAGGAACAGGCTGAGTTTCGAAATGGCAGCAGAACAGCAAGTTCCTCAAAAATCAGTCCATTGATTTCAATTTATGCAGATGCACAGAGTTTTACAGCGGGTTAAGTTCTTCTTTTCAAGTAGATTAGATGTGCTCTTTTTCTTTATTTCCTTTCTTTCTTTCTTATTTCTTTCTTATTTCCTCAACCTTATACAAATATTCCAATACCAACCCTCCTTTTTATGAGCCATTTGAAAATTTCTGTTCAAAACTCTCTCCAAAATCAAATCAGTTGTTGCAAAAACTACAGAAACTCAAATTTGGACTCAGAGTTTGCAGCTTAAGTAATTTGGAAAATGTTGACTTAGGTATTATATCTTCCATATATGTATACACACACATATACACACACACTTGCTATATATATATTGAAATGCTTAGGTGTTCAAAGTACAATTAAGCAATATAGGGTATACTGTATATATACACACCCTACATATATACCTATATATATATATACCCTTTATAGATATACAGATAGACATATATACCCTATATATAGAGATAGGTATAAACGCTATATATAGTGTCTGTACACCCTATAATACATAATTGTACTTTGAACACCTAAACATTTCAATACATTTGGCATTTCTAGGAATGGAAAATAAGAAGAAAAGAAAAAAAAAAAAAAACAAACAAAAGAAAAAAAAAAAGCATTATTTGGAATACAGCAGGCTTATTTCAATTACATAAGCCAAGGAGAAGCTCTTGCTTCTCATGATGGGTAAGCAGCAATCTTGTCAGTTCCCATAAAAACATGACAGGTTTTATTTCAGTTACCTTTCCACAGCAGTCAAAATAAGCACAATAAATCTGGCAACCTGGCCCTAGTAAACTTTTTTTCACATATGCAAAAGGATGGAGGAAGCCTGTTCCCCAGAAAACTTTCCACCTCAGGGTCTGACATATTGTTTCTTTAGGGTATCTGTCTTTGAAAAGTGAAAACCAAAAGAGATACAGGCAGTCAAATGCACGTACAGAGCACAATATTGTATGGCTGCTTGCCTTGCACTACATCACATATTCGTGCAACTAAAGCATTAGGTGATGACATGGAATCTAGGAGTCGAAGTTGCTGCAGAATGGTGAAAGAGTAGAGAGAGGCAAAGATAGAACATTGGGGCATGTTAGATAACTACACTGTGGGTGTGCCTGTCACAGATTTCCAGCTAGGACAAGGTGGACCTGATGGGTAAACTCTGGAAGCTGAGTCCCACAGTCCAACAAAGGCTGATTAAAGATCACAGATTGCAGTAATAGCTTTAGGAAATGGCATCATGCTTGTGAATATAGACTTCGTTAATAAATACTTTAGACATTGGAAATATCAGAAACTGAATACAGTGACTGTGAGACTATGCAATCCCTATTAACTGTAAAGCCAGCAGAACTCACATTATCTCTATAAAATCCCAATAAACAGCAGAAGTTCCCCTTTGGGTTGATACATACTCCTCTGAATGTGATTAATGTTGCCAGAGCTGTCTCCTACACTTGCCAGAGATTAGTACAAGGAACTGACCTTCCTTGGGCAGTTTCTCTCTCTCTCTCTCTCGTGCTTTCAAATATACATGCAAAGTTAACTAGAATCCTCAGAACTTGAAATATGTACGTAAAATGTGTAACGTATGGCAGGTGCAAATCTATTGGAGTGTTTAAGAAAGCTTCAGACTCTGAATCCAATTTCCCTGAATTGCAAGTACAGTGCCTTAACTCCTTGTTGACGTCCAAATACATGTGACAAATGTATGGAGTTAGAAAATACCTGCACACTGTAAATATTGAACTGGAAATTCTGTTTGTTTGTTTTTCCTCAACTGTGCTCAAGTCCGCTCTCATCAAATGGCATGACATGCTAGCAAGTTTTTTGACAACTAACAAGTGGCAGGAAGGTTTATGATGGTTTTGACCAATGGTTGGGGCCATTCCTGAATATAACATGATAAGGTTTTAGAAGTCAGTACAATCAATTACAGCAGCAATAAAATAATAAATGTTGCTAGCCCACCCCACCCCCATATTTTACACATAATGTGAAGTTAATGTGTAAAATGTGTTTCCCTGAGATGGCAAGATAAATAGATAAATAAAAATTATCACTGGGTCCTGTTCAAGAAAGCTAAACATTGGACTTCTGTTTGCAGATACTGCTTGTACTGGACCATGTCTTGCATTTCTATAGCTGTGCTTTCTTCCTGTAGTGATCACAAGTACTTAGGAATTTACTGGAAATGCTGAGCTAAAAGGCAGAGCAGGTTTTCTTACATTGTAAGAAAAAAGGTTAGGACATATTCCCAACTGCTCTTTTTGTGGATACAACTATTGTTTTGACCACTCTGGTAATTAACATTAAGAAATTAAAAAAGTCCAAGTTATAACCTTATTCTGCCACCTCTTATTTTCAAGTCAATGCCTACATCCATGTATAAATTCAATGAATGACTCTCTATGAAATTCATAGTTACTCAATTCCTGTTGTATCATCATCCACATGGGAACCTTAAAAAAAAAAGACCTGATTTCATAAAATACAGCAGGTGTTTCATCAACAAGGCTAAAGGAACTAGAATCTTGCCTAAAGCTTAGGATAACCTAAGTGGACTGGGCTTAGAGTCCTGGAGAGGATATTGAATGTGAATCACCATATGAAAATGAAAAGAAGGTGTTTATTTGCACACAAGGTTAAAGTGACTTAAGCACGTTCAAGATCTTTCATTCCCTTGCTGATTTTAGCTCTGCTCTGGCAATATGTTCTGAAGATGATAGGGACTGACAAACAGCAGAAAGTAAAACATCCCAAGTAAATGTGCCTTTGCATTTAGGATTGTATTTAGGATTTTAGTAATGTTCAGAAGACTTGACAGTGATTTGCAGAGGCAAGAAAACCTTTCAGGCCTAAATCTTAACAAACAAGTGTAGCTCCCTCTAATGCAAGATTTTGAATATTTTTCCCCAAATAAACAGCATTTATTATATTCTTAAAAGAAAAGAGGGGGTAAATTGTACACTTAATACTCTGATACAGTAATTTCTTCTGCTATTAAAATACTGTCAGCCAGGATACATCTTCAAAAGCGCTGAAGTCTCAAGTTCAAAAATTAGTCAACACCAGATCCTTGAAGATGCCTTGTTCTTGTTTAACCTCCATTGGCAACTATTATCTGAGCACTTCTTTTGGCCAGTTCTACCAGCGCTCTCTCGAGTCATGTTAGGTGTACACACATGCATACCTGAAAAATGATGAGCTCTGACAAGCTAGTGTCAGTGAAAGCTGAGCAGTTAACAATGCTATTTCCTAAAATGCCCACAGACTAGTGGATTTATTTTTTGTTAAAATATCAAAGGACTCAAATATCCTCTTAAAAACAGAATCAAATGTACTTTTTTACAATACTAATACTTTTTTTAAAAATGTATTTCGCATTCTAGCAAAACTTACACCTTCTGCAAATGGGACCAGTGGCCTTGTAGGATGTGCTGTTCATCATCTTCTCCTGGTCCAGCCCATTCACTGCCCAGGTTCTCCTTGTGAACCAGTGGCCCTGGGAACCTGAGCTTGCCTCTGAGACTACGCGCAGTTGGAGGAGGGTGTTGTGGTTAAAGGAGGTACTGAAGAAATTCTTTGCACCTACCTTGCTTTCATCCCCCTGCTCTTCCACCATCTGCTCCACACTCTGCACCACAGCCACAGTCCCTCCCTAACTGGGCACGGTCCACCAGTGTATCCTGCTGCAGGGGACAGAGGTTGCTGCATAGGCAGATACCAAAGCAAGAGGCCGGTATCACAGTAGTGTCAATGTCTAAATTTTTCTGTATTAGTACCTTCGGATTTGCTTAGCCATCATGATATTTCTAATGATGACTTTGAAAGAAGAACACATTTAAGAAGCTTGTTTTATGAAAAAAAATAATATTGTTATAACATCCTATGTGCTATATGAATCTGAAAGATTTCTATAAGTTTTCTTCTGGGCTTTTCTCTCCCTCCTGTAAGCATGCACAGCCTAGATATTCATAGTGAGGTTTTGTTAAACCATGAAAGACGTGTCAAAAACATATTTTCTAACTAAACTACTGGAGAAAAATCTCTACAAAACACATATATTATTGGGTTTTTTTTTCCTTTTACATTTATTAAATAGAAAGTAATTGCTATTCTAAAAAAGCCTATTTTACAAAACTATTAGCATAATCATAGATTTCAGCCTCATAAAACAATCCTATCTTTTAACTATAATAACATAAACAGGATTTTGTAGGGTAAAATGGGTAATAATGGTGATGGCACACTTCAGAAGATTTTACTGATCCAGCATTTTTTGGTGTTTGTATACTGCCAATATATAATTTATAAATCTATGTCCTTTCTGAATTATTAATTTATTAATTATGACCAATAACTGACTTTACCAAGAACTACATAGAAAAACAACTGATAAATTTCTAAAGGTTAGATAACATATTTATTATGCATGAACAGTTGTAGTTTAAAACATTAAAACAATGCTACTATAAAATTCAATATATATGGAGAGATTTGGTGCTGAACTGGGATAAGAAATAATGATTAAGAAAAAATAAAACAGTGAAGGCTCTTACTCATCACAAGGGTTAGGATAAATCTAGTAAAGAAAAAAAGCCCAGAAGAGTTTGTCAAATTAACACAGACAGTGATGGATTTTTGCCCAGTGATGGATTTTGATTTCCGAGTGCCGTAACATCACAAGTTCTGTGAAAGAAATCAATGAGAAAATGGAGTGCTGAAAATTGAGACATTTCTGTTACAATATTTTTCTCTAAGTTACCAAACCATGTAACTGCCGAGGATCCAGGTAGAAAACAGTCACTTCATCTCACTGTTTCTGTCTCTCACCCCCTGCCTATGTTCTTTAAATGAACTATAAATTTTTGGTAAAAAGACTCCTCTAAACAGGCATGCTATGGCCGAACCCTTTATGGGTTTCTTCACTACAAAAAAATAGTTCAGTTGTTAGCTTTAATACAGCTGACATCTAATATGACTGCGCTCCTTGTACCACTCTGTGTACCTGGCCAGCGCCTGCTTAGGGGCTCCTATTCCTTGGTGCCACGGATGTGCATGACAAGGAACTGTCCAAGTACAAAAGATTTCTACAGAATGGATTAATATCACAGAAAGCTTTGATCAAGCAAACCAGAAAAGTAAGCACATGCTACTTGGTACCATTAACAAAATGTTATTATCTTCCACTGTATTTAATAATTACTTTCCCACTACTGAAACATTACATTACGAATACTCTGGGAGAACATGGTAACCTTAATTATCCCACTACAGTTTGGACAAAGAACTTTAATCTCCAGTTGCAAAAGCACACTTACATCTTGTCCTTGTTGCAGGACAATATTTTTAACTTTTTTAAGATTAACATTTCTCAGAGGAAATATTTCAGTATCACTGTAATACAGGTGTTTCAGCACAAAAAAAACCCATAGGGCAGTCAAAAATACAGACAGCAAATACAGTGCAAAAGATATAGTAAAAGCTGGTTTTGTACAGGTGCTGCCTTTACATTTGACAAGCCACTTCTTCAGCAATCATTTGTTTCTGAATTCTTATTACTGCATACATACATTTTCCTATCTTTTCCTATTCCCCACTGAATTTATCACAGAATATTGTATTATCCCTCTACGAGGTCAAAACTTTCTGATCCGTCAGGGACCGAAGTCTCATGGAACTACTTTTACACTATTGAATCACTACCACCTAAATATTACACTATTTCTCAACATACCAGTTTAAATCAGTTTTTGTTATCTGTAGCTAACAGAAAACCTGCAGGTATTGCTTGCAGGCTTAAATTTACAATGGAATTTAATTAATTAATTTTTCCAACCTGTGTGTACTTACTGTTCGGAGTTGCTCCCCTCCTCACCTAGATCTTTTCCACTCCCCCATCCACTCTTTTTGCTCTACTGTAAATGGGCTCACCAAGGTCTTAATCTCCTTCTTGCCCTCCCTACAGGTTCTGCTGTATTATAATGTTTACCTCTGGTTCCCATCACTTTGTTCCTACACCTTTTTTTGCCTACTCTATCACCATTTCTTTGAATCTCATATTGCCATGTCCCCATTAATCCATCTCACCTTTTCCTATCAGATGTAAATAGTCATTTAACACACAGAATTTTATAGAACATGGTTTCTGAATGTCACAACTTCTATCAGCTTAAGACCTTTGGACCATACGTGACTGTCTCAAATTCTTCTCTATTTCAGTTAAATGGTTCAAAGGTATCTTTAAGGAGCAGAACACTATTGTAAGACTGGATTTTTGTATACTTTGAGTAGATATTTTCTGTTCTTTTTCCTACACTAGCCTTAGGAAAGAATTTTTCTGTTGTTTAACCTGTAGAGTTTTTTTTAAACTGTAGTTAAAGTGTAAGTCTCCATTTTTCCTAAAAATGAAGGTGATTTATATTAAGGCAAAAAAAGCACAGCTTGATGCCAAAGACAAAACTCACATATATGCAAAACCACATTTTGTCTGACCAGCTTATCAGCAGAAAGTACATCAAATGAGAACTGAAGCTTGTAGCTTAGACAAGAAAATTATAGAGATTGAAAGTAGGACATTAGTCACATAAATACATACATTTTTTATACATGAAAATTCAGTGTAGTTCTGATGGAAACCTCTGGTCCTGATTTTGAAATAGTGTCTGCAAATGTGTTCTCAGCAGCTTGCCTAACATAATTGTCAGCCAGATGGTCTCAGTTACAAAGGTGGGTGAATAGTTAATTATTATTCATGCAATCAAACAATTTAGTCTTTTTCTGTTCATGAACTTTTCATGAAATTGTCTGCATTACCTAGGCAGAACCACTCAAGCCTCACTGCAGCATACACTTCCTCCTCCTCATGTAGTCCTTCAGTGATGACTGCTCAGGCTTGGAGCTGTGTTCATTAATTGTGCAGCTCAAGTGGCGTAGTTTCTATTCTGTGATATATGTAACTAACCAACATCACAACAGGTTTAAATTTCAAAATCAAATAAATAAATAGAAACTTGCTTTTGGCCAACATACAAGTATTCAAGCTTAAAATTGAATTTAATCAACATTCACACCAATAAATGCTGAAACATTTGTGGAAATTAAGTATGAAGAACTTGGTCCCCTAAGGAAATGCCATAGTCTTGCTTCCCTTTTTCCAGCTTGGAAATCTGCTTTTCCAAGGGAGTTATTTTCCTCAAGGAAATACAGAGCCAATGATTTCTGAGAAGAAAAAACAGGCTATTTTGTCCTATAATTTCTTCAGAATCTCTGCACCATCTTTAGAGAAAAGAAAGGTGTTTATTTTCTCCACCCCCTTTTCTACGTTTCAGTTTATTGAACCTTCATTTTTTTCTGTTATGTTATGACTATCAAATAAAGACTAAAATACTTCACAGCAAAACAGAGGATTTACCATGCTATCCTAAATCAACTATTTTCTATCCTCCATCACTGTTTGGTTTTTTGTTTGTTTTTTTCTTTTTGTAACATAACAAACCTTGTCCTACTTTTCTTGGTAAGAATTTTATGCAGGCATTTGACAGCAATTTGAGAAGAAGCAGATTTTTCAGTGGTAGATCTGTAGAGCTCTATTTAAATCAACATACTAATACCCTTTATATCGTCCGAGAATCTGGATTTATGTTTCTAAATCAGGATCAGGAGAGGAGAACATAATGTCTTTAAGACATAGCTCCAGGACACCATTTTACACCTCCATTCTGCAAAGCAGGATATTTCCTCATTCAGTATCTTCTCCCCCTTCATGTTTTGCCTTGTTATTTTTGTGTAACAGCTAGATTTCAACCTTTCCTGAATATGAATGACAGTTTCTTATGTAACCCGTAGCCTCAGATTACCCTGATGTATATGACATCTCACATCACCTAAGCAGTCAGACTGTAAGTTTTGCCAATTATAAAAAAATACAAGGATTTGTCATTTTAAAGGCTAGGCTGTTGTGTGCCTTGGCCTTCATTTTTCTAAATTAAAGAAGACCACTTAGAATTACTTTTCCACACAAATAGCACTTTTAAGCACCAATCCTGATCATAATCTGTAAAGTACATTTTTAATTATTTAATAAAAATCATATGCCCTTTCATTGGCTCCATATTTGGTTGAGACCACATATAGAATTTTATGAAAATAGTTTAGAGGATTTATTCAAATAGCAATATAATCCTGCTTGCTTAAGAAAACTCAGAAGTGTTTTTAAATAATTCTCCATGCATTAGCTTCTAAATTGTAGAATTAACTTTTTTTTTTTTTTTTTTGAGGTAATACACACACAACATGCATTACCTAATATTCATCATCAATTGCAATAACAAGTTTGAGTGTTCTAATTATAAACAAAACACACTATGAATATTAGCAAGTAGTGAATTTGCATAAATTGTTCTGTATATCAATACAGAACAAAAAAGAACTAGAAAAACATGATTAGGTAATCAGGGTTTAAATATCACTTTTCACCAATAAAATTGCATACATTTTGGGAAAATTGTATTGATTAGTTCAAGCGTAATTAAGGGAAGGCTAACCTGAAGTTTAGGAAAAGAATAAACAGAAGGGAAGAAGACATAATATGAATCGGAATTGAAAAATTCTTTATGAGTATTAATTTTTATTTATTCTTTTCAATAAACTATTTTTTCCTCTGTCAATGTATTTTCTCATGTGGTGTATGTGATATTATTACCAGCTGTCTTATCTCTGAATTCATTAAAAAAATAAATTATATCATGATTGAAAATCTCATAATATGCTACCAGAAAAAGTACTTGATTTTCTCCTTAAAGTTTTTAGACTCAACCACTCCAAGGGCTAAATGACACTCCTTAGGCTAGGTTTTGGGGCTGTGATGTATAGTTCAGTTCCACACAGCCAATCCCAGAAAGCTGAGTCAAACATTAGGATCTCCAATACAGAATGGGGAAGAGTCACGACCTTCAGCATGGAAATCTAAACACAGACTTACTGCATGGGAGTTGAGTATAATTAATAACATGAAAGCTCTAAATTGTTGTTGTGTCTTACATTATTTCCAGTCAAGCTGCTTCATTCATGTGAGACCTGATCTTCTCTATTTTTTTATTTTTTTTTTCAATCTTTGAGGATAGATGCCTACAGTTATTATTTCAAAGAATCAAATAAGGCTCATTATCTTCTTTCCAAGCCACTAATGTCCATTTTTTTAAACATAGTGTAATGAAGTATTCGCCTAATGTTCTCTTCAGAAAAGAAGAATTAGGGAAGATTCAAAAAAAGAAACAACAGGGAAGAAAATTCATTTTCCAGAAAAAAAAAAAAATTCAAGGGTATTTTGGTGGAAAGAGTCCAGTAAATACTGGTACACTTCCCACCAAGACTGTCAAATCTAAATTCCAGATGAATTTTGGGAGCAGCATCCAGAAACACAGTTCTCCCCTATTGGAATAATGTCTCAGTAGTACAGAAGGGATATAGAGAATTCTTGGAGAATGCTTCTTGCTGTCTTTCTGATGAACCACATTTTGCCCATTTGAGGAAAGTGGGTAGCACTTTCCTGTCCCTATACTTCACCTCTAAACTAGAGGCTGTAGCAGTCTTTGAGAACTCAGAAATGCAGATAAATCACTTTGGTCTTAGTAAATGCTCTTAGATATTGTTAAATAAAAGGCAGATAGCTCATTATAACTCCTTTAAAAAAAATCATTAATTTTTCAAGTCCATCTTCAGACATTCACCAAGAACACTTTTCACACTAGACCTTATTGGAGACCTGGAATAAATTACTTTCTAGATGCTGTTTGGCTTCAGGCAGCACCTGGCTATGAGTTTTCTCAGCCTATAGTATGCATAGAGGCAGAACTCTGAAGAAAATAGAATACAAGTAGCACCTAGCAGTAGCAGGAGAGAGTTTATGGACTTTATAAACTTACACATCGCAAGTACATGAATCACTCTGTATTATGTCTAACTCCTTTATTAGCTGTAGGTTCACAGATGATTGCCTCAAAGACAGATTTTGACCCTTATATTTTTCCAACACTTCAGGTACATAAAGCAAACAGAGTATCAGATATTCATAATTGTGCTTATTATAGTTAAACAATATTTCTTTAAGATATTTTGAAAAGGTGACAGAAAATCATATCCCAAACACATGAATGGAATGGAATGGAATGGTGCAGTTAGAAGGGACCTACAATGACCATCTATTCCAACTGCCTGACCACTTCAGGGCTGACCAGAAGGTAACACGTATTACGAAGGGCATTATACAAATGCCTCTTTTTAAGGCACTGACAGGCATGGGGTGTCAACCACCTCTCTAGGAAGCCTGTTCCAGTGTTTGACCACCCTCTCGGTAAAGAAATGCTTCCTAATGTCCAGTCTAAGCCTCCCCTGGCGCATCTGTGAGCCATTCCCATGGATGCTGTCACTGGATCCCAGGGAGAAGAGCTCAGCAGCTCCCTCTCGACTTCCCCTCCTCAGGAAGCTGCAGAGAGCAACGAGGTCGCCCCTCAGCTGCCAGCTCTCCAAAAAAGACAAACCCAGAGTCCTCAGCTGCTCCTCACAGGACATGCCTTTCAGCCCTTTCACCAGCTTTGTTGCCCTCCTCTGGATGCATTCAAGGACGTTAACATCCTTCCTGAATTGTGGGGCCCAGAACCGCACACAGTACTTGAGGTGAGGCCACACCATCACTAACCACAGCGGGATAATCACCTCTTTTGAGCGGCTGGCTAAGCTGTGTTTGATGCACCCCAGGATGCGGTTTGCCCTCCTGGCTGCCAGGGCACACTGCTGACTCACATCGAGCCTGCTGTCCACCAGCAGCCCCAGATCCCTTTCCGCAGGGCTGCTCTCCAGCCACTCCTCTCCCAATTTATACTTGTGCCCAGCATTACTCCACCCTGCGTGCAGAATCTGTCATTTGGACTTTTTAATTTTCATGCCACTGATGACTGTCCAATGCTCCAATCTATCCAGATCCCTCTGCAAAGCCTCTTGTCCCTCAAGACAGTCAACAGCACCTCCCAATTTAGTATTGTCAACAAGTGAAGATACATGACAATTTCAGATCTTCTATGTGCTTCCAAATCCAGAAGCTCCTACTTCTTAGTGCAGCAGGTGAATTACCATGGAAGTATATAAGCTTATTTTGGTTTGTCCTATTTAAAAATTTTATTTTATAAGCCCTTCTCTGAAAGCCAAATATTTCCAATCATGAGCTGCCAAAACAGCTCAATACTTAATATACCTTCCACAAAGAATAGGTATCCCAGAGTCTGTTTCTTGTTTTCACCAGCCTACCCCACTGGTGTCAGTGTGGAAGAGTCTAAGATCTGCACTACTATTCATTAGTGACCATTTGCAACATATACTTTTTTTGCTTGTAGGAATTTGCAGCAAAGACAATTAATTCAGAAAACTGAATGAGAACCAGGAATGGAAACATTCATATCCAAGCAGGCTGACAGAACATATAACATTCTCCATACCAACTCTATGCATAACACAGTGATTGTAGCATCCCAACATTTTTCTTTTGCACCACTTAGAGCTTATACACAGCTTATTACACATACACAAACTGCCCAAAGTAGATGGAAATCTTATTTTTAATGCCTTATTACTGTTCCTCCCTTTCTCCCACAAACGCTGAAGAAAACTGCCAACAGACAGCAGAATTACTATCAGTGGAGATATTTAAAGTTAGCCTATAGACATGACAGTACTGATTAGGTTTAGTTTAGAGATAATTAACTAAATTCCTCCATGTTGCAAAAATATAGGCCAATTAGAGTTCCCCTCTTTTTGAACAAATTTTACAATTTAATGGGCACATGAAACTTCCATTAACAATAATAGGAGTTCTGTGCATGCACTGGGGAGGGAAATAAAGCCCCGTAGAGTTTTTCCCTTATAATCATCATGAAGCAAATGGAGAACGATACTAATCTCGAAGAAGTCATGCCAATTGCAGTATCTTGAATGAGAATGAAATCTGGGAGAGCACTCCTGGGGCACAGGGAGTAAAATTAAGAAGGAGTGAAAAACACACAATGCTAAACAAGACAACCAAGAAGGTCAGCTCAACAGTAATGTGGGTGAGTTGGTCCAGACCGCTCTGAGACTGAGTAACTATAAAATACGTAAAGTAAACAGAGACATTAAAAACATTTTGAGACCAAATCAAAGAAAAAACGGAAATAACGTTCTTGTCAATGGGCTGAAAATCAGTGATTTATAAAGTACCTGGGGATACACTGAAAGAGCCAGTACATCTGCACAGTGCAGACATTAATAAAAAATTAAAAAACAGTTGTAGTATTATTTTTAGTGTTATTTTAGTTACAGCTGCCATGTAGTTAAGATGTTATATTGATTGACTGAGGTATTAATGAACTTCCATCTCACCGATCTGAAGTTAGTTCATTCAGCTGGATCAAACCACATCCAGCTCCAATATCTAGTAGCACTTTAACTTGTAGATCAGATGGATAAAAACTATTGTTCATGTTCCAAAACATGTTCCATTTTTGCATTTAATTCTCTATGCTTATGTTGCAGTAAATAAGTAACTTGAGAAAAAGCTATTCCCTGTGTGTGGCTTTGAGGGTGAAAATCTCTGGGCCTAAGCACCCTACCGTGATTGTATTCTTGCACATAAGGCTTAGTGGACATGGATGAATCTAGTAAAAATGAGGTAAAGACTCCAAGGGTCAGGATGAACATATATTAACTCAGCTTTTGCTAACACAAGTAAATCAGGAGAATTAATATAGTTGCAGAAATAATTTTCTGAGATGCTTATTTTATCATGGGAACTCAACATCTACAGGGATTCTGCAGAGTTTCTCTAATCATGCCATTGGGAAGTCATGAATTAAAAATCTAATTTAGCTGCATTTTATTTTCATTTTTCTCAAATGAAACCAAAGAAGTCTACAGTCAATCACTGCATAAAATGTATAATGTACTATATTCACATTTCATTTGCACAGTTTTTCTTGAATTACTGTTATCAGGAAAAAGATTATAACCTAAATGTCAGTTCTTAGAGCCCCAAATAAAATGTTTAATTGCTACAGTGTGTATTATAACTTTTATAATGTATTTCTGTAATCACTTTCCATTTTGATGTATTTTCTCATGCTTTTTAAATTCAAAAGAGTTATGGCTAAAATATCAATACCAAATAATTTGTCTTTTATATATCTCAGAAATTGCCTTGTAGGAGCTGCTTTTATTTTTCCCCATAGTTTTGGTTGGTTATCATCCTTTCTAACAGAATTGATTTGTATTTAGTGTTGGTATTAGTGCTTATACAGTATTTCCTTTGCTAAATGGTTATTGTTACTGCAGTATTTATTGTCTTTTCTGAAATATACAGAAAATAGGGATTATAAAGACTACTTTTCTACCTTTGTTCTTTTAAAGATCATTAGTATCTATTTTCTCTAAAACTATGGTTAAATCCTCTTCCAAAAAAAAAAAGAAAGCTTTTTTTTTTTCTGAAAACTTGACATACTATACTTTTTCCCATAAATCCCATGCATCCGCAAAAATATATCCAAAATGTATACCATATACATATTTCATATTGTATTGGTTTTGTGTGGCAAGGTTTTGGTAGCGGCGGGGGGGTTACAGGGGTGGCTTCTGTAAGAAGCAGCTGGAAGCTTCCCCTGTGTTCGAGAGAGCCTGCACCAGCCGGCTCTAAGACGGACCCGCCGCCGGCCAAGGCCGAGCCAATCAGTGATAGTGGTAACGCCTCTGTGATAACATTTTTAAGAAGGGAAAAAAAGTTGCTGGAACAGAGAGAGACAGCAGCCGGAGAGAGGAGTGAGAACATGTAAGAGAAACAACCCTGCAGACACCAAGGTCAGTGAAGAAGGAGGGGGAGGAGATGCTCCAGGTGCTGGAGCGAAGTTTCCCCTGCAGCCCATGGGTGAAGACCTCGGTGAGGCAGGCTGTCCCCCTGCAGCCCATAGGGGTCCACGGTGGAGCAGATATCCACCTGCAGCCCAGGGAGGACCCCACACCGGAGCAGGTGGGTTCCCGAAGGAGGCTGTGACCCCGTGGGAACCCCGCGCTGGAGCAGGTTCCTGGCAGGACCTGCGGATCTGTGGAGAGAGGAGCCCACGGAGCAGGTTTTCTGGCAGGACTTGTGACCCCGTGGGGGACCCACGCTGGAGCAGTGTGCTCCTGAAGGACTGCACACTGTGGAAAGGACCCATGCTGGAGCAGTTCGTGAAGAACTGCAGCCCGTGGGAAGGGCCCACGTTGGAGAAGTTCGTGGAGGACTGTCTCCCGTAGGTGGGACCCCACGCTGGAGCAGGGGAAGAGTGTGATGAGCCCTCGCCCTGAGGAGGGTGAAGCAGCAGAAGATAACGTGTGATGACCGTAAACCCCCTCCCTGTCCCCCTTGTGCCACTGTGGGGGCTTGGTGAAGAAATCTGGGAGTGAAGTTGTGCCCGGGAAGAAGGGAGGGGTGGAGGGAAGGTGTTCTGAGATTTGGTTTTATTTCTCATTACCTTACTCTGATTGATTTGTAATAAATTGAGCTAATTTTCCCCAAGCTGAGTCTGTTTTGCCTGTGACGGTAATTAGCGAATGATCTCTCCTGTCCTTATCTCAACCCGCAAGCTTTTTGTTATATTTTTCTCTCCCCTGTCCAGCTGAGGAGGGGGAGTGATAGAGCAGCTTTGGTGGGCACCTGGCGTTCTGCCAGGGTCAACCCATCACACATATGCACGTACTTGCACAGGGTCCCTGGGTTTTTAGACTGTGTATGTTTCTGCTGCTTATGACTTGCTGTTTGTAACTTGACAATTCATGTTGTACTATTAACCCTTTCATGACAGTGTTGTGGTTTAACCCCAGCCAGCAACTAAGCACCACGCAGCCACTCACTCACTTCCTTCCCACACAGATGGGGGAGAGAATCTGCATAACAAGTAAAATAACTCACGGGTTGAGATAAGAAAAAGTTTAATAGGAAAGAAAGGAAGAAAATAATGATGATAATAATAACAATAATAAAATGACAATAATAATAATAATAGATTTGAGTATATAAAAGAAGTGATGCACAATGTAATTGCTCACCACTCACTGACCAATGTCTAGTTAGCTCCCGAGCAGCATTCTGACATCCCCCAGCCAACATCCCCCAGTTTATATACTAGACATGACATCACATGGTATGGAATACCCTTTTGGGCAGTTGAGGTCAGCTGCCCTGGCTGTGTCCCCTCCCAACTTCTTGTGCCCCTCCAGCCTTCTTGGTGGCTGGGCATGAGAAGCTGAAAAATCCTTGACTTAGTATAAATGCTACTTAACAACAACTGAAAACATCAGTGTAATAGCAACATTATTCTCATACTAAATCCAAAACATAACACTTATATCAGTTACTAGAAATAAATATAACCCAGTGAAAAACCAGGACAGAGATACAAAAACCATAGTGAACTAAGTGTATCTATTTAAAGTATCCATTCCTAGAGACATACTTCCATGCATATCTAAGTTTAGAATATGTTGAGATGGAAAAAGGGAGAAAAAGGGAGAAAATAGGGAAAAAAAAAAAAAAAAAAAACCAAAACCCGAAAACAAACAAAAAACAAAAACAACAACAAAAAAGAAATCTACCTTGGCAATATTTCATTCTCTAGGTATGATATTTGATTCTAAAATGCTCCATGTTTCTACTACAAATTATGTAACTGCTATTAAGAGCTCCAGATCAAGAAACATTTTCCATCTTTAAAGAAAACAGTAAATCTACTCAAAATGATACTGTAAAGTTACTTAAACTTACCAAACTCTGTTTTATAAGACTGTCTGTAAGGTTGAGACTGACATTTACAGCCAGTTCAATTGCCATGGAAAACCCCATGATGCTGGATACAAAAGTGAGTATATAAAGAAAAAAAAAGGCAACTTTAGAAGTAACATGCAAAATGTTACTTTTTGAAAACAGTTTTAGAAATGTTAATGAACAGTACCTATGAATCAGAAAGCACAGAAAGTAAAATCAAATGTTTATTTAAGAGACTATGAAATACTATCATCTGAAGGATAATGATGAAAGCAACATTGAAAAGAGTATCACAAGAAGATGGACAAAATTCTGTGTAGGTTAGCCAAAATGGTCACAGGAAGAAAAGAAAATGGGAAAGAGCAACTAAAGCAGAAACACCAGCCAAAAATTTTAAGAAAAAATGTTTTTAAGAAATTGAAGATCATATGAGTAAAAAGGAAAATAAACAAACTGTATATATATATGCATACAGTATGACACTATGTTTTACATGTCTCTTAACATCCTTTTCTCCCTTCACTCTTCAAAACCTTTCTGTATCCTACACGCTGTTACCTCCTTAAAAGTTTCACACAATGCTTCTAAAGAACTGACATAATACTCAACTACTAAAAGTGTCAAAGGAAGACTGAGCCAACTTGTTTAAGATGCTAAGTTCAAGGCAAAAACCTAAAACATATCTTTCTGCCAGAGGTATGCTATGGTCCAGATGATGCATGAAAAACATCTGTCAGTGTAGTTGAGAGATGAGGTTGTGGACAGTAAGGTTAATTACTGCACGACAAACAGAAGATTTGGGCATGACTGCCTGCACAAGGAGAGAGGTTGAGCAATCACAGTAACCCAGCTCTTTCGCAGCAAATGTTCAGGTTGCAATATGCCAGGACTCAGCAGGATGATGCATTCCTCACACATTACTGCACTGGAAAACCTGCAATCTCCATTCATGTGCTCCTCTGTAGAAAATGTAACCACACATTCCTGCCACACTCGAGCTTTGCTCTAAAGCACATCATGTCCCACATTTCCTTAAGCTCTTAATAATCATATAAACCATAACTTCATTGAACATGTGTGACCATGCTCACACACTCTGTCTTCAGCCATAGTTTCACTTTTCATAGTAATATTAGTCTGAGAATGCAAAACTTTCCAGACCACAGAACTGTGACCCATCAAGTCTATATTTACCCTCAGTCTCAGATCTTAATGCACTATAAAACACATCTAAATCCATTAACCAATGTCAGACTATGTACCTTGGTTTGAAGGACACCAGACTTGTGTGGATCACATTTGGGAGACAATTAACAAAGCTAATACTTTCACACTGAGTTTAAATTTTAACAAGAGGACTTTTTTTTTTTTTTTTTCATCAAACAAACAAACAAAAAGTATCATCTACAAATGCAGGATTGAAACCATAAACCCTTTCATCTGAATGACTGAATTCTGAGCAATTTCAGTGGGACTGCTCCAAACTGGTATCTGCTCAAGGTTACCAAAGGTTCCCTTTGCAGGGAGAAGACTGATGAGCAACAGCTGCAGATGAAGGGCAGAAAAATTCAAGAGACTGGGGAAAATATACTCTACAGCCCTCCACATTGTTACTTAGTTATGAAACATTAGATGATCCCTCTAGTATAGCCTGTTACTGTACTATGCAATGAAAACTTTGGCCTGCTTACTCTGCTCTATTTGAAAGCAGGGACCTCAGGAGCCACATTAGCCTAACTCTTCCCAAAACATCAGACGGGGCAGAGTCTGCTTTGCCCCAGAGCTGCCTAATTCCATTAAAAGAATGGGAATCCCAATGATCTTTGCCTCTTGCTTCCACAAAAGAAATGACTTAGCCCTTAGCATCTTGAATTTTATTAAATGGATTGCCTGTGTTACCAGATGAGATTATAGGAGCACTGCCTGTTTTACCTAGCCGAACACACTCAGGAGGGATATTACCAGTGTCTCTAAATACAGTAGTGGTACAGGCAGAGAAAGTACAAGGGAGGGAAAAAAGTATTTAACCTAAAGAATTGACACTGGCTCAGGAAATTTATCTGAACAAGCTGCAAAGGGTAAGTGAAACTAGTTCCACTTCAGGAAACACAGGCAAATAAACCAACCGATTTAAAGTGGCAAATTTATGAATCACATTATAGGAACCTGTTGCCCACAAAATATGAAATTAACCTCAATGGACCAGGAACATGCCCTTACAGTTTCATGTCCAATATTTCTGTCTTGATGTTCTTAAAAAAAACTTTTTATTGGTTACTAATTAAAACCTGGCATCTCCATATGTGCAACATTTAAATAAATACTCAGTTAAGTCAATTAGACTCCTTGTTTGGGGAATATCCACATAAGATAGTTATATAATATTATAGTTTTTTAAAAATAAAAATTGTAGTGGGTTTTGAGTTTATGAAGGAATTGTCAGTACTTCAAGGTTATGTCCATAACAGAGGCTCTATATGGTTTCTCACAAGCAGCAACTCAGCTGATGTAACAGCATCACGAGTATTTGATTCTCTTCTTGTAATTCATCTGCTGTGAAATCAGTATCTTCCAATTTAGGGTGATACTAAATAACTGTATTATACACATTGACCTACTTGCTCTGTCACAAAGCAAGGAAACTGAATTATCTGCAATGGGTACTCTGGGAAACACAGACAGGTAGTTTATCCCCTAAAGGAGCATACTTACATACAGGGTTTAATATTTGTGAGGGTGAAGTTGAATAATTCCATAAGAATTTTTTTCTGCTAAGACTTCCTATTGCATAAAGTACCATCCAGTCACTTACAGACCTTACAAAATTACATATATATATATAAAACTAATTATATATATATATAAAAAATACATATATATTGGTTAATCTCAGGTTATAATTTGAGGTTAGAATTGTTCTGACCATATTAATTTATTTTTATAAAAACCTGAACACCTTCTGGGAGTATTGTGGGGTGGGAAGAGGACTAGGCAACTGCTATATGACCATGCTGACTCAGAACTCGTGCCCATAAGTCTTGTTTCTAGGAATCAAAGAAGTTTTTTCCCCAAAATAAATGCTCACCTACAATATGGCCGGGGGGGGGGGGGGGGGGGGGGAGATAAAATAAAAAAAATAAAAAAGAAAAAATATTCCAAGTCTTTAGGAGGGCAAATCTGAACCTGAGAAGCTTGATACAAATTGTAACTTAGCTCCAGATAGAAGTAGTTTTATTGTGTAGCAGTTGTCAATCTATCATGCAAGCAAAGCTGGATACTGAAGTAGTGACAATGGGTATTTTAAACTAACTCTGGAAGAAAAATTGGGTTATTATTGGCAGAAATTGTTTAGCAAGTGCTGCATTACAATAATTACATTAAAACAATATTTGGGCTGATAAATAAGTTGTTACTGGGTATGAAATGAACCACATAGAGAAGTATGAAGATTAGGAATACAGGAACACTGGACACAAATGTCCTCTGGAAACAGTTATGCTGATGGACTGAATGAAGGGAAGAGGAAGAAAACCCATAGAAGAAAGTCATATATTGTATATCACAAATATCTGCAGTCTTTACATTTGAATCATTGTCATGATTCACTCACAGCTACAGAAAAGCAAACATGGTAACTGTGCAGGAAAAACAAGGTGGTAGCAACCATAGTGTTCCACTCAACAAGAAGAAATGCAATTTCATTAAAAACTGATTGAAAATATTTAGTCTAAAAATATTTATATCTGAACATCCTTAATTGCTACTGTTTTACCTTTTGTTCATTCATTTAAAAAGCAGATTTTTACCACATAAAGGGAAGGGTGCTATGGAAATAACATTGATTTTGACTGACAGCTGGATGTCTACTCAAATTTGTTAAAAACCTTATTCTCTGTCTCTAAACTCAGAAGCATATCTTTCAAATCATGGGATGGCTACAGTTTCAATGCTAAGTGTATTTGACTTCTGCAAAATAAATATTAGTTAAGGTATTCTGCTTACAGAACTAGAGTTTAAATGAATATCTGCTTTTAGAATTACTCTAAAAATAACAATTGATATAACTTTAATGGTCTTAAGTAATGCCTTAATCCATTCCAAGAAACTCTTCACAGATGAAAGTATTATTTGTCTGAGTAAGAATAAAGAAACAGACTGACACTATTTATTCAACACACTTATAGCATTTTTTTTTTAATGGGGAGAAAGTAATTACACTGAAGAAATAAGAGAGGAATGAAACACTGAGTTAGAATCTTAAATATATAATTCATGTAACAAAACCTGATAATGAAATAGTAATTCCAATGTCATATCTTAACATCCAATTTATAAATCTATGAGAATAAGAATTTATTTTTTAAAACTGAATAACTTATATAGAAAAATAGGATGAAAGAAAAATGGGAGGTTATGGTCATATAGCTATTGTACCAATGCTCTTGGTTTCAAAGTTTAAAATATTCTTTGGCCATAAACCAAGGCTCTCAGAAAACTTTTTAATCTAAAAATAAAACAGCTTCCAAACTTGGTAAAAACAGAACAAAGAAGGAAGGATAAAAAGCAGTCTGTTCCATGGGTCAAATATAAAGTAATTTTGTAGATCTTAATGTTTCATGCTGTGAAGTGTGTAGTTTTCCTCTTTTTCATGTTGAAGTGGAATCTTAACTTTGAATTTCCAAGATATAGATGCACCTCTGTAAGTATCTATTTACAGATACATACATACATAGCTCTATATACATACAAAATATATTCCTTAGTGTCAGTTAAATATTTCTTAAAAAAAGCCCCAGAAAATAACCAAAAGTCTCTCTTTCATTTTATCTTTGAATTAAAACTAGTGTTGGTTCTTCTTTGGATGGCGAGACATTATTCATTAAAAATTACTATGCAGTGTGAAATATTACTTGATTATGTTTATTCATATATTTTCAACCTCAGATAGGATTCATTATCTATACACATTGAATATCACACACGCAGCATTTGTGCATGTATGCCTTACACAGTGTAGAACTATATGCACAAGGATATGAGCTAGTTCTAATACTGAAAGCAGTATCATTGTAACATTGTGTCAGTCTAGCTCAACTAGTGCACCCCACTTCTCTACATAACAACATCTTAATACTAATAAAACTATATCCAGAATAGTGGGACTGTTGTATTAAATGTCATGGTTGCACTGGTATAAAATGTGATATAGACAGAAACCTTGTCAGTCCTGATCTTTGTTCCCTCTAGAGACCTCTGAAGGCAGAAAAAAACCATTAAGAACTGTTTATGTAAACATTTTTTTTTTTAATATTAACTTCTTTCTTCTAAATAATTTTACCTTTTCCATTTCAAATGGATATTTTAATTCTAATTATTCTTTATAAAAATGTATTTCAATATTAGAGAGTTTAAATTATTGTGGTATAGCTTATTTGATGAATTTGTGGTTATATCACTTGCTCAGTCTACCATGTAAATTTTTTGTTCATCAGAAAGGAAAGCCAACCAAATCCACACACAACTTGACTGCTCCAAGCTTTTCTCTCTTTCTCACCCCTTCTACACCACAGAATGTGAAAATTCTTCCTAACCTGTGTCAAACACTCCACCCTCACTTTTTAAAGACAGGGCTCAGAAGATCATGGAGTATCCAAATAGCCCTGATACTTAGATGTCTCTACTTCAGGCACGATGCTTCTTACTCATACCCATGTGGACTCTGTCTACTTACACCTTGAGGGTACACATGCTT
This sequence comes from Astur gentilis, assembly GCF_929443795.1. Taxonomy (NCBI): domain Eukaryota; kingdom Metazoa; phylum Chordata; class Aves; order Accipitriformes; family Accipitridae; genus Astur; species Astur gentilis. The sequence goes on from NC_064919.1 coordinate 41,614,553, forward strand.
ACTTTGGACGATCACCCTGCTTTCTGCAGAATGCACAAAATGGGAGTAAATTTATTCATCTTACTAGAAACTTCTGTTTATAGTGCAGAAATTTTTAAGTATAGTCTACAAACCCAGAAATACAACATTAAGGTAGGAATTTTAGAAATGGTCATGCAACACTGAATCAAGACATGTGGTAACAACTTCAGACAGGATCCACAGGCACTGTCTTTACTATGGTCAGAGTTTTTTCTCTGCCTACTATATATGCACTGAAGTTATGACCTTATTATACAGGAATAGACAGACTTGCTTTTAGGCTGGTATTTGTTGCACTGGATGTGCTCCATATAGAAGAGACAGTCCTTTTACAATGCTCCCAAATTATGGTTAGGATAATAAGAAAGGTGTGAAAGTCCATGCCTAATTGCAGCCTTTTCAACATTTCTATTCATGAATATGTATATCTTTATCTTATAGAACCCCCTTTGGGTGTTTATCATCTCCAAAGAGAAATCCATTAGAATTGTGTCTTCACATGGGAGAAATGGTTCATTGAAATTGTTGTCTGAAGATTTATGTGGCAACAACCTAACACAAAATCCTTTTGGCACTGTCCTTCTTAATTATTTTGAATGTAGGAGAGGATTACATGCTCTTTTGAGGTTACTTGAAGCTTTTAAGGACCTACATTTCACAGCAGTATATGGTATATGGTACTTTCCACTAGCACTCATGGTTCAAACTCTGATACAAAGACTTCTCTTGGCTTCCCTTTGACAGCATCAGCCAGTACACTTTCTACTGCAGTCACAGCATAACATGAGAGAAACTTTTCATGATGAGACAAGGTTGCATTGCAAGTTCTCATTATTCTCTGTGAAAACAGTTCTGCTGATTTCAGCAGAGGATTGCCTGATATGGTATGAACATCCAGACCAATTACTTCATAGATTGTAGTAAAAGAGGAACTTACATATTAATAGCTTTTCTTCAAAAATGTGAGTGTTAAAGAAATACATGCAAGAATACATGTAATTCACTTATTTAATTGCTTTTAAGATTTTTTTTGTTCTAAACTCTATCGCAAATCATTACTTTTTTACCATTTTTTACCATTTTAAAATATCCCATCAAATGAAAGCAAAACTGAATTTCTGATTACAGATGAAAATGTATTGTACTGTTCAGACCTTCTGCTTTTTTAGTTTTTTTGCTTCCCACCTACTAATTCACAACTTTCTGCCATAAGAAACAGAGAATATATGTTAGGCACAGGAAGCAATCAGTCTAAATTTTCAGCATTATCAAGATGTTTTAAGATACTTTCTGTGAAAAAGCTTGGCCGGAAACTTCACTGATCTTGACAAGAAGGCTGTGCCTTAAAGGCTGATATTACGAGTTTCACCCTCTGATTTTTTAATTCAAATTCCAAAGTTTTTAACAAATCATGGAAGTAGAATACGCAGGGTCTTAATCTCAGATTGATCCCAAAGTATTTCATAAGGCCAGGAGTTTCCCTAAGATTATTCCATGAAGTGAATATTCATGGATGAATATGAGAAAGTTTTCAAGATTTTAATGTGTACAAATATTTTCTGCTCAAAATAAGCCCAAAACATCTTTAGAGATGCTTTAGTTTTCTACATTTTTTGAAACACTAGTATAAAAAAGGAAATTATTTTATAGATTATATAACAATGCACTTAGAACCATACAAAATGTAAAATGAGATGACCTCTGCTTTAAAGAGTGGTTTTAATAGTCCTGTTTGTGAATCTAGTTAAAAACAATAAAATGAAATTAAGTGTAAATTATCTAAATTATTTGAAGTGTTTTTGAGATGTTCACTGGTACTCTGCTCAAATTCTGGAAATAAAGAAACAAACAAACAAACAAACAAACCCTCCTTTCTAATCAAAACCAGACCGCCTTATCTAGCTAAACCTTCTACCGGAAGATTTCGGCATGGTTTGTAGCCACACCCATCATATTTTCCAATATGGTGATCTTTCAAGAACAGCAGGATGGATCATATGAAAGTCAGAGATTCTTAGTCCTGCAGTTTTTAAGGGGTCCTCACCATATTTCAGAATTAAAAGCTCCAGCGTGAATTAATGTAAGATGAGTTCAATATGGCCTATTAGGGGAAAAGATAAACTGTTCCCTTTACTTTTTGTGCTTTATTAGGTTTATTATACAACATTATTTTCCTACTGTACTCTATTTGCAACATCTAAAAAGATAAAGCAGCCTAACACTGCCAAATTTATGTTGCATTTTAGTTCCATTTTGAAATAAATTTTGGTCTAGAGTAAGGCCTAGTATTTAAGACTAAAACTTGCCTACTTTCATTAAGATTTTGGTGGGGTTAATTCCATAGCATGTCTTCAATATATCTCTACTTCATTTCTGTGTTACAGAGGAAACCTAGTTAGAACAGGTGATGCAAGAGAGTTATATTGCAATTAACAAATCCCCAAAGGCTTCTTTCCATCAAAGAAAAGCTCAGAACAGGATGGAGCACAGAAGGAGGTAGAGAGTCAACAGATATATCTGCTCTGAAGGACTGTGGCAGGTATGCTTCCCCCCACCAAGCCTTGCTTAAGCCATAACTTCCAGTGGGGGTTGTGATGGCTGCATCCAGCTTACTCTGGACTTGGGGGGACAGATGGCAACACGGTAAGCCAAGGGCTGCCTGGAACTGTGAGCCAGATGCTTTGCTGGTATGCAGATATTACTGTAAGTCTATCATCTTGCTTTATAAATAGTGGACAGCCCAGGGCCCGTTGAGCTCTCCTGCACGGCAGCGGCTGCACACCAGGATCTCCCCTTGAGTAGGGACGCCTCTCAAGGTTAATTCTCAAGGTTGAGAGATTTCTTGCAGCAACAGATACTCAGTAAGTGGTTAATAGCATGTTAAACTTTGAAATCTTATCTAAGCAATATAAAGCATTGATTGCAAGTATATAATCCTTTAGACATAAACCGTTGACCAAGTCTGGGACTAGGAGTGGGTCCAGCTGCACCTAAACTCCCCTCTGAGAAGGAGTTTGGAAAGTAAAGGGGTCCTTTCTGAACCTCATGACTCAATGGGAGGGTCTCCTGGACAGTTTTGTCTGTCCCTGTCCTCTGTGCAGTAAATACTCATGTGTACCTTGCCACTGAGTCTTGTTAAAGCACTGTTGCATTTACCACTGAACTTTTTTAACTCCCTATTTTATATCAGTAAAGTATATTGTTGCTTCTCTCTTATGAGTGAAGTGCATGACCATCCATGACAAATTGGCATAGTTGTCGGGATGGCAAGTAGTATCACTGATTATTTACACAGAGTGAATCCAAGTCTCAACTGCTAAGGAGAATGGGCTTGTGACAACTGGCATAATTGGGAAGCCATTGAAGAGCACCCAAAAGTAACTAGGGACCTCACAAAGGATGAAAAAGAGAAAGGAGTTATCTGCAAGATATTAGGTGATAATGCTCAAAATGCCTATAAGCAACTCACTACATGGGCAGAGTTAACACACTGCATTGTTAACTACAGCTGTGAAATGGGCTGAAAGGATGTACCAGCTGAAAAACAGAACCTGAAGCCCCGGGGAGGAGATCCCAAAGTAAGACCGGTGAAATAGGGAACAGAAAACAGATCAAAGGTAAACAAATCTAAAAACCCTCAAAAAGAATCTCAAGAGCAGGCAAATGAATTACAGAGAAATGCACTAGCCTTAGGCATTCCCAGAACTGCAATTCAAGGTCAGCCTACCAGCATTATCTTGCGTCAGATTGAAGACAAGGGCAAATTGAAAGAAACTTGAGGGATAAGGAAGAAATTACAGGTACAACTATAATTTACATACAGTAACTAGAGATGATAATTCTGAAAATCAGATTTGGGGATGTGGTTGATTGTTTTTAGGTATTTTTGCTCCCTCAGCACTGATAGCAGTTTGTTGATGGGAATACATTAGCAATTAATTAGTTTGAGTTAATATACATTCATGTAATAAAATATTTACTTCTTTATTTGGCATTAGAAATCTAAAATAAAATCACTAAGATTTTAATCAAGAATTAAAGAACAGCTCATTCAGCTAATGTAAATCAGAGTAATATGAAAATTATTTTAAAATATGGTTTGCCTGAATTACACTGAAGTGGTTTTTTTTAAATATATCCTTACTGTTTTCATTTTTATGGTTTCTGAAGTCAAAAAGTATTTCTTGAGTGAATTAATGTCCCTGCTGCAAGAAGGAGAAATACATTTTAAGAAGTAGTCCTCAGAGGAAGACAAAGATAAATGTGGATTTCCTGTTTTATGTCCTAAGCAGAGGCAAATATTACAGTTGTTTGTTTCTTTTTTTTCCTGCCATAATTCCTGTGAAATGGGAAGAAGCTAAATCTTAGGTATACATTTGTTGTAAAGTTAATATTTTCCTAAAATCAGAAGCTATCCTGTAGGGTTGAGGCGACTAACTTGTATTTTTGTAGCTGACCACGTCCAAGCAAGCATGTTTCATACCAAACTTAGATTCCCCAACACAAGAACAGGCAGGACTGGAACACCATAGAAATGCTTCAAAGCACCTTAAGTTGTACTCACCAGAAGGACCTTGAAGCAAGGAAATAAGTGAAGAATAATGAATCAGGAAAAATCATTATGGAAAAATTGAATGTAAATTATATATACCTTGATTTGAAGCATCCTGGGAAGATAATAGTCAGTGTTTTCTCTGGGAGCCCACCAGTGTTCTGAGTGCATAGCTAAGGGGGTAAAAAGACTAAAGCATTTTTTGTATAATTTTTCTAGTATACCAGTGACAAAGGAGAAGAATGTTAATTTCTTGGCAGAAAGCAGCATTTCATGAAAGCTGGTAAGTGAAGTACAGGAAGCATTTTCTGGCCATTTTCAAATACCACAAGCCAAGAAAGCAGGAAAGTCTGGTAGGTTACTTTGAGGGAAGATTTTTGTTTCAGCTATTGTATCATTTCCCTTATTAAGCTGGGAGGAGATAGCATATGTACAAATGTTTCTTAAAACAAGATCCGGTCAAGATGTTTGGATCAGATTATATTCGAATTGTTTAACTTGTGGAATTATTGTAGTTGCCAAAATGATATTCTGTAATCATTATTAACATGGCATTAATCATATAAAATTTGCTGGTTTTTTTCATAGAAAAGCTGAACATTTCTTAAGCTTGGTTCAAATACTGCTTTCTAAACATTTTCCTTAAATATTTTTATGGTTTCTTTTCAAAAAATTATTTTTTTCAAAGGAGTCAGTAGAAACTTTCCAAGACACTCCCTACAAGACCATACTATAAAGATGATTTTTTTTCTTTTTATAAAAGTCTATAGCTAAAAAACCTTATAGTTAAACCCACTGTATTTAGCTATGCTAAATTTCCTCATGGTAAAATCAAGAACATAAAGGGCATGTACTGCAATAAGAAATAAAGCTAACCCCTGTGAGTTGCACCTGTTTCATTCCAACACATCTACTTGTTTTCTGCTGTAGGTTGTTTTTGTTGTTGTTTTTGTTTTTAATAAATATTTTTGTGATGCTACTCACTAGGCAATTAAATCAGGATTTTCTGAATGGGAAAAGGACTTTAAAAAGAAAATGAAGGCTATGTGCAGTTTTTTTAGAGCCATACATTTGTGTGCAGCATCCATAGTATATAATTCCTATTTCTAACATCACAATATCAGTAAAAGTAAAATAAATCTTAGAACTTTTTATGTGCTTAACTTATTGCTGCTGACACTCCACTATTTTCATGGGTACACTGTCATAATCATCACCTACAGAAACTTTACTCAGATGCTTTGCACTACTTCAACTTATCCCACTTGAAATATGAGATATCAGGTAAATTTGACTTAAATAACTTTTTGGGAGTTGCTATGACTCAGTGGAATGAACAGTCAATCTCAATTACACTTTTAATGTACTGAGTCACAGACACATCCATAGGATGTGAATCCTTAAGTATGTCTTCAGCAGACACAGTGGTGTGAACTGGTATCATCAACTCCAATATAAATAGATATCTACTGCCCAGAAAATAAAAGTGATTTCCTCTAACTGATTTTTGAAAGGTTTTTATGGTTATGTTGATCTCAGAAAAACTTGATCCTAAACTGCCAGACAAACATGTCAACAGACATTCATATACAGTACTGTTTTGGTGTTTTATTACATTCATTAAAAATTGTAAGAAAGGCCATATACAAGAAAACAACTGTCTGGCTAATGTTAATTATTTCCATTTATCTTCTTTCCCTGTCAGTGTGTCCTTCCATGCCTCCATGTACTGGGACAGTGAGCAGAAATAATGCAGCTTGTTTGCTGTAGTGCCTGCTATCAGTTGTCATATTCCACATAGTTGGGTCATATTCAGTAATATTTCTCTCTCCTTCCTTTTCTTATTCTGAACTTCCCTTATTGGGATTTTCTGCCTCATAGCAAAGCAGAAGACTCTTCACAGCATGACCTTATGCTTATGACTAGTTTTATTCAAAAAACATTTGGCACAGACAAGCAAGTTACTCTCATTACCTCATACTCACAGAAATCAGATGAACTGCAGCATATGCTACTTTAAAAAGATGGTTTAGAAAAAAAGGCAGATTTTTTTCCAGACAGCTGCAAACAGTACCAACTACAAATACCTCTACACTTGATATGAGAACATACTCCACCACCAATTTGCCATCAGTTATGTATTCCTTTGCCTTTTTCCTTCGCTTGGACCAGTTAAGGCTGTGGTTGTAGCTATACAGCTGTGCAGCTCCATCTTCAATTCATAATTTTACCCAACCTGGACACACAGTGAGTGTCTATCTACATCTTTACTGTGGGTTCAAACAAATGCATACCACTGTCCACACCTGATGATGAAAATAAGCCCTGACACTTTCAAAGCTAACAGTAATAACCATCCTTCATTTTGGGGGTATTGTTTTGTCTCATTCATCAAATTTTTGTGTAAGTTGTAACACAGCAAATACTAATACACATTTGCTTTAAATCCAATGTCTATGCTACATAAATGAAATAGTTTCTGAGGAGCTAGAAGACATTAAATCTTCTGTACCCAAGACTTCATCAATGATTGACATCATTAGCTCTCCAAAGAAAAGCAAATACTATTTTCTCCCTTCAACATTGTGTCTTCATACAGTTATATGCAAGCTCTAACCAATAGCAAGTGCCATTTCAATAAAACCAGTAAGTGTCATTACATTAGCTATTGTTAGTTAATTAATAATTCATGGAAGTATTTCAGTGTATGTGTATTAGTATATACGTATGTATATATATGTGTATCTATGTAGGTATACACAAACACATACAAAATAAAAAAAAATACTGTTGGCCCTATTGACTCTTCCCTCCTCCCACTTGTCTTCCCATAAAAAAAATGTTATGATTCCTTACATTTTACTATATATTACAAGAAAAATATTTTTACATGCAGAAATACTGGTGTAATTTTCTTGCTTTGTCCCTGAAACTCATATTATATCTTCTGGATATGACTCAGCTTTACATATATCTCAACATGAGTGGGAAGGCATCCCATTCTCCCATTCCCATTGGCATCCATCAGTATGCCAACATACAGGCTGCTGCATATAAAGAAGTGCAGTAAGAGAAGGCATCTTCAATGGCTGTTCAGTTATGCAGAATATAAAAGATCAGCCTTTCTGTTTCTAGGCACTCCTCAAAAGTTATAGTCAACCAAACCACTTTTACAGTACTCCTCGGTTCATTGAATTCATTCACTATGTATACATTATTCTTACTTGCCTTCAGAGAATGTGTGTTGAATTCTAAACACTTCCACCGCTGAATTTCCCCACTAGAAGCAGTGTGTACAGTGATGGTTTCTGAATGCACATATTAGCCAGGATTTACTTTTATATTCATTTTGCATACCTCCCCCCCCAGCAAATGCAGTTTGTACAAACTGCTAACACTACTTTGCACTGAGTACTGCTCTGGCTGAAAACAGTGTGTCAGCCTGGCATTTTTCCTTCATCACACAATTTGTTTTCTTGCCAGTAAGGTTAGGAGCAAGGGATACAAATTATCAGATGTAAAATGAAGATAGATGTCATGCAAATATTAAATCATCTATCCTATTTGCATATTGGCAGATAACCTGCTAGAGCCACCTAAATTAACTTTAAATAGTTCAACGTATAAGGGAAGCAGCAAAGCATACCATGATAAAACAAGGATCCTGAAGGTTTCTACATCATTACATTTCAATTTTGGTTGGAGGAAGAGCAAATGAAACCTGAATTAAGCTCTTCTACAAACTTGTAAGTTGGTAGAACTTTTTCAAATCTTCATTACATTTTAATGATCTGTCATATATCCAAGCAGTATATAGCAATAACTTACGTCTAGATGCATTAACTCAGGAAAATATTTTATGAATTAATTAAAAGAAATCTACAGTCTTTCAGGATAGATAGCAACCAAACTTTTTTTCAGGTTCTAGATATGCTATGTTACCACATTTAATTTTTCAGGGTTTGTTCCATTCAGTTTCCTCTTATATGTTTCTAGAAAAAGTATATCTTGGATGTACACTGCACATGAGGTACTCCTAATTGTCAGACACAAATAAAGGCAGCAAAAAGAAATTTTTGACAATATAAGCCATTTTTCTAGAGTCTAATATAAGTAAATATGAATGAAATTGCACTCTGAAATGGCCAAATAGTGCTACCTTGTATTTTCTTACATATACAAGCACCGAGTGAATGAACTATTTACATTAAACCCCAAATATTGAGAAATTAGAAGAATAGAATACGAAACATATATTAGAAATATATATTATCAGAGATTACATATAATTACATATAATTAGAATATTATATGTAATTAAAATATTATACATATAATTAGACTATAATATAGATAATTAGTATAGAAAAGAAAAATATTTTATATATACAATTAGAAAATATATATAATTAGAAAACTATGATACAAAACCAATAAAGTAATTGCTCAGATCAGAAAAAAATCTAAGGCCAGACTTTACTAGAACTATTATTCACCAAACATACTATTTTGCTGTTCATTTTCTAGATATAACCACTTTGATGTAGATGACCTGGAGAAATGCCTTGCCCAGTCCATTGCCCAGACCCAGTAGGCCAATGCATATTGCATGTGTTGAGCCCTCTAGAGACCTATAAGGTAGAAGGGAATGACCTGCTTGTGCTTTTCTGATTTCAGTTTCAACTGCAGAAACATCTCCCCAGCTGAGTCAGTCATTTATTATGTGTTGGCAGCACTGAGAAACCCTCAGCTTGCTTTGTAATGAGATGATGGGAGTTCATTTAATAGGGGAAAGAAAAAAACTCTCCCTAGATCAGAAAGCATTTCCTTTTGCAAGCAGATGTCTGGACCCTTGAAAAATTGTATTTTATCTCAAAGGAGTGCTGCAAGCACAGAGAAGCTGTCTTATTTCTACAGTCATCACCAATTTGTTTTCTTTGTTCCTGTGTTACCAGCCAAATAGAAAGTTGACCATGCCAGATGCCACAAGAACTGAATGTTGTACATCCAGCAGCTATCTATCAGTGCAGCCACATACCAAGGATAAAGACAATGCACAGGTAATGGCTGCTGTAAGCTCTAAAAACAGCAGCTTCCATCCGAGATGAACTTAACACAGCTCCATCTGGTATCTCTGCTCACTGCTAATCAGCTGGCAGGGCAGTAAGAGCTGGCTGGAAGGGCTGCAGCATCCAAGAAGATTGGTTAGCATGAATTATAAACTTGGCTACCTACAATTTCACACCCTGGGAGGTGCTCTCGGGATGATTATTGCCCTTAGCAGTTGGCTACCTCCTTAGTCACAGAATTACTCACTTCGTTATTAAAGCAAATTAAGAGCTAGAGGTTTATTGAGTGTTGGGCAATCCACTAATCAGTGCAATAAGGCTCCTTCAAGGGAGGGCTGGATGCCAGAACTGGACCAGAATTCAATTTGAACATACTATCTACAGTTTTCCTGACAAAAGAGAAGTGTGCAGAACATGCAGAAGAAAAGAATATATTCTCAGGAAGACCCTTCTTTTTCCAGTAGCAATAAATGTCTGTGCATATGCCAGCAGAAAAAAGGGAGAGGGACAGTCCTGAAGTAAAAACACAGGTAATGTTCATGAAGAGGACAGGTCCTGCCATACAGTATTTTAATTGGACAAGGTCTAACACACAGCGCTGACAGCAAGAAAGGGGTTTTTTTAGGTACTGTTAGGCTCCTGGAACATCTTCTGCCCAGCTGAGGATCAGAGTCAGTCAACACAGAGTTTTACCTTACAAAGCACAGTAATCAAAGTACCAACCACTACCGCCTGAAGGTTTTAAATAGAAATTTGAAATTTAATGGTTAGCAACTGTTTTCATGGGTGAGGGGAAGAATCTTAATCAGCTTTCTTAGCAATTTAAAAAGAAAATTAAACACAGTATAAAAAGTAAAGAAAAAAATACAAAGAAAAAAATTAAAATTATATCAGCTCAGGAACAAGGTGAAACTTACTATCAGAAAGCACTGAGCAGCAGGCTGGAATTAGTTTATCTCAATAGTCTTCCTGATGTGAAAAACTTCTTTCTGGGAACTTTATCATCTTCTGTTATTACTAACAACTTATGTAATACAGGCCCTCAGTTCTGTTTATTACATTCTTAAGGTTTCACAGCAAAATTTAACACTTAACTTTGTATGTGGAGCATCCACCATATTCTCACATACTGGAGCATGACTGGTAAGAAACTAAAAAAGGAAGAGGCAAAAGAAATCTCTGTGTTAATGAGATAGCTCTGTTGACACATAACAGCATAATATGTGATTTTATACTAGTTATGTTTAAAAGTTACATTTTTTACAAACTTTTAATTTTCAAAGTAACCAAATCTAACCACATGTAATTAAAAAAAATGCTTTTCTATTCCTTTTTTAAAGATAGAAAACATATGTAAGAAACTAAATAACTCCTTTTCTGAATTTACATTACCAAAGTCTAAGAGAATAGAAACAGACAAGGAATATGTCCGTATTTAATAAGGGAAACCAGTGATCCCATATTTCAGTCTTTAGAATAATGTTAGAATGAATGATTACAAGCAATTCGCATGCAAGTAGAAAATTAGTAAGATTATAAAAAACACAGCAAATGTGAGTTAATCAGGAAAAAAAGAATCATGCCAAATAGCTTTCTTTAGGACAGGTCTACTGCCTTAGTTAGAGTGAAACATTACCTTTTTATGTAACTAAATTAAATAGAATATGCAGTTAAAAAAAAATAAGAATAATACTGACTTGAAATGCATTGTACATACCTTAGAAAGCAAGTCTGGAATTAAAAAATATTTTCGTAAACTTGAGATCTGGCATAAAATCACTCAGATGAAATTCAGTAAAGATAAATGCAGAGACCTACATTTGGAAAGAAGGTACTAAATGCAAGAATGGAAAATGAGTAATTGCTCACTGTGCTGAAGTACTGCAAAAAGGAGCTAAATGTTGAGTAGATAAAACAGTATAAGTCAGAAGTGCAATGCTGTTGCTAATCACCATAGCAGGCAGTTAATATTGTGGGTTGTACTAACAAGAATGTTATATGTAAGACACTGATGACAGCTATTTGTATCTACTTATTCTAGGGAGCTATCATTTGGAGTACTGGTTCAGCTTTGGGTGTAGCCGTTAACGATTTAAGCAAATGTATAGAAGAAAAAAAGATGTTGCATCATGAGGAGAGACTGCATCTATAGTCTGTTTTAATCCAAAAGAAACTGTAGTTTTCTATAAAGAAAGTGGAAGAATAACTGTCTTCTGGGACTACAGGTAAAAAATTAAAGCCTAATGCAAATACAGCAAAAAAGGGTAAAGGCTGGCCTGTAAAGGTTATAAAATCTTTACTGGAAGTTTTTAAAGTACAAATTAAACAACGGTAGCGGGGATGATCCAAGTATACTTAATACTACTTCAGACCAGGAAGACAGATAACATGATCTCTCATGGTTCCTTTCAACTTTCCACTTCTTTTATCCCAAGTACACATACTATACATGCTCTAATTGCAGTCTCAGTGAGTTCCATTGCTGGACATGATTTAGTAAGAGTTGTATTGCTCCTCAGAGACTTCTGAACTAATAAAGTGAATCTGACTGGCAGAAAAATCCATGAACTTTTCAAAGGTACAAAGAGACACAAAATTCATGTTGCAGCTTTTTTTCTATGGATTTGAATATATGAACTTTTTACTAATTTTTGTTACTGCTTTGAAATTTTTTCTTTTGAAATGCCTAATCCATAGCATCTCTGAATACAGCTATTCTATTAATTGTACTTTAAAATTTAAAGCAATGTACATTTCTTTGTGTGTTTCATATACAATTTTCCATATATTAAGACAGATAGAAATAAGTTGCATCTGTTCTTAAATGAAAGTATTAAAGCAATCAGATAGTTAGACTATTTAAATCCCTCAGACAATCATTTAGTATCCTTTTGATCAAGAACAGACTACTTAAGAGTCAGTTTCTTTCCCCTACTCTTTCCAGTAAATTCTCTAGAGCCAGAAGAAATATAGTCCATAAACAGCCTGTATGAATTTGTCTGTTCACACCCAAACTGTCTACTATCACTATATAATACCATGCTAAGCAAATACTTACTTTGCTATATGTTTCAAACATCCAAAAATGAGCAAAAGGCACCCTGCACTCACACAGTGCTTTCAGATTTCTTGTCTGGATGCACAGCAAATGCTGTCCTCAGGAATGTACATGGGCACTCCAAAAAGCAATACTCAAAAAACCCAGGATTCAATTTCTTCAACAATAACCATCTAGATTATAATGTCTTGGGGCATAAACTGTGCACTTATTCTGTGTTGGAGAACACCACACATAATTCCTACTTTTTCATAGGGAAATAATAGCATTCAAAACTAAAACACAGTAATTTTGAGTGGTTTGTCAACACATTAGATCCTATCTTGCTGTATTTTCATTCTGATCCTTTTTCCACATATAATCTACTTATCCTGCATACATGTAAAGAAGCAGACTGATATAACTAGCCAAATTCACTCCTTCTTGCTTTAAAATAAACTTTAAAAGTAATGGAGCCCAGAAAGCACCCTCTGAAATTTTTGGTTTGTTGAGAATACACAGTTCTAGTGTTCAAAAACACGTACACAGGACCTACTTCTATTCATTATGTACAATTACAACAGCTAGCAAGGTATCTCACTAGTGATCTACACACACAATTACCTGGTTGGCAACATAAAAGATAATTTAAAATGTAAATTAGTCAGAGATTTGTACGTACAAAGTTCTGCAGGTGCATTTTTCAACCCAGGTTCATCTGGACTCAGCTTCTCTCCTTCAAAGTGGAATCAGATTGGAGGGCCCAAGTCACACCAGTTTCCCCAAACCACTGACGTTTGTTTCATATAATGTATTATATGTGTTTTATAAACTATTTGATATTTGAAAAAAAAATCTTCAAGTGATATTAACTATATTTTTTCCTGTACAGGGGTGAAATGTACAGCAGAAGGGTGTGCCCACTCTGGTTCTAACACAGATGTGAGCCATTTCTTGGCACTATTCATTTCATATCACTGCTGGATGGTCTGACCTTTTTATGCACACACCAGCATGGCGGACACCTCTATGTCGGCAAAAGTTCAGAATTAGAATGTTCTAATCAGCTGAGCATTAGTTGTTTGCAGCTCACCATTTGTAGTTGCAGTACAGCCCTTTTACATTAATAAAAAATAGGGTAATGTTCTGAAACCAGGTTGCACACACATATTGGGACTACCTAAAAGGTGGGATTAAGAATGTTTTGTGAAATCAGTGAAATGTATTTACTGTTACATAGGCATTAATATTATCTTAACTCAGTGCTGGATGAGAGACTTAACATCAGTGAAACAAATATTAGTGAGTACAGACAGTTAAGATGGCTGCAGAAATCACTCGAGAGAAACACAGTGCTCAGGGGTATGAGGAAAGGGAAAAAACTTTTAAAAATTAAAAAACAGTAACCACAAATTATCTTTTCCATACTTTTCTAGAGTTTTCTATTTTAACATTTAAACATCAGTAAAATTTTCACTGAGCTCAGTAGAATTACTTTTTTTGAAAGAAGGAATTAAATCATGGCCTACCTTCTTTAACTCATTAATAATAATTTGCAGCCCAGCAGGCAGGGGTTCACAGCTCTGGAGGTGTAGTCACCTGTATCAAACAGTAATTCTTAAAGACCACATTTATCTGGGAAGCACTAATTAATAGCATTAAGACAGCAAAGACTGGTGGAAGAGCTCTGAGCTATTTTATGGGCTGAGTTTACTCTGTGCAGCTATATAGCAGTCCGCAGGGCAGTATTTTAGGAAAAAAAAAAGAAACCAGGGCTGTTAGCAAGGAGGTTTCAGGGGTGGCCTCTGTGAGAAGACTGCAACCACTTGCATCGCTCATTGCCTTACCTAAGGACCTTAGCGTAACCTGCAACACAACGATACCAAGGGAATGGAGACAAGGACAGTGGCAGAAGAGGTGTCTGGAGTGACGCTGAGCCTGGGAAAGGGAGAGGAAAGGTGTTTTCCCTGAGAGTTTCAATGTTTGTTGTGTCTGTTTCACAATATCTATCAGTAATCAAATGTTTTAAGTTAAATTCCCCAAGTTGAGTCTGTTTTGACTGCAAGAGTAATTTCTGACTGATATTCACGTCTTTATTTTAATCCATGAGTTTTCTTGTTTTTGCTTTTCCTATTTTATTCCCTCATCTCACTCAATGCATAGGGTGAACGAGTGGCTGTGTGGGTGCTTGGTTGCCAGCTGGCACCAACTCACCCCACCCCTGTGTTCATGCTTCCAATGGACAGCCAGAAAATCTCCATTAGGCTTAAAGATGTCTAATGATTTAAATAAGTATCTATAGATAGAAAATGCCTAATGGTTAACAACCACCTACCGTTTAGATGTGTAATCAGTTATATGTTTACATGCTGCCACTACAACAGTTGGAACAGCCATCTAAGTACTGGGCAACAGAACACAAGGAAACAAACTGGTCATTCAAGAAGTATATGCATAAGTCAGTTCTGCTAGAAAGGCAAGCAAGAGGACTGAACCCCTAGAAAGCATAAAATATTTCTTACTTAATTTATAATGGTTTTGTACTACTTAGGTAAATTCAAATTGGTCTTCAAGCGGATATGTTACAAGAAAAGAATCAAACTTTTAACACATTTATCATTTTGAGTCATTGTGGTTTGTTGATAGTACCAGTCTGAAAGCTACTGTAATTGATTGTTATAATTATCCTGAATAGGTATCACCATTTATAATTTTTCCTCTGCCAAAAAATGTCTCAGTGAGTAATATTCAAAAAGCAGTATCCTTAACTTGAAAAATTACCTCCTTTTCAATTAAAGCAAGCAATTGCATATGTTAGTAATAGAGACAGACAGCTATAAATTGTATAGATACATTTGCAAGTTATTCTTAAAGAACCCTAAAAACTTCTTGAAACTGCATAAAATGGATATAAAGAAAGGCAAAAATTATCAGTCAAAATATATAATGTTCATACCACAAACAAAATTTTTAAAGTATTGCCATGTTCTAATGTGGTTCCCGTTGTTTAAATAGGACAAGTTTACACACAAAAATATCTTTTTTTTTCTGTTAATCCTCTCTGTCATTATTGCACATGCAAAGCAAATTCAAAAGATTTTTCGATTTGCAAAAACACAATGTTAGTGCAAAATCCACTGGTAGCTCATTTATACTGCCCTACATTACAGACAATATTGTCCTGTCCAGCTATAAAGCTCCAATAACATTTTAGCACAAACTTATAGAACACTGTCAGACATAACTTCCCAACACACTATCCATCATTGATCTCTTTGAGGTCTCTCTGAAAGCAAAGACAGTACAATGGAGACAATCTGAATATGATCACGTCAATTATAACAGAATAATGAATGCAGTAGAACCAATTTTCTTGTACTAATTTGAAATAACATTGCAATAGCTGTAAAATAATACATACTTGCTGCAGGAGCATGCATTACAATAATGAGTTCTCCAAAATACCACTGTATTTTGGTATTAGTTTTACACATGAAGTGCTTGATGTTTCTTAAAATAAACAAAGTTTATAAAATAAATTATATTTACATATTAAAGAATCAAATATAACTTATTGCAATGCCTTCTTTAACATACACAAAGAACAGTATGAATATGAAGCTGAATCTTCTACATTTATAAAGCATTATTTTGGTGGTACCAACTGACCACCCATTCCAAGAATCTCCTAAAGAAATAAGCAAATTATAAAGCTGGGCAAAGGAATATCCACTTATCATAAAATGCTAGATCCTTTCCATTCTACTGGTCTATTCAAATTTTAATACAACAGCACTCATTCCAGACTGAATTCTTATGCCATGCATACTACAGCTGCACAGAAAACATTTGCAGTTCATACCACCAACTGTCTAAAGCTCATTTACCACACCTGTGTTTTTAACATTTTAGTTATTATTTGAAGGTACATTTTATTCACTCAAAATACAAATATGAGCTTTATGTTGGCAGCTTCTGCATGGAGACTAAATACAGATTTGAGAGACCTCAGTTTGCTTGTCAATTTTGTTTAAAATTTGGGGGGTAAAATCTGTTACCTTCCCATCTATATCATCTGCCTATACCATCCTATCATCAGGTCACAAGAGATTTATTATTAGATATTAGTGATTAGATGTCAAGTGAAAATGCAAATTGCATGTCTTTAGAAGGTATAAGTAAATATATATAAAAGTCACAAGTTAGATTTTAACATTTTCACAAGTGGTAGATATTCTCCAGACATATAAAATAACAGTAACATTAGTGGCAAAGTGGTTATACAGTAAAGGTAAAGCAAAGATTATAGATAATCAATGTATAGTTCAAAATCAGGAAAAAAAATGCTTCACTCCTGTTTTGGGGGGGTGGTGGTTTTTTTAGAAAGGAAAGTGAACATACTGTGAAAACAAATACCAGAAAGCTAATAGATTTGAGACAGCAGCAAAATAAATTGCGGTCCAACTTTATGTACTCAGATTAACTGAGTACAGAGAAGAAAGGTATTTTCGTCCAACAGCTCTGAAACAACTAACCCATTACATTGTACAATTAATAGCACAATTTTCTAGCAGTTCTGTCAAAACTATTAAGTAGCGTATGACTGGTGAACTGTAAACTGCATGCAAGAGGAGAAGGATAAAGCCAAGTACAAACTGATATTACTTGGGTACGAGGCTTAAAAGCAGCTTTTAAAGACAGAATAATTAACAAAATTGAAGTAAAAGAGAGAAAAAAACAACAGTAAAGGTGTGTGTCTGGGGGGGAGGCGTGTGATAAACTAACCCTGATAGCTTTTTGTTATAACTCATTTCCCAAATTAGAGAAATTCAGTAGGCATGTCTAACTGGACTTCAGTAAAGCATCTGATATGCTGGAAAAATAGTAGTCAAGGAAAAGAAAACAAAGGACCAGTACTAAATTTATAAGGGGAACAGAACTGAGTTGGATCAACACGATGAAGGTCAATAATGTAAAAATGTATGTAAAATCATGTACCTTGAATCTGTATTTAAGATTTTCTACATTTTGCAGAAATCTCTGAAAATTCACCTCAATTGATTATAGATAGACATTTGATTATGATTAAATCATGAATGAAAAATAGCTGTGATAAAGATGAATCATATCTGTCTCCCTTTGAAATTTAAGGATAAACACTGTTCCAGAAGTCCTAGGTAAGGCAATACCTTGCTCATGTCATACCTAAATCATGTCTTCAGTCTGAACACCTCTTTTCAAGGAGGAGAAATTCAAACTAGAGTAACTGCAAAAGAAGTTTACTAGAAAGTTGAAAGGAAGAGATGAAAAGAGCTTGGCTTCTCTATTGTTGGCAGTTTGCCTTGTTAAAGCAAACGTAGCAGAGACACAAGATCCAAGGATGAAGTTATTTAAACTCAATAACAAACAACTGAATATTAATTGGCCATTAATAAATTTAATTTTTATTCTCAAACAACCAACAAAGTTCCCTGTAAAAGCACAAAAAACTCTGTCATGAAGAATCTCTTTGACTCTTCTCTTCCTATTAAAAGATACTCTGCCAAAGAAAGTATGCTATTTTCATAGAACATCTGACATCATTTGACCAAAAGTTGGTTACATTAGTGAAAACAATAGGGCTACCTGAATCTGCTGAAGGCAGATTTTGGTCACTCTATTACAATGTGAATTTTACTTCAGTGTCAGCATGTCCATGCCTACCAATATGTATACATGGTGTCTGGCTGTGGCAGATGCCCTTCTTGATCTCCTATAGCTGAAGCCTCTCCATGAGCACTGGGCAGTCGGCTGTGTGTGCTGCAAACACACGCTCACTATGTCATCTGTAGAAAAAAACACGTAAGTAGAATTGGTCCTTATTTCTTCTTTTTCAAGCAGGATAAGCATGAGAAATCATAATTTTGTATTTAAACAAACAGACTATGTTAGATATAAATGTTCAAGGGAATATAGTAAGATGCCTAATTATTACTTAATTTCTGAAAAGCAGACATGCTCCTCATGAGCAAGAATTCAAATAGATACATCAAATTCCAAGTTCTTTTTCCATCTACAAACTCTATGGAATTACTCATCCTCATAAATAGTTCCTGACACATATGAGCTGGTTGACTAACAGAATAGAGTCAGACTCATAGCTGGATTTTCTGACAGGTTATGGGAGGGGTGGGGAGAGGAAGTTACTGTAATTCACTGCAGGTAAAGATTCTAAACTCCCAGATGTCAACACACACCAAAATATGACTTATTAATATTTTGTTTTAAAAGAATCACTAAAAAGAAAGTTCCAGGATTGAAAAACTGGTCAGAAGCAGAACCATACAAAGCTCAGTCTTGCAAAAACTGCCACACAGCTTAACTTTATTACTATGAACAGTCCTTACTATTCATGGTGGTAAATGTAAATACATGCACAAGTGCTGGCAAATTAAGTTTTTATCTCCTCAATAAAAGAAAGATTGTATCTTACACACACTTATTACTCTAGCTTCATAGGATGAGAAGGAAAGTCCTTTTCTCTCAATCCAAAAAATCAATTAAAAATCTGAAGCAATACCATAAAGTGCTTCTTCACAAAAGGATGACAAAATATGACAAGAACACATTCATTTTAGGCAAATGAAACAGTTGAAATGCTGGAGTTATACTAAAACTTTTTCAGTGAGAAGACAGCAACACCTTAGAAAAGTAGACATCTTGAACACTGTATAAAAGGAGAAAAATGAAAATTTTTGCTGTTGATAAATCTTAATGTTACTGAATAAGTGAGTGAGGAATAAGATAAACAAGATTCTCTTTCTCTGATACAAATCATTATATAGCTGTCAGCAACCTAATAAGTGTGCTTAAATAGTTAAAAATTTTCCATGTTAACCTAACAACAATATGGTCATTTTAACAGGAGAATACCAATGGGAGAAATAAATAGTGAGCTGCTAAAGCTGTCATCCTAGATAGGTTTCTATCTAAATTTTACATGTCACTAGCCTCAAACTCACCAGCTCTTTTAAGAATAAGAATTTAAGAATATGGAATTATACTCAAGTAAAAAATGTCTAGTTTGGTTTCACACAAATGTCATAGACAATACAGGAGGTTTCCCATAGGTGAATGTTGCAGCTGTACATCTGTATTGTTTTTAAACCCCGCTTATAAAATCTTTTCTAAAATATTATTGCACATTGGAAAACCACATTCTTCCCTTATCCACCTAGATTAAATTATGCTAATCCAGGTGTGATTTTGCTCTGTATGAAAAGGCAAACATGGTTAACCTGAACCAATCTACTGGGGGGAAAAGCAGCCAGGAGGAATGTGCAGAATTTTTTGATCCAGGTGCTGTGCTGCATGGAGTTTGAAGGGAAGTTTGTTAGGCAAAAATGAGAATATACTCCAAAGGAAAAATCATTCTTCATGGAGGTAAAACAGGGAGGATCCGACCAGGCATAGAAGCAGTCAGGAAAAAAATATTAGTCTGTTCTTCTTCAATATGAATGGTTAAATTATTAGTACTTGTCCTGTACAGATAACACCAATGGTTTAACTATTATGAAGAAAATGAAACCTCCAAAATTCAGCACACAGCTAAGCACACAGACAGGCTAACATATCCAGATTCTAAACTGTACTACTCCCAGGGCTGGCTACCAAGAAACATATTAATGTCATATTTTTTTATCCTTATGCAAATGTTCATTAGAATAGAGAATAAAGATCTCTATTGCACTGTAAAAATCCCAGTAGGCTTCACCAGTCCTGACAGACTAAATTGAGAAAAAAATTTCTTGCATAATCATCTGTTTTCTTTACCAACAATACCTGTAGAGATGGTGTTCACTGGTATGCTAAACCCAGAGAGAGGAAATGGTGAATGTGACCAGGAGAAATCTGCTGGTATAAAGGTAGAGGAGGCCTTCTGCCAACTCAGTTGTCAAACACTTGCCAGTTCCTCTTTTCCCTCTGCAGGGAAGTACTGACCTTGATTGAATATATAATGATGAATAACAGTCTTTTATGTTAGGTTTTCTTCTACAGTTTTAATTTTGTTAGGCTCCAAGAACCTCTCAGGCATTTGCAGCTCATTCTGTTCCTTTCTTTTCAAGAGTGTCTAACAATGTTAAGGTTATTTGTTTACAGGTAGTCTCATATTGACTAGTAACAATTCTTTCCTGGTGGCATCTACTTTCAGCTACTCTTATATGCTGCCCCATGTTTGTCATGGATGTCAAAATAGCTACACAGTATACTTATCAATCCTGTTATCATCTTTAAATATTAGCATAATGTTGAGTTGATCCAATCTTGTGTAGTAGGAGAGATGTATAATGTGTGGGAGAGGTATTAAAAAAAGAAGTTTTTTGACATCATCGTAATTGTGCCTCTAGGTTCCAAAATTCCCCCTCAGCACCACTTGTTAAGAATTTCTGCTTCCATTTAGTCAGTTTTCCTACCCATTAGTCTGAAAAGACACCGAAGACTGCTATTGTTCAGTTCACCAAACAGAACCAACCACTGATCAATGAGAATCAGCCAGAATCAACCAGAAAGGATTGTCCATCCTTGGGTGAGTTTTCCCTGCTGTGTTTCTCTTCCTGAATATGAACATGTTCCTGGATGGAAAATTTGCACATCACCTAAATATTTTCACCTATTCTTTCAACCATAGGGTAGTTACATTAGAATCCTTCAGGTGTTAGCCCTACCAAGTGCCCACCTGAGCATTTGAAGGCTTTCCCATCCCAAATGAGATTGTGTTATGTAGACAAAACCCATCTGCATTCCCCATGTAGGTTCTGGGACTTGGTCTGGTTAACCAGGATTAAGGTAGCAGTCACAGATGTCTTATTCTGTTTCAATTATTTCTTCATTAAATCAGTTCCAATACCACTTCTAATTCTATTAAATAACCAAGATACATAATCAAATAAATAACCAAAGGTGAATGGAAACACTGTGTTCAGTTGTATGCTAAGGTTGTCCTCAGGTGGAAAGATTCAAATGACTGTATATCAACATTTTATCTATATTACTGAGAGAAGATTTAGCCCTAAATGCTTTTTTTTTTTTTTTTTTACTTTTTCTTTTTTTTTTTAAATTCATGTCTTTGAACTAAAAAGCTTTAAAAAAGTCCTTTACACTACTGTGGATTAATACTTGCAATAAAAAGAAAAGGTTTAGTATTGTATTTATCCCCTGTAATATGAACACAGTCAGAAGTATCTCCAAGGAATTGTACAACTCCTTGCAGATAGTAGTTGGCAGTGCTTGACAAATATTTCCAAAAGTTTTGGTTAATTTAGGAGCTTTCTTAAAAGTATCTTTATATAACAAAATAATAACAAAACAAAGTTCTTTCTTTGACTGTGTCAGGGTTTAACCCCAGACATCAGGTAAGCACCACACAGCTGCTGACTCACTGCCCCCACAGTGGGATGGGGGAGAGAATTGGAATGGTAAAAGGGCAAAAACTTCTGGGTTGAGATAAAGACAGTTTAATAGGTAAAGCAAAAGCTGCGTGTGTAAGCAAAGCAAAATAAAGAATTCACTCACTACTTCCCATTGGCAGGCAGGTGTTTAGCCATTCCCAGGAAAGCAGTGCCCCACCCCATGTAATGGTTACTTGGGAAGACAAATGCCATAACTTTAAATGTCTCCTCCTTCCTCCTTCTTCCCCCAGCTTTTATTGCTAAGCATGACATCATGTGGTTTGGGATATCCCGTTGGTTAGTCAGAGTCAGTCCCCTCCCAACTTCTTGTGCTCCCTCAGCTTACTCGCTGGTGGGTCAGTGTAAGAAGCAGAAAAGACCTTGACTCTGTGTAAGCCCTGCTCAGCAGTAAATAAAACATCTCTGTGTTATCAACACTGTTTTCATCACAAATCCAAAACAGCACCATATAAGCTAGTATGAAGTAAGTTAAATCTATCCCAGACAAAACCAGTGCAGACTGTCTTCTCCTTTGCTTTTTATCATTTTACCTCATCAACGAAATTTGATCTGTGCATTAATGGGTCTATTATACCATAAAATATAGTAGGTATGGAGTAGATTCCCAGCTGTTTATACCCAAACAACTTGCAAGTGTTCTTAAAATCAAGGCACTTGTAATGGGCAAGGACCATTTCATTTCACAATCAAAGCCAGCCAATTTTCTTGTTGTTTACATGCAAAACAGAGAATAACACTTAGGAATGGAATTTCGATTATGTCTGGAAACAAATACATGTCCTTTGTCAACACCAGACATTCTTTTTTTTTCCCCCCCTCTAATTTCACAAATATGTTATTTTTCAGATGAGCATACTCTTACCTTTCAATCCTTTTTGGAACAGCAGTCTATGCAGGGGGAGGATCAGCTCAAAGACTCCAAACCTTGCAATAAGTAGTTAGAGAGATCTTCTTACTTTACACATATTCATTCTTTTTTTATTAATTTTTTTCATGCATATGAGTGGGGACATAGATTTCATTGCCTGTTTTTTTGTGTGTTAATTAAATGGGGAAAAAAAAAAAAAGAGGTGTATTTCTTACTTTTGATTTAATCAAACTCATCAAAGATGTATTGGTGATTCTAACATCTTCCTCAACCTCTTTCTTGGTTTCAATCTTCTGTATTCAAAGATGGCTCAATGAATCAGGGCTTCTCTATTCTTTGCAGTTTTAAAAAATAGTACAAACACAATTATGGATTTTGGAGCATTTTTAGTGTATATTTTCATTCTATATTTCTTTTCTGGAAAAGTTTGAATAATCCTGGTCTGTGTGTGCTGGCTATGCAATACTCTATTACTTCATGTGTTTAATTCTGGCTTCTACAAGATATTGTGTAATTACCTGTACAAAATAACCTTTCAGATGTTCCATTAGAAATAGTTTTTCCTTGTTTTAAAAATATTGATTATTTTTTTTCACTGTTCTTTACAGGGAACATTAATATACTGTTGTTCTTTCCTTAGCTAGCATTAGAGGGGTTTATAATTATGCCACTTTTTAAACTATGGGCACTCCTTCTTTGTGAGACATTTATTATATACAACAGATTTATCTATTTCTTAAAATATTGCAAATGTGTTCTGCATCCATATAAACAAGGGACAACTACTATTTCTTTGTACCTGACTATTTCAGCAACAAGACCAGGAGATATTTTTAGATAAAGATGCTGTAGCATCTCCATTTCCATAGTCTATAAATTCTCTTCTATCCCTGTTGCAGTGTGAGCTTCCTTGCACATAATCTGCCACTCATACTTTCTAGTACGAAATATCAAAAAGTGTAATGAATAAGAGACAGTAACTATGGGTGTAATATTACTTCCCTCTTCCATTTAATATTCAGAGGTACATTAACTCCATTAGCAAGCCATAGTAGTAATATTTTAACTGAGGGAAAAAAAATTGTGAATTAGAAGTAGTCTAAAGTGGTAAAACTGCTTACAGTGAGCATGGTGCTGTTTTTTCTTTAGATCTAGTCAGCTTGCATTTTACACCTCAGGAAGAACAAGCAACAAGTTTTCATTTCTTGTAAGTTGTAGCATAGCTATTGTACAAACTTTTCAATACCATTAATAAATTAAGCATCTAAGATCTTAAAGACAGCTCATTTGATTTCAGTAAAGAACACAGAAGAATTGCATGGTACTCTATGGTACCTAACCTTCTAGCAGCTTAAGCACAGATTCTATAGGCTATACAGGGGCATAGGTTGTCCTACAGACTTTATAAATTTAAGCTACAACTTGATTGTATTGCATGGTCAGAAATCACGATTAAATATTTATACAATATACCTATCCTTATAGGTTCAGACACCAGATCACCTCTACAGCATGCACAACTGAGGCACCTTCTTCAGTGCTGATCAAGTGATTGCCCCTCTTGGTTTACCACTATAGCAAAAATAGGTCCACAGCTACCACACAACTCAGAGAGAAAGCTACAAGCAGTAGTGGAAGGCAGGCAATATTGTTACTTCCCAGTTGTTATGGAAGTACAAGATCCATCTAGTCCAATCCAATCCTCACTTCTGGCCAATACTGGGCTGTTAGGAAAGAGCAAAAAGCAGGCAAGCCTACAGTCCTACTTGATCCAGTCCCTTCCACAAATCTGCAAGGAACTTCTCTTAATAGAAGTGTTTGTTCTTCACTGTTCTGCAGTGTGAGGCCACAAACGTGAAATGCAAAAGAAGAATCTGTTAAGTGATGATACATTACTTTAATGCCACAATGTGATCTACTCATTTTCTCTTCCAAACAAAGGTGAAGTATAAGTAGGATTATTAGCACCACCCATTATAGAAGTTGTCAAACTTCTTTCCAGAACACATCCTTGGTTACAGTACAACGGTTGATTTAACAACAGTTGATTTAACAATTCTGTTGTACAGGTCTCCAAAGCTTACATTCATGTAAGCTTACTCCAGGCTTGGGCTGATCAGGTCTTTGCTTACACCACAACTTTTCCAAATCTCCCTGATCCCAGTGAGATATCTGGACCAGATCATAGAATCATAGAAACATACAATCATTGAAATACAGAATAGTTTGGGTTGGAAGGGACCTTTAAAGTTCATCTAGTCCAACCCCTCTGCAATGAACACGGACATCTTCAACTAGGTCAGGTTGCTCAGAGCCCTGTCCAACCTGACCTTGAGTGTTTCCAGGGATGGGGCATCTACCACCTCTCTGGGCAACATGTTCTAGTATTTCACCACCCTCACTGTAAAAAATTTCTTCCTTATATCTAGTGTGAATCTACCCTCTTTTAGTTTAAAACCATTACCCCTTGTCCTATTGCTGCAGACTCTACTAAAAAGTTTGTCCCCATCTTTCTTATAGGTCCCCTTTAAGTACTGAAAGGCTGCAATAAGGTCTTCCCAGAACATTCTCTTCTCCAGGCTGAACAACGCTAACTTTCTCAGCCTTTCTTAACAGAAGTGTTCCATCCCTCTGATCACTTTCATGGCCCTCCTCTGGACCCACTCCAACAGGTCTATGTCTTTCATGCACCAAGGGCTCCAGAACTGGATGCAGTACTCCAGGTGGGGCCTCACCAGAACCTTCTATTCTTTCCATAACCCACCTATCTTTACTATACAGTAGAGCTTGCACAGAGTTCAGCAAACAGGGCGTAGGTCCCCAAATTTGCTAACAAAGTCTCGTTACCTGAACCCTATTTATGGCAGACATTTGGCAGAAAAGGTGACACGTTATCCTATATTTAAGAAATTATGTTTACATGTGTACAAATAAAATGGCTGAAACAAGGTAATTCTAATTCTGCATCTCCCAGCTTTTGAGTGATTGAATTTTTTTGGCTTAAATAGTACTGTTCTAACTTTATGCATATATTGCAGGATACTTCCAATAAAAAAGAATAAGGTGGGCCTCAGTCTTAAAATACACTCCAGACAGGAGTAACTTTCTCAGCCTCCTGTGTTGTAGACATGCATGATGCTCCTGGAGGGACAGGTCAGGGGAGAGAGGGAGAGCTCTTCTACAAAAGCAAAAGAATGCCTGTTATTAAATTTATAAAGATTATCTGGACAGTCATAACTTCCAAATTATGTTTTATCCCACAGATTTTGGAAGTGTGTCAGACAAATTTCAGTGCATACTGAGAAGTGCTTTGGTAGAATAGTTTTAAACTTGTTTGCATAACAGCTTATTGCCTTTGAGAGGTTGTGTTACTCATACTTGATCCACAGTAAGTAAATGTAACAGAGAATGAAAACAATAACAACAAATCAATAACTGAATTCACACTAGAAATATTGTAAACCTTAGACAAGTAATGAGATACTTTAAATATTGCCCAAGTCAGAAACAGCCAAATGCAAGTTACCTATTAAAAAAGAGAGAGAAAGAGAGAGACAGAGAGAGATTCTGGGCATAGAGAAGTAACATAATTGTATTCTACTGCATGATATATTGCAGAAGAAAAAAAAGATCAGAACAGCAAGAAGTGTAGAACATAAGTTTAGATTCCTGTAATCTCCATGAAGCTTAAAACTTTCCACTTTACCCATAAACTAATAAAATTAATCCTCAGACCTTTTGGTGACTTCACCAAACCCAATATTACACTGAAGCTTCAGTTTCAGCATTGAAAGAACTGAACTAACTGAAATTAAGAACTGAAGTAAGTTTGCTGGACATCTGAACCCAAGGCTAAGAATTAGCAGCAAGCCATTGACCTCTGCCCATATTTGTATGCTAATAAGTATGAGATAGAAGGTGGTCAGTAATAACTAAATATCGGAAAGCTTTAAAATCTGTTTTTTCCAATGTCTGCTTTCAACAAAACATTTGGATCTTAACTTTGTATAAGAGCTTATATCAATTAGAACTCATTCTCTTTGAAAGCTGCTAGATGCCTTAATTAAACATACATACAAGAACATGATTTCCAGTTTCTCTTACTCTCATAATAGACAATATAGTTACGAAACATAATTATCAGTTTTCAAGGGTGATCATTGCACATGTGGGATATGTTTCCTTTTCATTGCTATGTTAATTGGATGCAGATATTTTGTTTAATTTGTTTTCTACACATAAGGGATGAAGATTATGTTAATGCAAAGTCAAACTCTCACTGAGTTGAGAAAAATTCATTGCAGAGCTTCAGACAAAACTATCTTCCTTTTTTTTTTTCATTTCATCGTGGGATAGATGGGGAAGAGTTTGGGCTTCTTTTCTGTCTTGAATATTGTTCTAGCACTGTTTTCATAGTAATGATAAAGCACCTTAAAAAATTATTAATGTAAGTTCTGCTCTGCAATTAATCCAACAAAAAGAGTTCTAGTTCAACTAACAGTGATAAATACACAAGGAACAGTTACACAACTGCACACTCCACTACCCAAATAAAGTAAGCAGTATAAAGCCATTGTCAAGAATTTATCACCTAGGAATCCTTCTTCTCTACAGAAAGTCTACTTTATTGATTATTAGAAAGTCCTAAGACAAGGAGAAAAGACCTGACTCCATGTCTGTAATTTAGATGAATGAAGAATTTGACATTTCTATCTACAGACAGCATTCCTTTTATCACAGATCAATTTTTATATGTGGGGAATATGATTCCTGTACTTTGAAAGGAAAATGTATGTAAAAGTAAATGAACAAGCTTACTCAAGAGGAGCTTTTTGATCTCTCAGATTAAAAAGGGTCATATAAATACACTGATTTTGATAGTTAACACTAGAGAATTGTAGTTTTGACAGCATAAATACCACTGTAAGAGAGGTTTTCATCAAAAAAAGTTTTTGTGATCAAGGCCCTACTACCTGAGTAAAAAAATGTCCCAAACTAATATACTGCAAACAGTATTGTTCTACTAAAAAGTCAAAAGCAGTAATTTTAGTTACAGTATTTCTTCTCCATGCTGAAACAAAGACAAAGAATGTTTAATTATTTGGGATCAATTAGATACAAAAGTAAT
Organism: Astur gentilis; assembly: GCF_929443795.1. Classification (NCBI taxonomy): domain Eukaryota; kingdom Metazoa; phylum Chordata; class Aves; order Accipitriformes; family Accipitridae; genus Astur; species Astur gentilis. The sequence continues at coordinate 41,642,677 of NC_064919.1, forward strand.
TCATCTAACAATTTAATTCCTTTCAGCAATGTTTAAGATCCTAAAAACAAGCCAATCAATTCTACTCCTAACCCCCCAAAAAGCCAAATCCATTCACTAATTTCAATCTTATTTGCAATAAAAACAAATTAATTAGAACAAGTTCCTTTGCAAGACATCAGAAGTAATTCCTTCAATTATTTCTTTCCAATCTGCAATAAAAAATTCATTAACCTTAGCTTCATTCTGAAATTTCAAAGCAATTTATTCAATAACTTCATTTTAATTCACAAACAAGTTAATTACCCCAGGTCCTGTTCCACAAAGTTTTTCTAAGACAACTGCCTTCCTTAATTGAATACACATTCTTTTCTCCATCTTGAAAAGCTACAAATTTGTCTCTCACATCATTTGAGATGCTGGCCATGATCAAAGGGCTAGATCCTAGAAGAGCACTTGCTGTCCACCAGGGGATTTACAAGTATCAGTCATCTTTCAGGATTAGCCCCAAACTGAGCTCTTCTTCAGAGCTGCTGTAGTCTCAAAGCAAAATTTACAGCAATAATTGCTTCAGGTTGCATGAGCAAACAGCAAGGCAAAGCTTTATGTTTCTATCTCCAATTCTATTATGTTAGCACTGGTGATGTGCAAGCATCAGCACTGCAAGTCACATTGAGATATTAGCATTAAGTAATACAGGTAGATTAATTTTCCCTCTCAAATGCTTCACAGAAAAATTGCATGTATTCATAAAAGTTACAAGACCTTGTAATGTTTATGCTATTTAGGACTGATATTACACATACCCATTTCCCTATCAAAATGAAGCTTTTACAATTTCCTGTAGATGATGAGAGGCTAAAATTTTGCCTTTCAGAAAGTCATTCCTATTGCCTTCCTATAGGTTTAATGCCATTAACATGATTAAAGCATATAGAAAGACTGAAGCCTTGAACTGTGTATCTATACCCTTGTCTGAAAACATCCATGATCCCTAAGGCTAATGTTTCAGGACACTGCAGGTGGGCAGGAATAACTGAGAGTCACTTTCTCTTCTTCACAGCTGGCCATCCTATTGCTAAGGAAGGGCAACACCTTACCATGGAAAATTACTACAGAGGTGCAGACTGAAGTAACCAATGTTTATGGAGTTTAACATTCTTTGTGGAGCTCAATTATCAGAAAGTACTAACTACGAAAAGTAGCAATATATTTGAAGGTAAGAAACAAAAAATGCCAGTCACTCTTCCATTTTAGAAAATGGCTAGTCATGGACAGTGTTGGAAGAACAGGAAATATAGTCATTATAAAATACAGTGTAATGAAATGGAGAAGTCAAAAACTATTTTACTTAACTTTTAGGCAAGATTATGATAAATAAAGAATAATCACGTTATATGTTAGCCTTATAGATTCTTTTTCCCATTCCTTTAACATTCATTTTTCTTTAAAACATATATGAGCTAGTGTCATTGTGTGAGTAGGAAGGATTCAGACTTCCTTCCGTCTTTACTCTTTTGACTTAGCATTGTCATTGGATAATTATCATCCTGGCATCAAACAGTAAGGGATATTTGAAGTAGAAATAACAGAATCAGTAAAACTTTCCAACTGCAGGCATAATCCTTGAAAAGCTCTGTTGACAAATATTTTTATTAATGGATTTGTCTAACAGGGCCAGAAAGCTAATATATTCCCAAAAGCTATTTTCAATTTATAGACAGTTGGCATTAGGTTACCAAGATCTAGTCATTACAAGGCCAAGGCATGGTGCATCTCATGCCCAAACTCCAATGACTGAGAATTCATTTCCATACCAAACCTTTGCTCACAGGCAGGTCCAGGAACAGGACCTGTCCACTGCTCAGCAAATTAAGGGCACTCAACAGCCCTTTGTACCACTCTTGGGGCAACATGCCTCCCAAATGTTAGGGGTTTACAGTTACTCTGTGGTTTTAAACACCTTCCTGAGTATCTTGGCTAATATGAAACTTGCCTTTAACCCATCATTACGGAAGGTTATTCTGAAGTCATCACAGAAGAAACTGGTTCACCATGATAAAAAAACAAGAGAAATGTGATCTCTCAGGCAAACTGATTGATGTATGGACCATTATTCTAACTGAGAATACTAAACACTGTAATGTGTTCAGAAATCAAATTGGTAACCTAGAAAAGAGAGCTACTGCAGAAACCAAAGTTTGATAGGAGGTTTTAGAGGCATAACAATAAGAAAAACTAATTTTTTATTATTTACACTGTATTACAACGTTTTGTAATACAGTATATCAAATCCTTCTGATGAAGTTGCAATCTCTTCCTACTTCTACTGTCTTGATTGAAAGCCAAGGTTACCGTGAATAGATATTTATCACATTGCAGTGCCTTTTACCCAAACTCTCACACTGATTGGTAAGCTACCTAGTAATCATTTCACCCAGCACTGAAATCTGGCTAATTTTTCTGCACAAATGAACAGCACGGCAACAGTAAACAACAGCACTGGACTGCTGCTTGCTAGGGCCCAGACCCAGGATGTTGTGGAGAGACTGCCAAGGCCTGTCCAATCATTCGACCACTACCTCCTGCTGTTGTTACATGTAGGCACCAATGATACTGCCAGGAACAACCTGGATAATACCAAAAGTGTCTACAGAGCCTCAGGGGTGATAGTCAGGTACATGGGGGCCCAGGTGGTGTTTTCCTCAATCCTTCTGGTGAGGGGAAAGGGTTATTAAGAAGGCGGCACTGCTACCTTGTCAACAACTGGTTGCAGAGCTGCTATCAGCAACAGGGCTGGTTTCTGTGACTGTGGGCCACTACTTGAGCATCAACATCTGCTTGGGAGAGATGGGATCCATCTCACTAAGTGGGCAAAGGTATCTTTGCCAGCAGGATAGCTGATTTGGTCAGGTGTGCTTTAAAGTGGGAATGAGGGTGTTGCAGATGGAGTCATGCACTTCACTCATAAGAGAGAAGCAACAATATACTTTACTGATATAAAATAGGGAGTTAAAAAAGTTCAGTGGTAAATGCAACAGTGCTTTAACAAGACTCAGTGGCAAGGTACACATGAGTATTTACTGCACAGAGGACAGGGACAGACAAAACTGTCCAGGAGACCCTCCCATTGAGTCATGAGGTTCAGAAAGGACCCCCTTACTTTCCAAACTCCTTCTCAGAGGGGAGTTTAGGTGCAGCTGGACCCACTCCTAGTCCCAGATTTGGTCAACGGTTTATGTCTAAAGGATTATATACTTGCAATCAATGCTTTATATTGCTTAGCTAAGATTTCAAAGTTTAACATGCTATTAACCACTTACTGAGTATCTGTTGCTGCAAGAAATCTCTCAACCTTGAGAATTAACCTTGAGAGGCGTCCCTACTCAAGGGGAGATCCTGGTGTGCAGCCGCTGCCGTGCAGGAGAGCTCAACGGGCCCTGGGCTGTCCACTATTTATAAAGCAAGATGATAGACTTACAGTAATATCTGCATACCAGCAAAGCATCTGGCTCACAGTTCCAGGCAGCCCTTGGCTTACCGTGTTGCCATCTGTCCCCCCAAGTCCAGAGTAAGCTGGATGCAGCCATCACAACTCCCACTGGAAGTTATGGCTTAAGTGGGAGGACAGGGGGGGAGCACACCCACCACAGAGGGTGTGGGAGAGAGTTAGCAGCAGCATTCTGATGAAGTGATGGACAGGGCAGACAAGTAAAGAACCTGGAGCAAGGTGCATAAAAGGGAACGCAAAATCAACAAAATGGAGCTTAGGAGGGGTGACCTCAAGCATTTGCATATAAGCAAATGTGAAGTGACCACAAGGCACCATTATGGGAAGAAAAAAAAAAATCTAAAACCCAAAACAGGCTGTTTCTGGGAAATCAGGGTATTGGAGCGCCTCTTTGAATTGCCTGCACACTAATGCACACGTTATGTGGAATAAGTACGAGGAAGTAGAGATTTGTGTGCAGTTGCAGGGCTGCAGTCTTGCTGTGATTGCAGAGATGTGGTGGGATGGCTCATGACTGGAGTGCTGCAATGGAGAGATGCAGGCTCTTTAGGAAGGAGAGGATGGGAAGTTATGCTTTATGTGAGAACCGCTGGAATGCAAAGAAGTCTGCCAGGGGATGGATGAGGAGCCAACTGAGAGTTTATGGGTAAGGATTCACAGGTAGACCACTATGGGTGAGAATGTAGCGGGTGTCTGCTATAGGCTTTCTGATCAGGAAGAACAAGTGGATGATGCCCTCTACAGACAGCTAGAAGTAGCTTCATGTTCAGAGGCACTGGTCCTCCTGGGAGACTTCATCCACCCCCTTATGCACTGGAGGAACAACACAGCAGGGCATAAGCAATCCAGGTGTTTCCTGAATATCATCAATGAAAACTTCCAGATGGAAATAACATAGAGGCCAGCAAGGCTGCTGGACCTGGTACTCACAAACAAGAAAAAAATGTTTGTGTATGTAAAAGTTGCAGGCTTCAACAAGAGTATTTAACAATGCTTTATCACGAGTAGTCTACCCCAGTGAGCAGGAAATAAGGTAAAAATGTCACGAGGCCTGTATGGATGAACAAGGGGCTCCTAACAAACCTCAAACCTAAAAAAGAAATATAAAGAAGGTCAAAGCAGGGATAGGTAGCATGGTAGGATTATAGAGATACTATATAAGCATACAGAAGAATGCATAGCTAGGAAAGTCAGAACCTTCTTGGAACTGAAACTAGCAAGTGATGCCAAAGGCAACATGAAGGGTTTCTCTGAATCCATAAGTGGAAAAGAGAAGAGTAGTGAAAATGTGACCCCATTGTTGAATGTGGCAGGAGGCCTGATGACACAGGATGTGCAAAAGGCTGAGGTACTGAATGCCTTCTTTGCCTCACACTTTACAAACAAGCCTGGTTTTCAGCAACCCCAGAGTTGTCTCAGATAGACTCCAGAGGTCTCTTCCAACATAAGTCATTCTGTGATTCTGTGATTCTGTGAGTGTTAGCACAGTGAGGTAGAGTTCAGGGAGTTTGGCCTGGCCTAGCTCATTTAGCCGAGGCTCTAAACTGATTTTGGAGACCTGAGGGGTTAGCTAGAAGTGTGCATACCAGCTATGTGGGATACACGGTGACAGACTCCCTGGGGTGCTGCTGGACCTAAGAGAGTCCTAAAAGCAGAAGCCACCTAGCAGGGCTGCCAAAAACCTGGCAGTTACACTATGTGCATGACACATGGTGCCACTGCTCCCAGGTTCCTTTGTACTGACAGGAGATGGTGCAAAACCTGGAATGAACTATGTCATCAGAGACCACCTTACTGATTCTAAGAAAGACTGTTTGTCTTCAATTTCTCTCTACCTTTTAAGACCCATGCTATGATCAGGCACTGACAGCCAGTGTCTGACCAATGTAAATCCAAATTACTGCTTTGCAGGATTCACTGGTGTAATGTTGGATTACCCCAGTGTCCATTGAGTAAGAGGGCAGCACAACACATATCATGATATCAATATGTATTCCAGACATTAAGTTACAATTTCTAAAAGCTTTTGGCACAGTAGAAACAAAGCTATAAAGTCAACCTACAAAGTATTGCCAGTAGAAAGGATGTGACAGGACAAGGTATAGTAAAAAACAATCCAAACAAAGAAAGTGTGTTGCTTTTGCACACCTGACTGATAGAACTATCTTTTTGCCATGGTGGCACATATGATTATTATCACTGAATTTTATCAACTTTTTCTCACATGTACATCCTAGCCCAGAAACTACCAGAAAACTTTTTTCTTTATTTTAGCTTTACTAATGCTGCAGCTTTCAGTCATTGCAAATGACACAACAGACTTAGATTTAAGCATAGAATGCAGCAGCAGTTCTTGTTATTTGCTGACAGTAAAAGGGAAGTCAGAGACCTAACCCTGTTAAATCAGCATTCAGCAACTGTGTTTCTTGCCTTCTGATATTTACTCTCAATGCATATTCAATGGTGACAAGCCCATTTTTCATCCCTATGTTGAATGATTAGTATTTATGAAAATGAACATGTAAGATACACAGTTTCTTTGTACCTGACCTCATTTGTCAGAAGATGAGATCATTCAATGAAATTAGGGTGATGACAGAGACAGATGGTAAACGATCATACCAAAGGATTATTATAGTTCCTTTTTAGTACTGACACACATAATACAGTAAGATGCATTAGCTTAAAATGTCTTTGGGAATTACAATAATGAAATGTCAGTTATATGGCATTCACCATCACCCTGGTTTTCTTATTACCAGGAATGAATACTCCAACAAAAAAAAGGGGAAGGGGAAGGGGAAGGGGAAGGGGAAGAGGAAGGGGAAGAGGAAGGGGAAGGGGAAGAGGAAGGGGAAGAGGAGGGCAGGGCAGGGCAGGGCAGGGCAGGGCAGGGAAGGGGAGGGAAAGGCTGATGATAGCATTAATCACAAAATAAACCAACTTTTGATGTGTTTAGTTTGAGAAGTAAAGGAATAAATTCAGGAGATTTTCAAATAAGCTAAGCATTGTCAAAGCATACTGAAAGTTTCTACATTGCAATTAAAGGAAGTTTTAGTTTTAGGCTCAGGTATAACTTGGTCAGATTTCTGTCTTATTATTATATCTTTTTTAAAAATATTTTTTTCCATCAAATATCTGTCATTTAGCTTACATCTTTGTGAAAGAAATATGCTCAGAATCCAGCATTAATTTTACTACAGTAAATAGAAGGAATAAAAATTGTGGTGATTCCCAAAAGGAACTCCACAATCAAGCATGAAATGTCATTGTATTGGGCTTCTGTACATGAAAGTGCACTAAAATTACCTGAAGCACAGTTTAGTCTCTCTCTCTTGTTCGCTCCTACTTCCTCCTGGCAATTCTGATGTCATCTGTTTTTTCTCTAGTCCCCTGAGTCTTTATTTCTTTTCCAACCAATAACAGAACTCCTCAGAAGTGATAAAACTGTTTTCCTTTTTTTTTTCCTTTTTTTATGGTCTGGAGACTAGAACACATTCTGTGGGAGGTAAGAGTTCAATAGTTATTTTAGTCTTGTTTAAACAAAACAGGTTAAAAGATACCTTACCCATGATTCAGAGCCCTAGTGGATAGAGTTGCCTCCTTCCCTCCCTGCCTAAAAATGAGGCTTACATTTCTCCTCAGGTTTTACCTCTTGGCACTGGCCAGTTACATGTTGATTTTGATTAATGTCTATTTGGGCAGTTAAGTGTCACAGAACTTATTTCTGGGGTTTTGTAAACACTTATCAGCACATATTGTTGTTTTGAAACATATGCTATTTACTAGATATTACAGAAAGTCTTCAAGAGCTAGTACAGGTTGTACATGTTCCTCACTGTACTTTTCCAGTGGTTTGGTCATGAGCCCATAACAGTTTCTGAAGAGGAAAGTTTAAGACTAGTTTTGTTTTTTTAAAAATGATGAAATTATGTCTTTTGGCAAGCTGAGTGTCTCAAATGACAGCTAGGAAGACTCCACCAGCATTATTATTTTATTCATTAAAAATGCAGATAAATTTTGAAGTACATTTTTTAAATTCCCATCTAGGAGGATCCAAATGAAAATTTCATGATTCAGCCTTATGACAGCAGTACATAACAGTAGGTCTTCCATCTCCCTGCTGACTTGTCCTGTTTAAGAAAAAGTCAGAAATACTTGAAGAAAAACCTACTTATGTATATGTACTGTTATGAAGCATTCTTATGTATATGTACAGTTATGAAGCATTTTTGTTCCAAACTATGTTTTAACCATGTAACTCATGGAAGACAAACACAGGGAAAGATAGGAAGAAGTGTTATTACTGTTATACTATGCCAGAAATCATGGGGCAGCATTGTCAAAAACACCCTAAGAAAGAACCCATAAGAAATGGAAAGAATAGAGGACTTTGCAGGGGTGCAGAGGGGGGAGAAAAATAAAAAGTTGTTTTATAGCTGAATACAGTGTATCACATATTTATCTTATTTAATCATTGACTTTTGTGTCATCATGCCCCCAAGTATGGTTGTAATCAGACTGGAAGTCTGCTCGTTAATCTGATAACAGATTTCCACAAATGTTTCCCCAGCCAATATGTATCTTCCTATGTTAATTATGCAGACACCAGTGGGACTTTCTCTTTTCAGCTTCATTGTTGGTCAAAATATTCACAAATATATCATTGTTTACTTTTACCTCTCAATTCTCCATTTCTACCACATCTTTAAATGTTTAAGCTTTTAACCACTGAAAAATTACACCTTTCTGGTATATCACCACCTAAATATGCTTTATATTTTAACACAGAATTCTGAACTCTTGAATGCAGCAAAATATTTAGAAACATCACACCAGATCCCTATGATCCCTATGATTTGCCCCTAAATTATCTACCAGTTGTAGCTATGCCTGATTTCCAGGCCATGAAGTCCTTAACTGCATTCCTCTGTACATAGAGGAAGCACGTGAAGTGTCAGCCATGATTTTATGTTTTTCTGCAGTATGGACAAATTTTTCTTACAAATTTAGTACAAACTGAGCCTTTCCTCCAGATGCAGAGGATAAAGGTGCACATTTAATATGACTTTAATAAGTACCCACTGTCCATGTGACCATGCCTCCTGTGGAGTCCCTCGCATTAGACACAGAGTGGAATTCTACTTTTTTACTTCCTTCTGTTAGAATTTTCTCTTTTGTTCAAGCAGCATTCAAGTTACCAACACCAAGGTCCATTGTCACCTTCAGAAAACTTCAGTCATGTACATAAGCATTAATCTCTTCTGTTGTAGTAAGAGGCTTTCCATATTGTGGATTTTTTCCCCCTTCCCTGTTATGTGTTGTACCTGATCATATTTGGGACATTCTGAAAAAGCAACTTGTTATTGTTCAGAATTTTTCAGTATGAATGTTACAATAACAGCACACTGCATATTTAAACTTTGCGAGAAGTCTTCATCCATTATTAGTCAGTTATTCTCCTTCTAGAAGCGCTCCTATATTTCAGTTAATACACATAATATATAATTTTTAAATGGAGGTTCTAAGATTGTAAAAGACTTTTAACCTTCTTAAGGTGGCCTTCAGTTTGATGTGTCTCTGTTTATTCAGATATAATTCAGAAGGTATGAAACCCCCCTGAGGTATGGGATGCCATTCAGAGGGACCTGGACAAGCTCAGGAGGTTCAAGAAGGCCAAGTGCAAGGTCTTGCACCTAGGTCAGGGCAGCCCCCAGTGTCAATTCAGGTTGGGGAATAAAGTAATTGAGAGCAACCCTGTGAAGAAGGACATGGAGGTACTGGTGGATGAAAAGCTAAACATGAGCAGGCAATGTGCACTCACAGTCCAGAAAGCCAACCATACCCTGGGCTGCATCAAAAGAAGTGTGACCAGCAGGTCGAGGGAGGTGATTCTGCCCCTCTGCTCTGCTCTGGTGAGACCCCACCTGGAGTACTGCATCCAGCTCTGGACTCCTCAGCACAGAAAGGACATGGACCTGTTGGAGTGGGTCCAGAGGAGGGCCACAAAAATGATGAGAGGGATGGAATGCCACACCTATGAAGAAAGGCTGAGAGAGTTGGGGATGCTCCAGGGAAACCTTACTGCAGCCTTTCAGTACTTAAAGGGGACCTATAAGAAAGATGGGGACAAACTTTTTAGTAGAGCCTGCAGCAATAGGACAAGGGGTAATGGTTTTAAACTAAAAGAGGGTAGATTCACACTAGATATAAGGAAGAAATTTTTTACAGTGAGGGTGGTGAAATACTAGAACATGTTGCCCAGAGAGGTGGTAGATGCCCCATCCCTGGAAACACTCAAGGTCAGGTTGGACAGGGCTCTGAGCAACCTGACCTAGTTGAAGATGTCCGTGTTCATTGCAGAGGGGTTGGACTAGATGAACTTTAAAGGTTCCTTCCAACCCAAACCATTCTATGATTCTATGAAAACAGGATTCAAAAAAGGAAAACTTTGTGGGACCTCTGAACGTCATGATGATGATAAAAAGGTTCTGAAGACAGGTACGAAACAGTACATTAGTCGACATTCTTAATGTATGGAAAAAGTATGTCTTCTTTATATTCACTAAGATATTTATCTGTAATCAGATCTTTTAAGACAGTAAGTTCTAAAGAATCAAATAAAGGGGTTTTTTAATTAATTAACAATATATTCTGAAGTTCATTTTTTAAATGCAGAATAAACCTATTTCAGGCTGGGTCTCACTTAAATGCTATCTCATAGTGTGATAAATAGTATGTTCAGATGTTACTTTTGAAAGCTTTGAGCAGCTATTTTATCTGTATGCTGTTTCAGAAATTTTTTATCATGTTTCAGAATGTCACAAACCAGTTATGTCCACACTATTAATGCTTACAACCTGTTCAGGAGTCACCTATGGATGTCATTGTACAATTGTATTGTTAACCTGAATTTTTTCTCCTAATTACATATCAAACAAAAATGTTTTCTTTTTTTTATGTGGAATATATGATTTTATTCCACCATCTACATTTTAAATTGAAAGCAGTTTTCATCTAGCAATGTTTCAACAACATTTCAGAACTGCTGTCTAGAAACTGATTCAGTTTTGATGGAGCTGTGCTTTTCTGATCAAAAATTGTGTCAAAAGAATTCTTTACTAGTGCCACTACATAATGCACCTCAAGCCTGGCCTCATTTTTTTCTGATTTAGGATTTCTCTTGATCTTACAAATGACAGGTAAGTTTATGGCACATAAAAGGAACAAGAATACAATATATTCTTCTTTCTTGTGGAGACTATGTAGTCTCATAATTTGAATGAAAGCTAGAGAAGAGCAAGACTAGAGATGATCTCCCTTCCTAGCAGAAGTAAGAAACATAAAGGGAAAGAAATCTGTGTCATTTATTACTTCATTGCAGTTAACAGCAGGTATTAAGTGTGTTGTTCTAAATTTTAAAGAAATTACTTAACATCCCCTTTCATTTGTTTTAGTGATGTTAACCTTAAAACAAACATTATGAGTAGTAGCTACTAGGAATGTGTATTAGCCATCTCTTCAAAACATGTATTTGTCAATAGTTACCAGAATCAAGATGTTGCCACACTGTTTTCGTACTTTCATGAAATTAATATTTTTCTATAGCCAAGTCTGTGATGGAGTAACTTTTCACTCTTCTTAAAAAGGTGCTTTAAGATTTATAACAAAAAACTTTTTTTTACATTTTTTCATCCATGTGAAAATGTGTGTTCAACATATTTATATTCATTAATTACCATATATTCAGCTAAATTTTTATTCAGGTTATTTAAGAGCATAATAAACATTAAAAATTGAACCTCGGTCAGAATCAAATGGATTGAAATAACCTATTTCATATCTATTATCTTCTAATTTTAAGTCATCTGAATTTTGTCAGTCTACCCAAAAGAAACTTGCCAGTCAAGTTAGTAGTTAAATACAGTAAAGGTCCACTGTTTTCACTATGGATTGCTAGGTAAATAACCTTGTCATCTCCATATACTCTTATTTGCATCAACTCTGAATTTAGTTCATCAGTTCTGTAGGGCAGGTTTCATATCTCTTTAATTGAACAATTCATATTAAGTGTCAGCAGAAAGGTCTGTCTAACACAATGCACAGAAAAGTGCATCTCCCTGAAAAAAAAAAAAAAAAAAAAAAAAAAAAAAAAAGAAAAAAGATAAAAAATACTACTTCCTCTAAAGAACTACATCTCTCAATCTTGATTTTGAGCCCAGTAATGCTGAAGTTAAAACAGAGTTGTAATATCACTAAATAGTCTAAACCAGATCAACTTTCTTGTTTCCACAGGTATTTATCTTAATTTTTCCTGATTCTTCAAGTCACTGTGTTCAAATTCAGTATAGTCATGCAGACATACTGAGAATGAACAATGAAGTTTTATAATCCTGAACCATCACCTGATTAGCCATGAAGAAAGAAAAACACGTAAATCACAATGATTGTGATGGCATTGGTTATTGAAGTCATAGATTTATCATGGCTTGCAGAAAGAAGGAGTTTGTAGATGCTTGTGCAGCAGAAAGATATGGGTGAAAACTGTATGAAATGTTCTTAAACTGCATCCATAACCTGGATCACTATGACAATGTGAGGGACTAATGGGCACCTTTTTCCTGTTTTCTGTGTTTGCAGTGCAATAATGAGGAAATAAAATTGTAAAGAATTATGACTAAAAATAACTTGATATGCAGAAGGTAAAACAATATCAGCCCTACTTAAATTAGAGAGGAAAATTATCAGAAATAAAATAGCTAATATGTTAAAAGATCTTCTGATGCAACATTATGCAGTTACAAAATTCATGAATAATAAATACTACATTACCAGTACAAATATATAACCTTTCAGATTAAATTATGTGTGGGTTGCGGAGCCTTTTTTTCCCCTCTGAAAAATGAAGAACCTATGAGCTGAAGAAAAAATTAGAAAATTACCTTCTTGTAATAAAAAAATCTGGAGGTACATGGTAACAGATTCCAGCAAAATACTGTGATTTTGGGGGTTTTTATTAAATGCAATATAATATGCTTTGAATAAATTAATTTAGATATTACAAATATTATTCTCTGTATAATATATTGAAGACAATTTCACATAGAGAATCCTCATTTTTAAATTAAATGTTGACTGCTAATATATGATCCAGAAATCTTTCAGTCACCAAAGCATCCAGTTTACAATCTGAAGTTTAAAGTGCCAGAGCAGTAAACCTGATGATCATGTCTCCACAGACAATATCCTCTCCTGTAATTTATCACTTAATGCATTTCCCACTTTTATGAAACGTGAGGACTGTAAGCACAACCAATACAACAGATGTTCAGCATTTCCAACTTTCCCTGAATTAAAATACTCACACTGATGGCTTCAGGGTAGAAAGTGTTTTCTAACTCAACTCTGTTTCAGAATGCAAATGATTAGATGAATGTCATTGCATTCCAATTTTTATAATACGTGCCCACATTGTTATTGGGTTTTTTTTTATTATATCAGAATCTTCAAATGATATCTTAGCTGTTCAGTACTTTATATTGGTTTTAAAGTTATAAAACAGCAAAGATTTTTTTTCTTATGTATTAAAAGGTGACATAAAATTAACATAAATACACTTATAAGACAATATTTTCATTTATTTCTGTTAGCATAGTATGGGAAATATGCTTTTAGTTTAGTAAGTGTCACCTACTGTATGTTAAAATAAGCACATCCATGAGTTATGTTCTAAACTACTCTGTTTAATTTATATATTCACTTTCAACATACATTATGTATTGTAAGATACAACAATCTCTGCCCTCACTAATGACACACAGTGCCATACCTGTTATTGGTAAGACAAAAAGTCTGAGAGGACATACTTTTTGGGAAAGGTAATCTGTGGTGTGACAAAGAATATTCAAAAAATGGAAATGTTTCATTTCATCCTGAAATGAGTAATACAGTGTATCAGAACTTCAGAAATCAGATAATAAAAAAGTTTTGATCAAATGATTACCTTTGAATATGTATGTTGCTATGGATACCTGGTTACTAAGGTTACAACCAGATCTGTAAAATAATATAAAGTCATGACATACTTGATAACTCAGAATCACAGTAGGAATCTACAGTTCTTTGATTTGAACAAAGATTTTCCTTCTTTGACTAGCACTTCAGCCTTTCTACTATTATTCTTTTTTGTGGTGGTTATTCTAGCTTTTAAAAAAAAGAATGAATTTATACAGATGCATTTAAATGTGTTATCTAAAACTCCCATTTATTGTAATAGATTCAACCTTTAAAGAAAATCATATAGTCAAAAAAAATTATGTAGTTCCTTGATACAACCCAGGCCATAAAGAAGATGAGAAACCCAAGAATGTCAAGCCCAAATAGAAGGCACAAACACAAGGAAAATAGCTTTGGTCCATTGATTAATTTCCTTCTGAAAAATCTCTTTTCCATCCTTTTCTCTTAAGATTTTAAAAAATATGGATCAGATGCATATTTTGTGGTTTGCTAAGTACTGCATGCCACCAAGCTCACAAAATTATAGAATGTATAGAATAGGCATGTTTTACCTCACCCAGCTGGTACTGTGAAGAAGTAGGAACAGATGCAAGCAGTGGAAACAAGCATGCGCATAGATATGAGGTTATTTCTGGTTTTCCTCAGGGATTTTATAGGGAACAGAATTTAAAATCTAGCCAGATATCTGTATTAACCACAGCCTCTAAAATGCCCAAAGAAAATTTCTCATGCAGATTTGCCCAATACAAAGCTCTTCTCATTATCTAAAAATGTCTATTGTCGTCCAGGCAATTTTTACGTTGCTCAGGGCCTACTGACAGAAGGACAAGTGTGACTACATCCCAGTGCTTGCCATTAACTCTATTAGAAATGAAGCTAGATGATATCAGAAGGGATTTGCTGAAGGTCCTAAACCTACTTGTATAACACCTGTCAATTTGAAAAAGATACTACGTCTCTCTAATCTCTTAAGGTTTCTAGGGTCAGCCAGTTGTTTTTTCACTACTTATGCAAGGAAGTGTGCATGGATATCCATGCATCTGTATCTGTTTCTGTTGTTGTTATTTTTAACATAAATTAACAGGAAAGTTTTTGAACTGTAGGTTCTTTGAAAGCTCAAGATCTGGTGTTCACAGATCCATAAGGACGAAAACCAGACAAGTTTCATAATATCTCAAGGAGGAAAGGAAGGTTCCTGTCAGTTAACAAAGTTTGTTCAAAGTTTATCATGACTGGGGGGGGGGGGCGGGGGGGGGGAGTTAAACAATTCTTTTTACAGGAAACACTTTAAAAATAAGACTAGGAGTCTGGTCAGCTACCCAAAGTGTGAGGAAAATATAATTCTTATTTGAAAATCGGCTCATTTGAACTATAACAGTTCAAATTTTTCATTTTTAGAAGCCCTTTATAAAGTCTGAGCAAATGTAAGGTCAATTTATTAAAGGGAGTTGAAATGTATTAAATATTCTTAATCATAATTAAGCCTTAAAGGACATATGAAATCAATGCAATTGGCAAGAAAACATGATAAATTGTTGTATACCATAGCTTAGATATTTGAATGTTGTTAGCCTGTAATTTTATGGAACATTAAGGACTACTTATCTGGGATAATAAGTATAATATAGCATTGCTAATATGTATAGAGAATTAAAAGATAAAAAAACAGTAATGGAAAACAAACTGAATATTCAAACCCCTGAAAAAAGAAACTGCCACAGAAAAGGTAAATTTAAATCTTAAAAAAATCCATAGTGACTAAACTTTAATGGGAATATGATGGGAATTTCAATCTGACCATTGCTCTTGCTCCACAGTATGCTTAGCTCTGAAGCACAAATCAATTTCTCTTTATTTTAGACAAGAAGTGATTTAAGAAGTGAACAAAGTTATTCAGAATTTTCTTCATAATCAGAACTTTCTGGGAAAGAATCTGTGTTTCGGAGACTGACCCTTTAGCTTTAAAAAGATGAAAATATCTAGCTTAGATGTATGAGTTTCAATTTCCAGTCAAAACACATTAATTTTTTTCCAAAATGCAAGTTTTTATTAAACAAAGTTACTGAAAAGGTCATATACAAAGTAGTTATTGTTTTGTCTTCATCTGAATTTAGATTCACAGTTTTTAAAAGTTATTTGTCTTCACCTGAAAACTACTCATGTATTCTCATGTCCAGCTCTGCTAGAAGACGAAGAAGTATAACAGAAGTCAGAGCAGTGGGGTTTATTCCTAGCTCCTCTGAAAGCTGCCTGTGCAACCCAAGCAAAGTACAACTTTTGCCATTTCTCTCTTTACCAGTGTCAACTGTGGAACCGAAAGGAAAACAAGAATTGTTTCCAACTTCACATGAACTCCAGTAATAATGCCACACACAAATGGATAGCTATCTTTGGGCAGCTGGATCTCCCTCTGGATGGCATCGGTGGAGTAGAGCTCTCCTGGTGGCGGTGCCAACCCAGACAAGTACTTCAGATGTAGACATCTGTGTTGTAAACACCTAAAGTTTGGTGACATCAGTCACAAAGGTCCTGTCACATATTGTTCACATGAAGAGTGACCTCAAAGACTCCCTTCTCCTAGAGCAAAAGCATTTATTTAATTTTGTTTATTTATTTACTTATGAAAAACAAGTGTAGATTTGAGGTAGTTTAGTTTTAAGGAACAGTGGAAATTTCTCCTCATGGGAAAAGGATTTTATTTTTGCATGAAGGCCCTTTTCAGCAAATCTGACAAGACAATCTGCTTCAGAGATTACACAAAACATAAAATGTTTCAGTTTCTGCTCATGTAGATTCTAAAATACATTTTGATAAAGCAGTAGAAAAGTAGTGTAATAATCCAAAGCCTATGAAATGATCAATGCTTTGATCCTTTGTATGTACACAAACAAAATTTTTAACACACTTTCTATTTGGAAATCTGCATTGACATATCACATTAAAACTCTCTGCATTTTGTAGTCTACTTGCACCAAAAACAACACTATAAAAATAGCAGTGACCTCTTTAACAAGTACTTGTAACTTCTACAACTTGATTGAAAACTGATTACTTGAGAAAAATGTATGCAAGCAGAATGACTTTATTAACTACCATACTTTATTTCTTCTTAAAAAAAATATTAAAAAATTAAAAATTGAAGACCTTTTTCAGTAGTCATTTCATAGTACACGATTTTTTTTCCAATCAGTTTTTAGGAATAATAAATAATTTTAAGTGCAACCATTTCCCATTTGTAAAACACAGTCAACTTCTCTTAAAATATGCTGTGGAAATGAGCTAGGTAGTATTATAAGGAAAATTCAGAAGATACTATCAGTAATACAGAAACAACTAAACTCTAAGAATAGTCTGGGATTCATATTTACTTCATCCTCAGGCATCAAATTCTCTTGATACGGCAAGAAAAAAAAACAGAAGAAACTTGAAGAATGTCCAAAATATGGATAAATCTGAAAAGGCAGATGAATGAAGGATAATAAGTTAGATATCAGAGATTAATGAGGTAGATTGGAGTAATCCATTGTCTTTAACAAGCTTGCTTAAGACCTTTTATGCTGTATGTCCTAATATTAAAATCGTACCCTTGTCAATTATATAGTAACTGTACAGTAATGCCTGAGGGAAGAGGAAAAAGAACTGAAGTAATCAAACTTGGACTATCAGTGTTATTTAACTGATATGCTCCCCACGTGCCACTGTATCTTTTGTTTTCTGCCAGTTAACCTCACATTAGACTTCTGTATTTTTCCTCTTAATAGAATGGCAGTGTAGAAGCAAAGGAAGGCCAGCTTGCGGACAAACTAAGAGATGTCATTAGTGGGACTGTCTTTTGTGCACTTTTTTCCAGTGCTAACCAGATTTGACAGTGGAATCAACAAATGGAAAAAATTCTCTTAGGACAAAAAAATTCAGACATCAGTTCCTATCCAGAGGGGACAATAAAATTGCCAAAATAAGTATCGAGCTTGGCTTTGAGCTTAACAGCTGAGCAAAAGGAAAGCAGAGTAATCCATAGTGTTAGAGATAGGAGAGCTAATAAACAGCACAGGTACCACACAAATAAAAACTGCGCTGGTGTGTGTGGATTGTCATTTAAAGCTACATTGAATGGTCAAAACAATGCTGTGCATACACAGAGGCAAACATAGAGAAGTAGGAGAAAGAAGTGAATGGCAAGAATGGTGACATCCTTCAGTCTTGCCCCATATTGAAATGGAAAGGGCTATTTTCCCCCTTGAAGTGCCAATACAACATGCCAAAAGCCTGGAGTGTAACTATTATTCCTATAATTGAAGTCCTTGAGTCAGGTAACTTTAGGTAATATGAAATGTGATACAACAAGCATCAAATTCAATTGTATTCAATGGTTATATTGTTCTAAATTGATTTCGTAGCAATAGTTGTGAGCCTTGCCCTGATATTTTAGTTGCTCATAGGTTCATTACAACTGGACAAAATTTCATAGGCATGATAGTGCGTGCCAGATACCCATTTAAGTTTTGCTTTGGACGAGGGAGGAGTTTTATTCTCCACTTCCATTTTTTCAGTCTTAATCTTTGCAGAAGGTAATCAGTGGTTTGCAAATAGTCTGTGAAAATTAATCTATTCTCCCTATTTCAAAATATCAAGTGATGATGACCATAGATACACAGCTAATACATTAAGTGGTGAAGAAATCAACTGCTCTGGCAGTCTCGATTAAGTCAAAGTTTATGTTTTAGGCTTTGGCAAATGCAACATTCCCTTATGCCAAGCCTAGCCTAATGTGATTTAACTAACTTTAATTACAGATGTAGTTCACAGTGCTCCTCAAAATATTATCATTAACAAAGTATAAAACTCTGAAATTTGCCAAATATCCTAGTGGTGCTTGGATACTGTGACCTACTTTCTGCTTATCAGAGACTGTTATGATGCTAAATGTGCCCTTAAGCATAAGTAAATTCTAAATATCTAACATTTACCAAGAAATTTCCTTGCAGCAATGATTTCACATGCAAACCAGTTCTGTTTTAAAATAATCATAATCTTACAAACATATAGTAATTCAAAGCCAAGTACAAAAGTAAAAATTGCATGATCAAACCAGAGAATAAAAGTCTTCTACCTGACACTGAAAAAAAGTCAGTACATGATTGTATGAGAGGGGCTGAGCTAATGTTGAAGTTTTCCACACTCACCAGTAGCCAGTGCACAAGAACAATAGCAAAAGTTGATTCCAGAGAAAAGATTTTAACTGCTACAGAGGGTTATCTACATGACTTGTAGAATGTCTCCTTAAAATTTAATTTTAACTGGGAGTAATAGCATAGGACCTATAATTTAAAATCTAGTAATCCTGTGTTTGGTCTCTCTGTACAGCCATTTGTGCTCTCATAAGTGAAATGCTGTCACTTCAGAAAGGTAGGTTTCTCCAGAAATAATAGGGTGAGGCAATAGAAAATACTCTCACCGGTATTATAACACAAGTTAAATATCCTGATGCAGCATGATAATGAAAGCTTCTGAAAATTACTACACACACACACAAAGAAATAAATAACTCAGTGCTGAAACCAATGCACATAGATTAAATGGATGCCAAATTTCCGCTTTCCAGGATTTAAATCCTCGTCAATGAAAGAAAATCTGAGAAAGGCATGGCACTGCCACAGACTAATGTCGATATTTTATAAAACAAATGTTTAATATTAAACACTAGTCCTGTTTGTTCCAACAATATAATATATGTTCATGAAGTTGAACTATACTTAAGTGAGATACTGAACTTTGCCTTGTATCAAAGTAGACATGCATGAATGTTGCTAAGAAGTGCTTGGAAAAAATCTGAGTAAGAAACACCACATGTTGTTACTATCTTATCTTAAAGGGTTTTCTTAAATAGTTTTATAGTTAGCTATATAGCCATTATCTGATCACAGTAGGTTATTTACATGCAAGTCAGGCTCAAAGACTGGTTAAGAACACATTCACTTTGTATATTCCAGTTAAAATGAAATTCAGATGGAAAAACCTAACCACCCAGCCCAAATTTGCGAAGCCAAACATTAGTAATCTTCAAATGTATACAGATTTGCAGTGCAACATTAATTTCCTCTTAAGTATATGCACATTATCTTGTAATCTTTATTTATATTGTTGCACACCATTGTTTTCATATGACGTTCCTCTTCAGTGCATGGGCTTATGTATATCCTGAAAAGTTTTCCCCTCTTAATTATAGGGAGTAGATCCCAGACCAGAATACATAAACTCCAAGGCTAAATATTGAAGAGAAAGGAAAAAAATAATAAAAATTAAAAAAATCAATGATTCTGTGAGCTACTTAAACTGAGAAATGGAAATAGTAACTTTCTCAGGAGTAGCCAAGGTTCACACGGAGGGAAACATGCAATGGAGCAACAAACCCCTACAGGGAAAGAAGAATCAGAGATGGGCACAGGTAATGTGTTCATAAAGCTCAAGGAAGAATGTAGGGAGTAACTGACTGTTGAGAGGAAAACTAAAAGTATCTCAACACAAAGGAGACTGGGAAGTGGGTTTTCTTTTATGTAAACTTCTGTATAAGTGGATCAACTGGCTGTATGACTTGAGTGGCTCAACTTATTGACTAAATGACATTCACTGAGTTAATCAACAGAAAGTATTGTGTGCCCCAACTAACCAAGACCAGTATGGGGAATTGTATATGTGGCTCAGCCTAACATGGAGTACAAAAGCTAAAAAAAAGATGAAAACAAACAAACAAACAAACAAACACCAGAATTAACTTTGAAGAGAGCAACAGGTTTGAACTGACTTCAACCCATGCTTTCCTTCTGACAGATGGAGATGTCCAGCATCATGGTGGTTAGCATATAGAGCCTGGTAATGGGATTCACATTTACATTGTGATCCATCTGTATATTGTAATTGCTACATTGTGCTGTATTGTGATTTCAGTACACTTCTGTAGCACTCTGCTAAATCACAATCCTGTGTAACATGAACTATCTACAAATGAGTAGTAAATTTGATATTAAACTTTATATCCTTTTCATTCTTCTAAAAGAATCTGGACAGAGAACATTAGCCTCCGAGAAAAGGTACCAAGATTTGCATTTGTCTCCTGTTTGGAGACAACTGAAGAACTCTCTAGGGTTGACATCAGAAATATTAATGTATGGCTAAACCTTGGGACCAATGATTCAATCACACTACAGGAGATTATCTTAACTAATAAGGAAAACTACCCTGTTTACTTCATTCCCAGCTATCTGACCAAAACTTCAGTGTAACTTGTGCTGGCAGAGGGGGTCATGAAGCAGATTCCATGAGGACCACTTTATTAATGACACAAGCAGAAAGATCAGATATGAATTAAGCTGTCTAAGTGTCAGGTTTATTTTTCTCTACAAGGTGCAATGCGAGAGTGTTGAAGCTCTGCTCTCTTGAATTCATCAATGTAAAGCATAACCCTTAAGAGGGTGTTTTCACATTTTTGCATCTCTTTCATGTACTATGCAAAACTATTGCTGAGACAACTGCAAAACCAAATCTGGAGAAGGATTCTTCACCAGATGGATATCACCCACATGTCGATGATGTGAAAAAACAGTGGAAATAACCTTCATACAGAAACTCCCTTCAGTCCCTCAGTATAGGAACAAAACCACATTACATGATCAAGTAGCCTTGATTCAAGCAAGATTTTCAAACTTCAGATTGGGTTTTTTTGCATTTTAAAAATTTTGATAGTTTAAACTGGTTTTCACTATAATAAACATAGAATAAAAAGTAGGTTCATTATGTTTTACCATGTCATTTATCCATACAGTAACATTTTGCTTGCAACCATTCCCAGGTAGCATGATATCTAATCCAGGACTGTGGTTTCTGTTTCCCAGAAACACTGTTTTTGTTTATTTCCTTAGAGAGCTTGCTATTTATATAATGACATGGATGAAAATAGTAATCTTCCTCATTCAACTCAACATGGAGTGATTCTTTCTTATGAAAGAGAGGTGCTAGCCTTTAAAACTCGTGAGGGCTTCTTACGAAAGTGCTGGTTTCATTTTGATTTTTAAAGTAAGTGTTAGATAGTTTCGTTTCAACAATCTACATTTTATATTGATTCTTTTTACCCCCTTTTTGTTTAGAGGTACATGAATAGTACTGAGAGAACTAATTTTTGTAGGAGAAAAACCCTGCTTTTAGAAATAGCAGGCAGCTTGAGCCAGTAGGAAGCACAATACAAAAAAGCATAATATTACAATCCATTTTATTATTTAACCCTCAGGTACAAAGCTTGATTTAATGTTAACTTTATAAATGCATTTTGCATAGTGCTTGACATGCAGAATACAAATGCCAATGCCAGTGGCATAAAACCGGTAAATATTATTAAGTTATGCCCAAGTGTTTGTTAAAATGGTCCACTCTGCAACATTTTGTATTTTTGTTTGTTTGCTACTAAAATTTAAGATCAGTATGAAAAGATGTTCCTATGTCTATTTATAGTCAGAATGCTTTTGGTTTCATGGCATTTAAATAATTCTAAGAGTTCTTGAGCCACTAGAACTGGAGCTTTAAGAAGTAAAGAAATGAATATTAAAAAATGAGGTTAGAAAAACCAATATTAATGCAAGTTATTCCACCAAGACCCTGACATAATTCTGTTGCTTTATTAGATTAAATGAAGAAGTTATTTCACTCAAAGTGTAGAGACATCCAAAACAAAATTAATATCATAGCAATAGATATTTTGCTACCTATAAAAATAAATTAAATACAAAATCCACATACCCTATAAATTAAAATTACAGGACTGATTAAGAGATAAATATTTATTTCATTCTTTTTGGCATAGTATGTATATAGTATGAAAAAAACCAAAATATCCTCCCCTCAGTACATCAAATTTAGGCTTCAGTAGAGAAACAAAAATGTATCCAGTGCTGACTCTGAGATACCCAAGTTCAAGTAAGCCCACAAGTAAATCCTGTGTACTTGCATCCACTCATTTCAAGGCAGTTAAAGTATGAATCTAAAAACAAATTTATGCACTTCTACACAGTGTACCTGACAGACTGGGAACATCAAAATACTTTTAGGACATAAGGACCCCAAGAAATTTTTAATTTTTCATAAATGGTCTCAAAAAAAGATAAAGGAAGTATTTCTACCACAACCAGTCAGGATTTGTAAAAACATTTCTCACTTAAACACACATTCATCTGCAATAATATCTTAGCAGAACACGAGTACTTAGTACGCTAAGCACATTCTGTTTCTTTCTGTCTTGAGGTAGTCATTGCAGTAGTCATTTACCTGGCAGCCAGATGAGCACGTATGATTTATGTATTTATATACATTTAATCCATTTTCTTTCTAGAGACACACTGAAAAGATACTAGATGTTATATTTCTAAGCTAAACCACTAAAAATATCATAAGCAGATAATAACTTAAAATGAAATATTTTAGGATGTTTGGGTGAATATAGTTAGTTTGTTAACTTCAGCCTTAAAACAATGCATTTTCCTAGAAGATTTGATCAAAATAAATGATAAAAAAAGGCCTTGTAGCATGTCCCAGGTTTCCAGCAATATTGATGTGAAGACTGCTGTGCTAATGCACAGCATCCTTTTTCAAATAACAAATTTATCATCTATCATGAGCAGTTTCATAGCACTTCCAGCAGGTACATGCTGAAGCTGGATGTTTGACTATATCTCTAAAATTAGTTTCATAGATAGCCTAGAGCACACACAAATGCTGAGGAAGAAGACACAGTCTTAAGGATTTCAAAAAAAAACAGACTGACTTGCAAAAAAGGGAAACTCAAGTCTTAAATTGGTAGAGGAAAATGTTCTTACTCCTGCATTTTGATTTTGGAGGAGTTTAACATGTCCATTACTTTTAAAGTGAAGAAGCAAAATGATTGACATCTTTGATAAATGTCATAGAATAAATTAAGTTGGAGTGGACCTCTGGAGGTCCTCTGGGCCAGCCTGCCACTCAAAGCAAGGCCAGCATAGGTCAGGTTGCACAGGTTGTTCTCTGGTAAAACTTTGAGTATGTCCAGGAATGAGGTTTCACAACCTCTCTAGCCAGATTTGTCCGGTGTTTAACTAGCCAAAGTGTGAATTTTTTGTTAATAACATGTCAGAATTATAGTAAAAATTAAGCAAATTGTGAACTCAAAGCCTTTCTTTTCATGTCATGTGGCATCTATAAAAATTACTTTGTAACTTTTTCTAAATTTTAAAAATTGTAAGTCAAAGGAAAATTATAAATATGGTATAAAAACAGCTCTTTCAGAAATTTTAAAATGTTTATGTTAATAGTTCAGCTCTGAAATTTTGAAGTCCTTCTTCATCAGTTTCAGGAACAACATAAGTACAAAAACATAGTGATATTAAACAATAGCACAGTGACATGGCCTATAGCATTTGACTTTTAATGGCTTGAAACCAGCACTGACACAAATGAAAGGCATGCAAACTACAGATGTGGTAAGAATAATGATAATTCAGAATTTCTGGCTTAGACTTGAATCAGATTTAAAGTTCAGCCTTAAATATTGCCGGTAATTTTAAACCTTTGCAGCTTACCCTATGACTAAAACAAGGTCTTCACCCCTACAGCTGTCACTCTAGCATCTTTCATTATTGGTGACCTCAACTCTAAGAATGCCCTTTCATTTCATCTTTGAAAACATATTTTCTCAGATTTTAACCTTTTTTCCCTCTAAAATGATCCTGCAGTTACTGAAATTAAAATAGATTAAACAGACACATTAACTTATTGTATTAGAGAAAAGTAAATTAACAGTATTATATTACTGTGACATATATTTGTATCACAGCTTTGGTGAGAGGTCAATAATCTTTAAATCAGTCAACAAAATGGTTACAATGCTGCTGAATTTAAAAACTCCAGCAATCCTACTGACATGAAACCAAAATCCATCCTGTAGTTCCACAAAGTCTGTAGCTTCCAGAAATCAGCTTCCTTTTCCCATTGAAATGTCCAGCAATCACTGCATCTATTTTTAATTTTCCACTTTGTTTTCTCGGTGAATATAGGATTGACAATATAAACCACTCTTTTTTTCTTAAATATTGTCACTAAATATTATCATTAGGAGGACTGCTTTGGGGAACTATAAAATCCACTGCCTAGACATTCTCAGATGAATTTGCAGCTATAGGGAGCTTTCACAGTAACCAAAATTCTGCCTGAAGATAAACACATTCCTCTCCTTAAGAGGTGACATGATCAATCTAATGTAATAACGCAGAGGGATGTCACAGTACCCTGGACAACATACTGGGTGGATTTAAAAAAAATAAAAATTAAAAAAAACAACAACAACAACAACAAAAAAACCCAAGCAAACAAAAAATTTATCTTCTCTGCTCTCACATTCTCTCCCTGCATAAGTCATTTGACCTGGCTGTTTGCATATTCTCGTCTCCTGAGCAATTACATTCACACTTCACTGGAGCACCTGAGTTTACAGCTGTTTAATATTTTCTCAAGAGCTGTTACAGACCTTCAAAAACACTCAAAAATATATCCGACTTACACTTAAGAGAAATATATATTCAAGATAAGTTTCTAAATGTCTTTAACTCTTCATAGAATCAAGTACAAAGATAATTTCCAGTTTTTCTGTAGCAAAAAGATAAGATCTTAGTGTTATTTCAAACTTTTCAAATCTGTATTAGAATTTCAAGGTGTTTTACATTACCTGTTTAACACTGTGTATAGTGTTTTAGAGTTATAGAAATAGGACAATTAAAAAAATTATAACTCTTCTCAAAAATGTTAAGTTCTTCTACAGATGTTATCAGGAGCTGTCCTAATGTTTGGGCTACAGTATGTACATTAGCTTAAATACCTGCAGATGAACTCACTGATGACACGGGAATCTTCGAAGTGTTGACTAATAGAAGTCATAAAAAGGAAGATTTTGACACAGATCTTTGACTGTCTGGACCCTAAGTGCTTCTGAAAATGTCTGCTAACTACACATGTCCTCAAATACTTTGAAAATTCACTCTGCTCTGTTTGACTTTAAGACTGAGTTTTGAAAAAAAAAAAAAAAAAAAAGGACTGTAAAAATCAAATTAAGGTTCTAGGGTTTTTTATATAATCACAGAAAATATCTAGATTTTAGTCATTAAAATTCTGAAGTCTCTACGTACATCCACAAATCCATACATACATGAAAAGAATGCAATGTCTTTATAGCATGTGATGGAAAAAGTATGAGCTTCATCAAACAGCATAGTATCATTTTTGCTACAGCTCAGTTAATATTTCAGGACCATAATTTCCAGCATGATAAAACAATACCCCCTAGACACTTCTGGATCATGAAACTCTGATCTATAATAGTGAGTAAAAAAAAGAAGTTAATGTCATTACATACTTTAGAGTTAAGAAATTGATGCTTTTAGAAAGAATTTGGAAATAAGAAGCATTTTGCATACAGGCCCTGAAATTTCCAAATCAGTGACACTGAGTTATAATACTATCACTGAGTAATTCTGTTTGCATAATAAATCTGTCCAACCACCAGCTGTTGGGACAATGTGAAATTTAATCAAAAAGGATCATAATAATAAATTTTAGGTAATAAATCCCCAAAATGCACCTGGTGTCCTATCTGTCTGCATTGGGCTTACACACAAATAATTATAAACACATTGTTTAGTCATGGCTACTGCTAATTCTTGACAGAATGCATAAATAAATCTTTTGAACAGAAGTATATTAGTTGAAGTATTTAAAGAAAATATCAATTGCATTACGATTTAATATTTTAAATGTAGAAATATTTCTATAGGCTTGGAACTTTTTGACTCTTGAAGGGTCATTCCCTTTTACAAAGGGAATTATTTTGCATTTATTTCTAGCACATGCCTATTAAAATGTGTTACATATGCAAATTATTATTTGTGTTTTTGTGGAAGGACAGTGTAGAGTTAAGGTACACAGAGACTCCTACACTCAGTTTCCATAAATACCTGGTAGCTGCTCATATGACAGATAAAACTCCTTAAAGGAAATGTTCCATACATATCTCAACTTCATTGCAGTAGACATCTTTAAAATTGTAACCATTAGAAGTATTTGCTGAAAGTGATGTTTTAAAATTCTTTTTGGCACCAAATCATTTAACCACCAACTCAGCAAGGGATTTTGAATATATTTGATATTCACTAATCCTATATAAATGTCCATTTAACACCATTTTCCATCAAAACTAATTTGGGAAAGCATTGCTATTCAAGAAGCTACTTAATTTTAATTAAGAACTTTTCTTCACAATTCAGTGCAGTTTTCACAACTCTTCCATTTCTTACTTGCACATTGTACATTTACAGAATAGATTTCTATTAGTGTCTTCCATCTTAAAAATATAAGTAGCATATTTTCTTCAACAGCTTTCTTAATTAGGACTATCTGGCCAGAGCACCATTTTACTGCTGGGGTTTACTTTCAAAACTATTGCCTCAATATAAGTATTAAATGATTAGCATTCTTTCATAGATTTTTATATTTTCCACTAATAGAACTACACAAAGTGGGTTTGGTGCTACCCATTCATCTGCTATATTGGGAAAGCTACACACATTAGAAAGAAATGATGGCCAGACAGTAAAATTTGTCCTGAGTACTGCAGATGTTTCTCCATCATAATCTGGAGAAATGGCTTTCTTGTAAAGATTGTGCTGTAACTGGGGAGAATAAGAAAGAGTGACAGATGGACAGAAAGAAAAAGAAATATATATTTATTATTGTATTTATAAAATAAGATCAAAAACTCAAGGAAGCAGATAAAATAAATCTTATGGGGTTCTCATTCATTTAGAACAGAAAAGGGGCTGCAACATTTTATGAGAAAGCATAATTATTTTCTATTATGTAGGCAGTTTTTGCTTTCTTCAGTCAATCCACTATTACATTTTCTCAGAACAAATGTATTTAGAGCATAAAACAAATATCAAGTGATGAAATCTACACGGCTGTTTATAGAAAGACAATACAGTTAATAAAATGCGTATGTATGGCTTCCTCTCAATTCTCAAATATTACTCAAAAGACAGATAAGAACTGACAGGACTGGAAAAAAAAAAGGGAATAAAATTCTGTTCCTGAAGATAATAAAGATACAGATACAATTACATTGAAAACATGGCAAAACTATTTCTTTGCAGAAGGATGCAGTCAGCACATTGTATAAGCATAAACTGATTCAAGTTTGTTCTTACATATGGTACCATTTATTGGCCAGCCCGTCTTCTAAAAGTCACATGACGTTTTTGATTTCTAATATAAATTTCCACTTTCTTAATTTAGAGCCTTTATCCTGGGCATTATCTCTCTTCTATTACATTCCCTTTTCTTGAATCACATTGTTATAGGTTTCGATTATAATAGTTTTAATCACATAATAAGACCTTTAAAAAAGCAACCATCTCTGGAATTGGATTCATTCTTGTATACTGCATACAATTTCACCACGTACCTTTGGCTGAAAAAGAGCTTTAGTAAGGTTTAGCTGTTAAAACAAACCTAAAGAAAGAATATATCTACCTCTTCCACATATGCATATATATTTGTTGCAAATACAGATCCTTCTCACATGGCTTATTCTTCAGTATGATAATTCTGATAAGCAGAATTACCAATTGGTCATCAATAATTCATAATTGCCTGTCATCCCAAGGTTTCCCTTGCTTCTTTTGATCTGGCACTTAGGCAGGTATGTCTCCAAAGTAAATGAGATCATAAAACAGCAAGTCTGACAAGAGATATTAAAGCCTGTTTAGTTTATGGACTGGGCATTTCTAATATCCTTATACACAAATTTCATTATCAAGTTCGAGATTGAAGAAAGGCATGTGCAATTAGGGCATAAACAGCAACTTAATTTCTTGCATTTCAGGAAAACATTTCCAATTTGCATGGTGGTTAGTACTGAAACTATGCAACCTGTTCTGAGCATATGGCAGATTTTCTAGAGGATATGGCGCTGCACATTATCAAACTGATATATTTTGCTGGCATTTTTAAGATACCATTGATGTTTGAGACTGGCAGCAGCAAAATGACAGAGGCTATGTAGGTATTAAATGGTTCAGGTGAAACCATCTTGATGAGCCATCAAAGAATGTGTGAGTAACTCACATTAAGTTCTTAGCTCATGGACACTAGAAGCATATAGGTTTACTTAAAAGGAAAAATTTTATTTGCTATTATTACACAGCCCTTTGGGCCTGTGCCCTCATCATCTCTTTGTATATTTGCAAAACTTTGCTTCTACTGCTCAGCTCTGCTGCACTCTCTGCACTCTCTCTTCCTATCTGTGAGTCTGAAGAAGGGTTGTCACCTCTGCCAGAAGGTAGCCAGAGTGGGTTTCTTAGTTAGAAGGGTTCCTGCTGATGGCTGCACTAGTGAGGTTCATAGACATATGCAGCTGACCAGCAGACACAGAACCTGGAACTTTTCATGTCCCAAAAGCAGACGGATTAGGTTACCCACCACCATGACAAATACTGTCCTGCAAAGGGAGCTATTCTAAGCTCACCTTAGCAGATTTCAGGAGGGAGGTCTAGGAAATCTCCTACCACCCCTTTCTTCTGCAGCTTGCCGTAAATATATTGCAAAAAGCAAGGTTTTTTTTTCATGAGGTCAGGAACAGAATTACTTTTGAACTAGTAAAACACTCCAACCTAAAGATTCAAACACTGACATCTGCAGCTTAACTGCTCTCAATATTCAAATGCTTAAATGTTTTTTTTTGAATCAGAGTTTGCCAGTCTGCATTTGGTTGCTAGCAAACTTTTGTGGCATTCTTCTGAAAATATGATTAAATTGTTTTTACAGGGGTTTGATGTTCCCCTACTTTATGTAACTTTTTACTGCCATAGTCAACCCAGGTGTTAAAATCAAGGCTTTCAAACATTCTGCCTTCTACAAAGGAAAATTCAGGCCAACAGAAAATTTACTTTTGTTTGCAGAATGTGATGATGATAGGGAAACTGGAGGAAGTCTCCCTCTGACCTAGTAAATAAAGAGATTTCCCTACCTCCACAAGCCAGGATTTCTGACTCCCAACAGAACTGCTGAATGTTAAAAAATAACTTTCACTGGGGTTTCTAACAAACTCTAGAATCACTAGAGGTACATGGTTTAAGCTGTCCTCAGTATTCCCAGTATATCTTCCAAGGAAGAGGGATGTTCCCCCAAAGGAGTAAAGCATTTACTGTATGTTAACAAGTACAATGCTAGGAGGCAAAACTCTGAAAGTCCTCCTGAGGAAACAACTCTAGCATTGTGTATTGATTGTGTGGCGGGGTTTTGGTAGCAGGAAGGGGACTACAGAGGTGGCTCCTGTGAGAAGCTGCTAGAAACTTCTCTGGCTCCAACAGCGGAGTGGCACCCACCTCTGGCCGAGGCCAAGCCCATCAGTGACAGCGGTAGCGCCTCTGGGAGAACAGATTTAAGAAGGGAAACCACTAGTGAGTAGGGGGATTGGAATGTGAGAGGAACGCCTCTGCAGACACCGAGGTCAGTGAGGAAGGAGCGGGAGGAGGTGTGCTGGCGGAAGGGATGCCCCTGCAGCCCGTGGTGAGACGGCAGGCTGTCTGTTCCCCCCAGTCCATGGAGGGGAGTAGGGGAGCAGATGGCCACCTGCAGCCCGTGGTGGACCCCATGCCGGAGCAGGTGGATGCCCCTGGAGAAGGCTGTGACTCCACGGGAAAGCCCAAGCTGGAATAGCTGGTGCCTGAAGGACTGCAGCCTGTGGAAAGGACCCATGCTGGAGGAGTTCATGGAGAACTGCGTCCTGTAGGAAGGACCCATGCTGGAGAAGTTTGTGGATAACAGTCTCCCATGGGAGCGACCCCGCGCTGAAGCAGGGGAAGAGTGAGGAGTCCTGCCCCTGAGGAGGAAGGAGCAGCAGAGACACTGTGTGGCGAGCTGACTCCAACCCCAATTCCCTGTACCACTGGGAGTGGAGTTGAGCCCAGGAAGAAGGGAGGAGTGGGGGCAAGGTGTTTTTATGATTCAGTTTTACTCCTCCTGTTTGATTTGATTAGTAACAAGTTAAATTGATTTTGTTTTTTCCCCACGTTGAGTCTGGTTTTTGCCTGTAACCATAAGTGGTGAGTGATCCCTCCCTGTCCTTGTGTCGACCCACAAGCTTTTCGTTATAGTTTATCCTCCTTGTCCCACTGGTGGGGGAGGAGTGAGCGAGTGGCCTCATGGTTCTTTGTTGCCAGCTGGGCTTAAACCACAACACATCACAAGAATTTCCCCTTATTCTCTCCCACCAGCCTCTCTAAATGTAGTTTCCTGTTGTAATGAGAGACAGAATACATCATACAAGGTAGATAACCCACTGCAAGGGAATTACCAACCATGTAGAGAGCTGATAATTTATACGCATATTAATGCAGAATGTGTAATTTCCTCATTGTCCTGTGAGAATTCCAGAAAACAGGTCAGGTGGCTACACTTCAAAAGGAAATAAGGATTAAGCTTAAGATAGTGTTAAATTTACAATATTGCCATTTTTCTATGTAATTTCCCTAAGCAACATAGAATTGTCTTCTTGACCATGCCCTGTTAATGCTCCTGTGTACACAATAGTTTTGGTAAGGATACCTGTGTTCAGCCAAAATTCCCACTGCAACAACAGGTCTAGAAGCTAGTCTGCCTTGCAAATGAGCTCAGTCAAGAAGCCCATTGTAATGGTGGTTGCATCTCATCACACAAGAAGGTAATTACATTGTATTTCAGATATGCTGAGAAAATCTGTATTTCACATGCAGCCTTGCTTCTCTGCCTGGCCCCCTTTGTTGCTGGTTGAGGTTTGCTCATACTTTGACATACACTAATAGAACTTCGGTTTTAGACTTGAATTCTTATTTCTTTCCCATCTCTCAGACACTGTGAGAAAGTGTAACAGTCCTTAGTTCAAGGAATATATGTTCCCATCGCTTCCACATCTCAGGCCTAAAATAAGTTCTTGATCTCTCAACAAATTCCAGAAAAATGCTCCAGAGGATTACCAATAGCACAGAAAGATGCTTAAATTTATAGTTAATAATAAAGATTAAGATAAAGAGTTCAATTTCTCCTTTGTTCTGCTGCTCTGAACCCAGCATGCTATAACTTTGATTTAACAGGGGCGGGCAAATTGCAAATGATAACACAGCTATTCATAACATGAAACAATGTGATTTTGCATAACATTTTCTGACAGCAGTGCTGAATTTGACAGCATAAGCCATCAAATACAAAATGAAGAAAAAGTAGATATGACGTGCATAAGCCTCGTTAAGGACTGTGTAACTTACTTTTAATGTGTACTGCTGAAAGCTAATAAAAAACACTGCCTCCAAAAATCATCATCCAGACACAGAATATTGGGTATTGTCACAGCAAAGCCATTAGAAGGGAATAAGAGGTGGATTATATGTTGCACAAATTTTACTCCCAACAGTTTTTGTTATGCTGTTGTTTGATTTTATGCATACCAGCAGTGAGACCTTGCCTACTAAGGTCGGAACACCAGATCAAAAGATAATATTCAGGTTTGGTTTTAATGCCCAGAAAGCAGTACAGATTTTCTGCTGTGTCATGAAAGGAACCATGTAATGAAGAATCCCAGAAGAAAAATTTTTGAACATACATGCAAAGGGTTTTTTTGCATGATCCACTGTGTGAGATGGCTTAATAAATGCAGGCCGTACAGCGCATAAACCTAGTCCAGCAGCTACCAATTAGGTGTAAAAAAGCGCAAATGGGTTTCAGACTGCAAGATAATTGAGCCTAACTTGCATATTAGTTGAAACTTCTGATTTTTTCATCTTCTTTATCCTCATAAACCAGAAGTTGAATGCCCTACAAAAAAATTCCATTTCACATTAACATACCTTAACAGAAACAAGTTTGTCTGACACACTCTACAATTATTTTAACTGTTTCTAATATTTATCAATCCTTTTGGCACAAATATGCATATGACACATTCAAAACTGTGAAATGAAAAGAATGGTGTCTTAAAATCCCAGTGTCCTCTCACTATGCCTTACCTTGGTCTTACAAGGTTTTTCTTCATAATTGATATGCTAATCAACAACAACAGTCTCAAAACTTATCTGATCCTGTAAATATACTAATGAACAAGAGAATGTTGGAGTGAATCTGTGTTTGAAGAATGAAAATAATTTCAATAAGAAAAATTAAACACTTATTTTTAGAAGGGAATTAATTTTTGCCTCTTCAAATATGTGGGGTAGTTTCCTCCCCAAACTCAGGCCACAATCTTTTTTTAGCTAAAAACATATAAAGAGTTAGTAAATGATCATCTGGCTGATAAATGCTTTGTAAAGGAAGTGATGACTTTCTTCAGAATATCCACCAGCCTAATATTTTGCATGTACAAAAGAACAAAATAAAAAAAAGCACAAAGTATATTCAATATTTTTCCACCAATAGGTATGCTAAGAAAAATTTCCATCGTCTTTATTTTACCTCATGGGAGTCCATTTCCTTACAGCTCATTGAAAGCATTCCTGTTTTGCGTTGTCATGCTCACTCAGTCACCAGATTTATACAGAAAATCTCAAAATTTTTCAAGAAAAGAAGGCTAGTTTGGAACTTAAGTAAATTTACTTTTGAAACCATTGGAAAAAGAAAAAAGAACAGCATTTTTCTATTGTCATTTAACACTTCAGCTTTATGGGGGTTTTTTGTTTGTTGTGTGGGTGGTTTTTTTTTTTCTTAACTTTCAGTTCTGAGTAAAAGAACTTAAAACAAATACCATTCTTAGTTTCACATGAGGTATTCCGCAGAATCCAATATCAGTGGACATACAAATCACCTTTCTGCAGGAGAAGTCTTGCTTTTGTTTTTTAGCTTAGATTCTTAGTTTTCTCTGGATAATTACGATTTTTGCATCCTCCAAGAAGCCTCCATGGAAAAAAAAAGTAATTTGAAAAATTGTACAGTTTTGATTGGTTGAAATAATTCAGTGTTTTCTGCTGGTTATCTTGATGCTTTGTACTAGCTTTATGAACTTAAAGGTGGTTCCTGAGACTAGCAGCAAAGGTGACTGTCAATAGTTCCTGCTTCTTGTGGGAAAAAAATTGCTAGAACACAGATGCCCAGTTCTTCCTAAATTTTCATTCCACTCAGCCCCAGCCTCCATTTAGAATGGTTTTTCAACATGTACTCTTTCTGTGGATATTTAGTAAAGTGCCAAGTTGGGGGAAGGGGAGTGAAATATGTTGGTGCTTGTTTAAACCAAGCATACTGGGTACTCAAGACAAAGCCAACTGAAGTCTTAAGTTCAGTGAGTGTATACCAAACCCAGTATGATATGGTTCAAGCCAAGGCTATTTCTAGCTCATGGTTTAAAAACCATTTAGTAGTAGAATTCTGTCATCCGGAATGAAAAGTAAAGTCATATCAAAGTTATGTTATTGATTCACAGCCAGTTGCCTGCAGCTAGGGAAATCCTAAAATCCTGCAGATTCATTGTACTGCTTGAGAATCTGAAGTTTCAGACTGTACAAGTACGACAAAAAGAACAGAAGAATCAATAGTTTGACTAATGTATTTGTCATTCATGAACAGAGATGGTGGGTACTATCAGTGTAAATTATTTAATCCTTAATTAGAATGAATCTGAGGAACAAGCACCACTTTCTCAGTCAAACTAATATGAAAGTTCTCAATGAAATTACAGTGAGAAAGGTCACTGTTGACTGAGACCTAGCTGCAGATCAGAAACAAGTTGATTAGTCCCACGTATTACTGTAACATTAGAAGTTAATTAATGAGGAAGTACAGGATGATGAAAACCCCATATTTATAACAGACATTGCAATGAAATAATCTCAAGGGAGACTACTGTAGGCTTGACTGATGCATACTAGCAGTAAATGAGTGAAACTTTTTCTGCACTCTAAGAATTCTTAGAATTTGTTATATTTTATTTGAAATGGACTTTTCCAAAGAGGAAAACAAAGGTAAGGGATTTTGCTACAGGAAAGGGGTTTCCCCACACATATAACCTGAAATTGGGTGTTAACCCTTTCAAGCTTTTGTAATACTTTTCAGATGACATTTTAAATAAAATGCACATTATGTAAAATTAACCTCTTTTCCCTTGAGGGCAACAGAAGACAGATCTGCTGCATAAATTATCTTGAGACCTCTAGTACATCTATGAAGCTGAAAGCAAATGAAACTTTCCCCTACATGCCCAAAGTTTCATGTTACAATTTGGGTGATATTAGATTAATTGGTTTAACATAAAGCAAGAAATACTTAATATTATGGAAGCAACTGTGACAGACTGCAAGAGTGAGCGCTGCATAACAAGGAACCCTGCACAGCAAGGAACCACAGGTGAAAAGAAGCCGATCAGCAACCGGACTTCGGCAACCGGAGGGGAGGGCTTGCTGGAGGGTGCGCAGCTCCCTGTTCTGACACGCCGAGCTGAGCGGGGCAGCTCACCATGCGTGGCCAAAGATCAAACAACGGCCATGCCTGCAGGGAAGGGGAAGCGACCCCCGAGACGACCCCCAAGCCCACCGACCCCGTTCCCCAAGGTTCTGAAGGAGATGATAAAAGGACACAAACTGAAGCCCCCACGTGCTCGCACACCCACCAGAACTGGACCTTTAGACTGACTGGACCAACGTTGGGCCCAGGGCTGGTGAAATCTTTCTCTTTTCCTCTTTCTGTCTTGCTCCCTCTTTCTCTCTCATTTTCCATAATCCCTACACCCCATCCCTTTCTACATAAACCGTTGGCCAAGTCTGGGACTAGGACTGGATCCAGCCGCCCCTGGGCTCCTCTCTGAGAAGAAGTCTAGAAACCAAGGGTGTCCGCTCTGAACCTCGTGACTCAACGGGAGGGAGCTCCTTATTTTCTTCCCTGAACTGATCCCCAAATAAGTAAGGCCTGTAGTATATGTTTGGTCATGTGTGGTTAGCACGTGTTACACAGTTTACTGACATAGTTTCAAGCCAATTTTTGTTGTGAGCATACCAATTCTTGCGAGGAAATAAAAGTTTAGTTTTGTGAGTTAAAGGTTCCCTGGTGTTGTGTCACCTTAAACCTAACCTGGGAATCAGCAAACCTGAGTCGTCATCCTGAGAAACTGGAATGTGACAGCAACATATATAATGACATGGAATTATCCCATGGCAAAACCAGACCTAAGAACAAAGCTAAGAACAAATCAGATGTAAGAACGAAGAAAAAGCATGCAGAGAGCTGGACAAAATCACCAGTATGCTTCTCCAGGATGATCCTCCTTTATTGCATTTTTCCCTAAAACAAATAAAAAAAATAAACGAAGAGCAATTTTTTTAAAAAAAAATAATATTCCATAATAAAGATAAAAAGGAGGAAAAACATCAAATAGTATCTTGTAAAAAAACTAAAGACTTTTCTAAAGCTCTTCATACCCTTGTATGAGGAGGCTGTAATTCTTTAGCCATAGCTAGGAAACCAAGTCACAGATGAAGAATCATTTCTGCTACATGCTATGTAAACACAGAATAAAAGAGTAAGTAGAAAATATATATGGATTATGTTGCAATTTTCAATTGCAATATACCTAAATTGGCACCTGCTGATCTTCAACCCACAACGATCCTACAACAGAGGGATCCTTCAAAAGGCTTGGCAGTTTAGACAGCTGTTTAATCTTCTCTGTATCCATGGTGGGTTCTCTGTATCCTACAACCTCAGCAGCAGCTGGAGTGACAGCCTTCTTGGATGGCCCCTTTCTTAGCAACTGTCTTCTCCCCCAGTTTGCATATGTGGGCTTCTAGCTTCAAGGTAGGTTCACCATCCCACTTTCTCATGTCCTCTCCCTGGTCACACAGGAAAAAACAGAGTGCCACATGGCATGGTTGGGATGGAGATAACTTTCTTCATAGCAGCCAGACCCAGTACAATTCTGCATTTGTGTAGGCTTTTTTTTGTGTCTACCACCTTGGCTACAAGGTCACGTTAGTAAAGTTATTACAACAGCTACAATGTTTTAAAAAACTTTACTTATAACGGCTTGCTTTAAATATACATATATTCAATTTCTTTCCAAGAAGGTAGAAAGAGATGGTCATGTATCTTAAAGATATGGTCACATAATAAATAGAAGGTGCATTACTGGCTGTCATTTCATATCCAGTTTGATGAACTAAATGAAAGTGTCAGAAGAATACTGTATTTGTATATGTAAAATATATGTATTTTAAGAAAATAAATGTACCTAAATCCTTTTCTCTTCTAGTCCTTCCTCATATTTCTCATTAGGAAAACAGTAACAAATATCAACTACTTTGACTACACTATGAGAAAACACACAGGCTGTCTACA
Source organism: Astur gentilis (assembly GCF_929443795.1). NCBI lineage: Eukaryota > Metazoa > Chordata > Aves > Accipitriformes > Accipitridae > Astur > Astur gentilis. Next base: position 41,679,593 of record NC_064919.1, read on the forward strand.
TTTCATACTGTACTACTGTAATGTCTAAAAATAACTTTCACTGTAAACATTGCTATTTACCTTCACTTAATGAGAATAAGAAAAAAAAAAAAGTCCAAGAATGACAAATGATGCAATTTACTGCACCATTTAAGTATGTAACTGCCTATTGAAATCTACAATCATGATTTAAGCATGCAGTTTTGAGGTGTTAATGAATCTTGCAGACACACCTACATTGTACAGTCAAGATTTTAGACCAGCCTGTGAGAAGGCTGGAGAACCTACATATTGGAGCTGCACCATGTGGGGACTCTGGATCTCAAATGTTATTTAAGTCTTTCATAATGATCCAAACTAAAACTTCCATTTTCTTCATCTGCATAAGGGGGGGTGTGTTGATGGAAGAGGAATCAAAATACAGCTTTCTTTAGTCAATGTTTTGCCTTTAAGATAGAGTAGTCTGGACTCAGTAAATACATCACTGAATCTCACTAACTGCATTAGCCTACCACACTTCGCATGAGTTATATGTACGCATTTGTTGTGTCAGTGAGTTCTGCAGTGAAAACATTCAGCTGAGAAAGTGAGTGCATAGCTTCAGACCTCTGTTGCATTTATTCAGTGAAAAATAAAATGGAATCCAGGTTTTCCTTCTTCTCAAAGAAAGGTCCCAGACATGAAAGGAAATGCCAAAATAGCCACTATAGGATGATTTCACTAGTATAAGATTGTGTGTCCTGTGTTGTATTACTTAAGAGGAAAATTTATTAAATTAAGCAATTGTTTGAAATACTGCATTTTGATAAATTAATGTGGGATTTTTTTTAAGCTACCTAAAATAATTAAAAAACAAACAAAAAAAAACCAAAACCAAAACCAAACCAAACCAAACAAACAAGCAAAAAACAACAAAAAAAAAAACAAACTAAAACAAAAAACTTATTAGGTAAGAGTAACATAAACATTTTCTTGTTTGTTGGCTTTAAAAGAAGGGTTCAAAAGTTCTCTGTGAGAGGATCCCTAAAAACTGATCTCACTCACATCCATACCAAAGTATAAAAAGAAGTAAAGAAGAAAATTATTTACAAATCATACATTTTGGAAAAGTCAGATATGGAGACTCTGCCACCAGAAATGAGTAATAGCCATGTGGAGGAACGCACAATAGCACCTGTTAAGAGTCTAGAACACAGGAGCAAGCTAGCAAGATACATAATAGATGGAGATATGGAAATGAAATCAAATGTGCAAGGGGCACAACACAGAGCAGTGAACTGCACAGATGATCCTTTAACAGTGTCTGAAGAAGAGTTCACAGCAAGTGCAAAAGGCATCTACGGTCCATATGCATGTATGTACATACACACACAAGTAAACAAATAAAGTAGAAACCAAACATCATTAGATAATATTCCAAACACGTATTAGCATACTTAAAAAAAAAGAAAAGAAGCTGAGCACAATCACTATTTTTGTCACTGCCACATAGAACACTAACATAAAAAGACAACAGTTTTGTAAACCAAGTAAAGACACTAAAAGTCAGGAAGCTAGCTCAACACAGAAAGTGAAAAAATAAAACCTTATTTGCTCTAGAGCGTTCATTAAATATTTTCAGTATGTTTAAATTTCACTTTCCTTAAATTTTGCTATACGTATGTTGAATCATACAATGCTGTCTTGTTGTATCTAAGATAGGCCTGTGTCTTGATTTTGCTGGCAGCTATTTGTCATAGGTGAAAAAATTGCTTAGGTTTTGAATGCTATTATGTAGCAGATAATTATGTGCCTGTGTGGGAGACTGTGGAAAATTGAACTTTTGAACTCTCATGCAGAAGCCTGTTACTTGCTAGCTGCAACTGGTGCAGTCTGGTTCTAAGTTTTGGCAACACCTGGGCCAAACAGAACTGGCACGTCCTGAATTGTTCAAATAATCAAGAGACATGAGACAGAACCACCAATTGGGAAGTTTATCACATGTTGTGCTTCTGTACATAGACTGTTTATATTGGGAAAACTGAAGTTTTGGGGGCTTCCAGAAAGAAGACCCAGTGCCAAAACCAAGAGATTTCAAAAGGAAGTGGCCTTTGAAAGAAGAAGGTGAAAACCTTGGCTGGAGGAACGATCCTTGAAGTGAGAGAAGGTGCTAAACCTCAGACACCTGCATGGAGAGGAATGTCAGGGATGGCCAGGGACTTCAGTCCCAAATGCCTGAGACTGAGAGCAGCAACACAGCAAAAACCAACACAACTTTCTGCCCAACCATCACAGGCCAGCAGTGACCTTCCTGCTGGGAAGGGAAGTCAAGACTTCCTGGACGTAGGGGTGGCTGAGCAAACAAGTTAATCAAGTAAGGCAAAAGCTCTAATCTCGTTAGATTCCCTACAGATTGTTTATTCTGTATCACCCTTAACACTGTTCAATGTCTGATGCTGAAAGACTTCACAGAAAAAGCTTGAAAATATGTAAAAATTAGGAAATTATTAAAAGCTCCTTTTTTTCTGCTGGCACATGTAATAAGCTACGGGATAAATAGCCTTTGCTTGTGTTCCTTGAGTTCTTCAGTTGTATTCCTTCATCACATATCTAGTCTTTTATTTCACAAAATTTTAAAGGATAGTAATAAATCAATAAGCAGTTAGCTAGAGGCACAAGAGTCTCCTATCCATCGGAGTTACATTTCAAAAAAAAAAAAAAAAAAAAAAAAGCACAGAAAATGTAGATTAAGCTGAACTACAGCAAAAAAAAAAGCCAGCAAGATAAGAACCCCGAGATCCTCATCTTTCCAAGAAAAAAATGTGCATTTGATCTCAAGAATATACAATAGAGTCATAATTTGAGAAATCATAGCTCAGGTCTCATTCTGCATCACCCTACTTGACTTAGGCTATAATGTGCCTTCTTTTGAAACAGAAAGGGTTGCACATGAGCTGAAAGGAGTTGTAAATCTTACTTGTAATCTTACTTAATGTAACCTTATTAAAATATAAAGATTTTCAGTTTTATCTTTTCAGTGACCCACCAGTTCTGTGCACAATAACCAGGCTCTCCATACTTCTGTAGGCTTTGAATTTTAAAGAATCTCATATTTGCATAAATAGCAATAACTCCCATTCAGAATTCTGTGGCTTATTTTTAACACTCTTCAACATCGGTGCACCATTCAAATTGGAGGAAAGTCATAATTTAAATTATTTCACTGAAAGAAACTTACTGATTCATTTTTTATTTTGTACAAACCACAACAAAATGTAATGATTGCTTACTGGTGACTAGCTTTCCAAAGACCTGTTTTTCCTGTGGCTTCTGGTTTTAACTTTATTTCAGTTTCGTTTCTGATTCCATAAGTTCTGCAGGTTCCACATCTGCAGATACACTCTTTTAAAATGTCATTCGGAGATGAAGGCAAAGATAAAAATATAATTCGGCCTCAAGTTATAACTTTTAGAGAGTCAAAAGTTGAGGTGAGAGAATAAAAAGAGGGAAATGCTTTTAGAACACATCAATAACTTTTCTAAAAATGAATTTTCACCTTTCACATCTTTTTTGCAGCAAAGAGAAGGGCACTCTCTAAGTTTAATTTTGTTTGTACTTATTGCAATGAATAGAAAAGCAAAGGGATTGTTTGATAGCTGAAAACAGAGTAACAATCTCCACTGTCAAAACTGGTGACTACAAACCAGATGACTATTATTTAGAATGGTAAATGTAAAAAATAGAAACTCTATGTTAAAATTCTTGATTAACTTAGTAGTGGTTTGACAGCCTGGGAGACTAGGCTCATCCATCAATAGAGCAGATACTGCTTGGGGAAATGGTGTACAAATTTCTTCATGCTGATGCACCTTCAACAGTTAGAGAGGTCAGCACTGAAGTCTACATTTGTTACTATGTTATGATATCGTAGACATTATAATTTTATAGTCACTCTGAAACTTATCAGTAAATGCCAAATTTATAATGACATTCACTGTAATTCTCTGTGGGTTGCTGCTGTGGAATAGCAGTATATCTCAAGTGTCCATTCAGATATTGCTTTCTCTGCTATTGCTTTCTCTGCTATTGCTTCCATTCAGCGATTCTCCCATTAAAAAGCTGTACAAACTACACAAATTTCTTAGAAGCTTTTTTTCTGGTAACATTTTGCACAATATTTATCAAGACTTGTGTAGGAGTGAAAGATACTAAAGATCACTGGTATAGTTGTATACAACACATAAGTAGTACCAACAATTTATGAGAAGAGCAGTAAAAAAAAAAAAAAAAAAACAACAAAAAAACCCAAAACACAAAAAACACCAAACAACTTACTCATGGCAGTTGAGTTCCAATCACTTCTCGATTTTTTTTTTCACCTGTTTTACAGCTCTGAGTTTATTTGTTTATTTCTACTCTTGAATAATCCAGTCAGTCAGTCATGGTCCTGCATTTTTATGACATCGGAGAAAAAAACGTCTCTGGCTATCAGGTCATGCTATAAGGTAAACTTTAAATGACAAACAGACTAAAATTATTCCCACCCTGTTCCAGACAGAACCATGCTACAACATACATTCACTTGAATATTATACTTTTTTTGAAAATTGTACACCACCAGAAGGCTTGTATCTCAGGAGCACCACTCGCTGGCACATCAAGTTATGTTAAGTCACTTTAAAATTAAATACATGCTGTCTTCCCATGCACTTCATAGTCAAACACCAGTAATTGCTCCCAAGTGTAACTGCTTAGATGCTAATTTTAGATAGCTGAAAGACAAACTGCATATTGTGTAACTATGTAGGCCTATTTTTAAAAGAATGTTTTACTAAATCCTTTATTGGGAAGCTATGATGAACTGGTCAATAATGAGAACCAACAGTGGAGATGTAATTACACATTACTTTAGGTAATTGATCACTGTGTAAACTTCTTTTTCCCTTTTCTTTTTCTTTCTTTGGTTGATGAGGAAAGCCTATCAGTTACATTTCAACCCCTCAGCCTTCCTTACACACACAAAAAAAAGTCTAAATCATACATATATATCTATCTATATAGGTATGTTGGTGTTTACAGAGAGCAGGACAGAAACTTAAGGTCCATTTGCCTGGGGCACCAACTAGGCCAGTTCCTTCCAAACCTGTTGAGGTTAACACTGTGTAACGGGTTTGGCTGGGACAGAGTTAATTTTCTTCTTAGTAGCTGGTATGGGGCTATGTTTTGGATCTGTGCTGAAAACAGTGTTGATGATAATACTATTGCTGAGCAGTGCTTACACAGGGTCAAGGCCTCTTCTGTTTCTCACACTTCCCTGCCAGTGAGTAGGCTGGGGGTGCACAAGAAGTTTGGAGGGGACACAGCTGGGACAGCTGACCCCAACTGACCAAAAGGATATCACATACCATATAACATTGTGTTCAGCAATATAAGCTAGGGGAAGATGAAGGAAGGTGGGGGCATTTGGATGGGTGGCATTTGTCTTCCCAAATATATCATATGTGATGGAGCCCTGCTTTCCTGGAGATGGCTGAACACCTGCCTGCAGATGGGAAGTAGTGAATGAATTCCTTGTTCTGCTCTGCTTGCATGTACGGCTTTTGTTTTACTTATTAAACTGTCTTTATTTCAACCCATGAGTTTTCTCACTTTTACCATTCCAGTTGTCTCACCCATCTCACCATGAGGGAGTGAGCGAGCAGCTGTGTAGGGCTTAGCTACCTATTGGGGTTAAAACATGAAAGTCCTTTTTGGAACACAATGTGGGGCTTGAAAGGTTCAAGATAATGACAGATTTGATTGAAGTGTGCTAGATTGAATTCACAGCTGTTATACCTGTTTACCTATTAATTGGCAAGTCCATGGGGTTTGCTTGCCTTACTGTGTATTAAAGTCTAGTGCTCATTAGTGGCTGCTTTTTGCTTTCACTGCTTGCTGTACTTCTTATCATCTTACTCTGCTGTGCCTGAGAACATTTTGATAACAGCGATGGCCATGCGCCTGAGCTGGCAGATGGACAAGGCACCACTGCTGTTTTCATGCTGCCGTACTGGACAGATTGGATCTCTGGAGTGAACTCCAGAGTCAAAGGGACTGTGACCTGTGGATGAGTCCATGTGGGATCAGTATACCCCAAGGCATCTGTGGCTGAGGATGAGTCCACAACAGAGCAGGTATACCTCAAACCATCTGTGGCCATGGATATGTCTCTGCTGCAGCAGGTACACCTCTGAAGCATCACTGGCTGTATATGAGGCCATGCAGGAATACCTTGAAGCATCCATCACCATGGATAAGCCCACGACACAGCAGGCACACCCCTGAATGCACTGTGGCCATGGGTAAGGCCATGTTGGAGCAGGAGCACTCCTGAAGGGACTGTGGCTGTGGGTCAGGCCATGCTGAAACAGGTACACCCCTGAAGGGATTGTTGCCCATAAATAAGGGTGCACTGGAGCAGGTGTACCTCAAAGCAACTGCGGCTGTGGATAAGTCATGCCACAGCAGGTATACCCCTGAAGAGACTGTGGCTTATAGATAATGCTCCACTGGAAGCAGGCAGACCCCTGAGGACTGTGGTCCGTAGGTAAGTCTTCGCTGCCTACAGGAGTTAAACCACAACACATTGCCATTCACTTACTTTCACATAGCAATAACCCACTCCAACATAGCACTTTTAAGCTAAAATGGCAACCAAGAACATGATGTCTGGCCCAAGTCTTTTAAATTAAAAAAACACTGACAAGACAGCAAGTTGGGGAAATAAGAATGACAGACTATATGGACACCATAAAAGGAAGCTGTAAAGTTGAATACTTGAAAAAGTAGGTGCATAGTAATAGGTAATGCCCAGTTTGTTTAAGGAAATAGAACCTCATAACTATGAGACCAAATGGGATAATCATCATGGTTTAACCCAGGCCAGCAGCTAAGCACCATGCAGCCACTCACTCAATCTCCCCCCCACCCAGTGGGATGGGGGACAAAATCAGGAAAAGAAGCAAAACTTGTGGGTTGAGATAAGAATGGTTTAATAGAACAGAAAAGAAGAAACTAATAATGATAGTGATAACACTAATAAAATGACAACAGCAATAATAAAAGGATTGGAATGTACAAATGATGCACAGTGCAATTGCTCACCACCTGCTGATCGACACCCAAGCGGCGATTACCTGCCCCCACTTCCCAGTTCCTATACTAGATGGGATGTCCCATGGTATGGAATACACCATTGGCCAGTTTGGGTCAGCTGCCCTGGCTGTGTCCTGTGCCAACTTCTTGTGCCCCTCCAGCTTTTTCAGTGGATGGGCATGAGAAGCTGAAAAATCCTAGACTATAGTCTAAACACTACTTAGCAACAACTGAAAACATCAGTGTTATCAACATTATTTGCATACTGAACTCAAGACATAGCACTGTACCAGCTACTTGGAAGAAAATTAACTCTATCCCAGCTGAAACCAGGACAGTATCCACCCCTTTTTCTATACCATTGACGTCATGCTCAGTTCCCATACCTTTAGTTACATCCTGGTCAATCATCATCATCTTCTCCATCCCTTTGAGACATATGAACAATAATGTGTGTGTATATATATATATATATATATGCATGTATGTATATATGTATACACACACAGAGATATCATTCTTTTAGTTTATGGGTCATGTTCATAAAATGTTCATTGAGTTCATTTAGTTCCCGTCTCTGGGCTCCATCTGTCACACTAGCCTGTCTGGGCAGGAGGGATGGTGCAAAATTCTCTCAGTCAGTAGAGCAGGATTGGGCTTCAGGATGGTGTGACGAGCAGGTGACATTGGGCACAGCAGGAGGATGGTGTGCACCATTGGATTGTTGCATGCTGGAGTCAGTTCTAGCTCCATCACTACTGCGCTTTGCTCAGTTTTATCACAGTTCATTCTTGCTTGATCTAAGTGATTCTTACTATACTACTATGGATATAGCATATAAAATTACAGTGATGATACCATACAGTAGCAGGGTTATAGAGCAACTAATATCATAGAGTTTAATTTTGGCTATTCTCACCTAAAATCAAATCCCCTTGAGGCACACATCAGACTTCTCCATCTTTTTGCACCACCCACCAAGTACACCCATGCCCTTGAGCAAAAGCAATCCCATGAATGGGTTTCCATTTGCCTGTGGCAGAAGTAACCCAGACTGTCTTCCCTAAAATATTTTTTATCTGCACTACAGGGACTTTCTCCTCCTCTACAGTATGTAAAAATTCTGACTGGGCAGGGCCACCCTGATTGGCAGATCCTCTGGTGTTGACTAACCAGGTGGCTTTTGCTAAATGTGTATCCCAATGTTTGAAAGTTCCACCCCCCATTGCTCTCAATGTAGTCTTTAACAGTCCATTGTATCGCTCGATTTTCCCAGAGGCTGGTGCATGATAGGGGATATGATACACCCACTCAATGCCATGCTCTTTGGCCCAGGTGCCTATGAGGTTGTTTCGGAAATGAGTCCCGTTGTCTGACTCAGTTCTTTCTGGGGTACCATGTCACCACAAGACCTGCTTCTCAAGGCCCAGGATAGTGTTCTGGGCAGTGGCATGGGACACAGGGTATGTTTCCAGCCACCCAGTGGTTGCTTCCACCATTGTAAGCACATGGCACTTGCCTTGGCGTGTTCGTGGGAGTGTGATATAGTCAATCTGCCAGGCCTCCCACTGTTTATATTTCAGCCATCGTCCTCCATGCGACAGGGGTTTTTGCCGCTTGGCTTGCTTAATTGCAGCACATGTTTCACATTCATGGATAACCTCTGTGATAGTGTCCATGGTCAAGTCCACCCCTCAATCACGAGCCCATCTATGTGTTGCGTCTCTTCCCTGATGGCCTGAGGTATCGTGGGCCCACCAAGCCATAAATAGCTCACCCTTATGTTGCCAGTCCAGGTCCACCTAGACCACTTCAATCTTGGCAACCTGATCCACCTGTTGGTTATTTTGATGTTCTTCTGTGGCCCAACTCTTGGGTATGTGAGCATCTACATAACATACTTTTACAACCAGATTCTTTAGCCGGGATGCAATATCTTGCCACAGTGCAGCAGCCCAAATGGGTTTACCTCTGCGCTGCCAGTTGCTCTGCTTCCGTTGTTATAGCCACCCCCATAGGGCATTTGCCACCATCCATGAGTCAGTATAGAGATAGAGCACTGGCCACTTTTCTCTTTCAGCAATGTCTAACGCTAGCTGGATGGCTTTCACCTCTGCAAACTGACTCGATTCACCTTCTCCTTCAGCAGTTTCTGCAGCTTGTCATGTAGGACTCCATACAGCAGCCTTCCACCTTCGATGATTTCCCACAATGCGACAGAACCCATGAGTGAACAGGGCATATTGCCTCTCATTTTCTGGCAGTTTATTATACAGTGGGGCTTCTTCAGCACGTGTCACCTCCTCCTCTGGCGACATTCCAAAATCTTTGCCTTCTGGCCAGTCTGTGATCACTTCTACAATCCTAGGGCAACTGGGGTTTCCTACGCGAGCCTGTTGTGTGATCGGTGTGGCCCACTTACTCCAGGTGGCGTCAGTCGCGTGATGTGTAGAGGAGACCCTCCCTTTGAACATCCAGCCCAGCACTGGCAGTCGGGGTGCTAAGAGGAGCTGTGTCTCAGTACCAACCACTTCTGAGGAGGCTCGAACTCCTTCATATGCTGCCAAGATCTCTTTTTCAGTTGGAGTACAGCAAGCCTCAGATCCTCAATATCCTTGACTCCAGAACCCCAAGGGTTGGCCTCGGGTCTCCCCAGGTGCTTTCTGCCAGAGGGTCCAGGTAGGGCCATTCTCCCCCTCTGCAGTATAGAGCACATTTTTAACATCTTGTCCTGTCCGGACTGGTCCAAGGGCTACTGCATGAACAATCTCCTGTTTAATTTGTTCAAAGGCTTGTTGTTGCTCAGGCCCCCATTTAAAATCATTCTTCTCCTGGGTCACTTGATAGAGAGGGCTTACAATCAGACTGTAATTTGGAATATGCATTCTCCAAAACCCCACAACACCTAAGAAGGCCTGTGTTTCCTTTTTATTAGTTGGTGGAGACATAGCTGCTCTTTTGTTAATCACATCCATTGGGATCTGACGACGTCCATCTTGCCATTTTATTCCTAAAAACTGGATCTCCTGTGCAGGTCCCTTGACCTTACTTTCTTTTATGGCAAAACCGGCTTTCAGAAGGATTTGGATTATTTTCTTCCCTTTCTCAAAGTCTTCTTCTGCCTTGTTGCCCCATACGATGATGTCATCAATGCATTGCAGGTGTTCCAGAGCTTCACCTCTTTCCAGTGCAGTCTGGATTAGTCCATGGCAAATGGTGGGGCTGTGTTTCCACGCCTGGGGCAATAGATTCCAAGTGTACTGGATGCCTCTCCAAGTAAAGGCAAATTGCGGATGACACTCTGCTGCCAGAGGGATTGAGAAAAATGCATTAGCAGTGTCAGTTGTAGCATACCACTTGGCTGCCTTTGACTCTAGCTCGTATTGAAGTTCTAGCATATCTGGAACGGCAGCATTCAGCCATGGCGTAACTTCATTCAGGCCACGATAGTCAACTGTTAGTCTCCACTTCCCATTAGACTTCTGCACTGGCCATATGGGACTATTAAAGGATGAGTGAGTTTTGCTGATCACTCCTTGGCTCTCCAGTTGGTGAATCAGCTTGTGGATGGCAATCAGAGAGTTTTGGTTGGTGTGATATTGCCACTGGTGCACCATCATGGTACTTGTTGTTCTTCAACCTTTAGCAACCCCACAATCAAAGGGTCTTGAGAGAGACTGGGCAGGGTAGACAGCTTTTCAGTGTCCTCTGTCTCCAAGGCAGCTATACCAAAAGCCCATCGATATGCCTTCGGGTCCTTAAAATACCCCCTCCTGAGATAGTCTACGCCAAGGATACACGGAGCCTCTGGACCAGTCACAATGGGGTGTTTCTGCCATTCATTTCCAGTTAGGCTTACTTCAGCTTCCAATACAGTTAACTCTTGGGAACCCCCTGTCACACCAGAAATACAAATGGGTTCTGCCCCTTTATAACTTGATGGCATTAGAGTCCACTGTGCGCCAGTGTCTACTAGACCCTTATACTCCTGTGGGTCTAACAAGCCAGGGCATCAAATCCACACAGTCCAATAGACCTGGTTATCTCTTTCCTGCACCTGGCTGGAGGCAGGGCCCCTCTCATTTTGGTCAGAGTACCCAGTATTCACTTCTCATAAAATTGGCTAAGAATTCCCTTCAAGAGGATCAGAAATAAAGTCAGCCCTTCTACTCTGTTTGGAAACTGGAGTGGCATTTTTCCTGGTAGAATCCCCTTTTGTAGTGGTTTTTTCTTGCAGCTCACGTACCTGTGCATTTAGGACCGAGGTAGGTTTTCCATCCCATTTCCTCATGTCCTCTCCATGATCACATAGGTAAAACCACAGGGCACCTTGCAGTGTGTACTTTCTATATTCTCTCTTGGGCAGAGGAGCGTTCACTCCTAATAGCTGAGACATTGATCCTTACAGGTGGGAAATAGGACATATCCTCTTTGAATTGCTGGAAATCCTCGGATAGCTTCTCCACAGCCAAAATGCAGGCTTGTAGGGAGGAGGAGAGATTTTCTTTGTATTGACAGAGTTGGCGAGCCACTTCATCCACTGTTGGTGCCTCTTCGTCTCTCCAGGTCATTATTGCTAATGTGTTGGCATAGGATGATGGTGCACTCTGTACAAACTTCCGCCACATGGGTCATGTGCATTGGACGTCGTCTGGATCTTTGGGTAATTGTGGGTTGTCTGGGTCATAATGAATCATCTCTAGCACAGCTAATTCCCTCAGATATTGGATACCTTTTTCCATGGTGGTCCACTTCATTGATTGACATATAACATCTTCCTTAAAGGGCTACTTTTCCTTCACACTTGGCAGGAGTCACCTCCAGAGGCTGATGGCTTGTGTCCCTTTTCCAATTGCCTTGTCAATGCCACCTTCCCTGGCAAGTGATGCCAGCTGCTTGGCTTCCCTACCTTCTAATTCCAAACTATTAGCCCCATTGTCCCAGCATCAGAGGAGCCAGGTGATAATATGCTCACCTATACAGCAGGCAAAATCTTTTCGCATATCCCGCAGCTCACTTAAGGATAGGGACCAGGTTATTACCTCTGGTTCTGCCTCTTCTTCCTGTTCCTGTGATGACCCCGATTCATCTTCATCCTTCACTAAGCAAACTGATTTTTTTGTGTATTTCTTTTTATGTACGGGGGCAACTGATACTGGTGCAAGTTGGTCTGCTGGTTCAGTTGCCGTACTGCTTGCTGGGTTTTGGATAAACGCAGTGTCTCTTGCAAAGGTTTGGGTAGCAGCAGTGCTCATTGCAGGGACTGGAGGGGCTCAGTGCCTGTTGCTGAGGTTTGGGTAGCCACAGTGCTCATTGCCAGGGCTGGAGGGGCTGCAGCACCCCTTGCCAAGGTTTGAGTGACTGCAGTGCTCATCATTTTGTTGTTAGGTCCAGAGACTTTCTCTTCCCCTTGAGGATACTGAGTGTGTCAAACAGGGCTCGATAGGCATGGGCCAGGCCCAGCACATTGCAGTGATTTGTATCTCTCTGGAGCTTCCGGGGTGACAGCATACCTTTTCCAGATATTTTGCTAGTTTTTCTGGATTCTGCACTTGTTCAGAGGTGAATTTCCAAAACACTGGAGGTGCCCACTTCTAGGTACTTGCCTGTACTACCCCACACACCCTGCCACTCATCCAGCCTCAGGGGAGATCTCTGGGTGATCTTCTTAAATAGTTGTTTAACTTTAAACAAGAGCTGAACCACATTCAGGAGCATGCTAATTCCTAGCAGTAAGACTAGGACCGTGCTGTCTCAACATCCCAAGAGTATTCAAATTTTTCAAAATTCTCAAACACCATTGTAACTGGACTGAAGAGGAATGGAGAGGGGAAGAAAGGTATCCCACCCATAGACTGGTTTTCCAAGGAGAAAAGGTAAATGGTATAATTATTAATAGTTTCCCACAGATGGCCCCCTGAGTATAAAGGTGACAATGCTGAGTGCAAATACTGGATTAATCCCACAACCAATGACTTTATCATACCATAAACCAGTGTTATGCAATACATCAAAGCAAAAACCTTAATCCACCTACCACAGATGATAAGCAGCAGAAGAGGGACTACATACAGCAAGTGAGGTGATACATAACAGAGCTTTAAAAGCCAGAGCAACAACTCTAAGAACACATAAATCAACATAATGACCAGCGACCATTAGACCAATATAATGCATGCTTATAACAAATTTGTTTTAACAAGCTCTGGTCAGGTTTATCATTATCTCAACCCTTCATGACCCACGTTGGGTGCCAAAATGGACTGTCATGGTTTAACCCAGGCCAGCAACTAAGCACCATGCAGCTGCTCACTTAATCCCCCCACCCACCCAGTGGGATGGGGGAGAAAATCAGGAAAAGAAGTAAAACTCATGGGTTGAGATAAGAATGGTTTAATAGAACAGAAAAGAAGAAACTAATAATGATAGTGATAACACTAATAAAATGACAACAACAATAATAAAAGGATTGGAATGTACAAATGATGCACAGTGAAATTGCTCACCACCTGCTGATCGACACCCAGCTAGTCCCTGACTGGCAATTCCCTGCCCCCACTTCCCAGTTCCTATACTAGATGGGACGTCCCATGGTATGGAACACCCCATTGGCCAGTTTGGGTCAGGTACCCTGGCTTTGTCCTGTGCCAACTTCTTGTGCCCCTCCAGCTTTCTCACAGGCTGGGCTTGAGAAGCTGAAAAATCCTTGACTTTAGTCTCAACACTACTGAGCAACAACTGAAAACATCAGTGTGTTATCAACATTCTTCACATACTGAACTCAAGACATAGCACTGTACCAGCTGCTAGGAAGACAATTAACTCTATCCCAGCTGAAACAGGACAATAATCAAAATGTAGGAAAAAAGAAAAAACATAATTGTGTTTGAAATACACCTCAAGAAAACACAGTCACTACTTCTGAGAATGTTCTCTGCCCAAATATTAGCCTCACATTTCCAAATACTTATCTATATGCTTCACTTTAAGCACTGGACCATTTCTATTTAAATAAATGGGATGAATATCTTCATTTCAGTAAATGGGACCACTTATGTGCTTAAGGTTAAAATGTATCAGAGTGAAAATTATTTTGAATACTAGCAGAGAGATCCACTAAAAATTCATGGGACATTTTCTAGGTCATTATACTACAGGGGTTTTTTCCTATTTTTAAGCATTTTAGATCAGTCATCCAAAATCTGTAGAAATGTAGTAGAAAACCTGATTCACCTAGATAAGTGGGGATTGTGTTTGGGTTTGGTTTTGGGGGTTATTTTAGAATCATAAAATCATAGAACAGCCCAGGTTGGAATGGACCTCTAAAGATCATCTGGTCCAACATTTCATGGGAAAGGGAGCCTACAGGAGATTATGTAGCACACTGTCGACACATCTTGAGGACCTCTAGTGATGGGGACTTCACCACACCCCTGGGGAGGTTGTTCCAGTGATTGATGGTTCTCACTTTAAAAAATGTCTTTCTTATATCAGGATGAAACCTCTCCTGGTGCAACTTGTACCTATTTCCCCTTGTCTTCTCCTTGTCTTTTTTTACACAGGTGTGCAGAATGATTGGGAATGGATTAGACTTTAGGGACAGATTCACCTATATGCCAACAAATTTATTCAGTTTGTTGCAGTTTAGTGAGAAACCATGGTGTGATCACTATTACAAAGTGCTCTTCCATAAATATATCTTGAACTAAGTCCTGTTGACCATCAACCATGTCTAGAGCATCACCTTTTTTTGTGTAATCTAGAAGTATTTGTTGTAGGAAGCAGTCAGTTACTACATCCAGAATGCTTAATCTCTACATCAGCAGTGCCTCACGAAGGACGTACACTCAAGTAAGAAGAGCAGAGTGCTTGCTGTGACCATATTCAGACACAGCCCCCAGATGGCCCATAGGGATGGAAACAGTGGTAGGCCAAGGCCTGGCTGGAACATCAGTGCATGCATGGGGGTCAGGATCAGGCCCAGTTAAGGTACCCACGGTCAGATACATATGTGGGACAACCAGGCAGGGCCATGGGGGAGGGATGTGCTGTTGCAGTTCGGGTAATGTCCATGGACAAGAATATAATAGAATAGAATCATCACAAGACAAAATGCCAAGGAAGATGACCAGCCTGGCTGAACAGGAATCTTTTGCTAGAGATTGAGAAAAAAAGGAGAGTTTATCATCTCTGGAAGAAAGGGCAGGCAACTCAGGAGGAGTACAGAGATCTTGTTAAGTCATGCAGAGAGGAAATGAGAAAGGCAAAAGCTCAGCTAGAACTCAGTCTGGCCACTATTGTAAGAGACAACAAAAAATGTTTTTATAAATATGTTAACAATAAAAAGAGATCCAAGGAGAATATATATCCTTTAATGGATGGAGAAAAGAACAATGCCACCAGAGATGAGGAAAAGGCTGAGGTACTTAATGCCTTCTTTGCCTCAGCTTATCCTCAGGGTACTCTGCCCCTTAAGCTGGAACGTAAGGATAAAGAGCAGAATATACCCCCCTTAATCCAGGAAGAAACAGTTAGTGACCTACTACACCGTCTGGACACTTACAAATCTATGGGACCAGATAGGATCCATCCAAGAGTACTGAGGGAGCTGGTGGAGGAGCTTGCCAAGCCACTCTCCATCATTTATCAGTGATCCTGGTCAATGGGGGAGCTCCCAGAGGACTGGAGGTTTGCCAATGTGACTCCCATTTATAAGAAGGATCAGAGGGAGGATCTGGGGAACTACAGGCCTGTCAGCCTGCCCTAGGTACCAGGGAAGATTATGGAACAGTTTGTCTTGAGACCTCTCACATGGCAGGTCCAGGACAAACAGGGAATCAGGTCCAGGACAAAAAGGAATCAGGCCCAGTCAGCATGGGTTCATTTGCTTGACCAAACTGATCTCCTTCTGTGACCAGGTGACCCACCTAGTGGATGAAGGAAAGGCTGTAGATGTTATCTACTTTGACTTCAGCAAGGCCTTTGACACTGTCTCTCATGGCATACTCCTTGAGAAACTGGCGTCTCATGGCTTAAACAAGTGTACTCTTCACTGGGTAAAAAACTGGATGAATGGACGAGCCCAGAGTGTTGCGTTGAATGGAGTTAAATCCAGTCAGTGGTCAGTCACAAGTGGTGTTCCCCAGGGCTCAGCACTGGCACCAGTTCCCTTCAATAGCTTTATCAATGATCTGGATGAGGGGATCAAGTACACCCTCAGTAAGTTTGCAGTTGGGAGGGATGGTTGATCTGCTCAAGGGCAGGAAGGCCCCACAGAGGGATCTGGACAGGCTGGATTGATGGGCCAAGGCCACTTGTATGAGGTTCAACAAAGCCAAATACCAGGTCCTGCACTTCAGTCACAACAACCCCATGCAGCACTACAGGCTTGGGGAGGAGTGGCTGGAAAGCTGGCAGGCAGAAAAAGACCTGGGGGTGCTGGTTGACAGACAACCGAATATCAGCCAGCAGTGTGCCCAGGTGGCCAAGAAGGCCAACGGCATCCTGGCCTGTATCAGAAATAGTGTGGCCAGAATATATAGAATCATAGAATCATTCAGGTTGGAAAAGACTTTCAAGATGATCAAGTCCAACCATCAACCATGCCCACTAAACCACATTGCAAAAATGCAATGTTAGGGTGATACTACCAATGGTTTGACTAGGATGGTGACAGAGATGAGGAAATGTTAAAAGTGTCAGTCACAATCCCCTTCCTCTTAAATTTTTAGCTGTCTGCACCCAAGGCAAGCTCTCTGATACAGTGCAGGTGCCTAATCTTGGTTCAGTCAGCTGAGAAGAAAAAGCTGGAAGAAGCCTCAGCTGGAGCTTCTCTTCTGTACCCTTTCACTTAGGAACACCTTTTTAAGCTGAGACTCTTGGCTGAAATTCTATTCTACTCCTATTCTATTCTATTCATAGAATCATAGAATCATTTAGGTTGGAAAAGACCTTCAAGATCATCAAGTCCAACCATCAACCATGCCCACGAAACCATGTTCTGAAGTACCACATCTACTCACTTTTTTAACACCTCCAGGGATGGTGACTCAACCACTTCCCTGGGCAGCCTGTTCCAGTGTTTGACAACCCTCTCAGTAAAGAAATTTTTCCTAATATCCAATGTAAACCTCCTCTGCTGCATCTTGAGGCCATTTCCTCTCATCCTATCTCCAACCACCTAACAGAAGAGACCAACACTCACCTCACTATAGCCCCCTTTCAGGTAGTTGTAGAGAGCGATAAGGTCTCCCCTCAGCCTCCTCATCTCCAGACTAAACAATCCCAGTTCCCTCAGCCACTCCTCATAGGACTTGTTCTCTGGACGCTCCACCAACTTTGTTGCCCTTCTCTGGACACGCCCCAGCACCTCAATGTCTTTCTTGTAGTGAGGGGCCTGAAACTGAATGCAGTACTGGAGGTGCGGCCTCACCAGTGCCGAGTACAGGGGAACAATCACTTCCCTGTTCCTTCTGGCCACACTATTTTTGATACAGGCCAGGATGCCGTTGGCCTTCTTGGCCACCTGGGCACACTGCTGGCTGATATTCAGTTGTCTGTCAACCAGCACCCCCAGGTCTCTTTCTGCCTGGCAGCTTTCCAGCCACTCCTCCCCAAGCCTGTAGTGCTGCATGGGGTTGCCGTGACCAAAGTGCAGGACCCACCAGTGCCTTGAAGAGGCCAAAGTTTGCCATCCGAAAGTCCATAGTGGTGGTTTTGCTGACCACCTTCCTTGCCTCACCAAGAACTGAAAATTCTCATTTCATGGTCGCTAAGCCCAAGACAGCCTCCAACCATCACACCTCCCACCAGTCCTTCCCGGTTCATAAACAACAGATCTAGCAAGGCTCCTCCCCTGGTTGGCTCACCCACCAGCTGTGTCAGGAAGTTATCTTCCACACACTCCAGGAACCTCCTAGATTGTTTAGTCAGTGCTGTGTTATATTTCCAGCAGAAGTCTGGAAAGTTAAAGTCCCACACGAGGACAAGGGCACACGATTCTGAGACTACTGCCAGCTGCTTGTAAAATGATTCATCTGTCCCTTCAACCTGGTCGGGTGGTCTATAACAGACTCCCAGCACAATATCTGTCTTACTGGCTTTCCTTCTCATCCTCACCCATAAGCACTCCACCTTGTCATCAGAACCGTGTAGCTCTATACAGTCAAAACATTCCCCAACATAGAGAGCCACCCCACCACCTCTTCTACCTTGCCTGTCCCTTCTGAAGAGCTTGTAGCCATCCATTGGAGCACTCCAGTCATGGGAATCATCCCACCAATATGGTAGGTTATCAATAATATATTATCAAAGAAGCCTTCATTTTGAAGCAGTTTTGCTTTTTTCCCTCAATTCCCTGTAAGAAACAGAACTAGCATCCACCAGATTCTCGAGGCAGTCCTGTGATGACACAGAATATGTCTCTTTTTAAGAGTATCTGGGAAGGTTTCTGTATTCAGTCTGGCACTGCTTATAGTCCAACCTCTAGTCCCATGAAAGCAGAGTGGGGTAAGATTTAACGAGTGCCATGTCACAACTCCCCCACATAAAAGTGTCTTGAACACCATCATAAGGAAGGACTGTAGATAAGCTCCTTCCCATTTCAGGTGTAAGGAACCTCCTCATATTAAGCTTTTCATGATTCCCAGAAACTTGAAGCCTTATTGACACATTTGGAAGAGGTAAACCAATGACATGAATTTGAGACATAGGCTTCAGCTGTGTGTACAAACTTACTGTACATGAATCTTTGAGGGAGGCAAGTATGTCTTGTATCATTTATGTGCAAGTAATACTGTACATTAAAACTGCAGACAAAGTAAAGGTTTAACTCAGTGTTATATCTGTGTGGAGTTTAATCCTTGAGAACATCACTTATTGCATCCAAACCCAATTTGTCTAAAAGCAATAGGACAGCTGTCCTGAAAGGAGAATTGTATAATCTGAAGCCTCCCTAAAATTGACTTGAGTGAGAATTTACAAATAGAAGCTTAGGGTTTTTCTAATGAGTTCAGAGTTTAAAACTAGGCAGCAGTTTTATGGAGAAGTCACTGTTTCTTTGTAATATGTTGGGGTTTTTTTCTTGGGCCCTTTTTAAACTGCCTTGTGTTGAAGGCAAGATACCAAATTTTACAAGTGTCCCTTTATTTATAAAAACAATTTCATCTATGTAGAAGGACTGTGCTCTTTGAAAAATATGTAAATAACTATAAAAAAAGGTTTTTCTTGAAATGTAAATAGTTGAAATAGTCAAATGTTACACCCAATGAATATCAAAGAGTAAACATTGCATCATATTTATTTATTTAAACTGAATTAACAATACTTCACTAACTTGTATCACAGAATGCAAGGATAAAATAAGACTAAATGTGCCCATTTGTAAATAAAACATGTTCCTGTTCAGTTCAAAATATGTAACATCCACTTCATTGCTCACATAATGAGCAATGCTGCATATAAATCAGTCCAATTCCAGACTAATGAAAAGCACAGAGGAGAAATTGACACAACTTAAGAGTTAGGCAATGAATGAAGAAATACTAGTTGAATAATTTACTACAAAAATGTCACAATTCACTGAATAAGTTATTTTGTGAATATTATTCAGCTGGCATTAGCAGTTAGATTTGTACATCATAATTTGACACTGAAATTGACTGCTTCAATGAAAGTGCATCTTTACCAAATGTCACCTCTGAAGTAGTCTCTGCTTAGCAGGTTGCAAATCAAGATGATTCATGTGAAAAACAAATTGCTCAAAATACCTTGATGGTAGCAGTCTATCGAAAGTAAGCTTTTTCATATTAATGAAACTGCAAGTGTCAGAAAAAAAAAAAAGGAGCTCAGGAAATATTAACAACCATCAATTGACTAATAACAGAAACATTGAGTAAACTAACTTTCTTAGAAGCCAGGAACAAATGTAATGTGTTAAGGCTCTGACATCATGGATTACCCAGTCTCTGAAAGACCCTAGTCAGAAGAATACAGATGCAGTTTGAATGATGTGTATGTATAACTAATGCAGATGTACCATCCATTATTTTTTTCAATTTTCCCCTATGTAATGGAACTAAGTGAGTTTAAAGAAGACCTACTTTACTTTGAGATAAAACTAACAAGACTATGACATAAAATTGCTACAATGGCATATGCAACTTATCTAATGCTTTACCATCACAATGTTATGGGACTACATGAACTTCACCCTTCTTTGGTGGTTCTTCTGTGTAACAAATACTTCCCTGTTTGCTTCTTTTTTTCTGGTTTCAGCAATTTTTTTTCTCTGCATCAATAATGATGCAAAAGTGCTTAATGTTAGTTGGTGAATTACAGATGCAGGCTTGCTCTCAGAATGAAAAAGCAATTGGATTCTCTTTGCATGCTAAGAATTTTGATTATGCAGAATACAGTAAACTAGACAGACTTCTTAAAAACAATGTTAGGACCCAAGTCTCTTACAGTCTTTGACAAACATCCAAACAGTGCAAGTGAAAAGATGTATCTTAGTACTGAGATGGGACCAGTATCAGGTGACAGAAGATAGGCAGGCTGCCAGGCATTCATAAGCAATACTGGCTTGTGAACAAATGTTCTATCCTCAGCAGCACAACAGCTTTGCGTATTCGGTTTTGAAAGATGTTAAACAGGACTGGACCATGTATTGAGCCCTAGGGTAGACCTCTAGGGACTGGCTTCCAACTAAACTTTGCACCAGTGATCACCACCGCCTGGTGCTGACCATTTATCACTTTTCAGTTCAACTCATTGTCTGTTCATCTAGCCAATACATCATCAGCTTCTTTCTGAGGATCTAATGGGAGACAGCCTTAACAAAGTCCTTACTGGGCTCTGCAAGGTAATATCACCACATACAGGGAAAAAATGGCTGCACTCTCAACAAAAGTCACAGTTTAATTACATCTATTTGTTGCATCTATCTATTACAGAGCAAACTCTGACTGGGTTACTAAAGTGAAAATCCTTCTTAATCTTATTTCACAAAAATCTTTTGTATCACATTATTGAACATGATTTCCCACTCCGATTATGTTCTCTATCCAACAAGATTAAACAAATCTCCTTTCCTGAGTTACTACAATTTTAGGACCATAGAGCATAGTTTAGAGACCTGTTTATTGGTTATTATGTCTCCTTATTCAGAACTGCTTTGATGGTAGACACTGTAGAAGTATATGGTTGGCTCAACAGAAAATTATAGTCTGTTAAAGAAAATTATATCTAGATTGACTCTCCACCAAATGGGCAGTAAGAACTTATTTAGTCAGTATTGCTCTTACTTCTTTAGTCATTTCTTATCAAGAAGAAACTTTACAGTAAGTAATCTGTAACAGTAAGAACTTATTTAATATTTCCTCAGTGGTCTTTTAATAGTATTGAGTGGTATAAGAGCTTTCTAATGGAGTTTGTAAAAAAAAAACAAAGGAGCTGATACTGTGTCACTTTGATGTTTTTGTATCTCCTGTTTGTACTTTATTTGTAAGACTTTTTTAACTGGAGAGGCACTCAGGTGGATCTCTTCCCTAGAAATGACAACCTATCCATATTTCATAAGTGACTGAGAAAGCAATGGATACTCAGCTTCAGATCTGCACAAAACAAAGGAAAAACTGGACTTTGGCATATCAATTTAATATGGTAAGGAGTCTCACCAGAAGGGTACACCTGCCTTCGGAGGCAGTAGCTGGAAGAATGCATGGAAGTGAAGGCTTCAAAGGCACTATTGCAGCCAGAGTAACATCTTTCTTTAGCTTCAGGACTGCTGCAGGGTGAAGCAGTCAAAGTTATGGATACCTACCAAGAATGAGGACTGAGGAAAAACCAGACCCCTTGTTTTTCACAAAGTAAACCATCACACAGCTGACCATGGAAACTTTGCTCTATAAACAGAGTTTCGCTGATGTCTGTTTCACAGACACTGAGACTGAACAGTAGTGATAGCTACCCATAATATCAAAAGAGACAGAGGTAGCTTATAAATATTCACTTAGAGAAGTAAACTGTGAGGAAGTTAAGGGAGACAGCAGTGAGTTGTGCCCTCACTGACCAGAGGTGCAGTCTGGCAGTACCCAGACAAGAAGAGCAGAGCAGGTCTGGAGACAGCAACCAGAGTCAGCTATAAGTCCCATGACTGCTGAGACCATAATGACAAGACAGGTCCAAGGACAAGCCAGAAAGGTCAGGATCAGTAGGTCCAAAGCTGGCCAGAAGCATAACTATAGCATAGCTCATTACTTCAAGGAAGGAGCAAGAGCAATGATTTTGATGCAAATGCAGCTCCCAAACCAGATGGAGGGTGCATGGGTGGTTTTCCTAGCTTTCTCACACAGGTTTATTTCTCACATTAGCTCTTTTTGAAGCAGTCTGACCCCAAGTTTCACAGCTGCACCCTATCAGAGCTTGAGCAGAAACCCTGATGGGTGGGCAGAAGTTGCTGGGATTTTGGTGCACTCAGGCATAAACAAAAGAAAATACACCATTTGTGAACAAAACATGCAAAAAGCCTGAATGCATTAGCTTGTTTGTTAGGCTGCAAAGCCTGTGGTAAATGCTCCTCAACAGAAATAATCTATAAGTTTGCTGTCCTGTGTTC
Source organism: Astur gentilis (assembly GCF_929443795.1). Classification (NCBI taxonomy): domain Eukaryota; kingdom Metazoa; phylum Chordata; class Aves; order Accipitriformes; family Accipitridae; genus Astur; species Astur gentilis. The sequence goes on from NC_064919.1 coordinate 41,702,301, forward strand.
AGCTGGGATAGAGTTAATTTTTACAGGAACCTGGGAGGTGGGGGCATAGCCGGGGCAGCTGACCTGAACTAGCCAAGGAGCTATTCCATACCATGGGACATCCTGCCCAGTATATAAATGGGGAGCGGGCCAGGGGGTGGTCTCTGTTTTTCGGTGGGGGAAGTGGCGGAGCGTCGGGTCCCGGGTGGTGAGCAGTTGCACTGTGCATCACTCTTTTTGTATACTTTTTTTCATTAGTGCCGTTGTTGTTGTTGTAATCTCTTTTGTGTTTGTCCCAGTAAACTGCCTTTATCTCAACCCTCGAGGTTCCAGTTTCTTTTTCTTTTCTCTCCTCCGTCTCCTCCCCATCCCACCGGAGGGGGGCGGAGGAGTGAGCGAGCGGCTGCGTGGTCCTTTGTTACCGGCCGGGCTGAAACCACGACAGTCCTTTTTGGCGCCCAACGTGGGGCACGAAGGGTTGAGATAACGACAGATCTGGCCTGAGCGTGTTGAAACAAATTTGCCAAACGCATTTCTTAGATATATAGATGTTAGTCACAATGTTGTTTCATTTGTTTACATGGTGGCGTTTTGTAAGCTCTTATATGCTCTATGTATTGCCTGTAGTTGCGTATCTCATCTCTGGGAGAGTGATTGGGATTATCATTTTGCTGTACTGGGCAATGTCGACTTATGAAATGATTACATCACTGGTCATGAGGTTAAGCTGGTATCTGTATGAGGCAGTAATATCATTTCCATACTTTGGGCGCCTTCTGTCGGATTTTATTGGTAATTACACCCAATCCATGGGGAAATTAGGGGGGGATACCTCCCCCCGTCCGTTCACCTCCCTCTTCTCCTTCCGACTAATTACAACAGCTTTTGAGAATTTTGAATATCCTTGGGATGCACAAGCCAGTGTGCTGTTAGTGCTATGCCTCCTGAATATGTTTCAGGTCTTCTTTAGGGCTACAAAGAGGCTCTTTAAGAGTACCACCCAGAGATCTCCCCCAAAGCTGGATACTCATGGGTGGCACGGCATGTGGGAGCATATGGGCAAGTATCTAGAGAACTTCTCACCGCCAGTGACTTGGAAGTTCACTCCCGAACAACTACAGAACCCTTATGAAGTGACAGAATATTTGAAAGAAAAATGCTGTGGCTATTCCAAAGACATACAACTCGCTGTACTGTGCTGGGCCCTGGCCAGTATCTACCAAACACTGCTTGATATTATGCAGCACCCTCGGGGGGAAAAGGGGGAAAAGATGGAAAACAGGACAACATGTACCGTGGCTACCCAAACCCTGACAACAGACACCGTGGCTGCCCCTACCCCGACAACAAGCACCGTGGCTGCCCCTACCACGACAACAGGTACCATGACTACCCCTACCCCGGTGACAGACACTGCAGCTGAACCAGAGAACCAGCCTGTGCCAGTATCAGTCGCCCCTGTACAGAAAAAGAAACACACAAAGAAATCAGTTCGCTTAGCGAGAGATGAAGATGAACCAGGGTCATCGCGAGAACAGGAGGTAGAGGCAGAACCTGAAATAATTACCCGATCTCTATCCATGAGTGAGTTGCGTGACATGCGAAAAGATTTTAGCCGCCACCCAGGTGAGCACATTGTTACCTGGCTGCTCCGATGCTGGGATAGCGGGGCTAGTAGTGTGGAATTATAGGGTAAGGAAGCCAAGCAGCTGGGATCTCTGTCTAGGGAAGGGGGCATCGACAAGGCGATTGGGAGAAAAACACAAGTCCTCAGCCTCTGGAGATGACTTCTGTTAGGTGTAAAGGAAAGATACCCCTTCAGGGATGAAGTTACATGTCACCAAGGCAAGTGGACCACCATGGAGAGAGGTATTCAGTACCTGAGAGAATTAGCCGTGCTGGAGGTGATTTACAATGATCCAGAAAATGCGCAGTCACCCACAGATCCAGATGAAGTCCAATGCACACAACCCAAGTGGCGGAAGTTTCTACGAAGTGCACCACCAACCTATGCCAACTCATTGGCAGTAATGTCCTGGAGAGAAGGCTATGGACAAACGGTGGATGAATTGGCTGTCCAACTCCGGCAATACGAAGGGAGTCTCTCTTCCTCCCTACGGGCCTGTGTCTCAGCTGTAGAGGAGTTGTCCCGAGAGTTCCAGCAATTCAAAGTGGATCTGTCCTCCTCCTCACCTGTACAGGCCCGCATCGCAGTTATTGGGAGTAAGCGTTCCTCTGCCCAAGAGAGAGGAGAGAGAAAGTACACTCGATGGGCTAACCTGTGGTTTTACCTGCGTGACCATGGAGAGGACATGAGGAAGTGGGATGGAAAACCCACTTCAGTCTTGGATGCACGGGTACAGGAGTTGCGAGAAAAAGCAACCAGAAAAGAGAATTCTTGGAAAACTGCTGCTCCAGTTTCCCCTGAGCAGTCCCCCAGACGCAGTAGATGGGCTGATCTCATTTCTGATCCCCTTGAAGGGACTTCCGATTTACGTGTGCAGAAAGTGAGTAACGGATGTTCTAACCAGGATTAGAGGGGCCCTGCCTCCAGCCAGGTGGAGAAGAGGGACAACCGAGTCTACTGGACAGTGTGGATTCGATGGCCTGGCACATCAGACCCACAGGAATATAAGGCTCTAGTGGACACTGGTGCACAATGTACCCTAATGCCATCTAGTTATAAAGGGGCAGAACCCATCTGTATCTCTGGTGTGACAGGGGGATCCCAAGAGCTAACCATATTGGAAGCTGAAATGAGTCTAACCGGGAATGAGTGGCATAAACACCCCATTGCGACTGGCCCAGAGGCCCCGTGCATCCTTGGTATAGATTATCTCAGGAGGGGGTATTTCAAGGACCCAAAAGGGTACCGTTGGGCCTTTGGTATAGCTGCATTGGAGACGGAGGAGATTGAACAGCTGTCTACCCTGCCGGGTCTCTCCCAAGACCCTTCGGTTGTGGGGTTGCTGAAGGTTGAAGAACAACAGGTGCCAATTGCTACCACGACGGTGCACCGGCGACAATATCACACCAACCGAGACTCCCTGATCCCAATCCATAAGCTGATTTGCCAACTGGAGAGCCAAGGAGTGATCAGCAAGACTCACTCACCCTTTAATAGTCCCATATGGCCCGTGCAGAAATCCAATGGGGAATGGCGACTAACAGTAGATTATCGTGGGCTGAATGAAGTCACGCCACCGCTGAGCGCTGCTGTGCCAGATATGTTAGAGCTTCAATATGAACTGGAATCAAAGGCAGCTAAGTGGTATGCCACAATTGACATTGCTAATGCATTTTTCTCCATTCCCTTGGCAGCGGAGTGCAGGCCTCAGTTTGCTTTCACTTGGAGGGGCGTCCAGTACACCTGGAATCGACTGCCCCAGGGGTGGAAACACAGCCCCACCATTTGTCATGGACTGATCCAGGCTGCACTAGAAAAAGGTGAAGCTCCAGAGCACCTGCAATATATTGATGACATCATCGTATGGGGCAACACGGCAGAAGAAGTTTTTGAGAAAGGGAAGAAAATAATCCAAATCCTTTTGAAGGCTGGTTTTGCCATAAAAGAAAGTAAGGTCAAGGGACCTGCGCAGGAGATCCAGTTCTTAGGAGTAAAATGGCAAGATGGGCGTCGTCAGATCCCTGTGGACGTCATCAACAAAATAGCAGCTATGTCCTCACCGACTAATAAAAAGGAAACACAGGCTTTCTTAGGTGTTGTGGGTTTTTGGAGAATGCATATTCCAAATTACAGTCAAATTGTAAGCCCTCTTTACCAAGTTACTCGGAAGAAGAACGATTTTAAATGGGGGCCTGAGCAACGACAAGCCTTTGAACAGATTAAGCAGGAGATTGTTCACGCAGTAGCTCTTGGGCCAGTCCGGACAGGACAAGATATTAAAAATATGCTCTACACTGCAGCTGGGGAGAATGGCCCTACCTGGAGCCTTTGGCAGAAAGCACCTGGGGAGACCCGTGGCCGACCTCTGGGGTTTTGGAGTCGGGGATATCGAGGATCCGAGGCTCAATATACTCCAACTGAAAAAGAGATCTTGGCAGCATATGAAGGAGTTCGAGCCGCCTCAGAAGTGGTTGGTACTGAAACACAGCTCTTCTTAGCACCTCGACTGCCAGTGCTGGGCTGGATGTTCAAAGGGAAAGTTTCCTCTACGCATCACGTGACTGACGCCACGTGGAGTAAGTGGATCGCACTGATCACACAGCGAGCTCGCATAGGAAACCCCAGTCGCCCAGGAATGTTAGAAGTGATCACGGACTGGCCAGAAGGCAAAGATTTTGGAATGTCGCCAGAGAAAGAGGTGACACAGGCCGAAGAAGCCCCACTGTATAATAAACTGCCAGAAAATGAGAGGCAATATGCCCTGTTCACTGATGGGTCCTGTCGCATTGTGGGAAAACATCGAAGGTGGAAGGCTGCTGTATGGAGTCCTACACGACTAGTCGCAGAAACTGCTGAAGGAGAAGGTGAATCGAGTCAGTTTGCAGAGGTGAAAGCCATCCAGCTAGCGTTAGACATTGCTGAAAGAGAAAAGTGGCCAGTGCTCTATCTCTATACTGACTCGTGGATGGTGGCAAATGCCCTATGGGGGTGGCTACAGCAATGGAAGAAGGGCAATTGGCAGCGCAGAGGTAAACCCATCTGGGCTGCCGCACTGTGGCAAGATATCGCTGTTCGGATAGAGAAGCTAGTGGTAAAAGTACGTCACGTAGATGCTCATGTACCCAAGAGTCGAGCCACTGAAGAGCATCAAAACAACCACCAGGCAGATCAGGCCGCCAAGATTGAAGTGTCTCAGGTGGACCTGGACTGGCAACGTAGAGGTGAGCTATTTATGGCTCAGTGGGCCCACGATACCTCAGGCCATCAGGGAAGAGATGCAACATATAGATGGGCTCGAGATCGAGGGGTGGACTTGACCATGGACACTATCGCACAGGTCATCCATGAATGTGAAACATGTGCTGCAATTAAGCAAGCCAAGCGGCAAAAACCCCTGTCGCATGGAGGACGATGGCTGAAATATAAACAGTGGGAGGCCTGGCAGATTGACTATATCACACTCCCACGAACACGCCAAGGCAAGTGCCATGTGCTTACAATGGTGGAAGCAACCACTGGGTGGCTGGAAACATACCCTGTGTCCCATGCCACTGCCCAGAACACTATCCTGGGCCTTGAAGAGAAAATTTTATGGCAACACGGCACCCCAGAAAGAATCGAGTCGAACAACGGGACTCGCTTCCGAAACAACCTCGTAGACACCTGGGCCAAAGAACATGGCATTGAGTGGGTGTATCACATCCCTTATCACGCACCAGCCTCCGGAAAAATTGAACGGTACAATGGACTGCTGAAAACTACATTGAGAGCGATGGGGGGTGGAACTTTCAAGCATTGGGATACACATTTAACAAAAGCCACCTGGTTAGTTAATACTAGAGGATCCGCCAATCGGGCTGGCCTCGCCCAACCAAGAGTTCCACATACTGTAGAAGGGGATAAAGTCCCTGTAGTGCGCATGAGGAGTATGTTAGGAAAGACAGTCTGGGTTAGTCCTCCCTCAAGCAGAAGCAAACCCATTCAAGGGGTTGTTTTTGCTCAAGGACCTGGGTACATCTGGTGGGTGATGCAGAAGGATGGGGAGGTTCGATGTGTACCTCAGGGAAATTTGATTTTGGGAGAGAATAGCCAGTGAATTGGGCTGTATGATATTTAACTGCTAAATAACCTGCCAATGCATGTCATTGTATCTATAGTGTCTATATGCCATATCAAGGGTATTATTGTGAGAATTATCCAAATGACTACAGGATGGACTTTTGAAACTGAGCCAAGTACAACAACGATAGAACTTGAACTGGCACCCACCAATTTCCTCAAGATCAACATCTTCGACCTGCAGACCAGGGGCATGAGTTGCACCAAATGTACTAGCCACAAGTTCCAGAGGCAGCGTACAACAACCCAACATCTCACACCATCTCTCTCTTATCCTGAAGAACTGTTACAACAGATAGAGCCCCAAAATCGATGGACACATTAGAGGGATAGCCCATAGGCTAAAGGAACACCGTGTGTGTGTGTGCGAGGTCACGGGGTGGAGTCCATATACTTATATATAAGACAACGAAAGTTGTAGTGGTTGATTGGAAAAAAAAAAAAAAAAAAAAAAAAATGTAAGATCTGGGCATGATGTAGATGGTATAGAATAAGGGGTGGATAATGTCCTGGGTTCAGCTGGGATAGAGTTAATTTTTACAGGAACCTGGGAGGTGGGGGCATAGCCGAGGCAGCTGACCTGAACTAGCCAAGGAGCTATTCCATACCATGTGACATCCTGCCCTGTATATAAATGGGGAGCGGGCCGGGGGGTGGTCTCTGTTTTCGGTGGGGGAAGTGGCGGAGCGTCGGGTCCCGGGTGGTGAGCAGTTGCACTGTGCATCACTCTTTTTGTATACTTTTTTTCATTAGTGCCGTTGTTGTTGTTGTAATCTCTTTTGTGTTTGTCCCAGTAAACTGCCTTTATCTCAACCCTCGAGGTTCCAGTTTCTTTTCCTTTTCTCTCCTCCGTCTCCTCCCCATCCCACCGGAGGGGGGCGGAGGAGTGAGCGAGCGGCTGCGTGGTCCTTTGTTACCGGCCGGGCTGAAACCACGACATTTGCTCACAATTCTTTTGATAAACTAACCGTAGCCTATAATCTAGGAAGCCTCCTGACTCTCCTTTCAGGACTTTGTGACCTAATCAACCTGCCTCAGAACAAAACTCTCTAAGTTTCATTTTCACTTTCACCAATGCATTTATTAGCTAACTGTTCAGCAGTTTAACACAATTTTTAACAAATGGATTAAACTGTTGTAACATAAATGCTTCCATTCTTCATATTCTACACTGGCATATGACAACCACTTCCAAAACTTTCCACTTAAAAAAAGTCTTTATGCAAAATATTTGAGAGACCTTAGATCTTACGCCAGTCTTTGTGCTCAGGAAAGCAATAAAATCTGGAACTCATCTAGTCCCGTCTGTTGTTCAAAGTCAGCAAGCCAGATCAGTTCACTCAGGACCAGTTTGGGCTGGTTCTGAAAATCTCAAAGGAAGGACATTCCATGGGCTCTTTGTGCAACTCTTTCCAGTGCTTAACCACGCATTGCAAATATCATGGGTTTTCTCCTACATATACTTAGAATTTCTCTTTTTGCAGCTTGTGACAGTTGTGTCTTCTCCATTTGCTGTGAATCTCCAAAAAGACTCTATCTTGTCCACACCTTTCCTTTACTCAGAATTGACATTACAGAAAGAGCAGAGAGCATCCCGTAGATCCCCTCTTAACCTTCTGTTCTTCAAGCTAATCAAACCCCCCTCCCTCAGCCTCTTCTTGTATGTCAGGTGCATGAGCCCATCACTGAACATGCTAAGCCAAAGACTGGACTCAATACTCCAGATGTGGGCTTATGAGTGTTGAGCAGAGAGAGTAGCCACTATTCCTGACCCATTGGCTACAATCCTGCCAAGGCAACCTAGAGTTTGTTGAAGCCTTTGTCAAGGTATTTCTGTACTTGATTGCTAAGAGAAACTACAGCTTGTTATACTGACACAGTTATTCCCGCTGATCTTTAATTTTTTGGTGTTTATCTGGAAATGCAGAGCACTGAAGTCCTCTGTGTTCCAGCCCGCAAACTGGTATATGCCTTACCTAAAAAGGTAGTCACTATGCAAAAAGAGAATGTCAGTGAAATAGTTGATGCTATAAGTATTTGGAAATTGTTTATGAAGCAGACAACATCTTTTCTTTTAACTAGTGAGCCAGTACATTCCCCCCACCCCCTTGCCCAGCCAGAAATGAAACTTCTTCAGGCAGGGAGAAGAGGAAAAAAAAACCCTAAACCCTGGAGGCTGCAGGTTGAAATTTGAACTGGCCAGTCAAGACATGCCAGGCACACTGAGGTGACCTTCTTGGCAATAGGGATTAAATGACCACAGATCAGATTCAACAAGGCTATAAACAGGGTCCTGCTGGACAACACGTTGGAATCAGTCCTCCTGGGAGCAGTGGGTCTGCAGCTGGGGACTCCTCCTTGGGTTGGGGCACTGTCCAGGGTAACTCCTCGAGGGAGAGAGCCCTCAGGTTTTAGGTGAGTGATATGTGCATTTTGAGTCATCACTTTTAAATCTCAAGGAATCTTAAGTTGGCTGTGTAGTACTAATTCCCCATACATCATTGAGCCTGTAGTTTACTATTGTTACCAGAGTTCTAACTAACTTTTCTACTGAAGAATAAATCTGAACTTTAACAGCTGCTGGATTTGAGTGTGTATGCATCTGTAATGACTAGGATAGTAGGCCTCCTTCAGAATTGTAACTCAGAGATTGTGTGGTTTCCATTTGCTTTATTTGGAAACAGGAAAGATAGCAGAGGACAGACCAGGTGTATCCAAAGGGTCAAATACAAAAGCAATAATCTAAAGAAGTATTTATTATGACAGATAAAGCTGTACCAGTGCTATTAGTTGACACAGTAGTTTTGTCCTCTTTCAAATGCCAAAGATATTGGTAGGAGAAAGATAGGGTATATTAGCTTAATTTTTAAAAAAAACTTTTTTTCTAATAAACACTGTCAAAACTTCTAAAAATGGTACTGTTAGGATTTCCTCTGTATGCATAACTGTATGATAAAACATTAAGTAAAATTTAAGCTGTTTGCAATTGATGTGAATGTTGTTTTCTTATATCTACAATTCTACCATGCATCTTTTTCTTAGAAATTTCTGAGAAAATTCTTGCCAAAAAAAGAATTTTCCACCTATTTGCATTTCTTTCCCAATGCTGCTTTCTATCTGGTATTATTGATCATTTTTTCTAACTATGAAAGAAACTAGAATGTTTTCTGCATGAGTCATTCTGGACAGAACTATAATGTGCAGGGAGCTATGCAACAGATTCTTTTCCTACTAATGACACTCATCTCAAAAGAGTTCTTAGGATTAAGAAGGAAATTTCTAGTTGTAGAAAGAAACGACAGTTTAGATAATTCCATTGGACTACCTGTCTGAACTCAAAAAAAAATTAATAAATAAAAGCTTTTTCTCCTATGGAGGAATGCTTGCAAAGAACTATCATCAAAAGAATAACCATTTAATCTTACTTATAGTCTATGTGCATTCTTCATAAAAGTTACTTTTTTCATCTGGATGGGGGATGGATTTATTTTATTTTATTTCATTTTTACCTCTTGTTTGTAAATTTATTCTTATGTTGTAAAGAGCCAAAGGAAGTGGAGACACTAAGGACATAAATGGGAGAAGTCATGATCGTGATTTGGGACACAGACTACCATCACAAGAGCACATAGATCTAGACAGGGAGACAAATAGGGAACTTCTAAGTCTTTTCATCTGCTGTCATAGGAAAAGCACAGAAGAAGCCAAGAGAAAGTAAAGCACCAGCAAGTGTTTGGTTTTTTTTTTTTTCTGTCAAAATAGTAAACAGTAAAATACTCAAGTGATGAAATAGAAGCGACAGAAATCTTAGTCAAGGCCTAATCCTGGTACATTTTAGTAAGTGAGGTATTGCAAAGTGTCATACTGAATCTGACTTCATATATGACCATATATGGAACATGGGCCACTGAGAATCAACCAACAGCCATCTGCTGGCATTACCAATGCTATACTTCTGTAGAGTGAGCAGTTGAAAATTGGTTTGCAAAGCAAGAAAAATTTTGACTTGCTGTCATCATGGACTCTGGCTCTGTATTTTGCTTCCTAATCACCTTGAGAGAGTGATTATGTATCTTCTGGAGCCTGACACAATGCCTAAAGGAAATCATTCCATTGACTTCAGTGAACCTTTCACTGTAACCTCAATGTTCCTTTCAAGGAAGTCCTATTGATATTTTCTTTCCTTTGTAACACATTATGGTGCACTTAAAATCAAAATAAAACAGTAAATAAAGTAAGACACTGATCGATAATACAGGAAAACAGAATCTGCAGCACCCCTAACAGAAGTTAGTAAGACTAATTGTAGCATTAACCTGGGTAATAGCAAAGGCAGGATTGATCTGGCAATTTTAGCAACAAGGATTCTGAGTTCAACAGTTCTGCAGAAGGTGTCCCACACTGCAGAAAGCAGTTCCTCATTTCTTTGCCAGAAAAAGAAAGCAAGGGTGTATGTGATACTGTGGTCAAGTGCTTAGGCCTCTTCAATCTGACACTGGTGATACTAGGTTACAGTCCCTTTTCCAAGGATTTCTGCAGTGCTGACTCCAGAGCAGTTGGACAAGGAGTGATTCAGCCCTATCAAGTCCAAGGCACTTCAGTGCATACACACACAAAAAAAAGCTAACTATGTATAAGACTGGGGAACTTCAGAATTCGGATACATCAAGGTTTAAGAACATTGACTTCAACTCAGGTATGTAAATTCTGCTCTAGTTACACTTTAGGTCCCTCTGTCCTTCTTGGTTTTCCCAGGACTGAAAAAGTCAAACCCAGATGGTCCTACTGAGGTTTATAAAGTCGAAGATGTAAAATGGTCATAACTTATGAACATGTATCTACTGTTGAAATTCTGGATTTCAACAAGATGCACAAATAAGCTTGAAAGCTTTGTCTAGTTTTCTTATTTATCTGGCTAGTTATTTTCAAGAATTAGAGCAATTTGTTTCAAAATCTTTAATAAAACATGTCTCTATTTCTCTGTTATAGCTATCATTAGTAAATATACAATTTTCAAGGGACACATTCAGCCAACTACTTCTACAGCTGCATTTTAAACAGCAGAATAGTTTCTTTCTGTGGGGAAAAGTGGTCAATATTTGGTATTTCTGCCTTGTCTGGGTTTTATTGTAGGGTAGAAATTATTAGAAATTACAGTATGTCTGCTGGCTTGTCTAGATCTCCAAAAATATAAGCAAGTCTATGTTTCAGTATTGCAACGGGAATCTATAGCTAAATCTCCTTTTTTTATAGGAATTATATTAAAATATATAAGTAACCTTGAATGCTTTTAAGTGCCTTAAGAAGTCTTTTTTAGGTCTTTGAAAATCTCTCAATTCATCCTAGGGATTCCTGAGCCACCTTCATGTCACCAGTAGTCTTTGCCAGAATGCAGTCTGGCAAAGCAGCTACTTTATAACTTTAGAGCCAAATGCACAATTGATTAAATGCAACTCTTCTCCTAACAAGTACATTACTGTCTGAGAATGCCTACTAAAAAAGTAGTAACAACACTGGTTTTAAGTATCTACCCATATATTACAAATGTGATTTCTTTCCTTGCCAGCCTTTCAGGTTCACTTCAGTGTATGCTCTTTGCTTACCCATGCTTCACATTGACAGTCCTTAATAGATCTCATGTATTTGCCGACTTGTTTGAGGGGAATAAATCATGTTGAGTCAGTCCAGCAAAACATATCAAGATCACTAAAGTTTTGTCCTGTAATCAAAATATTTCTTAAACTAGAAAAGAAATTTTAGGTGGAGGAGGACTAAAACAACACTTTTCTTTTTTCCTAGTCCTGTAAGTCTTCTCGAATGTGAAGCAATTTAAATTGTCATCCATTACATCAGCCAATGAGTCTACTCAACTTTTTCATAAAAAATGCTGAAATACTTGTAATGGAACTAGTCTGCATTTTGTAATCCTCTAGTTTACAGTGTAAGCACTGGTAGACTGTAATGAGCTGACACATGTTAGGGGTAGCTATACATCTGATAAACATGTCTATGGCTACATAGACTGGTGCAGCCAGTCTGATGTATGAATATGCTCTATGTGTCGCAAAACTGGCTCTCCTCTACTGAGCTGAAAGAAGAAGAATAGCAAGTCAAACTCATTACTTTCTAGCCAAGATATTAATTAACATCATTGGGTAATTTTTAAATTGCCCTATAGGCATTTTAATACATTGTGTTGCCATACATTTCCCCTTATAAAAACAGTGAAAGACATTTCTAATTTAACTCAGCAATGAAAAATGTAAAAATTGGAAATTCTTTAGGTAACAACTAAGCGTTGTTGATTCTTATTATAGTAAGAGCTGAGTAATTTTGCAGCAAGAACATGTTTTTTACAGCATGATAGAACATTTATTACATCCGACTTCTGACTAAAGGCACCTTTTTGTCTGGGTTGCTAACATTTGACTGAGCACAGTCTCCACCTAATCCCCACACACACACAATACAAAAAAGGCTTTCACAATAAACTCGATTAGAAAAATAGAAAGGGAAGGTAGGAAGAGAACATGAGGGAAGACTCCTATTCGTTTAAAAGTTTAGGTGTTCTACCCAGAAACAAAACATGCTGATACATATACAAAGTCTGTAAGATAGAGGATGAATTAGCAGCAACCTTTCATGACTTAAATGCTTTGACTAGAAGACCATCCAGTTTCCTGGGGGAAGACTACTCATAAACTCAGCATATTCTATTGCCATACTTTTTTCGTTTAGAAAAGACCAACACAATGCCAGCAGTAACTCTCTCTTTCAAATACTGTCCCATAAAAAAAAAAATCTTCTTACATGATCTTGAGGCTTTTATACCAAGATGAATGTAGAGTTCTCAGAGTTTTCAGCACAGGTAAAGATTTTCATCGATCACCTTCTCTAGAAAGATCTGCATCCCATTGCTTCTCCATCTCTCAGAGATGAAACTATTATCAAATAATTTTAAAAATTCAGGATATCACTGGGCTACTGTATATGTAATGTATAAAAGCTATTTCAAATATCTTTAATGTCATCACAGAACAATCCTGCCTGAAGATCCTTGAAAGAAGCAGTGAGAATCTTTTATTCCTCCATTGCCACATGCATTTGCAGCAGACAACAGAATTATCCTGCAGAGATAAGTGGCTAATCAAGCAGGTCTATAATTCACACATCAGACTACCACCAGTCTCTGTGAAGAGATCTCATTGTTCTTTATGAAAAGTTAGTGCCCATCCTGCACAGCTTTCCTTCACTCCTACCCCCAAAAAATGAGCAAATCACAAACTAAACAAAAAAATGTTAATGATCTCCTCAATCCATGACTATTAGTTTCCATCTTCACATCACCTGAAAAAATGCAAAATGTGATTCCTGTTGCTCTTCCCAGTAGTAAGCAAGCCCATCAAAATTCAAATTCTTTTGGAGAAACAGAAGTAAAGCTTCCTGAAAAAATATCATGGTCCTTTTTGTCATCAAAGCTTATGTACAGAATGGGCAAATGTTAAAGAGTTTGTAAATTGAATATCAGTACTGTGTTCTGACCCTAAACCTATGGATCTTTTGAATGTTTAGGCTAATGAAATTTGCCTTAATGTTCTTAATCATTTCCCCTTCCTACCCTTAACTTTTCTTTTCAGATCTTTCAAAAAGAGACAGAGAGAATTTTGTTAACTGTCACATACAGTGGAATGCACAGAGATTCAGAGATCATCTTACTTGGATTTTCTCTTTATAATTTCCAGCTCTCTAAATGCAGGGCCCAATGTATGTGAATAAGGGAGTTCTGAAGCCAGCTTCTCTTCAGCAAAGAAAAATTCAGCAAAGAAAAATTCAGAAAATACACCCCCAAAAATTTAATCATCTTCCTCTATTATTTTAGGGGTCTATCCATCCCCACTGCTAGGCAGCCATCAGAAGTACCACAGGGGACTTTGACCCCAGTTGTCTGTACAGAAAAGCTTTTTACCTACAGTCATATTTCTGTACATTGACATAGCTAAATGAAATCTTAAAAGTTATTATCTTTATTTTAGCTCATTATATCTTAATTTATTTGATGATAAATGAGGTATGTGTTTAGACTAATTATTCTATAAAAATCACTTTTTCCCAATCAAGACTGCAAGCAGAATATTAGAACTATAAATGAGGACTAAATATGAAACTGATAGCCTGCTTTGATTGAGTTGTTTACTGTAGTATTCTGAAGGCATTTATTTCATGAAAGTCTGCATATCAGTTAACAACTGAGTATTCATATGGTCACATGCTCCAGAGAATGAGAAAAAAAAGAATTCTTTCACTCTTGTGGACATTTTGTGCATCTAATCAGGTTTAACTTCATGTTTATATACATTTGAGGCATAAGAGTGCTTCATTCTATCACAGCTTAACCTTATCCCAAAGGGTAAAGAGAATTACTGGCTTTCCAGATAAATACTGCCAGGGTAAGTGAGATTTCATTTTAGAGCCCACAAAGAAACTGTGATTATGTCTGTAAGCATTTCTCTCACCAAGATTCTGGCTCATGACAACTAGCAAGATAGCTAAAAAATCAGATTAAACTCAGAGTAAGGTAATGATTATGAGGCTGCTCTTGCAGAGAAAATACTTTCTTTTTTTTTTTTTTTTCAAATACCCAATCAAGTTTTTAAATACTTATCTACCACTTTTTTACTCCTTTCCCTTTGAAATATTTTACTATTATAGCATCCAAGAATATATTGAAAGAGAAGTCAAAAAGTGACATGGTGGAATACCCACCCAGAAAAGGAGAAAGAATAACAGTCTTATGGGTTCAAATTCCCGTTTCAGATAATGTTAAAATTATGTGTTGGAATAGAAGTTCAATGCAAGAGATTAACAGTACAGCACCAGAATACCCAACCATCTGATGCTTAAGGTGGAAGAGAACATCCAGATCTCCTCTCTCAGAGGAATTAGTTGAGCATTTTTTGCCTGAGTACTCCAACAGCATTCATCACTAGGCATTTTATCAATTTAACTCAAATGCATATAAATTGAACATAAACTTCAAGTATATTTACTTCTTTTCATTTAGCTGATGATAAAATTCTAAATCTGTTTCAATCCCTCCATTTGTGTTATAGTTGATTATTGGTTTTGTTAACTGAACCAAAAAATAATTCAATGCTCACACAGTTCCACTTTTAGATCCTTTTTGAAGCCTCTGGAGAGAAGCTCCTTGTTTTCAAAAAGTTCTTCTTTTCCATCAGCAAAACTAGCCAGGCATGAAAACAGATCAATTAACAATAAAAATACTTCCAAAAATCCTTTTTAAAAGATCTTGTGAGCAAATTTTACACTTTATGCTGTGTACACGTGTTGGGTCCAAACATCATATCCAGCTCACCAACTCTGCTTTGCAGCAGACAAAGTGAACCTGATTAAGCTGAGATGCTGCCCAAGGAGGCTGGTGCCTTCCCCATACATAGTTGGCTCCATCCCAGTGAGAAGGAGACAAAGCATGACTTTCACACAAAACTAATAACTAGTAACACTGGAGGAGACAAAATTGGATCAGACCATCCAGAGAGGGCCTAGTGTTTATGCTTACCAACAGTGAGAATAGGCTAAAAGCAGGAAGCCAGTGTCCCACTGGAGTTACAGCTGAGCCCTGGGCTGCTGACATGTGTAGGAGCATGAACAAAGCAAGGCTGGATTATGGGCCCTCTGCCAGATGCTGCAAATTCTTCAAGAAATGAGTTTCTCAGTGAAGCACAGGAATGAAAAGAGCAGAAAACTATGCAGTCAAGAACAACAAACACTATGGGGTTTAGCACCACTGTTGCTTACTTCCAGCTTTTTAATATTTGAATGCAAGACCAAAAGAATACCTGCAGATATTAAAAGGAAACACTTTCAAAATTAATGAGATCAGCTGGTTTGATATGTAAAATAGTATTAATAAGTGGAATTATTCTCTTTGCAACAGGATATTGGTTTAGGTAGTTAATTAGATTTTTGAAATATGAAAAAGGAAGAATGACTTCTGCACTTACCCAAAGTAGAATAAATAATAAGTGCCTACTGTTTGTAAACACATACTTGCAACTGTATAAATAAGGAAATGAGATTGAATTGTTAGTAATAAAAGACACAGCACTTCAGAATATAAACAAATCATCAGCCTGGCTCTTAAAAATGTTCATTAATGCAATATTACTCAATGAATTACACAATAGGAGTCTACACACACCTTTGAGAAGATGCGTGTGTCAGGTTTCATTAGCACTAGTAAAGGAAAGGTTTCAATCAATACTGCTGTAGAATTCTTCTTGAAAGAAAGGAAATTATTTGCTCAAACCTGCAACTCTTATTGCACTCTCAGTTCTAGCTTCCCAATCACCTCTGTGAAAGTTCATTCCTGTGGACATACATGCATGTAGGACCTAGAAATCTCAGAGATATAAGTAGATGTGCTGTGGGGTATAAAACAAACATTAAGGTTTAAGAAAAAATGAAGCTCACAGAAATCCCATGTCTGAATTTCTTTCCTGTAAATCAGTTTAATTCATATCTCTACCAGACAAGTGCAAGGCTTGTAAGTGAGTATACTCCAACCCAGCTAGAGTAGAGTTGTTTGTATATTGTATCTGGTTATTTGAAGTATTCATCTGACATTCTTTACACCACAGCAAGATCTGAAAATATCCTTCTCTTCCAGGATTTAAAAAAAAATAAAAATTAGAAGGCATATCCTTCTCCCCTTAAAGGGTTTGGTTTTCTCTATCCAGTCTAGTCAATTGTCTATAGTAGAAGACGGCTTGCTCCGTGAATAAATCTTATATATTACCACATTCAAATCTTTCCTTCATGTCTCAAAAAAATTACTCAGCATATATTTAATAAAGATCAGAGCACAACAGAGGGACAATCCAGACCTTGCAGCTTCGGGTGTTTTATCAAATTTCTGATGCACATGCAAATTAAACTTACCAGCATTTCTAATCCTTCTAATATGTAAAAGATGGACTTAAAACAAAAGCTAGTATCATATCAAATCAATAAGTCAAAACACAAGTTCAAATTAACCAGAAAAAAAAATCATTCCTTCTATTCTACCTTACATCCTTAATCATTACCAAAAGGAGCCTTAAAATTTTCTTTGAACTTCCAGAACAATAAAAATAATTCCCCCCTTGCAAAAATTAGCTGGTACAAGCAATGCACGCATTTTATATTGACTCCCTGCAAAAAGAAAATTTCAGCTCTAATAAATGCTTAACACCTTTGTAAACAGTTATAGGATGAGGTATAGCTGTTTGAACATCAATAGTATAATGAAACTCATATCCCAATGCAATTAATGGATAGGGCAGACTATAAGTAAGACACTACTTCAGGAAGAAATTATTATTTTTCTTTTAAATAAAGAGCCTGTTTTACAACTGTTAGTATGTTCTGTCTAGTGCTGATGTTAGAAGTCCTATTTGCAGGGTCCTGTCCCAGTTTTGATTTGGGTAATGAGGACCTCTCCTGGGAGATAACAGAATAATATATCAGACACAGGTTTTTTCATCCTTTTAAATGCCTTTTCTTTGTCACTTCAAAAGGCCTCGTAGGTCATTCAGCCACCTGGGAGGTTTTTCCTATTCCATTTGATGTATCTCTGTAATTCTACTCCATCCCTAGTTGGAGCCGCCCAGAGATGCATTTGCTATAAGTTAACTGTCAAATAAATATTTGTCTTAGGTATCAGTACACTGTCAATTCCAATTTTCTTTGAACATAGTCAGTCAGGAAATTCTTCAGTGAATGAGGACCGTATCCTTCCTTTTAAGCTCTCAATGAGTGAAAACACAATAAGCTTCAAAACAGCAGGTGAATGAACTCCTAATCTGTGTTTAATAAATCATCATGGGATATGACTGTAAAAAGGTTTGATCTCTATTGAAGATCTCATCACACTTTGTAAAGTTCTTCAGAAGTTCTTGGAGTGGTCTGAGCATATTTTAACTTAGGAGCCTATATATTCCTTTGTGTGTGAGTCCTGGTATCAATGCCCCTCTTTCTCAGCTCAGGTGGTAATTACTACAACTTGGTTTAGTTAAAAAAAGGGGAACACATTTACAGCTGAATGCTGCCAAGGTAAAAGACAGGTTCTTCTTAAAATGAATGTGTTGAAATAATTACTCGTGAACTTTGCAAAACTCCAAGGTCATTGAGATTGTACCCTGAAGATAACAAATGAGAGTACAAGAACAAACAGTGTGACACGTTTGGATTGCCCTCATTGTTACTGAGATTCTTTGTTAGTTGGAGAATTCACAGGGCTCTAACTCTAATTACTTTCTTTAATAATGTAAAGTGGATACCTGACTGATATATTTTGTTGTTTATCATTGATGGAAAGTACAATCAGATGCCCCATGCAGAGTAAAAGTTCTTGGTAGTTCAATGGGCAGCACAGTTAATTGACAGAAAGTTGGCCACATGTGAGAGTTTATGTTGTAAATCCTACTTATAAAGCGCTTGAAAAACAGAAGATGCAGCCACTATTTCTGCTCTCTCATTTATCCTAAATTACCAGATGTCTTCACACTGGACTTAGCTCTCAGCCGGTACAAGGTGGCTCAACTCAGTGAAGCTGAACAGAGCCCTGCCAACTAATATCTGGCACAGAAGGTTCAACCAGCTGGCTGGTCACTAGCAGCACTCTGGTATTCTAGTCTTCTAAGTAGTTGTCTCCACATGGGGACCTTCTGCCTAGCTCTGTACATCCTGGCACAGAAAGAGCATTGTTTCCATTCTTTGTCCACCTTGCCTATTTTTACCCATGCTAGTATTTGAAATCTCCAGAGAACAGTATTTGAAATCTCCAGAGAACAGTATTTGAAATCTCTAGAGCACAGTAGGCAAATCTACATCATTTGCTCAGTTTGGGAGTCATCTTCATGGGAATAAAATTGATTACACAGCAATGGGGTGGTTTTCCATAAGCTCACACTTACTTCACTTTAAGTCGTATAGTCTTTAGTGGCCTTCATATTGTATTGCTAAAGAATGAGGACCACTGCTGTCAGCATGACACCTTCCACGCCTGGGATGTTAATACTTTCCATGAAACACAGAGGAAGAATGTGGTTCGCAAGACTGTTTCAGGTTGAATAGAAAGCAACAGGATGGGGGCTAGTTGGCATAGCAAGTACATAGCTAATAAGATGCACAGCTTTGTCATGTGGTAGGTAACTAGTATGTTTTCTACTGGGAGGTGGGGTTGCCTCATCTTCTTCCACCCTTTGTAAAATTTCATTAAAATTGCACATTTGTTTGCATGTCTAGCAGAAGAGGACCCTTACTTTGAGACTGTATTTTATTTAATAATACTATCTTGTATCACTACTAGTCCTTCCGACACTTTAAAATAATTTGTCATCAGTTAGCTTATTTATCCATCATTTAGAAAACAGATATTCTTCCTTTTTCAACAGGGACATCATCAGTATTTCTACAAATTCTTTCTACCCACTAAAAGATAAAGTTTTATTTAAATGATGTCTCTCTAACTTTTACTACTATAATACAAATCAGTTTTAGGGCTGCAGTATTGCAAAATATTTATTTACTATGTTAGTTTTGTATGTTTGCTCTTTTTCTCCACCACGCCCATGTCAGATTTTTCTTTACCAACTAAAGAATCTTTTGTTGTTAAAATTTTTTCTTTTCTCTAAATCAAAAATTCTGTAAAACACCAAAAATATTTTTCAGGCCTTTTTTAATAACAGTTTAGCAAACATTAATGACATTGTACATACCATGTAAGCCAAATTACTGAGACAGGATAATTATTGAAATATTATGATTGACACAAGATGAAGAAAATACTTCCTTTCAGGAAGAGATCAATATTTAATATTCTTGCTTCCTTGAACAGTTATGAGTTCAGTATGGGCTTGTCCTGGTTTCAGCTGGGATAGAGTTAATTGTCTTCCAAGTAGCTGGTACAGTGCTGTGTTTTGAGTTCACCATGTGAAGAATGTTGATAACACACTGATGTTTTCAGTTGTTGCTCAGTAGTGTTTAGGCTATAGTCAAGGATTTTTCAGCTTCTCATGCCCAGCCAGCGAGAAAGCTGGAGGGGCACAAGAAGTTGGCACAGGACACAGCCAGGGCAGCTGACCCAAACTGGCCAACGGTGTATTCCATACCATGGGACGTCACATCCAGTATAGGAACTGGGGGAAGTGGGGGCGGGGAATCATCACTCAGGGACTGACTGGGTGTTGGTCGGTGGGTGATGAGCAATTGCCCTGCACATCATTTGGACATTCCAATCCTTTTATTACTACTGTTGTCATTTTATTAGTGTTATCATTATCATTATTAGTTTCTTCTTTTCTGTTCTATTAAGCAGTTCTTATCTCAACCCATGAGTTTTACTTCTTTTCCTGATTTTCTCTCCCATCCCACTGGATGGGGGGGAGTGAGTGAGTGGCTGCGTGGTGCTTAGTTGCTGGCTGGGGTTAAACCACGACAGTGCTGAAGAGCTTTACTAAAGCAGAAACCTTGGCTCACCTACATCAAGGGATGAGGCATTCTCTTCTACTCTGGCCTCCTGTTGGGAGAGCTCTTGTCTGACCCTGACTGCATTTAAGGATGAGAACCTGGGTGTGAGCAAGGCACCTTTTTCTCCCTGGAGTGGAGGAATAAAAAAGAGGGCTAGATGATGTTTAAATCAGTCCCCAAAACTAGGTGAGGGGGTGGGGGGGAACCAGATCTGCTGGCCACAGCCGCAGGACCTACACGCTCCATTGCTTAGAAACAACAAGTTACAAGCATCAAAATGTCACAGAGCTTTTTTATATGCTGTAACGAATTACAGGAACTATGGAGAAGGATGTAAAAGTGTCCTGCATAACAAAATAAGAACCTTATGTGACTGACAACAGCTCTGTAAGCTTATATCAGACTGAAGTTCCATTGCTAGTAAGATTCTTGGCCATTTCTTTTTGCCTGTTTCAGAACAACAAAGTCCTGCCCCAGATTTTACACAATAATTTAAGACTGGATGAAATCCCCAAGAGTAATAAACTATGACAGGAAAGGGCAGAGAAAGTAGGGTGATTATATGAGAAATGTGGCTTCAGAGACCTCCTTTGCAGCTAGATGACTTCCATGATGAATGTCAGACTTACAACCATATTCAGATGGACAGAATCCATGTCCAATAAAAAGCTTCAGGACAACTTTACATGCAAGAACAGACCTGACTGAAGAAATGACCACATCCTTTTAAGAATTTTTTTTCCAGTTCTAAGGTAAGATAACAATCATCTATCTTGGGCATATATTCAAATGTAATGACATGAAGAAAATTTATACCTAGATTAGCATCAATTTTTTTACCACAATTTCAAAGATTATTCCTTATGATAAATGCAACACTCAATAGAGGGCTCCAGAATAGGGGCAGGAAGTCTTACACTGCATTTGTCAGACTACCCTCCTGGAAGGAATAAATGATCTTGTGACCCTGGTCACTGTAGTGCAGAATTTCTATATTTGCATTTCTAAAATGTTTTCAGATCTAAGAACGGGTTTTCTCACTAAGGTACAAAACATAATAGCTTAATTTCTAAACACTGCTTAAACTTTGCATTAAGAATGCACCATTCATCTCATATATGATCTTACTGACTTGCACTGTACAATAATGTTCCACTTAGGATCAGTAGCTGAGATGATCTTTTGAAGGTTGACCTTCCCTTTCCTTTTTCTCTGTTTTCTTCATGACTAACTCCTGCAATCATGATTTGGCATTAGACTAGAGTGAATCAGGTCTTCAGAGGTTGAATACAAATTTCTTGGAGCAGATCTGATTTATGGATATCAGCAAAAGAAATATATAAAATAAGTAGTGTTTTTTGCATTCACTTGGTAAAAATATGATATTGCAGTGTTTAAAACCAGTTTGAGAAGAAATATGTTTTAAATACATTAGGATACTAAACAAACCACTGCAAAATGCATGAAAGTCTTATAAGCATTAGGCTATGACTTTGCTGCTTACATTACTGCAGTGAAGGGGCTATGAGCCTTTCCATTAAAAATCCTATTTTCAACACATTATAAGACTAATGTAAAAATCACACTGGACTAAAATTCAGAATAAAAGGTTTCAGCCTGGAAATATGTAATTTAATTTGTATTGGTTTTTATAACAGTTATCTTAGTTTAATTTGTATTTGTAAATGCAGAACAGAAAGAAATAAGTTCTTAAGGCATTTTGCACAGGTAGAAAGCACAAAAGTAACCCTACTTTTAAATATGCATTTAAATATGATTGATACTAGCAATGCCTAATTTTGCATATCCAAGCTGCATGTGTAAAAAAATTTTTTTGAAAGGAACAGGCCAAATTTGATTACTTTAGCACTCAGCATTGCCTTACCTTATAAGCATGCTCCCTTCATGTTTAAATTAGGACTAATGTATATATATTCATGTCAGTGATAATATAGTATTTTAGAATAATTATTCAATTAATACACAGCAGTAAGCTGCCTTCTAAAGGATCTAATCAGGGTTTCTAAAGTGTGTATCAAGGTTTCTTAATGACCTGATTTACATCACAATTTTATGGTAAATTTTGAAGTCCTGCCCTTGACTTATTTCACATAGTTTACTTTTCAGAGTACAGAAGTAATGTAATGATCTCATTTGTGATCCATCAAGTTCACATTTGATAAATTAAGATTTCAAAACAAAGCTCATGTTCCGGAGCACTTTCTGGGTACAAACCGAATGGATTACTTTCACTGCTAATACAAACATGAAATCCATAACAGAAAAAAAGTGCTTTGTCTTCAATGACTGAAACACTTTATATCTTGAGCTTGGGGAGCAAATTTAAAAATTTAAATAATGAGGGATAAATAGTTTACCATAGTTGGGTTTTTTTTAAGGACTAAGAGCATAAGGGAACAAAAAATGTTGGCAAGATCAATTCAGTATCTCCAGAGAACATTTTCTTCAGAGAAAGGTACGCTAATCCCAGAAGGCCAATTGGTAAAGTTTCTTCCTAAAACATAGAAAGAAAATTACTTGTTTCTATCATGAAATCAGGTATCTTTCTTTTCATTTTCTGTATTTAACCTTTTTAATACAACACTATATATTCCTTACACTCTTATTCCACTTATATCCCTTTTAAACTGTGCCAAGATCTTGACCTTAAAAATATTTAGAAGTAAGTTTTGCAAGTGAACTGTGCAGCTTTTTAAAAAATCCTTTTATCAGTTGTAAGTGCAATTCCCTTCAAAAATCCTTGAATGTATCTTTATTCTTGTAATAAGAATGCACAATGAGAAGTCTTACTGTTCTCTCATTATGTTTCATTCGTCTCTTCTCCATATGTTCATACTCTCCTGCTTTAAATTACATTAGTTAAATGTATTAAAACATTCACCCTTCCATTCTTAGTGAGTTTACAGGTGTAATTACAATTAATCCCTTTAGATGTTGTCTCAGACACGCTACAGAATATTGACCAAATTCTTGACTATCAAATATAATCGAAGTATTATTAAAAGTTCATTAAATTTCTAAAGTGGCAATTATGGATGTGGAGTGTTCTTTTAACAATGAAAATAGAACTTGTTAGGAGTTCCTTGTCAGCTCTCTTGTTAATGTCTTAAGTGCTGTATCTGAACACAAACTACCATAGAAGTTGCCCAACATAAACTTCATACTTTAATTTGAAGTTTTTCATATTTGACATCCTCTTCTCTCTTACCCATTGCCATAGACTACCATTTACTGTGGTAATTTTCATAATGAGGAAGGAAAAAGAAAAAGGGAAACATAACGTAACAAGTGCATAGCTTGATTTAGATGCTTTTTTTAGTTTTAAAAAACATGATGCTTCTGCCACTGCTTCTGCAATTGCAACCAGCTTGTTCACTAGCATTTTGTACATTTTCGCTGTCTGTTCAAATGTATCCATTTTGATAATTAGAGATCCAATCAAACACTGTAGAAAGCCTTTGGTATCTTGATTACCTGAGCTCTATTTCATTCTAGTTTTCAAGCAAAACATTCTGTACATCTAATTAGTTTCATGTTTCTAATTGTCATGATTACCCCATGCACTTTTATATGCTAAGCTGTAACCAGCACCATTTTTATGTTGTAAGCATTTTTCAAAATAATTAATTCTGTCAGATATGAGATGAGATGTCTTATTATGTCTCCACATAAATTGAGCTTTGAAAGGAAATAATACAGTATTCTTTGTTCCTATCTCAGTTAACACCAGCTTTTCTTTTGCATACTTACAATATCCCAAAAGGATTAAAATTCTTTATTCTCTGGCTAAATTTCTGCCTTCATCTTTGTACACCAATAATCCTTCCAGAGTAGACTCCAATAAAACACATCTGTTACATTTATATTCCGACATTAGTCCAACTCTGTGCTCTGAACCATTGTGTTTTGATGCATGCACTATTAAGCAACTTCTGTGTTTTCCAATAAAGGAAGCTATATATCACTGAATGATTAAGTAAGCCATTTATAAGTGGCATTAATATCAGCATTAGTACTTTGTCCTAGGGCCTGTATTGACCTTGTACCTTGGTTAAATTCTTCCTCTGCTGAACTAACTGATGCACATTGGTTTGATGCACATAGTTTTCACAATAAACAAAACACTGGCAAACTATACCCAGAAAATACTGTGATGTTTCAGGGAGTTGTAAGCAGGGATGTGGAAGGTTGAAGAATAGGGTATACACTTGAAAAACAACACAGAAGCCAAACGTTATTATTTTTCTTTAACAAGCAGTATATTTTGTGTCTTTCATCAAAACATACAACTATTTCTGGACATAACTTTCAAGCTTCTTAAATAGGGAGTTTTATTATTATTTATGTTACAGGACTGACACCACTTTTTCTTGCTGATTGAACCACAAGTTCTTCTATCAAATATATTGGTCCCTCCTGTGAGAAAATATGTGAATGCGTTTATGGATTCTATCATAGCTTTTAAATGTATATGCTAGAAAAAATTCAGAGTGTATGCTCCATGGTGGAGTGGTTGCACCTTGGAGGTGGGTAGCTTTGGGGATGGAGGTGTGTTTTGGTATTATAATGATATTATAATGAGAAAAGTTCACCCAAAGGACATGGTGTTACATATCAGTACCCCAGAACTGGGCGCATGTGAAATAAATCAGAAGTAGGACATTAAGTCGACAGAACTCCCATTATTTCACCTCCTTGCTTCAGTGGATTCAATGCAGGAACCAACTATTCTTGTTCCTATCGTTCCAGTTCCCTATCCCTGCAATCACAGAGCCTGGCTGCGGTGTCTCCACTCCCCTCCACCTTCCGTGTTACTTTTCAGAGTCAACATACCATCCTCTCCTGGTGTTGCTAAGACCTAATGTTGCAGGTTATGTTGCTTAGGGAACTACCATGGAACCAATTCTTTACATGTCCACTGCATTCCACCGTGGAGGTTCACCTTCTTTTGGGGGGGGGGGTGTCATATTGATAAGTCACCTCTAGCAGTCATTCCACCGGCAGGTGGTTAGCCATTTTGAGGAAAGCAGTGGTCTGTCATGCATAATTATTATTTGGGTAGACAAATGCCATAACTCCAAACACACCTCCAAACACACCTCCTTCCTTCTTCTTGCTGTCCAGCTTTTATTGATGAGTATGACGTCATATGGTATGGGATTTCCCTTTGGTAAGATGGGGTCTGCTGTCTTGGCTGTGCCCCTCCCAGCCTTTTGCTTACCCCCAGACTGTTTGCTGGTAAGACAGCGTGGAAACAAAAAAGACCTTGACACTGTGCAAGTATTGTTCAGCAATAACTAAAATATCCCTCTCTTAGCAGCACTGTTTTGGTCACAAATCAAAAAAATTGCACCTTATGACCTACTATGTAGAAAATTAACCCTATCCCAGCCAAAACCAGTATGATGAGTATCATAAGAAATCAAAACAAATCAAAAATGCAGCTACTTATAGTGCTCTGCTATTTGCCTTTGTCAGATGCTGAAATAAAATTACATTTAAAGACTGATCATTCTATAGATGCAGGGAAGGTGATTATAAGCTTTTTCTGTGGATATCAGTCTGAACTCAGAACTGCAGATAAAGCCATGGGTCTTATTATAATCAAAGAAAATTATATTCCAACAAGTCAAGGTTGAATTTTGCTGCAATTAGTGTACATATAGGACCTTAATAAGGCTAGGCACTTTACATATGAATAACGACTCAGTGGATGACCCACAGGACTTATAACTGAATTGTAGACCTTGCACAGTGAAAGAGGGCAGCAAACAGTTAGACAGAGAATAATAATAAACTTTAAAAGTTCTTTGCATTCATTAGGACAAAATCATTATGGTGATATTTCCTTCCTCATCATCTGCCTTTCTTTAGATTTGAGTATATTACTGGTATTTGTGTGTCTGTTTTTGAGACAGAAAGTAGTTTTTTTAACAAAACAGAACAGTTTTCCTCAGTGTCTTTTATTGCTCCAGAAATTGCACTGGCTGACCAAAAGGCCCAGAGTTAATTTTTTAAACTGAAACTTATTTCATTAGCATAATTCCAGGGTAAAGTTTTCAAATGAAAATCGTTCAATTTGGACTTGTCCCTTCACAATAAAATCTCTGCACAGGGAAAGCTCTCAATCACAATCCACTCTGATCATAGCCTGTCTAGGGAGAGTCATAATTTGATCAATCAGAGAAAATGAACACACTTGAACCAGTACCCTACTGGTAAATGATATTTGGAACCTGCTAAAACCAGAAGTCATGAATGTAAATTGTTCCACCATCGGCCATTTGTCAGCCGTGTTACTTCCTGCATGTTCTGCAGACCCACGCTAAGGTGACAAAAGCAGCTGAAAATACTTGTCATTATTTTTTCTATATTAATTCTAACAACCATCTTTGTACTAACTCAGTGTTCAGCATTCAGACATGATTCAAAGGGGGAAGAAGGATGTCAAAGTATAGGGTGGCTGCATTGTCATTTCAAAATGAAACTTTTTCTATCTTGTGCCCAAGTTGTTTTTATCCCAGATAAGTTATACTGTTGTCACCGATACCACAAGAATAATCTCCATCCTGTTATCTGAAGTATTTATCCCACATGAACACAAACCAACAATTAATAAGCCTAATAATTATTTGTGAAGATGTGTACTACTTAATCGTATTCCAAGTAATATAAGTGTAAATGTAAAAGGAGAGACTATGCCATATCTCAAGTTATTTAGCTGTGTGATGGGCAGGAATGATGATACTGTCCAGGAACAGCTGGTTTCCTAGGGCAACAAAACTGTCAGGCTGCAAAATGTTTGCTGGCTGCTTGTATGCCTATATAGATGCCAGGCTGCAGAGATGTTTTCTTGTTTGCCTATGTCATTAGAGCTCTTAGGGCCAGATGAGGTAATAACTAAGCCTGCTTTTATTTATAATGACCTTCTCTTTAATGGTCAAAACCAACAGCTTTTATACCACTAATGTCCTTTCTCTACTCGATTAGGTTCATTCTCTATGAAATACTTGTTGCTGGATGATGGTGTGTGGCTTACAAACATGCCTATGATTAGTGCAGCCATTTGTGAAAATGCCACCTTTAACTGCACTGCAGTGGAGTTTGCTGCAAGTCCCACAGACCTCAGATGATGCTGGGGCACCACCAGCTCAAACTCCCGCAGGGGCTGCTCCCACACAGAGAGACAATCATCTGCAGCATTTCTCCCTCTACTGCCATCTGCCCCAGAGGAGAAACAGATCCAGAATCTGCATTCGGCACACATTTAAAAGGGTCCTGAAATGCAAACATAAAACACACACCAGGGTGTTCTCAGTTATCAAATCCAAACAGATGAAAGTCTTAAACTCTATAAAAGACTACAGCTATATCAGGGGTAAGTTTTAAGTATTAGAAAGCTATGAGAATGTTCTCATAGTGTGAAAAATATCTTCCCTGGTCACATTCAGATATCTTCATCTGTATCCTTGTTTTCTGATCTCATGGTCAATCCACTTTGGCCTGTATAAATATGTCAGATCAGTTTTGAGCTGTAAATGCTATTTCTCCAGAATGCTAAAGAACTCTTTTTCCAGAGCTGTCATGATTAAAGACTACTTGTTACAGCATTCTGATATTGTAAAAAGCTATTATCTAACATAAGCAGAAGAATTATTCTGGTCAGTGCTATTTTCACATACACCAGCTCTATTCTGGACAGGTTTTCAACCTCAGAAGATTTACTTACTGTGATGCAGTTTACGTACATATACATACACTGTAGAAAAAGAGAGATAAGAGTGAAATCTAAATAAAAGAATCATGAACAAACTCTTCTATGCTTTAGAAAAAAAAGTCACTTTTATATGAAGACAAAACTTTGGTCATAGTCACTTTCTATAAAAACTCAGCTGTAAATATATGTACATATATGTTTACAATGTAAACATACACTGTTGATGAATAGTACAAAATAACAGAGAGTACACTTTTATCTAAAACCCAAAACATGGAAATTATTAGTCCACTTTTGATGCTAACATGGTGTTTCCAAAATGTAGCAACCCTGCTGCTGAATCACAAGATGCAGCATTATGAAAAGAAAATGAGTCACTAGTCTTTAAAAGCTTTATATTTCAATTCTTTTTAAAGGAAAAGCAGCAGTAAAAGAAAGAAAGCACATCATCTGCTTGAAATCAGAGCCTTCTTACAATACCCTAAGGCTATACTTTGCTTCCAATTAATATTTGCCCTCTTGGAATCATATACAAATATTTTTTATGTTCTTCATGCATAGCAAATCTGTCTAATGGTTTTCTTACGATGTTCTAGCCCAGATGAAAGTACTTAATTGCTGTTACATTAACTTCACAAGTCTATCATTTTTGACTAGCGGTTGGCTGTTTCTTAAGCTGTACTATCACATACAAAGTGGAAAATGCAAGCAATCTAGTAAAAAATGAGATTGTTAAGAGAATGCTCCTTTTTAAGCTCTTTATTATATGCTAGTAAAATTACTAGAGAAAGAAAAATGCAATGCAGCATGACATGAATTTGCAGATATCATTTTATGGAGGACCAAAAAAAAGAAAATACATTTATAGCCAAAATTGTATTTGCTTTAGTTATACCCTTGTATATTCCTGGCTGTATACTTTCTTGTTGTTTTTTCTTTGGAAATGTGTAAAAACAGTAGGAGAAAATGCATGCATAAAGTATATGTAAAGGATGAACCAGAATACGAAGCCTACCCTTGATGGTCCCTGTTCTTACGGCAGAACTCTAAAAACTCATCATCTCTAGAAATCAAAGAAGTCTTCCAACTCACCTGCAGGAAATAAAATCAGGTTTCTGTCACTGAAATTAAAGTACATGAAATGTTCATACACTGGAAAACCATGGAAATATTCACAAACAACAAACTTGGAATAGAGGGAGAAGTTTTATTGCCCTGGTAAAGCTACTAAAACAACAAAAAGGAAGCAAGTAGCTCCAGTGTTTCCTGTTACTTTAACTCCACTTACATATAAAACCAACATGTTTTCTCAATAATTCAGTGTTCACTGAGCTCCAGAGATGAAACATAAGACATGGAAGTCAGGACATTTCCAAACTATCTTATACTACCAACACTTGAACCCAAATGTCCTGCAACCTCATTAATTATTCTAAAGGTAGGGCTATGCTGGAGATTTCAGAAAGCATTTTTAACACTTTGTTTACATCAAGAATGAAGATGAGAAAGAGGGAGAAGTTAAAACTGTGCAAAAAAAGTTGCACAGAAAAGCTATTCTAGTTCAGCTTCATATTTAAGTGGTGAATGGGCTTTGTGTTAGTACTCTATTTAGGAATATATACATCACTGTATCTCAGTTCATCAATACAATGGAAATAATTAACTCTGTTACTGAAGAAACTAAAATCTTGTTCTACACACTCAAAGTACCTAACTGTTGCTCAGAAACTGCAGAATACAGTATACTGTTATTATTTTTACTGTTAAGAATTTCGTTCATTCAACCCACCAACAAAGTCCAGCATATTCAAAATTTTAATGAATTATCTAAAATACAATCATTTCCTTCAGTATATCAAAAGACACACTATAAACTCCCTTGACTTAGTACATTGCTTCTTTTTCAAGTTCAGCACCAGTATTTTGTAGGATTATCTTAAACATTTCTAATTAATTAGATAAAAATGGTTTTTAAATCACACTATATTAAGTGTCATTTTGGCACGTAACAAGCGTGGTTTTTCATCTTTAGGAAGAAAAGTCAAAAAGGTGTTTTTCACTGGTGGGGGGCAGGGGGAGAGAGAGAGTTTGATCTTCAGCAAGAAATGTACAACAACAAATTATTTAATAAAATAGCTGTTTAATAAGATAAAATAAAAAGAGTAATATAAATAATGAGTAAATCTTTTGTCCCTTCAGATACTGGTAACCCCACTTTCCTACAGCTGCTGGATGGATTTTCCTATGCCATGCTGCACACGTCACTGCCATGGAGAGAGGTTGACTGTGGTATGGACCACTGACTCTTCAATGTGCAATGGTCTTCTGGTTAGGATCATTACATTCCACCCCTTGATATACACACAGTTTACCTTTCCCAAAGATCTTGTAAGCTACAGGTTATGTTAATAACACACAGGTTTCTCAAGCCCTAAGGACAAGGACAAATGGAGCATATAACACCTCATGTACAATGTCTTCTGCAAGGCTCCCAGTACAGAAGGTTTTCCAGAAGTCAAAATATAAAACAACTCATCATTCCTAAAAAAGTGAATCCAGCACCAAACTCATCAGTTTAAGTATCTGCTACTTGATGTTTTTTGTTCAGGGACTGGGAGTCATAACCTACATAGAAATATTCTAAGTAATATTTTTAATTCTATGTATAACTACTGAAGCTCTATTGGATACTGAGATTTCATTTTCTTAAGTACATGAATGCAGGCAAAGAATACACTAAATTAAAACTCATTGGTTCATGTGTATAGTTGTATCCTGGAATCACACAACCCTTCTCAAATATTCTGTACTGACTACAGAGGATATAAGCATTTTGATTATGAGTAATAATACTTCTGTTCACAAGTTTAGCTTCTGAAATGTCTAAGTGCTTCAAGCAGAAAAAAGTAGAAGTAATCCTGTTCAAAATTTCACATCTTTCAAGTCTATAAATTCTTGTTTCTTGACAGACATGAAAAGAAGTGAAATCTTCCATTCGTTTCAATAACTTGAATTTCATCTTTGACCTGCAGCTGAAATCAGGGGAAAACAGAGAAAAGGAAAAGGGAAAAAAATAGAGGCTTACAGGATTGTAAAGGTTATCTAATTTTTTTCTTTTATTTTTAAAATAAAAACTTGCTAAGTAATCTTAAACACAGTCTTCCATCACTACTAAGTATGTCAGAATTATTCACACTTCACATAATTTATATTTAAAAATTCATAATGCTGAAAGTTAGTAAACTGCAACTAAGCACTAGATGTGTGTGCTAGTTTTGGCCAGGATAGAGTTAATTTTCTTCACAGTAGCTGGCATGGGGCTGTGGTTTGGATTTGTGATGAAAACAGTGTTGATAACACAGAGATGTTTTTGTTCTCGCTGAGCAGTGCTTACACAGACTCAAGGCCTTTTCTGCTTCTCACCCCACCCCACCAGTGAGTAGGCTGGGGGTGCACAAGAAATCGGGAGGGGACACAGCAGGGACAGCTGACCCCAACTGACCAAAGGGATATTCCAGACCATGTGATGACATGGTCTGTGTATAAAGGTAGGGGAAGAAGAAGGAAGGCAGGGGGGGGGGGGGGGGGGGGGGAGGGGGGGGGGGTGGCGCGTGTTCGGAGTGATGGCATTTGTTTTCCCAGGTAACCATCACACATGTTGGAGCCCTGCTTTCCTGGAGATGGCTGAACACCTGCCTGCTGATGGAAAGTGGTGAATGCATTCCGAGTTTTGCTTTGTTTGCGTGCATGCCTTTTGCTTTATCTATTAAACTGTCTTTATCTCAACCCACAAGTCTTCTCACTTTTACCCTTCTGATTCTCTCCCCCACCCCACTGTGAGGGAGGCAAGTAAGCAGCTGTGTGGTGCTTAGTTGCCAGATGGGGTTAAACCATGACAATATGAGAGTCTGAAAATTTTTGTGTGCTATTGTTTAGAACAACCATGTTCAAATGTCTCATCTCAACTAACATGAGGGATTCAAATCACATATGTACTTGAGATCAATGCTATCTAAAAGTATTGTTCAGCTCCTGCTTCTGAAGCTTTTCGCAGTTTTAAAAATATTGTAAATATATTATTGTCTGAGTAAAGAAATCTATGTTAGTATAACTCATATGATTAACAAAAAAAGAAGACAGAAGTTATTACCTAAAGTTGGAGTCCAAAGGACAGAGTTGTGCTGAGAATCCTATGCTCCTTTAAAGAAAGCAAAGTATCCCTTCCTGAAATAAATTAATACAGTAACAGGGAAAGCTCTCAAGACTGTTCTGGGGAATCAGCACACTTGGGTGCCCCTCTGAAATGCCTCTACACTAATGCACAAAGCATGGGAAACAAACAGCAGGAGTCAGAAGTCTGTGTGCAGTTACAGGGCTGTGACCTCCTTAGGATTGCAGAGATATGATGGGACAGCTCATATGACTGGAGTGCTGCAATGGATGGTTAGAGGCTCTTTAGGAAGCACACGCTGCAAAGAAGAAGAGGGTGTATTACAGTTCATGTGAGAGAGCAGTGGAAGGCATGGAGGTGCATGGAGTGCATCCCATTCTTGGGACTGTTCAGGAGCACACAGTTCAAGCAGGCAGGCAGGCAGACCAACACATGTGCTGTTGTGGTGGGTACTTGCTACAGAGGTCCTGATCAGGAAGAAGATGAGGCCATCCTCAAACACCTGGAAGAAGCTTCACATTCACAGGCCCTGGTTTACATGCAGGACTTTAACCATCCTGATATTTGCTGGAAAGACAACACAGCAGGGCACAAACAATCTAGGACATTTCTGAAGTGCACCGAGAACAACTTCCTGGCACAGGTGATCAAGCCAACAATGAAAAGTAGACCTCATACTTATAAACAAGGAAAAACTGTCTGTGGATGTGCAAGTTGAAAGCAGCCTTGGCTGTAGTGACCATGAGATGGTGGAGTTCAGGATCCTGAAAGGAGGGAGCAGGGCAAAAAGCAGGATCACATCCTGAATTTCAGGAAAGTAGACTTTAACTTCTTCAGAGATCTGCTTGGAAGAATCCCATGGGATATGGCTCTAGAGACAAAAGTCTTGGAAAGCTGGTTGATAACCTCCTTCAAGCTCAAAAAAGGTCCAACCCAACAAGCAGGAAATCAAGCAGAGGTAGCAGGAGGCCTGCATGGAGGAGCAAGGAGCTCCTGATTGAATTCAGATATAAAAAGGAAGTGTACAAGAGGTGGAAGAAGGGACAGATGACAAAGAAGTATAGAGATTCTGTTCAGTCATGCAGGGGTAGGGTTAGGAACACCAAAGTCCACCTGCAGTTGAATCTGGCAAGAGCTGTCAAAGGCAACAAGAAAGGATACTACAAGTACATGAACAGGAAGGAAGACTGGGGAAAACCTGGGCCCATTGCTGAGTGGGGTTGGGGACCTGGTTACAAAGCACATGGAAAAAGCCAGGGTTCCCAGTGCTTCCTTTGGCTCACTCTTTACCAGCAAGATTGGCCTTCATGTACGCATAGGCCCTGAGACCAGAGGGAAAATCTGGAGGAAGAAAGCCTTACCCTCAGTGGAGGAGGACCAGGTTAGGGAACACTTAAACAACATCTACAAGTGCATGGGCCTCATGGGATGCCTCCACAAGTGCTGAGGGAGCTGGCTGACATCACTGTGAGGCCACACCCAATTATGTTTGAAAGGTCATGTCAATTGGAAAAGGTTTCTAAAGGCTGGAAAGAGAGCAAATGTCACTCTTGTCTTCAAGAAGGGCAAGAAGGAAGGTCTGAGGAACAATAGATGAGCCTCACACCAATCTCTAGGAAGGTGATGGAGCAACTAATCCTGGAAACCTTTTTCAAATACATGAAAAACAAGAAAATGTTTGGCATAGTCAACATGGATTTATAAGGAGGAAACCATGTTTAACCAAATATACAGACTTCTACAATGAGGTGTAGATCTTGGTGGATGAGGGTAGAAAGGATGTTACTTACCTCAACTGTAGGAAGGCTTTTGACACTCTCCTGTAACATCCTTATAGATAAGCTGACAAAGTAAAGGTTACACAAATGGTTGGACAGGTGGATCGAAGACTGGCTGAACAGCCAGGCCCAGAGAGTTCCATCAGCAGCAGAAAGTCCAGTTGCAGGTACGTCATTAATTGTGTACCCCAGGGGTCAATACCTGGGCCAATACTGTCTAACCTCATCACTAATGACCTGGGTGTTGAGACAACATGCACCCTTGGCAAGTTCATATGTGACAAAAACTGGAAAGGGTGGCTGATACAGCAGAGCATTGTGCTGCCATTCAGAGGTAGCTGGGCAGGCTGAAGAATTGGGCAGAGAGGAATCTCAGTTAGTTTAACAAAGGGAAATGCAAAGTCTTGCACCTGAGGCGAATAATCCCAGGCACCAGTACATGCTGGGGACGAACCAGTTGGAAAGCAGCTTTGCTTTCCTTTATTTTGTAGAGAAGGACCTGGGTGTCCGAGTGAGCAACAAGCTGATTATGAGCCAGCCACGCACCCTCAGCAAAGGCAGACAACAGCCTCCTAGGCTGCATTAGCAAAAGTGCTGCCAGCAGGTCGAGGGAGGTGATCCTTCCCCTCTGTTCAGCACTGTTGAGGCCACACGCACAGTACTGTGTCCAGTTCTGAGCTTCCCACTACAAGCGAGGTATGGACATGCTGCTGAGTGTCCAATGAAAGGCCACAAAGATCATTAAGGGACTGGAGCATTTGCCATATGTCGGCAGGCTGACAGTCTTGGCACTGTTCAGCCTGAAGAGCAGCCTGACTGGGGGAATTTTGTCCATGTGTATGAAAACCTGATAAGAGGGAATGAAGAAGAGGTAGCTAGACTCTTCTCAGTGGTGCCCACTGTCAGGACAAGATGACACATATTTTAAAAAAGGAAGTTCCATCTAAACACAAGAAAACACTTTTTATCCTGAGCGTGGTCTAACAATGGAACAGGTTGCTGAGACAGGTTGTGAAGTCGGCAACCTGCTCCAACTGACCCTGCTTGAGAAGGGGAATTGGAATAAAGGATCTCAAGTGATCCCTGCCAACCTCAGCTGTTCTGTAATCAGACCTCTTTTCTGGCTTATCTTTTAGGATGTTAATATATTACTGAAAGTACACAAATTCCAGAAAATTAATAATTTGTTCAGTTGTCTCAACTAAAATGTATAAGAAATAAAAAAAATAAACAGTGGATTTCCAAATTCCTAAGAATGCAGGAATACAGTAAAATAATACAGTGCAAATATTCTCAAGTTAAAATGCAAACTTTGATGCTTGAGAAAAACTATGTATTAAAAAGAGTATTCTATGATAAGTGGCTTATAAAAAAAAAAATTATTTAGTATTCATTCCAATAAAACTAATTACAATTAATTTATTTGCTGTGCCTACCAATGTAACAAACACATGATTTAGCATAAGTTAATAAATATGTAAATTAAAAGTTACCAAAGCAGGGGGAAAAAAAAAATCAGATGTTAACAGCACTCCATTTCCTTTGGTATTTTGTAAATACTTTAACTTTTGTGGTTTGGAAACTTCATCACCTTCCCCTTCCATGGTGACTTGTCTTTGTTTGCTGCTCTCATTAGTACATCCAGACATATGCACACTGGGACTGTATACCAAAACAATACATCTATACAGCTAGAAATGGAAAAAATCTTACAGAAAAGGAATTCCATTGTCCTCCCTCTGTGCATTACAGAAATATCTTTATTTGAACAACTGATCTGTCATAACAAATCAAAATCTTACCAGGTCTTTTGTTACATAAACTTAACCATTCTTACAAATATCAAAATCTAGCTTCACTGTTGGACTTGCAGCTAGATTAATGATCATGGTTATTCACAGCCACTGTATTCTGGAAAAAATACTGGTGATGTTTTAAAGATAAGAAAAAAATCTCACTACTTTTATAAACAGGATTTTTATCATTCTGAGAAAAATAATCATGTAAAAAGAAGTGAGGAAACAGAGATACTGTCTCAATGCAGGAACTTTGAAGCAATTAGCAATAATTGAAAAGAGGTTCCCTAGGCTTACAGATAAAGGTTGTATAAGGTGAACTCTAAAAATAAAAGTATGGAAAACACTCCAGTGTGAGAACAGTTTCAGGGAGCCCCAAAATTACTCAGAAAAATTATTCAAGAAAAAGGTTAAATCAGATGTGTAGCA
The DNA here is from genome assembly GCF_929443795.1 of Astur gentilis. Classification (NCBI taxonomy): domain Eukaryota; kingdom Metazoa; phylum Chordata; class Aves; order Accipitriformes; family Accipitridae; genus Astur; species Astur gentilis. The sequence goes on from NC_064919.1 coordinate 41,738,467, forward strand.
TAGTGAAAAGTTGTGAAGTTAAAGGTATTTGTCCAACATTTACTCTACTACAGTTGTGTGCATACATGCATGCTAGCACAGAAAGACCTATTAAGAAGCCCATTTCTATTTTTAGAAAATTTCTTTACCATTATTTGTATTGTTTGACAGAACACAGAGTGGAAAACATTCTTCCTCTTTCATGTTGGCCACAAGATCTATCACTTGATGCTAACAATGATGCAATAGAAATTATTAGATTATATTACAGACCTTATTTTCCATGTCCATCTCTCTCTTGTGAGCTTTTTGAACTCAATTCAAATATAGATTTCAAAGAAATTCCATCCACCCTTAAAGTAAGCAATACTGGGCCACTCCTAAAAATTGTCTCAGCTTTTCCTTTTAGCTAAAAAGTCCTCAAAGCACTCCATTACCTCAGAGTGTGCACACGTTACCCACATGCTCAACTCTAAAAATACTTAAAATTTAGCACAGACCTAAGAGAAAGGCCTTGGATTTGGTATGCAACATTGAAGCATCAGGCATTCCTGACAGCTTGAAAATGTTACCTTTTCTCGCACTGGGTTAGGATTCTCCATCTGCAAAAATCAAAACCTACCAGTTTTACTTTCAAAGGAGAACTGGGAAGATGAGTTCATTAATGTCTGTTAAGCAATCAGAGACTATGCTGATAAGCGCCTTGGAAATAAAAAAAAATAAAAAATTAAAAAAATAAAAAAAAAAACCCAAGAAAAAACAAGGGAATTAATGATTTCAGGATCCAAATGATGTGCAACAAATAAGTAAAGCCACATAGTGAATAATGGTGATCAAAGTAAATATTGAACATCTTTCTCACGATGCAGGAGTTTAGCAGAAGATATAGTATCTGACCATGTAATTAAGAATCCAAGATCATTCTACTGTTGTTATAGAAGTTGTTGGCTAACATCTTCTTATTGGTAAGTACTTGGTTTTGCAATATTAATAGCCTTACTTTTTCAAGCGTGCCTTTTGCAAATGGAAGTGTAAATATTAGAAGCTGGGTTACCTTATGTGCTACCTTTTAGTCAACATGTTCTCTTACAGTGCTCATCCACAGAGAGCTGAGTCTTTATTTCAAACTGAAGTAGATTCTGCTTCAAGGTCTAGAAAACCTGGGTCTCTGCTCATCCAAAATAGCAGCCATTTTATAAGCATTGCATGTATACATTCGACAACCTGCTTCTCTAGCAGGTTTCCCCTATATCGATAATGCAAGCAGTAAACCTAGCAAACACCTGAAAGATGATTTGTTAATTATCAATAGCTAGTCACAGCCTGGCACAGAGAATGGGTGACAGAATCATGCACCCTTGCAGTGTGTGGGGAAAGACTGTGCCTCAGCATGACTATTTCACATTACTAAGGCATTATAAGAGGAAGAAAAAACCAGAAACATAATGACATACAGCATCAGACTGAGTCTCTAGTCTTTAATGAATTTCTATTTTTGGTGTATAATTTCTAAAGTTTCATTCTGTCTTTGTTTGAGGACTCATAGCTATGATTACATCTGGCACAAAGAAACTTTATTCCTTTGATATTCCTCTTTAATTATATGTCCTATGATTGCCAGTGAAATCATTATATAAACCAAAAGGAAGCTTCACTGCATCTCATTGTATTGAACACATGGTTGTGTTATTGGATCATTACTGCAGTATATGTTTAACTTATGATCACTGCTTATTCAACAATGAGATTAGACCACTACGTGATCTTGCATTGATTTACTATTAAAGGCAGACTGCTTTGAAGGACTAGATGACAGCAAATTTTAATTCTAATCATACGACTAACAAAACTGTCCACAAAAAAACCTGTTTTCTATACCTTACTCTTAAATTTTATTTTTCCAGTTCTATTAAAATATGTATTTTATGTAGTATATTATAACAAGTATATTTCATAAAATTCAAATTTCACAAACTTCATTAAATGATCTAGCAGTGACTAACAAAGCCAATAAAGTCCAATGAAACTATTTTAATTACATGCTTTCCACTATGCTGTCTGTGTCAAATTCCAGAGACTCAGAAATTACAAACAGCAATGGATTTTTTGACAGATTGTTGACAAAGAAGACGTAATTGTGTTTGCCCTTGAATTTGCTAGGGGCTGATCAATGCAACAAATTAAGGACTCTTGAAAGGAAGGATCTTGTCTTCACTAATTAAATATAATGCCATAGCGTTATCAGTATCCCATTCCATGATTGCTTAGTCAAGTCAGCTTTCAGACAGACCCTTTCTAACACAAAGGTGTGTTAAAAAGGATTTACCAGGTTTGCATGTGCCCAGTTTCCTAAGGAAAGTGAATTTACTTTCTATTAACTTTTGAATGCTGACTCTTTTTCATCAGAGAAGTAATTCTGGAAATGAACATACACAACACACAGACACAGGATTATTCTAACAGCCAGTTAGGACAAAAAGTTACAGTCAGAAAAACCAGACACGCCAGACACTTGCTTGTATATTTCAAAACAGATCTAGCTGAGAAGAAGGAAAGGGAGACCGGGGGCACGGATACACCAACAAAAGAAAAAGAAAGCATAGCACTCTATCTCTATGTTTCCTGTTGAAGCAGCTCTAGTCCTTAAAATATTAAATATTCAGATGGCTAGACAGACCAAGTCTATATTGTAACATAAACAACAGGCCACTTAGCAAGTGTTTGGGAAGTCTGATTAATCATCTAAACCAGAGACTCTCAAGATGTGAATGTTTGGTTCATATTTCTGTATTGACTTCCCTTGAACCAAATCTCTCCTCACATGGAATTCCGTCCTATGAAAAACCTTCCCGCCTAAATGTTTCTCAAAACATTTGGCATAGTCCCAAGGGAAAAAAAAAAAAAAAGAAAAAAAAAAGCCCCACAAAAATCCCAACAGAATATAACTAAGTGGCATTTTCCTACCAAAAACAGAAGTGATGAAAATTTACAATCAATGATCATAGAGACCAGTTGAAACAACAGAAATTAAATATAAGGTACCATGTAGATGGAAATTATTAATCCATCAGGTATTGCAAGCAAGGCAAGGGGTACCATTTATCACTACAGTGACAGGCCACCTGACATGACTTCAGACTAACACTAACACAGCACCAAGGCAACTAGAGTGCATCACTGAAGTTCTTTCTACACAGCATTGTAGGCCAAAATCATCAAGGCCATGAAAACAGGAAGTGAGTGATGCTTTTATTATCCCCAGAGTTCTCTGATAGAAGCTGTTATGGGTTTGTGTGGCATGTTTTTTGGTAACAAGGGAGGGGCCACAGGGGTGGCTTCTGTGAGAAGCTGCTGGAAGCTTCCCCGGCTCCAAGTCAGACCCACCACTGGCCAAGGCCGAGCCCATCAGCAACTGTAGTAGTGCCTCTGGGACAACAAATTTAAGAAGGGGAACCTGCAGTGGGGGAGGAGATGGGAATGTGAGAGGAACCCCTCTGCAGATACCGAGGTCAGTGCAGAAGGAGGGGGAGGAGGTGCTCTGGAGGAGGTTGATGCCCCTGCAGCCCTTGGTGAGACGGCAGGCTGCCCTCCCCCAGCCCATGGAGGGGAGTGGAGACCCCTGAAGATGGCCGTGACTCCATGAGAAAGCCAGCGCTGGAGCAGTTTGTGGCTGAAGATTGGCCTGCAGAAAGGACCCACACCAGGGAATTTTGTGAGGAACTGCAGCCCGCAGAAAGGACTCATGTTGCAGAAGTTCCTGAAGGACTGTCCCCTGTGGGAGGGAACCCACACTGCAGCTGGAGATGAGTGAGGAGTCCTCCTCCCCCTGAGGAGGAAGACGTGGCAGAGAGAAGGTGTGTCGAGCTGACCCCAACCCCAGCTCCTGTTCCCCAGCACAGCCGAGGGGAGGAGGGAGAGAAAACCGGGAGTGGAGCTGAGCCAGGAAAGAGGGAGGTGGGGGGAAGGTGTTCTAAGGTTTGGGTTTACTTCCTAATATCCCGTTTTGTTTTGATTTGACCTGTAGTAAACTAAATTGATTTTGTGTTTTCCCCAGGTTGAACCTGTCTTTTGCCCGTGACCATAAGTGGTGAGTGATCCCTCCCTGTCCTTGTCTTGACCCACAAGCCTGCCTTTATATTTTCTTCTCACCCCATTGTGGCCAGGGCATGGTGGGGAGTGAGCGAGCAGCTGCGTGGTGCTTTGTTACCAGCTGGTCTGAAACCATGACAAAAGCCAAATACATAGCTTCAGTATTTTACAAGCAGAGCCACTGGGAATATGTAAAAACTAATAAAACATTTAAAAACGTAAACCTAACAAGCATCAAATCAGACAACAGTATCAGGTTTCCCAGAAGCTGAGAGCTCCAACAGAATATACTCAGAAGACATATCATGTTGCCTTGTTAGAGAAAAAATATAGCTGTACCCAAGACTAATCTTCTCACAAATTTGAGATACTGCATTGGAAACTCTTTCTTGTTTTAAGGAGGTACAGACTTGATGGATGATTCTTTAGCCTTGAGATGCTCATCTTTAGCAGCATTTCACAAGGAATACCAAATTTGACAAGAAAAATCTCTCTTCATGGCAAAGAATCAAGCCAAGATAAACAGAACTCAGAAGCTCATCAGAAAAAAACCCCTTTATCTCCTATGGATAATTTCAACATATGTCCAGAAAATTAGATCTGGATGCAGGTTGATTAAGGAATAGCAAGGCAAAATAATAAACTGACTTTAAAGACTTTTAAAGTGTACACATGTCTGGAAGGCAAATGTTGACCACAAGAATCATTGAACATTAAAGGCAGAACTGGAAAACAAACAGATCTTTCCAAGTATCCCTACAGCATTATTTGCGATATGTTCCTGTAGAAGCAGAACATTCAAAAAACACCCAAGAGATTTAGGAAGACAAGTGCTATTCAGTTTCAGTTCAATTGCTTCTCCTGGGTACCTTAGTGATTTTGAAAATCTTCCCTGTAGATAATTAATCACTTTATATTGGCATTCAACAGTGCTCTGCAGTGATGATTTTTTAAAATTTTTGTATGTGTGTCTCAGCTGCGTACAGAAGAAATGATTGTCTAATTCAGTTGTTACTTCAGCACACAAGCAATTTGTTATCAGAACATCATAACAGCAAAGAATTTTATTTTTTTTAATCAAAAACACTCAGAAATACTGTATGGTGAAAATAAAGAACTAGTTACCAAATTTCTTCTTTTTTGCATGTGAGTCTTTCACACAGTGTCAGATAAATATTTTGCGATAAAAGTAATGAAAGCAGAAAAATTTATACAACACAGCATAGCGCAAAGCTAGACAATCTTCAGCCTCCAAAGAGAATGTTATAATTGTGAATGTGATTGAAAGAACTCTTCCAAACATGCATGCTTTTGCTAACTTCAGTGAAACAGCTTTGGTTTGCATATTGCATGAATACTTTACTGAAAATGAAGGAACTCTCTAAGAAATTTTTCACATCAATATCACATCTAAACAAAACAGGTGTCACCCCTAAAGACATAATATGTTTAAAGAAAAAATAGGAAGATACAAGTAACTGGTATGTGGTGGTAAATGCAGATCTTCTGGATACAGCTCCCAGGAAAAAGGGGTAACTATTAACACTGCATATTCAATTTTGCATCAAAATCTTAAGAATCAGACACTGTAATCATTTGTCCTTTGTCTTATTCATAGTTGTAACTTTCCTTTCATCAGTTACAATCACCTGTAGGATTTTGTTCAGGTTTTGTCCATTTAGCACTGAAATGCTGAACTCAAATTTTGGGTCATATCTAACACATAGCTGTCTGAATCCAGACCTGTTTCTCATTTTTATTCCTCTGGAGGAATCCTACACTACCCTTCCTTTCTGTGTTTTGTATCATCATCTCTCTGACTCTCTCTGAACAGCAAAAGTCAGAATCAATTGATACTGACCTTAGAACCTTATAGGGCCTCCTCCACACCTGCAAAACACAGACTGTGCCATGAAAATAGCTCAACTTTTCAACACACCTGTATTGGTTTTGTCTGGCAAGGTTTTGGTAGCAGCGGGGGGGGGGGGGGGGGGGGCTTACAGGGATGGCTTCTGTAAGAAGCTGCTGGAAGCTTCCCTGTGTTCGAGACAGCCCATACCAGCCGGCTCTAAGACGGACCCGCCACCGGCCAAGGCCGAGCCAATCAGTGATAGTGGTAACACCTCTGTGATAACATTTTTAAGAAGGAAAAAAAGTTGAGAGAGTGGGAGAACAGCCACCAGAGAAAGGAGTGAGAACATGTAAGAGAAACAACCCTGCGGACACCAAGGTCGGTGAAGAAGGAGGGGGAGGACATGCTCCAGGCACCGGAGCAGAGATTCCCCTGCAGCCCGTGGTGAAGACCCTGGTGAGGCAGGCTGTCCCCCTGCAGTCCAGAGAGGTCCACGGTGGAGCAGATATCCACCTGCAGCCCGGGGAGGACCCCACGCCGGAGCAGGTGGGTTCCCGAAGGAGGCTGTGACCCCGGGGGAACCCCGCGCTGGAGCAGGTTCCTGGCAAGACCTGCGGATCTGTGGAGAGAGAAGCCCACGGAGCAGGTTTTCTGGCCGGACTTGTAACCCCATGGGGGACCCACGCTGGAGCAGTAGTCTCCTGAAGGACTGCACGCCATGGAAGGGACCCATGCTAGAGCAGTTTGTGAAGAACTGCAGCCCATGGGAAGGCCCACATTGGAGGACTTTGTGGAGGACTGTCTCCTGTGGGTGGGATCCCATGCTGGAGCAGGGGAAGAGTGTGATGAGTCCCGCCCCTGAGGAGGATGACGTGGCAGAAAATAGCATGTGATGACCGTAAAACCCATCCCCCTGTGCCGCTGGGGGGGGTGTGGTAGAGAAATCCGGGAGTGAATTTGTGCCTGGGAAGAAGGGTGGGGTGGAGGGAAGGTGTTCTGAGATTTGGTTTTATTTCTCATTAGCTTACTCTGGTTGATTTGTAATAAATTGAGTTAATTTTCCCCAAACTGAGTCTGTTTTGCCCGTGACGGTAATTGGTGAGTGATCTCTCCTGTCCTTATCTCGACCCACAAGCTCTTTGTTATATTTTCTCTCCCCTGTCCAGATGAGGAGGGGGAGTGATAGAACGGCTTCGGTGGGCACCTGGCGTTCAGCCAGGGTTAACCCATCGCAACACCAAACTATTCAAGAACTTTTCTAGACTGTCTTAAAGATGAGTTGTTACTTTAAAAGCAGAATGTCTCTACAGAGGTACAAAACAGTAAGAATTTGAACAAAAGAGACAACCTGTGTGGCAGTGTTGAGTAAAAACAGGAGGTGTAGAGGGAGGATGTGGTTATTAGGAGTTTTTTCAGTTGTTTTGAAATAAAGATCTTTTCTGGGCTTAATCTTCTATGCAATCATTAAAATTGTATTCACAGTACAAGATCGGTAATCAGTTTTGTTTTTCTGAGTAAAGAACTTTTTAGAGCTTGTGTTTAACTACAGCATATGAAAGAATAAAAAGAATGAAATTTGACAACTGTCCAAAAATTATTTTTTGTGTTTTCCCCTTTTTGCTCTGATAAATAGTCCTAGATGATATTTGATTGACAATAGTAAGCCTGCACATCTGCGCTTCCACTCACTGTAGCATTTTGAATTAGAATTTTACTTAGTGATGACAAGATTGGATAATTCTATAATTCTTCAAATGGAACCATTATTTGCAGTCTTGCATAACATACTGGTGATGAGTTACAATTATTGCATAGGCTCAAAAGCCCATTACCCAGCAGCTTCTGGGTCACATCCAACCTGACTTCAACAGATATGCACACTTAAATGACTTTTTTTTTTTTTTTTTAATCTCCTGTTAATAAACACTTGCTTCCATGGGGAAAAACAAACAAACTTTCAGAAAAGCTGTGAACAACATAGCCATGAGATACACAAAATGTTCTAAATGAAAAGGTTTGCAGCTGTGAAAGCACTAGTAGGTACAAGTCTTTCTTTTGGATATAACTTTGATGTTAATTTTAGAGCTTGCAGTGTCTTTGATACTGTCTCCCCATAGACATCTTTGAATTGCCTAGCAGTCCTCAGTGATTAATTGCCTTTTCTGAAAGTGCTGCATCACCTGAAGAAGATGACACATGCTTAACACAAAGAGAGTACAGAATAATGATTTCAAAGGCAATATTTTGAACATGGTGCTACTGCAATGATGAATCACAAGATGGTATAGGCAGCTCAGTGCCAGCCCACAAGTTTTTTAAACCAGCTCCTGAATCTTAACAGTTGACTAAAAAAAAACACAAAACAAACCCCAACCTCTCTTCATTTATAATGGTCTGTTTTATACAGTAGACATGTTAACACTTTGGAAAAAAACCCTGAATTTCATGGCATAATCCCACTGACTTCATTGGTAGTGAGAATTTAACCAATAGTAGACACTAAATATTATTTGTAATTAATTTTTAGGGAACTAATGAAGGTTGGTTACTCGAGGTAAGTTAATGGTAACCACTGGTTACATTAAATCTGCTACAGCTTAACATTTGTATAACATATGAAATCTGATATCTCTGGTGGTTAATATTTAAAGCAAGCTGCCTGTTTAAGAAGACCCCAAAGTCAGAGCTTCACACTGGAATCAATGGAGTTATTTAGTATTTGGATAAGTAAACTTCAGCTGGGAGGGAAAAGACATTAAATTCCTGGAAATCAGATCACGATCAATAACAAAATACTGTTTCTAAGAGCAGATCTTAGCAACTGATCCAACCTATATTTCTGTAGTACACTCAAACCTCATACTGCATGCTTGTTTTTCTATGATTGTAATTAAGATTAGTGCTGTGAAAATGAGCTTTTTACCTTCATTCCAAATACCTCCCTGTTAAAACCATAAAAATATTTTCAAGGCTTCTGTGGATACTTTAGCAGAGATATGCAGTCAGTGACAGAGACATCCCAAGATAGATGCTTTTCAACTTACTGTATTTATTTTAAAGTTATATTTTCATTGTTGTATGCACATCCATGGAGGTTTTGATTTGAGCGGCCTACTCAATCAATAAAAATGCCTTTCCAGTACCAATTTTATGATGTCAAATTTTAATTTGTCAACACCCTGCTTGGTACATAATTGTGGCATTCTTTGGAGAAGTTGGAATCTGCTTTCTTCATTCATTCAGCAACAGTGACAGTATTCCACTAGTGTGGATCATGTAGTTATTCTTTAGTTTCTTTCTTTTCTTCTGAAGAATAGACATACACATTAAATACACTTATGCACATAAGTTCACCAGTGCAAATGCTGCCTGATACGTGTTCACAGTCACAAAGGTAGGAGGCATGTATTAGCTTTAGTGCTTATAATTTTTACTGCTGAAAAAAGTCTGAGGTCTCCATTTAGTACATGTCGTATTTTGACTTAAGTTATCTAGTGTTTACAATAAGCTTTACATGAAGTATTTGTTTATAGCTTAATAATAAAATGAATCTTTTTCCATCTTAGTCACTTTTATATACATCTTGGAGACACGTTATCAGATGTTACATAGAGAAATAGGCATGCTGAAGGAGGCTTATTTCTCTGATAGGAATATCTTTTCTTTATGTTTCTTTTTCAAGGAGAATTTTTCTCTATGAAGCATTTTGCAAGCTGGGCTCAATGTAATCATGGGAAAATTTCAAATTCAGGGTATGAATTCAGATTGCTACATGAAATACATCTTTTAGTGATGCTAACTCCTCAATTAATTTTATTTCTCTAGCTCATCTACATGATTTCAATATATATTAACACATATTGAAAAACATGGTCTTGAATCATTACTTGCACTTCTTTCAAAAACAGCAATACAATTTTCTAGCTTGGTGAAATCTCTGAAGTTAGAAAAATGTTCATCTACATAATCTGCCAAATCTCTGCTATTTAGTCCTAAGTGGCATTTATTTTTCAGAAATTTTGTCTTGTAAATTCAAAAATGGATAGAAACCTATAACAGTATTAGCTTCCATAGCAACTTTCCCCCAACCATAACGTCCACAGTGTTTTTCACAAAGAAGCCTGTCAAGTTCCAATTTGTTTAGCTCCTAATTTTCCCAACACATTATTTATAAGTACAGCATAATAAATTGGAAATACTACATTACCTAAGAAAAAAGTAGTCAGATAGAGATGTTTCTCATTAGTAACCTGCTAATTTGCTTCCTTAAATCTTTACTTCTTAGAGATGTTGTAGGTGAGATAAAAGGTGATATCATTCACATTTATGGCTCATGTCTACAGGAGTAGTTTACATACCATTAGTGTGGATGAATTTGTACCTATGTTGTATGTATGATGCAGTTTTATAGTCACAGTTTTCATCCAGCCTGTGTTTATTCTGCACATGTGTGGGGAAGGAAAAAAAAGCAACCACAAAAACAAAGAAAAAAAACCCAACTCCCCCAAACCTCCAACCAAATAAACAAACAATCCCCCCCTCACTGAAAAAAAAACCACAAAGTGCAGAGCAGCAAAACATTAAACCTACAAAAACATGTTTTAAAGTAGATTAGCAATTTCTGCTACAATATCCCTGCACATTAAGGAGAAGCATATAGTAAGACAACTGAGGTATTAGATTTTCTGAATAGAGCCAGGAAGTCCTCATTACTTAATTGCCCAAATGCAGGAAACAATCCTTCAAAAATCATCTGGGTGATTTAACAAAAATCTGATAATCTGACAATTAGAGTATAGAAAAATATTAATTTATTTCCTGATCTACTATACTTATTTAGCAGGCTTTTCATCTCAGAGAGATATTTTAAAATATTTTGAAGAATAGGACTTCACTGATGTTACCACCAGCCAGCTAATCTCACAGAAGTTAAAAATCACCTAGGAACATGGCTAGTTTGGTATACTTGAGGTATGATCAAGGTATACTTGAGTTTTCTGGATTGGTGGCATTGAAAGTTATATATTAAAAAATTAGATTTGCAAGTTAAAAAAAAGAAATTAGACATATATCATCAGCAGGTATAAAATGTTATAAATTCTTACTACCCAGCAAGAATGCACAAATTTGTTTAGTTAAACTTTACAGGACTCATGAGTATTTAGAATTGATCCAGTTCTCCAATGAATTTAAGTAGGTTTTGATAGCATCACAAAAGTCCATTTTTTCTTCAGTAGAAGAGACATACATGTGGCCCACACTAAATGGCATTTCCTGTTATAGCAAAAATTCTTTTTCACTTGCACACAAATAAGTAAGGACGATGCAGTGATGTCAGACTTAAACAGCAAAGATGTCAGAATTTAGCTAATTTAGTTAATTCCAGTGGCAGTTGCTTTCAAGTGCATACTGAGCAGAGAATGGCACCTCAAAGTAACAACATCAATTTGCTAAAAAATGGCAAACAGGTCTTCTGTGATTGACAGCACAAAAAGTTTTAAGTGTCAGATACTATATGAACAATCTGCACAATATATGGCATAATTTCAGTTTAGGATTAATTTACAGGACATTTACTCTCCTATATTATACCTCTTTGGGTTTTTTGATACCTGGATAGGACAACTGAATATTATAATTAATAGTAACAGTGCATACTGAATATTTTAAAGATGTTAGAATCACTTTTTTCCTCCTTCCAATTTTTTTTCATTATTTATAGGTAAACAGAGAAAAATCAATACAGCTAATGCAAATTGCTGTGGTTCTAAGGAAGTTAGCAGGTTTGCCCTGGTTTAAGACAATATCCTCTGGACTACTTCAAAACCCCAGTAATTTAGTACACAGAAACGCACACATGCATGAATCACTACCTGCTCCAGAAGGTCAGGTGGAATACTCCAAGCATTCTTACAAAAAATTAAAACGAAATCATCTCAGTTTCTGAAGTGAAGAAAGCAAAAAAACCCGCACATTTCCCTTTCCCTTTTAAGTTCCAGATATGTTCCTTGGAGTTGACAACTTAGAAATTATCTTTACTCTGAACAACCACACATGACATATTTAGAGTCTCAAGTTGTCTACACAAGTGGTTTCTTGTTTTGTATAAAAAGCTTGCATTAATTTATAGCCATATTCCCAATAGCTGAAGCATATAGTAAAATGCAGATTTATGATGTAAAAATTTGTCTTCAATTCTGTAGTACACACTGTCAATGAGACTGTTCAAATGAATCATTGTAATGATTAAAAAAAAAAGGACTCATGTCGTGCTTTGACCTTGGGTGGGTGCCAGGTGCCCACCAAGCTGCTCTATCACTCCCCTCCTCAGCAGGATGGGCAGGAGAATATAAGATGGAAAAAAAATCCAACTGATGGGTCAAGATAGAAGCAGCTTGACAAAGCACAAGCAAAGGTTGTGCGCAAAAGCAAGGGAAAACAAAAGATTTTACTCTCTACTTCCCATCAGCAGGTGATGTCCGGCCACTTCCTTGGAAGCAGGGTTTCAATATGCATAGTGGTTGCTCCGGAAGATAAACGTTATAAATAACAAATGCCCACCCACCTCCTCCTTTTTTTTAGCTTTTATTGCTGAGCAGAAATAATATCATTTGGAATATCCCTTTGGTAAGTTTGGGTCAGCTATACTGGCTGTGTCCCTTCCCAAGATCTTGCCCACCCACAGCCTGCTGGTGATGGTGGGGAAATGGAGAGACAGCCTTCATGCTGTGTGAGCACTGCTCAGCAGTAGCTAAAAGACAAGTGTGTTATCAACACCCTTCTAGCTACCAATACAGTGCACAGCACTGTGAGGGCTGCTATGGGGAAAATTAACTCCATCTCAGCCAGACCAAATACAACTTTATAGGCTGTAGCTTTTTTTTTTTTGAAGAGTGTAAAATAAACACTAAAAATTTTATCAGAAAATAACCAAAAATGAATAATCAGAATGCCTAGCATCTGCCTAAATATTGGATAATAGTGTTTATGCAAACATATGAAACAACAAGCTCCACCTCTTAAAACAAATGCACCTTTCCTAACATGCTCAGTTTCTGTTAGATTTTTTTAATAAACTGTAGTCAATGTGAGTTTTAACTACCATTGCCAATTTATTTGTCTTTTGCTGCTTTTGAATGGCTTACCTGAAGTAAAAATGCTAATTGTGTCTCATACGGCCTAGTCCAGTTTACTCTGCAAAATATCTGGGTATTTATAGAAATTATCACAGTACTCTTTCTTTGGGAGTTAAGGTGGAAGCAGAATTCAGTATCTCAGTAGCAATAAACTGGAATGGGTTTTATCCCTGTGGAGCACCAAAACTACAATTATACCTAGTCTGTGGGCCTGCAGTCTGTTCTGTTTCAGGTCCAGTGTTTACATACAGCTCATAGCTCAGAGGTGATCTGAATAGACAAGTTATACAAACTGGGGATCAAGATATGAAATGCCAGCAAGCATGTTAAACCAAAATTATACCTACAAGGTTAGACATAGAGAAGAGTAGAGTGACTATGCCACAGCAGACAAGAGAAAAGTATGAGGGTTATGAAGGTAGAGAAAAAGAACAGGAGCAACTATTATGTCAGTACACTACAGAGAAAGTCCAGGCAAAATTTGAGAAAGCTCCCTTGACGTTTGAAGGTCCCATCTTCCACAGGTCACACTTGCATTTCATACCATCAGCTGTCATCTGCAGGCAGCTCTCTCACTTGGTAAAGACCACAGGTCTCTCAGAGCTTCGAGAGTGGAATTTCTGCTCCCTGTCATTAAACTTCATTAAACTTGAGCTTAGCAATTCATTTTGTACAGTGATGTGCTAACCCTGTGCAATACTTCCTTACACAGACAGACTTATCTAAGAATTTAACACAGGTGATTAGATACCTGCTACGCTGTGTTTTTAGAACAGTGGCATAATAGCTCCTGTTCTCTGAAACCTGAAGTTCCAATTTGCAAAAAAAATTCTGATTAAAACCCTAGACTATCCCCTTTTCAGATCCTTAGATCAAACACAACTGAGAATTCAATCTCCATGAACTAAGTTTCAACAAATATTAAGTTAATGTTTCTCTATACGATGGATATTTTTCTTCTTGGTTGGACTGGACTGTTGAAGATTGTTTTATAAAGCCACATTACAGATGCACTCCTATTATTCATAGTCTCAAACCTACAATCTTTGTAGAGTCAAGAGTATTATTAAAATCACTGTAAGACAAATGTCCAATGAACAAACTTCAGATATACAGAATGAATTCCTTAATTCTAATGAAGTCAGCGTACCTTTCATTGGGACACAGTCCTGAGTCACATGTGATAAAGACTTAATTTCATTGTAGCATTACTATGATCTGATTTAGCCAAGTTTGTCTCCAGTTCTGTTCAACTAAATGGACACTATTAGAAAGAGTAAACAAGATAAGCTCTAACATGAGCTTTGTCCTCTTTCTTACCTACTTTCTGTTATCTTGTCTGTACTAAAATGTGAACTGGAATGCACTAGGAAATGTGCACATATTTCTGTCATGCCACAGGCTAGGTATCATTTCATTCTGGCTTGAACAGGCTATCATGGCATAGGTTATGTATTATTTAATTTTGGCATGAACACTTTTGTTGGATGCAAATTTTCACTTCATTTTTCCCATCAGTGCAACTCAATCATTAGGTGCCTTCTCCTATCTAGAACTGTGACCTGAGTTTTTTGAGTTTTCTATTTTTTTTTTTTCAAATCAGGAAAAGTGCAACTTTCTCCTAACATTACTGTGTCACTTCAGATCCAGAGTGTAAAGCAGTATACTCAAAAAAAAAAAAACCCAACCCAAAAAAACTTCAAAACCCAACCCCCAAAACACAAAACCAACCAACCAACCAACCAAAACCAACCACAATTTAAGAATCTAGACCAAAATTGCATGATCATCAGGTTCATTTCGGGTAAACTGGTTTACAATGCTAATTCCCCTCACCCTACTTTCAACAGTGAGGTATATATTTTTCTTCATTCATCTTACAAGGTATGATTGGTGATGACATTTACATGCTTTCACTAGTTAGGCTATATTCCCTGAGCTGTGCATTATTTGTAACATTCTGCTTTTTGTTTTTCATTATCCTTTACATGGATTAAAACACATTAATATGAATGTCAGGCACTGATCTGCCTTCTTCTCTGTGTGACCCTATATTGCATGCCAGTAACAGTAAAGATTCTGGCCATGATTTAGACTGAATTTTATGGCACCATGACACATTTGGAAGAGGTTAGAGTCCATTGAAGCATTTCTATGCAGCCACTCTGTGTTGAAAGACACTAAATACTGCCTAATTCTTTACTCTGCCCTATGCATCCTAATAATCTTGTGTCAAGGATGATTGATGATTAGGAAACAGCTACCTCCCATTGCCCCAGCAATGTACATTTCAATTCAAGAATCTTTAATTCACACATAGCGTATGGTTACGTGATATAGAGTTTCATCAGCTTTATGCAGACATGTAATATCTACAGTGTCAAAAAGTCAGTTGACAGGAAAAGCTGGGCACTGCAATGCTTTGACATCCTATCATCTGGTCCATGATCCAATAACTGAGATTCCAGGATTTTAAGTGATGACTGGCTTTTGCACACAGATGTAAAGAGACAACTACAACAGCTTTGTTTCCTTAAGGAAGGGATTATCTGAGCTTGTATTTTGTAACCATCAGCATTGCTGTTGTTTCAAAGAAGATTTACTAGGCCTGATAGTTTAGGTACAAATTTTGGCCTTAAAGTGTACCCATCTTTGTTATATTCTACTGTTTCAGCTTGCATCATGCATACCTTTGATGTATGTATGTATGTAATATTTTATTTAATGTAAGTGCCAAAGTTCAAGAATTGCAAATGCAAATGAAGCCATGCTCTTTTGTGGGGAAAACAAACAAACAAGCTCCATAAAGCAAATGCTAATAACAGTGATATAAATGAGCTACTGGCTCACCATAAAGTGTGATGTGCTAAGAAGGTCCATCACAACCTAAAAAAAATTAGGTGAGTGGTAATGGTGCTAAAGAAAGAAGAAGGTCTTTTCTTAAACTTAATCTCTGGGGATTTTTTTTGTTTTGGGTTTGGGGGGTTTTTTTCAGCATTCATTCTCTAGATACAAGGTCACATTGTTAATGAAAATTATTTCTCCTTCTCTTTTCCTTAAGAAAAGAGTATTCCAAAATTCTTTTCCTTGATATAAAAAACAAATTCCAAGGCTCCTTCTGATAAAAACAAAGTCAAAATGACTCTTTTACAAAACAAGAACAGAAACAACCCACACAGCTTTTTTCTGAGGAGGATAAAATATGCCTTCCATAATGAACAATTCTCTTTCAACTACCAGCATCCTATCCGAGAAATGCATTTGTAAGTGCTCCCGAGGGAGAAGACTACTTAGATTCTATTTAGAGAAAGAAAAAACATAGCAAAGGCTAGCAGAAGACCTACCAACTTTCATTCAATCGTCATTTAATTCTCTCCACGAACAATTTCAGAATTATTGGCTGGCCATGGTGTCAGAGTTTCTGAAAGCCCTACAAGGCAGCTGCATGATGCACAATACTGTTCTCCAGCACATTCACTCAGCCGAAGCAGAAAACGATGGCCCTCAGCAGGTTTCCCTGCTTCAGTTCAGGTGTCACAGGCAGAGTCTGCGAGCCACTTCTGCTTGGTGTCCCAACCAGAAGAAGAGGCTGGGCCCATCCAGGGATTCAATCAGTCAAGAGTTGAACGAGCTATAGCAGTTATGCTTTCCCCCACGTGCTCTCAGAACTTGTCCTACATCAGTAGGAGGGCAAGGAGGATGGGAAGGGAAGATAAAGAAGTATCTCAGAGGCTAGGTAAACAGAAAGGTAATGCTCTGAATTTTCATTTTGATTTCACTTTCAGCAGCTGGCTTTATGTCTAACTAGTATTATTATTATAGCTGACAAGTAAGCCCCTATGGAAAGCCTTCTAAAGGAATTGTGGTTAGCTCAGATTAAAAGTGAGACAGGAGGCACTGTGCTCAGATCCCATGGACACCTGTGAACAAAACAGAGTAGGCAATTAGGCACGGTTCTTCCTCTCTTCCTTAGTCCCCCTTAGCAGAAGCAGTAGGATAGCCACCTGCACATGGTTTGTTTGTGGTTTTTTCCCCCACAGTTTTCTCAGTTTGAAGAGTCTTACTATTCCCATTTTATTTTTCTTCTTAATAAGTTGTTTCTACTACACTGCTTTTGTGATCTGACATCAGTTTGCCCTGTCTCTACTACTTTTGATTAGCCTACTTCAGATGCGCTCAGAAACTCTGAGCCTTAAAACTCTGGAGCTGAACACAAGGCAGAATGCTACAGAGATGCCATGCTAACCTTAAAACAAACTTACTCACCCCTTCTTCTCAGAAGTGAAAGTCAACCTATCACTTCCAGCAAAACAAATCTCCCTCAGTCAGAAACTTTATTATATTCTTTCCCCCTCCCTTATAAACAGGGAGAATAAAAAAAATTATAGTCCCTAATTAATATCACATTGAAACTGTGTCTCACCAAGATGCAACTAGGTGACCTACAATTTTAAGCATGGTAATGCACTACAGTTCAAGAGCTGCAGCGGTGTAGTGTAATAGTGTTTCTGTATAATGTATGAAATCTGGATTTGAGATTTCTAGCAATTAATGTACAATACATAACTTCCAAACTTTAATTTCACCATTTTAAACTGTAGAATTTAGAGAAACAGATAGTGTCAAAATATGTGTTTGGAGTATGATGCAGTTCTCAAACCACCAGGCAATTTCCATGATATGCAACAAAGATCTTGAGCTATAAGGTTTTGCTTGACCACTTCATTGTAATGGGCTACTTATTATAACTTATGACATACTCCCACATAACTAGTCAAATTTATCCTTGGCACAAAACCAGTGGCTTGCATAGCTTTGCTCTAAGGATAAATTAGGAGCCTTCTGACATGTACTGTCAGCATTGGCACCTCAAAACAGTTGGTTAAAATGAGAAGGAAAGTTCATTCACTGTGGATGGAACTGAAATGCAGTGAGTAAGCACAAATAATGCTTATAAATAATGCTTATCAGTACAATGATCCACTGACCATATAAGTTATCCTTAAATATTTCTTCTTCCTTTCTAAAGAAAAAAAGAAGAAAAAAAAAAAAAGAAAAGAAAAAAAAATCCAGTTCCTTCATTATTTTTTACCTCATCACAATAGCAGTCCCTTTAACTGAGGCGAAAAGCAACATTGTTCCCTTTGGTGGATTACAGAGCAATATATTTTTTGATCCTTATTAGAATTTTGCTATGACTCGGAAATTTAATCTGTTCATGCATATTTATCCATTTTTAAAGATCATCTAATGAAAATTGCCTCTCACCTTGATTAAAAAGACCTTTCAGTATCTAAACTTATACTAATAAATATTAATCTGCATCCCAACAGGAAATCAAAACTGTCTTCTAATTTTTTATATGGGTTCCCCTTCTTCCTCTAATTGTTATTTTGCAGACATTCTATATTTATTTTTTATTAGCAGAGTGATAGCATAGCCTTCAAGCAGACAACTAGACTTCTCTCTGGCACCTCACAGCCCTTTAGTTTTGTAAACAACTCAAGTCTCACTTGTAACTTCTTAATTGATTTCATTTGTAGACTGTAAATGTTGTTTGCATATTACTTCAAAAGGAAGAATTTAAATGAAGTGACAGAAATAGGCTTAGCACTCTGAAAACTGAGATCCTTCCTGCTTCCTAGCTGGCTTTTACTCAAAATCCAATTCTATCCTGTGTTCTTCTTGTGAAGTGCATATTGAGTTCAGAGGGAATTAAACACTTTTGTGTGGGCTTAGAGAAAAGATTCAGCATTATGCAAAGCTTTCCATAGAAATACTGCCACAGGCTAGGTCTTGAAGGAGGAGCTGCCCACTCAGGTAGTAACTGTGACATTTGGTATAACCTGTTGAAAACCAGTAAAAATGCAATAAAACATTTTTCTTCCACATTTGCTATCTCCTTCTACTTCTCTTAGGATGCAATTTAAAATACCGAGAAATTTAGCATAGAATTTTAAATGCTTAAAAACATTTAAAATATAAATTAGCATCTTCAGAAAAAAAAAGCTGTACCTTTTTGTAAGTACACAAAGACCAGAATATAATAGGAATGAAAATCAGGGAAGGCAGGCAAGATAAACTATCACCAAGGGAAGAAAAACAGCTGGAGAATTAGGGAGAGCTCAGGAAGAATAGATCTCAGTGGTTTTGAGCCTCTGCAGGACTTTCCAAGGGCAATATCTAACAAAAATAACCTTTGTCTATGGAAAAATAACACCTCCAAAAGCAACAGGGTATGACATCATCACATTAACAAAACTGAGATCATTCTTTGACATCACCTGCTATTCTGTTAGTCATCAGGAAAGAGGTATACCTCATCTGACTTCTAGACAATACCTACACTTACTCGTTTGCCTCCATTTCTAGTCAATAAAGAGAAATGGGTACTTCTAAATTGCACAATTCATCCAACCTATTTTGCTTATCACCCTTAAAATGAGATGAATTGCACCCTGAAAGAGCCTGGTTTTCTCCATTGTTTACAAAGGGAGTCTAGAGAACAAACTAGATATTGACATCTATGTTGTAGATGCCTGAAGTTAGAAGAAATACATCCATTCCTATATACAGCCAGCAAGAAACCTAAACACAGCCTCTTGTTTTCATTTTTTCTCTCATTATCCTTATTTTATGAAGCATAAAACACTGTGTTCCTCTCATCACATCTGTACCAACAAAAAAATACAACCTATTTACTTACAAATGTTATACACATTTCTTTTTAATGAGTTAAAAAAATTATTCCAGAAAAGGGGAATAAACAGTGAATGACCTTGCTTTTCTTACTCCTCAGCAATGCAAGCAACAGCAAAATGAGACAGGAGATTTGAAACTTCTGACAGTGCTTAGTGATTTACTCCTCAGACCATGCAGCCACTTTTTAAAAAGGCCAGGTGGAGAGATAGAAAGAGACGAAACTTGAATCATGGTTGCTCCAAAAAGAAAGGTCAGAATATTTGAAACAGGGGTAAAGAATGAAGGAAGGAAAAGGGTGGAAATTAATTAATTCTCTACTACAGACTGCAATTTCCTTTCATTTTATCTTACCCAATCATATTTTTCCTTTACCATTTTGGGGGAGTTTTTTAAGTATGTCTGTACTATACATTTTCAAAACATTCAACATTTGGAAACTTTAACAATGTAAATGATAATAATCCTTCTAAGGTGATCTGTACACCAGAAGAGAAGTAATAATGAGTTGTGGTTACCAGGACAGAATCAAACAGAAACAGAAAGAGATGGAGGGGAAATCCAAATATTAAAGTCTTGGTGTGAGTTCCGATATGAACCTTAGAAACAAGTCACTTGTCTAAATGTCCATATCACTGTATCATCTTTGACATATAAACAAAACACTTTTGTGTTTCCATCCATTCTTTACACTGCTGATGTGATTTTTACCCCATTTAAGGATGAGTTCCAGGACTTCTACCTAGCTGCTATGTTTATCAGTAGCACACCATTCATACTAACACAGTAAGTGATCAGAATAAAGATATCTGTTAGATATGGCTCTGCTACTCATCACTCTTTTCT
This sequence comes from Astur gentilis, assembly GCF_929443795.1. Classification (NCBI taxonomy): domain Eukaryota; kingdom Metazoa; phylum Chordata; class Aves; order Accipitriformes; family Accipitridae; genus Astur; species Astur gentilis. The sequence goes on from NC_064919.1 coordinate 41,759,068, forward strand.
GTACCTATATAGAAAACAACTAAAGGTAGAGAAAGGAAAAAAAAATCCTTTATAACAGTTTAATGGTGATCATGTAAGTAACACCAAATAAATTGCTTCTTTAAATAAGCTTTCAATGAGTAAAAGAGGAAGTCCATAGCTCATTTTAAGTATGAACAATCTATGTGCCCTTCTTAACCAATCAATTCTTATTTGTCTCCATCAGTATTCAACATATTTCTCTTGTTTACAAGCTGTGGACTGATTTAAAGTGCTTTGAAAGATGAATGAATGAAAGACAGGTAACAAATTCACTTCAGTGTAAAACTTCAGTTTCATTCTATCAGGGTTTTGTGGTTGTTTTTTTTTGTTGTTTATTCATCAGTAAATGGGAGTGGGGAGAAAGAGGAGAGAAGGCAGTAGGGATGGAAAAAGAAGAAGTGATCTTAAAGTGGTCCCTCCTTTCTTCTTACAATTTTTGGACTGTGAAGGCAAAAAGCTAGATTGCTTAGTGTGTGATCATGTGTGATCATTTTATAGGATCTTATTTTATTCTGCTGAATCCCCTATCAAAATGCTGTCATATTTGTTGACTTCAATAGCATGGTTCCCTTCACATACAGGTATGTGTTCTGACTGCACTGTCTGCAGGTTGCATATTCATGGTGACCTTGCTCTCCCAAGCATTAAGATGAATGAGGTAATCTCTGTTACTAGCACAACTTACCAACAACTCCACCAAGAACTAGATTGGGTCCATGAATGCTTTAAATAAATATTAAAGAAAAAAAATATATAATCAATCATCTGACTTTCTAATCTAACCCTGTGGTCTTTGCCCTCTTAAAATAACTAAATGCAAATGGATAAAATTCAGCATTCATATACACATCTAGAGAAAGAAGCCTATACCTAAAACATATAGAATGAAGATCTTGTGTACTTCAGCAGGAATGCATTCCAGATTGTTGCTCATCACAGGAAATTTTACATCATCCTATTTGAAAAGCACCTGAAAAGTGCCTGGCTTGAAAAGGCTGCCACTTTATGTGGAGAAGACAGCAAAGCCATACAGGAAAATGGAGTATGGCTGAAAGAGGAAGTGACCAAAATGATTAAGAAAAGATGATATCTGATAATTAGATCTTCCCTTGGTAAAAGTTTAGTGGCATTTTTTGCAGTAGCTATTTCCAGGTTCCACAGGGAGATATAAATAATAAGGCCCAAGCTGATAATAAACTGAGAGATTTCTGTAGCTGTTGGTCACTTCAGGAAATGCTGCTCCCAGCATGCATGCTGTTCTCTCAGTGCTTTATAGCAGTACCTGGCAATAAAAGGTATTAGTTGATGATGAGTTCAGAATGAATAATTCAGCTGTCAACAATGGCTATTTAGATAAAGTACACAAATAAGACAATTATTGTAAAAGTACATGAACAATTATGGTACATGACCAATTACTACTGTGTGTGCATAAGCAATCATCTGTGCAAATAATAGAGTACCTCAACTCATAATAACAGTTTTATTGATAAAAATTAGTCTACAAGAGGCTCTGACAAAAAAAAAAAAAAAAAAAAAAAAAAAAAGTGAGGCAGCTTTAATCCATTTGTAATGCTAGAACTTGCAATTATAGGAAAAAATGGTGGTATAGCCTGTCATTAACAATTCCAAGCACTTCCCATCAATAAACCTATTTTCAATAGCTTATAAGTTTGTCAAACTATTCATAACACCTTTCATATCACATCTCCATCAAGGTCTGGATTATGAAAAATACCTTGGCCATTTTCTAGAAAAGGGTTAAGTCTTTCACTGAAAATACGCTTTTTATGCTAGAGTGAGGCATATTGACTCTCAGATAGCCTTGGTGTTACAGAGACTTATATCCCCTTTCCCATGAAAATTTATTAGCAGAATTTCTTACCATCAATTTAGAAGCAAATTTCCCAGATGCTTAACAGAGAGCCAGTAAATTAGGTTTTATCTGAAACAGGCATGATCCAGACTTTGCAAATGCATGACTTGCCATCCAGCCACTCCTAACATCCAATCATGAACTAAGAAAAAATGGGCTGGTCAATGGTCTCATCTGAAATTCAAACCCTACAGAAAGATTTGATGGTTTGAATGTGGGGAGTACAGAGGCTGGTTATTCTAGGCTTAGAATAGTAATAGGCTAGAACAAGTAGTCTAGGTAACAAGAAAAAGGATGGGAAACTAAGTTTGGCATGCATATGCTGGGTCTAGCACTGGGGGATGAAATCAGATCTGAGCTACTAGGTGTGTAACGGAGAAAGAGGTAGGAAATGAACTGACAAGAGGAAGCAGGTGTACGTTTGGAATTGTGGGGTCCTGTGAATGAGAACTACTGTGATACCAGACAAGAAATTGAAGAAACAGGATCAGAAAAGGATCAGAGAAGGATCAGAAAAACAGAATAGTTAGCCAAAGGTAACAGGTGAAAGACATCTAGCAGTGAGAAAAGACCAAAGTGAACTTACACGGTATGAGTAAAGGGAGCTAATGCATAAATTTGGATAAGAAAAATCAGAAAGGAAATTAGAACAGGATCTGAGATGGGAATGTGGATGGTAAGTCAACATGAAAGTCATCACCTGAGAAGAGCAGAGAAAATAAGTTAGGGTCACAGAATCACAGACTGTTTGAGTTTGGAAGGAACCTCTGGATGTCATCTTGTCCAAACCCCCTGCTCAGGCAGAGCTACCTAAAGACACTTGTCCCAGACCATATCCAGATGAATAGAGGTTCCACCACCTCTCTGGGCAACCTGTGCCACTGCTCAGTCACCCTCACCGTAAAAAAAAGTGTTTCCTGATGTTGAGAGGGAACCTCCCATGTTTCAGTTTGTGATCATTGCCTCTGGTCTTCTCACTGGGCAGCACTGAAAAGAGCCTGGCTTTTGTCTTCTTTACAGCCCCCATTCCGGTATTTGTACACACTGATAAATTGCCCCTGAACCTTCTCTTCTCAAGGCTGAACAATCCCTGCTGTCTCAGCCTTTACTCTTATGTGAGATGCTGCAGTCCCCTAATCATCTTAATGTCCCTTCACTGGACTCTCTCCAGTAAGTCCATCTCTCTTTTGTACTGGGGAGACCAGAACTGAACACAGCACCCTAGGTATGACTTCACCAGTGCTGGGTAGAAGGGCAGGATCAGTTCCCTTGACCTGCTGGCAGCGGTCCTCTTAATGCAGCCCAAGATACTATTAGCTTTCTTCGCCGTGAAGGCACATCACTGGTTCATTTTCAACTTGCTGTCCACCATGACCCCCAAGGCCTTTTCTGCCAAGCTGCTTTCCAGCTGGGCAGTCACCAGCATACACCGGTACATGGGTCTGTTCCTCCCCAGGTGCAGGACTTTGCACTTTTCCTTGTTGAAGTTCATGAGGTTCCTGTCAGCCTATTTTTCCAGTCAAGGTCCATTCTAGATGACAGCACAACCCTCTGGTGTATCAGCCACTCCTCCTAGTTTGGTGTCATCTGTACACTTGCCAAGGCTACACTCTGTCCCATCATCCAGATTATTAATGAAGATGTTAAACATCTTCATTAACCTACCCCTAGGGTATGCTGCTAGTTACTGTCCTCTGACTAGAATATGTGCCACTGATCACCTCTGTGTCCAGCCATTCAACCAGGTTTCAATCCACTTGACTTCCCTTCAGTGAAACCATGCTGACTTCTCCTGATGATTTTCTTGTCCTTAATGTGCCTAGAAATGTTTTCCAGAATCAGTTGCTCCATTACCTTCTTGGGAATCAGGGTGAGCCTAACCAGCCTGTAGTTTCCTTGATTGTCCTTCTTTCTTTGTTGAAGATGGGAGTGACTTTTCTTTCCTTCGGTCTTCAGCCACTTTCCCAGTCACCATGACAGATCAACGATTGTCAAGAGAGGCCTTGCAATGGCATCAGCCTTCTCCCTCAGCACTCATGGGTGCATCCCATCAGGGCCCATGGATTTAAGTATGTCCAGTTTGCAGACGTATTCCCTGACCTGATCCTCTTCCATCAAGGGTACATTGTTGATTCTTTGAGCCCTTCCTTTCCCATCATCCCAGGCCCTTTGTTCATCAACCCTGTCTATCACTCTTTCTCAGGGCTGCTGGTAACTCTCTTCCTCTCATGTCCTTCCTAGTTTGAAGCCCTCCTTACCAGGTTAGCCATCCTACTGGCAAAAATAACTTTGCAACCCCTTAGTGAGGCAGATGCCATCTCTCCCAAGCAGACATCAGGTGATCGTGTGGTCAAAAAAGGAGTGGCTGGGCAGCCAAGAGCAGTAGAAATACAACACTGAAGGACTACAGGAACAACAGAAGTACTTATCAGGCAAAAAAAGACTTGGACAATAAACCAGAGTTTGGAAGAGAGAAAATGAAGGTCAGGATGGTTTAAGAGAAAGTTTGTCCATCCAAGCCTACTTCCACCAGCCTACAGGCAGATGTATGAAATTCTGAAGTCCTGCCATCCCTTTCTCATTAGTAAGTTTGTTCATAACTTCCTGACAAACTGTGCTTTTCCAGAATTGTTCAGGTAGATTACAGTGGGGAAAAAAAAAAAAAAAAAAGGATTGTAGGCTTGGGACCCTTATCACTTGATTCCTTAACTGCGTACATGACTACTAGCAATACCTCATGAAAAGTTAGCTGGAGAACTTCAAGTTACTGACTGGTCCTTTCATACCTTTGTTGTAAGCCAATCTGATTTGCTTTTGACCCATAATTCAGTGGCATTCACTTCAGGTAATAGTGAACCATGTCATAAGTGTTTGTGCACTGAAGACATTGAGACAATGTCAAAAACATCAGCAAAGAACTGTAAGATAGGAGTACCAGGTAACAAACCCTTGCACAGAGGTAGAGTATAAGCACACCACCTTGCCCACATCTCTTAAGAGATCGTATCACAGATAACATTTGAAACAAATTACCTAAATCTGGCTTGTATGGGAAACCCATAATAGTCTACAAAAATAAAATCAGCACAAATGAAGTAGCAACTGTCCACATAATTTCTTTGCCAATTTCATTTTGCCTGAGTATATTACCCCTTAATATTGCAACACTGCTCAAAAATATTATAAACATTATAAACATCTTGATATTGTTGTAAATTATATTATGCAATTATATTTATATTATATTTCTATTCAATTATGTTTAAATTATTATAAAATAATGTGTCCATTGTGAGAACAGTGTTAAACCTAGACACTTAAGCACACAAAACTCTGGGTGTTCCAGTGGGTACTTGAGAAGGGTCTCTCCCAAGTTCCTAAATTGCAGAGATCCTAAGTTTTATGTTGAGAGTTAGAAAGATGACCACAACCTCTCCTTCATCAATGCATCATGCCCCACTAAAGTGTGTTTGAGATTTGTTCTGACATAATAGCAGCTAAAAGTCATAATCACTGCAGCTATTGGCAAAGTGCTGGGAAAAAACCTTAGCCATCCAAGGCAACTGAGATAACATAAAATTATTTATTTTAATTGTAAATATATTTTGAGTCACAGACTCTGAACATTTTTTCAAGAAAGATATGGGGAAGAATGATCCAAGGAACCTAATTTTGGTTTTAAATGTATCACTGTCTCAGGGAATGTAATACTAAAGCCTCCCGCAAAGACATATATGAGATACAATAATCCAAAACTGCCGAGTTCCTAGGCTATAGCAGCTACACAGCCTATACTAAAAATGTTTTTAAAACGTGTTGCTTTTTCTTTTTTCTCAGGCTGTGTTTTCCTGGCCACATTAACACATAATTAAAGGGTCACAGATGAAGACGTTTTGCACTGAAAGGGAAATCAGCGTGTATCTAGAATATCCAAGACAGCCAGGTGCTGACAGATTCATTTGAACATCTTCCCTCAGAATCAGTCTTAAAGATCAAGAGAACATTGTTTTTTTAAGACAGAGGCAGCTCTAGCCATCTCCTGAAGAAAAGAGTAAATGATAATTGATGTGTGCTGGAGAGCATGATGTGCAAGCAGAGTGATTTATTACCAATTAAAACTAAGGCAGGAAAACATCAACTTGATTGTTTTCCTACAGACTTAGAAAGAAAACCCACATAAAACATCAGAAACTGTTACTGATGCTCTCTACTGGCCTGCAAGAGCAAATGGTCATTTGGTGTTTTGTGAAAAGCATTCCGAAATAGATTGTATTTATACAGAAAACAGCATTTATATAACTAATCAAATGCTGATCATTTAAAGACTATTTCATTGCCAAATAGCCCAGCTTGTGATAGGACTCAGAATAACCCTTTCTCCATTTCCCCAGAAAGGCTGGAAAAACAGTAACATATAATATACAACGAAAACAATTCAGATCCAAACAACAAAAAGAGGACTGCAAAACCTCAATAGTCTTTACAAAGGAAAAATAAAAACACACCTTTTTTTCAAAGCAACCAAAACTTAAGTTTTTTTAGGAATGACAGCTTTCAGGTGCAGAATCTGAATGCATAAATAGAGAGTCACACCAAGCTTCCAGTTCCCTAAAATCATGGAACTGAACTAAATTTCTGCTCTTTGTTTACAAGTATTTGGTTTAATTAGAAATGTCAATGAATTATTACTTCAGCACTACAAAACTGTTTTATCAGAAGTAGCCACTCTTTCTCCTGCACCACATTCTCTTTCTACCTATTTTGTACAGTATCCTTCAAAATTCATTTAATGGTACAAAAAGAGCACAAGCCCTGCCTTTCCTGAAATTCTGTTGAAATTCTTCTTGCCCAGTAGACCCAAGTGCAGATACAGCAAATGTTGGCAGGCAATGCTCTTCTGACAGAACAGTTTAACACATACCCCAGTGACATATATTTAGAAAGCATAGCTCTCTTCCAGTAGGGCACAACTGAACAGAATTATGTTGGCAAAGAAACAATGAAGAGATAGGTAGATAGTTTTGCTTCCTCCAAGCCAAAAAAAATATTTCCACAAAAACTTCATACTGTTGGTGTGGCAAGGATTGTCAAAGACCTCATACATCCCACTAAACATGGCACAATATTATACATTTTTCTAGACTTCACTGCCACAATAAAACTTAATTTCTGGGCTAAGATTCACAGACTTTGGAGGATGCATGAGATCCTTCTACTATGTCTGCTATAGTGTGTTCAGGAAAAGATCACTATACGTCAGTCACCCCAGGTCTGCTCCAGGTGCACTGTAACTCCAAAAGTCATTCATTACAATTTTGACCACACCGTAAAGCAATAGAAATTAGCAACTTACATTTATGCCAATTAAAGTTCCCATTGGATATAACTGTCTGCATACAAATTGTATAGGACATAACAGACAGGGAAAGATGTGTTGCTCGCTGTAAAGCAGTGGCAATACACAACAGCTAAACTGCTGCCCAGAAGGGCAATCCTTCCTGAGGGAGTTCCCAGTCCCTCATCACTTGCTGCAGGGTAAGCTCTCTCTGTGGCTGTTAGCTGCTTGATTAGCCCCGCTGCAATGTGAAACTTTAGCCTAAAGGTGCAGTTGCACATGCAGCTAAGCTCATCTAACAGCGTGCTGCTGCTGGGAAAGGGCTGTTCTTACTCCCTTTGTGTCCTTCCTCCTTGTTTCCTCCAGCGATCCCTTGCACTGTCCTTCACATCTTGTGGCAGCCCTGATGTGTGCTGTAACCTTCACTGGGATGACCAAATCCACCAACCCAACAGTAAAAGGTCCTCAGAATCACTGGGGTTGATCTTGAACCACTAGATAACTTATCACTGGAGCTCAGCCTTGGAAATGCATGGGGAGGAATGGGGAAAATGGATATTTCTTGTTTTAACAACAGTGAACTGTTTAACTAATTTTATGATGATTTTAACTACACAGTCCTCATAAGTTGGAGATATTTTCTGAAACTCTTGCTGCTGGACCTTGGATTTTCTATTTTCTACCTTACTGTTTGAATATACTACTTGAGTATTTAATCTGAGTTTGAAGTTTGCTGCATGCATGACAATCTTGCCTCCTCTTCCTTGTTTTAATATGTTGATTTTTGTTTCATTTCTAAATAATTTAATTATACCAACAGATGTATCTTGATGTTTCAGGTATCGCCATTGTACAAGGGTCTTCTGGCTGACCTTTTACCTCCAGTAACAAATCATGTTTTGCTCTGAGTGTTCATTTACACTTTAGATTAGCTCAGACTTCATTTTCATTAAATACAAACAACATCCAACTTTTTCTTGCCTCTTTTAGAACTAAAAATTAAGTGGTTTTGTCAGTTCAGAAAGGTTTGTTGTCCCCCATTATCCTAGAATTACATCTCACCTATCAAGTCTTTACACTGTTGCACCAAATATGTGTGTAAATGCAACCACATGACACTATCTTCAAGTAGCAGCTCCTTGTCATTTTCAATCATATATGGCAGAAATCTCTCTGAATTCAAAATCTTACATTACTCCACACTGCTGAATTTATGCCATTTTAGAGTTTCTGTACTCACTCTGACCTGTTCAGTACTGTTATTCTTCTGCTTGCTGCTGCACCACTCTTCAACCATGTATTAAAAGAAACATTCAGAAGCCTCCTCCTCACAGCCAGCATGTAGTAAACTACCAGCCAGTTATATATTCATATCCATATTACCACCTATTCATAGACCTTTCACGTGCACTTACTTTCTTGCATTGTATCACTTTGGGCACTACCCATTACTGTAACTTCTGTCCTTTGTGAAGTCTGCATATGAACATACACTTCATGCAATTACATTTTACTGTATTGAATACTCCCTGAAAGGAACCACAAGAGGTCACAGAAAAAAAAATTGCTCTGTCCTGGCTCACTTTAAATCATTATCATTTTGAGACATTTCTTGCTGTATGTATTGGCACTAGAAAAGGCCAAATGCAGCTAAAGTCTGGAGATTATCTGGATTCAGAATATGAAAACAAAGAAACCTTTAGGACAATTGCATCAAATACTATTGCCTCTAAGCAGCTAAATGGTTTTTTTAGATCTGTGGGATTTGTATAAAGTAAAGTGAAATTCAGCAGCCTCAGAAATCCGTTTTCAAGTGAAATAGTACAACTACTCCACATTTTCTTTCCTTGTGGTTTTTCACATCTTTCCCTTACTGTAATGAGTTATACAATTTATTCAACATAATCAATAACAAATTGACTTCTTAAATCCTAATAAAATTTTGTGGCTGTTGCAGTTACTATATTGGATAGAAAATCAGTGGTAAAACTAATCTCACGGGAGGATTGGAGGAAAAAAGTCTATTTTTTTCTGGATACTAGTCACATAGGTGCTAGAGAAAGCCCTAACTCAAACATATACTATGTCTGATCATTCATCAGCTTTGCACATCTTGAAGGCACAGGTGTCTGATTATAAGTGCTAGAAGCTCTTATTAAAGTCACGTGGTTCAGATAAGAATAATCAATGCCTTCATAAAGAAAAAGATTTCAACCTGTGGTACCAATGCTTCTTCAGCAGTTTTAGGGTGTAATAACATTAAAAGTATTATAGCAGTCTCACTTTTGGGGTTTTTTTTTTGTCCCACATATCCAATTTTAAATGTTTAATAACTTCAAAATGTTTCTCTTAGAATTAAAGAGAAACAAAGAAAGATATAGCAGTCATTACCTGGCTCTAGGATTGAAGAGTTTGGATTCAGTACTGAGGTGTCACAAATCTTGTGTGCTTTAAAGAAATCACTTAATCTGTGTCTGCAATGCTCCACTACTTAGATTATGTACTTTTCAATCCACTAGCTGACTAATATTACGGGACGATGATCTTGGTTATATCATCTAAATGCAAACAATAAATATCTCAATACACATAATAAACAAACATATTTTAAGGTTTAAGACCCTCTACTGATCTGTAAGCAACAGCTGGCAAGAAATAGCATAAATTCACAACACTGGTGGATTTAGAAGAATTTATAATGTCTAAGATGCAAATTATAAGACACTTCAGAGTTCAAATTGTGTATTTAATGTAAACCTAATTCCTATTTAATAGTGAGTATAAGACTGACTGTCTCAGAAGTGACAAACAATTATTTCCCAAATGCAGAACAAATTTGCCTCAAATAAGAAAGCATCACATTATATATAGACACACCTCTCCCTTTTTTTTCAAATTTTTTCCTCTTGCTGAAGTAACAAGGCTACTCTGCCCTGTAAGTAATGGACAGAAATAAATTTACTTAATAATTTTTGGTGGTGCCACAGACTGAAGAAAAGCAAACAAGTGAGGATTTTTTTTCTCACTTGGGAAGGGGAGAGAAGGATAAGAAAGCTCAACTAAAATGCATACAATATACTCATGTTACTAATAAACTTTCCCTTTGAAAAACAAGTTTCACCTAAATATTGTGAAAATGAGGATTTTTAAAGTGACTTTTTATGAAATATTCCTGAGCTATACAGTTGTAGTTTTCTGTCACAGAGAGATATATGAAATCTTCTAATGGACAGATTCAAACCACTGACACAAAATTGGAAGTCAGTGTCCTGACTACCTAATTCAACAACCTAATTTTTCCAGGTAATTTCTGACACAAAAGTATGTTTTAAAAAGTATTTTCCCATTTCTCTTTATTGATGAATTTCTTCATTTAAATATTTGTAAAAATACAGTTGGACAACTGATTTTTCCTAATTCTGAAATTCTATGTATTTTTATGTTCCTGTCAAAGTTTCCTCCAATCTAAAGACCTGATTTATACCTGTGTGTTTTCCATTTAATTAATAGATAGTCATGATTTGTCTGTGAGATGTTAAATTACTCAATAAATGCAACCTGACGTTAAATAGATTATATATCAACCACAAGACTGAGATTTTTCATAACCATGATTGTAAGAAAATATATAAAATTCTCATGAGATTATTATTAATTACCTGAAATAAGGTCATCTTCCATTGCTATATAACACAGTAATGTAAATTCCTGCTAATGTAAGAGTCTCAAGCCACAAATTCATTGAATAAACCTAATATTTCACTATGAACATGACTCGATTATTTTGTAAAGGCCTATTGAATCTTTCTTATTTTAAAAGCATACCTAATAGGGATATGGTTTATACTGTCTTCTTAAAGTAAAAGCAGATCAAACTAAAATCACTTAAAATTTACTTTTAAAGAACAGATGGCTTCAATGCAAATGTGAAGTGTCTTGCAATTTGTGTACTCTAAATTGAAAACTGATTTTAAGACTTCCCTGTGTCTTCAGGCTTACAAATTAAAATCAAGGGGAAAAAAATACTAACCACTGTTATTGTCACAAAGGGATTTCAGATTATGAAGTTACTGTTTATATTTGTTTGCTTCTTTGACACCAAATACTATTAGTCTTGTTTTGGTGCACATAGAATTTTTCAGCAAATTTTAACCCCTTCTACCTGTGTGTCGATATGTGTGCAGATGAAATACATAGCCTTGGAATACAGAAACATATATAAGACTGCAGTCATAAAGAAGAGTAACTCTCAGGCTGCATCTGACATCAGAGAGTACAAAATGCCTATTTTTAAAAATAGAGCTGATCATCACTGGACAAATTCAGGAACAGGCTGAGATAATGTATGGCAGATGAGTAAGAGTTTGTACTAAATTTGAAAGGTACAACATGTGTGGTTTGGGTCTGGAAATCAAGTGGTTTTGTTTAGAAATGGGGGTCTCGCATAAAGCTTCAGCTGAGATTAGTGCTGACAAAAGCATGAGCACTCAAGAGACACACAATCAGGGTTTAGGAGTGAATCTAGAGGGGAACAGTAGCTGAAGGTTGCTGGCACTAAAACCAAGTGCCAAGATGGCCCCCAGAGTACGCCCATAGGGACATGTTGGGGCGAGGGGGAGAGTGAGAGTGAGACGAGCTGCAGGGGCAAAGTCACGAATCTCTAGGCATGATGTTTAACACCTCACTGGGATCCCCAAGTGAGGTTACGGTTTAACCATAAAAAGCCAAATAAATAGCTAAAGCTGAAAAAGGTGACTACAGAAGCCATCAGGCTGCATAAGCTACCTTCACTCCAGAGACTGAAGAGGGTTGCTCAGCAAAGCTGTGGTTAGGGACAACTTTGAGGTTACAGTGGCACTGACAGAGAGGTGGGATAGAGCAGGTACGAGGATGTGTTTCAACAGTGGCATTAGTTAAGGCCAGATGCCTGCAATCGTATTGGTTGCTCAAATTTGATTTGCTGCTGTGTTAAAATCAACGGTAAATTTAGAAGTGACAGGAGCGGATGCTCTAGGAATAGAGCCTAGGAGCAGTATCAAAATAGGCAGCCTTGGTATTTCCACTGCTGAGAATAGAGGGGGCTGAGTCCAGATGGACATGGGCTAATAAAATCAGGGTGCGCCTGGGCCTAGCATGCTATCTTCCAGACTGGCCACCTCAGTGGCCACCTGAGCATTCTTTGACCAGACCTTCAGTTAAGATTAGGATTGAGTACAGAGTAAAGCAGAAATACTAGTTTAACTTTTCATACAGTTCTTCAGGCTTCCCCTGATCCAAGAGCTTCATGTCAGAATAGAAAGGCCTATACCTGTCCCATACAGAGCAGCTCAGCATGTTTAAACACTGTTCTCTCATCCTGTGCAACTACATTTCTTATGCAAATATTTGTTAAATGTGCTGCAACGTTTTATCTGAAAATAACATACTTCCAGTGGCAAATCAGTGATTCACCTTGATATGTTTCTGCCCCAGCGTAATTACAGACACGAACTTCAAGTGCTTCCTTCAAGTCTGCTGTGACAATACTAGCTCAAATGTCAAACACAAACTTGAACAAAATAATCAGGAATAGCTAAAGATCTCATCTACTAAATCTGCTATTTCTTCTGTAGCAGCTGCTCAGGTTTCTCCAGAATATCCCTGGTTTTGTCATTCTCCAACCACCCACTATTTCCTGTGTAACAAATCATGGGAAGCAAAACACCTGCAAATTTCTACTAGCACCTTGATATCAATGTCTTGGCACCTGCTATTAAATAAAACTAAAGTTTTCCTTTTTTTTCCCTTTCTCCACAGACATAGATATGTGCATGTGGTTGTGACTTTGATTGCCTTTAGTTTGCTTTTGAATTTTCCTTCTAAGCACTTCTCATCAACACCTATCCAATATTTGCAAGCAAGAGAACAGAATGAGACATTTTTGTCATGCCACATTCATAACTGCTGATGCCCACTGATATGACATACAAATTACTCCTCTGTAAGAGAATCAAACCCTTTATTCTTTACACCTTAATAAAGGAAAAAAGTATCAAAATGTAAGTATTAATGATGGAAAGTGATTAACAAAATTTTTTATTTTTTAAATGCAGGCCACCAAATCCCAGCATATGCTTTTATTCAGCTTATTTGTTGCCAGGCTGAATTTCATCCCTAAAGTTTTGTACAGACAGCAAGAAAGTCCAACCACTGAGGAGAAAACTCTTTTTTGTGTCTAGCCAACAGCTGGTAAGCATTGGAAAATAAAATTATTTCCAGCTATAGTTGACAAACTAGCATCGCATTTTTAAGAGGACTTCAAAATCTAAGAAGCCAGCATTAGAAGGGTGTCCCATTGCAGTATATACATAAGCAACTAATGGGGCACTAACAGATATATACTTGAGAATATGAACCAAGGTTTTTGCTGAGACAAGTCAGTGCATTTGCAAGTAAGTTGTCCTGCTCCAAAATGGAAAATTTTTCCACAGGAGAGAAAACAATTCACTTGTTTAACACTTTAGAAGTAGACACAATGGCTCTTAGGAGCATTCAGTTAACAGAGGAGAGGTTTTACAGCTTAGAGCACTTGAGAAACCTCATTACATTTTGCTAGTACCCAACACTACATGCTCTCCTTTAATGTAATTTTAACACAGTCCAAACCTTTCCTGAATCTCAAACAGCTGCCACAAAGATAGAAACAATGGTGCTAACTTTCCTCATAAGTAACTCATTCCTGCCTTTACTTTAGCTGATCTCCATTGTGGAAGATTTAATTGTGTAGTATCGTGCACCAGAAGATCACAGCCACTGTGATGGTGAAGTGGGGTGCAAAAGCAGTATCAGCCTTCAGGATAAGTTCCTGAATATTTATACCCAATTAGTATTTCGGCTTATGTTTGCAGATGACAGTGAACACCAACTGAGAAAAATCTTTGGAATGACCCATCCTACAAGGAGATTTGATCCCATAGATTTTTTGGAAGGATACGTTATTAGTCACTACAAATAATTTGTATCCATTACCTTGATAATTCAGAAGTGGTTCAGAAGTGTTTGGTTTCTTTCTAGCTGTTCCCTTTTTTTTTTTCCCCCTGGTTTTTCTTTCCTTCCAAACCTGTTGTATTTGATTACTGTTGGCCAATTAACATTACTATTCCTTTTACAGTGTGATCCTCACATCCTCAATTGAATATTATTGTGGTACTTAATTTGCTGCTCTGTTGACATATGTCAAAAAAATAAAAGGACACTCATGCTATCATCTTCACACTATTACACGTTTACTAAACAGTTTCTAAAGCCACAACCAGACCTACACGTGAAACTTTTTAAAATAGCGAAACCTTTGTGAGCCACCATCTTAGATATCATTCCAGCTCCCACTTAGACCAAATCAGTCACTCAAATAGGAGATACACATCTACACTTGAAGGTCATTCCTTGCTTGCAATTAATATAGTCAAAAATAGTCAAAATTTTCTTCCTCATTCAATAATGCATAATGGCTACATTCATTTGCAGTAAAATGACAAGCCCTTAGGATAAATTAAACATTTGTGCAGTTGGAAGCTATAATTATCTTTTTAAGTCACAGAAGGGTTTTCCCTTGTTTTTCCTTATCCGTGTTGTGGACCTAACCCTTGGTGATGGCCGTTACCACGCAGGCAGTTTGTCCACTCCTTAGGCAATCTGTCAGTCAAGTTTCAGTCATGATTTCCAGTCCTTTCCTATGTTCCTAGTCCGTAGCTGCCCAAAAGTCAAAACATCATGACAACAACACAATCTTGAAATCCACTTTGTCATCTCATGCTTAGAAAAGTGGATTCTAACATTTTCTTTCAAACAATTTGTTTTTACAGTATGCTGTATTGAATTTAAGAAAATGTATGCAGGATTACATGCCAAATAATCACATAATAATAGCATTGATTTTAACTTACTAATTTTCTTCTTAAAACATTACTCAGTCCTGAAGTAATTTGCTGATTTTTTTTTACACTGAGGTATAGATCTTTGGGGTATAAGTAGGAGGATAGTGGGAATTTCACTGAGAATGAAGAGAAATTTGAAAATTTTGTTGAGAAACCTGTGTAACTGAAATTCTCTGTGAATTACTCTGTTTTTCTGAAGCTGACAAGGGCCTTTAATGCTAAACTTATACTTTTAAGCCAGTTTCCTAGCTTATACATTAGGATTTCTGTGTTAATCAAGCTATAAATTGATAAAAGTAAAAAATTATCCAAGTAAACAGGAAAAAAAAAATCAATTATGGATTAAAATCCATAATTGAAATCCATACAATCAGATGGATAATTCTAAATATCAGATAAAGGTGATATTTAGAATTATTAGTTCACGGGAAAAGCTACAAAGAAAAAAAAGTTTCTGTAAAGTAAGCTTTAAGCATAGCAATAATGAAACATGTTAAAAACTTTACTTTGGAATTTCAAAAGCACCTGTCATAGGAACAATTTACAAGGCATCTTGAGATATAATGACAAAATAACTAATCAGTGTATAAATCTTTGTCTGACTAAAGTAAATTAGTTTACGTGGACATCAACATGCTTTTGTGGAGGAAAATAGATTGCTACTCTTTTTTGCAACAATCTGCACTTTATAGAAATTAAGCCTAAGGAAAGCGTTCTTATGGAATTTATAGAACAATAGAAATGATTAAAAATACTCATTAAAAAATTAAACATCTGAGAATTGAGGAAAATGTGTCCTCCTTCCTAATATTTGCCATTTCATTTTTGAAGTGAAGGACATTTGTCTGCATTAAATGTCAGTGCAAATTTTGAGTAAATATTTCCCCTAATTATTTGGAGTTTTTAAGTGATCCTGATTTATTTGCAGGCATTTTTCCAGTCAAAAGTGCAAGGAAGAAGTTGCTAGCTCAAATATGTTTGAAAACAATGGACTTTAAACACATTCTGTAGACTCCTGATTTAGAACCTTCCCAATCTGGAAACTGAAATGTGTGCAATCTTTCCAATCAAAGGGGCTTAAATTTCATATATCTAAAAATTTTCAAATGAATTGTTTACAAAAAGGAGTTATTTGCAGAAATTATATTGAGAAGAAAGCTGAATATTATTAGAACAATATCTTTGCAAATACAATTTGCAAACAGAAAATGAGGCAAAATATTCAGTATGAATAATTCATTACAGTCTTCTGAAAATTCAGTTTTAAAATTAACCTATACATCAACACTTTTTATATTTTTGAGGGACTGGGTAGAGCATAACCTTTCTGCTTGTGAAAATTTGCAAGCAAACTACAAAGAGTATGTATGTACACACAAAGACCCCACCAAAACCCAAGCCTCAGAAAGTTTAAGATCAGCTTCAGCTACTTTCTGTAAGAATACACATTTCACAGACATTTTCTTGCCTAAATGTCAGCAGTATACACACTTATTAGACAAACTGTCAACAACCAAAGAGGGTTTGCTATGGCTGAATGTCATCTGCAAGTTGTTAGGAGTCTAATCTCACCATCTGACAAATGTTAATGGTTTAGCAAGGCAGCAGATCCACTCAAGGAAGAAATGTTCCCTATGAACAGAGAAAGGGCAAATGAGACCCTACAGTAATAACTGTTAATATGACTTGCTGATGCAAAAGCGATTTCAATCAGTCTTTATAAATCCATGTCTGATGCAAACATTTACATTTTCTTTATTTTGCACATCCACCTGTATGAAGACTCCTCAATCATTCATATTCATGTGCACTGAAGAAATAAAGCTTAAAAAAAAAACCAAAACAGTGATAGTTCCTGAGCTAGAGAAATGAAATCAGTTGTTTTGCTTTTCAACTATTTCACAACTTCAGGCAAACAGAAATAGATGACAATTGCTGTCCACTGAAGAGTGAAGTAGGCAAAAGCACTGCTTTTCACAGCTCCCATTAAGTTCAGTGTAAATCCCTTGTTATTTTTCTGAAGATGTCTCAGTAATTCTGTAACACATTGGTAGTTTACTTTTCTTCTTCACAGAGATTGTTTTTAAATGGTTTCTTTCTTACTAGCCTAATGGATAAACTCAAACATGAATGGATGACGATGATGATGATGATTATTGTTGTTGTTGTTGCAAGATGGATTAATTACCTGGCAGGAGGGAAGAAAGGATGGAGGAGAAGGGGATTAGAATCATAGAATGGTTTGGTTTGGAAGGGACCTTAAAGATCATCTAGTTCCAACCCCCCTGCCATGGGCAGGGACACCTTCCACTAGACCAGGTTGCTCAAAGCCCCATCCAACCTGGCCTTGAACACTTCCAGGGATGGGGCACCCACAATCCCGCTGGGCAACCTGTTCTAGTGCCTCACCACCCTCATAGTGAAGAATTTCTTCGTAATATCTAACCTAAATCCACCCTTTTTTAGTTTAAAACCGTAACCAGTCATCCTATCACTACATTACCTGATAAAGAGTCCCTCTCCATCTTTACTGTAGGCCCCCTTTAAGTTTGATATGTAAGGAATGAATGTTGAGTTATCTCAGTGTAGCAATAAAAGAAAACAATGGTAAACTGATACACACTTTTAGCATTACAGCTGTGATGGTCAGAAAACACGAAGACCATAAAACCCTCTTTAATAAGGCAGAAAAGTATTTTTATCAGGAGGAGAAAGCCAGGATAAACTTAGTTACACACGGTGTTATCCTTTAACTGTTTATAATGAATCTATAAGGATGTAGGTCGTGTTCACAATTAGTTTAACTAGAAGAGGAAAAAAATGCTGAATAGTACAGAAAAAGAATTTTTTCTGTGGATTGACAATTTCAGAAATAATTATTTTAAACAGAACTTTGTTATAACTAATTTAATTTAAAGAATCCTGTCCACTTAGAAGTTAAGGTTTTTACAGCTTTGGAGAGACAATTACATGCTTAAAATATCATAAACTTTGCTATTAAAATTTCTTCCTGCAAATACTCTTTTCCCATTTGTGACTACATTTGTGACTACTAGAACTACTCTTTTCCCATTTCTACCTCTGTGACTGATACTGGGGTTTTTTTCTTTGCTTTATTGCAATGTTACAGCTTAATTCAACCTCTATTTTTCTTTGTTATTGGCCATCTATCTCCTATAGTTTCTACTTTCACTTCTGGGGTTGTTGGGTTTTTTTCTTCTTTTTAAATATCACTGGGGAAAAAAAAAAAAAAAACAAAAAAACCAGACAATTAAAAAAATCCAAATTTAAGCTATTTTAATACTTTAGATATGTGGAGTTGAAGAGACACCTCACTTGAACAATCAGTAACCTTTTGGTCTTGAATCCCTTTTGCCAATTTTCATATTTTCTTTCTGTAGTATTAAGTCATGTTATAGGCTCAGATTCATCCAAGCAAAACTAAGCTATTTCTATTAGCTAGGCAGAGGTCAGTAAAAACTTGCCATAGGAATTTTTCACTGTATGTTGTGACCACTATACCTGTGGACAAGATTACTAAAGTGTTGGAGAGGTGTTCTCTCAGACATACTTTTTTTATATAACAGTTTAGTCATTCCTTGAATTATTTTACTAAATAGTCAAATATGGAAGATGAGGGAAAGATTTGTTTAATAGAGCAAATGCCAATATTATCTTACAGAAGAGAATTGCTGCAACAAATGAAAGACTGAGATTAATATCTAAACATATTCAGAATTAAATTTACAGGATTTATTTCTGATAGCTTTTTTTATTTTAAAGAAGAAGACAATATTCTAAAAATGCAAGATTCATTGCATGCAATAACGACATATTGTGATCAGGGGTACTTTCAGACCTTTTTAACTATTTCACAGTAGTTTTCAGTGTCTCCAAATATATCAAATTTGGCAATAATAAATTCCCAAATTTTATTTCTAGTCCCAGCATCTTCCTTATCTTTTCCTACATTTTTTCCATGGATTTATTATCTTTATCCTGAGGTAGTTTAGGATCCTTATTATTCTATTTTAAAAGCCATTTTAGAATTTCACTACTCTGATAAATAGAAAACTTCTCCTAATCCTGAGCCATATAACTTTGCCACATTACTTCAATGCACTAATAAAAGTAGTCATATCCCCCATCTCCTTCAGTTTCCTAGGCTCAGATAAGGATATGGATTCAGAGCTCTATTAATTGATGATAGAAAATAGTAGTAATGGAAGTGTTATGCAATGCAAACACTCTCCACTGAAGAAGTCTCTCAGGAATGATAGCTGTTAGATTTCTCCATCAAATACTCACCTGGATGATATTTTGGATATATTCCAGTAATTAGCAAAAAAACTCACAAAAGTTCTGCTTGAAAAATGCTCTCAGATTAAGACATCTTGAGCTGATTGATTTCATTTTAAGCAATAGGACAGACAAATGCGGAGTTATACATAAGGTTTCATTATTCTTATTTCTGTAATTGTATGTAAAAAGATATATTTTGATAAATTAAGTAAATCATCTTTTGAGAATGATTGCACTGAAAACTTCAATCTTGAACTGGAGAGTTCAAGACATTTGAAGGTAAAGCAGCATATAATTGTATTAAATATTGGAGCCTGTCTCCTAAGGAAAGGAAGGGGACTGGTATGCAAAGAGGGGCTACCTAGATGAATCATCTGTTTGAAAACAATAGTAAGAAGAAATAGAGGCTGTTGAAGACAGTGTCTGACACCAAGAAAACTACATACAAGTAAAAGGCCATTCCAACTACATCTTTCCAAGAACAATTTTATTATTTTCTTCATGTAGGGAAGCAAAAAAAGGAACAAAGGAAAAAAATGGAACCACTCCACACTGATATATGGCCTGAATACATGCTCAATAATTAACGTCAACTTTCATTAGGAAGGTAAGATATGACAGTAATTATTCCCCTAGTAGGAAATATGTAAATAAAAGTGTCCACAGCTGAGGTGGAAATAATTTATACTCTGCTATTCAGGGAATGAGGCAGGGGAGAGGAAAGAGGAGCAGATAACCACTCTTTCAAAACATTGGTTGCTTAAAAAAAAAAGGCCTGTGGTATTAAAAGAAAAACAGCTATGGATCTATCTCTTCTGGAGCAGGTATCGAAGAACTGAAAAACATGGCATTTATTCACAAAACCAGAAAAAAAAGAGGTGTAGACAACTACAGAACTCAGATCTATGCACGGTCTTACAACAGTTTTTGAAGGAGACAGTAATCAAGGACATCAAGAAAAATGGAAAATGTTATAAAATACAACATTTTTATCAAAGGTCAGAGTTTATGATGTTAGATTAACCTGATATCTCTTTTTTGATAAGATAATTCACTTCCTAATCAAAAGAAGTGCAGTAAACGTTATCTAGCTAGATTTAAGTAAATCATTTCATTCAGTGCCTCAGGAGAATTTATCGTTTAAGGAGAGGAATGCAGGAATTAATGTAAAACTGGAGAGATGGTGCATTGGGTGTCTTTGGTAAGGTGTTGGCAGCTGGGGACTGCAGGGATGGTCACTGTAAGGAGAGGCTGGAGCCACCTCCTGACAGATACAGCTGGTTCCAGCCAGTTCGCCTGGCTCCAACAGACCCCCTGCAGGACACAGCTGAGCCCTCAGCCAAGCTGATGGCACCTGTGGGAAAGCATGTTTAAGAAAGGGTAAAACCACTGCACAGCAGGTGTGAGAGAGACAGGAATGAGGAAGAGTCTGTGATAGCAATAGCCCTGCAGACCCCCAGGTCAATGAAGAAGGAGTGGGAGGAGGTTCTCCAGGCGCTGGAGCAGAGACTCCCCTGCAGCCCGTGGTGAAGACCATGGTGAGGTAGGTTGTCCTCCTGCAGCCCATGGAGGTCCACGCTGGAGCTGATACCCACCTGCAGCCCATGGAGGACCCCACGCCGCAGCAGGTGGAT
The DNA here is from genome assembly GCF_929443795.1 of Astur gentilis. Lineage (NCBI taxonomy): Eukaryota > Metazoa > Chordata > Aves > Accipitriformes > Accipitridae > Astur > Astur gentilis. Next base: position 41,780,152 of record NC_064919.1, read on the forward strand.
GTGCCCTGAGGGAAGCTGCAGCCTGTGGAGAGTCCACACTAGAGCAGGTTTTCTGGTAGGAAGTGTGGCCAGTGGAGGACCTGCGCTGAAGCAGGGGAAAAGTCTAAGGAGGAAAGTGCAGCAGAGAGGAGCTGTTAAGGATTCTATTCCCCTTTCCCCTGTGCCATGCAGGGGAATATAGAGGAGTGGAAAGTGAAAAAATCAAGTTGAGCCTGGGAAGAAGGGGTAGAGGTGCAGGGAAAGTGTTTTGGGTTTTGTCCTTTTTTCTCACCATCCTTCTCTATTTTTAATTGGCAATAAATTAAATTAATTTCTCCAAGTCAAGTCTGTTTTGCCTGTGCTGGCAATTGGTGAGCGAACTCCCTGTATATATCTCAACCCTCAAGATTTTCCATCTTATATTTTCCCCTTTCCTGTTGAGGAGGTGGAATGAGAGAGTGGCTGGTGGGAGTCTGACATTCAGCCAAGGTCAATCCATGACAGATAGTTAATAAACTGTCTAAGTGCAATGAGTAATATTGAAAGGGCAACTATTACAGTAATGGAGTTATGTGGGGGTCAGCTTGCCCCCCCCCCCCCGCCATTTTCACTACTTACTTCCTTGCAGTGCGCATCTATGACAGTTGTAGACGACAAAGTCAGAAGATACAGCCTCTGTTGAAGAGACAGGTCAAATTTGATGGTCCTGCAGCCTAGAGTAATAGAATGGGAATGGCACATAAACACACGGTTTAACAATTGCATTCTTAGGGACCAATGACAAGACATGCATCTTTTGGTTCTGTCACTTTATTTTCTGCTTTTTCTTGCTCCTCTCTCTATGTACCTCTTCTCTTCTCTGTCATTAATTTCCTTCCCCCTTATTCTACTGAGCAGAAAGATTCATGCTAGGGGAAAGCAGTTTGTTGGAAGACCAAGTTTTCATCATTGAACAGAAAATCTGGACTTCTATATGAGTTATCCTAATAGCAGTTTCTATGGTGACATGCATTTTGCAACAGTGGCTCTGATTCTCCCTCATGATTTCTAGCTCCATAATAAAGGAGTTGTTACATCTGTGAATGGTTTCTGATGAGCTTTCTTTAGGGAAACACTTTAGTGTTTAGTGAGGCTTTAAGCACTTCCTTTTCTCTTAACCATTTGTATGGATAGGTTATGACCGTCCCCATGCTCAAGCTAAAAATCAAGACATGAGACAGAGGCACTTACTAATTCTTCTCAGACAATTGCTATTGGTAGATTTGGCTGCAGCACAATTGAGGAAAAGGGGAAGCTCCAGAGTAAGTGTGAGTAGTCACCAAACTAAGCTTTATTTTAATTCACAGCCAACCCTGTGCTGTTTGCCTTAGAACTGAAGTTCTACCTTGCAAGCTGTGGTGGCTTCTACACTTCCCAGCCTGTCACTGCATACATGAAAAGGCATCTCAGCTTTCTAGTATACAAGATAACGTAATAAGAGATCAGATGACTATGCAGAACTTCAGTGGTTACTGTATCATCCCATATTACAACTACAACAAAACAAAGAAAAGGATAGCTGTTTCTATTCTGTCCCATCAATACCTCATTGTCTTCCCACCCACTTTTAAATTAAGCAACAGAAAACGAAACTTCAGTGTTGGTTTGCAACATCTCCATTCTTCAAATGTGACAGCCTAACGTACTTAAGTACAGTAAAGTAGTTAAATTCCTGTACAAACAATAGGTCTTCCACCAATGCTAATGGGTTCAGGCCCGAGTTATTCTTGGACTAAAAAGAACATAACAGACTTATTTTTGAATAACATGTTTATCCTGCTTAGGAGTCACATGAGTAAAAGAAAGTTGTTAAAGTTGCATTGCAGCAATGTTTCCAGCCTCATCTAAAACATGTTATAAGCCAGTTTATGACTTCTATCAGCCAGACTTTCTCTGGAACAACCAGTAAGTAGAGTAACATATGTCATCAAGTGTCTTCCCTACCTAGCCTTTACTTAAATAGTTAAGGAGACACATACTCTAAAGCAGAACATGAAAAGGATACCTGTACTGTACAGAGATTCAATACCAATGATTAGAAGAGAAAAATTAGAGACCCATCAGGATTCAAACGGCAACAGGAGTTGAATTTGTTACTTTATATTCTTTGAGAGGCACAGGAGCATGTCTCAGAAATAGAGGGACAAGCTGACAATAGAATAATCATCAGGGAGTTCAGTGGCACCTGCACACGCCAAGTGTCAGCATTGCATGTTTTTAATAGAGCTGTGTCAACTGAGAATTCTTATGCCATGACTATACCTTCCACATTTTTTAACAGAGGTAACTACCAACAAATGGAGTTCAGCAGAAACAGAAACAGTTTGAGCTGTATTACTGCATAGCTCTACATATCATATGATCTGCCATGTATGAAGAGTTTAGTAGTGAGCACACCCTTGCCTCCCTCTCCCTGTGACATTGCTTAGGCAGGAGGCATGCTTCCATTTTGCCCTAATAAAAAGAATAATATATATCAGCATAACCACACCCATTGTTCTCTACACTGTTATTCTCCCTGCCTAGTCATACTGCCAGACACCCTGAGTAATAACAACTACTTCTTTCTGAATTTTTCCAGAATCATTCTGATTTCCATCCCTATCATCAACTGTATCTCAGTTCCTCCTGTTAAGCATTGTCTATAAATTAAGTAAAAATACTATCTGTCTGCCATCTCCTGACCATTCATTAAGATATTGACAACTATAAGTGCAAGGACCCTGAAGAATTCTGGTTACCAACCTGATCTCCTTCTGTGACCAGGTGACCCGCCTAGTGGATGAGGGAAAGGCTGTGGATGTTGCCTACCTGGACTTTAGTAGGGCCTTTGACACTGTCTCTCACAGCAGACTCCTTGAGAAGTTGGCAGCACATAACTTAGCCATACTCTTCACTGGGTAAAAAACTGGCGGGATGGACAAGCCCAGAGAGTTGTGGTGAATGGAGTTAAATCCGGTTGGTGGCCAGTCACAAGTGGTGTTCCCCAGGGCTGTTCTGGGGCCAGTTCTCTTTAATAGCTTTATCAATGATCTGGATGAGGGGATCGAGTGCACCCTCAGTTAGTTTGCAGATGACACCAAGCTGGGAGGGAGGGTTGATCTAATCAAGGGTAGAAAGGCTCTACAGAGGGATCTGGACAGGCTGGGTTCATGGGCCAAGGCCAATTGTATGAGGTTCACAAGGCCAAGTGCTGGGTCCTGCACTTGGGTCACAGCAACCCCATGCAATACTACAGGCTTGGGGAAGAGTGGCTGGAAAGCTGCCCAGCAGAGAAACACCTGGATGTGCTGGTGGACAGCCAGCTGAATATGAGCCAGCAGTGTGCCCAGGTGGCCAAGAAAGCCAACGGCATCCTGGCCTGTATCAGAAATAGTGTGGCCAGCAGGAGCAGGAAGGTGATTGTTCCCCTGTACTCAGCACTGGTGAGGCCGCACCTCGAGCACTGTGTTCAGTTTTGGACCCCTCACTACAGGAAAGACATTGAGGTGCTCAAGCATGTCCAGAGGAGAGCAGCGAAGCTGGTGAAGGGTGTAAAGAACAAGTCTTATGAGGAGAGGCTGAGGGAACTGGGGTTGTTTAGTCTGGAGAAAAGGAGGCTGAGGAGAGACCTTATCGCTCTCTACAACTACCTGAAAGGAGGTTGTAACAAGGCGGGTACTGGTTTCTTCTATCAAGTAACTAGTGATAGGATGAGAGGAAATGGCCTCAAGTTGCGGCAGGTTTAGGTTGGATATTAGGAAAAATTTCTTTACTGAGAGTGTTGTCAGGCATTGGAACAAGCTGCCCATGGAAGTGGTAGAGTCACCATCCCTGGAGGTGTTCAAAACATGTGTAGATGTGGCAATTCAGGACATAGTTTAGTGGGCATGGTCGTGTTGGGTTGATGGTTGGACTTTATGATCGTAAAGGTCTTTTCCAACCTAAGTAATTCTATGATTAATAAATCTTTCACTTTTAAGAGGGAACCACTAATAGCTACTCTCTAATATGGTTTTCCAGTGGGTTTTCAACAATTTAATACTGTCACCTACAGCAGTCTTTGGACACTACCATGTGAGGCAACTTCATAAGTCTTCCTAAATTCAAGATATAGGATATTTGGGTACATAAGACCTGTTACAAGAGAAGAAAGAGTTACATGAGATTACTTGTTCCTGGTGCTTCCATATTGTTTAAATAAAGCTAGTCATATATTTTGTCTGGAAACTGCAACATCTGCTCTATAATTCATGATCTTCCTTTTCTTCTTTTTAAAATAGGTATTAATATTTACCATTCTCTGGGTTTTTTTGTTCTTAGTCCTATAGGTCCACCATGTGTGTGCAAAGAAAATGTTTTTTAAGATAAATTAGATGTTTCCAAATCAACTGGATCTGATGAACTTCATCTTGGATTTTAAAGAACCAGATTATGAGATCCAAGTACTCTCTACACTGTATTTCCCTAGTCAAAACTAGATCTTATTCATGCTTTGCTAGTATGAGTTATGATAGCCTGACTAGCTGGCCTTTTCAGTGAAGATGGACACAAACAAAAAATGGCATTATGCACTTCAGCTTTCGCTCAATCATTTGCTGACAGTCTTTTCATTCTTTTAATTAGCAAACCAGTACTGCCTTTGGTCTTCCTCATACTGTTAATGTATGTACAGAATAAATTATGGGACTTTTTGTGCCTCCTGATGTAATTATGTAATAATGTATCTCATTATGTAATGAGATACAAGATTTCTTGTATGTCATTACGTACCTTGGCTTTTCCGATTTTGCTCCCATATTCTCATGTTCTGTACGCAACTTTAGTAACTCAACCTGTTTTCCTCTTCCTATATAGGGGGTTTTGGCGTGTTTATGGTAAATGAGTTTAGGCAAGGTAAAAGAGTCCATGAGTTAGTCATATCAGCCTCCTATCACACTGACTTGTCTTTCCCCATCTTTGGTATTGCTCATGCTTCTACCTTACTTTACAGGACAGCACTTTTCCTTTGTCACTCAGACTAGTTCTCCTAAGTCTTTTGTACAGATTCTGTGACTTTTTTGAAATCTTCCTTCCAAAAATTTTTAATCCTACTCTAAAATTTTGATATTTTTCAGCATTCACTCTCAAGCAATTAATTTGCCTCTTAATATTCTCAGTATTGATCTGAATCAAATCTAATGGAACCCCCTACTATCCTCATCATGCATCACTTGATTTCTCCAACTTAAGTATTGAATCTTCAGCGGGACAATCTAAATACATTTTGGACATTGCATGCCCTGCTGTACTCCTTTTGCTGTTACAGACTAGAAAGAAATTCCGCTAACCTCTAAATTCTGAATTATTTTCTCCAATTCAAAAAGTCTATGTCCGCCATGGCAGTCCATAGTCAATTTCTTCACTTTAATATTTCAGTAAAATAATTATTTGGCTCTCTCTATTTCCAGTGCTCCCTCAATTAGTACATAGGCACAGATGTGTTTGGTAACTGACCTGCTACTCTTCACTTTCTCTCTTCTTCTGTTGTGATAACTCTCTCCTGCTGATTTTCAGCCCTTGTGCAGATGACTTGGTTTACCCTTCTTGTGCTCTTCTGTGGCTATCCTTGATTGATCATGTTTCAGTCTGTCCTCAACAGATTATGAAGCCAGTGTACAAAAACTTTTCCTCTTTTATGAGGTGCCAGCAACTCCTAAGATTTACTTTAGAGCTGAAGACGCCCATTCATCTTCCAAAGCCATGTGTTTTTTTCCAGGGTGCATCTGCCGCTGCCTAAATCTTGACCATGAACTGTGCTCTGGTTTAACCCCAGCCAGCAACTGAGGACCACACAGCTGCTTTTTCACTACCCCCTCAGTGGGATGGGGGAGAGAATCAGAAGGGTAAATGTAAGAAAACTCATGGGTTCAGATAAGATTGGTTTAATAATTTAATAAAATACATAATAATAATAATTTAATTAAAATGTAATGGAAAGGAAAATCACAAAAAGAAAGAAAATTAAAACCTAAGAAAAACAAGGAATGCATATGAAAAACAATCGCTTAACAGCAACCGCCTGTAGTTTATATGCTTAGCATGATGTCATATGGTATGGAATGTCCCTTTGGCCAATTTAGGTCAGCTGTCCTGTCTGTGTCCCCTCCCAACTTCTTGTGCAGTTCCAGCCTACTCACTGGCAGGGCAGCATGAAAAGCTGAAGAGTCCTTGACTTAGTGTAAGCATTGCTCAGGAACAATTAAAACATCCGTGTATTATCAACATTAATCTCATCCTAAATCCAAAACACAGCACTATACCATCTACGAGGAACAAAATTAACTCTATCCTAGATGAAACCAGGACAAAAAAACCCTGGTGAGAGCTTTATACAAATCCCTGATGATTTGTCTAGCTGGTTAATTTCTTTATTCATGCATGTCTAAGCATGACCCAGATTGTCCTTTGCCTACCTACTTCCTCCTACAGCTCTCCCAACTGCTTCCTGAGTAATTCTACTGATGAGTGAACCTCTAAAATCCAACTTAATTTCAAATAAAAATGAAACAATTCGGGGTGGAGTAAAAAGGGGATAAGTTGCTTTCTTGCTGAAGAATTTATTTTTGCTGGTTTGTCTGCTGTTGCTCTTTATTTTTATTGTGGTTTTATACAATAAAAATACAATAAAAATACACAATAAAAATACAAAAAGATCAAGTTAGAAATGCCTTATTTTGATTTGAAAATGTTATTCAGTTTTTCAAGCATTGCAGCTTTTGCTTTTGTTTTGCTCAGTAAGCAGATATGACTTCTGCAGAGTGTTCTGATTTCAGTAGAAAAGTTTCATGGTGGACAAAGTTTTTCTGACTACATCTTCATACTACACATACTCACCCTACACCTGCTGCTGAAATAAAATAGCAGCTCTGGGGAGTACTGCTTAATTGTATCTCTATTATTTTCTTGTTCTTACTTCTATTTCTATTTCCAAATCATAGTCTCACATTAATATGGATGCTCTTGAAAAGAGCTTGAAAATGAAAAATACATAATGTTCTATCAATTAATTTCCTTTTCTCCACTGAGGTAGTTGTATAGCCTCCAGAATGATGATATGACAGGATCTTTCTAGTTCTACACAGGAAAAGGAAATTTAACCATAATCCCTGTCAACTTCAGGCTACCACGGAATAGAAATTTGGTCTTGTGTAAAACATGCCTTGGAACAAATTGGATGTGACAAGCAGGGAGGATCAGTAGATTGCAGTTTTGAAATTGTAAGAAGAATGACTACTATAACCTGTGCTCGTTATCGACTTTGCTAGGACAACAGACAAGTCAAGTGTCATTTCCTGTTCTCTTCACTGTCTTTGTCCAGTATAGGAAACATTAAAAATATAATTTCTAACAATATCATGTCAACCAAAACAGAAAGTAATAATAGGAAGCTACCTTGGCCTTTTCACTTCTCTGCAGTTTGATTGGCTAGTCATTACACTCCTGCCTAATATTTCAGTGAAGCTGTAAACAGGTAAAGAACTATAGTGCCAGCTAACCATGTTATTGAACAGGTCAATGCGTCATGACACCCCTACATCCTATTAATCTATTTTTCTCTTGCAGTATAAGTGCTGGAACAGAATCTCTGAAAGATATTTTCCCCTTTTGTCATTAACTGGATCATAGGTAAAATTGTGGTTTAACTTTCCTTCAGGTTCAGAACAGTTGATCTGTGATTTCTTTTCACCACAGAAACTGAACCGATGCAGCAAAACTAGACATTATTTTTATTGCCCTCTGTGATTAGAAAATAAACATGCTAGGTGTAGTTAATATTTCTATCTTCATAAATACACATAGATTTTACATATGAATAGTGTTATATATGGTACAATCTTTCCTATGGTCCTCAAAACCAGAGGATTCTTCTTTAATCCATGCTACATTATACAGTGATTTAAGATACTTTTATTAGCTGATCTAATTTTCCATTACTTTATCACTCCCAAAGGTCTGATAGGGACTCTCCAAAAGGCAAAGAAAACAAATAGTCTCTTAACTTCTGAATTTCCATCATTTTAAGCATACACATAACTTCAATCATATGGCTGATTCTTGTTGCCAAAGAATGTTAAAGGCAGGCTTATGGATTGTATTTCAAATGTAATAGAAAGTAAGGAACAATGAAAGATACAACATCCCTAATTCAGACTTATAGGACTGTGATTGTCCAGTCATTAACATAGATTTGGATATACTTCATTGCTTGGAAGTACAAATCTTGCATGGGTAGATGATAGCACATGATGAGGTTTTTTCCCCAAATTAGCCAGGCCACACAACTGAAAAATTATGCTTCATTTATGTTGGAGAAGAACAAACAATATTTGAAACCACATAAAGTCTTCTGGAACAATGTTACCACTTAAAATTTTTTTTAATAAATTTGAGTCAGGAGAGACTATGAATATTCCCCAAATCTAATCAAATCCACTTTCAAATTAATCTTTTCAAGGTTGAAAGAACTGTGATACACATTGCTTTTTCTTATTCCCCAGTACTTATCATAATAGGGTATGTTATTTTTAAAACATTCATACCTAGGTAAGAATGCCTAAATAACAATAGATTTCATAATAGACAGGTTCTTGCTGCTTCTCTGTTCAAAATAATTGCAAAATGCTTGTTGACAGAAACAGGAACAAGTAGAGTTAGAGCTGGCTGAAAAGCAGTAGTCACTTTCCATTGAGAATTTAGTGTACTGTTTTGTGATATTCTAGGTCTGGTGGGTTAGTAGACTAAGCTTCCTGCATGAATTGATGCAGACTAATGTGTTTCCACAAAAAAAAAAAAAAAAAGACATTAAAGTAGCTGATGACATTGTTATGAATTTGGTTTAAAATATCACTCCCAGGCATAGTGCCAGGTTCTAAGCTAGAGCAATCTTTTACCTTCTGCTAAATTATAACATCTTAAGTGTGTTTTAAGCAGAATTGCTGACACAACCTTGATCAAAACAGGCTGAAATGCATGGCTGTAATACAGCTGTGCAAACATTTCCATTAACATAAATATCTTCTGCAACACAAGCAAAACAAAACTCTCCATTCACTGAACACAGCAAGGTTTTGTGTGTTTTTATCATCTGTGATTTATGGGGAAAAAAAAAAAAAAAAAAGGATCACATTAAAAAACACCAGGCTTTCCAAAAGAAAGCATATGTTTCCACAAATGACTTAAAAATTGAAACCTTGAATTAAGCTCAGATTACCAACTATGGTCATGATTTCTAGTCAGGGACTTAAAAGCAGATCTAACAAGTTTCCCATGATTGGCTATAAAACACCAGCTTTGTACCTATTTCTGGATCTTACTCTTTGTGAATGAGTGAAGAAACTTTGTTCAGTTAAGTATACTTAGCAGAGATCCAGATACAGAGTAGTATCACAAACTTAAACTAACTGAGACTTCAGCTATTGTAACTGTAGATGAGGGAAGCAAAATAAATTCTAAGCAAAGGAGGTACAAAGGCATACCAAGAGCAAAGGTTGCTACTGCAACCTACACTAAGCTCCCTTTCCCAAAGCCCAGTTTTGAGAGGTAGTAGGAAGCAGCAACTCTGGGATTCCCTGAACCACTGCCATTGCCTGGACTTCTGGAAGTTTATTCCTTCCGAGTATGTTCATTCATTGCTTCTCCAGTAATATCCGATTCCACCAGCCTGCACCTCACCTGGGAAGCCTGAGCACAGGCAGTCTGTGAACCTGTTGATGCTCTCACAGATCCCTGCAAGGTGCCTTTGCACTTTGGCAGCTTCATTCTAACCCCATGTTTCTTACCTGTGAAGCAACCTCATTCCTGGCCTCCATCCCTGGCTGCATGCAGAGTGACCAGGATCTTTTGGCCAGAAATAAAACTTGAGCAATGTATACCAATGACACTCCCTCTTCATGGCATTTCTGCTCATATTGCTGAACTTCCAATAATAGTAACAAACTTACACCCTCTCTATGTGGTGTAAGGGGTCACTGTGTTAGGTAGGATTAGGCAGCTAGGCTGCATTTCAGAACAGGGACTTAATTTTGTTTCTTGATGGGATATTTCAGTTCCTAAATTTTTTCATGGATCTGTCTCTTATTCAGTTTAAGTGTCTTTTCCCTTCTCTCTTCCCTTCTCCCCCACTCTTTCCTCTTCTTCTTTCTTTCTTTCTTCCAAAGAAGAGGAAAATTCACTCTGCTTTTCTTGTGCCTTGAATCCAGGTATGCTACTATGTAAACAATGTCTATTGAACTAGTAGACACTAACACAGCTATTGTAATATAGCTGCTGTTGCTACTACCACTATTAATGCAACATAGAAAAACAAATTGATAAAAAAGCACCACATAAGGCAGAAAGATAAAATGAAGTCATTATATGTAATTTTTTTTCTCTTCAACTGTAGAATATTTATTTACCAAAGAGATTTTACTGATATCTTTAAAAACATGTTTCAAAGTTCCTGATGTCTCTTTTTGCTGCAATATCAAAGTCCCAGTGGCACTCCCAGTGTGTTAAGGAGAAGCTGTTTACTCCAAACTGAACTAAAAAATATTCATCTTAGAATGTCATTTAAAAAAAAAATCAAAATCTATTTTATGTGATACACTTTAATTAGTTGGCTGTTTCTGCAAAAAGCAGTGTCTGCACTTTCTGCATGTGTTGCAGTTCAGTTTAATATGCTGCAAAATCGTAGCCTTCCTATATAAAAATGAACTGTGTGATATATCCAGCATTTTAGGTAACACAAAGGACAAAAACAGCCAATGTCAAACATATATAATTGTACATTTTGTGGCATTGATTGCAGAAGGAACTACCTCAAGGCAGAAAATGATTACTAGGTTAGAGAGGCTTGACAGTTATTTTAAGCTTTGACCTTCAAGAAGGTGCACAAATGAAAGCTGGCGTGGTTCTAGGACACGGTAACAATGACTTTTAATAGAAATTAAGGGATTGGAGTTGAAAGTAAATGTACAAGCAGCATGGTTAAATTCACTCAGTTTTAAAAAAAATATTTTTTATATGGAAAAAATTTGCTATCTGTTTGACTTTTCATTTATCCAATTTTTGGAGTTGTCTCCCTCTAATCTTCCAGCAATGGCCCATATATTCAGCTAGCAGTACAGAAGAATGAGAAGGGTGTCCTGGCCTGTAAACGCAGCAAGCAAGAAGCAGAGTTTGGAGGAAGTAGTGGGTAAATCCATTATTACAATCTGTAAGAAAGATTAGCCCAGTCTCCATAACAAAATTCTATTCTTAGTTGTTTATAACAAATTGTCCTTTCCAAATTGAAATTAATTGAGCTGAAATTTTGAGTGGCAGCTCAATTTTTATCCTTTTTCCAGGCAACTTCAGCAAAAAAAAGATTTCATTTTATTTCTGTTAAAAGGTACTATATTTTACTCATGTTAAAAATCATGGTGGCTCTTTTCTCAATCACTCTAGTATTTTGGAGGATGGATATGGAACTTGGTAGTGTGCTGGCCTTAGTGGAAGGGATTATGCTTTTAGTCATCCTTGGGAGAAGGAACCCCTATTTGGCAAGTGGATAAGTTACTTAAAAACAGCTATTCACAACTTTTTATCATATTCTATAGCTAAATTCTTCAACCTCACTGTTACTAGCTGTAACTGTTTCTTTTGCTTACTTGAAGCAGCTAAGATCCTGTTCACAACAGAACTGGACAACTGAACATGCTCTAAAGCAAATGCAAATGAGAGTTCCTTCTTATGACTGTTTCACAAAACCTGGTTTAACTGGTCTTCAGAACTAGAGATGGGAGCTCCCCTTTCCTTTGCTAATACAGAACAGTTGTTTTTGGAAAGGTATCTGGCAAGACCAAAACAGAAAGAGCTGGAGGACAGATTAGCACAAAGAGCAGAAGACTGGGAGTGGATCCAGTGGTCCCTAATCAAGCTGGTCCAGCCTGGAACTGGAGGGAAGGCACAAAGTAAGGGAGGAAAGGCTTGTGGTTACAGGAGTGTTTGAGCTTCTAGAACCGGGATCTCTCAGGACAACAAAGCTGAAACTAGAGGGGAGAGGTTGAGCTGGACACATAAGTGGTGGCTACTGAGAGGCTGTGTTGAGACTAAGGCACTTGTTTGACCTGGAGGTTGCCAAGACTGTAAGTGGTTAGGCAAATAAATTAGAACAGTGTTAGGTGGATAGAGACTAAACAGATTCTGACAGGGAGAATTTCAAGTCTCCATTGGAAATGAGAGAAAGGTAGAATAAAGAGCCAGCATCAAAAGAAGTTTGTTTGGACGAACAAGCAGATTGAGGAAAAAGAGCAGGTATAGATGAAGGGAGTTGTGTTTGCTTAACAAGGATACAGGAGTGACAATGGGAAGAAAAAGAACCTACAGAGTGAGAGAAGACTAGGCCTTCTACAGCAGATAAAATGGGTGTGGCTGCAGTGAAGATTTAGCCTGAAGAACAGAAACTGAAAGAGATAAGCTAAAGGCAGCAGGACTGGGAGAAGGAAATTGGGTTGGGAAGGAAGATGATTGAAACGGGGAGGCAAAAGAACAGAAGTGTGTGTTTATGATAGCACATTATATCAGATACAGGAATTGACATGGACATCTTTGAATTTCATTATGATTCTATCATCAGCAAGTATGGAAAACACATTGGCAGACTGACAACTGGCTGCTGTTATCAGCTCCAGTGTGATAGATCCAGTGACACTGATAACCAATGCAGGTGACCGTATGTTAAAAAATGTATGCACGTTACCACAATATGGCTGACCTTACATTTAATGTTGTTTGGCTACTATAGTAATGAGCATGAAAAGAAAGACTCCACAAAAATTAAAATTTTGAGTAAGGTGCAGTAAATAGGGCAAACATTGATGAAGTAACATGATGAATAACTGTTCATTACAGGAACATTCTGTGCACTTACTAGGCAGAAGCTCCAATGGAAAAAATAGCAGGAGATTAAATACTGTGTGGTAACACACATGTTGTAGAGTTAGATTAAGCTTCTTAAAAATACCTTTAATTCTGGCACTTGCTAAGTTTTAATAGTTTTCCACCTTGATGAAGTCGTTTTAATGTAGCTCTCTGAGCAAAATATGTTTAAAACAGCCTTTTCTTCATGTTCTTGATTCTTCAGTTCCCCATTTCCCGCTGTTACTAGGAAGCATCAGTACTACAGCCATATATTTCAGAGGCTCAGACCACTCTCAACTCCAAGCAAAGTCAATGGGAGATGCAGTTGCTTTGGTCCCCTGAAAATGCATTATATTAGCACCTGAGCTCTATTAGTGCTTTATCCTGTGCAAAATTGCTAAAAACCCTCAACCCCTGCTGAGGTTAGTGGAAGATACGAGCACTCAGCATCTGCTGGATGCAAGAAAGTTCTGATTATAGCAGGCTGAAAAAGAAAATGTTGAATGTGACAAATTTTGACTGATAACAGTTCTCCTGAAAGGAAAAAAAAATCCTCCTTTTTTGCTATTTATGCAAGCATTTAAATAATCATGTCATATACCAGCTCTGTTTCTGACATACAGAAGTGTCTGGAAGAAACTGGAAGAATCAGATATTCTAGGCAGTTCTCAGCTTGTTGATGCCAAGCAGCTGTAACCTGTTGGCAGATCCAGCATAGACTTTGCCCCCACTGAGAGGATGCTGCATCATGCTGCTGCAAGCCCTTTTCAGCTGGATCCCACATATTGACTTCTCCTTGCTGTATTCAAAACAGGAACCGAAAAAGTAATTATGAATAGTATATGAAATAGTATTAGTCATAACTGCCTGCCAGAGCTTTAAAATATCTGCAGAGTGCAAACAATAATCCTGAATAACAGGCAGCTCAGAAAAACAGAGAATAAAATCCTAGAATTTTATTTTGTGACTTTAATCACTTAACCCTAGCTTATAGCTAGGCTGCAGAGATACTCAGATTAGATAGAAGTGAAGGGCACCAATGCATAGATAAGCAAAGAGAGAGGCTTTTACCAGTTTAAAAGGTTGCACTGTTTTTCCAAACTTTTATACATTCATACTGTTGCAAATATTCTGGTAAAGAAATCAAAATTTAATCACATAAAAGAGTTTGGTTTGATTAAGAAGTAGAAAATTGTGAAGCATAGGTATGGGAGTGTTAAGTTTGAAATGCAGTCATAGGAACTTAAGAACTTTAGAAAATGTACTATATGTAACCATAAGAATTCGAGTATTGTCTAAAATCAGTTAACCACAGAAACTTTGACAAAGATTTGTTGATTTGTAGTGTTTTGTTTTAAGAAACTAAGGAAACCATTATGGACACCAGTTTGCTGCTTGGAAAACCCTTACCCTTCCCACCTCAATCTAATTATCGGGGATCCTAACCAGTAGAGTTAAGTGAGATTAACCAATGATTGTTTTAACGTAAGAATATTAATAAGATGGTGTGACTGAAGGACCAATTGTTAGAAAGGTTACATTGAAGAATAGACATAGTATGCATTTTTATGTTAATTAATATAGATGATGGTTAGAATCATACTGTGCAGAATCACCTAAGAGAAGTCAAGAAGTGAACAAGTGAGGAAGACTGTGGAAGACCACCAGAGACCTTCACTGCACCTGTGTGAAGAGACAATTACATATGCTAATGATTTATTGGAATGTTAATGATTATGTATAACATTTTCCAGAAATTTAGTGAATATGTATAACAGGTGTGTATTTAACCTGCACAGTTAGACTAGACAGGTGCACACGATAGGTGGAGCGATCCCCCATGTGCCCAGCGCTGCAATAAAGGAGTGCCTGCTTCTTAATGTCTCATTGCTGTTAAGGAGTTTTATTCTGGATTTCAGCAACAATACCACCAGCACACATATAGGCAAGATTCATTCACTTGTCTTCATTGCCACTAGGTCATGCAGATGACTGTCATTTAAATATTCTCTTTTATTTCTCAAACAGAAGATATCACAACTATAAGCAACAGTGTTTAGGAAAACTACTTTCAAACCGAGATTTTTTTTTATATTTTTTTTTTAACAGTAGCCATATGCACAAAAATTGCAGAACGGTACATGCACATCCATTATAGTCATGCAAGAGTGGAAATTAAAGCATATATCGCCCTCTGGAGGTTCCAGTGACTAAAAGAAAAAACATAACTCCTAATTCTTCCTTTGATGACAGAAACCTATGGGACAAGTTAAGTAGAGTGTAATATGTGAAATAATGCATTCAACAATTCATCCAAGAAGAGAATGAAACAAGTAAAATATTAATGTTTTTGTTGCCTTCAATCAGAATGACAAAGTGGCAATAAGTCATTTATGTGCATGGGCTAGTAATTTTTGCGCATATTTGCAAGGTGGGTATATGATGGGTTTCTTCTAACCACTTAAAGCAAGGAAGTGATTATTTTTGTCCATCATCGACTTAGGTTGTTGCATAGAGACATGTCAGAACTTTCTTCTGTTAACATTTACATACAATTTTTTAGAGCAGTGGAAATACTGTGCTTAGCACTTGCAAAAATTTCCATCAAAAGCTGCATAAAAATAAGATCAAGTAGCCTCTGCTGGTATAAGTGGGAAGAAAAAAAAGAAATCAGACACCTTATCTCCTAACACTGTACATAAAAAATAAATACATATATATATATATAAATAAATAGGCAGGAAGCAACACATTCACGTTGTTTCACAGCTTGTCAACAGCTGACTTTTTTGACAGTATCAGCACATTTCTATTTCTAAAACTAACAAAGATGAAAAAAAAGTCATTCAATATTTCCATCCAAAATGCTGGCTGTGTTACATTTCAGATTTTATTCCTTCCACATCACACACTCAAAGGAAATAACTAATTTTTGTTTAACAACCTGAAACAGTACAGTGTCAAGAGTTGTTTGTGTCCACAGTACTTATACGGTCTCTGTCACCACAGAATTTGATCAATTCGCAACCTTTAAAATGTGGCCTCCAAGTCTCCCAGTTAAGTAAAGAAGTATTACATTACCCTCATATCACAAGTATGTAAGGAAAGATTTCAGGTCAGACTTTTCAAAGGCATACAGAAGTGTTAACACGGTGCCTTTAAAAAGCATGTAGGTATCTCGACTGTTGAACTTCCCCAGGACTTTAAAATTTGCTAATAACAACTTGGCCAAATATGTGACAGTTCAAGTAGGGAAGCAGGCCAAGATGCACTAGAGCAACCTTCCTTCCTTAAACATAGCCTATTATGTGCAACTACAGTAAACTTTTCCTCCTATACCATCAGAGAGGATTTGTGCAGCAGTGTTGCACAATATAGTGCTATTTTATTATAGTTCCTTGGCTTTCTCCTCAATATCTTAATGAGTCAGTCTTTTATTTCCTCAACTTTGATTAATTTACTCTGAGCTGGCACAGTATCAGACCACAACTAACAAAAATAAAATACCTGCAATCATGAATTGTTGAAATTTTATTTCAATTTGCTCTAAACACCTAATATATAAGCTTCTCTTTCATCCTGTGGTAATACAAAGGAAAGATATGCCTGTTAGAAATAATAACCTATTCCTGATTACTTCCAAAACTAAGCCAATGCAAATGCCACATTTCTGACAACTGTCCTAATTTCAAGCAAGAATATAGAGAAAAACATACAACTTCCACTGCATTTCCTCCTACTTAGTGTTCTGTTTTCCAGCATAAGACTGGTCAATCATAAATGACAGGATATTTGAATCATCACAAAATTCAAAACATATCTCAATACTTCAGCATGTTATTATTTCAACAGAATGTAAATCCAGATGGAATTAGAAAAAAACAGAACTACCATAGAAAAAAGTCATTCTGTAGAATTTCCTCTACTTAAGCAAAGTTAATCCATTTTTCTTCCCTCCTTCATTTATCTCTCATGGATTTCCTATTGCTCTATTTTTTGCTCTATATCTTTTTTAAGCATACCTGAAAAATATAGATCCATATGTCATCAAATATTTTTAGACCAGAAGCATACCTTGAGCCCCAAAAATATGTCAGTGTTTCAGCACACAAGATCCATGTACTGGCTCAGGACTACAGATCACATCAGATCATGACTACAATGCAATCAAAGGAAACACACAGACAGTTTTATACTAACTATTCCATCATTTCATGAAAGCAAAACTGGAGGTGTAAATCTTGTGAGTGTAGAGAGAGGCATAATTGCAAATGTTTATAAAAGTTAATTCTTTTCAAAAATGCCAAAAACCAGAAAAAGCTGTTCTCCAAGTCTACCAAACATCCTTTTAAAAATGGATATTAGTTATGTCAAAGTTTTGGATCCAAGTACAGTGGTGTTGTACTGTGATTTTAATGGTGGATCTCCTCCTCAAAGATCTCAAGTTACATTTGGTTCATATTTCAGTACCTGTGTATATACATGTAATTTATTCCTTGCAGAATCCTAGCCAACATTTTTACTGATATGGATGGTTGCTTACGGAGCCATTCTGCATCCTTTGCCAAGCTATCTTTGAAAGCCAAAATCTAAAAGAGCAAATTCAGCTAAGTGAAAAATACCCTTGCTGTACAAACAGAAGCTGCATATTTTTCCAACAAACACTAAAGGCTCAATGTATTATTGCATGGATGCATACACATACTTTTTTTTTTTTTTTTTGCTGATGCATTTCATGGAACTGATGTAAAAGGTTGCTGAAATAGCCGTATGCATTTTGATTTAGTGGAAAGACTGGGTCCTTATCTCATAGGATCACACCATAAACTCTGAGAGCAGAAGTCTTAAGCAACTCCGATCAAAAGCAAGAATCAGGTTCATCCAAAACTATCAATATGAATAAATACAAATTTATTTAAGTATCTATACTGAGATTCAGGTTACCAAAACTAGTGTCCTGGTTTTGGCTGGGGTAGAGTTAATTTTCTTTCTAGTAGCTGATATAGTGTTACGTTTCAGATTTAGTATGAGAAGAATGTTGGTAACACAGTGACGTTTTCAGTTGTTGCTAAGTAATGTTTAGGCTAAGTCGAGGATTTTTCAGCTTCTGATGCCGAGCCAGCAAGAAGGCTGGAGGGGCACAAGAAGTTGGGAGGGGACACAGCCAGGGCAGCTGACCCAAACTGCCCAAATGGATATTCCACACCATGTGACATCATGTCTAGTATATAAACTGGGGGGGAGTTGGCCCAGAGAGGGGGATCGGTGCTCAGGAACTGACTGGGCACCCGTTGGCAAGTGGTGAGCAATTGTATTGTGCATCACTTGTTTTGTATATTCCAATTCTTTTATTATTATTATTATTATTGTAATTTTACTATTGTTATTATTATCATTATTATTTTCTTCCTTTCTGTCCTATCAAACTGTTCTTATCTCAACAAACGAGTTTTACTTGTTTTCCCAATTCTCTCCCCCATTCCACTGGGTGGGGAGGAAGTGAGCGAGCTGCTGCGTGGTGCTTAGTTGCTGGCTGGGGTTAAACCACAACATCTGGTCATGATCAGGAGAAAATAATGGGTTCTAGAGCATTAAGACATCATGTGAAAGCTCATAAGCTCTTGATGTATATGGAAAATAATGAAATATCTCTGCCCAATATATTTCCACTTGTTGGGGAATACTTATGGAGGGAAACTTTTGGGACAAGCGATACTCCTCCTATAGAATGGAACAACCCTTTGGTAAAAGATATTTACTTGGCTCAAAATAATGATATTTATTTCTTTGTCATTCCAAACTGAGCAGGAAACAATAGCTGGATTAGCATGAAATTGGATTTTGGAGATGGAAGGGAGGTGGAAAAAGGAGATTGCTCTCTTTTCCATTCAGCTGCTGAATCTAAACAACTGTCTACTTGTACAGCTCTGCTTACACTGAATGTGGCCTCTACCTGACCAGATTTCAAGCACTCTATTTCTGCAGCAGCAGCTTGACTTTATGTTTCCTTGGAACAATGCCAAAAGAATGAAATGAAAGTGTATCAGATAAGAACACTTAAACAGAGACAAGCTACGTTTTCAACTTTAAAATTCCTCTCAGACTAGTTAATTTTCTAAAGATGTAACAGAAGAAGAGTCTTTCATAGGCAAGGAACAAGGAAAGAGTAAGAGCTGGGAATATCATTATGCCTCCTCCTATAGAAAGGAGAACATTTCTCCATCAACAGCCTTGGGTAACTGCTAACAAATAGCCAGTTATCAATTACAGGCTAGCATTTCATCATTAATTTTTGAAAATACAGTGTTTAAAGTCTTTACTTGTGAAATGGGCACAACCAACATCATTTTTTTGTTTGGAGGTTTATAAAATGTATGTATTCAGCTCATCACAGAAAAGTGCAGTATCGACAGTATAAGCAACTCAATAGAAAATTACATCTACCGTTGTTTGATTCAGAGTTTTGAAAAAATTATAATGACCTCACAAAGACTATCATTTGTTTTAATGCTGTTCTCAAAGCGAACAAAGGGGAGAGAATGAAATGGCTGTGTATGCATTGGCATTATGAATGCATTGCAGTTTTATGCTTCTGAAACTACTCTGAAGGAAAGATGTAGAGATCAGTGGAAGGGGATAATGATACCCATAAGTCTCCTTGAATATTATTATTGGTAGAAATATATCCAGGAATATCTTCTAATCAAGTAATTGTTATTAGATTCTCAGCCAGCCACTAGCACTAATTCTGACTGCTCAGTAACAGTAAGATAGGCCTAGAGACAGTAGATCAACAATTACTAAAATATGGTGCAGAATAATTTGTCCCTGCTTTGCCTATAGAAATGACAGCCATGCTCCTGGTTTATTGCATTGTTATCCCTTGCTGTGGTTTCCAGTTGCTTTAAGAGAAGCCACAAATATCCAAGATCCTTTTCTCATGTAAGAAAGGATTTCAAAGCAGATCCTATTAGAAACAAAATCTTTGGTGGTACAGCTTAAATGGCAATAGAATGTTGCTTAAAAACACAAATACTGAGTCCATAACATCAAAATAAATTACCAAATAATTCAATTTCTATTCTTTGACATTTGAGATATCACTGCATGGCACTCTCCACTGTCTAGTGTTGATTTAAACTGTAATCCTGCACCAGCTTGTATGAAATTGTCTTCAGTACCTTGACCCTTCAGAAAGAATTCAAGGTACAATGATGTTGGAAGCCTAGTGTACCTGTACTCCTGAAAATACTGCCCAAATCCATTATTATTCCCCTACCAGGGAAAACCTTTTCCTTCATCTACTGTGATATATATTTATGTTTATTATATTTGTAATGATGCTGTAAGGAATAAGTGACCTGATGCTCTTTTCTTTCACAGCTCTATAGAAAAAGGATAATGACTCCGGACACAGAAAATTACAGTGGGGTGTTGACAGCAGACTCATAGGAGACTCCAGCTTCTACTAATTTGGACAGTTTCAAATTTAATAGTCAGAATGCATTTTAACATTTCAAAGAGAATGAAAAAGTATAAAAATATAGATAGACATTATGAATAAATATAATTTGAGAATGGTATGCTCTTTATATATTTATTTTTTTCCAACTGATCTATATCCAGTTCCATGCTTTGAACTGGAGAAAAGGAACTGGAAATTGAGCACAGTTAAGCCAGAGGTTGATCTTCATCAGTGGAAATGGTTCAAATGGAAAACTGAGAGAAAAGGGAAGAAAGTTAATACACATGATAAAGGAGTTACCTACTGGTCAGAGCTATAAAGACTAGCATGCAGGAATGTTGTATTTTCCTCTGTCATTGGCACCCTGTGCAAGACTGAACAAGTCTTTTAACCTTTGAATGCCTCTGTCATCACCCTCTGTGAAGCTGCAATAATGCCAACCAACTCACTTTTAGTTCAAGTCTGAAAAGCAAAGGCCCTACCTAGAAGAAGCCAAAAAAAAGAGAAAACAGATGGAAGTCTAGCATTAAAATTGACTTAGGAATAATAATAAAGAGTCTTTCCTATATAGAAAGACAATTATGTAATAAATTCATGGAGGATTAATGCAACAAAGGCAGACAACTCTGCAAGGAAAAATATGAGCCATCCTCCCTTCAAAACATATGTCTGCACTAGATTGCTTCAATTGCAGTAAGAATCTTTAATAAAATAAGCAGCATAACCATGATACTGGGGTGTTAGAAGGTGTTGAACTCTACAACCCTGACCTAGCAAATTTCTGTACCTCCTGTATATTAAACAAACAAGTAATTTCATGGACTCTGCTGGACTTATTAACACTTTATGGGAGCAGATATAAGGAGTTCAAAACTTGTAATTATTATATTTTTTAAAGGAAAGTGTATCACATTTCAACTTTAGACAAGAGATGGTGGAAAGCACAACTGCTAAGACCCTGGAGGGTAGGGAGCCTGAGCCTGAAAAGACAAGTCTAAAAGCAGACTTATCAAGAGATATTTTAACTTTAGAATATAACCAGCAAATATAATGGTAAATTTCAGGGTGTTTTTTCTGTTTCATTAAAAAGAAAGATAATTTTTTTGTAGGTAGGAACTTGTTTTGTTGCATACAAGCCTTCTATGGTCAAAATCGCTTTACACAAATGGAGTTCTAAAGTTTGCTTGAAAGCCTGAACTTTTCCAGCCTTCTAATGCTTGCTTGAGTGACAGAATGATATTATTCTGAAGGTTGCACAGTGACTCTTTGATCTTAAAGCTTGTAAAGGCTGCCTCACATGTGCACGTTCTAATATTCGCAGATAATCTGACTTGAACTTCAAGGCTGTAAGACCTTGGATCAGAGATTTGCAATTCAAGCACCTCAGAAAAAAAAATCAGCTTAGACTTATTAAGTGTTGTTGTAAAGCTATTACAGGCAAGGTTTTTTTAGGCAGCATCAAAAGTTCTGTTCGGAAACTTTGCCCACAAAAATACATACAGAAGGTCACCAATACCACCCTTGGGTCTCCTTTTCCCTCTGCCATTCCATCAGAAAACCACTCAAGATTTTAAATGAGAGTTAGTCAAAATAATGAAACACTCAAGAAAGTAACCTAAGAAAATAGGACAGAAGAATTTACTTTTCCAGCTGCATCCTGTAGATCTGTCCCTTTATTTCTATATGTTGTTTTTACTGCAGTAGAACTTGGGAACCCTTAGGCAAGGATTGTCATTATGCAGTGCACTCTGCAGAGAAATAAAAGGGAAAATAGTGTTAAAAACTCAATCTAAAAAGATGAGATACCAACACAAATTTCTGAATGTAATGCAAATCGTAAATAGACAGCCTAAAATGACCTGGTATTTGTCTGTGTAAATTGATCTGGCTCAGAAGCCCAGCCAGATTGACAGGGGGTCCTCCAAGGCTTAACTGGTCCAGCCTGGCATCAAAAATGTCCTCAGTAGAAGTTGACTGCAGTTTGGGGACAAGGCTGTACAAAGTGACAGAAACAGTGAACTGCTCTGAAGAAAATGGGAACGGCTGAGTCTACAATATGTGCTCTGTACAAATCAAGTTATGCCAAAGTTCACTCAGATTCACTCAAACTGAAGTACTATTCTCTTTCTTCTCCACTTTTCCATCTCTCTGCTCTGTCTCCTTTGGCCTTCTTCACATTTTGTAGTTATCCTTTCTCAGTCACCCCATGAAATAATGATGCCACTTTATTGGTTTGCATTTAATCACTGTTCCATCTTTATTTTAAAATTTGGAGTTTGCATCAGCAGTTCTCTTAATTACTGTCACAGGTGTGAGATTAACTACACTGATTTCTTGCCATTCAACTTTGTGTTCCCTAAAGAGCAACAATACATATATTTGAAAATTGTACTTGAAAGTACATAATGGAATATAGAAAAAAGTACTGGGTGTACACAAGGGAAATGACAAATTACAGCTATTAGGAGATGTACAACTTTCAACATTTTTATTTTCATTTTCTTAAATGCTCATAGTAACAATGCACTGGATGTAAGTAACATTGTTCCAAAGGATATAGTTAAGCAAATCAAAAGAATTTGTTAGGTTTTGTGGTGATCAGTTTAAAGAAAAAAACAGGCTATAACCCTTTGGATGATGTGTAACAGAAGTCATTAACAATTTAAGACACTTCTGAGACATCAAATAGTAGCCTACTGTTACAGCCTTCAGTGTCACCAAGACTGGGAGGATGAATGCTAAGAGTGGCAGAGATACAGTAATAATTTAATAACTAAAGCCTTTCTGTGTTTCAATAGCAGAGAATTCATTGGAAATGAAAGCCTCACAAATAGCAGGATGTAACAAACACCAGTACAATGAACAATAAGGTAAAACTAGGGTTTGGATTAAAATCAGATTATAAAGAGAATTTACAGTAAGAGATGATTATATTGCTTCCTATTACACAAAGTCAATCAATAAGCAAGCTGCTTTAAGTTTCTAAAGGTACAAATCATGTATATCTTTATCTGGTTTTCTTGGATAGCTATACGTAGCCTTAGTTCTTTTTGAGGAACAACGGCATCACGTGATCTGTATTTTTCTAAGCAGAAGATCAGCCTGGGCCCCAAGCCCAGCCCAGCACATTAATCCAGAGTTTCAGCCCTGATACTTGGCCTAGTGCCCCACACTTTGCTGCAGTGGGGCTGGGGAGCCATTTCCTCTGCCAGACATCTAGGAAAGCTAGTCCCCAGCAAAGGCTGTGAGGCTTACTATGTGTATTGGTTTTGTGTGGCAAGGTTTTGGTAGTGGGGGAGGTTACAGGGGTGGCTTCTGTAAGAAGCTGCAGGAAGCTTCCCCTGTGTTCGAGAGAGCCTGTACCAGCCGGCTCTAAGACAGACCCACTGCCGGCCAAGGCCGAGCCAATCAGCGATAGTGGTAACGCCTCTGTGATAACATTTTTAAGAAGGAAAAAAAAAGTTGGGACGGACAGAAACAGCTGCCAGAGAGAGGAATGAGAACATGTAAGAGACATGTTCCGCGGACACCAAGGTCAGTGAAGAAGGAGGGGAGGAGATGCTCCAGGTGTCGGAGCAGAGATTCCCCTGCAGCCCGTGATGAAGACCCTGGTGAGGCAGGCTGTCCCCCTGAAGTCCAGGGAGGTCCACGGTGGAGCAGATATCCACCTGCAGCCCGGGGAGGACCCCACACCGGAGCAGGTGGGTTCCCGAAGGAGGCTGTGACCCCGGGGGAACCCCGCGCTGGAGCAGGTTCCTGGCAGGACCTGTGGATCTGTGGAGAGAGGAGCCCACGGAGCAGGTTTTCTGGCAGGACTTGTGACCCCGTGGGGGACCCACGCTGGAGCAGTGTGCTCCTGAAGGACTGCACACTGTGGAAAGGACCCATGCTGGAGCAGTTCGTGAAGAACTGCAGCCCGTGGGAAGGGCCCACGTTGGAGAAGTTCATGGAGGACTGTCTCCCGTGGGTGGGACCCCACGCTGGAGCAGGGAAAGAGTGTGATAAGCCCTCGCCCTGAGTAGGTGAAGCACAGAAAATAACATGTGATGTCCGTAAACCCCCTCCCTGTCCCCCTTGTGCCACTGGGGGGGCTTGGTGAAGAAATCCGGGAGTGAAGTTGTGCCTGGGAAGAAGGGAGGGGTGGTGGGAAGGTGTTCTGAGATTTGGGTTTATTTCTCTTTACTTTGCTCTGGTTGATTTGTAATAAATTGAGTTAATTTTCCCAAACTGAGTCTGTTTTGCCCGTGACGGTAATTAGTGAATGATCTCTCCTGTCCTTATCTCGACCCGCAAGCTTTTTGTTATATTTTTCTCTCCCCTGTCCAGCTGAGGAGGGGGAGTGATAGAATGGCTTTGGTGGGCACCTGGCATCCTGCCAGGGTCAACCCATCACACTATGTCACAAAAAGTACCATACAGTTTAAAAGACCTGTTTCATTAATGGGTATACATCCACATTTGAAGTCATGAAAGAACTATGCATTTTCTCTAAGGAAACCACCCACAACAAAGCTCTGAGCTATAAGCAGGTTTTGCAGGGAATATGGTAGGAATATATTAAATGTGAGATCACATGTTTGAAAATTTTGCAAGTGGATTATAAGATGTAGGACAAGACCTTAAGTTGTGTTCTCTAACTAAAAGTTACTCTACTGTTCCAGCATCGTAGTTTTATGGTTTTCATACAATCTCATAAATGTGTGGTACACCTGTAATTTTCCTTTTTTTTTTTTTTTTTCTTTTTAACTATTTTTATTAATTTTTTTACTCCACTGTCTATAAATTCCAAGTAATAGTTGCTGTCATTTTGTACTGTGTTTTCTATTACTTTTGTTTCCTCCAGCTGTTTGGTCTGTCATTTACAACTTTAGGGCATGGACTAGGGGCCAGACCCAACTACAATAAATCTTCACCTTTAACTAGTTTTTCAGCACATTATGGTTATGGAAACACATTACACATTAGATAGATAGATAGACAGATAGATAGATAGATAGATAGACAGATAGATAAATAGATGATAGACAGATAGATTAGATAGATAGATTGCTTGATTAGATAGATAAAGTGATGCTACAATTAACAACCACAAGTCTACAAAGTGTCTATGATATCGATCAGAATGCCATGTGCAACAGGACACAGAATTGTACCATAAATACAGAATGTAAAACCCTGCTTTAAATTCCACCTCATCCCGTTCAGAAATTCATGGACTCAAGTCAATTAATTTTATTTACTCTTCATGTCACAAGACGAAACAAACAATTTTCCCTTTTTTAATAGAGAATTTGCTAACGGGGTATCATGTGTTCTCCAAGCCTCTCTCCTGCAAGGCATCTTAAAAATATTGCACAACTTTTTCTCTGTAAAAACAGTTGAAAGCTTTACATGTAACTACTTTGTGCAGAGGAGGTGAAATTAAAGTTCAAATGTAATTAAGTGTTTTATACCTACAGAGACTATTAAAAGTTTCTTTATACAAATTTTTGTATTTTAAAAGTTTAATTTGCCTGTATGACAAAAAGCTAGCCATAAAAATGAAATTTTACTATTGTACCATAAAATGATTTTTAAAAGAAAATTACAAAATAAAAATTATATACATAAATACCTATATCATTTATATGCATTACTATATGTGTTTTATACAACAGAACTTTATAACACCTATCTTAGAGCTGTTCATTGTAGTTAATGTGTTTAAGAGTAGGTTACATTAGACACATGCTAATTAATTATTTTACTTCAAGGTTCTATTCTGTCTAATTGCTAAGCAAACCAGTGTATAGCAACATGCAGGAAGGGGTTAAAAAGGATTTGTAAAACGTTTCAAATCCATAGCTAGGTGCTTGAAAAAGATATAGTATAGGAGCTCCACTCTAGATGCAATAGAAGAAAATACACATAAACACCACAATATGTGTTATGTTACCCATATTTACATTTTGAGTTATACTTTCCTATCTTTACATTTTGCTGAAAAAAAATGGCATCTAACTTGAGTGCCAATATTTATGAGTTAGTTTCCCTATATGCTACTTAAGGGAAATTAATTTCTCCAGGAGTTTGTTAAAGTAGGTAGCGATGTTCTGATGCCAATGTTAGCAAGCATGAATATGATGTGCTTCTAGTGATTTCCCAAGAACCTTTTATGACATTCAGTTTTGCATCTCACTCAATTCAAACTTATCTAGAACAAATTCTAGGTACCTCTTTAGTAAGTGCAGGCAACTCCCAGCTTCTCTCCTATTACTCATAAAGCAATATGTTACAAAACAAGACAATGCAATCAGTGAATAGATAGCAGAGCTACTTTTGTTTCTCTGGTACTGTATTTTTTGTCATTCATTTTTCATCCCTCTGTATTTTTTATTTTTCAGGAAGAGTGTAAAAAAAATTAAACAGACCTAGAGACTGAATTTTGCATGCAAGGAGAAGTGAAATATGAAAGTAAGGAATGAAATGGCAAATGGATCAAATTTCTTAGTCAGTTAGTATAGTTGGTGTTAGTTGCTTTTGTTCATAACATATTTCCTCATTAAAGTGTTTCCTTCTTTCTCTGTTAAATGACAGCCTTTCACAAAAGATAGTGCTGTGAAATAAGATCATTGCAAAGTTTAACATACTATGATACTTTCTAGCTGAGTATGAACTCTGACAAGAATCTTAGAGATTTTTTTATATTGGAGGCTAAATGTGGTATTCATCTAATAATTGACACACAAAAAAAGACTTACAAGACATGAAGGGCAGGCATTATTAGGGGAATATATATAGCTTACATGTCTCGATAACCTGTGAAGGCCATATATGAAACGAACTTACCAAAAAAAGTGTAACAGATGTCCACAGCTGTTTTATCACATATATTTACAATGTGATTTTTTTTAACTGACAATTCATATTTTTCCAACTCACATAATTTAATGTATGTTTAATTTTCATCTGTAGAGAGAATGTCTGTTTATTAGGTGGCCAAAATTATTACAGTTCTGAATACCCCACAGTGTTAACATTTTTTAATATATGAAGTATCATTATCCCTGTTTTATAAGTACTAAGACTGAGATGATAAGAGCCAGATCTACAACTTTTCTTAGACATGTAAAAATTCTGGAGCTTAAATTCACCTGTAAATATCCACTTCCACATAGCCCCAGCTATCTAAAGAATAGATATACTCCATAGGACCTTAGTGTTTACTTTGGGGGTTTCCAGGTATTTAAAGTTGTCTCTGTAACCAGTATCTAGTCAATCTCAACAGGTCTTAGTATCTAGCTCCCATAAGCAGGAACTATAAACTATGCTATGGATCAATGATTGCAAACAACAGAGTCCCCAAAGCTTGACAAGTTACTGGTCATTAGCCAAGACACATGAGCTATCATTTTCCAGATCATTGCAACTGCAACACAAAACAACTTAATTTAAGACACTTCATTGTGTGAAGGGCATGTGTACAGACTCTCAGACAAAGCTAACAACTCAGCAGCTAGGTGTCAGGTCTTTTTCAGTCTCCTTCATTTTTTTTATTTTTTTTTTTTTCCAAGACAAGATTTAAAGAACTGTAACTAGAAAGCACAATCAATCTCTTCTAAATTGAGACCACTAGAATTCAAATCTCTTTGAACATGACAAATGACTACCAATAACTGTTTATCTGTAACCATTAAATACTTCTAAAATACCTGAAAATGAAATGAGATGTAGGTAGGACTGGCATTCTAGCTGCATTTTGTGAAAAGTGTGTTATATTTCAGCCTCTGTTTTCAGTATATACTTGATTACATCCTTCAGAACAAATTGTAACCAGCATATTGGATTTTACCTTTATTGCTAAGTGTCTGGCTTTTTATAAAGGAAAAATGAACTTTGAAAGTCCTGCTTAAATGAAAGCCTAAAGGATGCTTGTATTTTGACCCTTTTCTGTCTCAGCTGGTGAAATATGAGTAAATGAATTACAAGAGGAAGAAAGGGAGAGAAAAATCTCATCTCACACATACCTTGGACATAAGATTCAGAGAAGAGTTAAGTTTTTTTGTTAGAAGACAGAGTACATCGATGTTTACTGTTTTCACATATTGGTGCCAAAAGGGAAATTGTGGATGTGAGCATGCCTGACTGCAACACATTTGTTTCCAAAAATAAGTTTCTGTATTCTTCACATGATCTGCCTCATGTTTCCAAAGGCAGCTGTGCGACAGACTGCTAACAAGAGCAGAGCTCTGCAAAAAGTATGCATAATGTATTGGGCATGCTTAGGAAGACTCAGTATTAAACCTGAGCAGCTTTAATTCTGGCTTTTCATATGCCAAAGAAGGAATACCAGTTAAGGAAAATACACTCCTGATTGTTCTTAAAAGGCTGCACTTGAAGGGATTGTCCAGGCTGTGTTAAACTCAGTACATCTGGAAGAACAAGTGGGATCCATCATCACAGTCATCATCTACAAAGTGAAGATAAAAAGGAAAATGTGTCTCTGTAGCGTTACTATAGGTTCCATTTGCATTCACCATTTCAATATAATAGTATGATGTTAAACTTCCACTGACTTACGAACATGTCCAGCACTTCCCAAACATTTCTTCAAATCCATCCCTTTTCAGTAAAATTATATCATATCACTGGTGCAGCATTAATAACATTGGTGCCATAAATTGGATTATTTTCCTATCAGTTTTTACACTGACGATCTGTAAAGACTGCAACTGAAATTTCTGTAGTCACAGCTCTCAGTTTTGGGTACATTTAGTCAAAGGCACTTTCTCCTGCAGAACAGCATGTAGATTATCATACTGAGAGGGGTTTAAATGCCATCCCATTCCTTGCTGTTTATGGGATGGAGTGTTCTTGTCATGGCACACCCATCTGCTTGGCCATCTACACATCTTCCCATACAGACTGAAATCAGCTGTATTGATGTGGCTGTTGTAGAACATACATGAAATATTGACTAGTATACAAAAAAAAAAAAAAATCAACAATGTCTTACTCTAAAAAGCAATGGATTTCAGCAAGGCCTAACTCTGCTCTTTTGTGTGTAAACACCCATGAGATTTCATGGTGAAACACCAATATTTGAGGATTCTTGATTAGGTTTGAAAATACATATATGACTGTACTCCTTCTAAAATATCCATGCCACTAGAACATCCCATGGATCCCAGGTATTTTATAAAGTCAGTTCAGAATTGTGGCTATGTACTGCAAAAGCATCTCTTTACATGAAGACTAAAGCTTATTTTCTAAAGAATAGTAATACCACGGCCTTCTGAAATGCACACTGTCATTGCTGAAATATTTATCAGATCTCAAAAATATTAAAACTCAAAAGCTGCCCACCACACATGCATACCCAGAGATTCCTACACTGAATCAGTATCAGTACTCTGAGTGGTATATGGCTATAAGTGAATACCAATTTGAATGTAGTGGCAGTGACTTATGTTTTCTTATCCAGAATCTTATTATTTATTTAAGCATATCTTAGGATCCAGGACTAGTACTGAAATTGTTTCAGTTGTATTGATTGTCCTTACAACACTGAGTACTTCTTATCTATCCAACTCTGCTGTTCTGTAATTAGCCACTCATCATGAAAATGATGCACTTCAATTTAATTAGCTTTAAAAAACATCCACATTAATTTGCTGATACTTTTCATGCAGAATACCCACACAGTCTTACAGATATGTTACAAAGATATGCCTTTACCTTTTTTTTTTGTTCCTTTCTTTGTTTTCTGCATCACAAGATTGGCACAGAATCAAAGCTGCTAACAGGTATTATTCACTGCAAAAGGATTTTGTTTAATTATTTAATGTCTTCCCAATTTAAGGAACCTGTATTAATTATTTAATTATCATTCTGCTATAATTAATTGAATGGTCACAAAGCAATTAAAAGCTGCTTACCTTTTGTTAGTTCAGTAACTTCAAAGGAGCCTTCTGAGAAAAGGCAAAATTTACATAGCACAGAAAATCTCATCCTCGCTTCAAAAGCCATGTTGGAAACACAGTAGTCTGTCCTAGGCATTGCACTGCCATTCTGCATAGCACAGCAGACAGCTTTCTAGCACTCTGAATTCATGGGTTCTCCTTTGTGAAACCAGTAATCACAGTAAATTCACTTGGCATTCAGGCAGATGTTCTCTGTTCTTCCATGTTTATGCCATGATAATTACTCCCACTGAAGAACAGAGAGGACTCCAGCAATAGCAACTTATTGATGTAATATGGATTAACATTTCAAACTTTCTGCTTTTCTGTGTGCATTTGAATACAGATGGTTTTCGGCAAGTACCTGACCCACCAAGCTTAAAAGCCAGCCAGGAGCAGTAGGGAGCAATTCTGCAGCAAAATGGCTCCTACTTCTCTGCACATAGAGTTACCTACTGTCTGGCCCAGCTTTGTGCAATCTTTAAAAGCCCAGACAATGAGCCAGCCCTCTGACTAAAACATATAAGAGAAAAACAGGATTTTGCATTAAAAGGACTTTTTCAAGACTGTACGTAAAATCTCTTTCCACTGTTTTGGCTTTCACCAGCTGGGTCAGTAAGGAAAGCATCCATACACAACCGTTCCCAAGACTATTGTAATTCTATATTTTTCCCACGAGCTGCCTGGGAAAGCATACATAGGACTTGCCAAACCTGCTAAGCTTTTTGCTGTTGTAGCCCGGAAACAAGGAGAGGTGCCTTGGGACCTATTTGCCAACAATTTTTTCTCTTGAGTTTAGTGGGATTGACACTTAGAAAAGATTTGGCCAGTGATTTTAAGTTTTATTTTGAAGACAAATAAATGGAAGACACAAAATCAAAAGTGACTGCCTTCATAAATGTTGATTAGTCACCACTGTTGACAAAGGTCCAGGATAAGGGGAAATATTGAGCAATATTTTTCATAAAAGCAAATTGGCCAATTGTAACCATAGGCTTGATCCCATGGATTTCTGCATTTGACTTCCTATGGGTTCAGTAAAAGGAAAGGGCATTCACATTTCTTGAGCACTGCTAAAACAGTTGGACAAAACAATGATCTATGTAACAAAGCAGTGTATCTCCTAACATGGGAATATTTTCACATTTGGTATAAAGTCACTATGATACGCACTAGCTAAGGAAATGTATTCTACGGGTATAAACTCCTATAATCACCCTGAACCTGATCCTAGCCCAGCTTTTTACTCCAGTTTCATCCATACTTATAACTGTTCTGCTATCCAGGGAGAGCTACAGTCTCAAGCACTTTCCCATTGGTCCTTATTTAGTAGAAGCTCCATTGCATGGATTGAGTGTATCAGTTTCTCCTAAAGAGAAAGAAATAATTAGGCTATCATTCTTGCTTAGGTCCCTACAACTAGAACTGGGACCCTTTGATAGGAAGAAATTTGCTGAATGCAGTTGCTTAACCATCACACAGCAGCCAACGTATTAAAACAGCAGCACAACAAATTGTTTTTCCCCTCCATGTTTCTTTTGTATTTGATGCCAATGAGAGGGTATTGTTGACTGGAAAATGTATGTCTCCTGTCAAAGACAAGGGATCCCTTTAGCTCCTCAGTGCACCATTTCTACCTTAAGCAATGTGAAGGAGGGATATACAAGCTAGAAATACACTGTTTATACACAGCACAGATTCTACTATGTGTGGTTCAGTAATTTGTTACAGCTGGACAGGAAAGATCATGCTGCTGCTGCTGCTCTCGGGACAGTATGTTGGTCTAGAACTGTTCTCCACTATTAGGATACTGGACTTTGGTCAAACATTGTGGAAGTTGATAATCACAACCCTTAAACAAAAGTGGATGCAAAAATCTGAAGTGAGCTATATTGCTGGCTAAGGAGGTTAGTGTATCTGAGAGAAGAAATAGTAGCAAAAGCAGTATAGAGTTAGCAGAATGAGGAGCAGTGTTGGGAATGCACCCCAAGGGGGTAATACTACTAAAAGCAAAACCGAGCTAGGAATAGGGTCAAAAAGCCTGGTATTTTATTCTTACTTGGGCTTATGGAAACATACCCTTTCAATTTGAATAAATGATACTGTGAAAAATACTAGCATCAATTTATACTCCCAAAAGAGACATCCTCATGTAACCTTAAAGGCTCTGCTGATACATTGAACATGGCCCACCATATCACAGATTTTCAGACTTAATGAACTACATCTTTAAGGTGTTTAGCTTTTTGCTCCTAATGCTACTGTTTCTTTGCTTTTCTAACAATCATAAACTTCCAGGCCACATTTATTTTAGACCAGTTGTTCTTCTGCTAATGTTACCCTTCCACCACAAAAGCTCTCCTTCCTCTTTTGTGCTTACCATATGACATATTTATGTGTATCTGTCATATCCCTCTCAACCTTTAATTTACAATACTATACAGCCCAAGCTCTTTATATCTCCTATCATGAACAAGCACTCCATTCCCCTTATCTTTCTTGTAGTCCTTCTCAGGTAATGTTCCAGGCTGAAATCCATCTTTCCTGAATGTGACCTGAACTGTATGCATTACTCCGGATTTAAGTCTCACCAATGCCTTATACAAAAACATTGACTTTATTTCATCTCTTCAAGAAATACCTTTCTTGATTCATTCCAAGGGTACATTTCAGGTTTTACAGTCTCATCACAATGACAATCAGAGATGTGTCTGAACTAGCTAGTCACTCAGGTTGTTCTCTGCAGCCATCATTTCTAACTCAGGTTACAGCAGAAACAACTGTGATTAGATTGTCAGCACATAATTTTGCACTGTTTCATTCTATGCCTTATCTACTTACAGCACTATTCCTCATTATTTAGTTGTTCCTTTTTCTTAATGCTTTGCTGCACTGCTGATTCTTTCCAGTTTTGTCATCAGAAATCATGTCAGTTTTCCTGTTTTTCTTAAGATTATTAATGAAAATGTTAAACTAGATCTGTCCAAACACCAGTCCATGAAAAATTCTCCATTTGACTTCTTCCCTATTTATTTTTTCAACTTCAAAGTTACTCGTGCTCTTTTGCTTTTCACTTCCTTTTCGTGATACTTCTACAATTCTCCATCTTCATTAACAGCTTTCCATATGGAACCACATATATTTGTAAAGTATAGCTAGACAAGATCTACCACATCTCCCATGCCTTGAATTATATACTAACTAATTCTGATGTGGTTGGCCCAGTTTTAGTAAATTCATCTTGCATTTTAAAGCTATTCTCTCTGTATTAAAATGCTATGTCTGGAATGATAATTTCCTTCAACTTTTATTATCAAGTGTTGCATACTGCTGATAACGTCATCAGCTTTGTAGTCATCCGCATAACTGATTCCCTCCCAAGTCTCTTAAACAGAACAGCTGTGTTTGATATCATATGCTACCATTCTCTCCTGCGAAAAAAATAATCACCCTTATTTAAAACAGGGCACAATAGTCACTTAATTTTGAGACATCATTTTAAATTTCTATCCTATTCTTGGTGCATAATCACCTCCTTTCTTCATTTGTTTACTTTGTGTTTCTAGAGCTAAAGAACCTTCTGCTACTAGTTTTAATAATCTGCAAGGTCTAATTCCATTGACCTAAAACAGCCCGCTATTTTAGGGCTTATCCCTATGTTTCAGATCTCTAAATAATGCTTTCTGGTAATGAATATTGTCTTTATGTATGTACACTGAAGGGTTTTTTTTCTTTTCCGACTTTTTACATGCTTCTCGAGAATGCTGTTTTCTAGATTCTGGCAAGTCCTTTCCTATAGGCTTTTTGATCCTTTTTGGAGGAATACAGATTCCTGAGAGTTTCAGCACTTAATCTTAGAGAATTCTAATGTTTTATGCTTTCCAATTCTCAAACTCCTAGTCTAATGTACGTTTCCTAACCAGTTCCTTTATCTGAGTGATCAGTTTTAGTGAGAGTATTTTCACTGTTTCTCACCATTTCATTTACATTGAATCCATCTGTGATGACTTCATCTAAACCTGTTATCCAAAACTCATTCTTCTGTAATACCTTAATTTCATACCAAAAGCTGAACCTGGAGTAATAACACTTTTTTACTGGTTCAGCATTGATTCGTTGAAAAAGGTTGCTAGCAACCTCATCCAGGAATTTCAAGCATTACTGATATCAAAGTAATACGTTCTTTCAAACATCTACCTGGGAAGAAATAACATTAATGTAACAATCAGTAACATTTATTCCTGGTGATATTGCATATCATCATAAACATCTCATTCTGAGATCTACAGCATTACAAAACATCATTCACCATAAATAGTCTTGTTATCCTTCCACAATCTTGACCAAAACTGGTTGTTTCTTCTACTCCATCTATGTTCATTTCATTACAGCCTGTCAAAACATAAACTTCCCATGAGTCCTATTACCTGAAACATACCCTAGTGCTCTCTTTCCTGGCAGATGTCTACCTACCTCAGTGCATATGTTCCTGCCATCGTTGCTGTATCACCATACCTTAGTTCTACTTATAATGTCACTATCAACTGTAGTTGGCCTGAGTGCTGGCCTCTGTGTACAAATATTTCCATTATTTCTAATTTTCTCAGCTGTTTAACCAACCATATCATACACTTTACTGTTCACAGCAGCACACGTACTGTCTTTTTGCTTCTTCTGGGAAGTGTTATTGATGACAAGTGCTTGTTCAGTAGTTTCTTCTCACAACAAGTATTGAAACAAATCAATTGTAGTAATATCTCATGATTTGTCAGCCTACATCCCAGGGGACTACAGGCAGCTCTGAGGCCCATCATTTACGAAGCGTGCTTTCTTTAAGAATGTCTCCAACAGCTCAAAAGCCTGATCCTCCTTACAGCAATGATCAGTATGTTAAAAAAAATTTGTTTATTGAAATAAATAAAGGATTATCAATCAGTGCTTTAAAAGACAGCACCAACTGTGCTGTGAGTTGCTCTAATAGTAAAATTCTGAAGATATTCCACACTTCTAGCTAAGAAACTGGAATGCTGTGGATTCACATATAGATCTTTCACTTCAGCAAAACTGAAATAACATTCTTCAGTTGTAGCTTTTTTATTCTGCTAAATCTTTTTCTGTTGAACGGCAGAGTAGGATAAAATATATTATTTCCCTATATAGTAGATACAGATATATAGATATACAGATCTATAGATATTGGCATACAAATATAGATATATTCCATATAACATAGGAGTTTGCCTACACCAGGAAATTGCCCATACACTCTGTATCTGGTTATTACTTGTTGCTATAAGGATCTCTGCAAGTACTGGTGCTGGAGCCATACTGGAACATAACTGTTAAAAGGCAATAATTTTTTGTATACTTCACAGTGAACATTTACTGGTGTCACTTGGGGATTATGTAATTGACTATTGATTTTAGTGTGTCTTGTTAGTCTTCATGAATATTACATAAATCAACATAAATTTTGTCTTTACATTTTTGGCATTTTAAAATATGGTCTTGCTTAGTAAAACTGAAGATGTCAAAGAACAGAATCTGTGTAAAGTAAAAAACATGCAGATACAGTCAGTGTCAAAAGGTATTATTTGCCTCATCAAAATTATAGCAGGTATAAAACGAGACTAGCAGTAAGTGAACTCTATATAATAAGTAAATATATATATATATACACACATATAAAGTAATCTGATTTCCTAAAACTTTTGATCAACTATGCAAAAAAAAAAAGGACACTAAACTTAAAGTATTTACTAGTAAAAGAATG
This sequence comes from Astur gentilis, assembly GCF_929443795.1. Lineage (NCBI taxonomy): Eukaryota > Metazoa > Chordata > Aves > Accipitriformes > Accipitridae > Astur > Astur gentilis. Next base: position 41,816,252 of record NC_064919.1, read on the forward strand.
CATCCATTTACTTAGGAAAACTAAGAAGGTTTTGGCATTTATGTACAGATGTTCTACTTTGTTCTTGAAATTCCTGAAATCTCAGAACAATATATTCAGGAAATTGAAAAGTACAATAGAGGGAAAAGTAGCCATTAATTCCAGTGCAATGTGACACTGCCTAATAATGAACTGTCTGATGGTCATGGGAAAAGGAAATCCAACATATATTTACTACACTGATAGTCAAAAGCATATCCTTGTTTAACTGACCTGCTTATGTTTGATACAGCCAATCCTCATCTTTAAGTCAGAAGTTTCGAATACCTTACTCATGTCAGCTTCCAGGAAGTACATGTTCTATTGGAGTTTATATTTTTTTGAAAAGTTGTTAACATTCTGGAAGGAATTATATATTCATTATTTGAAGGATAACCATGCACAGTGGCCATTGACACAGGGAAGAGTCCCACTGTGCTAGACAGTGAACATGCATATCATGAATTAACATTACTACCATGGCTTATAACTCAGTAAGAAATTCAACAGTTTCATTAGTTTCGAAACACACCTGTACAATATACAAAAGGGAGACTACAATACTAGACAGATCACTGTTCATTTCTGTACTTATTTATTTATTGTTCAGGTGGGCTGGAAAAGAAAATTACTATCGGGCTCATGATGGGAGAATATTTTGAAACAAATCAAAGACTCACATCTGAACCCAAGCCTAAAATGCAATTGTATACAATATTTATGTTTGGCCTTATTTATATTAACCAAGAGGCTTTATGAACACTCCAAAATTTGCAATAATTAAGTCTCTGGTTCCATAATAGCTGGATTAGCTGTGAAGACAGACAGAAGGCTGAATAAATCATCCTTTATTAAAGTGTTTTTATGTATACCTACATGAAGTATCCTACATAAAGTATTTTTCCACTTGTTTCCCCTGAGATAAGAGTGTGCTATTTCCAAGTTCCTAGCAGTACTACTTCTGGTTTATAACAACATCTTAACAACTGGCAATGCTATTCATTCACTCAGGTACTCAACAAGTGTAGAAGAACTGTTATAAAGTAAGTAATCAAATTCATTGCTAACAATCACACAAATAAATGCAGTCAATTTTATGCTGATAATAATGTCCTGCCTGGCGAGAAAGGGTCACAAGGGAAATTTCCACAGCTAGGCCACAACATGGAGCTATTTTGAATTTCATTTATTGATATCAGATGAAAGTAACTTTATTGTGCCAAATCAGATGATGCCAAACTAATAATGGGTTTCATGGAAGAGAAGTGATGCCACCAAATCCTAATGAAGAATCTCTCTGAAACATGTATTTAGTATCCTAGATAAGAACACAAAATAGCATGGTAAGTATATGAAATGCAATTATTCAGAACATATTATAAAGCCATGGTAATAGTATATGCACTTTTAAACCACCACATAAGAGACCTTTCAAAGAAATTGCAGCATTCACCGGAGGAAGAAATAGGCTAAATAATTCATCAAAACATAAACTGAACTGCTTTTTATGTTCTGTGCACTGCATGTTTTGAAGTCCTCTGATAAATATTTTGCTCAGCTGCTGTGCAAAAGTAGTCAGAAATGGTTGTAGTCCCTGTCTCTTGACAGGTAATTCTTCTGTGTTCCTCTTTTCTTTTCTAATGGAACAACACAGAAACCCTTTAAGACTTCCTTATTGGCACAACATCAAAAGGTAGATTTTAAAATCCCGAGCTCATGGGGCAGTTGTCACAGTTCATGATTTTTTTTTTCATATCTTCATCTCCATGGGGTTTACTACTGTTGTATTCCGCAGGACTCTATAACACACACCACACAACATGTTGCTGGGACTTGGGAAGTCATGGGTTAGTTGATTGAGGCAATTACCACTATGACTTCGAAATATGTCTAGCTGTTGAAAGAGTGTAGCACAGCACTGAAGGAATCCTCACATGACCAGGCTTTTTCTCATGTTTAAAACAGGTGGGGTTTGGATCATTCCTCCACGTAGTCAGCTGCCATACCAGCAATCTTGTTGATGCATTAGAACTAGATATAGTAGCTCAAGTTAATTCTGGAAGGACACAATCTAATTTCAGTACCAGTGGCAAAATATCTTTTAATAGAATAATTGCTGCTAAGTTATACAGACATAATACTATTTCCATGCTATGGTGATAACAACTGTCATTACCATGCCAAATATAACAGTAAATTCTATCATAACTGGGCTCTTTACTGACTTCCAACATACTGTGTTTCATCCTCCAGCAGTGTGAATGGCCTTTGCAGCAGCAGCTGCATTCAAATACAGAAATAATCATCTCTAAACACAAACCCCGAGTCACTGAGAATCAATCCTTCCATTCCACATGCTTGATTACAACATGTTTTTCTATCTACCAATTTGACTACAGATGTTTCCAATAAAAAGTTTGCTAATTCACTGCTTTATTTTATAAGGCCAAGAATATCCACTTGCCACCAAGAATTATATTAACTCTCTGACCAAATGTCAAGATCACTTTTGCTCTCACACTCAACAAAAGTGACATTCTATGTTGACATCCAGTGAGTTTTTATTAATGTGATAATTTTCCCTTTGAAAAAGGCAGAAAAAAGGCAACGTAAAACCTACTTTAGATGTGAGGACTAACCATGAAAAATACTAGAAAGAAGGTATTGACACTATGGATCATCACAGGCTTAGGTACTCTGCAGATCAATTCAGAGCCCCACTGAGAGGCACACAGACTTTCACACTAACACATACAATAAATATACTTTTCTTCTTGGAATTTGCTTGACATATTTCTTCTAGACAGCATGGAACAAATAAAATCATAGAATCATAGCTTCATTTAGGGTGGTACACGGCCTTATATATTTCGACCAGTAGAAATACATATAAAACTTTGAAATAAGAGGTCTCAGTTAACAAAAATATTTAGATACATACTTTTAAGAATAATGCCCATTAACATCAAGGCTGTAGAAACTCTCTTTGTTATATCATGGCCTCCATTTCTCAGGCATGAAGTTTGCTAAGGAGTTGCCTCTTTCTAACGTTATTTATGTCTGAATTTTGAACGTTTCTGTAGCTGTGAAAGAGTCATTAGGAAGTCATCTCAGTGTACTATCAGAGAGTAACCTAATCCTCCAGTCAAAGAACAGGACAATTACTTGGTTTGAATAACAATTTCAAGAATAGACAAACTGCCCTTTTGTATTACTTGGCAAGTTCAGGATGTGCTAAGGTAAGTTCCCAATGCATAACTTTGTGGGGATTTTAAGTTGAGCAAATAATAATACATAAGTAACTGAGAAATTAAAAAAAAAAAAAAAAAAAAAAAAAAAAAAAAAAAGAAAAGAAAAAAAGAAGAAAAAAAAAAGAAGCACAAAGTGGTAGCTAAATTTGAAAAATATTTTTCTAGCATTTTTTGGCAAATGGCTGCTTTTCAAACCAAAATCCTCCCCTTTTAAACTAAAGTAAACAACTCTCACACATATACAAGTTTCCTAGGGAAAATGGTGATCTGTCTGAATGTAATGGTGCATTCACTGTTTTGGATGGATGTCAGACCTAATAGCTGCAGATATTGGAGATTTTCTTGCAATGCAGTTAGCAAGTCTTTGGTTTGCTTCTTCTCTGAAGCCCTTTAAGATGCCACAGAGCACTCTTGCTAAAAAAAAATTTAAAATTGTGTAACTTTGAAATACATTTTCTTTCCTTCCTCTTTGTTTAGCAAGCAAAAATAATCATGAGGTTGTGTAAAGTGTATTTATCTTGTCAAATGCTAAGTGCATGAAGTGGAAATGTATACAAACATACAGAATGCAGTAAGAGAAGAAATGAAGATATAAAACTAATTGCTGCAAAGTCACAGTGAACATTTCAAGCAATTTTAGAAATGCTCAGCTTCTATTCAAGAATGCAACCAGAGACTGTTTTCCAGTCTTGTTGTTTACCATTCATCTTTTTTTTTTTTTCTGCCACCTCACAAGTTTGCAGGTATTTCTACATCCTCTTCTATCCCTTACAATTTTTTTATCATCTTTATGCTTGAAATGAATCTGAGACTAACAAAATCTTTCCCAAAAGGAGTTTCAAATTCAGTTATAACCTTATACCAAGAGCATATCATTACAGCAGTAACAATAGTCTTTACCTCAGCACTAAAAGAAGACACACCCACAGCTATGTTTCCAGGTTGTACACATGCAACAAAACTCATATTTATGTCACTTTAAAACAAAACTGATAGTAGAGTTACTTTGGGGGAAATGGGTCGGGTTTTAAGAGTCTTTTTTTTTTAAGGGCCTTAGAAATAGATGTGACTGTATTCACCTAACCTGAAAATAGTGAATGTGATGACCTTGATCAGGGGGACAGAATGAGGTACTTCATGTTCAAAATACATGTTAAATACATTGCTCCTTTATCCTCCAAAGCATCTACTTGGGGTCATAGAGCAGTTTTACCAGTATGAATTTGAATGGTCATTTTGTGTGTACAAAAATGGGGTTAGATAACGTTTTTTCTTTTATCAATAATTTCACAATAGGTGAGAAGGGAATACAAAACTTTTCCTGTAAATTTAGAAAAGGCAGCCTCTTACTGCTTTATGTCCATCACTGATGTATTTTAGAGTTACAATATATAAAGTGGATGTATTATTTGGAATGAGCAGGACTTTCCTATGCAAGTTCTATGACCCAAAGTAGGTCAAGTTTGGTTCTTGCAGCTTAAACCATTTCCTTTTATATGAAAAAAATCAATATTCATTTTAAATCAAGGAAAAAAAAATATTTCTATGCACAAAATAGTGCTGAACATACACATTTCCGTATGGAAACTGCCTAAAGGAAGATAGCCAGAAAGACTGCAAAGTCTTTTACCTGAAACAATATATTTAGGTTAAACATTAGCCTCAGGTCTTGACCAATATAGTACTAAGAGTATAATACTGATTGCCTTACTTTAACAGACTTTAAATAAAGGAGCAAGAGCTTTAGCAAACCGAAGTCTTGCAGGGTAATGGGGAGAAAAAGTGCCTTTTCCTAGGCTGTGGAAAAAAACAAATCCTTTCTTTGGGGCTGCACACATTTACAAAAGAGGAATGAGTGTGAAAGACTTGGATTTATGCACCCACCAGCCTCTCACCTCTATCAGCTTGCAGTCATACTAACACATAAAAGCATTTAACTGGCAGCTCCAAATAGCTTTCTCACTGTAGCAATTGCTCATCTCTCACAAACTGGAAAAACAATCCCAGAAAACATGCTTAAAAGTTTCCCTGAGAAAAAAAATGTAGTCAGGGAAAAGCGAGATATCAAGGAATTACTCTGGTTCCTGCCTATTGCACATACCTGAGAATCATGTTGAACCAACATTGGGCATAGTTTTTGCTTCGTTTTTTGCTGGTTTGTTTGTTTGTTTGTTTGTTTTTAATGGAAGTTCAAATGTGTGCAATGATCTGTGCCTGAGGCAGCTACTCATTTGGATTCCTGTCCAGTAAAGCAGTAGCAATACCTCTGGAGGCAAATATGACTGAAGTTGCGAGAACCGTCCAGGCTCAGGAGATGAGGAAATGAGATGCGAGCACAAATGAAGACTGAGCTGACATAACAGCCCAGTCTCTCAATTTTTCTTTTCCTGACTGTGCACAGCAGTGTAGTCAGAGCAGCTCGATCCAAAACCATTTCAAGCAGAGCAGTTTCAGAGGAAAGAAAGGTCATCTGAAGGAAAGATCACAGCCAAATATAAAAACTACTCTCTCTCTCCCTCTCACTGCCACAAGGTCTCTATGTAGTTTCTCTCGCAACTGTTCCTGTGTCTAGAATTGCTTCTTTCTGGATGGAACCTGACTGAACTGTAATTTGTCTTCTTAGAAGAATCTAGGATGAATAATTTTGGGGAATATAGGTTGCTTGCTTTCATTATTTCCCATACAGATTGTGTGACTCAGTCAATGATAAGTTTCCTGAATGAAAGAATTTTCAAATGGGAGCACCTCCAGCCATAACAAAGCTGAGGTGTGCTATCTCAGGCACAGCACACATCTGTGATGCTCATTAGACTTTTCAAACTTTGTAACCTTTTCACAGATTTCGGTACCTTGAATATAGCACCTTTGTTAAAAAAAAAAAACAAAACAGAACAAAACAAAACCCTAAAATAATTTTTATTGGAACATCTAGCTGTCCCTTTCTAAAATTAAAAACAAATACAATAAGGCAAGACCAAAGTAAAGCCTCCTACTAAAAACACTGTCGTAGCACCCGTGAGTCACAGGATAAATTGCACATCAAGAAAATTATTTGAAATAATTTGTTGAAAAATTAAATTCTCTGAACAGAATCCTTCTTTACACAGTTGTCTTCATTGAAAAAAAACCCAAAAGGTCTCTCTACATTTCTAACTCTACCACTTTGAGTCCACCTATAACTCAGAAAAACTCAGCAGTAAAACAAAAAAAACCATTAAACCCAGCCTGGGAATGGCTGAACAGGTAGGTCTGTTCATACACAGATTCTGCACTCATACTCCACATCCACTTAGAATATTCTGTTGAAATTTGGCCCATTTTTGGAGTCAGTATGACTAAACAAAATCAATCCATAAAAGACAACAGCAGGAAAATTACAATCCCCACTGAAACAAGAGCCCTATCCCTTCTGTAACCCAACCTGTCTATCTTGCATCTTCATGAAGCCTTAGACGATTAATTCAAACAGTGCCTACCATGCCACAAAAATGTTCCTCAGCAGGTTAGACTACCCTAGAATGAGCAGCCCTGGCAGAACAGCTGATTTCTTTATATATGCCTCTGCCATAAACATCTTAAACTACCAGTTGTTCCAGACAAACAGGAGTCTGTAGTGACACATTTTGCATGAGATGCCTCATCCACAAGATTTCAACAATAAAGACTAAATGTTCCTGTAAAGAAAAATATAAAGGACAGTGCATATCTTCCAGGTGAATGTGGACAGACTATGCCTGAGAAACCCACAATGCCGCTTCTCTGCTCCAGGGATGTGCCCAGACTTTATTTGTTCACAAATATTCCAACCTACTATAGCTGTTGATAGACAAATTGATGAGAGAAGCTAAAGGTCTCCATACTCTCTTCCCTCTACAGAAAACATGTGAAAGCAGTCACTGTGCCCACCACCCCAGACCCTCTAGCTGTACATATGATTTGCATGGGTCCTAAAATGGGGAATAATGTTTCTTCCTTTCTCTCTGTGGCACATGCACTCCTCCTCCCTTGGTAATATGGTCATACAATCACTGTCTCAAATTTTTCATTAACTAGTTATGAGAAAGCTGACAATTATTTTTCATGTTACACACACAGTTGGTGAGGATTTCTCATGTACCCTGCTCTCTGCACTGCCAAAGCCCTTTTCCTAAATGTCATATGGCTTGCTTAGTAGAACTGAGCAGTAGGAGTTGTGTTTTAAGGCAACTAATAATGTCTGCAATAGAGATGATTGCTAGCATGAGTAAAATGGCAATTAAGTTTATGAAATGTATAAAGTGCCAAATACATTTTATCACAAAAGACATTGAGAAAGATGATTTTTATTACTGTGCAGCACTCTAACAGGCCCATCAATTATAATTTTTGAATATTGTTGAGTGATAAATCACCATCCATGAGGGAAAACCTCTGTGACATTTTTATTGTGAATTTACGATCATGAATGATTAAGCATGAGGAATGCTCTTGGGCTTATCTCCTACCTGTAGTTTCCCAGCCGAATTATGCACTGAAAATTAACCACTGAGCTAATTCCTGACACCTTGCTCTACCTTCTTCTGTTGCTTAAGGGACAAAAAAAAAAAAAAAAAAAGGTAACGCTGTATGGACACACTAGTATGTCTCCAGTATAAAGGAGCTCTGAAGTCATTTCCAACCAGTTTTTGTGGCTTCCACTTCTCATATTAGACTGCTCCCCCAGGTGCAACTGACATAGCCCTTAAGAGTTCCTCAGAGTATGCTCTTTTTGCTATATCTTAAAGCAGCAGTGCCAAGCTGCTCTGAATTTTGCCTGTGTGGATTTGAATCTGGATTAAGCCAAAGATTAGGAGGGTGGAAAATTGTTTAGAAATTTTTTCTTGCTTCCTCTAATATCTTTCTTCTTCTACTTCATATACTGGGAATATGTTGTTCTGACAGCAACCAATAATGAATCCATCAAGAAAGTAATGCAGCCAGTAGATCTTTTCAATGTCTCTCCTCAGGACAGAATTCAAGACAGGGTCTTTATTACCAGACTTTACTACCTGACTAGGCCATTTTGCAGTCTTGAAGAAACGCTAGCATTGACAAGCTAAAGCAACATGGTGTTTTTTTAGTGCCTGAAATTCACTTGCAGAACAGATCAGCACCCCTTTACACCTCTGCTGCCTGAGACTGAGGCATTTGGACAAACCCACACCATCAGAAAAGATTCATTTATTCCTTTGCTTGAAAACAGATTTTTCCTCCTCTGATTGTACAGGCAGCTGCTGCTGTATTTCAGACTCACCATCTCACTAAAACTGATTCTCTGACTTTTACGCAACACATTAAACCCAGAAAGTATTTGTACCATTGCAACACATATTCAGTGAGTCATCTTCAACAGGCTGTGCAATAGGTGCAGAGATGGCCTTACCCCACATTTTAGGCATGTGCATAAAGGCCACTCTCTGAAGCACTCTGTGAGCACTGGCTGTGAGCTAAGGAGCCTTCACCAAATGTGGATACTGCAAGCAGTGTACCCTACACCTGTCCAAGGGGAGCATGCTGGCACCATTCCCAGAGACAGTGTAAAGCGTACAAATACGATACCTCCAGTGTTTCCAGGAAAGCATTTCCCAGACTTCAACACTTACCACATTGCTTCCTCTGTCTGTTACACAGAATACCTGCAAACTATACTGTGCTTAGATAACCCGTTTTTCTCGTATTTCCTAACATTAAAATGCTGATTATTTTTCCAGCCTAGAATCTGAAGGCATTTACACAAAAATTAAAGCATTTTTGATGAAACTAGGAATTCCCAACTAGGATGGGCTGGGAGGGGGGGTTGTCCCTATGACATCGGGGGGGGGGGGGGGGGGTAGCAAACAAACAAACAAAAAAAAACCAGAAAATCATTATTCCATTACCCCAATGAAAACTATAAAGAGAAATTGCCTGCTCAGGTGAGCAAGAAAAGGATGGACTTGTGGAATTACTCCTCTCATATTTACTGTGCTCAGTTCCCAGTTTAGACTTTCATCTGAAACTTGGATTTTGACAGCCTTGCTATAGGCAGTAACCTGCTTTTATTAAATGGTTTCACCAGTTGTCAAAACAGGATTTGAAGTGTCAGTGCTTCAGGATGACTAAAACACATGAAAGGCAGAGAAACTTTGTCACATACAAAAGCAAATTGCTCTTTTTTAAATTCTGCCTTTATTGCTATTAAGTTGAAAAGGACTTTTAATTATATATGTGTATTTATATTTATAAAAAACATTATAAATATGTTTGTGTATGTCTATAAAGTCAGCCTGTACACCTTCTAAAGAGAACAACTGAGTAAGCAACACCCAGCACTCTTTAATCAAAGATATTTTTACTGAAGAGAAATAGCAAAGAAGGCTCGCTCTCGTTTCAGAGCTGCTGCAAGTGCCATACAGGAATCCTTTTTCACTTGAGCACCCTCAATTAAAGAGATCATTGCAACAATAAATAACAGCTGCATGGGAGCTGGAAGTGTTGGATCAGGAGGGCAGAAATGAAGGTTTTCATTGTTTCTGGCAATGTTGACTGCACCAGAGAAGTCTATAGCACTGTTCCTAGACACTGCAAGGACTGCAGTGGGAGGATGCTTGCTTTTGTAATTAAAGAGGTGTAGCAAAGGGAATCTTTCCATCATTCCCCCATGGAGAAATGTTGCCTTTGAAAGACACATGGTTGCCAGGAACCAGGTCTCCAACAGCGTATATCCTTCCCCTTCCCAGCATGTCTCAGCATTAGGAGAGGTATAATTGAGTATTCACAGCATTAAAAGGAAAAAAACAAAGTTCATCTGGGATCGGGTCCAAAGCACACTGAAGTTAATGGAAAAAATCCCAGTGATTCCAATGAGATTTTGGTCAGAACACAGTGCGCTTAGACAAGTTTGGGGTTTTTTAATTCTTTAACTGTGGAATTTTCCATTTGCAACAACAAAAGAAGGAACTACTTAGCGGTGAAGCAGTGTACAGGTAACTTTTTAGTCGAGTTACTAATGCTAACAGAACAGCTTAGATTTCTAGTGTTCATGTTCATCCAGATTACAAGCTTATGGAGAAAATATGTGAATCTTGTACCAGTGATCTCTTTAGTTGATAGGACAGCTGTCAAGTGACTTAAAAATGTGGAACTTTTGTCAAGGGAAGTAGAGAAGCTCCCATGGAGCAAAGGGTGGAGGAGCAGGAAAGGATTGTTGAGGTACAGACATTTACAAGCAGAATGAGAGGTCAATGAGTACACAGGATGATGGGAGTAGAAAAGTGTATTATTTGAGAATGAAAAAAGAGAACAGAAAGGAAATTCTACAGAAATAAAAATACATTTGATGTGCTTAGAGGAAAAGAAGGCAAAGATGCCATGGAAAATTTTCCACACATATAGTTAGACTGTATAAGAGAGGAAAAAGGAGAAAAAACAATGTAGGCTAAAGAAGCTGATCAACACTATCATCAGACCGGTGAGAAGACTACTGAAGCTGGGAACACACTTAGCAGGGAAAACACCCCTACATGAGGTGTCATGAATAAAATGGTAAGAAGGCTTTATAATACCAAAGCAAATACCAAAACCTGTGATGACAAACGAGAAATAGGCTGAGTCATTATACTCAAAGCTGCTTCTAGATTCCCTCTTACTAAAAGGAGACATTACTGTACCAGAAGTTACACTCAAAAGTTTGGTGCTAAAGTTAATTGGAAGCCTTGCTGTGCAGTGAGATTGTGCATTGCTTTATCACAGAGGTTAATTATTTATATAACACTTTTTCTTCCTCAGAAACAAATGCACAAGACTAAACCTTGAGTCAAACCTGGTGACATATCTTTCAGAACAGAAGGCCGTTGTTGGGTTTATGCTAAGTTTTTTAAGATACACAGCTTGCAGTACATATTTTCACCTATTCTTGACTTGATTTTTTTACTGAGTAAAAGTTTCAGCACTCAGCTTACTTAGCAGTGCAAGAATGCATCTAGTTTCAAGAATGCAGCTAGTAATATTTCAGCAGGCTTTCCTGAGGTGAACTCAAAACTAGGCACTACTTTACCTGACTTGTTTCATACCTTTACAAATATGAAAACATAGATTCACCTGTCAACAGAAATGAAGCTAGGTCTAAGCCCTGTGTAACATCTCAGTTTCTAAGAGCTATGAGCTGGGTCTACAGTAACTGTACCCACCAACCCACCTGCACAACTCTGGCAAATGCAAACAGAAGATACCTCCACATCCATCTCTCCATTCAGCACTGAGAAAGGAAGTTCTCATCAGATCACAGTTACTGGGCCATTGCAGAAGACATGCCTAATACTACAGTCTTTTCATAAACTTTCTGGTTTTCTTAATGGGAAAAGGGGATGAAGAAGGATTATATTTCACATATTGTCTTCAAGATTATTTTATGTTTCTGTGAGTTGAGAATTTCTTTAGGTAGCAAGAAGCAAACACATGACTGACTGCTGCTTTTACAAATTCAAAGATTTGTTATACAAGACTATGAAGTCAGAATAGATGCCCAAATGGAACTGACTGCTGGGATGTACAGAGTAATGTTAGGATTTATTAAGGCTGCATTCTCATCACTTCTTTTCCAGTCCACTCTCCTGGTCTCTTTGAACCTCACCTGTTTGTAATCACTTTTTGGTTTTGACCAATGATCATAATCCTGTGCCAACTTAGTATACAGGTAGTCCCTTAGAGCAGGACAAATTTATTTTCTTTCTGCTAACTGTTGTATACTTGCCATTTTCAAAGAAACACTCCTGGGTTGCATAGAAAGAGCATCATAGTCAATGAAAGCAAAATTTCTGCAGCTGAACTACTCAACATTCACCAAGAAGTCAGAGTGCACGCAGGCAGTTAGCTGGTTAGTTAACACATTGTCTGTACACTTTAGCTATTCCACAGCATCGTGTTTGCATACACATCCCTTTGCTGAAGAATAAGAACACAAATATCAAATCTCCCTCTTGAGAAACAGTCATTTCTCATGAAAACTCCAGTGGTGACTATTCAAAGGAAGTTCAATGGATCCATAACTGAACTGACAGTGGATATATGACCAGAACATATTAAGTATGGACTCTTATCTCTGTTTTTTTCTAAAAAGGAAGAGTATTGCATATTAAACCATCTGTTTTGGACTTGCCTTCCAGGTGAACTGGAAGCAGTAGGATGCATTGTAATTGTCCAATATGAAGGTGACAAATAGGTGAATCACCATTGCCAGACCTGCATCCAAACGATAAGAGTAGCTAAGAGAGGGAAGCTGGTATTTTGGCTACTGCTATATCCTGGGAATAAAGAAAAAAATCCCTCATATATGTTTATAGCACCCTCTCCTTTTCCATCTCTAATGGAGTGCTGATGTGCCCAGAAACATTTCTTCATCATAGACCTCCTTGTATTAATTATCAGCTATTCTAATGGAAAATTAGAAGCAGCATAAGCCAGCTAATCTCTTATGGACGGACAAAAAAAAAATCATCATGCACCTATTTCAGCCAGGAGGCAACAACACTTGCTTGCCTCGTTACACAATTTTGTAGCACATCTTCAAGCTTCCCTGGACAAAGAGCCAGATCACTGAAACTCCAGCACAAGAGAAGTCTTTAGACAATAAATAGGTGACAAATCACCATTAAACAAAGGTTTATATCACAAGTAATATGGTAGGAGTTTCCACTGTCAGTCTCTGAGGGACTTTATTGTGTGGATGGGAAAGGAAGACAGACTGTTATGGGTTTGTGTGGCATGGTTTTCGGTAGTGGGGGAGGGGCAGGAGGGGTGGCTCCTGTGAGAAGCTGCTGGAAGCCTCCCTGGCTCCAAGTGGGACCCACCACTGGCCCAGGCTGAGCCCATCAGTGACGGTGGTAGCGCCTCTGGGAGAACAGATTTAAGAAGGGGAACCTGCAGTGGAGAGGGGAGTGGGATGTGAGAGGAACCCCTCTGCAGACACCGAGGTCAGTGCAGAAGGAAGGGAGGATGGGATGCCCCTCCCTGCAGCCCGTGGTGAGATGGCAGGCTGTGTGTCCCCAGCCTATGGAGGGGAGCAGGAGAGCGGAGGCCCCACAGGATGGCCATGACTCCCTGGGAAAGCCCACACTGGAGTCATCTGTGACTGAAGATCAGCCCACAGAAAGGACCCACACCAGGGAAGTTTGGGATGAACTTAAGCCCATGGAAAGGGCCCATGCCAGAGAATTTTGTGAAGGACTGCAGCCTGTGGGAATGACTCACGTTGGAGAAGTTCATGGAGGACTGTCCCCTGTGGGAGGGAACCCACACTGCAGCAGGGGATGAGTGAGGAGTCCTCCTCCCCCTGAGGAGGAAGACGTGGCAGAGAGAAGGTGTGTCGAGCTGACCCCAACCCCAGCTCCTGTTCCCCAGCACAGCCGAGGGGAGGAGGGAGAGAAAACCGGGAGTGGAGCTGAGCCAGGAAGGAGGGAGGTGGGGGGAAGGTGTTCTAAGGTTTGGGTTTACTTCCTAATATCCCGTTTTGTTTTGATTTGACCTGTAGTAAACTAAATTGATTTTGTGTTTTCCCCAGGTTGAACCTGTCTTTTGCCCGTGACCATAAGTGGTGAGTGATCCCTCCCTGTCCTTGTCTTAACCCACAAGCCTGCCTTTATATTTTCTCCTCACCCCATTGTGGCCGGGGCATGGTGCGGAGTGAGCGAGCGGCTGCGTGGTGCTTTGTTACCGGCTGGTCTGAAACCATGACACAGACTTAAGGATTTTTAGATTATGTAAATCACAAAGGACATGTGCATGATTTATTCTAGTGCAATTACTAAATGTTCAACTTGCTTCATTTCAAGCTTACCCTAAAAGGTAAGCTTCCATCAACATAGTACAAAGATTTAATCCTGAGGTGACGTACACTTTTCTATGGAAGTTTGATAGCATTCCATGAGCAGGTTCCCCTGTATCTAACAGAACCATGACACAGTAAGGCAGACTGGGGAAAACAACTTCTTCCAACTAAAACCCAAAAACCATCCAGACACTGCAGCAGCTAACACTTAAGTCATATCTGCCCTTCCTAAAAGCTTTAGAAAAAATAGTAAATGGGCCAATGTCAGCTCATCAAATCCAATCTTCAATCTGGTCCTTTATCTGCCTTCTCATTCTTACATTAACCTGCATTTAACTTCTGGCTCCAAGTTTACAATTTATTATCCACCCTGAGAACAAATAATCTCATTCTAAAATTGGTTCTTTGGAAATCCTAACCATATTATTTCTATTATTATTATTCATGATGGTTTAGAAACAGAGGCAGGTAACTCACAATTTTAAAGTTTCCTTCTATTATGTACAGAGTGTATAAAAGCAATTATCAGCCTTTAGTAGTTCTGTTATTTTCATTAAGTCTTCCTACATTTGGTTCCTTAAGAAACTAATGTTCATCACAGAAAAACTGACTTAAGCAAAAAATAAGGATCTGTACAGAAAGAATGGTGAAAGTTTGAGGTGACAGATGATGAATTACCTGTTTTAATAAAACAGAGAGTAGATGTACCAAAAATTTTTAATGCCCTTGTACAACATGCCGCAAACTGATATTGCTTCTCCTTAAACAAACCCAACACACCAAAAGACACCAAACAAATTTATTTTTATGGTATGAATTGTACTCAGCATGGCTAGGTGGAAATACTACAGAGTTTTCCTAATGGTCCAGATCTCAAAAAAATTACCATTGAAACTGCACTAACTGGTGCCCTTACTGGCAGCCTGAGCAAAGAGGCCATGAGTTAGTGAAGCATAGTTAGTGATCCTTGTCCCTGGAGAAAGCCTCTCTGGGTCAACATTGCTGTATATCAATTTAACTGCATGGGCAGGCTTGCATTGCCACTGCCTGTTTTACATCAATACTTCCAGCATGTTTGTCCCTTTCACCTACTTTTTAAAGATCATCTATGTACTCCACTGAGAATTAAGGTGTGCCCTAATCACTTAAGTTGTACTGAAAGAGGAAGAGAGCAGGAGGCTTTGAGAGCACAACATTTAGAAATATTAAATACTACTGTGCATATTCTAAAAAGTAATGACACACTTTGCTGCAAACTGGGAGAAACCGAAGACTAAGTTAGAGTCGTACAATAAGTCAGAGATGACAGACAGGTAGTTACTGAAGTTTAATTCAGTCCAAAGATCTGCAAACACCTGTTATCCTTTTAGTCCCTGAAACTGTAATTTAAATAGGAACATATCATCCACAAGGATGCAAATTAAGTTGTCTTTCAAACACTGGGATGTAATCCACAGGAGATTGCACAACTCCATCAGTAAACTGCTTTATAATCTATTCCAGAGCATCTTTGTGGATTTTTCTCCCAAATTCTTCCAATTCCAGGTAAAGACAACCATCTTAAGAGACATTATAATTGTCCATACTACATTAAATACAGCCCACTAAAATAAATCAGTTTGAGAGTGTTGGAAAAAAATAGTCCATGCTTTGCTAAGTCATAGTGAGATCAGAGGCTATTTGAGATTTTCAAATATAACAACACAGACGCTATCAAATTAATCTCACCTCTGACTAACAAGAGCTGCAATATTCACCTCCTGAGCCTCTGTTGACATTTACCAGCTAGAGTGGAGATGCTTCTCTGGAGCAGCTCTGTGAGACAGTACGAAGACCCACATCACCCTGAAGTGAGTGATGGGCATTCCTATGTCCTACAAGCAAGTCTCATGCTCCAAGGCCAACCTTAATTTCTGTGCCCAAGTTTAAAGCAATTGATAACATTTACTTAATACAGTGAGAAATGTTCTAATAAGACCATTCTGCTTCTCATTATCTAAAAATATTTAATGATGGCATCCCAATTATCTTAGATATGCAATGGATTCTACAAGGAATTTTAAATAATTGCTTTTTCAGTTGTCCTTTCTCTCCATCAGTCCCTTATATTATTAGAGTCCCTTATTATTAGAGTCCCTTATTATTAGAGTTCCTTTAAGCATAATTTTTATTAAGATATTTGTCAAAAAGTGAAAAGAATTTTCTTCATTAGACAGCTTTTAACTACATTAAGCTTCCATAGTTTAGCACATAGGTTTTAATAACAAAGTTGTTGCATCTCTAAATGATGTGTGTATTTAGCCTTCTCAGGCTTTAGTAGAGGGCTTTGGTATTCTTGATTTGGTTTTTGGTTTGGGGTTTGGTTTTTTCCCTTTTTCTTAAACAGCACTTGCTCCATCTAGTGGCACTTTCTCAAGGCAGGGGGGAAAAAAAAAAAAAAAAAAAAAAAGCCCACACAATGACAGAAAGTATAAAATGCAGCATGTAGGAACGGAAATCTCATATCAACATCAGGAATGTTTCCACTCAGATTAACTTGGTGTGTTTCATTTTCCTTCTTTTACTTTTAACAACTACATAGAAAGAAGTAAAAAACATATGACAACTTTTATCCTTACCACAAAATAAAAACATAAACTACTGTGGGGTAAAAATTCATGGTAGTTTTTGTATGGCATCATTAGCAAATACATGAAAATAAATGCTTAATTTTTTTAATTCTACAAAGATTTATCATAACCATCTTTAACATACTGATTAGCATCTTAAAATAATGTACTTCATCAACAAAATGCTTTACCTTGCTGACCCATCCAGTTCTAATTGGCTGGTGGTGTTTATTTAGCTGGGCCTATTACCTGATAGCACTGTTTCAGATACACAAGAGAGAGGTTATTCTTAAACTAATTACACTGACTGCATGATGAGCAAAACCTCTTCTGGCCCAGCTTTGTCTCACAACAGTCTCTTGGTAAGCAACTGCCAGAAGATCTGTAAATTATTTTTTGATGGCAATAACTGAAGTGCTAATGGCTGGAGATTACTCTTTCAGCAATCTTTTTTATTTATTTTTTTCAAAAAGTATCTTCCATATTAGTTACAAGATGTACTTTTTTTTCCTATGTGATAAAAGTCATTCTTGCAAAAAAAAATTATCAGATGCTGAGGGTACAGTCTTTTTTTTTAGTATTTTCTGCAACAGCCTGCTCTGAAGAAACACAGGATTCATATTAGCATATCTGTACTCTTCTTGGTCCATCGATTCTCTCTCATTTTCTCTGCTTGAAAACCCAGAAAGGTTTTGCCTATAATTCCAAACTTGAAATCAGGCATTCCATGTTACGTATTTTGGCAAATTAGATTAGTAACTAAATTTCTCCATATCTGTTTCCCCATCTCTAATACATACTAGTCATTGTAAAAATTAATGTTTGAACAACTATTGAAACTGAAACTGAATTGACACCAAGACCTCCTCTAGTTTTCCTTAATTAAGCCAGGATGCAAGTGTACTTAACTCAAAGCTTTAAAAAATTTGACAAAGGTTAACTACTCCACATTAAAATGGGATTTTGTTTAAGTTGGTTTCAAATAATGCCATTTTAATTTCATTTGTTCATAATGCCATTTTAATTTCACTTGTTCACAAAATAGATTAAGTGCAAATTAAGACTACTCAGATGACTAGACTATTGAGGAAGGTGGCCATAGAATATCATAAACAATATACCATTTTACAGATACATTCATGTCCTTCCCTGACCACTCTACAAACAAGCAAAACGTGCCTTTCTGTTTGCACACTATGCCATGCTCACCGAGTTGAGGAGAGAGAACTCCAAAAGTACATTTCAGTGAATGCCTGACCAGCCAGCTCAGTTCAAGTAAGTGCCATTTTTCTACAATTAGAAAATATAT
The DNA here is from genome assembly GCF_929443795.1 of Astur gentilis. NCBI lineage: Eukaryota > Metazoa > Chordata > Aves > Accipitriformes > Accipitridae > Astur > Astur gentilis. Next base: position 41,834,261 of record NC_064919.1, read on the forward strand.
CCTTAAATACCATTTGCACAGTGCCAATTCTAACAATTCACAGTATAATATTCTGCCCCACTGAGTACCATGACACTTGTTAAAGTAAATGATTTAAAAGTGTAGCTACCTTTTTAATCCAAGTGCAGTTACTCCAAGCTTATTGAGCCAAAAATGTTATGCTTGATTGCCTTGGAGATGTTACACTCAGAGTATGTTCACAGATTATTAGAAACTCTAGCATGCTGCAACCACTACAGGCAATGGCAGTCTTTTACCATTTGTAACCATTGCAAATTTGTTTTCAAACCCTCGCACTTTTTGTTTTATTGGGTAACTGAATAACTGAGAAACACAGTGATACAAAAAGAGAGATAACAATCAGAAGAATACAACCAGGACTGTTCTTCAAGTCTGCAGCTAAACTGAAAAAAACATTGTTTGGGGCTTAACACAATTTAATCTTCCTTTTCTTTGATGGATATATTGAAACAAACCTTCAAAAAGATAGATATAAAAATATTTCTTTTCCAGTCATGAAACAATAACAGAACCAATGTATGAGGTGTGAATTCAGATATTCCCTTTGCCTGATGATCAGAAGATTTGGTTTAAGTGGCTATAAGATGGGAGAACGTCCCAAATATGCAGCTACAACACATGGCATCTCTGCTGGACCCTGCATGAATACCTATGCATTAGTGGAAAAACTGTAACCTGAAAATCCTCCCTGTCAATGAAATGGGGAGTAGGTACAAGCAGACAAACACATTTCCCTCCATTGGAATGAAGATTTTATATAACATGAAACATTTGATAAGGACAGCAAGAGATACCCCACAAGAATGTTGCTTGATCCAGTATTTGAGACAGTCTTCTAAGATGCAGGGCTTTGGACTCCCATCTTTGTTCTAATTAAAAGATAATACAGACAACTCTAAACAAAACGGGGACAGTGTCCTTCTCAAATGTATAGCAGCCATCTCCATCAATTCTAGTCCCAAATATCTATCAAATACACTGGACTGGGGTGGGTGATACCACTGTTTTGGGGTAGAGGTTTTTTCATTCAAAGTATCTGCAAACTGGCTTAAAACCACACCTTTGCCAAACAAGTAATCCACCTTTTTAGGAGTGATATTATAAAGCTTTGATGCCTACAACTAAGCAATTCTATTGGTTTGAAAGACACTTAACAAAGTATCTATTTTTAATTGCTCAGTGACCTGCTATTCAAAGAACTTTTTGGGACCTGCAAGTGACCTCTACCTCTGGGAAAAGGATTTAATTGCTGAAATAAGTACATGTTGGTCTACTTTTCTGTCCAACTCTATTTTTAAACAACAAAGAGGATGTGTTTGTGAACTGCAGATAACCCAAATAGAAGAAATTAATGGATTAAGGGGATTAAGATGCATAGGAACTTGTGCAGGTGCATGCCAAAAAACTTAGATACCAAAACATTTCAGCAACTATTCCATTTGGTTTCTGGTTTTAGTTTCAGGGCTTTTTTACCTCACTGAGGCACGTTAAGAAAAAAAAAGTCACTTTTTACCTAAGGTAAATTAAAATCTGCTTTGCCTGGCATTTAGATATATTTGGTTATTAAAACCATTCTCCCAGAAGATGATGACGATATAATGTTCTCTGTCCTCAATCGTTATTAGATTTACCTTAGATTAACCCTCCTTCAAATCTTTATGAGCACATTTTGTACAAAGTTAAACAATGCTGAAAACATCCTAATACTTCATAGGTTTTGTGTGGTTGTCCAGCAGCCCAATTAGCCACCACTTACACTAGAATGTTTTGACTGGATTAATTGATCAGGCCAAACTGGAAAAGGCTCAGCCATGACAAGTGGGAGTAGTAAGGGTAACTGAAGCCTTGCAAACTGAATAGATAACCTCTCATTAAGTCTGTAAAGTCTTTGACATCCATCTGAAAGAAGTACATCATATTCCCACATCTAGTCCCGTCTGGCACCAAACCAATACAATTCTACTTTGCATGGCTATGTAACAGAGCATACAAAGGATTGTTGTATATCTGAAGCAGATTTTAAAAGAAAAATGAAGCCACAAAGAGAATTAAGCCTTTAGTCTGTTCCTATCTCTCAGATGAACCTCCTAAAGCATTTTTTCTTCAGGAGAAAGTGATAACTCTCCTCTAAATTCCGAGCATCTTGAGCTACGCATAGGCTTCCCACTAACTTTCAGCCTAAACTTGCATTGTATTCCCATACCCACCAAAAAACCTGTATGTAACCCTGTTTACAACCTCATTCTCTTCATTAAGTATGAACACAATTGCTCCTTCCTTGGCTGAAAAAGTAATTTCTACCTTTTTTCAATTACAAAATCTTGCAGTTTCTAAATCCAGCTGCCTGGAAAATGGCTGTCTTACATTCCCATGTGCATGTCAGCACACTTCTGCATGCACAAAGGCAGACTTCTCCTTCCCAATTCAGGATCCAATTTCAATTATCCTCTAATGGCTCCCAGCTACACTCTTGGTTTTCTGCATGCGTATAAACCCTGACCTGTTGTGATAAGAATCAATCCTGTTTCAGAAAATAACAGTCTCTCATTATATTTTTAAACTTCATCTTAACACCTCTTCTCTTTGCTGTCACTGTGGATATCTTTCCTATTCTGGCCTCATAGCTGAAAGATTTCATTTATCCATTGAATAATGTTTTTTCTGCCATTTATCTGCAATTCATACCATGTTATCAACTTGATTGTTTCTTCTCAAACACACACACACTTTGACCATTTAAATGTAGTACTCTCAATTTCATGTATTTTAAAGCATTAAGAAGCTAGTGATGATTTTTCTGCTACAAATTAAAAAAAAAAAAAATTTAAAACTCTCTAATTTAGTTTCTGTCTCTCTTGTTTAAGTTAAATTTGACAGATGGCCAATATAAGCTCCCTGACAGCATTAAAACAAAATAGCTTTCCCAAGTGGCTTCGCCAGCAGTTCAATGGTGTCAGCAAGATGATGCAATTTAAAGTGTGAGATCACCATTAGTCTCTGAGTTACCGTTCATCTGGACAGAAGTAACATAAATAGTACTTTTATTAACATGTCAGAAATGAGACCAAAGTGTCTTTCACATGTGATACCAGCTGCATAACAAAGATCATGCAGGTGCCATAATATTACCAGAGACTCATATCCACACTGAAGGGATTGATACAAACACAAACTTTTAAAGAATTTCTCTCAAACTTTCCCTTGGATCTTTTGCAATTATTAACAGATGTTAACACAAAGAAAGACAGGTCAACAGATTATTCAGATTTCAGAATGATCTCTCGTCCACACAAGTTCCACACAACGCACATGAAAAACATACAGGTTGTGAGATGCAGTATTTTGTTGTCATGGATCAAACAAGAAGACAAAAGAAGAGGAATAAAATGACAATTTTTTAAACGGTAGAAGGTTAACAGTGCACTGCCCTCACAGCTCATATGAGATCCTCTGCTTTTCAGGGGTCTGGAAACAGAGAGACATGAGATTTCTTTGAAAGTGCAGGTAAGCAAAGGCAATTTAGATTCATCACAAAAAAAGTGCCACGAGGAACTTCAGGGACAGCGTTACCCAAGTAAGGTGAGTGGGAAAAAGGATGGCAATGGAAATTCACTACTGACATATACAAGTTATCAACACTGGAGGGGAAAAACCAAACTATTAATATATCTTCTCAACTCATAAAAAGCACCTTGCCATCTCTGTGGGCAGCATAACAACAACTATTCTTCAGCTTTCCAGCTACAATCCAAAAAAAATAAAAACAACTCAGAGCTAAATACAATATTAGTCTACATGGAGTGACACTGTGATAAAGCATATTATGCTCTTATATTGAAATCAATGGCTCACAAAGCTACTTAGAAGAAATACTTTTAAAACATGACCTGTAATTAGCTGTTGAATGTTATTGACACAGCAGGTTGCAAAGGACAAGAATTTAAACGCTAATGAAATGAATGAAAAGGGATTAGATATTCATTTGAACATCATAAATAACCAGTGCTGTAAATTCAGGCCTTCTGCCAAGCACTGGCTGGCAGCAACAAGGATTAGAGTCAGCTTTGAGGGGTCATTATTAAATTATGTAAGTAACAGTGGGTAAAGCCACCACCATAGAAAATGGGATGTTTCCAAGTGTAAATTACACCACAGACAGTGTAATGTGGGGGGTAACACTTCCCCACTCAATGACAGAGTTAAGGAGGTTCCAGCATACAAGAAAAAAAAAAAAAAAAAGGATTTTATTTCTAAGAGGAAGAGAATGAACAAAATATATTAATTTGAACAAACCAATTTGTCCACAGAGGGCAAAACTCCCATCCCAGAACATATCTACCAGTCCTGCAAACGTGCCTGACTGTACGTAGGCAAGCCAAGGTTACTTTTTTTGCCTGGTTGCCCAGCCATATTTTAGACCTTTCTGTTCTCCCAGCTCTATCTGTTGTGGTCTACCAGGCCACCTTTCACAGAAACCTTGTTAGTGTTTCAGTTTAGGAGTGCAACAGCCTTGAGTATTCACAGCATCTTCCTTATCTCAAAAGAAGGAATCCCAGTTTATGACTCTCTTTTCCTAAAAAAATATGCAGACACTCACACACAAGAGCATACAGTGAAAATCGCCTCTCAAGAGCTGCCTTTTCACACATTTTCTTCATCCCAAGGCTTCTCAGTTAAGGAGAATGGGTAGACAAGGCAGGTTTCCACAACGTAATTATTAAAAAAAAAAAAAAAAAAAAAAAAAGCCTAAGTGTTGTCACAAAACCCACCTTTGCTGTATTTAACAGCAAAATACTTCCCTCCCCAAGATCTCAAATTATAAGTGTAAATTACACTTGCAAACATGAGCTCACTGATTTGTTCTTCTGGTGCCTATTGCTTGTCATCAGGGGCCTTCTCTCTTAATGGGCCTTCAGTCCCCTTCTCACAAAGAAGCTGATGTCTTCCTTTGGACTGGTTAATATAACTAATCAGATTTTGGGAAGAATATTAATATTTTTTACTCTTTAAAATCTAAACCAGTCTCTAACCAAAGCAGCCAGCTTCTTTTTGGCTGAAGCAGGTGCCAGAGCAATGCACTGGAAAATGTACTACAGCAGCTGGACGCCTCTGTGCTAAGATGCAAAGAAATGACCACAAGGTATCTAAAAAAAACCCCAGGGCAGAGAAAGCAAAGCCATTGTGCCTACATGAAGCACCCAGAAGCTACAGCAAACAATAACAAGAGGATACAGCAACAAAATTTCTACCATACTGTCCTGGATTCAGCTGGGATAGAGTTAACTGTCTTCCTAGTAGCTGGGACGGTGCTGTGTTTTGAGTTCAGTATGTGAAGAATGTTGATAACACGCTGATGTTTTCAGTTGTTGCTCAGTAGTGTTTAGACTAAAGTCAAGGATTTTTTCAGCTTCTCATGCCCAGCCAGCGAGAAAGCTGGAGGGGCACAAGAAGTTGGCACAGGACACAGCCAGGGCAGCTGACCCAAACTGGCCAACGGTGTATTCCATACCATGGGACGTCCCATCTAGTTTTAGGAACTGGGGAGTGGGGGCGGGGAATCGCCGCTGGTGGACTGGCTGGGTGTCGGTAGGCGGGTGGTGAGCGATTGCCCTGCGTATCATTTGTACATCCCAATCCTTTTATTACTGCTGTTGTCATTTTATTAGTGTTATCATTATCATTCTTAGTTTCTTCTTTTCTGTTCTATTAAACCATTCCTATCTCAACTCACGAGTTTTACTTCTTTTCCTGATTTTCTCCCCCATCCCACTGGGTTGGGGGGGAGTGAGTGAGTGGCTGCATGGTGCTTAGTTCCTGGCTGGGGTTAAACCATGACACTTACACTCATGCTCCATGTAGGAAAGGAAATAACTTGTATTTCTGTTAAATATCACCAGAAGGAAATCTAACATAACAGCTTACTTCTGGCTGTGTTCTTCCCTGCTCCTGACTTCTCGGCATGGCTGCTGGCACCCTGAGAATCAAGGCAGCATGTCAGCTACACCTGCAAGGTGAGGGCTGTGAGGACGGGATGACCTTTCTCAAATGACAGCCCACAAATTTCTGTTTTCAGATGTTTCCAAAGCACAGCCCCATGCACAGCACCTTTGTAACAAAAATCACAGAACTGATCAAGCCTTTCCTGCAAGGGGTGTTTGACAGGATCCCTACGTGAATATGCTTGTCCAGCTGTTGTCAAAATATCTCTTATATATCCATGCCTCTCCATACTCTTCAGGTAAGAGGACAGCTTACAGCAAAATTTACCTCATATTTTATGTCTTCCACTGGGATAGTATTTATTGCAAAACAACTTTTACATCTTTCGTCTTTAATATAGCAAAACCTATCAAAGTTCAAATATTTCATTTATGATATAAAGAAAGTTTAAGTACAACTGGTACAAAACAAAAGCAATGTTGTTTTTGTAAAATACTGACAATGCATTGAGGTGCTAAAGTACAGGTCAAGCATTGAGTACAGGTTATACATTCCTAGCACTCCTGAAAACATGTGAAATGCTCTTCTGTAAAATGATACATCCAGAGAAGCACAGGCATGAAAACTGGCCCCAGACACAAGCACTGCAGTTGCAAATTCAGAAAAAAAATTCAAGTGCAGCAGGGACAGAAATGAGAATTCATGGAAACACCAGATGCTGAAACAAAAATAAGAAAAATAGTAAGAAAATAGGAAAAATACAAAGCTCAGGAAATACATATCTATAGATAGACAGAAATACATATATACATATATATGCATGTATTTAATGCCAACAGAAAATGTAATACAAGGAGTTCTGCTGTTTGTTTCAATATTTGTTTGACAACTGTTGTAAATTAGGACCTATTAGATTACAGTAGGGTATGAAATTTGTCTCTCTGTAATGTTTCCCAAGAGTTACCTATAGCATGAAAGTAGAAATTAACATATATCTCAACTACTGTGGTATTAAATGTTAATTAGGTTTTCTATCACAACTACAAATATTTATTGGCCAAAGTTCATGTCAGATATGTTGGGGAAAAAAATGGGAAGAAGTTGTAGACATGTTTCTGTTTCTCAAGAAGTGATACAGTAGTGGGAGTCAGCACTTGGGAGAGAGGGAGGAAGGAAGAAATGGAGCAGTAACGGAGAAACTGATGAGGGAAAAAATAGATCGGTATGAGGGAGAAAGAAAGAAGAAAGATGCTGAGGCCCTGATACAGACAAATGCAAATTCCTCTGCTGGCATCTCAGTCATTTTAAAAGCTGTATTGGTTCAATTAATTTTCACATAAACTACAGACTTCAGCTAAAAGTTGGGTTGGTGTTTTTTTTTAAGAAAAAGTGGAACCTTTTACAGTCTTGATTTGCACAACCCTAACAAAATTACAACTAGCCTTGAGATGGTGAGAAAACCAGTTTTTGCATTCAGAGTTACACTTGAACTGAAAGAGACTAAAGTTTAAAGGATAAATATTAGACATATATTCAAGCTTAGTACTTCGTAACTGTAACTTTTTTGTCTCTTACCAGAAAGTATCAATATAAAATAATCTATCTGAATGTAATTACTTATGAACAGCTCATATAAGGTGCATTTTGAAGTTTTGATAAATATATGTGCAGCATGATTAAAACTGATTTTGCAAACAGATTTTCAGAGACTAATTTTGTCCACAGAGACAATAGTTATCAAAAAAATTACCAGTATTTCACAGAATAAATATTTAATTTTATCTGAAACATTTCTAGTTAAAGTTTGGTTGGGGTTTTTTTTAATTTTTTTTATTATTTTACAGTGTGACATCCTCACAAATGAACTTTAAAAAATGGCTGAAAAAGCATCTGGTCTGAGAAACTAACAGAGTTTGCAATCTTTTACAGGTACACACAGGTTTAAGCATCAAAAGAACACAAAAACTTATTGAATTTATCCACAGTGTGTATGCAGATTTATATTTCTAAAGTCAGCTCACTGTTTTGTCCTAATTTCATATTATTTCCTTAAATTCCAAAATAAATACAGAACTAGAAATTTAACTGCATTATTTCAATAGTCAATTTTATCTCTTGAGCAATTTCAGAAGTTTCAATGAACTTGGGTCAGGAGGGAAATAATCTTCCAGATAGTTCATAAAGTCACACTCGAGGGGTTTTTTTTCTGTCAGATATTTTAAAATTAATAGATACTGACTACTGCTTCTTTGAACAAATTTCATGTCTGTCTTTATGCAACCATTTTAGATTAAAGCTTGAAACATAGAAATTAGGCCATGGCACTGGAAAGCAGACTTCACAGGTGGATTTCTTTGCTTGGATAGTACAGGTCTTGATAATACTTTAGGAATACATGAAAACATTCCTAGCAATCTATGCATATTTTAGAAAATAGATATTAAGCATATAATTTAAACAATCCTGTTTGTTGAAGACCAAAATATAGCAAAAGCATCCTGTTCTTATATAGCACTATTTTGGCCATGGAATCACTCATTTTTTAAAAAGACGTCCAGCTTTAAAGACAAAATTAATCCCAAGAACTTTAATGAAGTTATGTTTTTTAAAAAAAATTAAGGTTTCAGCTAGGCAGGGGCCTCTAACTGCATTATTTCTGGATAGCGTAACAGATTGCCAACAATAGAAGTGGGCAACCTTATGACAGGCTGAAACAGAAAAACATAAAAGTGTTAAAGCACAGGATGGGCTCGGGATCTGAATGTCAAAATGCACTCTCTAGCCCTTTTTATATGACATTAAGTTCAGAAAACATTTTGCAATCCAGTTCTGCCTCTACAAATTTGTTTTACTAAGTTTTGTACTATGACAACTAAAGCGATAGTGCTAACAAAAATCTGAACCCATCTCAGATTCCTTTCAAGTTTGTAACATCTTCTTGTTCCCAGCAAACATGGAAAAATGGGTTACTACTCTGACATAAAAACAAGACCAAATACTACTCTAAACATGCCAGATTACTTTTTTTGTGTTAAGCTTTATATCATGGCAGCAACTCACACACCCAGACTGCTCAGGAGTTGCTCATTCCCTTGATCAGCAAGTAACCTCCCAACCGGGTTAACTGTATTAGATCATTTTAGCAGCATTTTCTAGACAAAAGGTTTAGTTGTCTCCAAGGTACATTTCCATCCTTCTCCAAACATTTAGGATCTTTTTCAGTTGGGTTGCTGCAACATCAAAATATTGGGGGGGGAGGGGGGGGGGGGTGGAGAATATTATTCAAGAGGGAAAGACAGCACCAATCTCCAGAGAGGAGATAAACAGTTCAGAAGAGAACTGGATTTTATCAAATATTTTATTAAAATATTCATTTTTCTTGATAATGGCTGAGAACTTTTCTCAAGGCTTTCAAAATACTGGTTTTAACCATTTATATTTAGAAACGTATGCACCCATGTTTCTCATTTGAAGACACATTGAAGTGCAACATTACGAGGCAAAGTCTCAGGAAACCATGCCTAGCACATTCCCTTCTTTGCTGGAAGAGTTGTTTCTCTATTCTGCAGGTTTCCTTTACAGGGTCAGACAGGCATCTACACAGGTTTTGAGGATGCTTCCTCACAAACCACAGTACAGCATCATATTCCAAACAATTGATTAATTCTGTTATATGGGAAAAAAATTACAGTTTGCTGGGATGGTGCACCACATCTTCTGATACCTCAACGCGTGCGTCTGTAAAGTGCTTCACTGTGCTGCAGGGAGCAACCAGCACATTCAGAGGTAGCTCAGATATACCCCCTGCCTCTGCAGCCTAGAACACTGCCACTCTTGTCAATGTCTTACTTTGCTACAAATGCAGTACCTGTAATACTTAGAAAAGTTGTTTATCTTTAAATACATGTATTTTCTTTCTTTCCTTCAAATAAAAAGAAACCAATGCTTCATCACAAAAAGTATCACTTGTGTCACACTGGTCCCATTGAAGATAGTGTTAAATCTCCCACTAACCTCAACAGCAGCAGCACTTGGCCATCAAGTACTCTTGAAAAATTGTAGCCTTCATCTCTAGTGTCTTGAGAACACACACAAGAAGGATCAAGATGTTCCCTTGTGTGTGTCATAACACTTTTTGCAAGAGATGTCACCGTTCCTTGAGTTTAATGAGCTGTGACATTTGGTGGTGAAATCAAACCTGTTGCTATAAAGGTTCCTACTATGCAAGCTCTGATGGAGCAAGCAATTGAGGATTTAGATGGATTTTCTTTTTCTCCTTCATACTGTAATACAAAAAAAAAAAAAAAAAAAAAAGGGAGAAAAAAAACCTAAATTACATTCTCTTGTTTTCCAAGTTGTGTTTTCTTAACGCATCTCACAGCCTTGGCTTCCCTTAGTGTCTCACTCTCTTCGAACCTCAGGCATACACCAGACAAATGTGGCAGTATTTGAAATCCCACAAGGCATTTTCAGCTGGGATCAAGGCCAGAGTGTAAAGTGGGTTTAAAAACATTCCAGCTGCTGCTCTCATCCACAGAACTTTTCTTGTTCCTCTACCATGGTATGGCTATTAACCTCTTTTCCTGGGGCCAGAGAGGTGGACAGCAGGCTTGTTGGATGGGTGGACGGGTGGTTGCCCAAGCAGGGTCCCCCAGCTTGACACCTCCGAGCAGCCCTGCTCTCACCACCCCCTCACTGTACCTACATTCACTAAGCAAGGAAAAGGGCATTTGTCACCAGGAGGTGGTTTTCCACAGCAGCATTGGTGCTTCTTGGGCTTGATGTTAAGGGCAGAGACTGGGTGGTGTGAGTGGGAAGCAAGGTGGTGGAGAGGGAGGAGGAAGACTTCAAAAGCTTTGAGAAATATCAGTTCAGCCTAAAAATACCTCAGAAATCAAATTAGCGAGGAGAAAAATAGAAATCACTAGGGGCACAAAAAAATGGATTAGTTTAGCCTGCTAATCTATAATAAGAGGTATGGACAGAGTTGTTCAGGAAAATTCTTAGTGGGAAACCTTAAGAATTCATAATTGAAGGCAGCTGTGCCATTTGGAGTGTTTCCGGGCTCAAAAATGACAAAATCCAGAAAGCACTGACTGGCAGTCAATTCAAGACTTCCTGAAGCAAACAAAAAAGGACCACAATTTCATATTAATGATAAAGTTTTTAATCTCTGCAGGCAAGGAAAAAATACTTTTCTTTCACCAAAGTATTAAAAAGATACTATACACCTTCCTCCTCCTTTTTACTCACAAGTATGTTAACTAGGTGATTTACAAATCATCAGCAAATACAACATAACTTGTTCACATGCTTTGAATGAGAAGAAACTAAGGGACTGGAGGTTGGCCATGAAGGGCTTTTGTCTCTGTGCTGGTTTTGATTGGTGTAGAGTTAATATTTTCCATAGTGGCTTGTATGGGGCTATGTTTTAGATTTGTGATGACAACAGTGTTCATAATGCCAAGATGTTTTATCTACTGGTGAGCAGTGCTTACACAGAGTCAAGGACTTTTCTGCTTCTCACCCCACCCCACCAGCCAGTAGGCTGGGAGTGCACAAGAAGTTGGGAGGGGACACAGCTGGGACAGCTGACCCCAACTGACCAAAGGAATTTTCCAGACTATATGATGTCATGCTCAGCATATAAAGCTGGGGAAAGAAGAAGGTGGGGGTGGAGGGGGTGTCGGATTTACGTCATTTGTCTTCCCAAGTAATCATTACATGTGATGGAGCCCTGCTTCCCTGGGGACAGCTGAACACCTGCCTGCTGATGGGGAGTGGTGAATGAATTAATTCCTTGGTTTGTTTTGCTTGCATGCATGGCTTTTGCTTTGCCTATTAAACTGTCTTTATCCCAACCCACGAGTTCTCACTTACTTTTCCTATTCTGTCCCCCATCCCACCAGAGGGGAGTGAGCAAGCAGCTGTGTAGGGCTTACTTGCCAGCTGGAGTGCTAAAGGTATTGACTGGTGAGCTGAAGTTTTCCTACACAATGTAAAAAGTAAAACCAAAGATACTGCGTTCTCTAAACCAGTTTCCATATAATTTCAAAACTTGCACCTCTATAGCAACATACACTCTTCCCAGATTCAGCTGAGATTTTTTAGTTCAAACTAGAATTTGTTTAATTTTAAATATTACTTCAGGACACTGCTGCAGGGAATAATAATTTCAGGCTTCAGGGTAGATGCTGCTCCCATAACAAAACTCTTCTTGAATTTAGTGGCATGTGGCATGAGGATCAGACCCACTAGTCTGCATTTTTCACTTCAACAAGTGTCAGAGTGCATCTGAAGTAGCCAATTTACAATAACAAAAAATTTATATTAATATTGTTTCTACTGCCTAACCCTCTGGCTGCATTACAGTACAAGGCTCATTATATTTAATAGACTAAAAGTAAATAAATTATGTAGATAGTAAATTTAACTTAATGACTGAAGATATCAGTGGGGAAAAGTTTGGGATTATTAAATTATTTGTGTGTGGTAAAGGCAAGAGATAATTCTATGCACCTCACACAAATGTCAATAGAAGTATGTAATTAACAGATGCCTGATCATATATTTTGTTTGCTTAGGCTGTGTTTTGAAAAACTTTAGGTAATAAATGCCAGTGACTAATACTCATACATTCCAGTTATGCAAAGCTTTTTTCAACTCTATGTAATCTAGTAATATTTCAAATCTATGAATTGAAAAGTTATCAGATAATTACTGGTATATTAGAACTGCTAAAACAAAATCTTTTGTCATAAAGGAAACAAAGCGGTCCAGTACGTCACAACAAAGGCCAGAAACAAACATTACTAGCATTAGGAAAAGCCAGATCTTAGCTTTTCAGTGCAAACATTTCTAACACTGATCAACCATACAGCATGAGATAAAACCCACTCTAGAGCAAGTTCTGCTCAGTACCAAACTAGGACTGATTATTTCTGATGATGCTACAAGCTAACAGTAACTTTCACAGATCATTCTTTACAGTAGATCTTCTATGTTGGGGGGGGGGGAGGGGGAATAAAACTTAAATGGAATTCAGTTGTTTTCTTTTTTGTGTTTACAAAAATAACTCCAGCAGAGATGTATTAATGAGCAACTTGCAGGAAGGCAGAGAAAGGCACAACATGAATTTAACTGTTTGAATCATTTTACAAACTATACTTAAAGTACAGATAAGGCTTTCCCAGAGCAACAAATACATTGGATCCTTTCTAAATTCCCAGAGTGGCTCAGGGAAAAAGCTATCTGTATTAAACAATTATCCAATTCTTAGAGTTCAGCCAACCTACATAATCCAACAAAAAAGCTTTTAAAGAATTTACAATAAACTGGGAGGCATCCTACATTAATAGAGGGAAGAAAACTTAACAAGCAGAAAAATGTTAGGTGTGAATGAATACTCACCATTTCCAAGTAGTACATTCTGTCAACATGGACATTAGGCAATCTATTACTGGCACATGTTTCATGTGCTGACATACATATGAATGTATGAAATCACTATCAGGAATAAAGCTATTAATAGGCAATGACAACTTACAGAAACAGAGAATAGTGCAGACTAGATTCACAATTTAAAAAATAACATTTATGTGTGAAGTGCCATACCTTGTAGCACAGGTGACTGCAGACAGAATATTGATTTGCAAAGGGGCTGAGCCTCCAGGATCATTAGAGTTAGAAGCAGAGATAACTGGCCGAGGTATCACAGAAACAGAAGAAAAATCACTGTGAAGTAGAAACCACAGATATAAATGAAAAATTTATCCAAAAATAAAAGATCAGAACCAAATCTTAAATATCTTTTGCACAGAGATGCTTTAAAGCATATTTTAGTAGGAGTTCTAAGAATACTAAAAAAAAAAAAAAAATTTACTCATCAGCCAAAATCTCACCAAAATACACACAGCTATAGGCCTTTAATTGTTTAAAATTATGTGATGTGCTTTTTTCACTTTTTTATCTTTTACACAGGAAATGTAAGATACACTGTAGACATTTCTTTTTTTGAACTGAACCAAAATAAATGTAAGAATGTAAGAAAACAAGTATCTTTTTTAAAATTCTCTCAAAAAATGGTTCTTCTTCTACCATACTAACACTAAGACTTGTCACACTTTGCCCCCAGTTATGAAAGACAGACTTAAAAAAAACCCAAACACACACACACAGAGCACCCTCCACCAACCCCCCACCCCTGGGGAAAAAAACAAAAAAAAAAAAAAACAAAAAAAAAAAAAACCAAAATAAAACAAAACAAACAAACAAACAAACACCAACTCCAGTAGTACTGTTGCTAATAGTTCCCACACAAGTTTTTCCAAGGTGTGGCTTTAGGTTGAAACTCCCTTTAAAATTTTTTAAAATAATTTCAAGGTCAGATACATCAATCCTACCATTTGTAGGATTACAGTAATCATATTATTCATAAACTTTTCACAAATTTTCCCTAATAAGACCATCAATTCTTAAGGCATATTTATATCATTATAGTCCTCTCAGAAACTAAGATCTCTTCAGATGAGTTCCCCTAACCAGAAAGAACAGGTTCAATTAAATAACTTCTCTGAGCAGCAAAGGACATTACCCAGAACACCATGCTTGCTGATACCAGCTCTAATATCCCCATTTTGAATAATTTGGATTAGAAGATTCCTGTATTACTTTTACCCCTTGCCCCCAAAGGCAATGACTTGTTGATGTCAGAAGTTTTAAAATATTTTTTTCTAGATCTAAAAGCAGCTACTGTCTTTAAAATCTTGTACATTTGGGGATTTAAAGAAGGTTACTGAAGCAGACAATGTGCTGATGACTGCCTGCAGCCCAGTAAGGCTCCAGGCAGTTTGAAACTGAACAGGAAGGGTCACACCTGGGATAGGTAACATGGGACTTTTATTAGGTAAAAGAACTTGAAAGAATTGTAATTGTTCAAGCTGCTTGAACAAACGAGATCTATACAGAACAACATATCAAAACCTTTATCCAAACTAACATTTTGGCTAAAGCATAAAACATTCAAACTTGGGATACAGCCACTCACAGTGTTAGAAACAAATATGTAACAAATTCAGAAAAAAAAAAAAAAAAAATTACAGAAAAAGACAAGCCAGTCAACTCCATTGGTGACAGTCCTGAGGATAATTGTTTCCAAAATATTTCTCTAGGAGATTAAATGTCAGATACACAGAGCACCTTACAGCAGTTGTAGTTCTTTCACATTCAGAAACACAAGCCTGAAAAATCTTGGCCAAGGTCGTTAGATTTTAGGAGACAGATTCTACAGACAGCAGAAGATCTGCTCAGTCATGTTACTAGAAGAACTTTTGTTTTGTTAGTGAGGAGCAGATCCTCTGAGATTGACAAAACAAACCCTTCCCATCAATGTCTCCCAAGACAGCAGAGATACTTAAAGCTGGCCGAACACACATTTGCATTAACCTAAGTCACAACAGGTGGTTTTGTCATCATACTTCATGGTGAAGTGACTTTTCTCCCTTTTACACAAAGTTTAGCATTAGGAACATCAATTTGTAATGTAAATCACAACACTTTCTACTCAGCCACAAGCATTTGAGCCCACTGCTCCCAGAAGTATCATCCCAAGTCACAGACTACTGTAAAGTCCTGGGAATGAAAAAATGAGACCTTGGCCATCCCACTGTTTTCAGGTTTGTGCAAAAGAGTTCAGATATCCTGCAGCAGGGTAAGAAAGAGGGCTCTGTACCGTTCCAACACTGACTTCAATGCCAGTTAGGGTATTAAAAGAATGGCAGTTGTGCCTGGGCTTCACTGAGCTATTTCAGTGGTGCAACAGTGTAATAAACCCAGCTTAATTTATTGGTTACACAGCTAACACTTGTTACTGACAAAAACTCAATTTGTACTGCAAGTACTTTAGGTTAGGGACTATCTTTTCCACTACATATTTTTAACATGCAGGACAAAAAGCTTGCGCTTCAGAAGAGAAACCACTACTGCAGCAGCAGACAGAGCCCACTTGTGAATCAGCTTGACATTTGCTCTAGACAGCTATTTCAGAGCATTTCTGTTTAACTTTTGGCCACATGATTAGACTTATAATAAGTATTTACAGAGGGAGCCTCTGGTGGCTTTACATCACATCCAGAGCAGATAAATGACAGGTATTTCTGCATCAAATTTGCCAGTGAAATATCTTGCAGTCTTTGCAGTGATGGAGACAAGGGGAAAGAATGAAAATGCCCCTTCCCAACCAGTTTCTCCAGCATTGCTCTCAATCATTTTTGAGAGTTTGACAGTTCATTATCAAATCTGTCAACTACAATTTTATTAGTCAGCAAAGCCTCAGTCAGCAAAGCTAGTCTGGTAAGTTTGGCATTATGAAGTGTTAGATAGTGCTTCACCTTATGGAACAGTAAATATCAATGTTACTCTTGCCGGCTTTTCTAAAATGAATATGACAGCTTTGATTTTTTATGTGAGGTATAATACAATGTCAGGTTGAACAGCTGGATAAGCTAGAGCTTTAACTGCTTACAAAGTTTTCCAAAATATTAAATCAGAAATTTATTTACAATATAAGCTATTTTCTTTCCAGTTGTAGTAAAAAATCTCAAAGCTGGAATAGATCTCATTTTAAAAAATAATGATATGCTTCGGCAAGTTGGGGTTGTGTGTATATGTGTATACACATTTATAACATATGGGGGGGAAGGGGGTTTGCATGTATCCATATATACGTGCACGCGCGTGTGTGTGTGTGTACAACCTATCATACACACATGCACAGAAATCACTGAAAGTAGGTGTTTGGGGTTGGGTTTTGGTTTTTTGGTTTTGTTTTGTTTGTTGGGGTTTTTTTAACTTCACTGAGGATTCAAGATGCCTGACAATTTCCTGACTCAGTACCATTCCACAACTTCCTGTAAAATATTCTCAGCTTTTTTCCTGTCTGAAATCAAACATAGAATAGGATAGGGTAGAATAGAATAGAATAGAATAGAATAGAATAGTTCACTTGGAAGGGACCTACAATGACTATCTAGTTCAACTGCCTGACCACTTCAGGGCTGACCAAAAGGTAAAACATATTATTAAGGGCATTATACAAATGCCTCTTTTTAAGGCACTGACAGGCATGGGGTGTCAACCACCTCTCTAGGAAGCCTATTCCAGTGCTTGACCACCCTCTCGGTAAAGAAATGCTTCCTAATGTCCAGTCTAAGCCTCCCCTGGCGCAGCTGTGAACCATTCCCATGGATGCTGTCACTGGGTACCAGGGAGAAGAGCTCAGCAGCTCCCTCTCGACTTCCCCTCCTCAGGAAGCTGCAGAGAGCAACGAGGTCGCCCCTCAGCTGCCTTCTCTCCAAGCTAGACAAACCCAGAGTCCTCAGCTGCTCCTCAGAGAACATTCCAGCCCTTTCACCAGCTTTGTGGTGAAAAAAAACATCACATTCCTCTGGATGCATTCAAGGGCGTTAACATCCTTCTTAAATTGTGGGGCCCAGAACTGCACACAGTACTCCAGGTGAGGCCACACCATCGCTAAACACAGCGGGATAATCACCTCTTTTGAGCGGCTGGCTAAGCTGTGTTTGATGCACCCCAGGATGCGGTTTGCCCTCCTGGCTGCCAGGGCACACTGCTGACTCACATCGAGCCTGCTGTCCACCAGCAGCCCCAGATCCCTTTCTGCAGGGCTGAACTTCATGTGTATCAGTAAATGGTAAGTCAGAAATATAAATACTGTCACAGATTGCTCCCTGGATAAGGCTGTTTCACCCTTATAAATACCCACAGTACCAGTAGATGGAAACTTTTTTACAGAAAAACCCAGAACTAAAATGCAGCTCCTTCTTTCAACAGCACACCAACTCACTTTCCAATCTTCCTTTCCCTCTCCAGTCTATATTAATACAGGACAGTATTTTTCGGCTGCAATTTTGAGCATTAGGAAACACTAGAGGGAAAGGATGTCATCCAGGGGGACCTTGGCCTGCTGGAGGAGTGGATCCATGTGAAACTCATGAAGTTCAACAAGGCTAAGTGCAAGGTCCTTCACCTGGCTCAGGGCGATCTCCCCAATATCAGTACAGACTGGGGGTGAATGGATTGAGAGCAGCCCTGTGAAGAAAGACTTGGGGATATTTGTAGATTTAAAAATAGATATGAGCCAGCAAAGTGCACTTGCACGCCAGAAAGCCAACCAAATCCTGGGCTGCATCAAAAGGAGTGTGGCCAGCAGGTCGAGGGAGGTGATTCTCCCCCTCTACTCTGCTCTTGTGAGACCCTCATCTCGATTTCTGCATCCAGCTCTGTCATCCCCAGCACAAAACAGACATGGACCTGTTAGAGCAGGTCCAGAGGAGAGCCATGAAAATTATCAGAGTACTGGAACACATCTCCAGTGAAGAAAGGCTGAGGCAATTGAGGTTGTTCAGCCTGGAGAAGAGAAGGCTCCGGGGAGACATTATCACAGCTTTTCAATATATAAAGTGGATTTATGAGGAAGACAAAGAGAGACTTTTTACCGTAGCCTGTAGTGACACAACAAGGGGCAACGTTTTTAAACTTTTAAACGTTTTTAAATTTAGATTGGACATGAGGAGGAAATTTTTTACAATAATGGTGGTCATAACGCTGGAACTGGTTGCCTGGTGAAGTTGTGGATGCCCCATCACTGAAAGTGTACATCATCAGGCTAGACAGGACTTTGAGCAACCTGATCTAATGAAAGATGTCCCTGCCGGTGGTATGGGGGCTTGACTAGATGATTCTTGAAGGTCCCTTCCAACCCAAACCATTCTACAAAAGCAGAACCTTGAGAAAGAGATTTGAAGTTCAAAAACTTTAACATAAATAATTTGTCAATCAATTAGGGAAACTGCAAAAATCCATACTATTCCAAGTTTTCTATTCCTTTTCCTCTTCTTTCCAAAATGAAATTTGTCAGCTTAAAGAAAAAAATTCAAAGTGTAACTCTGGTCTAAACAGATCAGGGCTACCTACACAGCACATTCTGGCCTGTGCCCAAAGCACACGCACATTTTGCCTATATCTCCTAGGCTTGCAAAGACTCTTCCACATCCTTCAGGAAATGTATTTCTTTTCATTTCTTCAGGCGTGGGAGAACCTACTCTCTTAGCTGTGCAGGCATCACATGGCATTTGTGCCACTTTGGAGGAGTGGCAGCTGGTGATCAGCTTCCCACTGAGCAGAGTTCAATAAAAGCAACCCAACAAACTCAGCCTGCTGCAGGAGACAAACACAGGTCACTTGGACAACCTACTTTTAAGGACATTTTTCACTGCAGGGTGGGGGGCCGCAGGTTAAGGAAAAGAAAGAGACTGACTAAAGCTCTAGACAGCTTCCTCTTCTACAAGGCAAAGCAGCATATATTTATCCCAATACCACATCACGGAAGGCCTGTATGTATCATAAGAGTCAACTATTACATGATTCCACCTTCAATAAATATATAAAAGGTGTCTGCAGGGAAATTAAAATCTGTAGTCCTCTAGTTTCATGAAAAATTTCACTGCTGACAGAAAATCTTACACAGAAGTAGAATCTTTTACTGAACATCTGCACCCCCTGCTAACCTTGGCCACATTTACCAAGGATGATCATCATACTCGCCTCATAAATATTTACATGACCTATAAAAATGTTTATAGACTCACTCTCAATTCCAGTAGCATCTTAGAATACATTCTGCAAAACATCTTAACCCATATAGTGCCCTGTAGCTTAATGGCTAGCAGTGCAAATTCTTGCCAACTATAAAAAATACAGATAAAAGATAATTGAGCAGTACAGCTGTGCCTGTCATCGGAATAGAATAAAGAGTTTTATTCAAGTGATTTCTCTGAAGACATTTTGACAGTCATGATCTCACTTAAGAAATGCCCAGACTCACATACTATACTTCAGTTTCATCAATGGAGAAACTGACCAATTATAAAATGGATATCCTTAGAAAAAAAGAACAACAGAGAAATAATATTAATTTAAATTTTGTAAAAATACAGCTATCTGGTGCAACTCCTAGTGTGCCTGTGGAAAGCTGACCAACTTTGTTGGCTTCAGAGCTGCACAGTCAGTTTGTTGGCCCTGAAAGGCTAACATTGCTTTCCTAGTGCTAGAATATCAGTAAGCATGGGTCATCATAGACAAGAGTTTTTCTCCCAGAACTGCTGCCAAGAAAACTGCTCGGTAAATGCCAAGTCCTTTGGTGCAAATCCTTCAAAGTCCTATGTGAATGACCATCAGCAATTTTGTGAGAGGTGACATTTAAAAAAAAAATAAATAATAAGGAGAAACTAGGAAAAACAAAAGCTTTCAAAGCAGTTTATTGCAAATCAGAAAATGATATTTGAAAAAAGAATGATCTCTGCATTATTACTTTTAAAGTCAATTAACTGAGCATTATAGCAGCAGCTTGTGAGGTTAAGCCTGTGGAAGTCAAGTTTAAGACTGGCCTGGTATCTTCAAGAGACATCAGGAGGTTGAATATATAGCTATTAGACAACTTAATTTTGCACAGTTGCAGCACTGCTGCTCACAATCTGGCTGGGGTATACTTCATTTTAAGAATATTTAAGAACAAGGGTATTACCTTTTTTTTTTTTTTTTTTGGTCAGTTCAAGTTAAACATAGATAAACTAAAAGCTGGTTAGTTCACCTACCTGTAATTTTTTTTTATTTATTTTTTTTTTTTTTTAGTTCATAGGCATAAATCACACTGAACAAAAGGTATTGATTTTAATAGTCACAAAGTGCCTATTCATGTCTCATCAGTAGGATGGAAAGATTAAGTGTAGCCAGTCCTATAATTAATAAGCACAGCAACCTCCCTGCTTTCCACATTTGTTAGAAGACTTATTCCAGATGGGCTCAAAATTAATGAAACACTAGTTAATAAGTGTATATCAACATGCCCTTCTAGTCTAGTTTTTTTCATAATCCCTCAGCCTGTTGCTGTATTCCTGTATCTTTCACTGAGCTACTGGGATGCATTTTCACTTCTGTACAACCTGTCAATATCATCTTAAGACTTTTTTCTTTCTGCTGTGAATATCATCCACAGCCTCGGTTCAGTACCATCTGCTATACACCTTAGGACTCTGAAACAAAAGCCTTTTCCTCCAAAATGGCAATCGTTTGGAGGCAAAAAATCCCCTACTGCGTTGGTATAATATGGAAAGCATCACACATTCACAAATTTCGTTTAATGTTTCTCCACTGACTATTTTACTTACATTTTTTTCCTTCATTTTTATTAGCATTTTGAGCCAAAGCTTGCTAGATAGAAATGCTTTCTTTTCCTGCTAATTTGAAAGTGATAAAACATGAAGAAGAGACAGCGTAAGGAGGGCATGTTAAATTTTCTGTGCTGCTGATACCCTCTGTTGTTTGGATGTTTACTAAGAATGGCGTCCTTTCTGGAAACCTTTGTCCTCACTTCTCCAGTTTTTAAGGGTAAATTGCAGTGCTGAACTGGCAGCTTATTTGAAGAAAACTGAATGAAGACAAGGATAGGTAAATTATTTTTTATGTCCTTTGAAACAATGTTTAGAAATGTACTCAGGTTTGACCAGTTTGAAAGGAAATTATCTGTTTCAGAAATTTGCCTCAAGTTTGAAAAAACCTTTCACAACACTCTAAAATATTCTAAATTGAAGAAATAAAGTGTAGCCACATTTTCAAAAATGCTTCCAAGGCAGCTTTATCATGGCTCTGGGCTAAGGCAACACTAAGCCTTGCGGAGCCAGAGGCTCAGCATCTGAGATGTGTGTACTTCAGATAGTGGTACAGGTACATAAATTGTATCTAAACAAGTGAGAATGCACCAGAAACATCTAGCAGTGACTGCACAGAGCTTCATATGATAAGCAGGATAAACCAGCCTATAAGTTAAACCAGAATGCGAAAAGACTGATTCTAGTACCCTAGATGGCTCAGCTAGCTCTTGTTTCTTCTACAGTCTGCACTGTAACCCATCCGCAAACAAACTGAGGACTTGGGAGCTTTGTTTAGTTTTCATTAGTACCCAAAGCATATCCTAGTGCTGTATCTGTGTGCATACAGAGTTTTTGCCTGTTCCACAGTTCAGCATCACAGAGCACAAATACTCACTAGACTAGACTGCACTGCTGCTAAATTAGCAGTGTTGCCAGCACATGGCACTTCAGTGTGGCCAAATATCCCACACAATTTCATTTTCTTTTTTTTGCTTATTTATACAAAAAAATTACTAAAGGAAAAATTAAACAAAAATTGACTCAGTTTTGCTGAAAACATAACTAGATTCCTGATTGCTTTTGTCAATTCCTGACTGAAAGTACACTATATTTTTTTATATTATAAAAAGAGAACAGCATAACATGATTATGAATTAATGCATTGTCTGAGGAGATATGACTGGCTAAGCTGACCTTGTCTACTTGAAAATAACCAGAACTGTGGTTATGGTCCAGCAAACATACGTACAAAAAGCAACAGTAGTCAAGTGCATTTGGACACAACATACACAAATCATAACAGCATAATTTACATGAGGCTTTTTTTTTCCCCCCATAGGTACCATAGATGAATGTAGTTTGACAGAAAAAGTCAATGAAATAAAATTCCAGGAATCACTGCACAGTAACTGAAACCTACAATAAGGTCAAACAGCTAGTATGAGATGACAAATAAAATTATCTCTGTTTGAAATGACTGCTCTAGATTTCCCCAGCTGTCACAGTGTAGAAATAGCAAAGATATTCCTCATTATTTTTTTATTCTTGGTTGGTTGGTTGGTTTGTTGGTTAATTTGTTGTGTTTTTGTTAGACAACAACTCTGCTACAACATAGAATTAAGAGTTTTGTACCTGATCTTGATCTGTGCCACATCACATACAGGTTGGTAAGTCTGAATAAGCATCATAGAATCATAGAATCACAGAATGGTTTGGGTTGGAAGGGACTTTAAAGATAATTTAGTTCTAACCCCCCTGCCATAGGCAGGGACACCTTGCACTAGACCAGGTTGCTCAAAGCCTGATCCAACCTGGCTTTGAACGCTTCCAGGAATGGGGTATCCACAACTTCCCTGGGCAACCTGTGCCAGTGCCTCACCACCCTCACAGTAAAGAATTTCTTCCTGATTTCTAATTTAAATCTACCTCTGTCAGTTTAAAACCATTATGCCTTATCCTATCACTAGACTTCCTAATAATGCCTCCCCATCTTTCCAGTAGACCCTCTTTAAGTACTGGAAGGCTGCTATAAGATCTCCTTGAGGTTTCTCTTCTCTTCTAAATGTAATAAATTTAAACACAAAGGACAATTTGTCTGGGTTAGACAGGCACACATAGAAATACATTATACAACCAGCTTTAAAAACAAGAAGTCATTTTATTTGCAGCTTGATTTACAGCAAAACAAAGATCGCTTTGATCAGTTGTTCAGTTTGTATCAGGCAATTTTAAGGCCTCTGAAAAGTAATTTTATAGCAAATTAATGAATTTGACAACTTACTCCTCACAAGAAACATGGCAAGAGTTTTCCTATATCCTTTCCAAAGGAAGAAGAACTACAAACAAGGGATCATTTTGTTGTCTTCCTTTCCTCTGCCTTCCTTACCCAAAAGATGTAGGACATCTCTAGCATATAATCATAAACAGGAAGAGGAAAGATTTTGACTAGAATTGAAAAATGCCCCCTCTGAACCCACCACAGGAGTCTGAGTGCCATAGCTCAGCTTTGTTTCCATAGTCCTATTCTCCTAAATTTGCTGTACGTTGACAGTACTGGATACTCCTCTTTTGGCTAAGGAGCCTGCAACATGTTGTTAAACTCTGTTTTGTAGAGCTTCCTCACTTTTTCCCAACATTTTTTGTCTTGTTGCAGTATCACTATATATTCTAGTTTAATCTTTCCCATTAAATGTTTCATCTCTCCTTGGAGCTTTCAGACTATAAAACAGGAACACAGTGAACTACAGACTTGCTTCATTAACGATATTTGCAAAGTACCCTACTTCCAGAAATAGTCTGGAAATACATTTCACAGTTACTTCGGCCTTTCCAGTTTGGGCTTGTTCTTTTTGCTGGCTTGCTTTTTCCCAGGAGACTCTTCCAATCTGTTCTGAAAGGAAACTTTGGACTAATGGTGGGGAAATGGAAATATAAACTAACACTGAAATTTAGCACTACTGGGGACTGAAAGCTTGGGGCATCAGCAATAAGAGATAAAGCATTTAGCTCCTAGGTCATTCTTTAGCTTGCAAAATCCAAGTCAGCAGCAAGCCTGGAATCCCTGCAAGAAAGTAATTCTTATATTAAAAGCTCATGAGTTGCACAGGCAGTTTACAACAATCCAGTCAGTGCCCAGTACAGAATACCCATATTGGGTACCATAACTGAAATGTGTACCCTTGCTGCAGCTTGAGAAAGATGTTTGGGCAGTGATGAAGGATGGTCACCTCCAGACCTCAATTCTCTGTGACAGAATCAAGGTCCTAGAGCAGGCTGTGATCTGTACACAGATTTTTTATTACAAGAGAGAAGTGGGGAAAAGATTTATTTCAGATTTCTTGTACCTTTCAATAGAAGAGGGGATATCAAACACTGCTACATTTTTTTTAATAATATTTGCCCTTTGAAGTTGATAACTAAGTTAGTATTTATGAAATAAAATTTCCAAAAATATATGTGTTTCATATTCGACAGAAATGCTGATCAACTAAATAGGTGTTTAGATATCATGACACTTCAAAAGTAGTTTCCCTTCAGCAGTGAGTTTTTAAAAAGCTTCAGGACTTAACAGTTCACCATTTAATTTAAAGACTTTTGAGAAAGCAAGTTGCTGCCTCATGCTCTTAAAATAAATTGCAGCCTTGTGCTCTTGGGCAATTTCATAGACATCTGTGGCCCTTATCATTTGCGCTTTATCTTTCACTTTTTGTTCCAGGGCAGTAATACACATCCTGTGTTGATTCAGTAGTTCTTTCTTTTCATGTCATGAGTAAAATTTTTTCTCTGAAGAGAAATACTTCTTGTTTAACCTTCTGATATTCCTATTAAATGAAGACACAGCAGGAGATAGTAAAGAAATAGTGAAACTGCATGTTAGAATCAACAACAAAACAAATTATCTTTGATGGCTGTAGTTGAATGTATTCAGAAAAGGAGGGGGAAAGAAACTAAACAAAAGACATTTGGGCCTTCTGCAAAGAATGAACCTTTTTAAGTTTCTCTGTTACACTATTATCTAACTTAAATTTTCTCATAACCCAATAACCTTTGTCTGGTTCAGTGGAAACTTTACAAAAATATATCTTACCTTCAGCCACAGTGCCAGAAAGAAGCATAGGATGCTTCAGCTCTATGACTTTGTAACTACACTTAGACCGTAAGTTTTTTCTTACATGTATTACACCTTCTAAGCAGAGTCTAAACAGGGGCTATACAAGGTGTCAGTTTAAAACAATAAACAAATTTATTACCTATAAATCTTTCCTGCAACATATGAGGTTCTCATACTTAGTATCTGACAGCCACTGCTTAAAGCAATGAATATGCTAAAGTCAATTTTCATTTATCTGAAATTGAATAAGTGTTAATCTTTTAATGTCTTTATAAATTGAAACAGTTATGTTCTAGGTGGTTTTTCTCCCTGAACTCAGAAGTCACAAGCACCATTACAGAAATGTGACACAGGTACACACAACATAAGGCAAATTGTAACTCTGATAAAGCACCAGTCTCCTCATTGCATTGATGGACACCATAGGAACTGGCTACATGATGAAGAAAACTGCATAGAAGAGTTTGAAGAACATTTGGGAAACAAAAAGAAAAGAAAACCTAACAAAACACAAACACAAAAGGTAGCTAAGTTAACTTGTGACTATATTTAATGCTCAAAAACATTGATTTCCTTGTTTATTTTCTTTTCTACCAAGTTAAAAATATGAAAATCTTTTCTTAAAAAAGGGACACCAACAGAGTAACCAATTCATTTTATGGATTAATTCTGCTAAGAAGGTAATAATATAACCAGGAAACATTTCTTTTGTGTCAGCTTCAGAATAAATGTAGACTGTTCTGTTGCTCACCTTTGGTTAGTCTGGCTTCTAGTACAAATAAGCGCTTGTTGAAAGTGGAAAGAGAAGGAAGAAAAAAAATCCTCTTACTAATTGCAAACAAGTCTTTCTCTCTGCTCAATTAAAATTTAAACTAAGTGGAATAATTGTACATATGGCATGCATAATAACGACAGCGATAACATCCTGTTCAATTCACTGTAATGGAAATCTACTACTGCTGCTAATGCTATATAACAGCACCGAATTAAAAGAATTGAATGAAATAACTGGTAGAAAATACAGTCCCTCAAGAAGCCTCATGCAAGCAGAGAATCAGGACCTGACAGGACCTCAGAAAATAAGTTTGTGACTGTAAGGTAGAAGAAAGTTTAGCAAATAAGCACAACCTTCATTGCACAGGCCTTAGTTTCCTAGTCTTTGCAATAAACTTCTTCCAACTTATAGGGCCCAAGATCCAACTGCAACAGCACCAGATTTCTAAGCTTCATGTATTCATGACTCCAACACAGTAGAAGTCAACAAATTTTGAGTCATATCAGATTATATGAAATATCATGAACCATATGATTAAAAGACACGTAATTCAAAAGGGCTGTTCATAAGACTCTGACACCAAACTTCATTACAACTCTTGCTGACTGGCTAGTAAAAATAGCTGTAATTCTGCCACAGATAATATAACGGTTTTGATTATACAGAAAATCAGTACCTGTATCAAAATTTTTCGGCCTATTTTGCAAACCTAGGCAGTTCATTTCCCAGCAAAAGGCCTCAGTTCCTTGTCAATTAGAATATTCTGAAATGATGCTCACTACAAAATTAATGGACATCATCAATGGATAACTCCTCAGTATCTGGTTAGCTGACTAGTGTGATCATGTGTCCTGTGCCATTTGGTCCAGGCATCTCAATATTTTCTTTCTTGATGCCCATTCTCTCAATTGTTTCAAGCCAGGTAATATAGTTTTTAGAAAAAGCTGATGATCTTTCTCTCTTACAATGAGTTTCAACTGATTTAAAACCTACTTAACTGTACTTTTTTAGTTAAAATTAAAAAAATGCTCTAAGCTACCAAGACACTATCCAATCCACAAGACAATTGACAAACATGATCATAAATTGGTTTTAATCAGTGTTAGATGGGCTGTGAAAAACTATGGGTTTAACTATAATTAAACACGTTGTGAAAAAGAATAAACCATTTATACAGCACTTTTATTAGATTTTCCTATCAGTTTTCACAATGTGATTAAAACCTTTTGCCTGTTTAATGGTTTCTAATTGTCCTGGTTTCAGCTAGAATGAAGTTAATTTTCTTCCTAGTAGCTGGTGTAGTGCTGTGTTTTGGATTTAGGGTGACAATAGTGTTGACAACACACTGATGTTTTAGTTCTTGCTAAGTAGTGTTATACACTAAGTCAAAGACTTTTCAGCTTCTCATACTGCCCTGCTAGTGGAGGCTGGGAGTGCACAAGAAGCTGAAAGGGAACACAGCAATGACAGCTGACCCAAAAGAGCCAAAGGGGTATTCCATACCATATGACATCATGCTGAGCATATAAACTGGGGGGAGTTGGCCGGGAGACACCATGGCTCAGGGATTATCTGGTCATCATTCAGTGGCTGGTGAGCAATTCTATTTTTTATATTGTTTATATTATTACTAATATTATCATTATTTTCCATTCCTTTTGTGTCCTATTAAACCCTCTTTACCTTAACCCATGAGTTTTACTTTTTTTTTTTTTCCGATTGTCTCCCCCATCCCACTGCAGGGGCAGGGGGAGTGAGCCACAGGCTGTGTGGTGCTTAATTGCCAGCAAGAGTTAAACCACGACACTAATGTTCAGTCTTCAAATCACATCAAAATTGAAGATTTCAACTTCCAGAAAAGGATTTTATTACAACTTGTAGCCAGCTAGCATCCAACCTGTAATTTATTGGTTTCATAGAATCTTCTTTTTCATGTTGATTATTTAACTCTAATCCTATATATACAAAACTTGTTGCCCTAAACTTGACTTCATAGCAATTTCCTTTCATTATTATTACCTCTTACATTTTGTCCTGGAAAGGTTTTTTTTGTTTTGTTCAAGGCTTTTGACACATAAAGCAGTTGCATTTCTTTAAATGCACAACACAGTCCCCTAGACAGAGGGCTGAATGGATGGAGAGAGGAAAGTAAGGGAAGAGAGAGAAGGAAGAACCAAGGCATTAACCAGCCAGTCTTAACTGATTAGGTTACTGTCAAGTCTTTATTTCTTCTTCCTTTTCTGAGATAGTGATTTCTTCTTGAAGATAAGTGGCATTTAAATTTCTGAGGCAAAGAAAGACATAGTAGACAGGGAAACAAGAAGTTCAGGCATGGGTTTAAGGGAAAGACAGTCTGATGGCTGTAGCCAGTTAATGTGCAAATATCTGATAGACACTTCATGGTTATTTGGAAATAACTATCTAATAATTATGCAAATCAAACCTTCCTCAGTCAGAGTGCAGGGATTTACATAACTGAGAAATAAACATATAATTATGGGTCAGTGGTGGCACAGCATTGAGGTACTTGAGAGGAAACATTTCAGTATCAACTCTATTTAAACTGAAAATGTGGAGTAATTGAAGGGAATAGATGCGGCATGCTACGCCTAAGTCTACAGAAATATGAATCCTATGAAAAATTTCATTCTACGTATCAGAATAAAGTACCAATCCTCAAATGCTAAAGGCCTGCACAGCTTCACTGGTTGAAATGGAGCTACACCAGTTTCTATAGCTAGAAACAGAGCAGTGGTAGAATAAGTCAGTGTGCTGTGTAATCCAGAAGATAAGGAGGTATTCAAAAAACATGTAGACAAGGCACTTCAGGACATGGTTTAGTGGGTGTGGTTGATGGTTGGACTCGATGATCTTAAAAGTCTTTTCCAACCTAAATGATTCTATGATTCTATGACATCTAACCAAGGAAAAAAATTTTAGAGAATTACAGAAATTTTTTTCAGCTTTCCGTGCAGCAAACCATGCAGTGATTTGGAACTGGGATTACCTCTGATGTTATGGAGGCCTGATTGATTCCCTACCATTATTGAAGCTGCAAGTGCTGGCAGCATCCTGGTCTCCCCAGTTCTCTGTGCTACACACCAACATCCACAGAACTTGCATGGTTTGGGCTTAGTGGCAGATGTTTGAGCAAAATATTTTTGCCTTCAGAAGACAGGATTAAATAATTTAGTTATGTTTTCTGGTATAATGTTTCTACAGCTACAACAGGTGTGTCCCTGGCCCATTTAGTTCAATTTTAGGTTTCAGAAATGCATAAAAAGAAAGTTTGAAAGATAAGTATTGTTTTTACTGCATCACAGTGTCCTTTCATTAAAAGAAAAGAAAGTGGGAAAAATACAATAGATCTGCCACACTTGTCCCAAAGTTATTTCATTTTTTTCTTAAGAGACTAAAGCACCCCTTGGTACAGACCCCTCAACGCTGTATGAGCTCATTTTCAACCAACTAAAGGATTGTGTGATCTCCTCTATATCTCTTCAGACCCTGAAAGTTTGGACCTCAATTCCTATTCATGACATTCAGATATGTGTTTTCCTTCAGCAAGATCTTCATTAAGGTTTTCTAGCTCAAATATCCTACTTTCTAAATTATTTAGTTTCTTGCCAAACATTGTTTCCATCTCTCTTTTGCTGTTTATGCTGGAATTGATGTTACACTTGAAAGTCAAGCAGTAAAATGGAATTAATTGTCATGTAAACATGTCAGATTTTACAGATGCTTCTTAAGCTGTCTAGTAAAAAGAAAGAAAAGCATGCCAGTTTGAAGATAGAAACAAGATTTAAAAAATCATACATATACTCTGTATTTGCTCATTGGGACAGGCAGGGGGCAGGACAGGGAAAGATTTCCCTGAATGAAAAATGACAATTAACCTTTGCTAGCACCTCATAAACTATATCACAGACGATATAGGGATTCCCAGCATGAGAAAAGTGGTGTTGTCCTTACCATTAGCACTTTTTACTTTTCTGTTGAAATTTCTTGAGTGTACTTAGGCAATAAGGAGGTCTGTCCTTTGGTTCATTGGTTTTTTTGCTTGCTTGTTCATTTGTTTGTTTTGCAAAAGCCTAAATAAACGCACAGGATCATGTCTGTTTATGTAACTGAAATATGTCTGGGGGCAACTGAAATAACATTATCTTGTCAATTAACAATGTAGTGTCAGGTTAATCTAGTTTATTTACTCTATGAAGGCTTTCTCCTACCTGTTTGCTCTGTGCAGTTTCTCCTCCAATACACTGCTATTCCACTAGCCATTAAAAACACAGAACACAAAAGCATCATAGAAACTACATTTGTTAAACAATTCAACCAAAATGTGTGAGTGCTTTTACTTGTCAATATATGAAACATACACTTCACAGTTTAAAACTATTGGTTATGATACATATCCATTACATCAAAATACATCTGTAAGGCAGGCTCAGAAAATATAGCAAATATAAAACAAAGGAATAGTAGAAAGTGCCACATTAAAACAGAATGTGGGCCATACACCATATAAGTTATACTTTATATCAACACTGATTCTGAAAGGAAATTTTTTTTTAAAATTGAAACAGGTTGGGTTTTTTTTAATAGAAGGAAGAATTTAAATACAAGAAAGATATTTTGAACCCGCTTACACAGTTCTGTCACAGTATCTTCTTTTCCCACTGTCGTCCTACTAGCATTTTCCAACTCATGTTTTCATTATACCAAGTTGCTGTAGTAAATTTAGAAGAAGCACTAAAATCTGCTTTCACACTCATCTGAAAGCTGGTATAAAACACTGGGCCTTGTTTTCCTTTTATTCCAGTTTGTTTAAAAAAAAAAAAAAAAAAACTGAGTCAAAAAAATTCCCCTTCATCTTAGTCTTACGACTTGTATGCAGTAGCATAGGAACCCTGCAATTCACATACCCACAATAACAATGGCAACATAACAACATGACTTAGCTGCTGTGCTAATTAAAACCTGTAAACATTCTTCTCCTCTTGCCTTTGATATTGCAGCAGGTTTTGCACACCTCCTTAGTTAGTACACAGCATTAGTGACAGTTCCAAGCTTCTGGACAAAAGGAAGGAGAAAACCTCCACAGCTCCAACATCAGTAGCAATCCAGACCTTGACAGTAATGTATGGCAGAGACAGCACAAGTGCTAGGAACTAACCCTAATCAAGGGACTTTAAATCACACCTTTAACTTTTTAAATTAAAAGGGCAAGCTACTTTTTGACTTCGCAGTGGTTTCCTGGCTAAAGGTTTAAAGAAGTGCAAGGTGTGTGGGTGATTGGGTTTTACTATGTTTAATTTGCTTATGTGTTATTTAAAACAGGATGTGTTACAAGCTGAATTAAGAACCCACCGCACAGCAATAAAAGATAAGAATTAAGAGCACATTATTAAAAACATTTAAAGGTATTAAGACAATCTCTGGAGATAGAATGTCAAGTTTTTCACAGACAAGCAGAGGTATCTTCACGGTGTCTGAAGTCTCACACAACACCTCTCAGTTTTCCACCTGCAAATATTCTGCAGTAGCTACTGTTTGTACAAATTTGGGGCTGTTTGGACAAGCAGACAGAGATTGTATCTCTTTTTATCAACAGGAAACTTTTTCCAGAAAACATTCTACTGAGGTTGAGCAGGCCACTCCTAAGTATACTTCCATAAAGAAATTGGTTCAAAATAGGCCTGGCTATGTGAACAATAAATATTGAGAAAAGACTATTTTACCTGGCTAATACCCTCTGAACTGGCATTTGGCACCTGCAGTGCATTGGCTGACAAAAGTACAACTTTAAGTAAGGATTTGCAGGCCTTGCTTCAGTAAGTAGGAATGTTTCTTAGGGTTTAGAAAATGAGCACTAGACCATGTACAAAAAAGGCAAGGCAAACTACATCAAACATCAGTGTACTGTGTTGTAGAGCCAGTCTCACAAGTGCAGTGCATAGCTCCACCTGTGTTTGTTAGGGATGACTTGTGTTCTCCAGCCTACAAGGAGCATTTCAGTAGCGGCTGAAATAAGAGAAGCTTTCCTTTGGTGAAAGCAGAAGGATATAAGATCTCTCAGATCTTTCCTAACTTGAGCTATTTTTATCGACTCTTAATTCAAGATCATTAGCACATTTATAAGAGCTCTTCCTGAACATCATAATCATGATGGTCACCATCTAGTTTTACATCTAGGACAGAAGCTTCTGTTTATTAAATTAATATAAATAGGTCATCTTTACAGAACACAAACTCATCTGATAACTGAGGAAGAAGAGTTTCAGAAAACTCCAATGATGGTAAAATAAAAGTAAGAGCCTTCAGCCTTTGGACTTATAAGCAAAAATATCTCTATCTTTCATTAGACGAAGAAGAAAACTTAGTTGCGATGTACTGTAAACCATTATCTGTACAGGCACAGACATTGCAGATGACCAAAAGAAGACTGCCCATTGCCAAAAGGGTGGGAAGGAAAGAGTTGAGAAAAGAGGTGTGTTAACATATGGAAAGAGACGGCCAAAAAAAAAATCAGGTCTTTAGCACAGCACTGGTGTGAGGACAGAGCAAGTAAATGCTGTAAACCTGAATAACAGGAAAATGTGAAGGACAGAGGGAGACAAATGCGAGGTTACAATAATGGATTTGCCTACATTAACTGAGATCTCTGTACTACATGACCAAC
Organism: Astur gentilis; assembly: GCF_929443795.1. Taxonomy (NCBI): domain Eukaryota; kingdom Metazoa; phylum Chordata; class Aves; order Accipitriformes; family Accipitridae; genus Astur; species Astur gentilis. The sequence continues at coordinate 41,867,017 of NC_064919.1, forward strand.
ATTTAGATGTTACATCTTCAAAGAAAAATTTCCATTTACTTTCTGATAACAACTCCTAGCAAAATAATGAAACTGATCTTAACAAAACACTTGATTATCTTGTTCCAAAATGCATTGCTGTAACAAACTGATGAATTTCTGAGAAGTGGAAAACTGCAGTGGGTGGTCCTGTTATTTTTCAGTTGGAAAGGAAAAAAAAATCTAGTATTCGACTGACTAACAAAATTCATTCTGAAATGTTGAGAGTCCATGAAATTAACATTTCTAAATGGTATTTGTATTTATCATTGTACTGGTTCTGGCCAGGATGGAATTAATTCTCTATATAGCAGCCCTTAGGGTGCTGTGCTCTGTATTTGTGGCTAGAACAGTGCTGGTAACACACCTGTGTTTTGGTTATTGATGAACAGTGCATGCTTGCATAGCATTAAGGCTTTCTCTCTTCTCCCTTCTGCCCCTGTGAGTAGGCTGGGGGTGGGGAAGAAGCTAGAAGGGCACATAGCCAAGACAGCTGAGCCAAACTGGCCAAAGCGTTATCTCATACCATATGACATCTTGCTCAGCAACAAAAGCTCAGGGAGAAGAGGAAGGAAGGACCTTTGTGGTTCTGGCATTTGTCTTGCCAAGCAACCAGTGGCCTTGCTGAGGCCCTGTTCCCAGGAGTAGCATCTGCCAGTGGTGCATGAATTCCTCCTTTTGCTTTCCTTGTGCACCCAGCTTTTGCTTTTCTTATTAAACTGTCATTGTCTTTATTGCAAGTTTTCTCACCTTCTTTCTATTTTCTCCCCACCCTCAAAAGTGAGTGAGAAGCTAGATGAGTATTTGACCGCTGGCTGGGGTCAACCCACCACACATTCTATGACATTAAATGATTTTTTCCACTGTGCATTTAATTTAATATCTCCTCTCTATTGTTTACTTTCTCTGATTAAAATATTATCTGGAAAATCTTCAAAATGCTTCCTCCCCTTCCTTCCCCTTTTTATTTCCCTGGGGAAAATTATGTTTGAAAATTTTAAAAATACAGGATAATTCAATGAGACAAATTAAACAGCTATGTGTATCTTTGACCACACACACACACACAAAAAAAAGATTTTTAAACAGAATTATGAGACGTTTCATTCTGACCTTTTTCTGTTTTGAGGGTGGCAGAATGCCTATGTTTAAGGTTTAAGAAACATTTAAAAGCATCCATATAGACTCTTCACAGTATTGTAAATAAGCACAAGGACTTACCTTTGAACATAATTCAAAACTTTTCAACAATATAATCTGGTTTTAAGGTGGAATATTTCATGAGGAGAACACACTAAACTTGAACAATATTTTAAGAGTCATTGCAATAGTATCCCCTTTTTTCCATAAAATTTTTCCTAAAGCAAAAGGAGCTCCTTCAAAATGAAACACATTCATTTTTCTTCATTGCAAATGAATAGATGAAGTACTTGTGGAAAGCTGAAATTGAGAAAATGGAGACTAGCACAAGTTCTGCAAGGTAAGGAATTAGTTAAAATGGGAGTTATGTGGCTTTTCTTTGATCATTTCCAACATGAAGAGAAGAATCCAGATCTGTCAGTTTAGCAACAGCATGATGATAAGTCACCAGTGCACGACAGCCATAGAGAAACAGCACATTTTTCTGGGTACCTGGTAAAACTTTAATGTTGCTGCACACAGCAGTGCTGAAACATATATGTAATTCAACATGTCATTTTAGTCACCAATGAAAAATAATTAAAAAAAAAGGGTTATTAAAAAGGTCATACAGTGTAAAGCTCCTAGGGTCAGTGCAAACACCATGAAGGGAGAGCAACAGATTTTGTCAGAGAAAATGAGAATGGTTTAAGAAGGAACAATGTTGCTGCCAGTATGCATTACAGAACTATGTACAAAGACACAAAAAAAAAAATCAATTTAAGGCTGACCTTGGTGCAAGACCAAACAAATATACCGACTTGACAAAAATAAGCAGGAAGTTGCTAATTGTCTGATTACAAGGGTTGACAACAGCATTTGACAGCACTGATAACATATGAATTCGGGGAAAGGGTAAGGAAAAGACCTTCTGCAATTTTCAGCTGGAACATGCCAGTTTGCAAGAAAGAGTGTTATGAGCATTAGTCATGAGCGAAGTAGGCCTGGAGTTGAAGGTTATGCCTTCCAGTCCTACATGTCAAGACACCATGCTGCCTGTAGCACAGAAACTATAAAGGTCTTCTAGAAATAACAAATGTGAAAAGATGAGATGCACTTCATTCAATTTTTAAACCAACTTGCTGTTTCTTGGAGAAAAGGAAAACAAATATTTTACTTCTGCAATCTTAATCTGTAATTACAAATTAATATAAAAATTATGGATATTCATCATCTGAGCTATGCACTGGAAGTTATTGTCAAAGTTAAATTCTATGCACCTGGCATTGTACAGAGCAGCACAGTCTCATTTATTTTAGAAAGCTAACATTTGCAGTAAAAAAGAAACCTTCACTAAGAAAATACACTATAGTGTGACCAGAAGGTGCTTTATATCACATACTGGTTCCCACTGAAAGAAAAAATATGTCATTGTATTAATAAGGAGCACAGTAGGTAAACATTAAAAGAATAAACCTGAAAACATTTGTCAAGGACTGCAGAAGGAGAGAGAAGAACATTAAAAACACAGATTTTGTGTCTATTGAATTGTGTCAATGTACCAAGATGTTGTGGTACTTCACATTGTGCTTGGCCAAGGAAAACATGCATTCACTGATTTTGAAAAAAAGTTATATCCATCAGAAGGCAGGCTGACAAAGCAATTTTTACAATAAGACATATCAATCTTCCCACAACAACAACAAAATGTTATTTAGAAATACGTATACTGATATGTCAGTATAACAATTATATAATATAAAAAAAAACTATAAAGCTGGGCAATTTTATAAGTATTTCAAGTGCATACTGCAAAAATGTTAAAGATGCCATGAGTGGCAAATCTTTCAAAATGTTCAATGAGCAGTCAACTTATTCAACACTCAGTTAAGACCAAGAAATCAAGTCTAGAAACACTACAAAAAATGTAGAGAATCAAGTTCAAACTTCACCAGAACAATCTCTTAATGACTTGTAAGTTTGGGATGACATCTCAGATGATATTTTGGTTTAAAAACAAAAATCATTTGGCATTAACACCTATGCTGTCTTGCAAAAACACTGAAAAGAAAAACACGTCCAATAGCCAGACAAAGTAGAAAACAGCAGCTGCTGACATCAGAAAAAAAGAGCACTTTCTCTGCTGCTATCCACACATCTAATTCTCTGACTGATTTCTTTTGATATCTGCAGAAGTCTTCACTAAATATATTAATATACTGATTATATATTAATAATATAAAATCATAATTTTGTTTGTGAGGAAGAACTACATTTTCAACATCACAAATGGCAAGAAAAGATAATGGATTTCTGAAACAGCTAAAAATGTGCTGAAAGCATCTGCAAACAGCAAAAAAATGAAAATAGACCTGGTCTAAAAGGCATGGTAAAAAAAAACAAAGAGAATATTAATCTAATTTTTTTAAAACTGTCAAGAAAAGCAATATGATAACGTTGTGAAATTTGTACACCAGTGACATAAGCCAGGCTGCATCCTATATTACATTAAAGCTATAGTAATTAGCATACTGCACTTCCCTGCCTTTTTGCTATCATGCTATAATTTCTGCAAAACTTTCCATGTAACTGAGGCGAGGGGAAAGGGGAGCAGGGGGTTGCTCACTTTTTTAAAAACAAGTTTCAGCTTTGAAGTTAAATCAGCAACCTTCAAAAACCTCATGGAAGAAGTCACCAAGACTGGTACTTCCAGTATTTCAACAAAAGGCGGCTTCGATGGTGTGAGACACTCCACAGAAGCAAGAAAACAGAGGACACCCATTTGTGGGACAGTGGGGTCTGTAAGATAGTTTGCCTAGAAATCAGTCACTCCTACTTATGTTAAGAGTTACAGTCACTATGAAACCAGGAAGAACCTAAAGTCTGCAAGATACTCATATCTTATGAATCTAAAGACATTGCCCCATAGACCTGAAGGAGAGAATAGTAGCAAATGAACAAGCTGGAGAGTGAAATATTTGTCCAGCTCCAGAACTGTTCAAAATCATCTGATCAGTTGCATGCAATGTAACCATGATACTGTGAATTTACACTTATTTTTTAATTTTCTCATTTTATATAAAAATTCTGGGGGAAAAGCCCTACTTATCCACCCACACGGTATGTTTGATAGTCTGTTCCACAGTCATGGATGTTTCATCTAGATACCTTAAACATATTTATGTTGCAAAATACTCCCTTTCAATCAGTTCCATCTCTACAGTGTACTCACTGCTGTAGTCTTCTTCCTTCAACAGTTCTGCTACAAACACCTGATTAAAAAAAACTTTTATATGAATGTAAAATTCATGCTATTTTCTTTAACTAAACTAATCTGGACTGACATTAAAATGCAGGCAAGTGTCTAGCCTAAGGCTTGTTAATGCAAAAGAAATTAATGTGTATGAGTATATGTAATTTCCTGAAAATTTCTACTATAACTTCAGAAGTCAAAGTAGATCTTGGGAACCCCTCTCGACTGGCACAATGCCACTGATTTCTGAGGCATGAATTATATGGAATCAGAGTAATCACCCCAATGCCAGATAGCTTCCCTTCAAATAAGACTTTCTACATCTAGAGTATGACAAGGCTTTAAATTAAAGTGCTAGGTATTACAGTAATCTTCAGTAGCAGTAATACTGGGGAGAAAAATCTTTGTGTTCTACAGTGTACTTATTAAACGTGATGCCTAATAATTTGATCAAAGCCTATCTAAAGTAGTTGTGAAATAAGGAATAATAAAAGTATGCAACACATATTTGTATGCCTCTAGGCCATAACACGAGTCCCAAGGATAAGGCAGATGGCAATACATCTAGCATTTGTGCTGCACGAGCCGCTTTCAGCAGCTGCTTGCCAGTCCTGGGCATACATCTTTTCTCCAGCCAGGCACAGAAAGGACACAAAATGCCAACAAACTGAAGTGCTGGCAACCTGCTCTCCCCAGCCTGCGCTACTACCAGTGCATGTTACAGAGCCACAACAAGCAGGATATAATAAAAGATTTTAGGATTACTGGGTGGGCTGGAGCTCTGCTTTGTGGATGTGGGGAGGTGCCTAGGGACAGGTAGCCAGCCTCCCATGGCAGGGAAGAAGACAGAGCAAGGTATAGAGTAGGAGTGGGGAAAAGGGGCTGGAGGCTGCTACCCGGCTCCTACACATGGCAGTAGCTGTCAGCTCCGGCTGCTTGAGCCTCTTCTTTGTTCATGCTGCTTGTGATGCCTAATTTTGTCACATTTAGGAATCTCTGAGCCAAACCAGAAAGCAAGACTCCCCTGCACTCAGCTGTCAATTCTTCAGTGCTCCACTCTCAGGCAGAAGACAGGAGAGCAGCTATTTTTCTTGTCACCACAAAAGTCATCCAGATACACCACTTCCTGCCCTTACAGTCAGTCTTTACCATCTCACCATGCCTCCTACAAACCAGGAGCACTCTACATCCAGCTGAGCTGGAAATAGTGTGCTTGCTCTCAGCACTCTTCCTCTGCATCTGTGTGTGTGATGTGGCTACAGTAGTAAATGTCTATTCACATTACAAAAGACAGAAGAACTGTACTAAGCCGTGAAAATTTCTACCAACAGGCATAGTTGCCATGCTTTCTATGTACAAGTACAGCCTGCTGTAAAATTGAAATGGAAATCTCTTTCCCACAAAGATGGGACCACAGAAATTCAGGATAAATTTCCTTCCTGCTGCCCAGACTGTACTACTTCTTAATGTAAAGATTTGTTGAAAGATAACTGGTTAATTTGTATCTTGAAGAGACACAAACAAGAAGGAGCCGCTAAGTATTCTGGGCTAAAAATCTGTCTGAAACCTCAGAAAGCAAAGCTCATGCAAGTTTGAAGGCATGCTTTTTTTTTTAGACTACTGGTAAATGGGAAGTTAATAAAAGCCTTTTTTGCTGAATGTAGAGTTTAAGCTACCATGCCTAGAGCAGATGGCAGACAGTATTTTTTTCAAGAAAGGGACAACCTATGTGACTGTGAAACGCAGCATCCTTCTCAAAACCACACAGGTCCTACAGTCTACTGTCCTTGCACTGCAGCGATTCTGCTAACTAGTCAGTCCTAGTTATTTGCCAAGAGATGCTGAAATTTTACCTACAGAAATAGCCAGATAAAACCAAGTTCTAATTAGCTGGCTGCACATTACATTTTGCCACAGTTGTTGCAGCATCTGGACACAGGCTTCCAGGATGCTCTTCTCATCAGAATGAACAAAAAACATTTGTCCAGGGAGTTGTTTAACAAATAGTTTTATCTCAGGTTTTGTTTTTGAAATGTAGCTAGTGTTGCAGGTTATAGATGAAAAACATTAAGCAACAAAAAACAAAAACGAAATTCTTTTTCTTAAATTCAGGTGTATTTTAAAGCTACATAATATATAAGGAACAAAACAGTAAGGGTGCAATGTAGGTTGAGGCATGCCAAAAAGGTAAAAAAGGAAAGAACGTATCTGATAAATGTGCTCGATAAGGACTAACCTTGAGTGAAATAGCCAACACAACTTCAGAATACAGTAGCTCATCTAGACTTCACTAAGCTGTTGCTTTCGTTCTATTATTGTTGGGTTTAGTTTTCATAAAGACTACCTCTGCTAGTAGATTAGAAAAATAAAATTTGTGCTCACATTTGGAAAGACCTACATAAGACATGAAGCTGGAGAGCTAGAAAAATAGTCCATTTCTAAACAGAAATTTGAAAACTTAGAGCAGCTATAGGGAAGAAAGAAGAGCATAACTCACACCTAAATTCCAGTTTGTCTTCTAAATTAAAAAGCTTTTTGAGGTATTCCAGTATGCGCTGAGAACCCTTTTGACTTGGAAGAACACACCCATTTATGTATTGCAACATTAGTAAGAACAGCAGGTCATAGGTTCGACAGCCTTCCAGCATTTTTCAAGTAACGGGTCCCAGCAAAAACTTCCACTTTTATATCAGAATAAAGAGTGGACCATTTTTTCCCACTTGCCCATGGAAATTATATCCAAAGAGACTGAAAAAGTAAACAGTTCCAACTACGGTTGCTAGACATCACAATATATTTTGAAATGAAAAGGTAGGCCTGGGTAAAGATGTAAAGTTCTGATACTTTCTGAAACTCCTGTCTCATGTATTATACAGCAATTGTTTGTCTAATATTTACAGCCATCTAAAAAAACAGCTGTCCACAAAACAAGTGAAAACTTTGAAGCCTCAGTCCCATGTAATGTATCAATATAAATTAAAACCTTTCCAAAATACTGAAGGGTACAGTTATGCCTTCCAGACAGTAGAATGCTACTCATGGCATTCAGAAACACCAAGAGAAACACCTCAGTTCTTTAACCTTTTTGGACTTTCTGTCTTCCAAAGCCTCAACCTTCCTCCTCCAATCACATCATTTGTGCTGCAAATACCTCATATTGCCTCCTAGATGTTTAGAAAATAAAACAAGAGAAAAATGCCATAAAACTGGAAGACCTTAAAAAAAGTAACCTTTGCACTTTGAATTGCAGTAATACATTGAACTGTGATTTGAAAGTGCATACATATCAGTGTTCCCTTCCAGGCAGCTGACCCTTGACGCTGTACTTTAAAACCTTGAGCTTATAAAAAAAAAAGGTTGAGGAAACAAGAACATTCACCAGTTTTTCCCCACATATAATCTATAAAATCAGGTTTGATTAAATTAAAAGTTTGAATGCAAAACTGTTCCAGAAATATTTATCTTCCTCCAAAACAAGTATAGGAATGATCAGTGAATTCTGTTCAGAACTATCATTGCTCAGGCAGTGGTTAGTCTGCTTTGGTTTTTCTGTGTTTCTCTTATTTTTATGTCTATATGGGTTTTAAACAGGTCATAAAGGATTCATTGTGAGCTTTTGAGGGAAGGAAGTAAATCAACCAGGTATGAAAGCCCTTGAAATTAGGAAATGCACAGAGCATGAGGGGTGGAGTACAATTCCCAGAAGATTGCATGTAAAACACAATACTTAAGAACCACAGATGAGGCTGGTTTTGTTTTCCAAAGTTCATTCCTATTCCCATATTACAGAGGTGCCAATTACAATTGTTATTCTGGTAGTTCACAGTGGCACTTCCCATGTGTATCTGCTACATTGATTTAAAATAGATCACACAACGTCAGGAGCCAGGTCTAACTAGATAACTAGATAACCTGCAACTCCTTCACCAGCTGGTTGCTAATGTAGCAAGGCTGTAGTTTGGTGAACATTTATTTCAGAGGTAGTGCTGGAGTTACTTTTCAGACAAAATGCTTTCCTAAACCCCTTTGTGATAGTAGATACAGACAAACAGACTGAGGATCTGACCTGAATTAAAAATAACCCACAAAAAACTTAACCCACGTCAGTTCCCTGAGGGGCCAGAAAGCAATATGAAGAAGTAATTATGCTGACACCACCATGAAAAGAAATTACAGTCAAACTCTGACCAGGATATCTTATTAATGCCTTCAGAGATTTCCTCTGAAATTGTTCTTCCCTTCACTTAGTCTTTTATATTTTAATTGACTTTACTTACCAAACTGAACCTGTCATTGCTCCTCATATTTCAGATTGGATTTTAAACATGGGGTTTTTTAACACCAAAAGCAACAAGCTTTGACAAAAGCTATAGCATCTAAGCACACCAAACCAACAGTCTGCCCATTTCTCCAGCCCATTGAGGTCCCTCTGGATGGCAGCACAAACCTCTAGTGTATCAGCCACTCCTCACAGTTTTGTGTTATCAGCAAACTTGCTGAGGGTACACTCTGCCCCATCATCCAGATCATTACTGGATGATTATCCATATTAATCAAAAATTAAGATGTTAAACAGGATCAGACCCAGTATTGACCCCTGGGGTACACTACTTGTTACTGGCATCTAACTAGACTTTGTGCTGCTGATCACCACCCTCCGGGCCTGGCCATTCAGCCAATTTTCAGTCCACCTCACTGTCTGTTCATCCAGACCATACATCAACATCTTGTCTGTGAGGATCTTACAGGAGTCAATGTCAAAGGCCTTACTGAAGTTCAGGTAGACAATATCCACTGCTCTCCCCTTATCTACCAGGCCAGTCATTCCATTGTAGAAGTTTATTAAATTGGTCAGGCATGACTTTGCCTTGGCAAATCCATGCTGACTACTCTTTATGATTTTCTTGTCCTTAGTATGTCTGGAAATGGTTTGCAGGATTAACTGTTCCATCACCTCTCTGGGGATTGAGATGACGCTGACTGACCTGTAGTTCCCTGGGGATTCTTTCTTTCCCTTCTTGAAGCTGAGGGTGACATTCAGTTTCCTCTGGTCTTCAGGGATTTCTTCCAGTTGCCATGATCAGCCAGCTTCCTCAGCCCTCATGGGTGCATTCCATCAGGGCCCATGGACTTCGGTATGTCCCATTTGCAGAAGTATTCCCTGACCTGATCCTTTTCCACCAAGAGTACACCTTCCCCACTCCAGCCTTTCCCCCTGCTCTCCTGGACCTGGGATACCTAAAGGCCAGTCTTGCTAGTGAAGACTGAGGCAAAGAAGGCATTCAGTACCTCAGCCTTTTCCACATCCTGTGTAAAGTTCCCCACCCCATTCAGCAGTGGGCCATGTATTCCCTAGTCTTTCCTTTGCCATTTACAGTTTTAGAGAATCCCTTCCTGTTACCCTTGACATTCCCTGACAGTTTGAACTCCAGGTGGGCTTTGGCTTTCCTAGCCATGCTTTCTTCTGCATGCTTGGAAGGTGTCTCGTTATTTGTCCCAGGTTGCTTGTCCCTGCTTCCACCTTCTGTATACTTCTTTTTTTTTCTTTGAGTTTTTTCCAGGAGCTGATTGTTCATCCACACAGGCCTCCTGGTATTTTTATATGACTTCTTGCTCGCTGACATGAACTGCTCTTGAGGTTAAAGAGGTGATAGTTGGAGATCAACAAGTTTCTTGGCCCCTTAATTCTTCCAAGGCCTTATCCCATGGGACACTTTCAAGCACATTCCTGAAGAGGCCAAAGTCTGCTCTCCTGAAGTCCAGAGTTGTGATCTTGCTTTTTTACTCTGGTTCATCACCTTTCAGGATCCCAGACTCCACCATCTCACAGACACTGCAGCCAAGGCTGCATTTGACCTTCACATCCCAGCAAGCCCTTGCTTGCTTGTGAGTATGAGGTCCAGCAGAACACCTCTCCTAGCTGGTTTCTCTATCATTTCCATCAGGAAGTTTTCACTGATTTTCTCCAGGAAACTCCTGGATTTCTTATGCCCTGATGTCTTGTCCATCCAGCAGAAACTGGGGTGGCTGAAGACCTCCAAGGACCAGAACCTGCTAATGTGAGGCTCCTTCTAGCTGTGTGTAGCAGGCCTCATCCACTTGTTCTTCCTGATCAGATGGCCTATAGCAGACATCCACTACAGTGTCACCCATACTGGTCTACTTGTTAATTCTTACTCATAAACCTTCTCATCCATCCTCAGGGAGATCTTCATGCATTCCAGCTATTCTCTCACACAAGAGGCAGCTCCATGTCCTCATTTTTTCCAGGCTGTCCTTCCTAAAGAGCCTGAATCCTTCCATTGCAGCATTCCAGTAACATAAGTCATCCCACCACATCCCCATGATTCCAACAAGATCACAGCCCTGCAAATGCACACAGATCTCTATTTCCTCATGTTTATTCCCTGTGCTGTGTGCATGACTGTGCAAGCACTTCAAAGAGGCACCTGAGGATGCTGATTTCCCAGAAACAGTCTGGGAGGTTTTCCCACAGTGGTGTCTTCTATGCAATTCCTTGCTTATATGCAAATGCTGGAGCCCTGTCTTGCGGATTTTGTTCCCTTTCACTCACATCGCTCCAGTCCTTTGTATGTCAACACTGTCTACCACTTCTTCACAGAGCTGCTGCTAGCTCTCTCCCTCTCCTGTCATTCCCAGTTTAAAGCTCTTCTTAACCAGGTCAACCATCCTGCTGGCAAGGACACCTGTGCCCCACTATGTTACATGGATCCCCTCTTTCCCAAGCAGATATTAATCCTCAAACAGGGTCCCATGGTCATAGAAACCAAACCTAGCTGGTGACACCATCTCAGCAACCGATTTTTAATATGTAGTCAACCCTTTCCCCTCACCAGCAGGATTGAAAGGAACACTGCCTGGGTCCCATAACCCTAGCTACCACCCCCAGAACTCTATAGTCACTTTTGATACTCTTGAGGTTGTCCCTGGTAGTATCACTCATGCCCACAGGGGAGAAGAGCAGGAGGCAATAGAGGGTGGGACAAGCTTTAGCAGTCTCTCCACAGCATCCTGGATCCACAGTCCCAGGAAACAGCAAAATACTTTGGACAACAGGTTGGGCTGGCAGGTGAGTGCCTCAATCCCCTCCAGCAGAGAGCTGCCCACCACTACCACTCACCACTTTACCAGGTTATCCTGTGTGGTTCAGAGTTAGTCGTCCTGGGTGCTTTGCTTGAAAGCACACCCATCTCCTCCTCAGCTTTGAGGGCAGCAAAGCTGTCCCAAAGCTGCAAGGCTTCAGGTGGAGCAGGAGCCTTCCTGCTAGTTTGTGATGTGCCCTGGGATGAAACATGTAACTTGTTTTTAAGAAACCAAGGAATGGTTAAGTAGCAAATGTCAGAGTATTAATTTAGTATCATACGTAGAGCTTTAGGTGGCAGACTGGCAGGAGAGAAAAGGGATATAAGTGAATGCCCTCAGCCAGGATATACTATTTCACTGTTAAGAACTTCTAACCAGCATGCCAACACCTGTTACACACATCACACATACCAACTGCTAATCACTGCAACTGATTCAGAGACAGCCCAGTTTAGAAGCTGATTGTCAGTACCAGGTAACAAACAAGCTCTTGAAAATTGCATGCCTTTTTTTTTTTTTAATTTGTAGAAGAGATTTCTAATATGAACTTCTGGTTTTTAAATTGTTACATAAATGAGAGTGAAAGAAAAAGAAAGAGTAGTAAAGGAATAGACAGATGAAACAGAGTCCTGAAGTCTTTCCCCATTTACCCTGAGCCTGAAAGCTCCAGGTAGTTTGGTTTAACACACTATATAACCTTACACTAGTCCAAAGTAAGAGGAAAATGAACTACAGGACAACTTCTGGGCCTAAGCAAGACATTCTAATATATGCAAAGCCTACATGTAGCATAAACGCAGATAGATCCCAATAATTTTCAACCATATCAAGTATTGTCAATGGTCACTTCACTGCAACTAAAATACTATTGCTTTCTTTAAACCCTCATTCCTGAAATCATGTGCTACCTTAAAATACCAACACGTGCTTTGAGGTACAGCTTCCATATCTATAGAGAAAGGAACCCTGGTGATATGGACCTCTTTAAAATGTAAAAACAAAACCAGATTTACACTAAAATAAATGAAAGGGTCAATCTCCTTTAGCTACCTGGTTGTATGAAGTGTTGCCACTCATGGTTCCTGCAGTTGCCAATGTCTAACCACTGAACTCACCTTCTCCTAATGCACTCAGAGCAGACAGCTGACATGTGCTACCTCCCTGGGGCCCGGGCAGCACCACAAGAAACTTGGGATCAACTTATTTTCAAATATTTATGTTGACAGAAAGTTCTACAGATACCACAGGTGACATATCACTGTAGTTTTTAAACCAGCAAACACAGAATAAGAATGAAACATTGAATAACCTTTCATGCCATTCATAAACCTGTAGAAAGTCTGAGAGAAATATGTTGTGGTGTTCTTCTGTGCAAAACACTGTAACTAGTGTACACACACAATATCTGACATGTCCCAGGCACAGACAGCAGCTTCAGTAGCTCAGAGGAGCACCACATGTGTTTATCAGCTTAAGGCCCTACAGTGTAACACACTGTTTTTTCTAAACATATTATTTTATGTCATTACATAATACACATGTTCAAAGACTGACTCAGCCTCAACTTTTCTGGACCGGTGTAAAGAATGATAAAGAAAATGTAAAGTTGTATATGTAAATCTGGATTCAAACATTGTTCTTGTATAGGTTAAGACCGATTTTTATTTCTCTAAGATTGTATCCTTCCTTGCAGATCTATTCACCATGTTTTGACAGCTAATTTAATTACTTTATAAATGTCACTGTTGATTTTAGGAAAAGGCTGGAAGCATTAGTGGAAAATTGAAGCTGTGAACATAGCAGAGGTAATATGTTTAAGAAGTAATTGCTTTTTAGATATAAAATGCATTTTTACTAATATTTTGCTGAACCTCAAATAGTTATGTTGCAGATGGCAACAAGAAAACAGAAAGTTCCAGGGGGATGTAAGAGATAGTAATGATACTTTTATATTAATGTCAGTTAGCACATAATGAAAACACTATGCAGATCCCCTATTTACACCAAGCAACACTCAGAGCTGTTAATGGACCAGTGAAGTGAAGAAGAGAACAATTTGTAGGATAGAATATAGTTACAGTTGGAATCGGCTCAAGGAGCAGATTCAGCTATTGAAAAGAGAGGAGACTCTTCAGGAACTGCTCAACATACAGAAGGGTTACTCACAAGGTGCATAACCAGAGTTATGCTGAGTTACAGTTCTTCTGTTTATTAGGGCTAGTTCAAATGAGGCCTCAAAATCAGAAAAAACCCTCCTATTTCCCAACTTCCTCCCATCCTATATGAAGTAGACACTAATCTGTACAGAAATGTTTCACAGACTAGGCTACTGAAAGCAAGTCACATCATCAAGAAAAAAGCATTCCCTGTTTATCATTTTGCTCTGTGCTTCCTTTGCAGAAAATAAACACAGTAAAACAGCTCCAATGGTGTGTAAAAACGGGGGGGTGGGGGGGGGGGGGGGGGGGAAGAACATATTGTCCAGTGTTAACTGTAAATTTTAAACCAATACCCGATGCCAGACTATGTTTTTCCTAGGTACTCATTAACTAAATTTCAGGTTATTTTTTTTCATTATAAGTTTATCTTCCTAGCTTATAGTTTGCTCTCCTTAAAACCAAGGCCAAAACAATGCAGAACAAGAAAAAGGAACCCAATGAAAAGTAAATATCTGATTTACTTTTACACATTGTGCCAGTGAGTATTCTATAACACATATTTCAATTGCTCCCAGTCTAGCTGCTTTTGAATAGCAGCTACTTGTGAAGCGGAAGGAAAGTGTTGAGTTTTAGGAAGTGCAGTATTTGGCAGTTAGTCACAACCAATAAAAATGCTGTACACAACACATGTATTTTGCTAGTGCAGCTCAGAAGAAAAAACACATTGCTTTCCTTTAGGGATCTAAGTATCTGACATCAGAAGCTTGAATATAGCATAAATTACCATTAGTACACACAATTCCTTTAATTCATAAGATTATATACTTTCAAAATTGAAAAAGAAAGTATGCAACATGCCAATAACAGAATTCTCATCTCTGGAACTGCTGGGTTTTAGTGAAAGATAGTAGTTTAAAGTAAAATTACTAGTAAATCAAGTTAGGTAGAAAACCAATAAAATTAGACCAAATTCAAAATGAGGTGTCTTTTGACAGAGAGACTGTACTGCAGTGGATGACACTAATAAAATTACATTTAACAGCATGTGATAAGTATGTTCTCACAGTATTTTTGCTCTACAGGACATAGAAGTAGAACTCATATGTGGTTATGCTGAAATTAGAACTTTCCGTTGTAGCTGACATTACCCACTGGATGTCTTAGGCGTAATGGAGAGAGTCGTATATGTACATCATCTTCCCCTTAAACAGAGGTACTTGACAAATTCTGTGACAAAAATAATCCTTTCTTTCTGTGGATGAAATTTTAGGAAGTAATGTTCTACAAGAGCTAGGAATAAAAGCTCTCAGTTCTGCAGGGAAGTGCTTGGGGATATTGGTGGATGAAAAATTCGGCATGAGCCAGCAAAGCACACTTGCAGTCCAGAAAGCCAATCACATACTGCATCAAAAGAAGCATGGCCAGCAGGTCGACAGAAGTGATTCTCCCCCTCTATTATTCTTTCATGAGACCCCACCTGGAGTACTGCATCCAGTTCTGTGGTCCCCAGTACAAGAAAGACAGACCTGTTAGGGCAGGTCAAGAGGAGGGCCACAAAAATGGTCACAGGGCTGGAACACCTCTCCTATGAAGAAAGGCTGAGAGAGCTGGGGTTGTTCAGCTTGGAGAAGACTCCAGGGAGACCTTATTGCAGCTTTGCAACATATAAAGGGGGCTTATGAGAAAGATAGAGAAGGATTTTTTTTACCAGGGCCTGCAGTGACAGGACAAAGGGTAGCAGTTTTAAACTGAAAGGGGATAGATTTAGATTGGACATAAGGAAGAAATTTTTTATGATGAGGGTAGTGAGACACTGGAACAGATTTCCTAGTGAAATTGCGGATGCCCCATCATGGGAATTATTCAAGGTCAGGTTGGACGGGGCTTTGAAAAACCTGATCTACTGAAAGATGTCCCTCCCTGTGGGAGAGGGGTTGGGCTAGATGATCTTTGAAGGTCCCTTCCAACCAAAACCACCCTGTGATTCTATGAAAATTAGATTCACAGAGGTCCAAAGTCAAGTTGGGGACCACTAGTTTGATCCCCTGTATACCATTGACCTTACATTTTCCATTTGCTTAATTGTTACAGCAATTTTTTAAGGAAAATGTTAACCTGGACTTAAAAGATTGCTAGTGACTGAGAATTTTCAGTGTTTTGTGAGTTGTCCCTAATGGTTACTCTTACTGAAAAACAGGCCCCTTGTTTCTAGTTCAAATCTGTGAATTAAAGTTTTAGTCTTTTGCTTTATGTTTGTCTGCTGCAGTAAAAAATCATGTTTCTAGACTGTGATTTTTCATTGATAAGCATTGACAAGCAAATGGTCTTGTACTGTTCAATGAACTTAAAAATGTATGTTTTCTATTTATTCTCTTGGTTTTCTTCTGAATGTTCCCCAGTTTATCTGCATCTTTCTTATCTGTGAACAGCAGAAATCTTTCAAGTAAGATTAGCAGCAATGCTAAATAAGCACTAATACAACTTCTCTATTCAAGTAACTTCTTTTTATATATCCAGCAATTCTGACACTAGAATTTGCACTGGGAACTTTTGTTTAGCTAATTATGTTTGCACCCCTAGTTTTTCTTAAAATTACAACTGTCACAGTGGACATCTAGATTCTATAAATACAGCAGTTGTGATTTCCATTCCTACGATTATCAGTGGATCATATTAGACTACAATAGAACTCTAGAGATAGAATTTGAAGCAATGCCAGATCTGATGTCTTATAGGAGTTTATTGCATCAATATCAATACCTAATCAACCAAATGTATAATTTCACTACAAGAAAATTTGGTAGAGTAGTTTCAGAGAGTCTGATTTCTCTAAGCCCACTTTGCCACTATTTTATCATATTTCAATATCTTTGTAATAAAAAAAAAATAAATCAGATTTTCCATTCTTCTGTTTCAGATCAATGTCAAGTTTTCTTGGAGTTTTTTAAAACTTTCTTTTTGTTCCAGGACTTGCTTAAAAGCAGCAATAACACCTAGAGACCAACTCAAGAAGGTTTAGTTTTGGATAGTAATATAACTGCAGGAGTTTGTGACTGGAATAAATAACACATCTAGTATTTACAAATTCTCTTCTTTCAAAAGGTTGAATGCTAAAAAGGAAAGAAAACGTCAAAAGCAATGTTCTTTTATATGGAAGTCTTGAGGAGCACATCCTTTGTTGCTTTGCTTTTTAAATATGATTGTCACTACTGTGCAAAACTGGACATAGCTCATCTATAATAAAAAAGCAAGATGTAAATGTGATTTCCTCTACATGCACTCATAAGTTTAGGACTATTTAAATTCTCTAATCTGAGTCTAATTTGAGTCTAAATTCTCAAAGTCTCAAGTCTTTTTAGATTAAAAAGTATTGATTTATTAAACAAAAGATATATGAAAATCTAGATTGCTGAAACTCTACAGTATATATACTTACATAATTGTATATAAACAGATTATTAAATAGCAAGCAACATAACTTTTTATCAAGCAAACTCATTCTTATACAACTTTGAAAATTCCAATAAATGTCCACAAAATCCTGTAATCTGAAACCATTAGTAGAAAACCTTTATGATCATTTTGCTGATAGTATTTGTTCACACTGCTTAGTTCTTAAAATCTTATTTAATACACTGCTATATTGTAAGACTGCTTAACACAGAAGTTTCAGTCACATTGGTACTTGAATTTGCAAACAGGTAAAAGCTTATAATATGCTTGAATAAAGCAGCAGAATTGCTACAGTTTCTATGTATAAAGTTGTTGAAAATTATCTAAACTGAAAATCCTGAGAGCAATTTCTCTGAAGACAGAAAGTAAATGCAAACAGCTATATATGTGTTCATGCTTTAAATATTGTAAAGAACTAAATGTGTTATTTGGTCTTAAGAATACAATAGGTCACATTCATTTTCTAAATTAATCCTTCCCCTCTTATAAAATCAATTCTCTTTTTAAGATGATGATTTATGTTCCACTGTCTCTATTACAACGTATAATGTCTTCATCCTAAGGGTACCTTTGCCTGTGTATAATTTATTACAGTAAGTATTTACTTTCACCAGCTCTATATGTAAATTAGTGGCTGTTGTTGTGGACTTGAAAATAAATACGTTGGGTTAAAAGGTGAAACAGCATCTTATTCAGGTGGATAAAAATAGAGTTATTCTGATATTCATTAGTGCTGTAGAGATTTTTGATCTTCAGAGCTGAAGACTGAGTAATACTTTTGTAGTGTAGGAAGGAGTAGAATCTGTGAAAAGAGAAAAATGAAATACATCTCAGACTTCAGTATTGTAATCCAGCACAAATAAATGGGGCCCTTAGCTAGAAACAGCTAGATTTGGTTTTATTTCAAAGATACTCCACAAGTGATCTCTGTGCTATCTTTCAGAAATTCTGCTGGCTAGTATTACGCAGAAGCTATTCCTTCACTGTTGTGCTTTTCAAAAGCAGGTGTTGGCATAATATATAGCACAAGAGTTCAGAAGCAGGAAATCCAGGAGTGATCCATGATCCAACCTCATCATAAAAAGCATGGAAATAAGTTTTGTCTAGGAAGGCAGAAAAGTGTATCCCTGAGCTGCTTTGACCCAAAGGAGTATAAAGCTGGCCTATGCTTGACAGGGCCAAATGCAGGTTTCAGGCACCCATTATCTTAGACTCCACATTTCACAAGTATGTAAATACAACTTCATCACTACATATTTCGTGGGTATTGCTAAAGCTAAATTATGACCTCAGTTTTTCCTCCATTCTTTCTCCTTGTTTTAACCACTGTTGCTACTTTTATCAGAATCTGGCACTTTTAGAGCAGACTTCACTTTAAAATTAGACGGCTTGCATACTCAAGTGTGTAGCTTATGGCCATTAAGGAGCAAAAGTCCAGTATCAGAACATGAAAAGTATCCTGCAGCCACATCCTGTGGCCTTATTTTACACTTCTCTTTTACCAGGTCTTGTAGGATCACTATACAGACCACTTACATGACATGCAAGAAATTAAAAGGTACCGTAAGATTAATTCCACAAAAATTCATTTCTACACACAATCTCTCAGAGAGATTTAAACAGAGCCTACAGGCTATTTTGGTTCAGAGGAAATTTTCCCTTTGTTTCCTAACACATTTTACTAAACAAGACTCCAGGGATTGACAGTTACTTAATTATGGTAAATATAAGACAGAATAGCAAAACGAAGTAATATGTAAACTTTCACATGCTGTGCAATAAAGAAAAAAGCAGTGATTTTACTACAATAATTTTACAGTGGTTAAACAATTAGTGCATTCATACAGATACACTATTAAAGAATGTTCTATCAATGCAAAGAGCATTTCATATATACACTGCATTACTTTTTGAGGAAAGGCAGTTCTGCAGGAATTCAAAATCGCTAATGCTAATCCCAAGACAGGTAAGTAAACCTGGAGAATGAGGCTAATCATTGCATACATTATCATTGAATTGTATACATTTGTTCAATATCAAGTGTTTTAGTTAGGGACCAAACTTTTAACAAAACACGTTTGACATTTTCACTTTTAGTCTTATTTAAGACCATAACAGATAATTACAGTTTAAGGGTATATTGCTTGTACTCATAAAAACTAGTGTTTCAAATGTATGTCTGCATCTATAACCAAGACAGCAGGAAGTGTACTGTAACACATACCCCTTTCCTTTAGGTCTTCAATGTATGCCTTCATAAACTCTTTCTCAATTTGCTCCCGTTCACGTTCACTTTCTATAATTTCTTCTGTGTCTTCACATACAATAGTTTCAACTGGGCTGTCCCTGAGGCTTACAAATCTAGAGAGATTAACATAAGAATATATGCAACAGGCTTCTGAACATCACTGGCCAACATGAACAACATTTTAGAAGTTGCTACTACAGCCAGAAGGGCAAACAAAGAACACTTGCTCAATTTTTGTATCATGGTATTGTTAGGATCCAGTTATTATTATAAATAAAGATCTCAGATGGCACCTTCTCTATACTCCACTTTCCATATAAAAGTGACTAGATTTATCTCTTTCTTTTTGCCTACATACATAAATCATTCTTTGCTATTACAGATATATTTCTTTTGAAATATACTTACAGATATATTTCTTTATTATGGAACTTCTGACAGACTACACTGTAATTTCACGTCTGTTAATGAGAGGTATGAACTTCATCCTAAAAACATTGCCTAGCAATCTGGAATTTTTCCAGTATCACTTAGCTGACATGTATCTCCATTTTTTGGTTGTTGTACTTCTTTTTCCAATGCATGACTGGACATGCATTATGTCGTATTTGCAAATTTCCTAAAGCTACACATTGCAGGTGAAAAACTAGATGGTTACATAAACAACTTACAAAATGTGCAAATATAGTTCACAGCATTCTGAAAATCTCTGATGATATTACCACTCCAAGAAGGAAAAAAATCAATAAAATTGTTACTTTCAAAAGAACAAATGTTCCAACAAATCATATGGGTTTTTAAAATCTCATAAATTGCTGTGAGTCTGTGGTCAGTTGACCTTGGCTGGCCAGGTGCCTACTGAGGAGCTCTCTCGCTCCCCCTCCTCAGCAGGACAGGAAGAGAATATAAGATGAAAAGCTCACAGGCTGAGATAAAGATGAATTAATGAAGAAAAGCAAAAGCAAAGCAAAGCAAAAAAAAATTATTCTCTACTTCTAATCAACAGGCAATGCCCAGCCACTTCCTGGGAAGCAGGAACTCAGTACTTGTAGTGTTTGCTTTGAAAGACAAACACCTTAATAACAAATGGCCCACCTCCTTTCTCTTAGCTTTTTTGCTGAGCCTGACTTCATACGGTATGGAATACCCCTGTGATCTGTTTGAGTCAGCTGTCCCAGCTATGTCCCCTACCAACTTCTTGTTCATCCTCAGCCTACAGGCCTTTGTGGGGGAGGGTTGGAGAGACAGCCTTGATGCTGTGGAATCATTGCTCAACAGTAGTCAAAAACTTTGGTGTGTTATCAACACCATTCTAGCTACAAATACAAAGCCTGGCACTGTAAGGGCTGCTATGGGGAAAGTTAACTCCATCCCAGCCAGACCCAGTATATAGTCTTGAATGGTTTCATAATCAAAACTCTGAACATCGCCTGCAGAAATGCAAGGTCATTGTAATTGCAGACTGAAAGGCCTTTTAGTCTTATCCTCCATGCAGCAAGGTACTGTTTCACAGCAAAGAATAGATGAACTACTAACCTCATGTGACACTATTTAGCCTTTTAACTAGCCATGTGTCCCACTCCCAACAGCATACTTCTGACTGCACTGAGCTTATCAACAGCTAATTGCCAGACGAGTGGTCCCACTCTGGGGCATGGCTTTGCAACTCCAGAGGTAGAGCTACTACGACCAAGTCTACACAGGAATAGCAATTTAGGCATACAGACACACAGTGTAGGGAACTGGCAGATGAAAACCAGAAAGCTTCGACCTCTCTGCAATTTCGAATCTTGCTAGTGCAATGCTTTTTGCAATGCTAGTGCATCCTTAAGGATTCTGATATAAATTGGGTCAGAATTTGACCACCAGGTATGGTAGAAACTGATGCTTATAAAAGTGTTTCTTTTGGGTGCATCTACCATATCTTCTTAAGAACATATTCCTTCCTCTGTCACTTTTACTTACTTTAATCCTGTGGTTGACTCACAGACAGCTGTAGGTATCTCAACCAGGTCATCCCCACTGACAACTAGCAAATTGAGGTTTGGCATGTTGACCAGAGCTCGTGGAAGGTAAGTCAACTTGTTTTTCTGTAGAAGAAGCGTCTGCAGTTGATCTAACCTGTAAAAATGTGAAAGATAAAGATAATGTAAAATATTTATTTCAGACAGGAACATCTATCCAAAATAGCAGTACATACTTAATCTTGTATAAAAAAAGAACAATTATATGCACCACGTTTGGCTTCTCAAAAATTACTTATACCACACTTTCACAAATTGTCATCAACTTTAATGGAAATTTCCAGTTATGGTTCAACATTATAGATATTACTAGCATACCTCTGACATGTACTCAGAAGCATGGCCAAGATAAAATGTTACAAAAATTACTGTGCTTTCATACAGAATGTTGACAGATTATGATATAAAGCCTCAACATGTGTATCCCAGAACTAATGAAAAATGTGGGTCACCAGCTTACACCTTTGCCCATATGCTGGTTTCTATGAACCAAATACATCTGTGCTAGGCAGTATACTCCCATCTATTGTATTTCACTAGTAATTAGTACTGTGGGGAGCAAGAGAAAGACCAGCTCCTGGTCATATGACTTTTGCAAGTTGTCCCACTGAAATCAATTTAATGGCAATGTTTTGTGGAGGAAGGCATTGGGCTTCTTTTGCTTTATTTCCCCTGGCTTTTCCTAATTCAGTAGTAATTTGTGGCTGTGCATTTATGCCTTGGAGTAGATAGAAGACAAAAAGCATAGCAAACCGATGAAACAAGTTTACCTCATTTGACCAGAAGGGTCCATTCCTAAAACACTGTTGCAGGCTATTGTTTATCAGGCCCATATGGTTTGTTTGAATTTAGGGAAAGATATTAAGTAAGGCTTCAGTTTACTGCCAACTCATCTTTTTTAATCACAGACTTCATGGTAGTTCACTGAGGTTCTTCGACACTGCAGGCATTGAAATCATGAGTCTGAATAAGAGTACCAGTTTATGGGGGAGGGGCGGGGCATATCCTGACATTTTCTAGCCTTCAGAACACACATGAGCCCAAGAGATCTCGAAATTCAAAACTCAAAGACAAACAGAGAAAATCTTATTTTGTGTTATCTGCTTATGATGCTTTAGTGTTGAGGCTGGCAACTCAATACGAAATGGAGAAGATGAAATGTAGAAAAGGAATATTTTGGAGATAGATAAATATATATAGGTTACAGGGAAAAAAATGATCCTTAAGTTGAGTGTGTATCCTTCCATAAAATAAAAATATCTTCTTAGAAGCTCTTTGAAGTTAATCAAATTTCTGCTCAGGTCCTCTGGAAGAAAATGGCAGGTTTATACTATTGTGGCTAGAGCATGTGAATTACATAAATTAAGACTTCAGCCCTGCTGTCAGAGAAATCTGTGATTACACAATGTCCCAGAAAAGTCTTTTTGCCCAACAACAAAGGTCTTGTGAAAGTTAAGATTGAATGAGTTTTCTGTGAAGTCTCTTCTGACTCAGGGATCTCTATTCCCAGATCAACAAATAATCCACATTTTTTTAATAAACTTCACTTAATATGTGTTTTGGTTTACTTACGGCTATGTAAAGTTTTGTAAAACAAGTTACAACAGGATTTCAGAATTAATAAATAGGCCTAGGGATAATAAAAGTGCTTTCTCAGGCTAGTAAGTCCCATTAAAGGGATCAGTCCCATTAAAATGAGTTCTAGTGGATCTCTAAAATGAGAGAGTGAGTATATGTGTGCACATGCATATATACTTTGGAGTAGGAGGGGAGGATTGTCAGTGGGTTTTTTTAATCTTACCAATATTTTTCTGCTTTACTGAAAAAGTTTTTCAGGTTCTTTCAGTAACTTAAATATGCTTTAGTTCATGTTTTCCTCCACCCCTTCTACCCTCCAGATTGATACTGCTGCTAACTGCATATGGTGAATCATCTTTGCTGGAACTGGGGCAGAGTATGCCCCATGAACTTCCCAAAGAGCAATGCCTGGATATAATGACAAAATATCATGAATACAGCAGAAAATGTAATTAGTTAATGGAACAGTAGAGGCACTGACTGTGCAATCTGCCATCAATGAGCTAAAAAATGTAGTTTCTGTTCTCTGACCTAGTCCATCAATAATAACAGTAAAGCTTACATGCAAAACTATCTGATGCATATCCAAATGTAATTTTTTCATGTGATTTTTCATTAATGGTGTCCCTTGGAACCTTGTTATTTTCTACATTTTCTTTATAGTTCACAAGCCTGTCAACGAATTAAAACATAAACTACCTGTCTATGTCTTCTGGGAGATCTTTCAGGTTGTTGCTGCTAATATCCAGCCACTGCAAATTAGACATCCGGAGTACACAGATTGGAATAGAATGGAACTTGTTTGCTGACATGTCCACAACTGTGACTTGTTTCAGGTTACTTAGCTAGAAAGAAGTGGTGCTTTATTTTAGTTACGTTTTGCAGATACAAGAAGACATTTCATTCATCAAACATTCTTATTCCTCTCAAAGCACTTAGAAAAATAAGAATTGAATTATATTTTTACTCAATTTTTTGCCAGCCTTATCACTTAGTCACATTTTATAGGAAAAAGGATTTCAGAAATAACTACGTCCCAAAGTGTTCATCACCTTTCTAGCACTGTCATGGTATTGAATGAATTTTTTTTCTAATAAAACCTATAGTTTCAGGTGCCACCAAGGCTGCAACCAGACAATGACTTAGTTCCTTCCTAAGTTACATATGAACTAAGGTCTGAAGTGACGAAACACAGTTTTGATAATTTATAGAATCCAGGTTACCATCCTCAAAATCAGAGATTTTATAACTCCCATCAAAAATACATAGATTTCCTTTGCTATAACTCTGTTATGCACTGAAAGTGTATTGTTACGAGACCCTTAGAAAATGAAATTGCCAATTTAAACCAACAGAAAATTTGGTCCAATATTTTTCAAAGATCTTTAAAAATACATCTTTCATACTGCAAACTAAATATATAAGGTGCACTAGAGCTTTTTATTTGAATACTTTTCAAAGGAATTACATTTTTAAGTAATAAACCTTTAGTGCAATGAAGGTTAACTACAAATGTAAAATATATCTGTTAAAGAAATAAATGTGTTAAATAAAGTTCTCTGTGTACTGAATCAATTATTCACACTACCAGTGTTCATAAAACCATGCAGCTAGCTAAAGTGAATGTCAAAAGAGTATAAATGTTAAGCAAAAAAAGTACTTTAGTATTGAAACTATGTCTCGGAGCTTGTAGTCATATGTCACCATCATAATCTAGGTCTGTAGATCCTGATACAGAAGAGAAAGTAGCAAAAAAAATTTGTTGGTCTTTGCCTGAACGTTTCTTAGAATGTAGAAAATAATTAGGAATCAAAAACCCCAAACCAAACATATTTTCCACTTCCAAAGTGAGCAAAATGCAAGCAACAGCATCAATTATGAAAAAAAAAAATCAGAAAGTAATAAAATACATTCTGAGAAATATTTTTTTAATTATCTTTTTTTAAGAATCAAGTTATGTTCTGTTATATTTTATGGCCAAACGTCTTACTGCAGTACTGCCAGACTTTCATCTTAATTTGACTCATGCCATTTAAAATGTTCACATTCACAACTTGGTGCTGTGTCAGAGCCAGTTCGGTTTCGGATTGTTTTGGTGGTGGTTTTTTTGTTTGTGGGTGTGGGGTTTTTGTTTGGTCAGGGTTTTGTTTTGTTTTTTCTAGATATAACATCATATTGTTGCCAGACCTTAAAAATTTGGGGCAACGTTTTCAGGCAGATTTACTGAAGTTATCTTATTACAAATGACTACACAATTAAGTTTACCTTTCTAAAACATAATTAAGGTTCAGAGTATCTCAAGTCAAAGATATAATTTCTAAATCTGCATTAAAACAGCCTTGGTGAGGCATTACCATGGAAATGTCTGACTCCTGATTCAGAACAGGCAAGCACACATTTTATTCTGATACATCTCACTTCCAAACCATTTTGTCATTTTGAGGACTGACTACTAGCAATGAACCCTCATTCCTATACTGTAAATTTTCCAGATGCTGAATCTTTTTTTCCAACAAAACAGAACCTTCCTTTGAACAAGGAAAGCAGAGTGACTCTTCTAGATCATAGCAATGAGAGAATAGAGAAAATAATTGGCACCATCTTTACACTGCATTTACTTTGTGGTTTCAAATTATTGTCACAATTCCAAATCGCAAGCAAATATTTCAAGTTTCTCTTTACTCAGAACAATTTGCTAAAACTGCTGATACATTTCTTTCAACAAACTCTGCCAAAAGAGTTCTCAGACTATGCCCAAAGAAGAAAAGCCACAGTCTCCAAACACCAAGCAGTAGGTTATTTTAAAATAAAGACATCACCGTTCACCCAAGTTCCTAAACACTTTGCTTTCACATGCAGTCACCTGTCATGCTGAAACAACTTGATAATGTTAACATTAAGTGGTAAAATGGTATTTCTTTAACAGTAGTAACTAGTTTTATAGGTTTTCCTGAAAGTGCTTTATTGTGTTAAATATTAAAAGTAACATTAATATAGCAGTATTTTTTTAATAAACGTTTCTGCCTTTTTTATACAGTATTGAAAATAGATTGTTTTAATACTTGATTAGATGAGAATCTACATTTTTCAGAAGTTTGTACTCCCATAAAAATGTACCAAAAAAATATAAGGCTATGAACTCTCTTGATATAAAGTTTAGTTCAGCATGCCACAGAATATATGGAGCCATAATTATATTGTGTAAACTGCAAGCCCTCAGTACTTGTTCTTTTAGGGTAATATTTAACAAAACCTGTCCATTTTGTATAGTATGTTGAAGCCTAATGGAGTTTTTATTTAATCTGTCTCTGATATGTTACCAACAAACATCTATGATATACGATGCATTGGAAATTATGGCTCCTATGTGTTATATTTTCTAAAGAAAACCCTGTGTATTTTATTTCTTCTTGAAGGACTGATGGATTTTTGCACCTTTTATAACATTTCATTTTCAAACAAGCATGGTTCCCTTATCATTTTTACATAATAATTTATTTTTGCGTGATGCTGATTTTTGCTATTTTCCTTTGTTATATGACTTTGAATCAATCAGTGTATAGGCTTTACGCAAGTTCCATTTTAAAAAATAGTTATATTTGATAGTCTAGCTACCTGGACCCACTTATTGTGGTCCTTATGTTCAATCACTGTTGTCATTTTTATTTGACAAAGTGCCCCATTTTGCTTATCTTAATAATTTTTTTCATAGAAATAATCCAGATAACATTGTAGAACTCTACTGCTTCTCTTTCCCTCTGACAGGTGAACCTTCAGTTGAATGAAAAGGACATCATGTCCTGGGCTGAACAAGTTATTTCACTAATGGGTGTGTTTTTAATTCCTGTCTGCTTTTACCATGAAAGGGATTTACTGATAAAGTTGCATGCAAGTTTACCATGAGTTGCATACTACTTAGCGCCAGCAAATGAAAAGGTGTAAAGTCATGTCAAGCCTTACCACAAAATTACTGTATTTTTCAATTACATGCAAACATTCTGAGACAGAAACAACATCCCATCAAATTCAATGTATGACTAGACATACAAAGGATTAACCCGGAAACGTCTATCAATCCACTACAAAGGTGCTTTTGCCCAGAAATTTTAGACTCAGTGAATTCAAAAAAATTTGCACCACTTCAGTAAGATCAGGTTATCACATATGTTGTGTCCTAAAACAGACAGATTGGCACTCAGCATCTCATTAGCTTGCTGAAAGCAGTACGGTGTGCATGACAAAGGAGCACCCTAGGTGCAAACTGCACAGTTGCCCACTTAGCTCTCAGGCATTCAAACTAAAACCCCAGCTTTTCTTTCACAGAACTGTAAGTGTAACCTCTTCTCCAATCTCATTGACACTCCTGGAGAGATATACCAATTAAAGAAACAGGGTACAAGCATCTTTAGAGGTGGAAGATAACTTTCATGAAGTCACACTTGTTTATTTATAGCCCAGTCCACCATCGGACTTCCAAACTGGACTCTTAAACTTGAGGAGGCAAAGGCTTTTAACAGTCAACCCCACACTTAGTAACAGGGTACTTATTCACATATTTTGTGACAAAACCCTCTGAAGCCTAAAAATGCATGACTTCAAACAGCACTTCATTTGGTGGTAACATGATAAGCTAAATCCAAGAAATGTATGTGGAAGCATATCTTCAACCAAATGGCATTATTCAGATTTTGCAATGCTAAAATCCTAAATCTTTTGCAGAGTTAATCCACAAACAGACATTATTCTGATGCCAGACTGTTTACTTTGAAGTTTAACATTATCCCTTTTCATCTTTGGAACATTACCATCATTCAAACACCTAATGTTTAAAGTCTAATAGAATAATTATAGCTATGATGATCTAAGCATAAAAAGTTCGTAGAAAGGGACTTTGCTTTTTATTAGAGCATTTTTTTGTATACACAAACCTTTCATCAGGTCTGCAAAGAATGAGAAAGCTGGCTGCATATGCAATATTCACAAAATTATCAGGTATTGATCATTCACAGGTGATTGAAGAACCACATAGCAATAAGAGCAGGACTATCTTCATCCAGTTAAGATCCCTAAGAATGTGGATCATGTGTTTAAATTTAAGTATAGGAGTTGTTCCAAGCCAATAGATGAGTCACATGCATGAAATTAAGTATCCGATTAATGATTTTCTGGGCTGAAGCCAAAACAAGTTTACTGTCTCAAAAAATAAATTCATGTTGATTAGTTACATTAAATTTTTGTAGTATTACTGCTGCAGCTACACACAGACTGCACATATTATTGCACTTTGCGATCATAAAGTCATCTTCAAATCTCCAAAACTTTTAAATAAAGGACACATATCAGAAAAGAAAACTAGGCTCTACCAAAAGTCAATTACAGGTTTCTCATCAACTTAAATGGATGCCGTAGCTCACTTTGGGTGCATACTCTTCATGTTGTAATTAAAACCACTAGAAGAGGAAGAGCAGCAGCAATGTCAGCAGCATACAGGCCTTAACTGACCTCTCGAGAATGTTTGGATAGTAAGTGTCCTTTGAATATATCAAAAGACCTTTTTAAGATATATTCTGTTCCTTCACGAAGAGATTACCAGAAGTGCTCACTTTCAAAACAGAATAGAAAGACAGAATCTGTTCTCATTTCTGCTCCAAAATGCAACAGCAGTTGAAGAGATAGTATTCAAATGGTGCCATCTTATGATTTAAACATATACTACAATTCTGTTTTGCTATGACAATACACTGTAGCCTGTGAAGTCACTCTTCTGAGTTTAAAAACTGGGTATGTTCATTTGAGCTCATTCTGTAACCCAGAGTAAATGACTATTTGCCAAAGTAGGGCAAGGGGAAAACAAAATAGAAGGAAAATTTATTCTGTAACAACTCAAAAAAGATATCATAAACAAAGATGACAACAAAAATAAATAATTATAACACACTGGTTGTTGGTTTTGCTTTACATTGATAAAATAGTAACCATTCACTTGAAAGGAAAAAATTATCAAGGATATTTGAAGAGATAATACCAGTAGAAGAGAACCAGGTAATGGCATAATATTGACAGAAGCAAATAAATACTATGAAAAATTATGTGAGAAAAATATTCAAGTGAAACTAAGAATGTGGTCCTATGGCTCTAACCTATTAGAGTGGCACCATTTTGATGATAGATGGTGAAATCATTTCACCTTATGTATATTGGTGCTGGGCAATGACAACTGTTTTCTACATCAGATTGAACAGATATAGCCCGATGAACGTGGAAACAAGGCTTTCTTGGAATGTCAGCCAGAAATCACCTTGCTTATAAATGTAAGTGGAAGACAGAATATTAAGGGGAAAAAGACATTCTGACTTAAGCAGTGGTCAGAAGATCTGTGATCTGTGAGCTGCCTCCTATGATACCAGGAATAAGGATCTCCAAAGTTTTTGTTTTGTTTTACAAACAGAAATGGTAGAACTTCTTTTTACCTTGGCACAGAGTAACTTCACTAAAATCCACAAGATTCCTGCCTGCTGTGGTGCAGGACACCAGAGCAGTTTGAAAAATACCACTAATTGGCTACCAAGCAGGAGAACCCTGCAACTTGGAACTGGATTTATCTGTTCTTGAAGCAGGAGTTTCATAAAGAAAATCCCCAAGTTCAGGAAAGTCACAATGGAGATAAGTCTGTTTTGCACCCTGTGACTTATCTGGTCTGGAATTAGACCTTATCTAGTTGAGCAAACTGTTGCAAAATGTCTATCATCAAAATTATTTTTCTTTAATGCCACAGACTACATGTGCATGACACTGATAGTACACAAACCTGCAGTTGAGAACACTGTCAACAATTGAACATGACAGTTCACAAGTTTGTGGTTTGCCAGGATTATAGCAAATTTTCTCTCTCTCCTCTTCTTTCCTTTCTCATAGCACTGTTAGATACATGCAGGGGTTTTTTCTATAGTTTCTTTCAGGTGGTGACAAACCTAACAGGAAAAATTTTGAGTTCATCTCTTCCCAAAGGATTCTTTTCTTTCTATATTATAACAGTATTTCTAGAAGGCTTTATGTCTTGCTCGGATACAAACACATCAAAATCAGAAATACAACTAATATTAGTAAAAGATTCAGATATGGGAAAGATCTTTTCCTGCCCTGGACAAGAAAGCTGAGGAATGGCACATATGTTGCATGCACACTGGGCGGGAGTTTTGCACAAATAGACATTTGGCTACTTTCTAAGAACTTGTTGGTGCAATTAGGAGCATCAGGCTATGAATTCTTGCAGGTTTTAGTGCTTCATTGCTATTTTGCACTACTCCATCCAGGCTGCCTCCAAATAACTTGGGTGTGTCCAAGTAATTTAAAGTATTAAATTACTGTTGTTCTTATTAAGTGTCTGCTTATAAAAATATAACTGAATACTTATTTATATACTTATTCATGAAAGCTTGTAAAGAAGCTGGGCTTTCAAGATACATTTTACAGGAAGAATTCGCCTGCCATGCAACTTACAGAGACCTGGCGCAGGCACTGAACACACTGGAGCCCTCCAGTAATACCACCCAGCCATGTGACCTTTGGTACTGCCCCACAGATGAGAACATAGCAAGCTTACAAACCTCATCTGCTTTTTACTGGAAATTCATTAATTTTTTTTTTTTTTTCTTTCTTCACCCCTGCTCCCCTTTGATACACTAATGAAGCACTTGTTGAAATTGTCTTTTTAAAAAGCAACCAAAAAAAAATTGCCTGCATAGAAAATATCTGGCCAGGTCTCAGTGTAGCCAAAAGGTTCCTATAATTCAGGCAAGCTTCTGGGTCTAAATTATGTCAGGAGCTCTTCTATCAACTCAGAATACCTTAGGAAGAGGTAGGCATAGATACAACTGAAGGTTTGTCCATAATGCTCCTTGGATTACTAAATTTTGGCCTGTGTCTCTTAAACAACAAGGAAAAGATATCTAATAAAATCAGTCATCTGGCCTGTCCCAGCATACTTACTCACAAGATAAATTATGTAGAATCAGGTTTCATGGTACTGAAACAGTATAAGGTCAGATACATTTTACACTTTTTCTTCTATGTCCTATAACAAAATAAGCAGCTTCCAAACAATTTTTTTTACTACCCAGTCCCCTTCAGACTGTGTCCAAGCAACTTATCTCTGCTTAGCTATACATTGCTGCTGGAGAAATTTATTCCCCCAGTAATTTTTTAATAGTAAACAACAAAAAACTTCTGCGTGTTTGTGTACATCATGTGCAATGCCAGATAATATTTTCAGTGAACATGACATTTTACAAGTACCTGTGTAATGCTTTGAGCATATAAAAACATGAATATAACAAAGGAAACTATGACTACTGAGCAAATACTTAGAAGGAGTAACATTTATTATTAACAGCATGCATATAAAACTGTCAAAATTTTCACAACTGCAAGTAAAATCTAATATGGAGAAGTACAAGCTAATACAAGAACAGGGAACACATTTCTTAAACTTACTGAAACCTGGGAAAAGATGGAAAGATAAAAAAAGTAACTATATAAGTCAGTGAAATTCTTGTGTTCACTATGCACTAGTGGTCAAAAAAGAAAATAAACAGTCGGATATATACATAATGTGATATACAATAATTAACCCCAAAATTACTTGCCACTAAATAAAACAATTGTGCACCTACATACAAAACATCATACTTCTAGTTAGTTTTTCTCAGAGAAAAATACAGTAGATGGGATTCAGGGAAGAGGAACAGTCATTAACAGAATGGAAAAACTATTATTTTTGTTAACTTTTTGTTTTGTTGTAGTTCTGAAAGACCTAAATCAAGATTAGGAAAGACTGTAAAGATTAAGACAGTTGGGCAGGAAATGGTAAATTCATAGTGCATTCTTCCTTCACAATACAACAGCAATGTAACCAAAAAGTATTGCACTTCCCAATAAAATGAAATTTCTATACAATTAGGCTATAGGATTTGCAACAACAACATGTTTTTCAGTTTAGGAACTTTGCAGAATTCAGAAGATGACATTTACATAAATAATGAAAGTGTCTATTTCTATGTCACAGTCCAAACAAGCACAGTTCAGATTTTTTTAACATCAGACTATGGCACAAACACCTCACTGACGTTCTTGTAGAATAATACTGAACACTCCATATTCAGCTTGCTTATGAAGATTTCCAAGGTGAAAACTGCTAAAAGTTGAATTCTTTGGAAAGCAGATCTGCAATTTAGCAGTGTATTACGATACAAGCATCATTATTACCAGAGCACGTAGAACTGCAAATAAAGCTCTGTGTTGCTGTGCTGTAAAAACACAGGTTGAGAGATCTCTACTGTGCAGGTTTAATCATTAATAGCCATGACAAGCAAATGGGAGAAAGCAAACAGAAACACAGTGGCAAGTCACTTACCAAGGTCAAAAAATATGTCAGAGAAAGTATAATACAGTTTTCCTGATTTCTAGTCTTGAGATACTAAGGACCACTCCAGGTATGCATTATGAAAAGTCTCAGACATGTATCAAGACTTTATTTAATTATGGTAATGGAATTAGTGGGGATTTAAGATGCTTTATATTTTTTTATAACCTACTCATTTCATCCCTTTTTTTAAAAAATGTACTCCAGCATTCTAGAATTCTGAAGCATCTCATTAGGTCCTCAAGTCTAGCCATCTTATTATTGCCTCTAAGCAGCATTTCAAAGAGCATTTTTTATTAGTAACTTGAAGGTTTGGAGCCAGTTTCTGAGAATGAAAAATATTTCAATTATATTAAAAGCAGTTTGGGGTAGCCTGGCTTCTTCTTAACCATCTCCCTGACCTACAAGGAATGTATTCAAAGAGAAGCAAAAAAACCCAAAACCAAAACCAAACAAAAAACAACCCCCCAAAAAAAACAACAGCAAAACAAAAGAAAACAAAAGAAAACCCAAACAACAGCAATAAAAAAAACCACCAGCAGCAAAAGCAGAAGAGAAGAACAGCGAATCATGAAATGGTGATGCCCATGTGTGACCCTGGCACATGTGTCTTCTAATGCATTGCAGCCCCTCTGTCACCACCATCACACAGGTCAGACATAACTTTTAACTGACTGGCTCTGTATTTCAAGATGAGACAAAATAGCAGCCTCAGGACAGCTTGGCAGCCAGCATATGCCGCCTGACAGGATTGAAACTAGGAGACATAGCCCTCAGCAGCAGTCTAGTGTTGTATACTCTCCCGAGTCATATAGCCATATAATCATGTATCATATAACCAGACACAGTCAGGGAAAGTTCTGTCACATAGTCATACCCATTCTTCACAGAAACTCTACATACAGGTGAGCATTGGCTACATATACCCAGCATCCACACTGCCCATGTAAACTGATGCATGGAGTCTCAAGTTTTGGGTCAAGGAGTTTGGCAGACCAGCATTCACAGCGTCACCTCAGATTAGTCCAGAGTCCAATTGACTAATGTGGCTAGAGTAAAATGCAGGTGATGGGGAAGCAAATAAAACATTTGTCAATTAAAAATAAATAGGAAGAAAAAAAATTACCAGGATCAATTTTGCAAAGTAAAAGATAAGGGAAGTCTACGAAATCTTACTTCTGCAAAGCTGTGTTTACACCATAAAGCATGAAGTTACTTTAACCTTACCATAACCTTTGTAACTTGTCTTTTTATTGTTCATAAAATTACCCATCTCCTTCTGAACTCCATCAGTAGTAACTCCATCAGCTCTATGACAAGCCACAACAGTGAATTAGATGGATAGACTAAACAGCAGGTGAAAACACCTCTTTTTTTACATTAGTTCTGAGGTTTCCAGACGTAAATTTCTTAACCTGAAACTCATTGTGCTTTGCACTGCAGTTCAGAAGCATGACAGAGGCCCAGGTTTGTGAGCTGGCTTCTCTTCAATACGGAAAAGGGGAACCACTGGGCCATATTCTCCTTTGAATTCTCTTGCATCTTCAGCATCACTTTCATTTCACATCGGGTATAATTCTATACTCTTTTGCACAGCACTAGTAGAGCAGATGTCTTACCTGACTAAGCTCTATATGAGACAAAAAAATACAATGATATCTACCTTCAAGTGATAGGGCTGGCTCTTGTCTTTATGCCTTTCCTACTGATCAATGATGATGAATAAAAATCACAGTCAGCCTTACCAAGTGTTCTTTACAGCTGTGAAGAGTTGATCAATCATGTAACTACCTATAATTAGTTAACAACTGATAGGAATGTATTCAGTAATAAATTAAATGCATTAACTTCCATTAGACTCTCCAATTTTATTCTTCTTACAGAGTAAATAATACCTTTGTTTTAGCTGCACTTTATGGAATAACCAATAACATGTTTTTCTTTCCCTTCACTTACAACTCCCTTCTAACTCTCATCAATCCACGTATGTGGGTATCAAAGACATTTTTCTTTAAGTTAAAATATGCAAATGTGATAGTGCTATGTATTTGTTCTTGTCTCTGATTCTATTCAGTAGTTATACAAAATCTGCCTTAGATTATGTCGTTGATGAATGGAGGATATATATAACCAAGATTTTGAAAGCCTGTTTTGCTCTTGGGCTCAATGAGATTTTGAACTGTTTTCACAGAAAGCAGAGCTAGAACGATACCAGTACTCTTTCCTACCACTGAATTATTTTACAATTAGATTCATGCTTTTTGTGACAACATAGCCATGTTGTAGTGTTCACATTATGCCCCTTTGCTCATTGCTAAGTCTTCCCTTACGCTGCAAAACTACTCTGTCATTCCCCACTATAAAAAAATTTCAGACAGTGAAAAGTGGTGTTACTTATATTGAACTCATGTGAAAGGTAAAGAAAAGGTCACTGACACCATAGCACAGAGGTAGGCATGGCTCGGTTCTCCAATGAAGTGGGCTGTTATTATTAGCTGCTGACTTGCTCTGATAGTGGAGTAGTTTTGAAGTGATGCTATATTAATTAGTAGGCTTTGGAAGCACAATGTCAAGAACAGGATCAACTGACACACTTTCCTGTACCTAACTGTTTAATCCTGTTTCCTAACATAGACCCATGCCCTTCTTTAGCCCCTTGTCTATTAAAACATTTATAAGAGCTTCTGCAGCAGTAAGGCCTCCATGAATCTCCTCTGACATCTAACACCTTTGCACCTGCTCTTTTGGGTTTCACACCCCTCCTGCTAATGTTTGATGTTACATCTTATACTAGTTCCATAAAGCAGCTGTTGCTTTGCATGGATTGACAGCACTTCGGCCGACTGTATTGGAAAGCAACTTGTCATGAACATTAAGCAAATTCAAAGGGAAAACAAGCACTGAGTAAAGAAAGGCAAGATGAAATCTTGTCTAACAGAAATGTACTCGAGCCAAGCAATTAGAAAAACATTTCTGAGACTGCAAAATGTGTGCAAAGAAATGCTGGTCCAATTAAAGTCAACTGGACTTTTGCCAGTCATTTAAAATGAAGAATTTCACCATAGGTTGGCTTAATGTTGTTGGCTTCACAGTACAAAGTTAAGCCCTTTATTACACCACTCCTCTCTGCTTTGTGGTCCTGAAAAAAACACACAAATTGAATTCATTTTTTAACAAATCTAGTACATGACTCCTTTGTAACTTTCTAGAAATTCTACAAATGTGAAGATTTTACAGGTTCTTTATAATCTATTGAATGAGAGAGGAAGGAGCTAAGGGTGAATTCTTCCAGTGCCTGCCTGGATAGTGAAACCCCTGGGAAATTAGTGTCCTGTACATCCCCCTGACTGTGTTTTACATTTTATAATTGTTACTCACATAAAAACCAAATGGCAAGGGAAAAAAACAGGTCTGGAAGTTTACAGCTTTGAAGAATAATGTGCTGCTAAAACAACCTGTCATTTTACATTTCTGTTGAGACTGTTGGTGTCCTGCCTGCATAACCAGGGTACAGCTTTGGGACGTCTGAGTCATGGATCACAAAGACATCAAGTTACATGGAAATGCCCAGTGGGGACTTATCTGAAGCTCCCCACACTTGCATAGAGCTTGTGCCTCTTCTCTTCCTGCTAAATGTTTTCTTTTGCTGAATAGGACTCATCAGAAAAACAGAATCAGACCAAAAGAGACTGAAAACTTTCTATCTGTAAAATCTTGGTTTTAAAATATCCTTTGAAATTGTATTAGTGTATAAAAAGTTAGTTATGTTTGTTCTGGATACTGCTGTGTTTGAAAACGTTAGGAGACTAATGTTAATGCTTAATGAATCTCTAATCACGTCACCTCTTTTTTTTAGGGTCACACATTAGCATTGTTGAAAGATGCAAGAGACAACTAATCATAATTATATTTTTCAGGTAAACAAAGCAGAGAGTAGGTACCAGCTATAACTCCTGTAACTCTAGACAGCCTTACCAGAGGGGGTGCATCACTGAACCTGTTGGTCATCAATGTAAGTGACCTAATTGGTGATGTCAAGATTGGAGGCAGCCTGGGCTGCAGTCATCATGCGCTGGTGGAGTTCACAGCTGTAAAGGATATGGTTCAGGTGAAGAGTAAAGTCAGGACCCTGAACTTTAGGAAAGTAAATTTCCAGCTGTTCAAGGAGTTAGTCAATAGGGCCCCCTGGTAAACTGCCCTCAGGGACAAGGGAACAGAACAGAGCTGGCAGATCTTTAAGGATGCTTTCCATAGAGACCAAGAGCTCTCAATACCAATACTCGATATTCTCCATGATATTTGAAATGTCATGGCAGTCAGGTGAAGTCCCCAGTGACTGGGAAAAGGGAAACACTGTATCCATTTTTAAAAAGGTAGAAAGGAGGATCCTGGGAACTACCGACCTGTCAGTCTCATCTCTGTGCCTGGGAAGATCATGGAAAAGATCATCCTAGAAGCTATGCTAAGGCACATGGAGGACAGGGAGGTGATTGGAGACAGCCAGCATGGCTTCACCAAGGGCAAGTCTTGCCTGACCAACCTAGTGGCTTCTATGGAAACTGAACATGGGCTAGCAATGTGTACTCACAGCCCTGAAAGCCAAGCATATCCTGGGCAGCATCAAAAGAAGCATGGCCAGCATGTTGAGGGAGGTTATTCTGCCCCTCTTCTCTGCTGGTGAGACCTCACGTGGGGTACTGCATTCAGCTCTGGAGTCCTCAGCACAGGAAAGACATGGACCTGTTGGAGTGGGTCCAGAGGAGGGCCACAAAAGGGATGGTACACCTCTCCTATGAAGAAAGTCTGAGAGAGTTGGGGTTGTTTAGCCTGGAGAAGAGAAGCCTCCGGCGAGACCTTATTTCAGACTTTTAATACTTAAAGGGGGTTTATAAGAAAGGAGGGGACACACACCTTAGTAAGGCTTGTAGCGATAGGACAAGGGATTTTAAACTAAAATAGGGTAGATTCAGGCTAGATGTAAGGAAGAAATTTTTTACAGCGACAGTGGTGGAACACTGGAACAGGTTGCGCAGAGAGGTGGTAGATGCCCCATCCCTGGAAACACTCATGATCAGGTTGGACAGAGCTCTGAGCAACCTGATCTATTTGAAGATGTCCCCACTCATTGCAGGGAGGTTGGACGAGATGACCTTTAAAGGTCCCTTCCAACCCAAAATATTCTATGATTCTATGATTTTGAAAGCTCCCAAAGTCTGTACCTGCTTATATCTGGAGTTAGCTTAAACCATCTATGCATCAAAAATACAAAAAAAGATTTTATTTGATCTGTTAAAAACACAGTGTGCTAAAACAGCCAGAAAGCATAACCTTGCCATTCCTCTGAACTTCAAAGATCATTTTTTACAGGATTGACATGGAACTGCAGGCATACATACATATGCTCTTTCTTTGACAAAGTATTCATATGCTATAACAGTCTGTCTCGTCGTTTCACTTTGCGCTACCCAGACCTCACGAAGGATACAGAAAACATTTCTGATCACTTGCTGGGCCTGCTAGATGTGGTATTGAACACTCTTCAAAGTAGAATAAATTTGAAAAGCCCCTTTTTAATTTATTTTGAATATCAGAATATCTATCTGTAAGCATTTCTGTCTTGTTGTTGGTAGTGTGGAGTGACTTGCCTGTCCCGTGACTGACAGCATGTGCCACACCAAATAGTACATACGGAGGAAGTGAGAATTTCTTCATCTTCCCTCTCTTCTCATTAAAGTTCCTTCAGGTCATATCTATAGATACTCTTGGCTGATGTAGCACTATTAACAGAATTTTACAGTATGGAAGAAGAACCGGCCCTTCAACACAGCAAAGCTGTCACTGAAATATCAGAACAAAGCAGGTATTCTGCCATGCACAGGAAACATTAATTGGGTGATTCAGTAAATAACTGCAGAATACAATACTTTCTGCAAAAAGCACATCTCAAAATAAGGTCAGAACAGGGTTTTTTACAAACCTATATCAGAAAACATGTTATTTATAATACTGGTTTTATTCCTAAAAAAAAAAAATAAAATAAATCAGTTGCATAACGTGTATGAAAATAGCAATAGCAGCTCTATCCAACAGTTAAAATACAAATACCAGCATCATATTAATTCTTAAATTCACACAAAAGCAGTACAAGAAATTTAGAAACAAATCCATTCATCCCTCCCCTTCTCTCTGCAGCTAGAGTATGGTACCTAGCATAATCCCACTATGCTGGAAGAGGAAGTGCATAACATACAGAGCATGCCTCTCCTGAGCATCTTAGCTAAAGGAACAAATTTACCTCCACAGAGGAGTCTCATCAGCTACGTGTCATCTCAGGAAAGATTGTGCCCTAAACTTCATAGTGCACCTTCTGCCTGCTGAGCTTGGTTACTAAGGTCTAGAAGAATCTGTTACAAGCTGGCTGCATAAATGTAATGCCATATAGGTTGCATTTTCTAACATCTACATTTGATTTCAATTTGGATTTTCAGTTATGTTCAGAGAAATTTTCAGATGTGGCTAAAAAAGGTTTGAATTCACCTGCAGATCCATAAACCTTTTCTGTCAAAGGACTTAGTTTGCAACTAATACTAATCAGATACCGAAGTTTAATGGAACTTTTAAAAACCTAAAGATGCCAGATATCCAACAGTAGAAGAAAGAAAAATAAACTCAAAAGTAGACATCGAACCAGCTTGCTCTTCCTTAGGCATAGTATGACATGGCATGAAATCCTAAGCCTTGAAAAAGTAAAAGATGACAGCACACACCCTCAATTTTTTTTAATGGAACTTCAGATTACCTCATTTTAAGATTCAGAGAGATGAATTACAGAGTGCTGGAAGTGGCCTTTGAAAACAGAGAAAGAGCTTTCCACAAGAAACGGGCAAGTGAGCATTGTGCCTCCCCGCCCAATGTTGTGACACGAGGCATGTCACTCAAGGCATGGCTCCAAAGCACAACCAAACAGAAATACTGCAAAACGTTCAGGTACTGGACATACATGTTCCTAGCAGGCTGATAAACCCACTCCATGAAACAGGTTGCATTAGACCAAGCAGAATGCCATGGTTTGTGGTGGGGTTTTTTTCTTCACACACTGAAAAAGATGGCTGTGTCACTGCCATATATTGAATCTATTAACAGAAAATGAAGAACCACAAGATTTCAGATGTGCTAGAGCATCTCAATCATAGTATACCTCAGCTTAAAACAGCTGCATTAAAAAATGAAATTGGTGGATTAAAAAGGCAAAAAGTATAGTCAGTATACATGCTGGAAACCTCCTTAACAACTGTAGTTTACCTGGCAAGTAGTACAAGATAAAGGTGCTTAGCAATCTTGTCTTTCCTGAAGTTTCCCTGTTTACAAAACAAATTAACAGGCCTAACAAACATCATAACAGTCTGTGAATTTCTTATGTGGCTGTCTGACAAATTCAGGCACAGAGACATCTGATATGCCAGCAAAAATTTATATACATATATGGTAGCTGTCTTCGCAAATTAGGAACTTCAATTCAAAATAGATATTTGGTGACACTGTATGGTTATGTGTAATAACCTATCTTCACCCTCTACCACTTCTGGGTAACAACTACAGTCATGTGTTATATGATCTATCTCATCGGGATTTGTGCCCCTAAATTATCTCATCATGTAATATTTTCTGTCTATTAAAGAAAAAAACCCCACACAACTGAACTCTTTTCCTAAGAAAGCAAACAACTAAATAACCAAATAAACTAAAAGCTTCAAGACTTCTCTATTTTTTGCACCTGTCATAAAGAAATGGATAGAAAGGGAACAAGGAGACTGATTACGGAAGATGTAATTCAGTCTCAGAGTTCTGACAATCTCATAAACCTTTATGGGTCTGTCGAAAAATCTTGACTGAATTACAGGCATGTTATCAATCTCTTCAAATCCATTTTTGTATATGTTATGGGTGTCTCTCTGGCGGTTATTCTATGTTACAAAATCTAGGTAAAATTAGACTGTGATCATTTCTGCTGGGCTGAAGTTTACCTTTATTTCTTTTGAGTAAGTTTTACACTGGAGAATACTGTGCTGCTCTCATGCATTTCTTTAACCTTCTCAGAAGAAAATTTTAAGGATTTGAAAGTAAAATAAAAATTGAACTTCCTAAAAGATAATGAACAGAAAACATTTTTAGCAACTCTCTACCTTATTTTGTGTATCGGTTGCTAAGTTTTCTCTTTTTTTCCTAACATTGTAAAGGGAACCCATTCACCTACCAAAACAGAGCTTGCACATACTTGCTTATTTACACTCTCCAGTTCCCAGTACTCATACCACAGGAGACAATGATGACCAATCCTTATGAGCATTTCACTGGATTAGTAGGTGTTAGCAACAATTGTATTAGGTAATAATTGATCTGACCTGTCTGAATTGGGTCATAAATACTTGTATTGGGTGTCCATGGTAAGGTGCTGGCAGCACGGGGGCTGCAGGGTGGCCTCTGTGGGAAGAGACCAGAGGCTGTCTGGTGCTGGACACAAGCAGTTCCAGCCAGCTCCAGTGGGCCCACTACAGGACACAGCTGAGACCCTTAGCCAAGTGTGTGGTGCCAGTCTAAAAACTTATTTAAGAAAGGGGAAAAAACACCAGAGAAGGAGGGAGAGAATAAAAAGAGTGAGAAAGAGCAGAGGGAACACCCAGGTCCAAGCAGGAGGAGGAGGAGGAGGTGTTCCATGGTGGAGCAGATCTCCACACCACAGCTGGTGGAAGACCCACACTGCTGCAGATGGATATTCCATCTGAAGAAAGTACAGCCTGTGGATACCCCAGACTGGAGAAGAGGAAAAGTGTGAGGAGGAAGAAGAAGCAGCTAGAAACCACAGTGTACTGGCTGTAACTTCCCCCACCTTGCTTCACTGCTAAGGGCTGGGAGAGGAATCTGGAGTGAAGGAGTGAAGCTGACCTTGGGAAAGCAGGGAGGAAAGATGTAGTTTTAATGTCTTTGTTTCTCAGTACCTAAATATATATTGGCAAATATTGCATTAATCTTTCCCAAGTACAGACTGTTTCGCCCACAAGAGTAAGTGGTAAACAGTCTCCCTGTCTTTTATCTCAACACATGAGTTTCTTATTTATTTTTTCCTGATGTCACACTGAGGAAGGGGAGGGAGGGAGCAGCTGGGTGGGCCTTTGGCTATTAGCTAAGGTTAGCCCACCACAACACTTCACATTGTCTCTCTGTTTTCCCTTTTTAGATTGTTCACACTAATTCAAAATTTTAATTCATTAGCTACCTGTCAGTGACTACAACCTTTTGCCCATCTGAGAATCAAACATCAGACACCTATTACATTAGCAAGGATATGATGCAATTGCTCTCAATAACATCAGCCATATTAAATACTCCAAAGGTCACTTTGCAGCATTTTAAATCATTTGACAACAGTGTTCCTTTAATTCTATGTTCAGCTTCCAAAGCTGCCCTTGAAATGTTGATTCTCAGAAACTAATTTTATAAACTAAAGCAGAAGGGTTTGTGTAGCCTACCTCCCAGGTCACTGCAAGTATAAATTAAGTGCCGGCCTCCAGAGAACAAGGAAACACAATAGACAATGCCAATATTTTTCTTCTTGACCTTTTAGACCATGCTGACACAATGTCACTTCTAGTTTTTGCTGTTACATAAAGTCATTTGCACAGCTCCAAATTTTTTTCCATAGGTTGTAAGTGAACCACTACCCAGTAGCCTACATTCAGTTTTAGTGGCTTTCAATCCCATTGAATAGGACACTACCAGAAGGGAACAACTTTTTGAGCTTTCTAAGAGAAAAAGTGGTCTCTTAGGACTCAGCCCTGGAAAGACTTACATGCACAGTTAGGTTTACATGCAAAGGCTATCCATAATGCATAGACATGGGTAAGCCTTTGCACTATGAGGACTTTAGAAGCAACTGGGAAAGTACTCAGAGATTTTAACATACCAATGATCAGGGCTAAATTCACTGTTCTAGTCCACAGGTTTGAATTTACCCACTTTTCCTACACACTTATATTTCATTCCTTTGCCTGTTCATGTTATAAGTTTTTCTGATTCCATTATGGTTCCTTTTACCAGTAAAGTTTTACTTGGTTTATCCCCTACCTTTGCTATCCGAAGGAGGGGGAGAGGAAGGAGAAAGGACACCTGTGCTATTTGTTTTTGCTAGCATTTCTATCCAGTGTCCACTTATGGTGAGAAGCTAATGTTCACCCTTTGTTTCTGTTTCTGTCACATCATTTTTTAAAAATTCTTTTCAGATAAACTTCCTTGCAGTGAAAAGTTGGAGGGGAAAGTTAATTACTGTTTGCATTTCCTCAGAACAAAACATAAGCATGGCCAAACCAGGTACCACATAAGTTTAATCCACTCCAACATTGACTGTAAATCTCCAGTAAAAGATGTTTAGAGGAAAAGTAGGAATCAATCAGTAAAGAAGAGCATGACACTTCTT
Organism: Astur gentilis; assembly: GCF_929443795.1. Lineage (NCBI taxonomy): Eukaryota > Metazoa > Chordata > Aves > Accipitriformes > Accipitridae > Astur > Astur gentilis. The sequence continues at coordinate 41,909,865 of NC_064919.1, forward strand.
CCTAAAGCTCCCCCCACTTATCCTCCAAGAATCAGGATATTAAGAACCTGATAAATACAGATGACATCTGAAATTGTGGTTAGGTACCAGCCAACTGTTTCATTTGTCCGTGAGCAGTAAGTCTCAGAGCAGCTGTGGCAGAGAGCAGTTATGCATCCAACACAAGAAACAATGTTGGTGCATGCTTGGGAGTCCTTTTCTCAGTCTTTTTTATATATTCATGCCACGCCTCGCACGTAATATCCCTTTCAGACAGATATTTATGCTCATAGCAACATGCAGTGCTGTTTATAGAACTCTCCATAGTCTTTTTAAAGGAAAACAGACACTGGAAACAAATGAAGGTTAGTATGTGAATCTGACTGTCAAGATGCACTTCAACTTCACAGAAAATAGCTATTTGCAGCCTTCTCCTTATCATCACTGGCCAAGTCCCCTTTGGGATCATGTCCTACCTTATATATCAGAATGAATACAAGCAAAATTTAGCCACTTGAAAACCAAAACAAAGAAGTTGGTCTCATTTAACTGCTGCTAAAGCATTTTCAGTGATATTACTACTAAAATATTATTGCTAAAAACTGCAAGGAAGGAGATCTACTCTGTTAAGAAAAGATTTTAAGATTGTAAGCCAAATAAAAAAGATGGAAGAAACATAGTTTGTTATCTTACTTCAAATGGGAGCTCTCTTATTTCCATATTTCCAGACAAATCCAGTTTTTCCAGATTCTCACAATCACCCAATTCTGGAGGGATTGACTTCAAATTATTGAAACTCACATTGAGCACTTTGAGTTTTTTTAAGCAGCCTGTGAGGGAAAGATAATTAAAATCAGTGCATAAAAAAAAAAAAAAAAAAAAAAAAAAAAAGAGAAGGTAAAAACAAAAAGCATACTCCAGCTTAGCAAAGAAAAAACTCTTTAATGTGATGATAAGTAAGAGATTAATAAATATTTTCTGCAGTGGTCACTAACATTGGGAGAGGGGCAAATAAAGTTGTGTTGCACTTGTATGGTGTTCCCTTAATCGGCAATGGTTTTGGTGAGAGTTTGAAAGGAGGCAGCAAAGACTTGCAAAGATCTTGATTCTACCTAAGAATGGGATACCTATTGACTTCATTTGAAACACAGGCTGTTGTGCCTGTGAATAGGCTGCACAGGGACGGTGAAGACCAGCAAGAGCTTTTAGGGCTGACACCTTCCTTGTGGGAGAAGAAGCCAGATGTTTGTCTTTTTGGAAAGAGGCTCTGCCGAGAACGAGCGCCATGAGATGTGCTGTCTGTGGGAAAGCAGAGATCCTGTGGGAAAGCACAGATCCCCAATGCTGTTGTGCCTGTGATTTGGCACAACGACTTAATTGGCAATGGTTTTGGTGAGAGTTTGAAAGGTTGCAAAGATCTTGACTCTACCAGGGATGAGATACCTATTGACTTAATTTGAAACTAGAGAAGTTGGCTTTTGGTTTGGCCATTTTAGAAAACTTGCCTGGTAACTGAAAAGCATTTTTTTTTATATATGTTTTATAGAACATGTTCATTGGGAAAAATCACTCTTACTAAACTTACTACATCAAGACCTCTGTCTTTGGTATCCAGCATTGCATACTTTTGATCATAAAAGATAATGGATGTGTGCATTTGTTTCATTATTTTCTTTATTGCAATTTATCATTCTTTTTGTCTTCATTTTAAGGACCTTATAATATCCTAGGGCTACATTTAGTCACATTGTACTTTCTCTTTCTTTGATTTATAACTTTACATAATCTTCAGTAAAAAAAGGTTTAGAAACATCATTAAAATGAAAAATGTTTTATACTGAAAAAAAAGAAATTATACTGTGACATAGTCAAAAGAGAAGGGAGTAAGGGAAATAGCTGACATGTTAGCAAAATGATACTTAAATACATACATAGCAAGATGAGAACATTCTATGGACAGCTGTGCTGTTGTATTACATAGACGGTCTTAGAATCACAGAATCACAAAATGGTTTCAATTGGAAGGCACCTTCAAAGTTCGTCTAGTCCCAAGCTTCATCCAACCTAACTTTGAACACTTGCCATGATGGGGCATCCACAATTTCACTAGGAAACCTGTTCCAGTGCCTCACCACTCTCATCATAAAAAATTTCTTCCTTATGTCCAATCTAAATCTACCCTCTTTCAGTTTAAAACCATTATCCCTTGTCCTGTCACTACAGGCCCTGGTAAAAAGTCTTTCTCCATCTTTCTCATAAGCCTGCATTATATATTGAAAGGTCTTCCTGGAGCCTTCTCTTCTCCAGGTTGAACAACCCCAACTCTCTCAGCTTTTCTTCATAGGAGAGGTGTTCCCACCCTCTGACCATGTTCATGGCCGTCCCCTGGACCCACTCTAACAGATACATGTCTTTCTTGTACTGGGGACCCCAGAATTGCATGCAGTACTCCAGGTGGAGTTTCACAAGCATGGAGCATAAAAGGGAGAATCACTTCCTTCTGCCTGCTGGCCACGCTTCTTTTGATGCAACACAGGATACAATTGGCTTTCTGGGCTGCAAGTGCATATTGCTGACTCATATCCAATTTCTCATCCACCAGTATCTCCAAGCTCTTCCCTGTGGGGCTGCTCTCAATCCATTCATCCCCCAGCCTGTATTCATATTGGAGATTGCCCCAACACAGGTGCAGGACCTCACACTTAGCCTAGTTGACTTTCATGAGGTTCACATGGGCCCACTCCTCCAGCCTGTCAAGGTTCCCATGGATGACATCCCTTCCCTCAAGCATAACTGCAACACTCAGCTTGGTATCATCTGCAATATTCCCCTCTAACCAGTCACAGAGTACAGCATTCACAAGGAAAAACTGCAGTAAGAAACTTAAATGCAATTCCCCAGTTGGAAATCGGGAGAGAACAGCACCTTGTGGCAACAGGTTCTCAAAGCAGACTATATATTGGCAAATCCAGGCAAGACATACATGAGATTCACAATTATATATTATATCAGTCTTCTATTTATAATCAAATTCTTAAAAAGCACTTCATGTTTCATGGGATTTGGATGACACCGGAGAGAATCTCTCTACAGTACATCTCAAGTGGTCAAAACAGTGTCTTAAGAGTGAGCTTCTCCTTAAGACACTAATGTCTAGATAAACTCTCTCCAAAGCAAAAGTTGTTTTAGAGCTGCTCACCTTTTACAATGTGTGGAAATCCTTATCAGAGGCCAGATGGTGCTTCCACAGGAAAGGACAGAGAAGAAACATAGGGACTTGAAAGTCCCACATATTTTCCCTGAGAAATTGCTGTTGTCAGAGGCATGCAGCCACCAAATCACACAGCATTTTACATAAACCCCAGTCTCCCTTGGACACAACATTGTCTTCAAATGATGACTGGGCCACCCAAATCTTTCTCACAGGTGGCAGACAAGTCATATATGGTAAGAACTCCATTATGTTAAACTCTACAGGTTGCAACAGAGAAAAATATAGAAGCTTCCACTCAGCTTCCTCCCAGTTTTAGTTCTGTCAGAAACAGAAACTGAAGTGGTATTTCAAAATTCAGCTGTTATTTCAGGAAGGTAACCTTGTGTTTCCTATTAACTGTGAAGTGCTGTTTTAGTTAAAATAGCAGAAGCAAAACTTTCTGTAAGACTACAATGGGCATTGTTTTGGCAGTACATTACTGTCCAACAAGGGTCATTGGGGCTGGTGCAAGAGAATAATAGAAGCAACTTAATGGTTTAAATGTGTGAACTGACTTATTTCCAGATTTTTAAGGACATAAAAGTAATAAAAGTTTAGGCTACCCATGACAAAACCTCACCAGGTTTAGTACCATGATGTAGACAAATGAAGGTGTTATATCACATGCTAAATGGCATAAACATCAACTTACCACCTCATTGCAACAAAATAATCACTGAAGCAGAAATGCCTTAAAATAAAATAGAGAATCAGAGAATCACAGATTAATTCCTCATCCAATTAATCCCTCAGTGAAGAAGAGCAAATCCCATTGGAATGAAAAATGAACTACTTACTCGTTAGCACGGCAATGTTTTGTCTTTTCTTTTAGCAATGGGATATTGTACTGGTTCTGTCTGGAATGAAGTTAATTTTCTTCATAGCAGCCCGTATGGTGCTACGTTTTGGATTTGTGACCAAACAGTGGTGATGACACACCAGTGTTTTCTCTATTGTTGAACAGTACTGACACAGCATGAAGGCCTTCTCTTGTTTCTCATTCTGCTGCCTCAGTGAGTCAGCTAAGGGTAGGCAAGAGGCTGGGAGGGGACAGGACCAAGACACTGGCCCTGAGTTGACCAAAGGAATGTACTATAGCATATAACATCACATTCTGGAGTAAAAGCTGGAGGCGGGGAGGAATGCAGGGGAAAGTTTCCAAGGTGTCTATTGCTCAGGACTGGCTAGGCATTGGTCAGCTGGTCATGAGTGATTGCTTTTGCACCACTTGTTTGTTTCTTTCTTTGTTTGTTTTTCTTCACTTATTAAACTGTCTTCATCCGGATGCATGACTTTTCTCACTTTTGCCCTTCTAATTCTCTCCCCATCCTGCTGTGGGAAACTGAACAAGCAGCTGTGGGGAGCTGAGCAAGCAGTGTGAGGAATAGCTGCCTATAAGTGTTAACCCATAACAGATCTATTTGCTAACTTTTCAGCCCCTGCAATTTCTCTCTTTCAGTTCCATTAGTATCTGGAGAACTGTCACCAACATCCTAGTCATGCTCTTGTCTAACACTGCTCAGATGATGCATTTCCGGTGCATAACATGGAGCAGAATTGCTTACCAAAAAAAATCACAAAAATTTAACACCCTTTCTTGGCAGAGTGATGGATACAAGCACAGCTTCCCTTTCTGACTTTTCTGCCTTCTGAAACCATGGGTTTTCAAGCTTTTTTCTGCTTTCACAGTTTCTAACATGTATGTCAGTGTTCACAAGATGGTTTGCTCCAGCTTGCAGGTGTGAGAAAACAAGTAATTAGAAGATGCATCACATTTTTTCTTGTTATATATAATCTCTCTCTAATCTGACAGAAGTGCACTACAGAAACTACAGTCAATTGCTAGTAATTGCTGTATCTAAGATTATGAAAATTACTGGGGAAAAAACATGAGTCTTACAGCTGAATTTAATTCTGATAACAAACTTGGGACGACATAAAAGAGTGGGGTACAGTTCACTGAGATCTGCCTGTGGGGAGCAATCTCTTGCATTTCTGTGTAACACCTGTTTTTTCACCTCTGGGCTCTCCAGTGGATTAAGTTATGCTGCTTGACAGCTGAGCAGTAGTTAAGTATTCACCCTCCCTCTAGGACCATAAGACATACATAGGACTCGCCAGGATCTCCTAGATAAAAACCTTACACCACCACTTCACTTAATCCCATTTTTTGGTTTATCACATTCCATCTTAAAGGTAGTTTATTTTTTTAACATCCACTGCTCTTATGGAGAAACAAAGTTACAGAGTTTCATCCTTTTCATGATTTGAAATGGTCTTTGGATTATAAGTCTGAATTTATTTGTAGAAGTTTTATAACCATTAATTCTTTTGACAATTTTATCTTTAAATAGCTCTTTTCCTTCCCTGGTGTTTACTTCTCTGAAGTTTTCATAGGTAGCAGACATATCAGAATTTATTTTACTAGCCTGAATAAGCCAATTCTTCTAATCTCCTCTCACAAAATAAAAATTCCCCTCCTTGAATGGTCCTAACAGACTTTTTTTGCATCTGTTCCCACCTGAAATAACTTTTCTTGAATATGGGTGACCACAATTTTATGTATGTATCAGACTACATTGTCCTTCTGTGACTGTTAGATTAGGAGTTTTGTTTCTTCAATTATTTGCATTTAATGAGCTCATGACTTGTTGAACAAACTCTTAGCTCCCGAGTACATGACTTGGAATTCTGCAATCATGAATTTAATCCCTCTGCTTTTTTGGAAGCCCACCTGCTCATTCAGCTTTTCATATTTCCTCCTGTTTGTGCAGTGACAATAATACCCAAACTGTGTCAGCAAAAATTTCAGTAGCCCAGGTCCTCAAAATAATTAAGAAATAGACTCAAGACTGATCCTTGAGAAACCCCACAAGCAATTTTGCTCCTGACCGATAGCTTCTTTTTCCCAACATGTGCCTTGTTGCCTCCGCTTTAGCAAGTCCTCTGCTTGTTTTTACAATAGTTGAATCAAAATCCATTTTCTTAGATTCAAACTTTCATTTTCCATAATTCACTGAATCAAATACTTTATGGGATGCCAGATAGACAAGATCTACTACTTGAATCTCAATCACCTTCTCGAAAGAAAGACAGAAACCAAATGAGTTTGGCACAACTTACTTTTACTTTATAAATTTTTAATTTTAACCTAGTTTCCATTCAGCTCCACATCTCTAATTACTCCTTCCTCTAAAAAACTGTTTAAAATTCTTACAAGCAATAATCTACACAGGGATAGAATTAGGTTATATGACTTGCCTGAATGGTAATCAAGGTTACAGACTGAGATCTTTTCCTTTCTCAGACAAAAGGACTAAGACTGTCACTCTCCTTTCCCTCTAGATATGTTAAACAAGGCTGCTAGGCTATTTTTGTCAGGGAAAGAGCACAATTATATGACTATAAAACAGTATTCATGACAATTCAAGATTCTTACATCCAGGTATCTTGGTTGAAGCAGTGAAAAATTGGGGAGCAATGAGTCCCTAAATAACCTTCAAACATCATAGGCATTGTCAGTGAGATTCCAACCATTCTCACCCACATTTGGAGTTTATTGCAATAGGAGCTGGGGGATTTGGGGGCCAGGGGGAGGGGGCATGGGGGGACAGGGAGGCGAGCAGTGGTAAGGCAGTATGAATTACTTTCACTACCCTGTAATCTGTATTTAGCGGCTTTAGAAGCATTTAGAAGGTATACCATCTTAGTATTATATTTATACCTACTTTCTTAGGTATGGTTTCCAGCCACTACCAGACTTAAGGAGCATGCAGTAGAGCTATTGAGGCAGCCTTAGGCAGGTACACAGGAGGTGACACCCCCTTCATAACTGCACAAATGTAGAGCAGGATTTGACTGCCACATCTGCCACCTGTACCTTCAAATAATACCTAAACACAACTTCTCGATTTAAAGTAGTAGTAATAAAATCATTGCTGCTACAACACTGTTGTTAACCATGCTTAATGGCACTGAATTTTCAGTTCTATTAAAGATGCAAATTAGGGAGTTAAACAGCTAACATCTCTGTGTTTTTCAAGGAGAGGCAGTAAAAGCAGTAATGAAATCCATGGTTTCCCTGGCAGTTTCACAATTAAAAATATTTTATATTTAAGTGGGAACTGCAATGCCGTAGTTGTTGCCTAAGATAGCTTTTATTCCCAGTTTAAATTTTTAATTCGTTATTTAAAAAAATTAAACCAGTAATTAAACTCTATAATTTCTGATTGGGCAATGCAGCATAGTAATAATAGTAATGCAACTTCACCATTCAGACAAGCCTGCATTAGTGCTCCTAACAAGATGGCAGAGACAAAATACAGATGAGGTTATGGAGAGCCTTTATTCACTAAGGATCCCATTCAATGAAAATGAAGATCCACTTGTATAACCTGGAGTAAAATGCAAAGCAAATTTTTGCATTGACCTGCAATGATCTGATAGCAGTTTCCTACAGGCCAAGACAAATAATCTCCTATTTCCAGTCTTCTCCGCTGTATCTGTGACATTGCCTTCAATTTATCTGAAAGGAGATATTGATGTTCAGGCTTACAAGACACAGTTAAAACATCAATATTTTTTTCCTTACTTCTGCTCAAAGCATCCAAGCAAAAGAGGGATGAAGACTTCCTGAACTCCTTTTGCATAACAAAGTTGCAAAAGCCTTTTTTGCCACTAGGGCTTACAAAAGCTGTAGCACAGTAACAGATTGACTGTAGGCTAGTAAAATTTCCTTCTTTAACCAACCTTCAAGTGCTCAATTAAAAAAATTTAAACGTGCTGAGAGAAATTGCAGGTGATTACTATGAACCAAAAATAAAAAGGCTAAAGCTTGGGACCTTGGTCTGTGGTGGGAAGACTATTAGTACAATGTAAAGGGTGTGGGGGTGTAGGGAAAGAAGGTTATCTTGTAGCAAAATAGAGGTAGAAAAACATGAATTAGTTCTTGTGGCCTGAATGGCAGAGAGAGATACCTCTGGGGAAAAAAATGTAGGGTGAGGGTCTACTGAAAGGGCTCAAAAGAAAATTAATGAAAACAAAAATGCGATAAGCTGAACTCAAGATATTTTGGTAGATCAGAAATTCTGTAGAAAAGTATGTGACTTCCTTTTTTCATGTGAGCAGATAAGCTGAAACATGGACTCTGATCTCACTGAAGATCCCAAAAAAAAGGGTTTATCTCCCAAGGGCAAAGTAGAGTATAAACTCAATCTCTGGGCGGGAAGCCACTTTCTGAGCATTAGAAATAAACATAGAGTAAACTGTTTGGAAAGGGTAGAACAATACATTTTGATCACCTTGGAAACTGAAAAAGCTTTTTCTTGGATAAAACTTTTCCATCATAGCCAGACTGGTGTGCACAGCCTCCAACATTCCCACTGTAAACCAAGTCAAGACTGAAAAATAAACCACAGAGTTTTCTAATACCAATCTGGTCTGTGTAGAAGGAGCACATCCTAACATTGTTATTTATAATATATTGACATAAAGCAATACGGCAAAGTCAATAGATAGGAATCTTTTGGCAAAAATACTTTATGTAATGAGTAGTTTCCATGGCAGTGTTTATAGTCTGAGCTCAGTACCCAATGGCACTACTTCAAATCCTTTCAAGAAATTCGGCTTAATAAAGTACTGGCCTTTGCAAGATCCAATGATGTTGAAATTTGTATAAGCAGCATGTGTGTATTACATTTAAGTACAATATTCCCATTTTTGATAGCTTAAGCAGGTGAATAAGAAAGATTATTTCCTCTCTAGTTGGTCCAATAAAAAGTACAATTTTGTACTTTTGTGATGCACTAACTAGGGGTTAAATTTTGAGGGGCTTACCAGCTGTTCCAGTATGAGCAAGCCATCATTTGAGCAGCTAGCCTTAAAGCAACTGGCACCCTTCTAAAAACAGTCAACTTGCAACAGAGGTGTTTAATACTTCCCCTTTTCCTCAGCTGTATACAAGACTGTGCTATGGACAGATAATGGTCAATATGGAACAAATGGCAAGGGTAAGAGATGAGTCTGCAACTCCTCAGAACTAGACTGTATTTAAACTGAGAATACGTATTTTCTTCTTGGAAACTTACACATCAGCACACTGGGAATCATTTTACTAGAAAAAGCTATTTTAGGTATCTAGTAGTCATTTAAAACTGTATTACTTATGGTTTTCCCCTCTGAGTTCTAGGAAATTGGATGAATGGTATGCACAAATGAAATGTTATATAGTGAGGTAGGGAGGAGACCAAAAAAATCGCTGTGATTTCTTATTAAAATATGTCTCAAAGGCACAGTTATTTTTCCTCTTAAATATTTGGCATATAAAAGAATGTGAGATAATATAATAAGTTACAAATATTTTATTAACAGCTTTTTGAGATTTTTTGTAATTTGCAGGACAAAAAAATCCTGATATAGCCTCACTATCCCATCCCAGTGCAAAAGCTTTGGGATCACTTGAAAATGCAGTTCACTACTTCCTATGGGAATATATTCTACTGGATATTTACAATTATAGCAATTACTAATGTACTAGCACTAACTGATACACAGCAACTGCACTGCAGCCATGCAGTCAGAGCCAGAACTGCAAACTCACTCAGAAGCCATTTCCAAAGAAAATCCCCTGGCTACACCCCTGCTCATGACTTTTTCTGTTATTCCTGGGAAAACCAGACTTGACAACTTTGAGACAGACAACAACTCCATTTTGCAGTTTTCTCCATTTTTATTTACTTGCTTCCCGTGAAAATATTTGCTATCCCACAAAAAGAATCAAATCAAAAGTATTCTCATCCGTCTTCTAATCCAGATTTGATCTGTTCAAGTGCATAGGTGATTATAGCTAAGAGTGTGATTTGAAAAATCTAAGAATGGATTCAGTTCTTTCTTCACTCTGATTCAGGGTAGAGCATTCCCTTCTAAATCAGGTAAAACGGGAACATGAACTTCAGTTCCTGCAGATATTTTAGTCCAGAGACTGCTACTGCAGCAATACTTTTTTTCATTGAAAGTATTCTTATCGTCTCCTGTTCTCTCACACCTTTAAAGCCCTCTTGTGTCAAACAAAAGTAGTCTGAACATGGCTCAGCAGGTCAGCTTCTGTCAGACGATTTTGTGGTCTAAACTTGGCTTCAATTCTCTCTGAAGATTAAAGACTCAACAGCATGCGTGTCACTGCCAACTTCAACCATCTGTCATTACTCTCAAGTATGTTTTAGCTGTGATATTTACCTACTTGCTGCTGGTTTGTAAACAGAACACAGAATGATAAATACCTTAGCACTTAACCTTTCCAGAGACCTTACCTTCTGATTTAGCACCTAGTCCTCATTCCTTGCTTAGATAGAGCTCCCAAACCAAACCCTCATTGATTATTTCCCTGCGATAATTTAGTAGCTAGATGACTAAAGTATGAAAGGTTTCATTTTGAAGCAGCATTCAAAACTTCAAAATATCCAAGACCTTTCATAATAATGTCTTGTTAAAATAATGAACATTTCCAATATATATTAATGCCTATGTCTGTATGCATATATAGTACATGAAATAAAAGCATAGCCATTTGCAAGCATACCATGTTATATGTCAAAAAAAGAGAGCTTTAAACAAATTGAGATAAAAAATTATCTGCAATTTATGCCATAACAACAAGAGCAGCTCCACTGCATTACTAATAGGTGGCCTATCCACAAGTACATTCACTAAGACTGAAAATCACTAGGCAGTTTTGGCAAAAAAGCAGAAATCACATAATTTAAATGCAATTGAAAGAACAATGATTGCTACTCAAAGCATTTGAAAGGTCTGATATGGCCTCTACATTACCCCCTACAGAGAATTGGTTATGTTAGAATGATCTGGTTTTGTGCCTTTATTCTGGAAACAGACTCCATTAGCATTCATAATCACTTTTTCTTGGGGATCATTTTCATTAATGATGCACAATATTACAAGAAGGAAGAAAAAACTTTCTTAGCCTTTACATGCCTTGATTGTGCAACCCCTTAAAACCTTATGTTTAATGGTTTAGGGTAGCCTCTGGAAGGGAACTGTCATTTCCCCTCTCCTCCGCACCACCTGGTAGAAGGTATTTGTCCATTAAACCCACTGACCCATCTGAGTTCCATGGTCAAAGTGCTGACAAAATATTTAGGGTTTATTTTATGTCCATTATCTCCTTTTTGTGTCTTGTTTATGATTTGTTAGTGTATTTAGCTGCAAGGTTGACATTATAAAATATATCTCAATGTCAGTGGGAAATTTTCTGTGTAAAATCTAATGTTAGTAAATAAATCAAAAGCATTAGCATTACTCTATTAATAGAGTAGAAAAAGAGTAGAAAAGAGTAGAAAAGTCTAGCACTAATTTCTATATTTCAGGCTGCTCTCTTCCTGTTTTTCTTAGTTAAACCTATGATAATTATGGAGGTGGAAGTTTTAGCCTTTATCTCTTTTTTGAAAGTTCATAGCTTTTAGTGTACGTAAGGAATGCCAATCATGGGGAATGCTTAGGACTACTGCATTAAAAAACAAAGGCTGAAGTATTAGTATACCTGTGTGCGTGGAATTGACTACAGAGGCCTTATAGTGGATTCTGTTTCTTCAGCTCTCAAAGCTACCACTTACAAGCAACACTCTTCCTTGCAAGAGCAGTAAATCTCTCAAACTATCACAGTCTTTCAAACAAGCTTATTTATATTTTAAAATCAGAAAACACAGGAGAGCCAAATACTAAAACTCTTTGTTATTACGTAGCTTAAAATAGCAAAGGCCAAAGTATGTAAACATTAAGAATTTGCTTGATGTCATGTTGGATGTACCACTTTATTAGATGGGGATCATTACTGAACTCATTATAATTCAATTCAAAAGATGGATTTTATGTGACGTCATATTTTTTATTCCTTTTTACCACAATCTTATATTTCAATTCACCTTGTTGGAGGTTTACAATTCTGTAATACTTCTATTTTTCTTAACCTGTAGGGAACATAAAGCATCACCTGTTCTCAGGAAGAACTTTCCATCTACTTCAATACAAGCAATAACTACCTTATAGTCAGATAACTATAAAATGTGTCAGTTTTTTCCCATGTTTGAGACATGCTACACACATGGTATTGCATACAATTAAGCAAGTATAATTACAGCCAGAGACCTAAAAAAATTTAAAGGGGACTGTTCACTGGAAACAAGCAAGACAGTTATCAGTAAATGAGTAAGAATATCCATGGATGCTCATTTCCCTGCAATATAGTTAAATGGTGTAAGTATAAATAGCTGAACGCCTTGAACCACCTTACCAATTTCCACTGGGAGATGGTTGATCTGATTTTTTGACAAATCCAGTACTCTCAGATCTTGAAACAATGCAATGTAGGCTGGAATGGTTTGTATCAATGTATTGCACACATGCCATTCTTTCAGATAGGTTTGTTCTTTCAGAGAATCTGGGAATTCCTGTAAATGAAATAAGAAAAGATAAACAGAAAGCATGAAGTTAATATTTTGTTCTACCATGTTTCTAAATACAGGGGGAGAAAAGTCCACAGCCAAACCTCAAGACTTTGCCTTAAGTATCTTCATGTTGAACAGCAGTTTGCCAAACCCTCATGGGAGCTGTTTGCTTTTGAAGAGCATTGCAGCTGCCTGTCACCACCTACTCATGTTTTAACTGTTAATGCAATCATTTTGCTCTAAAACAGAAACCTATCTGAAGCACTCAACCTGCTTGGTGTCTCCCATATCATCTCCTTTTTCCAGCTGGAGGATTTCTTTGAAACACATTTCAGTGCTTTAACTCACACATCAAGATGTTGTAAAATGCAACACGGAACAGAAGAGTGGGCATATGAAGAATGTCTAAATAAGGCTTGCCACCCAAAAAAAAAAAAAAAAGTTTGACTACTTTCTTAATACCTGCCAGTGTTTCAAAATTTGTTTGCCAAGATGGAACACAGTCCAAGGAACAGAAACATTTCAGATTGGATACACTCATATCACCTCTTGAAAGTCTTTTTTTAAATAGTTGACTTAACTTCCTAAGTTATTTCAGCAATGTGTGAGATTTTTTACTAAATTTCTTTAGGAAGAATAAAAATACTCAATTTTTAAATCTGTCCAATGGTTGCAATTAATTCTTGCTTTAGTCATGCAGAAACCTTTTCTTTAAGAATTCTAGTATTGTTCCAAACACACAGCAAATAAATTTGCTTCTGAGTAATTTTCAGACTATTCTGTTTGTTCAAAATCTCCAATGTATAACAGTTACAGAAACTAAAAGTTTTAAAGCCTTTAATTCTTACAAAATTGCTTTAGTTAATTGGCATTCAGTTCAGATGTACACATCTTTGTTTGAATCATGTCACCAAATTCCTTGAACTTGAAACAGACAAAAATCAATTCATAAAGTTGAAGGTCAGATCATTTAAACTCCACTTTATAAAGCAGCACATAATTTACCAGTCTGTCCTGAGTTTTATGTCACTATGCATTGGTAACACCTGGAATAAATAATCTGGATGAAGTGCTATCACTAACTTTGCTCCGCAAAAAACAGATGTAAGAGTTTCATCCTTTTATTCCTTTATAAATTCCAGATTTGTTTCCTCTTCATGAAGAATATGACACAGTAGGAGTGACTGTTTTTCATACAGAGGACATTGCCCACTTTTTTTTTCCCCCCTTCTAGATTTAATACATCCCCTAAGACATTAACAAGAGTGATGCATTTCAATTGTTTTTTATTAATTCTGGAATTCTGAACTAGGAATAGTGCTAATTAACTCTAAGCTAATTTTAAACATCTAATTGTAATTAAAGATATAGTGGACTGTTGATCATAAGATGTTCTTTGTTTGGTTGTTGCCGCTTCTAATTTCAGTTCTTTTCAAATTTACACATGTAGACACATAGCCTATATATGTACTTCTGCCTTGCTACCTGCCCTTCCATATTTGATATGGATTGTTTCATTTCTTGCTTCATTTTCCCACTAGGTGTATATTGCATTGTGATCCATCCTCTATATTTGTCAGTTTATGGCAGTTAAAAAATAAAATGCCTGAAATGCCTCAGGGCTGGTAATGAGAAATCTCTCCAAATTTCTGGACTGGGTTTCCACTCCTCCACCTTCAGTGCTGCACATTTTTCTGCAGCAAAATAAAAGAATAAATACCAACTGCAAATTCAATTAGTATTGTCTTTCCCACCTGTACAGAATTGAAAATACAGCACACAGGGGATAGCATTTAGCTGGAGTGTTACAGATGCCACTGTAGGGAAGAACTCTGATTCACAGAGAAAGCAGATGCAGAATAGTCATACAGGAGGGAAAAGGATGTCTGGGTAACAGATACCATTTGCCACCCTGTTTCTCCACAGTCCAGGTCTGTCTTTGTTGTTCTACTGACCTACTGGTTTTTTGCACTTTATTGTCATAACAGACCATCTCCAGCTCCCTACTGGCAGAAGCAGCAGGGAGCAAAGGGGAACGCTTTCCCCTGTGAAGCCAAAAAGCCTTGCTGTTCTCCCAGACTGTAGGGGGTATCCCACAAACTTCTCCTTGATACATTGAAAACAGTGCATCACACAAAGCACTGCCTCAGATTAAGGTCAAATTCCATTATAATTTTGGAAAAATCAAGCAAAAATACTTTTGAAATTATTTATTATTAACATAAAAAAGATTTTTTAAAATCTTTGCTTCTCTATTAAGGGTGTTTTAAAGCACCAAGGTATTCTTGTGCAGCAACTGAAATTAATTCAGACATGACCTCAAAAGAATGGAAGGAGGTTCCATTCTTCTATCAATTGCCCTAACTTACTTCTCTTTCTTGAGATTATTTCTTTATATCTTATAATCATATTTACAATTTGCAAATGTAAGTTTACCAATACTTTGTTATAATGTCGTTTTTTAGCATTGTCCATGTTACAATACATTTTATTTGTGTTGTTGTAACATAAATTGATGTGATATTTTACTTCATTTACGAACTAGATAGGGATGAGAACTGAAATTTGCACAAGCTTTACGTTTGCTTTACTCTCTGATTCCCTTGTGTTCTTCTGTAATCTGCTGCTGCCACGCTAAAGCTGGCAGCCTGCTGATAAATTGCTCCATGAAGACTGACACTTGGAGGATAGCCAGTCTTTTGCCTTTAACAGCAAAACAATACCTCAAACTCCTTTGATTTTGGGGAGAGAAAAAAAAAAAAAGTATTAAAAGGAAATAAATAGCAAACCTACAACCACTGTTGATTATACTATTTCTAATTAGGAGAGAATTTACCTGCTAGACATGAGCCTGAACTAAAACTGTGATCAAAGCTCTAAGAAGTTTCAATTCTGTTTCTTTTCCAGCTCTGTAGTTTTATCTATCTGTCATGGGTCAACCCAAAACCTTGGATCCAAATCTCCCTTATCTTTGAGAAAGTTTGGAGCTAGTTCCAAAACCAGTATATCTCAGAGCCACCGGTATTACCTGACTGGGTCAGGAATTAATACTTTTTGTGGGGAAAAGAAAATCTCTAGAAGTCAAATAAACACAAGAAAGATTTTCTCTGTCCAGTCAATGAAGCAATTCTACTTTACCCTTTGTGGCAAATAAATACCTCACTGTTACTAACAGGTGGGAATAACAAATGGAAATTATCTTGAAAATACACAGCATGTTAGACAATAAAACTGGGAGTATACATACAAATGTAGTAATTAATTTGCTGCTTTTTTCTCTGACAAAGGTATACGCAAGAAGGTCATGATTTACGACTAAAGAATTTTACCATTGCTCATTCATTTACTTGTCGTGCACATTTGACATTAAAGTTGTTTAAAGTAGGTATGCATCCAGATCCTCTGCTTAGGTAATACAGCACACGCAAGAAGAGTCCTGCTCTGTATTTGAGTGAATATCACCACTTTCCCTCTGCCAATATTGATAGCACATATTCAAAAATTTGTTTTTCTTGAGTATTTTCTGAACATTATTTAAAATTCATCGATCCACTAGAGAATAAACATTCATTAGTTAGGAGCAGAAAGTAAACACTCAGAGGGGAAAAACAGAGTTAAAGTGAATTCATTGAAAAATTCAATATGAATATTCATGGCATTATTTTGTTACAGTTTTCATTCTGCTCTAATAGCAGTGCTATTTCTCTGAAGAACTAATTTAATTCAGTAGCTACATGTTTACATGTACAAAGGATCTCAATTAAGTGTTTCATCAACTCTCCATCATTCTCTCCTAGGCAACTGATTCAACCATACAATTCAAGAGTCCAAAGTCCTTATACAGTTCCTTTTCTTGGTGGGTTTGCCTGGAAAACTCTCAGATAAATAAAAAGTTTTTCTGAAACATACCTTGGGAACCTCAAATTACTTGTGGCACAGTACACCATTCTTGTGCTGTCAAGTCCCAAGGGTTTTGCAAAGACAGGAGGATTTAGGAGACTTGCTGCTGGGGCAATACAACTGGCTTCTGCCCATTTTTTATAAAAAGAGAAAAGCCTGTCTGATTTCATTCATAACATCAGATTATGAGACTAGCCTATTTGTTATAAGACTTTTTCTTTCCTAAATACAAATATTAATTCATTACTGCTCTCAGCTGGCAGAAATGCACCACACAAGGGTGTAGACACTTGAGCCATAAATATTTAGTTGGTATGTAAAAAATGAGGCAAGGATAACTGAACTTGTTGTCACACAGCCTCTTCCAGGTGGAACTCTGACAGATGAAGGTAAAATTATCTCATCACGGCAATTATCAACCACTGCCCACAGCCAGAAGCTAACCACCCTGGACAGGCATGGCCAAACCAGTACCCAAGTTACAGGAGGACTTTCAGATTCAGAGGGACTCACTGAGTATATGTTCTTCAAGCATAAAGGCTTGATACTAATCCTACTTAAGCGTTGTAGTTCAGATTTCCATTAAGTTAGTGTGACCATGTTGTTAGAAAATGTTGTGGGTTGAGACATCTAGAGGCTCAAACTGCATGTCTCAAAAAATTAGCCTAAAAGTGAATGATAACTAGTAAGAATTAACAATCCACAAGGAATTATGGATCTGCATAAACAGAATACAATTTAGCTAGTACTCTGCCTGTATTTGTCTAGCTTAATATTCGTTCTATGAACTTTATCTCTCCTCAGATATGTTAAAATAATTACTTTACAAGTACGAAGAACAGTGGATCTCCACTTAATGAAAATATATTATCATTTCAATGACATTTAAGAGGTGGGAAAAAAATGGCACAGAGGTCCTGAAGGAAGGAATTCCTATTAGGAATTCAAGATGTGTGATCTGCTCTGATTTTCTCCCTTATAAAGGTTCTCAGAAGGAGATCTGAGATTATTTTCAAAAGACCACTATCCAGGTGATTTTCAAAACAATTGTCCAACCTACGCCAGGATATGATGGAGTGTTTTACAAAACCCATTTTTAAATTCATACTTAACAAAGAAGAACCAGTGGGGCATGGATATGGAGCACAAGACAATAGCATCTTTGCAACATGTCTACATTTTTACCATCTAGGCAGCCTGGGCACTGATTAGTGCCTAACGCAAGCTACCTTTCTAATTGACTGCAACATAGCAAATAACACCATTAGTTGATTTGTGGACTCAGCTCATTTGCTGCTGAAGTTTCCAATGAGAGCCTTTACTTTGAGACCTATGGGAAGGATGTAGTAAAGCCACTTGCTTTGATCTTGAAAAATCCCTATGCTGGGGATTACTCCTCTGTGAGACTTAACTTCACAGCATCCAGAAAAGGAACTGGTACAGCCCATAAGCAAGCCCCGTTCTCAAAATTAAATCTGTAAGTCATACCAGCAACCTACTCGGATTTAGCTATCAACTGTCTAGAGGATATATTACTGCTTCATTGATGAGAGGAAAAGAGAAACATAATAGAAATACTTATCAGCTAAAAGCAAGTGAGATAGGGGATCCAGCAGCTAGCTCCCAAATGGACACTTCACAGAGCTGTGCTGTTAGCTGCTGCCAACGGTAAGTGGCCAGCCAACAGCAAACCAAGCTGGTTATGTGCCTGTCAATCTTCACAGGCAATCCCAGCTCTGACTTCTAGAGTCTGAGTGTTTAATTGTCCAAACTTTCAACTCATAGAGCTATTTGTGTACAAAACATGACAAAAAAACTATACCACAATTGATAGTACAGCTCCCAGATACATAACATACAGGCTTCTCTGAGAAAACTGTCACATGTCCACAGATCTTTTCACATGCAAATTGCCAGCCTGTGCAGCTTTGGTTGTATAGTCTGCAAATTCATTTTGCCTAAGTGCACTTTTTTGTGAGAGAGTAATAGGGGGAAAGAGTGTCATGTGTGATTTTGTCTTTGGTTTAGAAGCAGTAGTTGAGATTTTAAAAAGTAAAATAAGTGGTATCATTTGTATAACCGATATAATTTTTACTAACTTTCTGCAATAATGCGAAATACACTTCTTTCAGGACTTCATCAAGTGGATTTTCACTTTTTTTTTAAATAATTTTCAGCTATAGGAGACGGGCAATGTTCTTTCTTTGATTTTGAAGGAGCGTTGGTCTTCCCTAAATAAAGCAGCTTGATTTTATCTTCATCTGCAGACACCTGAACTATGTCATAGTATCTTGTTGAAACAGGAAGCCCACTTTAACCAGGCTAGAGCTGGACAATGAGGTACAATGATTGTGTGATACGGCCACAGTGAGCATATGATATGGAGACAGAATCAAAGTGCATGGTGGCTAGAAGTGTACTGCTTAAGGTGGCATAATGTACATAGTAGCACACCGATAACTCTTAAGTGTGATCTTTCAGCATGCCAAATTGAAATTAAATGCTCCAGAAAACAGAGCAAATTATGTATGTTTGATTTTGCCTCCTAGCGTAAAGCCTTCTTTATGGTGACAAAACAAAATGTTAACAGTTTGGCAAAAGAGAATAAGCAGCAGAAAAGTTTAGTTATGCGGCTCTCTGCTCCCTAATGCACTGAAAATATTTGCAGTTGCTACTATATTGGTGTCTAAGGAGCTGTTATACCTCTTTTTTTCCTCCTAAGGTACCTACAAAGTTTACAACACAGGAAAGTGTGCAGTATAAGACCACACAGATTTAACATCATTTTCAATATCCAAGGTTCTTGAAGGATGAGACATGACAGCTCTCCAGCAACCAACCCTACCACAGGAATGATTGGCATCAGTTTAACAAATAGATGGGAACCAGCGTTTCCTATTTTCCAGAAATTTCCTCTGTTTTACGTTTATTCAACAAAGAACTAAAGTCAGAAAAAAAAACCCAAGAGCTGAAAAAGAAAACACCTTCATATCCAAGATCAAATCTGGGACAAAGTTATGTTTCAGGTCAATCAAAAGAATTGTTTTAGTAAAATTTAGCCATTTAAATGATTGACCATTTAACTTGCATTTTTTGTAATGAAAATCTCAAAAATACGTTTCAAAATTATAAACTATACACAAGTCAGAATTCTGATTTCTCTTTCTCATTAACAAAGTAGTGTATAGTCAAAATACAGATCAGTCAAAGCTTTAACAATTCTAGAAAACTTCAAACCAACACTAATTCACCTTTTGCTGAATTTCAAAATGAGATTAATTTAGAGCTCACTTCCAAACTGCTATTCCACATCAAATACAACTGCAAGTAAAAAGTGCTTTTTTCAGCAAGACCATTGTGGAATGATGCTATTACTAGTTTTGATTTGAACAGAGCTTGAGAAAAATGTTATCACACCATCAGAGCAAGAAGACAGATCTCTGAGTAGAAGACATCAACAAGCCAACAAAGCTGAATATTATTTTCATCTCTTTCCACCCATTGGGGAATTTCAGAGAAAGATACCTTATTGCAATATGATTGCTTATACCAAAATATTTAGGAGGGCTAAATTACATGTATCATTAGAGAATTTAAAATGAGCATATTTGAAAACTAAACCACTAGTTCAGGGTAAGATAGGAAATGTTTTTATCACTTCTAACACTGTGAAAAAGTATCAATTTCATATGCATTGGGAAAAAAAAAAAAAGAAAAAAAAAAAAAAAGGTTTGGGGATTAAAAGTTACAGTGCTAAGTTACCCAAACTCTTTAACAATAGAAACATATTTTCCATCATATTTACCATCCACTGCTCTCCAGAAAGCTGAAAAATAAACTTGTTTCTTTCCTTATTTGCTTCATCTGACAAAGTATGCCTCTTCCGGAGCTGAGGAGTATTTCCGTAAGTGTCTAAGATCTTCTCATCGGTGTTTACAAAGCCATTCTTGAGATATTTTGATTGAGGAATGCCTTTCTTCCGGCACTCTAGTATGAAATTCCATTCCTGCTTTATCCTGAAATAGTGCCAAAAAGGGTTTATGTGAATCAGCAGAAACAATATGGCAAGTGAGTCTTAAAGCTTGATCTTTGTTTGCACAAGTGCTTAACAAAATATAATTATTCACCTAACATATTGAGCATTTTCCATGTATTGAGCATTTTCAAAAAGAAAAAAAAAAACATTCCTGGAGTCATGCTTAGATTTTCTAGACTTACATATAGATTTCAGATGAGCAGAATTTCATTTACTGACTATAAAACAGTGAAACCCAGGGAATAACAGAAAAGTGGAGACTGAGCACACTGTCACAGAAAACAGCATGAATGATGTCCTTTATTTTAATAGGGTGAGAAATACATTCTCACAGAACAAGTTATATGCATAAACAAAAACAAGGACTTGGTGATATATGCAAAATTTTTCAGTTGAAATAAGTAAGAAGTAAGAAAGTAAGAAGTTAGAAATATTCCTTTTTCCCTGCCCTTTCCTGTTCAAGTATAATGATCTATTTTAATTTTTCACATATTATCTTCCAATATCATCTTAGAAGGTGGAGGTAAAGGTCATAGTTATCACATGCCAACTAATTTCAGATTCAATTTCAGTGTAACTTTAGGCTCACTTCCAGGGCAAACTTTTACCCACATAACTTCAAGTGCAAATTCAATCTGATATAATTAAGCATTGCCAAAAGCATGTGCTTTAATTTAAGAGAGATTTATTTCAGCTTAATCAATTAAGGAACAGGTTGATTAACTGAAACAAGCCTTCCTTATACCAAAATAAGACTCTGCAGAGCCCCTTGCATCATAAATCTGATCTCACACTTTGAATGCTAGATTCTTGTAGTACATGAGATTCATTTATGTGATCTCCACCCTTTGGAAGAAATTTTAAGCTAAGACCTGAATTGAAGAAAGACTTGAAGAAAACTGACAGGTAAAGAAGGGCACAAAGTTCAGGATAATGTGCTTCCTAGATAAAGTAAAAAATAGCATGGAAAGAGAATCACATGCAAGTTTGTAAAGTCCAAGTAGGAAGTAACTAAACCTGTACACAAATTCCTAGCTAAGCATGGGATTTTCTCTAAATGTTAAGATGTTAAAAAAATGGCAGATGAAACAGAATGTCTGGCTTTAAGTCATGTACAAGAAATCAGCTACAAAATTAGGTACAAGAAGCATGTTCAAAATTTGGTGAAAATAAGTAAATTTTGGACACTCATAGCAAGGTATGAGATAGAAACTGCAGGGCAAGGTATAATATGGGAATATGATAGCATAGATTAAAAGTCATATTTGACTCAATGCTATCAAAATATATCTTTAGGGATCAAAACTGCATGCCTAAATAGGAAAGAGACAGCTGTAGACTGTCCAGCACAAATTGTGGCACTTACTGGAACCTTAGGGGATGTTAGAAAGACCTGAAAGCAGAGAGCACAGCAACAGCAGGAGACTTCAGCCAGCAGCATACACACAGCACATTGACACACTGCAAACAATACACACTTTTGGAAACTACGTATGATGTTATCAGAGCAGCTAGCCTGAGAGACCACAAGAGGACCTGATTTAGTTTCAAGGAGCAGCATACTACATGGGTCATCAGAGAACTACAGAAAGCCCCTTCCATAATATTGACTGCAATCTATTCCCATACAGCGTTTTTATAAGGAGAAAATAAGGAAAAACATCTTCTACAAATATTTCAGAAGATGACCTACATATAACAGTGAAGTTGGTTAAAAGTGCAGCTCGCTGGGTAAAGTGCTAGCAGACTGCATGAAGACAGCATGACCTCAGAGTAAGTACATTCTAAAGAAGCCACTGTAAGGATTTCTTTCTCCCCTCATTTCCAAAAATTGAAAAATAAAAGAAGATAAAATGGCATTTGTGTTCAAATGAAGAAATGAGTAGGCTGTATAAGCTCTGATAAATTAAATGTAAAAACACAAAAAAGCGAGTGAAGTCACTTACTGCAAGTATACAAATGAATAGGAAAAGGATTTGTAGCATAACAGAAGCAGAAAGACTCTCAGAGAGATGGTGGGAGCAATAACTTATCAAGGTATGAAAGGAGCAGTGAAGGAATAGTTAAAGAAGTTATTGAGAGCTGCAGAAAAATTACTCATCCATGGCTTCAGTTTTCATTAGAGAGGTCAGTAGGTTCTTTACAAGTAGGCATCTGGAGGACTTTTTGATATTTAAAGTGTTGATAGAGGAGGCTTGAGAATAAAAAAAAATATATATTTGAAGTAAAACTCCCAGTTTCTCTCAGTGTCTAATTGTGGGCTGCTTTACACCACAAGCTGTCATATGTAAATCAGTTAGGAGTAAGAAGACTGGACAGACAAAAAGCATGCCCAGCAACACATTTAGCTCAAAGAATCCCTAGAGGGGTACTGAACCCGCTAGTACAGTCAAGGAAGATTCCACCACCAACCCACAACATCTCAAAAACTTTTCTGAAGCTACTTGATATGAAAAAGACCAAAAAAAATAGGTTAGAGCAGACACAGCTCCTTAGTCCATTTTATGATCCTTCAGCATACTGCATCTGATCCTTCTGGTTACAGAGGGAGAGACACCCAAGTACCTGACTGCACTAGGCAGCCCTGCCAAAGGGTACCCGCTCCAGCTGCAGTCTGGACATGGTCAGATGACAGAATTTTCCATACCAGCAGACATGAACGTTGAAACACCTCTTTCAGATGCTTTGACACATGAGCTAATTCGATTTTTAGCATTGATCTTGCCTATTCAGTCTGTCTTTTGAACCCCAGAGACCACAAGGACAACAGAGGCGAGAAAATGCAATAGCAAGAGATCACTAGGAAAAGCTACAAAATAACACCTTCACATACCATAAGAAAAATAAACAGGCCCAAACCACCTACTCATCTTTTTTTCCAAAACTCATCTACCAATGAGCACAGCTAATTAGTTATAAAATCTCCATATTACTGTGCGAGGTGGGTGGCAGGTGAAGTGGGCAGTGGGGGTGGGAAAAGTGAGTTGAATGTCCAAGGAAGAGAACAACAAAAGGATCTGAACCATTAAAAGGCAGTAACTGAAAAGGATGAAAACCCTGGCATTCTTTTTTTCTAAAATCTTCTAAATAATCCTAGCTTTACTTAACACTGCTGTACTGCTATTTCTCACATCCTCCTCCAGTCTTCCACATACAGCTTTTCTGTCCCTCTGCAAAGCTTAACTCTGTATTATTGCTCTCTCATTTCCATGGAATTCCTTCATTTTCTACCAAAGCAATAAACATTTGATCTCAGTGCATAATTCAATGCACTGAAAAAGTTTGCCCCCAAGATGCTTTTTTTGTATTCATTGCTCTTCACTCATACACACAAAAATTACTGTCTTGTTCCTCACGGTATAAATACTAAGAACATTAGAAACTTAACAAATGGAAAGAAGAGGTCAAAAAGTCTCACTCTTGATAAAAAGTAAGGCACTGAGCTGCTCTATTACACTTCAGCGCTGGCTCTGTCAGGTAGACCCTAGGAAGGGCTCAGATCTAAAATTTTACTCTCTCATAACAAGGAATATAGAACGGCAAGAAAAGAGCTAAATTAAAGATGAAAGAAAAAACTGTCCTCTGCCACTCTACTGTTAACATGTACAAAACACAAATCTCATGAGGTCATGACAGATTGTTAGCCAAATAAAATAAAATGCACATAACTAAAACCGCTGTTAACCAAATCAGTGAAATACTGACCTCAGAAAGGCATTAAAAATTAAACCTTGTTAGGTAGGAATTCAATGTAGATATCACACACTGATGTGGAAATCCTGTGTTAAATTTCTTCTTTACTCATACATTAAATGATGGCAACATGCTCTGTTAAGCTTTTAAAGAATGCCCACTTATGGTCACCAGGCTAAGTATTATGTACAAGCACATTTTGAACAGATGGGAAGTGAATTAATAATAGGCAACAAACATGCATAATTTTGTACAGTACATCTCAGAATGAAAACATGATATATCCCAAGGGCAGAGGGTCTAACAATTTATGACCCCTGCTTGTATCATTGAGGTACACACTAACAAAATTAATCAATATGAGCTTTCCTGGCTTGGAGGTGTGACTTACATCAAGCCTGTATGTATCATTAAGCAAAGATTACAAAGCTGCAATTTCCAGGTTACAGCTAAGATCAAATCAAAGGGATCTATTCAGCTACATGGTTGTCACTCAGGTCTATCATTGTCAAAAAATTGAGACGATGGTACTTCTTAAAGGATATTTATGGAAAAAAAAAGACCATTTTAAGTCTTCCTCAGGTGACAATCATCAAATAAAATAGAATTACTAGCACATTTGTCGTATCTGGAGGCTATTATATGAATCTTCAGGAAGACAGGAAAAGCATCTAAGCCATTGTGACAAACAGAAAAAAAAATATCTACACAAATAAAATCAGCCTTTAAATATGTGAATATACTTTTAGAGAAATAAACTTCTTATCTTGGCACTTTAAAGTCTCCTGATATTCCAGGAACACATTTTCACATACGACAAACTAATGAGTTGGTTACAAAATCACAGCCCTCCTGAAGTTTATGTCTTTTTATTACTATTAAGCAACAAATTATTTTGATCTTCCTCTAGATCTTGATCAAACAGTTGCCATCAGATTAAACAAAAAAATACCATTTTCAGTATTCAAAAAGTTGGTGTTAGTCAAGTCAAGCCTAATTTAGGTGGGAGTATGAACACACAAAAAAATATTTTTTCTGGACATAGGACCCAGATGATATCGAAGGTTCCAACTCAGCTACTTACTCCAGTATTTCCACTTCAATCATGCAAATAGTCCAACTAATTTTAAAAAAGGTTGATTGTGTGCTGCTTATGTTTGTCAAAAAAAAGTTATGTTTCATAACTTTTTATCTGTAACACAAAAGCACACCTGTCACTAAAGCAGACTGTAAATGGCATAAAGAAAACGTAAATTCTGGCAAGCTATTTCCCAATAGATTGCTGGTTTTCAGTAAGCTTTCAGGACAATACACTATAGATATGAAACAGGATCAGCAGGGAAATGGAATATTCAAGTATTTCCATTTTGGTTAGTGCTGAACTTATCTTCAGGTAATCATTTCCCATATATTACTTCACTATTTGAGTATATCTGTAGCAAAGAGATTTGACAAATCTAATGAACCTGATGCAAAGAATTACTGTAAAATAAACTCAGTGATTGGACCCTTCAAAGAAGTGACCAGCTTGGAAAACAAGAAGCTTTCATTCGTAAGGATTTCAGAGCCATCCCAGTAAATAAGGGTTTATTAGTAGCTGGGTTCATTTGAATGGTTCTTCCTTCTTCAGTTATCCACTGCTCAATGTCTGTTTAGGAGATCTTGAGGAAAAGCTATGCTTTTAGGTACAGAAAGGAAGTTTCATTAGATGGCACTGTTTCCTTTAAATCAGCGTGGAAGAAATAGCCAGGACACTACATGGTGACACCAGTTTAGTACTCCTGGTGATGTTTAAATCAGAATCACTAGCCACGCAGGATCATTAAATAATCTTATGGAATTTTTATAAGAGCAGTACAGTTAAACTGGAGCTCAGCCCAGACTAATATTCCTGACGGACGATTAACAGTTGCTTCAAATTCAATTGGATTGATCGAATTTCAGTCCCTCTGCCAAGCTCTTCCATGGGTTGTAAAGGATTGTGGTTGAACAGCAGCTTTTATCTTTCAACCCGTTTGCTTGCATTGTATTAGATGCAAGGTCTGTATGCACAAGTGCCTGAGAACAAAGGCAAATAAGTGGTTATCAGTGCTGCAGATCGACTCCCAACTCATTGCCTATACTTTGTGTTTGGGGCTAAGGACTCCCAGCTTGAGTTTTAGTCTTGCTTAGAAAAATTTCCAAATTGGGTATTGAGTGGGAGAATAAACTTCACAAATAAAATCTTTGTTTGGTTGCAAATAGAGTTATAACACTGAAGTTTGGCAGAGAGATGGAGACAAATCTATTTTATTAAACAAACACATAACATCTCAGGGGAAAAAAAGTCACTGGCTGCTTGTAGACCGAAAGTTACCTTTTGACATTTAACATTGAGGAAGTGCATAACTCAGAAAAGCAATACATGCACATTTAGCTAGCCAGACCTTGAAAGGAAATTTCTGGAAAAGAAACACACTGAAAGAGGTGGCTGAACAAACTGTTTTCTTTGCTGTATGATTGGTTGGTGGACAGGGGAGGCTGTGCCATTTCACAGCAAAGATTTAGATAGCTAATCTGGACAAACAGCTCTGGCATTTCCTCACTTGAATGCTTAATTTGTCAGCCTTCAATTTTTACCTAACCTACTTTTCACACAGAAGACAAACATGTTGCAATCCTTAAAATAATAATAAAAAAATTAACTGTGAACTTTCAGTCTCATTCCCTTTCCAAAAAAATGACAAGTAGGAAGGAAAATTTAATGAGCAATATCATCATACCACATCAAGTTAGTCTGACAGCGTTCAGGATTTCAGGGTACAATATAAGATTGTTCACCACTACCAGAATCTA
Source organism: Astur gentilis (assembly GCF_929443795.1). Taxonomy (NCBI): domain Eukaryota; kingdom Metazoa; phylum Chordata; class Aves; order Accipitriformes; family Accipitridae; genus Astur; species Astur gentilis. The sequence continues at coordinate 41,937,019 of NC_064919.1, forward strand.
GAAGATTAAATATAAAACAGTGCTATAAACACAAACTTCTTTCCGTAATACAGACTTTCATAAACAGTGTGGATAACCACGGAACAGTGCACATTCTTTGTAAAAGTTCATGTTTCATATCCTACCAGTGATTTAGAACAGGCTTGTCTGATAGGATTAGGGACATGAAGTAAAATGAAATTACTCCTGCACCACACTGTACTGTTTCTTTTTTTTTTATATTCAGTTGCTGGTTTATATGTGCCCTCCAGAAGCAGGGGTTCCTTAAACTGCCATACTTCCACAGTCCCACAAAACCAAAGGGGAAACAGAAGAGTGAATTAACTCCACCAAAATGATCTGATACCAGTATCTCAGAAAGACAGATATAAGCCTCTCACAGTATTCTCAGTAGACTGTTCTCCAGAATCAGCTTTCACTGGCTGGCTGCTTAAACATCTGTTCTAGACCTGTAAATTCCCAAAATCTTTACAAGACCTCACCATTAATGCAAATATAGTTCAAGCTTTGCTTTTATTTGTGAGGTTTTCCTCTTAGAAAATCTTCCGTCAAAAAAGAAAAATATCTTACATGTGACTGCTGACTGAGCCTGCATGAACTAAATTACCTTGCCCCAAGGCAAGCAAAGTTCCCTAGAGGTTAATTGGAATTTTTTCCTCAAATAATACATACTACATTTCAGAACATATTATCAGGTCATTTTGCATAGCATCATGGCTGATAAGGAGCTGCACAGTCTCAAGGGCATTAGTGAATTGTAACCTCTCTGAGAAAAACTGGATATTGTTTAAAAAAAAAAAAAAAAGAAAAAGGCAAAGCAGCCTCAGCAGGCCAGACTCCAAACTCATCTGTTACATGAGTATATTTGCAGAGAAACTCTATTAATTTCAGCCCTACTTGGGAATTCACTCTGGCTGCTGAGAAAATTAAATATCAAGAATCCTAAATGCTAGAATGCAGTCCTCAATTTGGGAAACTGCCTTCTTTGAATGTCTTCTGGGAATTATCATTTTGGGTGGCAACTCTTTCCAAAATACTTTCTTACTGTGACTTGACAGTAAGTACTAGCATTGATTTCAGTGGACCTACCAGACAGTGGTAAAATGTTAATCTCTGAGTAGAATACCAGAATTTGGTCATACACAGAACTCCCTAAAATAATGAAATGTATTACCTGTAAACAGGCAAACATTATTTCTATTAAGCAGTTAATTATCATTACAATTTTATCTATGCTTTTGAGCTAGCACAAGCAAAATCTTGCCCTAATTTTGGCTCAATCTTTGGAAGCACTGAAAAGCATCTAAGAAATAACTTGTAATGTGACCTTTAGTACCTAAAGGCCAGTGATCACTGCACACCTCATAAAACAAAGAGAATTTTTTTCTTCTAACTGAATTTTGCATTTTATTACCAATATTTTTATGACTTTGACCATTATTCTACCAGCTTCATCCATTCTATGAGGCCTGCATCACAAGAATGAACATGAACTTTGCCATTCATTTCAGTGGGTGAAATACTGATCACTTGCATTCAGGAAACAAAGTCTTATCTATTTCCTCCTTTTTTCCAAGAGCTCTAAAAGAAGTAGGACTAACTGGAAAGCAATCTGATTGCACAAAGACATGCAACAAGACAAAGTACCATGTGTAATTTGCAAGCTAAAGGAAGAAAACAAAAAACCTTTGTGAATGCTGAAAGTGCACTTGGAACCTTTTACTTCTTTGCATCATATCCCAAATTCCCCATCTCCAGTTGGTGCAGGCAGATAACAGAATTACTTTGGACCTCATTAGTGGAAAACAGTAGAACGTACAGTCAAGCTCCACTCTTTCAGCTGGAGGGGTCGCTACAGCCAAATAGCCACGGGCAGAAATGGCAGAGAGAATGTATTGTTTTTATAGAAAACACAAGTCACCATAAGAAATTAGGCTTAACATATGCTACAGACAAATAAACATGGGAGCTGAAATTAGCTACCTCAGAGCACATAAGGTTACCCTCCTTCACTCCTCCATACAGAAGTTCCCCATGCCTGACACTTGTGGTTTGCTTTGGTACAAGCAAACTCAGAAGTTACCTTCTGCACCACAGAAAACCAAAAACCAAACAAAATGTGGCAGGGGGATATTGACATTTAGGTCCACATTGGGATTGACTTTCCATCAGCTCTGAAGATGACTGCATGCACCATTAGAAGCTATGGGTGCAGATTCCTAGTCATAATATTCTTTTTATGAAGAAGGCTGCAGTGGCACCCAAAGAGCCACTAGCTGACATAGACAGCAGTAAAGTAGAGAGTCATCTGCTTTATCTACATTAGAATTGCACAAAAAGACTTCTTAGTAGCATCTGGGACAGAAATAAGGTTTGGTCAAGTTTCATCCCAAATACTTTCACTTCTCTTTTCTACAACAGTCAAAACAGCAAACATCATCTTATCCCTCAGCTCATACCAAAAAGAAAGTTCATCCTTCCTAGAGAATTAAAACTGAAGGATAAGCTTCCCTTTTCTTTTTTTTTCTTTTTTTTTCTTTTTTTTTTTTTTTGTTTGTTTGTTTTGTTTTTTGTTTGTTTGGTATTTTTTTTTGTTAGGATTATGGTTTTTAATGTAGTCTTTGGGTAGAGACAGGAGAACCAAGACTGCGACTATGGATGTTTTGAAGTGAAAGTTCTTGCAGAAAGGGCAGTCAGACTTTGTATTACCCTGGTCCCCTCTTAGCCCAGCCGCTCTGTTGTCAGTGTAGCTGCACTGGCAGTGAGAATCTGAGAGTGGGGGTCTCCTGAGATGGCCAACACACAACATGAAGGTTCAATGCAATGATGCTCTTAAACAAGGACACTGTTTAACCCCGTGCATTTTATTTTTAAAGCAGAAAATGAATGTTATTGCTTTGTTCTCTTCTCAGGGGGAAAATATGATAAGTCATATATTTCCAACATTGCCAGCACAGTATAATATTTCAATGTGTCTAATGAGAATGAACATAAAGAAACAAAAATAGTGCTTAAAGAAAACATAAATTAAATATATATAAAAAAAAAACAATAACATGATTAGTGGGTGTAAGCTTTATAATCAAGGCTTTCTTTAATATTTGGCCAAGAAAAAAATCCCCTGATAATTCTTTTATTCTATCCTCTCTCTCCTATTCAGATGCAATTGTATGTGTCCATTTATTTAATTCCTTTTTGTTTCTCCTGTCAACTCAACAAAAAGACTTAAAGTATTTCTTAGTACTGAATTTTATGAGCATGTTTTCATGTATTCCATAATAAAAAGCCATACTTTTATATAGCATATAAGCAATAGAAAGGTACAAAATGTGTTATTTTTCTCTTCAAATTAAATCTACACAGGAGACAATAAAATACACTATTAGTAAATCACTATCTACCTAGGAAAGAGCATGGACTAATGAAATATGAGCACAGTTTGTGCTGCATTTCTTTTACAATCATCTGAGGAAAGGAGGCAAGAAATCATTGAAATCAAACCCAGAAAAATAAATTCTAAATCATATGATAACGCTTAGTATATGGCAATGGTAGTAGATAATAATAATGGATTCCATTAAAATGAACAGCAGAAAAGTTAGCTTACTTCTCCAATGAGCTTTTTTCTAATCTTTCTTTCTCTTTCCTCTGACGTTCTTTGTTCTTCTTTACTCGAGTTTCCCACAGTCCTCTTATGAGAGAAAAGTCAAATATTATCACCTGATGCCCCATACTGTCAACATTAAGCTTCTCCTGCAAGAACAAACCATCATGAACACTTCAGGAAAGAAATAATGAGAAATAGAAGGAACTAAGACAACACATTTCATTAAAATAGCTGGGGAAAAAAGCTGAAGTCATAAGAAATGCTAACATAGTATGCTTTCTATCTTACCTCATTTGTCTAGTGTTTTATGCTGGCAGTAATCAATGTAGCATATAATTGACTTCTACATAAAATCTGTGACAGTGGTTATATGTTGAATTTTTTTTTAATTCCTTGCACTTTTCCCTTTCCAACGTAAAGACACAGTTGCAAAGAAATACTAATTTGGTTAAGTAACACTGATTAAAAATAACTTTAAAGACTTTGTATTTTTAACAATTTATGTAACTAATATTAAAATGAGAGCTCATAAAAAGCTTATTCCTTGTAAATCATTCAAAATCATTTCATCTTGGATGTATTGATCTTTATGCACCTAAGCTATCCTGTTCCAGTGGAATTTGGGAATTTCCAGTGTTTACATAAGTAGGTGCTTATCTGTGAAAGGCATTGAAAGACCAGCCCTGCAACACACAGTGAAAACTTACCTAAGGTAGAGATAAGGTGAAGGGTTTGTGAACACATGGTCCCCATTTATTAGTATGTCTAGAATTACCTTCCAACAATTGAAGGCTTGGTATCAATGTACTAGTTTCTGTGCAGTTAAGATCTGAGCTGAACAGGACCTTAACTCGCCAAGCTTTCCCTATTCAATTAAAACCACAGAAACTTCTTGCAGGAACCTTGCCCCTACTGAAGTCCATGACAAATGTCTCATTCCCTTTAGTAGGCATGATGCTTGAGCTTGGCCCATGTCCTGGTTTCAGCTGGGATAGAGTTAACTGTCTTCCTAGTAGCTGGTACAGTGCTATGTTTTGAGTTTACCATATGAAGAATGTTGATAACACACTGATGTTTTCAGTTGTTGCTCAGTAGTGTTTAGACTATAGTCAAGGATTTTTCAGCTTCTCATGCCCAGCCAGTGAGAAAGCTGGAGGGGCACAAGAAGTTGGCACAGGACACAGCCAGGGCACCTGACCCAAACTGGCCAACGGTGTATTCCATACCATGGGACGTCCCATCCAGTATAGGAACTGGGGGGACTGGGGGCGGGGAATCACCGCTAGGGGACTGACTGGGTGTCGGTCGGCGGGTGGTGAGCAATTGCCCGCGCATCATTTGGACATCCCAATCCTTTCATTATTTCTGTTGTCATTTTATTAGTGTTACCATTATCATTATTAGTTTCTTCTTTTCTGTTCTATTAAACCGTTCTTACCTCAACCCATGAGTTTCACTTCTTTTTCCTGATTTTCTCCCCCATCCCACTGGATGGGGGGGAGTGAGTGAGCAGCTGTGTGGTGCTTAGTTGCTGGCCGGGGTTAAACCATGACACCCGATATGAATGCTACCTTCTTTTTACAGGAGGAAAAAACCCCACTGTAGTATCTTTAAGAACCACAGGAGATTAAGATCTCGGATTTACATCTTGTGAAACACAGTATGACTCGCAACATAGTGTTCCTTACTGAACTGTAGCAATGGTTCAGTATCAATAAAGGAAAAAATCACCTACTAAATCACTAAAGCAAGTATAGATACAAATCTTGATAAAACAGGTAAAAGTGTACTCTCTTGCTTGGAGTCACTGGTGAGGGTACAATCATCACAATACACTGTTTTTTATTAAACGCAGTTAGATCGTCAGCAGAGGACTTCTGTCATGCTTACTTCCTTATAAAATGGTTTGATGAACCACTGCAAACAAGTCTTATAAAACAGAAGTTTGAAGCCTTTTAAAAAATAATTCCTTCTACCAACATAAAAGCAGAGAAAAGGAAAATCACTTATTTAAACTTTGCTTGAGGTTTCATTAGACACCACATTTACTATACCAGTCATAAGCCTAAAAAAAAAATTTAAAAAGGAAAGAAGGAAACCCCACCAGACCACCTACTGGTCATTTAAAAAGCTATCTGCCCCTTCCTCTACTGGGTGTTTTCAAGCTTGTATCTATTAGTTTTTCCTCAGACCCTACTGTGATCATTTTTTCCAAGCTCTACATCCTTCAACTGGGGCTATTTATTACCTGTCCTTCTGTTATAATACTAAGGAGGAAGGGGAAATTCTTTTCCCCTCTGCATTTTTCCTGTTGTAACTTTGTAACAGTGTCTACTCTCTTTTACCCCCTTTCACCAGTACATCTCTCTGTAACGCATAAAGAAATAATTTCTTCTGAGCCAGCAAAGTACCCTCATGTCCTCTGGAAATGTACAACATGGACTATAAAGTATTATGCATAGGTACACCAAAAGGAAATGTTCCTACCTGTCCACCTTATTTGTCATCTCAGTAAGAAACACCCTTACAAATACCTCCAAGCACTGGCACAGAGACTGGTCGAACACCAATATTCTTCTATGACATAGCTTTCTGTATCTTAAGATGTTTATATAAACTGCTATCTTTGCTGTTCATAAAGCTGCTTCCATTGCTTGTTTATCTTTACGAGCACTAACAAAGAGGCAAAAATAGTTCCCAACCTATCTGGAAAGGACTGCTGACAACAGCCGAGTCAAAACCCCATTAATAGCAGTGTAATGAGAATGGTGACCTTATTCTCAGTGGAAAGTTTTATCTATAATCAGCTTCACCCTTCTTCTAAAACATGTTCACTGATAATTTACAGGAAACTGTTTACTGCACAAAATAAAACATTCTCCTCTGCTGCCCAAATCAAGAAATCCAGTGACAAAGACTTCTCCCTCACAGGAGCTGCAGGCCAGCAGTCACTCTGCAGGATCTAATTCATTTTAATAGACCAGTTCATAGCAGTGTGTTTTGGTAGAAGGGTTATTGCAGGAGCTGAATTGCTGAGAGACGGTGAAGTGGCAGCTGGACACTTGACCTCTGTTGGAACTAGATGGCCTTAATCAACACAAAGTCTGAATAAACTGTGAAAGTACTCTATTTCCTTGACTTGTTCCCCACCTTCCTGTCTCCCAGGTTAAGTCATCTCTTCTTTATTGAGACACTGATTTATTAGACACCCAGGTTGGAAAAGTTCATACAGATTTTATCCACATATTGGATTAGGCTGCAATGCATCAGGGTTTTTCTTCAATGGTAAAACCAAGCAGAGGAGGAATGTGGGTGGGAAGTGAGAGGTGTCCATCATAACTCCTCAGGACTAACCTCTTCAGAAGGACCAAAGCCACAAATCCTGATCAGATCACGGGTGCTAAGGCCTTAAAAATATTCATCAGGACAAACATGAAACTTTGTTGCTATCTGCAACTCCGAAAAGGTCACCCAACAAGCTTTTCAGGGCTGCTCCTTTACCACATTTCCTAGTCCAAAAAATGGGCATGAAGTATCAAGTGTGATGACAGAATGTGTATTTCCCAAAGTTCAGGTGCCACCATTTTCCTGACGATGAGATGTTGCCCAGAAAAAAGCCTGGCAAGCTGGCAGAAACTAGATCTATGGGTACATTCTTCAGGGTGTTTACTCATGCATGACAAGAATTTGCAACAGAAGAAGCAACCACCAACAATAATTTCCATTTCTAGGAAGACGTAAGGGTGTACCTGGTCAAGTTCACATACAGCAGTTGCTTTCTTCCAATCATTGGCTTAGGCCTGCACAATAAAACCCGAAGCTATCATCTGTTAGTCACAGGTGGGAAGTTACATTTGAGTAGAGAAATACCTCATTATAGACTTCTTTCTAATTTCTTCCCTCCAGCTGGCATTCCACACCTGTGTTCCATCCCATACTTAGGCTCTTCACAGGTAATCACTATTAGCATTTTACCCATTGTCAGAAACCACAGCACCAGTGAGGTTGGAAGGGGCCTCTGAAGGTCACCTAGTCCAAACTGCCCTGCTCAAAGCAGTCACACACCCAAATCTAAACAGACTTCAGCCCCCTTCCTCTTCCAATTTTCCCATCCTTTTGTAATTCAGCATTGCTCCTTTCACATGCCATAGTTACACATGCTCATTAAGGACAAGCTTTGGTCATACCAAACTTTGGTGAGGATTACCTGACCCACTAATATGGCAGTAAGTGGAAAACAAAACCTGTACTCAAGCTATTTCTCACCTAAGAAACAGGCAATCTTGTGTTCATTAAGGACAAGTCCTGACCACAGAAGCAACCATCACCTGCATCTGCAAGGCCCTACTTCATAACTACACTGAGTTTGCAGCTTAATGCCCTCTTCCTTGGGTGACGCCTATGTCTAAATTATGCTGTAGATCATAAGCACTCTTTTCTTAGATGATGCATAGTTATAAGGTTCATTCAGTCTTCAAAGTTATTAGTGAGATAGATCACAAGGGCCAGCCTCTTCAGTAATATATGATAATGAAAGCACAGTGTTTTCCAGGGTAAAAGGGGTTCAGCAACATAAATGGAAGGCAAAGATGTCATTTACACGAGAGTCACTTGTGGAGAAATTAGTTCTCTGTATGTGTCTATGGAAGCAAATAATCTTATCCCTAGCCATTTACACCTCCCAAGAAGTAATCTACAAGGCCTTAATCAATATCCTTAAAAGGCAACATACTGGGAAGTCAGTCTGATTTCTTATCTTTCTCATAATGGTTAGCTCAGAAAAAAAGCTGGCCACTCTGGGTACATTTCTTTTTTTAATGGTAGCAAGAAAATAAAAAAGAGGGGGTTTTATAATAAGCATCTGCAATATTTGGCGAAGTGATACTAGAGCTTCTAACCAGAGAAACTTGTACTAATGGCAGAGGAAAGAAGTTTCCCTTTGCTTCAGTCCTTCCCTCTTTTTATACTTTTCTTAAAAAGAAGCAGAAGGAAAAAAAAAATAACATTTACCTTTGAAAAAAAAAATATCTGTTTGAACCCCATGGCCTTTGCAACATCTTCTCTTCCTCAACTAGCCAGTTAGTTCATCTGCAACCTTGCCCCAGTTTTCATCAATAAGAGACTCAAAAGAATCCTTATAACTAGCATTTTCCCTCTCTACATTCTAAACCACAAATTCATATTTCTTCCCCCAGAGCTGTACTTCTAGTCTCAGATACTATGACCCACAAACTTTTCTCAATTTCACCCTTCTAGAGCCCTGTGCCTTCACTAAATCACTAAAGAACCTTACCAAGCCCCTCTCCTCAGCAAGTCTCTCAGCCTAGCCTTACTGCAGGCCCCATCTCAACACTGAAACCAATCTTTACTTCTTTCCAGTTGAATTTAACAATCCACCACCTTTCTGGGCCAGCTGAGTTAGGAATAAGAGCTTGCTCACATAAGAGTACTCTTTTGCTATCAATATTTGGGTTTAGGTCTCTCATTGCCTTGAGCTATCCCTGCATGCATGGAACAACACAATTGCTTTACAGACACTTCTGTGAGATTTCTAGTCTTAAAAAGAAGACAACATCGTTTCTTTACAATCTTGCAAAAATTTTATTCATTTAACTGTATATATAAATAGGCCTATTAAAATCAAACACAGTCCTTATATGTATAAGGATATTGACATTCTTAAGCATTTAGAGGATTAGGTGGCAAAAAACCCCAAAATCTTAGTGATAATGCTCATCATGTGTTTTCATTTAAATGGTACATTAATGCCAAATGTTATTGCTAGTAAAAGCATCTGCATGGATTATTTTTATTTTATCATTTATATTATAATTCGTTTTATTTTGTTATATAAATTCACCTAAAGGTATGCTGATATTTCTCTAACCTCTATTTCAGGCTTTCTTCTTTAAAAAGTAGGAGTACCCAGGAGCTCTAGACCAGAATCTATTTAGTAAGGTGTTGAAAAACTACAGAATAAAAAAGAAGATATCTGCCTTGTAAAGTCTATAATCTTTATTATTTTCTATTTATTGTTATTCATGTTGTTGTTACAAAGATATGTGTACTTCACACCATGTAGACCCACCAGTAAAATTGGAGACATTTAGTATGCTACCCCTTTAATTTCCTTGCTCCCTTCAGCTACTGATATCTCCACCCTTTGTTTACAGCTCTGCCACAGACCTGCCAGATGTTGCCACAGCCATCTTTTGCAACAGCCAGTGATCTCATGACCACTTACTTGTATTTGTTCCCACTTGGCCTCAACCCAGAGCAGGCATTTGACCCTTTTTTTTTTTTTGGGGGGGGGGGGGTCAGTTCTGGGCTTAATAAAAAGGGGGGCAGTGATGACTTGCAATGTGCCTGGGAATGTAAGCAACCTGCAATATGGAGGAACTCTCAGGCAACAGGGTTTTAAAATGGGACTGCCTTTTAGAAAGTCCTGGTGTTTAATGCTGAAAGAGTTTCATCAGAGTTACCTGTGCCTGCAACACAAGATGTCATGGTCTTCCTCATCTTTGAGAATCAAACTGTTTAAGGATACATAAGCTAAAAGTAACACTGAATTCCAGACAAAAGGCCTTCCGCAGAAAAAAAGTGCTCTTCAGATCAGCAGCTTCACTGAATGAACAGTTTGCAGCCTTTCTGCACTCATCTTGGCATTTGAGATATATCAATGTATAGATGCACTGAGGAGCATACTACAAAAAATTAAGGACAAGGCAAGGTCTTCTTTGGAAAGAAAAGTAGTGGAGCACAGGGGAAAGTGTTCTTAGATATGATGACTGTGTGGCCTTCCAGAACTAACTGTACCAACTCTTCTATAGCTTTTCCCTGTTTACAAACATTATCTCTGTCTTGTCTGGGCTGGGTTGAATACAGCCAGTCATAAGCCAAAATTATATTTGCTTTATTATACTACAGTCTAGCCTCCTCTGAACATAGCTGGGATCAGTGTTAATGCTGGCCAACTTGCCTGTGCACAGCGTATTCTGTAGAACAAGTTCTGTGTCTTCTTTTGAGTCTGGAAGATGTCCACATAGTTTTGGTACTACAGATACAGCCAATATTAGTCTCTGTTACAGCCATCCTGAGTTTGTATGGGGCCTGGCTGCCCTCAATAACAGCACTGTGTATACTTTCCTTTGCTGCTTTATATGAGTTACCAAATTATTAATGTTTTGATTTCTTCAATTTGTTTAACAGCCTTGTTCACTTGGGTCCTTTTTCTTTCAGATAATCACTGTGGGAGATCTGCTACAATCTTATGAATATTACTGGCAGGATTACATAGGGGAAAATGTGGGTGAACGTTATTTTGTACCAACCCTGCAAATAATTTCTTAGGAAATAAGCTCTCTCACACTGTGCTTCAGAAGGATCAAGTCATTTATCTCACAAGTCTTTAAATAATTCAAAGGAAACCTGACATTTGGATAGCAATTGAACACATTTTTTGTGTTATCAAGGAAAGATTAAATTACAGAAACATGCTGTGATTGAAAGAGCAATAGAAATGGTGACAATGTTCGTAGTATACGACTATACTGTGCTAACTGTTCACAGATTGTAAGTGGGGTAGTGCTTCCCTATGCCACTTCGGGAGTGGGAGAGGACTGAAAAGCAGGAAGCTGCTCTTCCCTACCTAGTCTTGCTGCGAGTAACAATTTCTTGTTGTTCTACACCAGCAGGGAATTATCCTCCCTGCTAGTTTGGCTGATTTATCTGTCGCTAGACTTGCCAAATGTGCAGATTTGACAGTCGGAGTTTCAGGTCGGGGATCCAAGTTAGATTGTGCTTCAGATCATATATGCATGCGTGTGATGGCTGGGTCCTGGGGAGCATGTGGGCAGGGCAAAGCTATGGATCACAGCAGGTGCCCCCCCGAAGGCCCAGGTCCACAGAGATCCAGCAAATGCAGCTGCACCATGAAATAAATAGAAGAGGAAAGGGACAAGCTGCTCCAGGGCTGGAGAAAACCGTCCTGACACCTGGACACAAGCCCAGATGTTCTGGGAGTTTGAAATGTTCCCTCCTGCTCTCTCAAGAGCACAGTCTCAGCCAGCCAGCTCCTAGATAAACAAACACAGACAAACAGTGACACTTTCAAGCTATTAATTAGTCCAGCTTTCACCGAAGTTAATTTCAGAAATTAGTGTCTTTACATACCATGGGGTTTAATCCTGAATGCTCTGATGAATCAAATTCTTTCTGACTTTTCTGCTTTAGCTATTTCATAAAAAAGGCATTTAAGAACAGAATCTGACATTAGCGTCTTTCACACACAAATAAATAACTTCTGCTTTGTTTACATACCACAGCTGAGAGAGCAAATATGTCTTTTCTTAACCTACTCCTTATACTTCAGGTGGAAATAACTATGAACGTCATAAAATTAAAATTATATGTTAATATAGATATGCAAAGGTTGAGCTTGGTTTCCACACATTTTTATGTGCATATTTCTCTTTGTCCAGTTGGCAGCACAATGTCTTACTGACAGTTTTCATTAATCAGTTCCTATTCTAGATGTAAATTAACCAGTCTCACAAACAAGATTCCTCTTTATCACAGAAGTCTTCACATCTCGATTTTTAGATAATTTTTCACAGGGTTATTCATTAATTAGGTCTTTAATTATGGATTAATTAGCAGCTGAATTACAATATTCCTTATACTTCCTCAACTCTTGTAGCACTAATATGTTTGCCATCAAGCATGATAGATGTTACATATGCAAGGGGATTTATTACAGATGTATTCCCCTAGCACTTCAGTGAGCTGACTAATTATTCAAAGTGATTCTTCCACTGACAATGAAGCTAATGAAACAATGGACTGACGTCTGTGACATAAATCCATCCTTTTTTTTTTCCATTGGGCATTGCTGAAAAGAGGTCTAATTCTCATAAGATTGAGAGAGGGCTGATGTATTTGAAATGGGCATGTATTTTAAGGCTGTTTCTTGTCAAAGGAAAAACAGTAAGCTCAAAAGTGTACTACATATTTTTAAAGGTGGTTGAATCTATGATCGTCACTGTAGTCAGCAGGTGAAAACAATTGTCTTAGGTAGTAGACAACAGAGTCCTGGGAAAGCTAGAGCATGTGTTAAAGATTGATTAAATAGACCCCATTTAATGACTCATAGGCAAATAAAATGGCACGCAGTGCCACTGAACAAAACATGGAGGTTTTCATATACAACTAGAGTATCTTAATTAAGCATGGAATCTTAGTCAGACTTTTTTTATGCCATCCAGGTTTTTAGCACAATGTTTCATTGACTTACTCTCATTTTTCGTAAGGTTAATGGACCTGGACCATTCCCAGGAAGTGAGGCTACTACTGTTACCTTACGTGTACAGGGTCCAGCCTTCAAAGTTATCTGTGTGGGTGACAGCATCTTTAATGTTATTTTAGGCTCACTGTCCTAATTGAGACTAGCCAAAGACCCTCAAAATTTTGTTAATTTCCTTTTGCTCCCAGGGGTCTATTTTCCATGCTTTGATCTAAGAATCCAATGCTATTACCTGTGTCTTCCTCTACTGCAGAAGGAGAGCAAAAACCTATGTCTGACCTATGGCATCAAGCTCTTAGTCCTATTTCCAGTGTCAGCCACAAGATCCTCATATAGTGAGTAAAATGCTCATATCCAGTTCCTAAGCAGTCAAATTCTGTGATTTAAGAAGGTATGGCAGACCATTTAGATAAGCAAGAGGAGATGCTGCTTTCAGCTACTTCAGCAGCCAAGTTAATTTAGCCCAAATAGTCCAAACCCCACCACAGGGTCCTGAGGTGGCAGCTGTATTTTATCAGATCTCTTCCCTCACCACAGCTGTGTCTTAGTCTTTCCCACAAAACCTTCCCATGCCTGTGGATAGGAGACACAGGTGGCATGGACAGATGGACATCCTCATTGGAATAATTCTCCACCTTCACCTTCTGTCCGAGGAGAGCAAAGTGGATGAAACGCTGGTAGGTTCTACCTCTTTGGCTAATAAGCATTATCATCCATCACTGATGCTTGAAATCGTGCTCAGTTAGCTACTATTGAGAGGAGGAGAACTGGTCAGCACCTTTTAGCCTACAGAAAGTAACATGTCAGAGATAGCACATAAATACTTACGGTAGCAATAATAACAACAATAATGACAATATTTGACTTTAAATGATAGGCTTTGTTCACCAAAGATTTAGCAACCTAGATTTCCTATACCAGTTAGATTAGCTGTAAGTGGCCTTCAGAAACAGAAGTTCTATAACTCTTTTTAAATTCCAGTCTAAATTTTGACAGACAACAAAGATAAATGGCCAATCTCTCCAACAATTTTTTTACTGAAAATCATGCTCACATACGTCCTTGTGTTGTAATAGCACGGGTCTATTACAACTGAGTCACAGAGTGAGCCTTGAAAGCTTTCCTAAATTATAAAGTTTGGGTTTGTCACAGGTGTAAATCTACTTAGAGGAAAAACATACAGGGAGACTCTTACTATCTTTAAGGGTATCCAGCAAACACACCACTTGGGACTAATATTCCACATTTCAGCTGTTTTTCCCGTATACATTAGCACTTAAAAATCCACAGCATGGTAGCAGCAACAAAGACCTGATAATGACTTCCCACTTTCCCTGCCACTTCCCACCTTGACCCCACACACCTGAAGAAACACAATAGTCAGCAAAACTGTCACTTACCAACTACTAAAGAACACTAGTGTCCAAGAGCTCCCGAGTGCGCTCTGCGGTTATTCAATTTGGGACACTGGAGTTGTTTATAGCAGCAGCATAGCTCATAGCCAGCCAGACCTGTTTGAACCTCACAGCGTGACTAGCCTTCCAGATGTACTAATATGCTATATTTATAAAGTGATAACATGATCTGTGGTCTTACAGCAGCACACGGGCAGGATAAAGTGTCTACACTGCGTGACTCAACATAGGACGAGAAACAACAGCGCTACGGCAGCATCTCATTTACACCAAGGAAAGTGTGACAGAGCTAATGTTACTCATGCTTATGTATTTTCCTTGGAAAAGGGCAAGGAGAATAAAAAAAAATAAACATAGTCTGTCTTCCTCTGGTATGGACTATCTCTTCCTCCCCACGTCCATGCAAGTGTGAGAGATAAATAGACACATATGCACACAGACACTCACTGTGCAGCTGCCATGAGTGATTGATTTACAGCAAATTCAGCTTTTACTTGCTGGTGATAACTCACTTTTTTTATGCCCACTGCTTGTTATTTATATCAGTATTCCTGCTTACTCTTAGTGTTGCCCCGTGGTCCAGCAGGGCAGGGCTGTGAGGAGCTGAAGACCATCCCTGCTTGCTGCATTGGCAACACTGGGGCAGGAGCTGATGGCCCTGGGGGGCTGATGTGGGGTCATGGGCCATGGACAGCTGGGGAAGGTTGGGAAGCAGGGTCAAAGTTGGGGTGGAAGACTGGAGAAGATGCAAGCATGACAGGGAGGCCCTGAGGGCCCTGATGATCCCGCATGAATAGTTGAAATTTTCTGATTGTTCCTTTGATGAAATAAGCCCACTCATTCCTAATCAGAAAATCTTTCTTAGTCAAAAAATAACTGATTTACAACTAACCAGAGAAAGAAAGAAAGCACTTTTAGTGCAAGGGTTTGGGTCTGATGTTTTCAAAAAATAAAGTTTTTCATCAGAAACATTTCCAAAAGCTGATTTTTAATTAATTTCCTTTTAAATTCAGCTTTTCAGTTAAAATATTACTTAATTTTCTGATAAAGAAAGAACTGGCATTTTTCAACCATCTCTGTTTATTATTCATCACTGCCAGTACATAATAAGCATTAATTACAGTAGCTGGGCTTGGCTGAAACTTCAGATACGAGTTTTACACTGCTATGTTTTAAATGCCCTTGCTGAAATCACATCACATTGTTACCAATTGAAGGGAAAAAATCAGGGAAAACCATGAACTGAAGATTTAAACATTCAATTTTGTCTTCAAGCCTGAAGGAGATAATATCAGTATTCACTTTTATCTCTTTCAATGCAACATGTTTTGAGGTATGGTGACATGCCTGAAGGATCTGCATCACAAGTCCTTACTGTTCAGTCATCTTATTCTTCACAAACATCAGTGATAAAAACTGTATTGACCACTGCTACCACGTCTGAGTTGCCCAAGATATTTTTGTGTTATGATGCATCTGCCCACCAACATGCACATTTTTGCCAAATAGCTATCTGGGTTTCCTGTAGCAGTGATGCATATCAGACTTCAGCTGCAAGGGCTGATAAAACAATGAGGGAGACAGACAATACTTTGGAGAGAAAGTGCATCCTTTGTGTGATCAAAGGCATGCTCCATATTTCTGTTTTCTTGTATACTGCCTAGGAAAACATGTTCCTATATCTTTGTTCAGGACATAATAACATAAATCAATTCTTAATTAGCAATTATGTTAAGAAACATGTGATCTCCATCTCACTTTTTCAGCATCCACCAGTTGCTGTACAGGTGTTGATTTTGGCTAAGGAAGGTAAGAGGTCTTGTGCTCTTTAAATGTTGAAATACTGACATGTGTCTCAGCAACAGACAGCTGACTTTGCAGTTACTTCCCTGGCCCTAGCCAAGGCGTCATAAATTAACCATTCTCCAAATTACAGTCATAGCCCATCCATGAGAAGGAGAGACCTGGGACATGTGCTGGGAAGAGAATGAGAAAGAAAGATCAGCTGGTGAAATAGACATGGTCTAATTAAAAAAATAAAAGGCTGTCCTACGAAGGAGAAGATACTAATGATGGAAGAACAACCAAGAAATGGCATGAGAGATTTAGAAGAGGTATAAAAAGCGACTGAAGAGACGGTGGGGGGAGAGAGAGAGAGACTGAACATGTAATATTGTTTAGTGGTGGAACTCAGTGTAGTTTACAAAAAAAGATTAAGGAAAAGGAAAATCGTAAGTTAATTCAATACCTAAATGAGTCTCCAAAGCCATCTTCATTCAAAGAGTAACTTGCATCTAAGGTTGCACAAATTCAGTCAAAGTATAGTCCATTCTTGGAGCTAACAGGGAAGCTGCTATACCAGAAAATAGCAGGAAAAGCTTGGATAGTATGGATAACACCGCAAACAGGGGAGTAGTAGACAGTGAATAGACAGAAGGCTTGTTTGCATCCAGCCAAACCTATTGGCAGGCTTGAACCAATTTAAGGCATGCTTGGTTCACAGAGGCTAGTTCCCTCAATGATGTTCCCTGCATACTGCATCCCAGTGCAGCCGTGGCATCAAACACAGCACTGCACGCCTGCAGCAATGCTCCCCTGGGAAGCGCTTCTCATCCAGCTGATCCAGTAGACTGAGCAGGGTCCATGTACTCATGCAACACTGAAGTCTACTGAATCATCTTCCTGGACAAGGAGCACTGCCTGGGAAGCAGTACTGAAGCAGTCATTTCATTTTCATTTCAACACACAGGTCCATTTTGGCTGCTGGAGCTCATCAGCTGCACCAAACTGGAGCTATCACTAAATGGAGATGGAGCCTGCATTGAAATGCCTGGTATCCCAGCCTTGGGAATAACATGCAAAAATGCCCAAGCTGTTCCACTGTGATGCCAGCTGCTCCATGAGACAGCAGCTATATTGCCTCCAGTGATGAGCTCACCCTGAAAGCAATACAGCCATGGTCATGAATCACTGTGCTCATCTAATGCTGCTACTACCCTAAGATAGTATATCCTCTACCCATGACACTGATAAATCCACAACTCAGATAATCCATCTGGGGTAACCAAGAGTTGACTATTAACAAATCAACCAAGGGATATTTCTTTTTTCCACTTCTGCTCTAGCTAGACCACAGTTCCTCTACTTGAACAATCTCTTCTGGTGTGCCACTTTATAGAAAACTCACAAAGTAAAGGCAACAAAGATACTAACAACACAATCTACTGTATAAATGATTGTTATAGATAATCAATTGCAATCAATATGCTTATTTTTCTGGTCTCTCTTACTTGTTCATTCTACTATGGATAATAATATGCGATTCAGTAAAGGTCTGTAGAAGACTTTGGACATTCAGGTGAGTGTCTGGGTAACACAGGTTCACGCCAAGACCTAGCATGGGTAGAACTGGGAAGAGCATTTAGTGTAGACAAGGCACCTTCACACTAACACTTCAAACAAAAAAGACTGACAACAGAAGTGCCTCTAGCACAGCTGCCATCAAAACACCTACTACAAGAAAACACATGACAATTAAGAGCTATACTAATTTATCATGTGCTGAACAGAACTGTTCAGCAAAACAATGTATTTTTGCTTGTTGCTTTGTTTTCATACTATCCATGTGGCCTTCAGTCTAGACCTGTCAGAGCTGCAGAATAACTGTAATAATACTGCAGAATCCATAAGTCACATTACAAATCACTTCAACAGAGCAGATTCTTATATCTGTGACCTTTCAGCCTTGAGGGGTCAGCCCTTTCTGATTCAATCTCCGTATGCACCAAGGGAAAGATCCAATTTATAACTCTTGACAGAGCTACAGCCTAGAGATGGCTGTTCTGAAATGTGCCTGGAGCATTAGTATGATGGGCAAAGTCTCAGGCTATGTTCTCAATTCTGGGCTGTGAGTCACATTATCTTGCTGTCCTAACCTGTGCTATGAAGCCTTTTGTGCCAATTTACCTCTGCTATCACACAAGTGCTTCAGCAGGTTTGGCTTATAGCTCAACTTACAGGTTTTGGTGAGGTTGCATAGCTCTGCTGAAAACAAACCCATCCTCTGCTGCTCTTTAGGGACTTCATTGGGACCCTGTTGACATAGTAGGTAAGTTCTCAAGAGTCACAGCTCCCAGGTGATCTGGGAACAAGCATCTCTCAAAGAACCACAAGATACCCATAGACTTGTCCCTAGTATTTAAAAAATATCTTAAAAAAAATAATTTCACCTCATTGAAGCTGTTTGTCCAGAGGTAAATTGCCCTCCAGTAAATGTGAAAGAACCTTAAAATCATGACAGAAAGAATGTCAAAGTGTTCCTAAAGTATTTTTCAGGCAATGTGAGAGAGAAATATAGCACTTAAAATCAAGAGCTGTGCAAGACACCACAGATTTTGCCAGTCTCTTTGTGTAGACAACAAGGTTGTGACTGGTTGAGTTCTTTCCAGGAGGTTGTTAACAAGGTTATAAGGGATCCCAAGATGAAACCATGTCAGTACTAATATTAGCATTAGCATTTGATGATCAGCCCTCCATGTGAGAGATGCACAAAGAAGTAAGTGGAAGCACAGCTTCACTCAACCTCGGGCTCCTTTTAGATCTACTTACGCTTGTACCTGATTTGAACTGAATCACCTTATTTAAGAAGTGGTTTCTGAGCAAAATAATGGGCATGTTATCTATTGATTTGTCTCTTATTACATTTAATTGTGCAACAAATTAAAGGCACAGTAGCCCACCGGTGTGAATGAACAGAAATAAGATGTACATTACATTGGATTGACTAGCAATTGCTGAGAACAGGAGGCTTTTCGGTAGGAGCCAGGCTCAGTAGACAGCCTTATTAGATGTGTCATTAGAGGGAGAGAGCCATAGCTATCTGTCCACTCTGACCAAGTCAGCGAAGCAGCACAAGCTTTATCCAGGGGTGCATATCTTCATCAAGGTGTAATAGGGCACTATCAAGGGATACAAACTCATTGTTTCCCAAGGACAGTTAAACCTGGAAGGAAAAGGGGAAACACAGGAAAACTCAGTTCCCTTTATGGTCAGTCACATTTGCCGACCCCAGAGCACAGGAGCAAACAGACCACTGGGTTATCAAATGCAACACCCTGCCACGGCAGCCTATTCAGGTAGTATGTCTGAGAGGACAAGGTGACTTGCTGGCCCTGTGAAAACCACATTGCATCGTAGACCCCCACAGATTTATGGCTCATGCCCCGTTGCACTCTGCTGTGGTACACTAAAGAAAATCAAAGGGATATTCCTACCCTAAGCTAGCTATGAAGCAGCACACATACTGTTGTCACCGGCCTCCTGCAGACCTGCTGCTGCACAAAACCACAGCAGAAGAGGATGTTTTTAAGAATGAAACAAATGGTGCCACCTACTGCCCAAATGACAGGGACACCTGGCTCGTTGCATCTACAGCATTGAACCCCAAGGTTTTTCTGTCTTCAACAATACTGCTACAGAGAGATGAATACAAATATCTGCTTTTTCTTTTATTTCTGTGTATCACATGGAGCCTCAGAGATAAATCTGCTTTGGCAGGCTATTTTGCAAAATACCTACAAGAATATGTTACTAGAACATGTAATGCTCTGGTGTGACTGCTTTGTCTCAGTAGTCCCACTGTAGTCCCATATACAATATGCAGTACACAGGGGTCTATGTCTCTATTACTAGCCTACAGGCAGCAATTTTCCTGGAGGAAGAGCATGTATGAGTACCAGTTACAGATAGAAAAGAGAGAAGCTGTTTCTGTCTTCTAACCTAGAAACGTGTTTTTATTTTTAATTCCTGACCTGCTGCTAGTAAGCTAAAAAGTTCTTCAGTAAGCAACCTTTGATATTTAACCTTTTTTTGTAGCCAACATGCCTTGTAAGCATTCCTTAAATACCTCATGCTTGGAATTAATTGTCACAAAGGCAAACAAGAAAATAGAACTGGCTTTTGCAGATCCCTGAATCCAAGGGCAATGAACGTGAACTTGATTAAATAAAGGAACAGAAACACTAAAGAATTAAAAAAAAAAAAAAAAAAAAAAAAAAACCCAGACAAAAGATCATTGTATCTTCTTCATGAGAACTCATGAGGCTGTCACATGGGTCAGGTCAGCAAGCGAGGAAAAATCAGAAAACAAATTTGCCCCAAAGTGCCAGGTGCCCACTCCTGTCTTTAGAGGGGAAAAGGTGTAATCTGACTTCATAATGCCATTCTGACCCGTGGTTAATCAAAGGAAGCTGAACTGAAGGTTCACAGTGAACTTTGGGATTCTAACTGACTTATAACCAAGTATTGCCCACCAGGATAGCAAACACCCTTACACCGCCCATTGCCTGCTTCCCACCAACTGTGCTGATGCAAGAGCAGACCATGAAGGTGCTCTGAAGCATGTCTGCAGACAACATTTTGAGGTTATCTGGCACCAGTTTCAATTTACCTAAAAACACCAGGTAGTTTTAATATTTTCCTCACTCAGGAGCTACCTCTTGCACTACACATGAGCCAGAAGAAAAAGTTAATTACAATAAGGTGTAACCCAGGTGGCTTAAATAGAAAATTTGCCTTGAAAGTTTCTAAAACTTGTTTCTTGCTCATGTGCAGTCAACCACCTCTTCTGCCCCTACCTGCACAATATTTTTGAGCTTTTGCTGAATTCTAATCATAACTTTATAAGGTAAGATAGAGCCATAGGGAAAAGGAGTTTTAATTCATACCTACAAACCGTGAGCAGAAGTGGGAATCTGGACAAGATCTCCTCCAACAGAAGCAACTTTCAGATAAGCACAGCAAAAAAATTGCTGAGAGACTTCTCAACTCAATGCTACGGGTTATAGTTTAAATTTAGATCACACTGGCATGACCTAATAAATATGACAACAACAGTTCAGGTGAACTTCCTGTGCTTGTAGCCCAGATGAGAGGGCCACCAGACAAGGATAATTTCTAGTTTCAAAGTGACACATAAGAAGCTAACTCAAACTAGGGCAATAAAGCTCAAACTAGGGTAGTAATGAAAAGTGTGTGGTCACTGTAGCTCTTGTGCCATCAGAGTTAAGCTAATTTTGTAGTGCTTCTCTCCTTGCTTTATTTTGTGTTCTATATTGCAAAGCTGAAAGAAATTACACTAAAAGTTCAGCCTCAAAAGATGCCATTTTAACACTGCAGTTGTAAAGACTTCAAGAAGAGCCCTGAAAAGAAGAGAAATAACTTAATTGTGCCAGTCTGATGTGTTGTTAATTGTTTTCATTCATATAGAGTACTGGGTTTTAACTCAAAAGGAGGGAAATACGAAGACCAAGAATAAGAATGGGGTCTTGGAGGTGGATAAGGAGGAATTTTAATTTTATGAACATTCTTGGCACACATTAATATTGATAAGCTAATTCACCCAGAAACAGTCAGGCAACTCCTCGGCAGATGACTCATGGGGCTAGTTAACAGAAGGTAGATGCCACTGAATCAAATATTTAGCAGGAATAGAGTATAGTGTCTGGCAAAAGAGACTCTATTCTGCAAGGACAGAATGGCTAACTTTGCTGACCCCGCAGCCTATAAATCTTCACATGGCCAAAAGCCAGAAGACATATATATATACCCATGCCATGGAGACCTGAGGGCCTGGGGAGCTCTGGGAATATTACACGGGGTGAAGGTGACACCCAGTTTCAGGAGTCCCACCACTCAGCTGTAGAAGAGCCAGTACTGGGTTTTGCAGGTGCTTTGGTTTGAGAATGACTACTGAGACTGATCCTAGCAGCCCTTTCTGGGTCCTCCTGTCCAGTCAGATACATTAATTATCTCTGTGCCCACACAGACCCACCACAAGTTGTCTGCCATAGTCTCCAGATGGAAGGCACACTTGAAGATCTTGCTAGCCATGCAGATGAAAAGCTCCACACCAGCCAATTCTGTACTAGCAGCTCATTAACAGCACTATCTATTACCAGTACAGCTTTAAGTAGTTGAGCTTTGCATTGTCGACAACAGCAAATATTAAAGGTGCTACCACTATTAAATATATATTACCTTTCAGTCTGTCAAGCAAGCATTACAAAAGGGGGCAGTGGCAATTACAGAAGGTAATTACAGGTGGAGACAAAGCAGTTTATCACAGCAGATGATGAATTGCAAGAAAGGATGAAGGACCCTTGTTCTGTCTAGGCAATTCATACAGATTAAACAATAACGTTAAAATAATTAACCTAGTAGAATGTAATGATTTTTAAAAATAGTTTAAATGGTGTTTAATTTGCTTAAATGAACTATCCCATTAAGACCCAAATTCATCATTTTGATTTGGAAAGGAAGTTTTAATAAGCCCAACCTTTAGCACAGCTTTAATAACTGTATTACAGAATTAGAGATGAATGCCTGAGGTGGAAAAGATCCTAATACAATGAACTCATAAGCAGAGCTGGTAATAATTTCTCAGAAAGTTTAAAATCAGAGAGATTGGTAATAATTTTAATGGAAATATTCTGATATGTTTTTTATTATTTCCAACAACATACAAACGAACATTTATACTAGAACTGTAAGAGATTATGATCTGTAGCAAAAAAATTACAGGCTTCTAAGATGGATATTCAAAAAAGCATATGAAGTGCTTAGGTACTACAATGGAAATAACAATATACACCAAAAAAAAGAGGCATTATTCAAGTAGCATTGTATAGATAGTCACTGTGCTGAAAACATCTTTTTAAAAGTTCCTTTCAACTCGAGGGTCTTTTGAATTTGGTTCCCTACTACTGCAGGCACCAGTCAGTGTTGTTCACCAGCTGATCAAACTCCACCAATGCTCCTGAAAAAGAAACTCCCGCAGCTCATTTGTTTGGAGGTGAGGAGCCCTCTTCTTGTGTCCTACCCATAATTACTCAAAGCAAGTTTGTGCTGGGACAGATTGCTGGGTTGTGAAGAGGCTTGCACTTTACTGACCTACAACAGCACAGGAGCTGAATAAAGGATACCTCTATCAGATTCCTTGACTCTGCAATAATTACCAAACAACAGAGGATGCCAGGACTAAAAGAACTAGGAAAAATACATACTGTGTCGAAAACAGAGCAATTAAAATCTGTTTTCTGTACATGAGAAGAAAAAAGGATCTAAGCAGCATTTTACTCTGTATCCACAAGCAGTGGGTGCCAAAAAGAAAGAGAGAGAATAGGTTGTTTTCTGATCATCATTGATTCTCGGGTAGTTTGTGTTTTAAATAGTTTTTCATTAGCTCTGATAAGTCTAACTGGAAGACTGTATTTCAGAAGTTTGAGGTCTGCATTACAAGAAGGTAATGAAGGAGCACGGAAAATAAATGGTTTTTAAAAAAGTGAAAAGACACTTCATGACTGATTTAAGTTTGGAGAGCCTGTTTTTTCACTAGTGGAGGGTTATATGAGTCCCCTTATAAGAGGCAGAAGAAGAAGAAGCTGGGATAAAACCTGTCAGAAAAAGAAGAAAATCTACCAGGCCCACTTCAGTCATCATACCTTTTTTCTCTGCCTTGGACATGTACCTCTGCCCTTCTCTTCTGCTAGCACTGGTACTTGCATTGTTCCAGAGACAGCAAGTTTGGGGACCTAAAGCATGTGGGGGGAAAATCCATCTCTTTCTGCAGTGTTAGTTTCTCTCTGGTTAACTCCCCACCTGGCAAACCTCAGTCTCAGGTAAGCACCAGCAGCAGCAAAAGGGAGTTGTCCCACACAAGCACAGTTCTAGGTAAGCAGGACCATGGCAAAGCCAACTTAGCTCAAGTCTTGGGGAACTAAAGTCTTAGCTCAAGTCTTGGGGAACTAAAGTCTCAGCGCAGTCTAGGACAAACAACCACAACTCGTTTTGGCTGCTGACAAGAGAGCTAATGACCTTACTGTTACTGAGCAGATTTTAGAAGAGACTTAAGGGTCTTCAGAAAAGCTCCAGGGACCTCAAAGACCTTTCTGGCCTCTGCCAAGAGATTGTGTATAGGTATTTGAAATTTTATATTTTTAATATTGACTGTTAACAATACATATTGAAGTTTGGCTCAAGTGTGGACAATGGCATCATGAAGAAGTTCCAGTAAAGACCAGTAAGAACAACCTGCTGTGCTGTGCTTATTCTCTACAATGATCATGAGCTAAACGCCAGGCAATGAAATCATAAAAATTTGCTTTGCCCTAAGTTGTTTCTGACCAATGTATCCATAGCATCTCTTAGGAACCACTCTTTCCCTGGCTGTGCCTGGTCCATATGGACAGTAATTTGCTGGTATAAGATTTTGGGAGTCAAATTCAGAGTTTTCCCTATGTCTTCAGTGATCTGTTCTGGAAGAGAACAATGTATGGCATAGCAGTTTCTGCATGCAGACCTGAGGTCTGAGCGGCATATACAGGTGTCTGCAGGCCTCATTTCTGTATAATGGTATGTAGTCCAAGTCCAAATGTAGGGTTTAAGGCATGATTTCATAAGATGGAGGGAACTGACCTGAAGCTCAATTTCATTAAAAGGAAGAGGTCCTGATGTCCCTCTTTAAGTTCTAATTCCTTCCCTTCTCCCAGCTGCATACTCCCACCATCTACCTTGTGCCAGCTCTGGTAATCATCAGTTCCTCTGTGTGAGCTTCTTATTAACTCAGAAGAAAGCTGTTCCAGCAAAATATATTGGTAGCTTTCTGAGAGATGAAGGAGTTTAGGAAAGGGTTTCTGGACCTAACATGTACCAGCTCAACTGGGCTGCTCATCTGGGAGTGGGCACACAAAAAAATACAGAGACAGAAAAATACTTCCCCCATCAGTGGCAGCAAGTTTTTATATTCAGTTCAGCAGGATGTGAAACTAGTTTTAAAAAAAAGGGGGCAGGGGTAGGAGGTGAAAAAGAATGTCGTAGCTCTATTAGTTTTGTCTTAAGTCGTAAATGCTTGGTACATTCTTGGAAGAGATTACATTCACTTTCTCCTGTGGAATCATGTTACTTCACTATCTAACTCAGCATCATTTAACACTCTGTGTCCAAATCATCCCCTAGGATTTAAGTGTATTTACAGTTACACAAGGGGAAAACTCACAGTATGTTTACTGACACAGGTTATTTTGCCTGGATTTATATCCTGGCAATTGCAAATACAACTGTGGCCGAGAGAAGACACAGATTTGCAGGATCTCTAAGTTACTACATGTTTGATACATTCATGGCACCCTGTCTAAATAGTTTCCTGAAGAATACTGAAAGCACGTAGAGAAAAACATAGCTTATTACATTCCAGTTTACATAGGAGGGACTTTAATTTATGTAGTTCCATTGACTGCAGCACATACCCATTTTTTAATATCTACCAGAATAATGTAAAATGGTACTATAAACTTATAAAAAAATGCTGTTGGCCTGCTGGCCAGTCCTTGTCCCAGTCTACTTACTGGAAGGTCTTAATAAATTGTGGACTATCATCATATTGCAGATGAGAAAGACTGTGGTGTTTCTGACCCAGTTTTTAGGATCCAACATTTTGTATTTACATATTTAGCCAACTCTGTCCCCAAGGTGAATTTCAGTGGGATCACTGAGCTGGTGGTGAGCTGACAGAGCTTGCTGACAGCAACAGAAGCCATGCTTCCCACTCCTTCCTTTTCCAAATCCCCTTCCTACCTCCCCTGCTTTTGACCAAGAAACACCCAATCTGATATCAGTTGAGCCAACTCAAGTCACAGGCCAAAGAAAGAAAAAGACACTTTTTCTTGTTGTTGAATGTGTTTTCTGTCTGAAGGGATGGGAGGCAGTAATCAGCCAGTGACTAGAAACACTTCACTAGACAAGACCAGCTTATATATTCCCTATTAAACACCATGACCTGCTCTGCCTAATCCAGAAAGAACTGCATCACATCAATAGCAAGGAATACAAAGGGAAGAAAAAAACCTCTGCCTTCACTCACACACCAGGGACCTTCTGTATTTTCACTGCAATATGAATAATGTCATAACCAACATGTTGGCTTCACTGTTGAAGCACAGCCTCTTCCAATTCTGGAACAACAGTAAAATGGTGCGAACTACATGCAAGATAGTATGACTATGCCCAGTCCAAAACTGATTTAGCTGTTTGAAATCATGGTTCAACACGGGAAAATGGTGCATTCACATGTAAACATGTCTGAAGGGTTATAACCTGCAAGCCCACACAAACTGGTTCTTATGTATATACATATCCATATAAAAAAAAAAAGAACATTAATCCCTTTTTAATCAAACTTGGAAAGGTTCACACAGCTGGAAAACTCAGGACATTTGTGTGGAGGAGCTGATAACTGCTATCACTGCCTCCTCATTGACTCTTCATTGGCAGCTTCACACTTCTTGCAGTTCTGCAAGCACCAATTTAAAATGGCCTGTAACGCTGCCAGCTCAATTTAACACCAAGAAGCTGAAGCTAGTAAAAGAAGGTAAGGAAAAAATATGCAAGTGCTACAAGGGAGTCTATGTCTTGAAGATATTTCTCAGTACATCCTGGAAGAGACATTGCTGCTCCCTTCCTGTAGATTTCTCTTTTTGCTTTCTACGAAAACCAAGGAAATGCATAAGCATCCCAGGAATGTTGGCATCCCAGAGTAACATTTTAGTAATCACCTATTTATATTTGGCCTTTAAAGTTCCATTTCCCCAAGTTACCTAGCAAGTCATTTTGCATTTTGCTCATGTAGCTTTGCACATGAAAAAAGAGATGCTTGTTTTTCCAAAGACCGCGGTACAGTTATTCTGTTGTGTGCTCAGGAAACTGCATGAATTCTGTGAGATCCATCCCAAATAGCTGCAGATGACAGCATACACAAAACAGCAACAGTGGTTACCCAAGGGGCTACCACTAATTTTAACAGTAGTGGAACTGGCTGATTATTAGCCCCCATATGAAATGACATTAATATTTCCTTAATGGAGGTATGGCTTCTAGCCCTTTATTCTCTATTGCCTTGACCTTGTGTTGTGCCCTTGTGTTGCAAAATGAGTGCATAAATCCATATTGTCATACCATTTCTCCCAAAGGGCTGGGCCCTTTGACATGGCAATTTGTGTATAATTTACAGTGCCCACAAAGCTTCTATGGCTTGTGTTAGACTTAAAGAGCTTTGGCCACCCGCCTGACATTCACCTGATGATTTGTTCAAATTTAAATTTTACAGGTGCAAATTTCCTTGAGGCACGCACACATCTGCATACAAGGCAAGGTTCCCATACAAGGCTTTCTATTCTGTATTGGCTTGGCAGATTCTTAAGCCTACCTAGAGATACTGTGATTTTATGAGGCTTTGGCAGGACTAAAACTGTGCCTGTTTGCAGTAGCTTTCAGTTCCATGCCCAAGTAATGGCCAGAGCCCCTGTTTGGAAAGGAAGGGATTGGATCAACTTTCAAAATTGTCTGCTACTGCATAACTCAATCCTGTTTAGACATCCTAGACTTAATGTAATTAGGATTTTTTTTAAAGATGAGAAATCATTCAACTCATTGCAGTGTTTCAGTTTTTAATTAGATATTTCCTTGAATGTGTTAGAGGTGGTTTTTTTCATTCACAAAAAGCTTTCTGCACTCCCTGCTGGCTTTCCAAAATGTTTCTGGGGCAATTATGCCTGCATGGGTATAAATAAATATCCATTCCACATATATCAATGAAATCGCATCTGCCTCTGACACCTGCTGCACAATGTCTGTAGTACTGGGGCATTATATCCCAGAAAGAGGCATAGGCAGCCTGTATCTGCTGTGACATATGTTCACTCAGGTAAGCCGTAGTGGAGATATCCATACTGGGAGTGGGGGGTAGACAGGTGATAATTGCCTTTCAATTGCTTATTGACTGACTTGCTAGGCAGGAAAGCAAGAAGTAGCAGCTTTTAAGTCTTACAGGACACAACTTGGAAAGCTGCTTCAAGTTCTCACAGTGATTTGTTCTTGAAACAGATGATGGTAAACAATGGCTAGAGAGACTTGACGACAGAATACGTTGTTATTTCTTCCTTGGTTTTGAAAGCCTACAGCAGGATAATGAATAAGAGCCTCCCTACTAGGCTAGAAAGGTCAAGATCCTCTTTACAGGTCTGTCAGCGTCCTTGACTGATTTTTTTACTAACTAAAGGGAAAAGATTTCTCTGTTTTTCCAGTGGGTTGAATTTAGTTAACATGAACTTTTGCTAACTAATTTTTTTTTTTAAATCATCTATATACCTGCTATGAGGGATTCCTCCACCTTTCCCACCTATGCTGCAACTTTGATTTGTCTTTCATGCCTCTGCTGACCCCCCTTTTGTATCTTAGATTCGTCTGGGTTCTGCTTCTGTTTTCTGACAGTGAAGCTGGGACTGGTAACTGGTAAGACCCTTTTCACTCTCAGTATGCTACGGAAGATTAAAAAATTTCCCCTTTTTTTTCTTATAGTATATTTTCACTTCTTAAAATTAAGAGCACAACAGAAGATGTCCACAGAACTGGACAGAGACAGTTGTTTTAGGACACAACCACACCTGAGATATTTTGCAATCCCCCTAGAGTCAATTAACAGCACAAATATATTTTCAAAGGTATATCCTCAGCTATCTGTCCTTGGCTTCACAGATAGTAAGTTTCTGTGCTATAATTAAGAAATATGCACTGGAGCAATCCTTCTGCCATAGGAATTGTGGCAACATGGCTGAATAATTCATACTAACTACCTTAGTGACTTTTGCCTCTCCCTCTTTTTTCCTGATTGTCTGTGCGCAGATTTCATTCCTCTTCAACTAGTTATTGAACAAGCTCTCCGTCTGTATTTAATTTCCACACTTTCATTTAACCATCATGCTTGCTCTGCATGTTTCTAGTCCTAAATTTAGATGAGCTGTTCTTATTTAAAATCATTTTAATATAAATGCTCAGGATTTCTGAGATCATTCTTGTAGGAAAGTATTTCTGCTGCTAGTAAGTTTTCTCACTTTAGAAAACTTACAATAAAGGAGGACCACCAGTTATGACAATTCAAATGTGTAACTTTGCTATGTGTTCACCAACCTCTACCAGAAGGTGGTAAAAGTCTTTCACGCTGGAAGCCAGGAAGAGCTTGCTGTTTCAAAGAACCTATTTTCCAATCACTTGAAGCAAATATTTTTTAAAAAAAGGAGAAGTCATGTAGGAATTGAACTATACATGCTGTGCTTTGCAAATAACCTTTTCTGTATTAGAAGAGACTTGTCTTGATAGGTAAAGGCCAGTAATGGATGAGGGAACTAACTTAGCCTTTTCATTATCATATTTTAAAACTTTGGCAATATCCCAAATTTATTGTCTCCAATTAATTTTTTTTAGGTGCATTCTTACTTGAGAAAAGACTCACAAATTTTCTCTGTATCCTTGCCAAAGTGATGCTGGCAATAAATTAATACAGCTCCCCAGCCACTGCAGACTGGGATGATTTTTTACTAAAAATGGTTTTACAGAGCCATTTCCTCCTTTCACCCTGACTTCAATCTGTGTTAGGCAATAACATAAGGAAAATATAGTACTGAAGGACAATCCTGTTTCTCAGCTTCTGCTGCAAGAATATCAAGCAATTACAGAGCCATGAAAAGCAGGGGAGGCAAGACATCAAGAGGTCATCTTATCGTCTTGCCCTGTGGTCCAGGATAGGATGAAGAATACCCCAAAGCAATATAGTCCTTGTACAACAGACATTTCCAATATTTCTTTGTTTT
The DNA here is from genome assembly GCF_929443795.1 of Astur gentilis. Classification (NCBI taxonomy): domain Eukaryota; kingdom Metazoa; phylum Chordata; class Aves; order Accipitriformes; family Accipitridae; genus Astur; species Astur gentilis. The sequence goes on from NC_064919.1 coordinate 41,967,040, forward strand.
AATTTTTTTTTTCCCTAGTTCATTGTATTTCAATACAGTTGAAGGAACGTCATTATTTATAACTCTCAGGTGATGGCAGAAGTAAAAACACATACATATGTGAAGGTAGGACTTAGGAGTGTAATACTGCTTCTAACAAAATTTCACAGGCAAATTGTTAAATTTGTATACCTTTGCTGCAAAAATGAAGAACTTGTATCTTTGGCCATTTTTTCTGAATGTCCCAAACACTTCTGTGGCTGATACCATGACTGATGACCAAAAAACATAAAGGAAAGTTTTAAAAGCAGTCTGTATTTTACTGGTTTAACAATAAGCTCATTTTAAAAACACTGTATTTTTCTGTGCTTAACAGAGACTGTGACGCTGTTATCCAGGGTAAAAAGGAATTCTGCTCCACACAAGTGTGTTTGTAGGACTCTGCATAGCATAGCACATAGTTCAAGATGACTGTGGTAAGTAAATTAGCTTCACAGGCTGAGACAGCAGATATATAGTATGCATTTTCTCGCTAAGCAGGATTCTAAACTGTTAGGTTGCAGAAGGCAGTTGACATCAACATTACAACTAGGATATCAAACATGTCAAAAAGCATCCCAGAGAAACCTGATACCACAAGAAAACTCTCTAGTTAGGTGAGGGGAAAAATTGCTAAATCAAAGGTCTGTGTTAATAAACCAACGAAAAAGGGAAAATCAAGGTTTATAAAAAGATGGGTTTAGTAAGCTACCTAGAATTCCAAGTATATGACTTTTGACTACTAGGTAAAGAACAAACTACTGCTCTAGCGTTTCTAGCTTCTACTATCTTCTCTCTTCTGAATGCAACTCTTAGCAGCTATTCACAGCTCCTTTCAAATTTCCTGTGCTCCTGAGTGCCCGCCAGAAATGCATTCCAATGGCTCAAAAAGGTTTTTTGAATAGAAGGAGAAAATGTGCATGTTCACTGCTGAAAAAATTCCTTCTTTTGATTTACGCTTGCAGAGGAAAGTAAGGATGAAGAGGAGATTCTCACAATACTTTCCCAGAGTGTTACCAGCAGAAAACATCTGTGTTTTTTCACACTGTTTGTATTCTGCCTTACAGTATGGAAGCAGGCTAGAACATTTCCACTTGTCTTTGGGCTTAGAAGTGAGATTTCAGAGTTGGGTTTTGTTCTAAGAAACAAAAACGTTTTGTAGAACCTAACAAGCATTATCAACTTCTCCCAGCTGTTTTACCAGTCCTGAGAAATGGAAAGAGATATTTCCTCTAAAGTTGTGGCTTTCTATACCTGCAGGGATCTGCTTCTACCACTGTGGAAGATGTAACAGAGAAATCAAGCCAGCTGTCAGTAGACCTCAAGTTACTATCCAAGGATCTTCACACTCTTGTTCTACCGGGGGAAAAAAAACGCCGGGGGGCGGGGGTGGGAGGGCGACCAGGATTTACAAATAGAGATTTTGACACAGGATGTCATTTTCCACAAATGTATAAAGAAGATATTTTTCCCTTAAAATCTGTAGGTGTTTCATGGACATCTAGACAAGTCTGTTAGTTGTCTCTAATTCTGCAAATTAGCTTCCTTGAAAGGAATGGAATTTTTTAAGTAGTGTTTTTTTCTCCCAAGTACTGCAAGGTAAAAGAGAACATATTTTCTTTAAGAAATACTCTAGGGATATAATATATTATTTTCAGTGACTGATATGAAAGTTAAAATGGTGAATTAAATAACACAGTACCCACTTACATAGTTCAAACTACATATTAAACCTTTTTCCTAGGCAACTAGGTGACTCTTCTTATGACTGTTCTTAAGATAACTGAGGTGACTATTTCTCACACCTTGGAAGTTCTTCTTTCTCTATCTTATCAAGAAGTTTAATTTGAATAACACTTAGCCTTACCTTAGACTTTTCTGTGTATACATGTCTCCCATGGTCAGAAGCACTCCTGCCATGCATGTACCAATGCAATGGAAGAATTGCAAATCTAATTATGTTATAACCTGCTCTTTTAGCTACCTCCGTTTCTATACTTAAATCATGGCAAAACAAGCAAAGCCCATAATAGTTTCCCAGCACCTCCCTTAAATAGTTTACCTCTTGCCAGAAACTTACGCTTTCAATTAAAACAAAGGGTAGCATCTTTAGAGTCTTATGTTTCCCTTCTTACTCCTTGAATGGTTTACAGTTTACAAACTTCATATTTGTTTACAGTTGATACCTACTTTGTGCTTGAAGAATATCTTCTCTATAAAAGCATTTTTACAGCATAACACTTGCTGGAGTTTTTGCTGAGCTGCAGACTTTTAAACATTATTGATTTTAATCTCAGTGTGGCCATTTCCTGATTTGCATAGTCCAGTGAATCAGACTTTTCCATGTGTGTACACAGGCAGTCTCTTCTAAGAATGGCTGTAATGGGCAATAGCTTGTGTTCACAACTGCTAATAGGCTGTGGTTTTCCATGAAAAACAAATTCCCTCCTGCTGTAGGGCTGTGGGATGGCCAGTCTTTGTTTCAATCAAAGCAATAGCAAAATATAGCTACAAAGACCTATTGTAGAAGTTGTCTGATCCCCAGCTTCCAGTAAGGTCCTAAACTGCTGTTTGAAGGGATTCCCTGCAAACTAACAACTACAGATTTCACATATATGTTTTACAATAACATCTCCCTGGCCTACAAGCAACATGAAGATCTCACAAAGATAGGTCCAATATAAAGAGAGGGAGAAACAGATCATATTAGTGGGAAGATCACAATTTATATCAGGCAAAACAGACAAATTAGAGACAAATTCATCATTGTTTTAAAGCTGTAAAACTGAGATCCAGAGACGGTAGCTGTGGAACAAAAGGGACTTTTGGAGAAAGCAGCACTAGATTTTCTGAGGCCCAGAACAGTGCCTCTGCCCTAGAGCAGTGGCTGTCAAATTAGGACCCTGATGGAAATTTAATTGCTGAAGCAGTGGCTTACAGTTAATGCCATCAGTGAAAGTTTAGAAAGTACAGATTTCAGGTCTTTGTAATCCAGAAAAACTAGTTTTACTGCAAACACAGTGCTCCCAAGAACTACAGTTAGTCTTTGAGGAGGTGTCACTGGGGAGAAATGCATAACATCTTCTAATCATTTTGTATTATCTAGGCATTAGCCTCATTCAGAATCTAGCTAGTACATTACTGTCTTTACAGGGTTACCTCGTATCAGTTGGCCAGACTCACTTGTGGAACAATATGGCCCTTATTTCTGGTGCTTTCATCAAAAAAAGTACCAAAATTTTAACCTGCTTTTGAGTTTCTTGACTTTTCTCTCTCTCCAAGTTTCCTTTCTAGTTTCTAATCTCATTACTGCTGTAGATACCATCTAAATAGGTTAATAGACTGCTGCTGTGGAGCAGTGAAAATCTGTCTAGGCAATCAGTCTTCTGTTTAAAGCAGTCAAGTGAAGCTTTAAATTAAATATGGGGCCTGAATCAAAATGTTAGGTCAAAGCACCTTAATCCCATGGGACAGACTGGGTACAGGGTCATGCTTTGTGGCCCTTTTCCAAGCTGTTCAGTTATCTCACCCTGCACAAACTCAACAATGGGTGTTTGTCACTTCCTGTTCAAGTGTTTCTAAGAGAAAAACAAGTATTTAAGCAGAGGTATATTAAACAGAAATGACCACCACTAATTAATTGTCAGACCTAATCTTTTCAGCATGTGAACTGAAAAGTTCAACAACCTGTCTATGCATCACATGAATAACTAGGTCCAGATTTTCTTTGGTGATTAGGCATTGGTCCCCTTTCAGTTCAGTAGGAAAAGCAAGACATGTGAATGTCTTTGGGTGACCCAACAAATTATGTCAAAGATTACAGTAGGCCAAAAACCATGAAATAAAAAGGTGCTTTGCATCCCCTCTGGTTAGCAGATAAACCTTTTGTGCAGTGGACACCCCTGAAAAAGGAGTGGACACACTGACACAAAGGCACTCAAATACCAGTGTAGGTTCAGAGGTTCAGACTCACCTTCCAGATGTTGAATGATAGCAGGTGGAAGGGGAAACCAGCAGCACTATTACCCAGGCAGCCTTGCACGGAATACTTAGGGATGTGAGACCCTTGACTGAAATGACCCAGTTATTAACAGCATCCCTAATTTAAACTGAAACAAAGCAGTTTCCAGGGACAGGATGTTGGTAAGTCTTTCTTTCAGTAATTCCTTACAGGATACATAGCTGCAGCAGGAGGTTCTGAGTATGATACACTTCATAAAAGTCTTCATTAGGTTGTGATAAACTAGAAGAAACTTTGAAGGAATCCCAAATAATACCTTACACCAGATCTAACCTTTGTGAGTCCCAAACCTGAACAGGACAAAAATGGCTTAAAGCCAAATCTGAGCCAAAGCCCACCTCTTCTCTTTGTGCTTCTCCAAAAAGTATCAGAAAGACACATAATATCACCAAACACCTAGAAGCAGCAAGAATAAAACATCACCATCACACTATAAGCTTGAATAAGTGACTGCAAGGACATCCAACAGTAGCACAATGCTGACCTTAAAAGGATTTTGGTAGTACAGGTCCAGGGGAAGAAGCTCAGACACTTCTCATTCTGACCTGTGTGCTTTGCTCCCTGTACAAAATTACCTTCAGCAGTATCTATCAACATTTCCACTGCAACGGTGACCACACCATGGATTCTGTATTGCTTTATCTCTCTACTGAAAATACAAGTATGTATTTTGCTGACCCTCAAGGGGAAAAAAGGGAGTATTTTGCTGGTGTGATTATACCTCCAGTAGATTTTTCTCTCTTTCACATTTCTAAGAAAAGTCTCTGCACTAGCAGAACTTTTACACAGAGATAAAGAGAGAGAGAAAGAAAGAAAGAGAGGAAAACAACTTTACAGTTATTTTGCTGGTTTTGGTGTGATCACTTGGGTTTTGGGGTGAGGTTTTTTGCTAGCAAAAGTCAGGAACAGCATCTTTAATACTGAATCTATGCCTGCCTTTTTGTTGTTTTTGTTCACTTTTTTCAGTCCCATTTCAAGATGGATCTATATCCTCGACAAAGCCAGAAGTAATATGTGTTCCTCAAGGAGGGATCAGGAGAAATTCTGATCCTCTTTAGTGTCTTGTGAGTGTATGCTCTAGTTTGGAGGGGAAATGCCTGCTGTGCACAGCAGGAGCTGGTGCCAGGCTGCAAGCTCACAGGATAGTTTGTGACAAGGTCTTTTTTCCCATATGTTTAAACTTAACCCCCTCCCTGCACAACCTTGGCAACTGGATTCATCATTTTCAATTTTTCATTGTAACTGAATGACAAGCTGATGTAATAATCTGTTGTCTGAGTGGGGTTATTTTTCCTTCTTTCTAATGGGCAGTTACAATTTTTTTTGTTAATGAGTGGCACCTTTTTCCAAAATCACCCTGCAGACAATATCATCCATCTTGTGAGTTGATTGCCTCTTTGAAGAGACTGAGTGATCATCTTGAACTGCTGATGCTGGTGTAAAGACTTAAGATAAATTGTTTGCTTGACCTTTTTAAGACTGAAAGTCTTATTTTTTTTAAGATCATAGCAATATATTTATTTTGTAAGTAGGGAGAAGGCTTCCCCTCCCATTCACCCTTTGCTCCAGAATGAGAAAAAAGGGATATATGCTGAAGTTTTGTAAGTTATATCACCCTAAATACTTCATTATGGATTAGTTCAGGCTTTCCAAAGAAGCAATCATTCTCATAAGAGTCATTATCATTTATCCTCCAGGTTTGAAAGAGGTGCCATATTAACTACATAGCTAATATTTATGTGTTACTTAGTTGGTATGCTAAAGCAGTACAAATGACTTAAACTAGATCAAATTACAGCAGTAAAAAAAAGTTTATAATTATTTCTGAGCAATTCTGTAGTATGAACTATCTTTACTGCAGTATAAGTGCACATTCACATAAGGATTTATATCAGGAAATCACACCCCTCACCAAAGTGATTGTAACAAGAAAACACTTAAAAGTTTAGGCCAGTTAAAATTCCCTTGCTGAGATATCTCATGTATTTCTTCTCAGTAGGAAGGTTTCCTTGAGGACTGCAGGCTTCTCTTGGGAAGTTATGTGTAATGGAATTAGAATTCACCAAGCATGTAGCATTCCCATGCAGTAGCATCCTAAGTGTGGAGATGCGAAACTCGTCTCACTGAGGCTCATGTAAGGTGCATTGCTCTTTTGCCTGAGATCTTTCACACACCTTAGATTTCAGGGAAAGGGGAAGGTAGATGTACCTATTCTGTGCTTCAGCTGCAAAACTTACACAGAATTAAAGAACAAGTCAAACTGATTTATATCTTATGCTACTTTACTAGCCCCAGACTGGGTGCCAGGTTTCAATACAGAAAGAACTCTTCAACTTGCCAGGAGTATCTCAGCTGCTCCTAGACTGGGCAAAATGTTATGTGAAACCATATTAGTAATCTTATTGTTCATCCACATTTTATTTTGTTCTGGTCATAACAAAATTAAAAAGTTTGAATGGAGAGAGGCTGAGGGCCAAAGTCCCCACTCTAAAAAATGAGGGGTTTTGCTAGCAAAAGTCAGGAACAGTACTGGTACTTTTATGTCAGTATGTCCCAGCCAGTATCTCCAGGGACTGCAAAAATTGTTCTTTCTATATTTCCATCAGTTTGCATCATCAAAATTAAACCATTTATATATCAATGCTTGATAATAGATCCGTGGGAGTATTAGTTTTTGAATGAATGAGACATGACATCTGAGCAGAACCTATTTCTTGGAGGGACATGTGTAGAATAGCATAGAATAGAATAGTTCCAGTTACGAGGAACATACAATGATCACCTAGTCCAACAGGGAGTGCCTGAGTCTATCACTAATGATGGAGGGCAGCAGGGACACCTCTTGTGTGAGGTGTGACCAGGTGGATGACCTGCTCAGCCTGGTGGTACTGCTGAAGGAATAAGTGGAAAGGTTGAGGAGCATCAGGGAGTGTGAGAGGGAGATAGATTGGCGGGCCCACACCTACCATCCCTGAGGCAGAGGCAGCAGATGGAGGCTCCGCAAGAAGCGGAGGTTCCCCTGCCCTCCTGCCTGGCAGCAGGAGGGAACCTAAGAGATGGAGGGGAATGGATACAGGTCCCTGCTCGGGGAGGCAGGCGATTCCCCTCCCAGTCTCCCTCACCTTCCCAGTTGCCCCTACACAACAGGTATGGGTCTCTGGGACTTGAGGACCAGGCCAGTGAAGATCAGGGTGTAGATGAAGTCCTATCTAGGGAGGTGCCTAGGCCCAGTTGGGCAGCCCCACGCATTCTCACATCCTCTGAAAGAAGAAAACAGAGGGTAATTGTCCTAGGTGACTCCCTTCTGAGGGGGTCAGAGGGCTCAATATGCAGACCTGACCCATCACACAGGGAAGTCTGCTGCCTCCCTGGGGCCCAGGTAAAAGACATTACCAGGGAACTCCCTGGTCTGGTTCAGATCTCTGATTATTACCCATCGCTGGTTGTGCAGGTTGGCAGTGATGAGATTGCAGAGAGAAATCCAAAGGCAATCAAAAGGGACTTCAGGGCACTGGGACAATTAGTGGAAGGACCGGAAGCACAGAGTGTTTTCCTCAATCCCTTCAGTGGCAGGGAAATACACTGAAAGGAACAGGAAAACACACCTGGTTAATACGTGGCTCAGAGGCTGGTGCCACAATTCGGTGGAATTTTGGGGTTTTTGATCATGGGGAGGTTTACATGGGACCGGGCTTGCTAGTGACAGATGGTATCCAGCTATCTCAAAGGGGTAAAAGAATCCTCGCTCGTGAGATGGTGGGACTCATAGAGAGGGCTTTAAACTAGGTTCAAAGGGGGTAAGGGATAAAACTAGGTGCACCAGAGATGAGGCTGGGGACAGCATGCCAATGTTAAGGGTGGATTTGATAATTCAGCTTAAATGCATCTATGCCAATGCACGCAGCATGGGCAATAAACAGGAGGAGCTGGAAGCCATCATGCAACAGGATAAATATGACTTCGTTGCAATCATGGAAACATGGTGGGACAACTCCCATGACTGGAGTGCTCCAATGGATGGCTACAAGCTCTTCAGAAGGGACAGGCAAGGTAGAAGAGGTGGTGGGGTGGCTCTTTATGTCAGGGAATGTTTTGACTGTACAGAGCTACACGGTTCTGATGACAAGGTGTAGTGCTTATGGGTGAGAGTGAGAGGGAAAGCCAATAAGATAGATATTGTGCTGGGAGTCTGTTATAGACCACCCGACCAGGTTGAAGAGACGGATGAATCATTCTACAAGTGGCTGGCAGTAGTCTCAGAATTGTGTGCCCTTGTCCTCGTGCAGGACTTTAACTTTCCAGACATCTGCTGGAAATACAACACAGCAGTGAGTAAACAATCTAGGAGGTTCCTGGAGTGTGTGGAAGATAACTTCCTGACACAGCTGGTGGATGAGCCAACCAGGGGAGGAGCCTTGCTAAATCTGTTGTTTATGAACAGGGAAGGACTGGTGAGAGGTGTGATGATTGGAGGCTGTCTTGGGCTTAGCAACCATGAAATGAGAATTTTCAGTTCTTGGTGAGGCAAGGAAGGTGGTCAGCAAAACCACCACTATGGACTTCTGGAGGGCTAACTTTGACCTGTTCAGGACACTGGTTGAGAGAGTCCCTTGGGAGATGGTCCTGAAGGGCAAAGGGGTCCAGGAGGGATGGACATTCTTTAAGAAGGAAATCTTAATGGCTCAGGACCAGGCTATTCCCATGTGCCACAAGTTGAACCACCAAGGAAAATGACCGGCCTGGCTGAATGGGGAGCTTTTGCTAGGACTCAAAAAAAAAAAAGGAGAGTTTATCATCTCTGGAGGAAGGAGCGGGCAACTTGGGAGGAGTACAGGGATCTTGTTAGATCATACAGAGAGAAAATTAGAAAGGCAAAGCTCAGCTAGAACTAAATCTGGCCACTATTGTAAGGGACATCAAAAAATGTTCTTACAAATATGTTAACAGTAAAAAGAATCCCAAGGAGAATATCTTTCCTTTAATGGAAAAAGAAGGGAACGTAGCAACCAGTGATGAGGAAAAGGCTGAGGTACTTAATGCCTTCTTGGCCTCAGTCTTTAATAGTGAGTCCAGTTACCCTCAGGGTACTCCACCCCTTGAGCTGGAAGGTAAGGATGAAGAGCAGAACATACCCCCCCTTAATCCAGGAGGAAATAGTTAGGGACCTACTACGCCATCTGGACACTCAGAAATCTATGGAACCAGATGGGATCCATCCAAGAGTACTGAGGGAACTGGCAGAGGTCCTTGCCAAGCCACTCTCTATCATCTATCAGTGTTCCTGGTCAACAGGGGAGGTCCCAGAGGACTGGAGGGTTGCCAATGTGAAGCCCATTTTCAAGAAAGGTCGGAGGGAGGATCCAGGGAACTACAGGTCTGTCAGCCTGACCTCAGTACCCAGGAAGATTATGGAACAGTTTGTCTTGAGAGCACTCATATGGCAAGTCCAGGATAAGAAGGGGATCAGGCCCACTCACCATGGGTTTACAAAAGGCAGGTCCTGCTTGGCCAACTTGATCTCCTTCTATGACCAGGTGACCTGCCTAGTGGATGAGGGAAAGGCTGTGGAGGTTATCTTCCTTGACTTCAGCAAGGCCTTTGACACTGTCTCTCATGCCATACTCCTTGAGAAACTGGCGTCTCATGGCTTGAATAAGTGTACTCTTCACTGGGTGAAAAACTGGCTGGATGGCCGAGCCCAGAGGGTTGTGGTGAATGGCGTGAAATCCAGTTGGCAGCGGGCCACAAGTGGTGTTCCTCAGGGCTCGGTGTTGGGTCCTGTTCTGTTTAATATCTTTATCGTTTATTTGGATGAGGGGATTGAGGGTACCCTCAGCAAGTTTGCAGACACCAAATTGGGAGGCAGGGTCAATCTGCTTGAGGGTAGGGAGGCTCTACAGAGAGATCTGGGCAGGCTGGATCGATGGGCTAAGGCCAATCATATGAAGTTCAACAAGGCCAAGTGCCAGGTCCTGCACTTCGGTCACAGCAACCCCATGCAGCGATACAGGCTTGGGGAGGAGTGGCTGGAAAGCTCCCCAGCAAAGAAAGACCTGGCGGTGCTGGCTGACAGCCAGCTGAATATGAGCTGGCAGAGTGCCCAGGTGGCCTTTAGTCTGCATTTAGACTAAACACCAGGTGGTGTTTAGTCTGGAGAAGAGGAGGCTGAGGGGAGACCTTATTGCTCTCTACAACTACCTGAAGGGGGATTGTAGTGAGGTGAGTGTTGGTCTCTTCTGTCAGGTGGCTGGAGATAGGACAAGAGCAAATGGACTCAAGCTGAGGCAATGGAGATTTAGGTTAGATATTAGGAAAAATTCTTTTACTGAGAGGGTTGTCAAACATTGGAATAGGCTGCCCAGGGAAGTGGTTGAGTCACCATCCCTGGAGGTGTTCAAAAAGTGAGTGGACAGGGTACTCCATAACATGGTTTAGTGGGCATGGTTGATGGTTGGACTCGATGATCTTGAAGGTCTTTTCCAACCTAAATGATTCTATGATTCTATGAACTGCTTGACTACTTCAGGGCTGGCCAAAAGTTATTAAGGACATTATCCAAATGCGTCTTTTTACGTCATTGACAGGCATGGGGTGTCAACCAGCTCTCTAGGAAGCCTGTTCCAGTGTTTGACTACCCTTTCAGTAAAGAAATGTTTCCTAATATCAAGTCTGAACTTCCTGCATCGTGCAGTCTCCAGAGAGAGCCCCTGTCTTGCAGCTGGGTTCTCCTCCCAGGGCAGACCTCCAGCTCTCCAGGCAGCCCCAGCACAGTGGGCCCTGGCCTGCTCTCACTGCTTTCTGCCTGCCCACCCACAGAGCCTCACCCCGCTCCGCTTCTCCCCAGGTTCCTGCTGCGTGCCTTGAGGCATGCAGGATCACCTGTGGCCCTGGCATCTGGACCCAAGTCTTTCTTTGGAGTCCAGCAGCAGTTCTTCATGCCAAACCAAGAGGCCACCTTCTGTTGCCTCATCTTACATGGCCAGCTTGGCTGCAGAAGGGGTCCTACGTAAGAGGAGGCCAAGGTGCCCTGGGGAACACAAAAAAGATGCTCTGCCTTTTCTGTGGGGTTCACGCACAGCAGAGAGGAGCTGTGCTGTGGGAAGTCCTGCGGAGAGCGTGTGATGGGGAGGGGTGATAGGGATGGTGAGGAGGTGTTGCCAAAATCCAGAATAAAACTCCTTAACAGCAATGAGACATTAAGAAGCAGGCACTCCTTTATTGCAGTGCTGGGCACATGGGGGATCGCTCCACCTATCGTGTGCACCTGTCTAGTCTAACTGTGCAGGTTAAATACACACCTGTTATACATATTCACTAAATTTCTGGAAAATGTTATACATAATCATTAACTTCCCAATAAATCATTAGCATATGTAAATGTCTCTTCACGCAGGTGCAGTGAAGGTCTCTGGTGGTCTTCCATAGTCTTCCTCACTTGTTCACTTCTTGACCTCTCTCAGGTGATTCTGCGCAGTACGATTCTCACCATCATCTATATTAATTTACATAAAAATGCATACTATGTCTATTCTTCAATGTAACCTTTCTAATAATTGGTCCTTCAGTCACACCATCTTATTAATATTCTTATGTTAAAACAATCATTGTTTAATCTCACTTAATTCTACTGATTAGGATCCCCAATAATTAGATCGAGGTGGGAAGGGTAAGGGTTTTCCAAGCAGCAAACTGGTGTCCGTAATGGTTTCCTTAATTTCCTAAAACAAAACACTACAAATCAACAAATCTCTGTCAAAGTTTCTGTGGTTAACTGATTTTAGACAATATTTGAATTCTTATGGTTACATATAGTACATGTTCTAAAGTTCCTAAGTTCCTATGACTGCATTTCAAACTTAACACTCCCATACCTATGCTTCACAATTTTCTACCTCTTAATCAAACCAAACTGTTCTATGTGATTGAATTTTGATTTCTTTACCAGAATATTTGCAACAGAGGGATGCTGGGAACTGATGGCACCCATCTGCTGAACAGGGGTCCTTTCCAAGTGGAGGCGAAGAAATACCAGTGCCAAGGCTAGATCTGGAAGAGCAGGAAGAAAGCCTGTGCTCAAAGGCAGCAGCATGGCTGCCAGCCAGGCAGCCCACGACATGTGCTGCTGTCTTGTGTTGTCCTTCCTCAGGTGCAGAACTTTGCCCTTCCCCTTGAAATTCTTGGGCCTCCTGCCTAGGCAAGGTACGACCCTAGGCTGATGCAGAGAGCAGCACCGAGTCGTGACTCTGCGTAGGAGGGATTTGGGTGCCACTGTAGCGAGGCTGCAGCCGGCATTGCAGGCTGGTGGGAGAGCAGAGCCCTGGGACTTGGGGGCAGAGGGTGAGGTAAGGAGGAGGATGAGCCTGGGGTGATGAGTGGTGGGGTATGGGCTGGTCCTGGAGAGCTCCAGGCTGGAAACATCTGCCCTGGGAGCAGCTGCAGAGATGCAGTACTGTTGAACTGTTGCACAGCAACACAAATTAGCTATTGCACAAATGTCACTGTGCAGTTTTGGAGGAAGATCCCCAGCATCTGGACCTGCAGCTCTTCATCCATCCCATGGAATGTCAGGATGGATGAAGAATGCTTGTGTCATGGTTTAATGCCAGCCAGCAACTAGAGCACCACGCAGCCACTCACTCACTTCCCCTACCACCCAGTGGGATGGGGGACAGAACCAGAAAACAAAATAGAACTCATGGGTTGAGATAAGAACAGTTTAATAGAACAGAAAATAAGAAACTAATGATGATAATGATAACAATAATAAAGGGACAATAATAAGAAGAAAAGGATTGGAACATACAAGTGATGCACAATCCAATTGCTCACCACCTGCTGACCCATGTCCAGTTAGTTCCCAAGCGGTGATCCTTCTCAGCCCCACTCCCCCCCGGCCCTACCCCAGTTTATATACTAGACATGACATCACATGGTATAGAATATGGCCAAACATGGTTTGGCCACTTTGGGTCAGCTGCCCTGGCTGTGTCCTGTGCCAGCTTCTTGTGCCTCTCCAGCCTTCTTGCTGGCTGGGCATCAGAAGCTGAAAAATCCTTGACTTTAGACTAAACACTACTTAGCAACTACTGAAAACATCAGTGTGTTATCAACATTCTTCTCATACTGAACTCAAAACCATAGCACTGTACCAGCTACTAGGAAGACAATTAACCCTATCCCGGCCAAAACCAGGACAGTTTGTCAAGTCTGAACCTCCCTTGGTGCAGCTTTGAGACATTCCCACACGTCCTGTTGCTGTATCCCAGGGAGAAGAGCTCAGCAGCTCCCTCTCGACTTCCCCTCCTCAGGAAGCTGCAGAGAGCAATGAGGTCGCCCCTCAGCTGCCTTCTCTCCAAAAAAGACAAACCCAGAGTCCTCAGTCCCTCCTCACAGGACATGCCTTTCAGCCCTTTCGCCGGCTTTGTTGCCCTCCTCTGGATGCAATCAAGGACGTTAACATCCTTCTTAAATTGTGGGGCCCAGAACTGCACACAGTACTCAAGGTGAGGCCACACCATCGCTAAATACAGCGGGATAATCACCTCTTTTGAGCGGCTGGCTAAGCTGTGTTTGATGCACCCCAGGATGCGGTTTGCCCTCCTGGCTGCCAGGGCACACTGCTGACTCACATAGAGCCTACTGTCCACCAGCAGCCCCAGATCCTTTTCCACAGGGCTGCTCTCCAGCTACTCCTCTCCCGGTTTATACTTGTGTCTGGTATTACTGAATCCCAGGTGCAGAATCTGGCATTTGGACTTGTTAAATTTCATCCCACTGATGACTGTCCAATGCTCCAACCTATCTAGATCCCTCTGCAAGGCTTCTTGTCCCTCAAGAGACTCAACAGCACCTCCCAGTTTGGTGTTGTCAGCAAGCTTGCTAATGGTGCATTCAACTCCTGCATCCAGATCATTGATATACATGTTGAACAGAACTGGCCCAAGAATTGACCCTTGAGGAACACCACTGGTGACCGGTCACCAGCCCCATTCATGACAAGCCTTTGAGCTCTGCCCTTCACCCAACACACCATGTACCTGCTCATCTCACAGTTGGACAATATGTCCAGAAGGATGCTGTGAGGGACAATATCAAAAGCCTTACTAAAATCAAGAAAAACTACATCCACAGCCAGCCCTTCATCCACTATGCGAATGACCTTATCATGGAAGGACATCAAATCAGTTAAACAGGACTTTCCCTTTGTGAACCCATGTTGACTGTGCATGACAATTGCATTGTCCTTGAAATGCCTTTCAAGGACTCTAGCAGGTGCAGAGTGCCATATCTTACCATTTTAAAATAATTGGTAGTTAAAGACTAACATTTTTCAGCTTAAACTGTCTTTTCTTCCTTTGTGTCTCCGGAATTTTGCAACTATCACACATATCTTATCATAATACATTCAGTTCTTCTCAGACTCAAATGCTGAATTCTGCTCCAACTAACAACCTTTCCTATAGTACTTATAAATATAAGCTAGTTATAGATAATAAACTGTTTTTTTAGTTCATCCTTCTAATTACTTTTTAAGAGATCTGACCTATTACACTAGCATAATAAATCCAGACATGCCATTAGTTTCAGCACTCAGGCTAGACATCAACAAAAAGGAAGCAGAATTTGTGTCTTTAAAGATCCAACATTTACAGTGATTACAGTCTTAAGTCTTTGACCTTTTGGAATATTGAACTCCTACACTCACAGAATTAACAAGTGTTTCATAGATTTCTAGTTCTTTCATGGTATTTTTTCATATTTCATGAACAGTCCAAGAGTTTACTTCCATAAAAAGGTTTATACTTATCTTTAAAAAGCAAGTACTAAGCAAGATCCTCAAAAAAGCTTAAGTCCACCAAAATGAAAAAAAAAATGAGAACTTCAGAATTTCAGTTTTCTAAGACAGGATAAGAATAATGTAATCTAGCCACAAGAAGATTTTGACTACCTAAGTATACATTTGTAAAACAATACATGAAGTAAAATTTTCCTGCTGCTAATGGAACATTTCTATAGTATATTTACTAATAATTTTTTTTTTAAACGAAACAATTGGTTTTGACCTAAAGCAAAGAGGAGAAAGATCTCTGCAAAGGCTTTTTGCTGATTTTTCGCAACAAAGAGCAGAAGAGCTGTTGCAGCTCATGTCTTCAGCTGCATTCAGCTATATTTCAGCAGGTGCATGGGTAAAAGAACAGTCATTCCATACTTTTCCAACTACTGGAGACCAAATAACTTCTGCAGAACTTCAACCAAGGGAGGTGAGACCATGGGAAATGTTAGTTAAGAAGTGCTAGTCTCTCTAGTTGAACAGAGGTTCCTCTCTAGGAACATTAATTTACATTGAAATTATGGATAAATCCATGCTGGGCATTAAAAAGTGAATGGGAAAAATTACAGAGATGTAAAGAAGAGCTATAATCTATAGTGTAGGTTATCTGCTGTTGACTTCCTTGTCATTATTCATAGGCAAGCACTACCTAGATCAATGTCAGAATTGTGTTCTTAGTCTCTGTCTAGCAGACCTGTGTGTGTAGCTAACACAAGTGCACAACAGTCTTTAAGGTATGAAGTCATACTACCTCTTTAGCTGACTGAGTTAAAATAATTTTCTGATTCTGAGCTGATACCCATCTTTACACAAACAGCTGCTCATCTAGAAATGGAAAATATGTTTTTCAGTATGAGCAACTCCCATCCATCTCTCACTCCCAAGTTGAATGCTGTAAGCACCATGTTAAAGCTTAGGTATCAGTAAGGGCATCCTTTACTGCTGTTACTGAAGCTGTGCCAGCACACAAGCACACCGGACTAGAGACAAACTAGAGAGTTATACTTTTGATTTATGCTGGTGTTAAATGCATTCATTTTCAAAGCAGAGGTCTCAGCTGCCAGTGTCCACTTACAGATTTCTTTCTCATTTACATAGAGACAGTTCAGATAATAAAGCATAGATTTGTCACTGCACAAGAAGTACAGATTTATGCCGCCTGTTCTTTATAGCCCATGGGGCTTTCTCTTACATAGGAAGAAGATAGCTTCAAAAGAGCAGTTTACAAGTTTAGACCCACTTTCTGCTGTGAATTTAGCCTGTAGTTAGGTGGTAAGGTCATTCTCACCAGATCTAGGAGACAGGAGTTTAAATTGCCTTAGGCGAGAATACGTCTCCTGCCAACTACTGTCTAAAACTCTGGTATAATATCTCTCACCAATAAAACATTCAGAAAGGAGGTGCACAAAAGTCCCACAGATCAAGTGTGTTGAATCTGACAATTCGTGAGACACAAACAGAGCTAAGCTAGGAAAGTAACTCCAAACACCCAAGCTGTACGTGTCACTTACAGGAGCAAATTAAGCAGAAGAGTTTTAGAAGTCCCTCAGTACCCTCTGGTATTTAAAGGAGCAAGTTATTTGTCCTTTAGCCTCATAGTTGTATAGTGTCTCATCCTATTCCTATAGACACAAAAAGCCTCCAATCATTGTCTTAAGACTGGCAAGAAAGAAAAGCTGGAAACAGACATTTTGCTTTTCTGTGGCTTTTAATAACCTTGCTACAGCTTCTTCTCATTGATGTAGCCCTGGCATATCGCAGATCCAGTGTTCTTTTTGCATTATTAGCACAGGTTTTGTTATTTCTGTGGGCATTTAACAGAAAGGTATTCTTTTACTACATCAAGGAAGTCTTAAACCTTTCACTAGGCAATGCAGCACTTCAGGCTCTAGCAGGAGCTACCTTGGTAGCCCCACTGTATGAGCTACTGGGCAGATGTTCAGTCAGAAGAGACATTCAAACAGAATTTTTTCCTGTGAAGGGACAAACTGGTGTCACAGGCTTTGGGTATTTTGTTGAATACTTCACAACTACCTCAGCTGGAGCAGTAGCATTGACAGAATTCCATGAGGTATGGAAATCCTTGATATGCACACGCTCAAATCCATTTTCATATCACCTGTATGTGATACAGGGAAATTTTATTCTATATACCTTCCACCCACCACAGAGATTGGTCAGTGTGTCTGTCCTGGTTTCGGCCGGGATAGAGATAATTGTCTTCTTAGTAGCTGGTATAGTGCTATGGTTTTGAGTTCAGTATGAGAAGAATGTTGATAACACACTGATGTTTTCAGTAGTTGCTAAGTAGTGTTTAGTCTAAAGTCAAGGATTTTTCAGCTTCTCATGCCCAGCCAGCGAGAAAGCTGGAGGGGCACAAGAAGTTGGCACAGGACACAGCCAGGGCAGCTGACCCAAACTGGCCAACGGTGTATTCCATACCATGGGACGTCCCATCTAGTTTAGGAACTGGGGAGTGGGGCTGAGAAGGGTCACCGCTTGGGAACTAACTGGACATTGGTCAGCAGGTGGTGAGCAATTGCATTGTGCATCACTTGTATGTTCCAATCCTTTTCTTATTATTATTGTCACTTTATTATTGTTATTACTATCATCATTAATTTCTTATTTTCTGTTCTATTAAACTGTTCTTATCTCAACCCATGAGTTCTATTTTGTTTTCCGGTTCTGTCCCCCATCCCACTGGGTGGTAGGGGAAGTGAGTGAGTGGCTGCACGGTTTCTAGTTTCTGACTGGGATTAAATCACAACAGCATCCCAGGCATTTTACACTTGCTGTGCTTGTATTTGGGCAGTAATGTCACACACCAAGATGTAGGAGCTCTAAAAGCCATGTAACAAGTAATCACGTGGTAGCTGTTTCACAGTAATTGCACAGATACTTGTTCTGATTATGCAGTGAATATGAATGTCACTGCCCTCTGGTGAAAAAGGAGCAATTTTCAATTCCATAAGTTTACATCTGATAGCGTCTGTACCTCACAGTAAATACTAGGTTATCCAAGGCAATGTGCATTTTGTATCTATTTAATTTGAACTCATTTAGGAAAAGAAGATATTATTAAACAACCCTGAAGTTTTTGGTGTCCCCACTTTCAGGGAAACCATGGCTTAGACTAAAATGTTTTACAAGGCATTGCCTGTATAGAGTTGCATGGGTGGGGAACCTGGCAGCTTGGTGAATTCAGGTTTTTAAACTGAGAGCCCAAGTATAGCATGAAGATTATTGCAATAAAAGACAAGTTCTACAGAAAAGATTTGGCAGGACAGACCAGGCTCAAGGGCTAAGAAAGGCATTTACAAGATGTGCAAGGGACAGCAGCTCTCCTGCTTTCCTCCTCTCTTTCTGTTCATGCTGGGCTCCCTCTCAACTCAGACTGCCACTTATGAGTAGTCTCAGAGCTGAATGGGCAAGGAGAAAAGCCCACTACAAACTACACCCCTCTTTGTCCTAGAGCCTGCATTCATTTGTCCCAAACACAGTTGCCTAGAAAACAACAGGCTGGTTCCAAAGAAGTCCCAAGGCTTTGCAGTTTGTTTCTAGTGCACTTCTTTATTTCCTTGGTGGGGGAAAAAAACAATCCCTGGGCACCTCCAAGTAATCTATAGACTGTGGAAGTAAAGTTGCATGACGGGACTCGAAGATAAGTTTTTCAAATTTCTAACAAGGTATTTAAATTCCTTTTTTTCCTCCTGTCCTCAGGGTATTTGTCATGTCTTGTTTTGTCCAAACAACACTTTCAGAAGGAAAAAACCATGAAATGAAAAGTGCTGACTTCAGGGAAGCTTTTTCTCCCTCACTCTTTTTCAAATATCCAAATGCAAATATGAGCTGAACCTGGATTTCAAAATTTTAGTTTTATTGTCAGTAACGGTAAAGCTCAGTGAGCATATTGCATGCACAATGACCAAACAGCATAACTGACAGATCTTTCATGATGGGAGCGAGGAAGCTTGGTGGTTGCAAAATAAACAAACTAATTAACAAGAGTTAGTTTTAAAACTCCATCCTTGGAAAGCAATATGACAGTAACAGAGATTACACTTCAGTCCAGAAGTCCTGCAGAGAGGGAAACAGATTAGATTTTATTTCATCACCTGTAGGCTTTTCTTTAAGCCTTTTTTCTAAACTTCCAGCCACACATCATCCCTTGTTTCCACTGACAGCTTCTGTTGTTTTTCATTATTATTTCATCCTATATTTTATCATGTGGTTTCAGAATAAAGTTCAGAGCCTTTTTTGTTTTCACAATTTGTCATGTCCTAGTACAGTGAGTAAAAACATGAGCTGTGCTGACTCCAGCCACACATTGGAGCTGTGGCCTGTAACTGCCCCAGTACTCACAGCTGAGGCTTCATTCTTGGCTTTGCCCAAAACCCCTGCCTAAATACAACTCCAGGGCCAGATGCAGCCCCACCACAAAGAGGGCACAACCGTGGCCATCTTCTTCATGCACAGCAATTACATGACAGAACTGCATGTTCTTTAACTGCTGTGCTGCACTACAGTTTGCATCCTTCCATCTCCCCACATCTGCACATGGGTCTCAGAAGAAAGAACTGGCAGCAATGCCAAACTAAGAGCACCAAAAAAGACCCTTCCAGGAAATCTACCCCTGGATGTGACCTGGCCTAATTCTGTTCGGTTCATTGTGATTACAATATACTGCTTGCGTCAAAGCCCTTCACTTCCACCATGAATATGAACAGGCTGACATTGTATTGCTAGCTATTAATGAGATAATAACTTTTGTCTGTATCAGGTAGTTCTATCAGA
The DNA here is from genome assembly GCF_929443795.1 of Astur gentilis. Lineage (NCBI taxonomy): Eukaryota > Metazoa > Chordata > Aves > Accipitriformes > Accipitridae > Astur > Astur gentilis. Next base: position 41,986,707 of record NC_064919.1, read on the forward strand.
ATAAAATGGGAGAAAACAAATAAAATATGCTCAAACAGTATCACTTTAGTTGAAGTTAGCTTCTGTGGGAAGGACTGGCTTTGACTAACCCAGCAAAAGAGGTCTGCACTTCTGTCAAACAAATGTCTGCCATGACTGCATACATGGGCACAGCAAAATCATGATCACTACCTTTTTTATAATGATAAAGTAAGTAGATAAAAATAGAGCTAAGTGATCATTTTCCCTTACGTTGACCATGCAGGAGAAACAATCTGCCAAGGTGCTTGAGAGACACAATCTACCCATAACACATTTAATTATGCACAAAGCATACTAAAGCGGACTGAATCCAAGTACAGTGTTATGTATGCCCTGGATGCCAGACATGCTCTGACATCAGAAATGAAGAAGCTCACAAATGGCCTAGATGCAGCCAAGGACTCACATCAGATGTTAAGCCCACTATCTGAGCAACTGTATCCTACCTCCTTTCTACCCCTGACTTCTGCAGTCATTCAGCAAAGCAGTTAAATCGAATGTAATACTTGAAAAACAAAACCAAACTCATTATGGAAGTAATTGCAGTCAGTGCAGTGTCCTTTGCTGGCTTTTTTCTACATTCTGATTCCAAAATGGGCATAGAACTTATCTTTGGCTTTATGCTGCCCCCAGTTCTAACTTTTTAGGCTATGGCAGATTTTTTAGCCATGCAGTGTGAATGTGAGAGTAGAGAGTTAGAAAATGCTTACAATGAAATGAAAGGCAAAGATTGCACTGGGGACTATGAAGAGAACAGGAGAGGTTTGGATTTTTGCTGCAAAAACATTGAGAACCTTCTTTCCTTTGCCATTTGGAAAAGAAAAAATTAATTGATGCCACCTGATAACTGTTATTTTCTACCAGGTTTTTTTGCCAGCATTTACACAATAACAAGCAGACATGGGTCAATAAAAAGATCAATAATAAGAATTAAAGCTAAGGATATTAAAATTGCCATAATTACATTCCAGACAGAGCTGGCAGGAAATTGATTCCCTGTCCTGCAAATGTTGAGAAGTTAAACATATTCCTGCTTTACATCAGGAGAAAGCCAAGGCTTTTCTTTCTTTTTTTTTTTTTTTAAACAGGAAGAAAATCTGCAAGACAAAAAAAGACAGAGGAAGGTAAAAACAGATGAACAGAGATGGGCTTCAAAACAGCTTTTGGCTAGGGCACTAAAACTAGATTTTTGCAAAAATCCGAGTCTGTTCCTTAGGCTAAATCATAAAAAGTAGGAATTTCAACCTAGGTCTTACAAATCCCAGCTGAGAGCTACAACTGTCAAGTTATTTCGCTTTTTTGAAGGTGAGTCCCAGTTCCTGAACATATCTGTCAAAACAATACGTTTCCACAGCATCTCATTTCAACATCAGGCCTCTTCCAATTTGTCAGCATTTCCAACCAGTGATGGTTACAGGACTGCATCCTCATTGTCAGACTTGCAGAATGGTTGCCTGAGGCTACCTCTATGCAAGCCCAGAAATTCAACTTGGCATAAAGACAGAGCATTTTAAATTTTTTTTCTTTGCGTCCAAAGATGAGTCTTCCTTTTGCTAAATGGACACTTGGGAGTGGACATAGTTTCTGACAGAGTGAAACCTTAACACAGAATAAGCTATACAGACAGTAGGACTCTGCTTTTAAAACAGTATAACCGACCCTTTATTTGAATTTTTGACAACAGATCATTTTTCAATGTGGTTGTGATTTTTCTGTCCTTTACTCCCTACTAGAGGATAAATTACCCTTTCAAGAGCAATAACAACTTACAATATTCCCATTTCCTCTTCTTCCTCCAGTCTCCACAGCAGGATACACCTTCCTCTCGGACATGCTACTCAAGTGGTTGAGAGGCTATGCTGTAAACTAGATGGGAGAAAGTGATCAGACTGACAAATAAGTCCTGCTGCAAACCTTTTACACATCTGCCTCCCTTTTTTTGGTACAAATTCACAGGCAGGTCTCTACAAGACAGAAGGTTAAGCTGGAGTAGAAGTCAGGAGGTTGTAGCTCACAGTTTCACTGATCTCTAGGATCGAGTTGTTTCATGCTCAGGTTAACCACTCCCTTAAAGGCAATGTAAAGCTCACATTCAACCCCCTTTGTCCCACAGTAGCATCACACCAGTAAATGTGGCTTCTCAGAACTGCATGGAAGTGCAGTGGAATCCTCTGGTAAATACAAGCCTGCAGCATTAATGCCACCCTTGTTAGCATTGTCTTGTGTGGTCTGAGCACCACTCACCTAAAACAGACAAATGAACTATATCTAGTGTATGTAACAGTACTGTATACAGCCTACACATTTTGTCACCTTGGTTTCTCAAGGGCCCCTTTGTGGGGTATACATTATTTTCTGTTTTCTTTCTGTGCGTCACTAAAGTGGTCCCTGTGATTTGATTTTTTTTTAAGTGTAATTTCTTCATCAGACAACTCTTATTGTCTAATATTACAACCCACTGCTAAGAGTTCCTAGACAGAGTCTTTCTGAGATGGCAGTCTATGCACAAGGTGCCTTTCCACAGTTGGAAGAGAAGGGAGGAATGCAAAGTCTGCAGAAAAGCCCTTCAGGAGAACCCTCTGATACCAAATCCCCCAAAATACTTTTTAAGTATGCTTGGTATTCTGTCTTATTAATTTAAACATATATAAAATTCTCCTGTTAGCATGAAAGTGACAGAGTGGAGTTAAGGGAACAGATGTAGCATGGCTCATTGAAAGGGCTGTTTCATATAAAATGACATACTGTTCTGGGCCTTTTATCTGCAGAGAGTTATAGATGCTTCCCTGAAGCTCCTAATGCTGCAAAACTGTCAGCTGCTAATGAAGAGTTAGACTGTCACACCATAGAGTAACTGTACACTGAGAACTGCCACTTGTCCCTACTCAGCCGTGCTCCTCTGCACAGCCCACAGGACAGCAAACGCAGGCATGGACCAACATCTGCCTTCCCACGCACGAGTCTGTGAAAGGCAGAAACAGGGGACGTCCAGGAGAGGTTAACCAGGGTGAGGGATACCACACCATTGCATGAAAGTGCTAGCACTGGGGCAAGTTTGAGAGAGAGGGAATAGAGAGATTCAATGCTAGAGAAAGAAAAACAACCAGACTGAAGATCAGGCTTATCAAGTAGGAGAAGAGGTCAGTAGATCAGTGTTTTGAAAAATAGCTATTCATTTCTCCTTTTCTCCTTCATTAACTTAAATCCATGAAGCTAGGAGTTACTCTAAGTACCTAGTGATCTATAAGCTCTACGGACCAGAGACTTTCTTACTTGTCAATATTTGGTTGCACCTACCCCAACAGAGTCCTAGATATTGACAAGGCCCTGGCTGACAGCTGCCAAATTGAGCAGTGGTAATGCCCAGCAGAAACGTAAAATGCAAACAGTATTGATTAGTGAGAGGTTAGCCTTGGGACATCATGATGAACCTTCAGCCACTGCAATAAATTCCTGCCAATCTGCCAACTCATTCAGTGCAGGAAGGGGTGAAAAAGCAAAATGATACCCAACATAGTTCTTTTCCTCCTTTGCACAAGTGGAGGAAAGCAAACTCACTTTGATACTTAGCATATGCAGGAGGACAAAGGCTAGCCTTCAATCCACAGGGCTAAAGGAGTGGTATGGCTCATCCTCATGAGGTGAATGCAGCTCTGCAGAATTCCAGCCAGTGCCTGCAGAGTTAACATAGCAGTGTGGCTTCACCTCAACAGGTATCTATGTACTTGCTTGTGGTATTTTTAGAGAAACACAAGGTAAATGGAGACAGTTCTCTCAGAGTAAAATCACAGTGAAGACAAGACACATAGAAATTATCACAATGCAGTCACTCAAAGTCAGGCACGCATAGATGGTCATTGGATCAAATCACCATCTGGGTGTTAAAATATGTCCCAGAAAGCAGCATTAGACTAAATATTAGTTAATGTAGCTCTGCATCTAATTTGCAAACTAACTTGACAGATGTTTTGCATTATTTTATAGATGGAAGCCATAATTTCCATAAGAGCATGTAAGACGTGCATACAAGTACAGGTTTATCACTGTGGGATTGGTGGGCACAGGTGCTTCACTGACATTAACCCCAGCTGCACAAGCACTATTCCCAGCTAACACAACACTTCCATACCTCAGAGGGTGCATCATGATTACATGGTTCCTTCACCTAGATCAAGGATTGTGTACCTCTCCCACAAATATTTCTGGTTTTATTCTTGTGAACAGAATCTGTTCTGTTCAATAGATTTAACCTATTACAAATACACACATAGGCAGGGAAAGGAAGGTGGAAGAAATTTTATACCACTAGAGAAACATCAACACAATTTACTAAAAGAAGAAAACATTTTTTTCTTGTCAACCTTTATGTGTGGAAATGAAGGGCAGTTTTACAAATGATAAACTGCCATACGCTCCTGGAAATCTGTGCCCCTGTAAGAACAGGAAGATTTAGCAAAGAAAATGGTAGATATTCTCTTAAAGAGGAAGTTTATAAGAGTTCTCAGAGCATCCATTAAGCACCAGTTGAAATGAATTAAACTAGGCTAAGTTTCACAATAAGTGTTAAACACATACTCATCTCAAGCTGTAAAGTCATCCCAAATTTGCAGATATTTTCTCTGCTGTCATTGCCTGGGATGAAGTTTACTGCTAACTAGAATTCCCCAACTATTTCTTTTTCATCTTTAGCCAAACTCTGTTAACAAAATGTGCACACATGATGTTCTCATTTCAGGCTTTTATGTCCCTTGGAGACTCAGGATGTAGTGGCAATCTATTAGACTGGTCCAATCTTTTTTTACCCCTAAAGGTGGCTACAAGCAAACACTGCTGAAAAATCACCATATTTGCAGAAGACTAAATTTCTTCTTCAGTCATGCAGGTGTGCCATATTCAGAGGAGCTGAGCACATGGGCAAAGGTTTCATTAAATACAGTTATATCAATTCAACTTTTTTGAGAAGCTGCCCTCTACGTTTGATCTGTAAAAGGCCCAAATTTAAATGAAATAATTGGAAACATGAATCTTTTCTCTGCTGAGAATGATGATCTGAATGATTTGGGCAGCACAAATGAAGGAGACAGAAGTCTGTGGGAGGAGAAGCAAGGCAGAAAGCTCATAAAAATCAGCTTTTCTACCAAAAAAAAAAAGTAACATTTGCACAAATATATATATGTATATCGCAGTGTGAAACTGCAGCTGGTGTTCTGTCTTGTGCTCTCCATAGTCCTTATTATCAAGTAAAACTTTGTGTTCCAGAAAAATCTTCTATCAATTTACCATTCTTGGCTTCCAGAAATTCCTTCTCAGAACATTTGATGTTAAAGCAGTCACACCATTAATACAACTGTTCACAATATCTCCTCACAACATGTTAGGAGACTCAGACTCTTTCTACCCTCTTGTCTTCAGGGAATTGTACTAACAACATTCATGCCAGAACCACTAGCTTCTGTGGCAGAGTGACTATCCTACCATGTCGGTGTTACATTGTTCCTAACCTGCAGAGTAACCAGAAAATTGGGTTTTCACAATGCATCTCTCCAGTCTCAATAAACAAATGCCATGAAGCAGTTTGCCATAATTCGTTATGTCACTCATAACTGTTTCTTCTCACTGTATAGCCATGCTTAAAAAAATAGAAAGTTTTACTATTTGCAGACACTAAGTAACAGACTGTGGAACTACACCAGTCACTTTTCCCTAAATCTGTAACCACTTTTCCCAAACCAAAAGGGAAAAGTGATGTCAGAAGGCTAATCCCAAAGTCAAGCATATGTTGAGATGCACTCTGTCCCCAAAAGCATGACTCTAACTGTACAGATCCCACTGTTGCTTTTGCTTTGCCCTACATTAGTCCAACTGTAAGCTCAGAGCCCTCCAGCATGCTGGAGTCAACTATTGCTGAAAGGGACAGGGGTCCTTTCCTTCTGTAGCCACAAGTGTGACCTAACTGTTTAAAATAAGCCTTGTATACCAGACTTCACTCATGGGGTTTCTAGTTTGTTCTTTATCATGGGATTTTTGTACTCTCAGAACCAGTTCACAGACTGTCCCTAACACCCACAGAAAACTTAGAAACTTTCAAAGCAGCCTTTTGGTGTGGCAATCCATTCTGGGTGCCTGGATGAAGATATTAAAATTTGGCCTCAGTTGACAAATGCAGCTTTCCCCAAGCATCATTACCTATGTGCCAGCTCTGGTATACAGATGTGTTTTAGAGATGCCAACCTATGCAGCTCCAGCTCCAATTCACGCAGTTCCCCAGCTTGTATGGAGGAGAAATGAAGCCATTGTGATGGCAGAAGTTCAACTTCAACCCACTCCTCACAGAAAAGCAACCTGGAGCACAAGCCATCTGCAAAGAGTGGCACATGCAGCACGTTTTGAATTGTTGGGCCAGGGCTGAGCTAGAACCTAGGGCTGGCACAGGGGACAGGAGCCTTCAAGTGAAGCAATAGACTGGAGACAAAAGGAAGGCCTGGACTGCTGACAGCAGTATAAATTATGATATAACATTTTGTTTCTATTTTAATTGATACTGACATTTAACTGCTATTATCATAGATTAAAACAACCATTGGAACTCTCATTTTTGCCTGCAAACCCTGGTGCCTACAAGGATAACTCTCCAAGAAGCGTCAGACCTGTTCCTTACACATATATCATCACAAATATCCAGTATTGCAAAGTGAATTTTTACATATATATAAATAGATAGATATACAAGCTGCTTTATACTTTGTATTTGAAACAGTGAATTCAAGGAGGGGGAAAAAAGAAGGATGAAGCAAGGTGCTATAGTTTAGAATTATCTAATAGCTCATAACACCTGAAAAGATGTCCTGACCACCTCCTTCCTTCAATGCCTGGCTCCAGCCACACATCCCCTCACCCCCCACACATCAGCTCCAGCGCTCACTGGACCTCTTGCTGAGATGCTTTAATTCATAAGCCAGAAAACTAGCCCAGAAAAAAAAAAGTAGATAGGTTTATTCCAGGTTAACAAATGGATTCCGCTCCATAAGAGGTCCAATGCCACTAAAGCCAGTGCAAATCTCAGCATATGCTTGACTTGGGAATTAGTCTTCTAACATTTGCTCAGCTTTAACATGTAGCTTCATTTTAAAAGAATGCCAGCTATCTGGAAGGTCAAAGGGAAGATCTATGGAGGGGTTTTCATCTACAGCTAACTGGGATATACATCCCCATCCCTGAATTAGATTGTGGGATTACTACTTCATCTGGGACTCCTTCAAGGCAGCTATGAAATTCCTGATTTGTATCATGCCATGTAAACCCAGAAGGCTTTCTGGGGTCGTATTGTACTGCAGCACTGTAAACAACAGGCTAAATCACCCTGCAATACTTCTGAATGAAAAGGCAGGGGAAACACAGTCTTTATTGCTAGGGTGGATCACCTGAGTGAAAATTTCACTCTGGTTTCAGCTGACAGCACCAAACAAGTCTGCTGAGACAGGTCAAAATCTACCATTAAACTTAAGCAATCGCATTGTGTATATGCAAAAGGTAGATTTTCAGAGAGATGCCTAAGGTAATTTTGCAGGAGAGATATAGCTTGAATGCATGACTGCACTAATACAGTGTGCCCAAACAGCCCCTTAGTAAGACTGCACAAGACTTGGTAAGCTTTGTGCAGCCAAAAAGAGCCCATTCTTAAATCTGAAATGTTGACATAGCTTCCTGAATGGTGGGCAAGTCAGTGACACACACCTGATAGCATGCAGAAGAGAAGAACATTCAGCCAAAAATGTGGTAGAGTTCAGCACTACAACTCTATAAAAATACTTTTTGGCTCTCTGCAGAAGCTGAGGTGGTTAAAAGCAGCATCTTTTCAAACTTCAAAATAACTAATTGTGCAAAACTTCCTTTTCCTCAGTACTTCCTTTTACTTCAATAAAATACTAAAACTTCTTTTATTTGAAGGAGAAGAAAAGAAGTCTCAGTCTTGCAGTCTTTTGGTGTTTGTGTTGAATCATTTGCCAAAGAACCTTTACCTCAGAGGAAGATAACTGGGTTCTTCTTATCCCTTCCCCTGTATACTGGCAGAAAATTTTTTTATTTATTTTTCTGTACACAAAAGACATAAACTACATTCATTTTCATTACAAAACCCTTTCATTATCCCATTGATTTTTTTCATCATGTTTAATGACTAACCATTAGGCTCCATAGAAGGAAAACCCTACAGGATGCTCTGTTATGCGTCCGGTTTTATTCCATAAATTTATGTCAGTCTGTGACAGAATACAACATCTTTGTACAACATCTGCATAAGGTTCCCTCTCCAAGGGACTGCTGTAGCTGTTTCCTTTCATTTGGTAATATCACTCCCATCTTGTTTGTACCAACCTTCATCCATATGCTGTCACAGAGATGCGGGATGACTGCTTTACTCCTCTGTATTAGTCAGTGCTGATAGGATGAGAGCATAGAAGGTGGTATCATTATCATGTGGATATATTGGCTGTGGTTTATTTCCTAGGGAGGGGAACATCAGTCTAAATTTATGAACTGAAATCTATTTACAAATTCCACAGTCAATTTAATCTGGTATAAATCAGGTCTGCTACAGAAAGGGACAGCATGTCACATGGCCATGGCTGCTTATCACTGCCTCCTGCTTCTGCCAGCACTAGTGCTCATGTCGCAAACCACATCAGGGAGCTGATCCAGCTGAAAACTAACCTCTTTTTTTTGCCAGCTGAGTTTTCATTCAGATAAATTCCCTGCTCCAGCTCACTCATGGCTACACAAACAGTAATGTCAGGGTGAGGGAGGCAGTACAAACAAATAGCCCATGGTGAAAGACAGAGGGGTACTTATCCTTTTAGCAGCAGCAGCCATTTATCCAGCTTAAGTTGATCATGGACCTGTGGCGTTACTTAAACTGATGCCAGTCACTGTATGGATCATCTTCTTTTCCTGCTTCTTACTTCCTCGAGTCAATTAGTGGTAGATTCCAACTAAACCAATGTAAGTCATTTTTAACTTGGAGTGAAAAAAGCTGCTTGGGGCATTTGTACTGCTCATTTGAATGAGTGCAAGCTCTTGTGCCTTTATATAATCTCCACTTCATACATACACAGAGATGAAGAGGCAACAACAGCAATCCCTACACAATCCTACAGGGAATTCCTGACAGTAATAAGAGCTAGTCTGACCAACCCCTGTCAAGAAAGTTCGGTGACACCATAAAATCATTCAGTCGACTGTGTTTAAGTTGTACATAGTCTTTAGAAAGCAAGAACACCTGGGTAACTGTCAGAAGTCCTAGTAGCAGCTGTAGCCAACAAAAAATAAACAAATAAAAATAAAAATCTCAGGCTGGCTAGTATTACATCTTTCCAACCAGGATCCTTACCATTTAATGAGTTAAGTACACTCTGAGAGCTCCCAGCCTAGACTGCCTGGAGTCTGCCCTTTCCTCAGAGAACTGTAAGTCACCCAGGCTGACAGCTTTGCTTCATGGAAGTCTCTATTCCCAAGACTTCATTAAATGTCCAGGAGGGATAATTGCTTTCCGTTGCTTTCCATAACATCCTGCATAACTGATTTAACATTGCTGAATCTGGTTAGGGATCTGGTCCTAGCCCTAAGCTGGCATTTGGGAACCTAAACCTTTTAATCAGCAGACACTTTGGCTGCACTGGCCATCATTGAATTTGCATATCCCTGAGCAGAATTTTCAGCACAGCTCCCAGGAAGCCAGGGACACCCACATTTTTGTCATCCTTGTTTCTGTTTTTTTCCATTGCTACCTCCAGTCCTTAGGCATCTATTGATCCTGAAGCTCTCAGAAATACTGAGTATCTACAGAGGAATGCAATTGGTATGAAGCATTAATATACCAAAAAAACAACATGTATTATCCACGCTTCATCTTTCAGTGTAGTGGTCCACTAGCACATTGGGAAACAGTGATGGAAGATGTAGGCTACAGACCTACAGTTCCCTGGATAAGCACAAGAGGGGTTATGTGGATTAATAAAGTAACACCATGTTTTCCTACCACCCTTATCCATATAGGCTACTTGACCTGCTGTTGGAACTAACAGCACTGAAGGCTCCTAACTAATGGTTAACCATCTCCAGTGTACACAGGGCTTGACTGAAATGCTCAGGACCAGCTCTTTGGTTGGCTCCACTCTTATCTTACTTGAAGCTGATAAAAGGAGTGGGTCCACCCCTACTGCAGCTCCGCACAAATCCCTGGGCAGAAGCAATCACTTTCTGGCACATTCTGTCAACGACAAAGAGCAGTTGCTTCTCCACAGTGTCAAACCAATCTCACCTCTGTAGGGCAGTCAGGCAACAGCAGCATCTGAGTAATTTACGTTGTCGCCATTCCTATGCGAGCCTTGCTGGTGAGGCTATAGGGAGAAGGAAGGAAGAAACAACGTATCACAGTGAGAAATGTTTACCAACTGCTTTACAGTTCCCCAGGTTGTTAGCTCTTGCAGTTAGAGGGGTGACTTCTGATCTTCAACAAATGGCACAGGGTGTGAAAATTGATTAATATTTCTTTACCAGCATCCCTATTTTGAAAGTTACCTCCAGTATACGGTGGAGAATCTGATACCCAGAAAAGCTCTCCAGGAGAAATACATTGACACTGCGTTTAGTAAAAAAAACCAGTAAGTGTGATGTTCCTGTGTTTACTTATCTCTGTTTATTTTTTCTGCCTTCAATCTATGGGAAGGGGAAAACCAACAAAGTAGATACTAAATGACAGCGTTTCAGCATCTGAAAGTTGTAACTTAAAGTGATACTACCAATTAGACCAAATTGAAAATGAATATTTTGTAGTAACAAAAAACAGTGAACAAATGTAAGTACAGCTGCTCTTTTTAAACTCAAAATACTCACCCCATTTGGAGTGTAAATATTTTCCACAGGGAAACATTTTCAAATGTCGATAAAACAAACATACGTGTTTTGTGAATACATGCAAAAATGACATCTCTTTCATTTTGTGTGAAACATCTTACAGTCCTAATTCAGAATAGCATCTGTTGTTGGAACAGTACTTGCACACATGTGATGGGTTTCAAGCAAGCACATAAGCCTTGACACATGTTTAGTTTAGAAGTTCTTGTGAATCACAGCAGGTAGAGGCAGACAGCATAATGGTGAGAGTAACTTATCTCTTCAAAATTATTGCTATTTAATAGCAAAACCAAAATCCCTTCCTGAATTAACATGTTGTGATTTTTACCATAATATTCTTTCTACTAAATATCTTACCTATAAGTGTTAGCATATAAGTTCTTCTAGCACTGATTTAGCTGAATTACACACAAACGTACATCACAGACTCTCAATTCTAAAAGGCATCATACTTCAATACAAGTCTGGAACAAGAATAGCTTCATCTAAATCTGTTTAAATTAGTAACAACATAAAACACACCATGAAACAAGTAACCATGAAGCTAAAGGAGTTAGCCTATATCTACAAGAAAACAGTTGAGCTTAGATCAGTTGGAGCCAACAGTTGTACCAGCACTGGGAATGCCTTATCCACTAAGATTGATGTAGCCCAGCAGAGCACTCCCTGCAAACATTCCCATCTCCAGCCATGCGCTTCTATACTCCTGCTGGAGATCACTGTCCCCACAGGAGACACAAAAGAGCATGTCCTCAGAACACGCTCCATCTACTTCAGTGCCAAGCAGGTTGACTTGATTCAGACAGCATTCTTTGTAAATTAAACCAACCTTTGTACCAAATTGGATGAGTTGTGTTCACAGCTTCCAAACCATTAGTTTACATGGGGCAAAGCTGACAAGTGTCAGCCACAGGGAGTTACAAACAACAAGAGTTGACAACATCTTTAAGAAGTACAGCCATTTCTTCAGTGAAGGTCTGACCCATATGTCTGATGTGACCATTTATCTAGCCAGGGTGACATTTGTACTGGCTTGATTTGCGCTGGCATAGTGAAAGCAGCCCTTTTCCTCGTGCCCTCCAAAACAAAACAAAGCTGTATTGCTGCAGTTTCCTGTTACAACTTAGGTAAAAGCCAAGTGCACTCTGGGGTACAGGTAGACCCATTTGGGATAGACTGTCCAGAGCTGCTTTTTCACCATTGCCCAGCTGCAGGTCTTTTTGCTGATGCTGCTGAGCCATAGTAAAGTTGTGTGAACAGTCTTAGCCCATTTCAGTGTAAATGGTAAGTTAAATCTAGGTATCTGCTGATATTGCATGGACTCAGACTAGGAATACTCAGTAATGGATCTAACTTTACTAATGTTAAAAAAGTTTCAAAAGGTATTTCAAGAGTCTATTAACAGCTTTTGTGAGACAACAAACCTCTGTCAAGAACCTTATACAGGTTTCTGTAGTACTTTCAGTAGAAATCTCCAATACAGGCTCTAAGGATTAACTGTGCTGCAAAGTAGTACCACTTCATAAAGTAGAGCCCCTTGTGGAAAACTCTAGTAGAGACAAGGCATGTAGGTAGATTTGAGGCTTTTTAACCTTCATTACGTAGCTGCTGCAGCTTATTATATACCTGTTGCAGTTCTGCAGAATTGTTTTTTCTTCCCTATGCTGTATGTGGTGATACAAGGCTTTTTATGTTAAGAAATAAACTGGAGTTGAGATCTTCCTGGCTTGGGTGTTTTTGTGGTCATGGACCCTTAAATCTCCCCCCAGCAGTAGGTGCCCCCACTTTGCTCCACCCTTCAGCAGTACATGTAAATCGGGGGCAGGCCAAGGAGACCCAGCTGGGAGAGATGGTGCCTGCCTGCCAGGACTTCACTGAGGGCTCAGCAAGCGGTACAACTGGGAACTATGTCTTTTCAACGTTGTTATAAACTAGACAGAAAGAGAAGGGTTTCGTCCATCCTCCTTTCTCCTTCTCTTGTTGCCCTCTATGGTGTGAGAACTGCTGCATGCAACAGCCTTCAGTGAGGGGACTTTGGACCTCTTCCTTCTTCTCAAGCTTTCCTGGAGGATCTTACGGGTGTTTCGGGCTGCAGGAAAATGTACTGTGGAAATCACGTTAGGTAAGGCTTGCCTGGCTACCAGGGATCTTCTCTAGCCAAGGATGCTTTTCCTTTTAGCACTGCTTTTTTTCAGATGATAATCAGCCCAGGAAGCTGAAAGGAACAAATGTACCTTAAACTACCGGTGAAGTGAAGGCTAATGGTTTTTCTCTTGCCTTTGCTGCTTTTGCAGCTGCTGGCAGCAACCTAGTTGTGGTAAAGAAAGGTACAGAAAGAGACTTTTTTGAGTGGTTGTCGACCAGCAAATGTATGGAATCCATACCTTTCTGGAAGCAAGCTTAATCCGTATGTCCCAGCCCTCCGCCCGCCCAACCCTCCCAGTCTGAGGTTTTTTTATGTGTTAATTCGAATTACTGCTGGCATAAAGTATTTATTATCAATTTTTATAAAGCTTTGAAAAAGCTCCTTCCCCTTCCTTCTCCCCTTCCCCCCATCTTCGTTTTGGTGTTTGTGTCTCATCAGCACAAATTCATTGCAGCTTTTTTGGGTTTTGTAGAATTCTTTTCACTGTGACTTTGGTGTGGCAGGCTGTTCATTTAGGAGAAGGTAAGGAAAATTTCGTGTTTTCCCCCGCAGCCCCGTGTTTCTCTCACACATTTGCAGTGTGCATTGTTTCATTACAAGCTACCCTTCTCTTCCATATTTGCACTCGTCAAGGCCGTGAAAAAGAACGTGAAGATGTGAAAAGTCTCAATGCCACAGCACAAAAGCAGCAGCCCAAGATCGAAGGGAGTATTGTAAATGCTGTCAGTGACATGAATCAGAGTTACGAAAGCAGAAAGCAACAGAATTCCAGGGCATTGGTACCTTTCACTGGGATTACAGAGAGTAGGTAACATTATTTATTTTAAGAATGCCATAAAATTGCTTTTTAAAATATTATATCACAGTAATGTTTTGACTGTTGTCCTGAAAGATTCCAGCTGGTTGGGTTCTGTGGTCGCTCACTTAAATTATTGCCGTGGTCACCTAGGAAATGGTGATAAAAATTTAAGGTAGAACCGGGGATCGCTTACCTGCAAAAGGTGGTAACGGAAAACAGGGAAGGATACTAAAAATTAAGAAGGGGTTGGTCCTTGGATTTGCAAAAGTGTTTTTGTAAAATTCTGTTCATTTTTTGAAATTCACCATATTTCACAACATAATATTATTTCATTAAAAAAAAGTTTGAGCTGTCTGAAAGCAACAGTGCTAACAGAAAAAGAAAACAGGACAGACTTATGTTTCCTCACACATCTATAAAGTTTTAGATTGGTACTCAGTCCCAGCAGCCTGAGAAAGGCTTAAGGTAGTGTTCCCCTCCTCTCCCAGAACTAAGCAACTCTTCCCAGTTACAAAGCCTCCTTTCTTCAAAAACAAGTATCACTTCCCGGTAACAATGCCCTGTTTCTTAGCGTGACTGAAACCTGCCTCCGTCAAAGTGAAATATTTCACTTCAATATATGCTGCTACGGGACTTGCTAACCTTGCTTCTTGACCGTGCTGTAATCCCTAGTAGTATGCGTCTAATCCTTAACTAAACAAACTGGGCTTAACTGAACAAACACCCCTAACGGGCGGATAATTTTATTGTCTTTAGAGACAATAAAACTAGATATCCTTAAGATGCTTTGGCAACTGGAGGGACCCGAGAGAACAAGTGAGGAAAAGGGGAGGTTCGGAGCCCCAGAGATGCTTGGTAACCTCTGTAACTCTCCCTTGCAGGTAAAAAACTGAACAGACACTGCTGCCAAAACGGAGGGACCTGTATCCTAGGGGCTTTCTGTGCCTGCCTAAAGCATTTCACTGGCAGATACTGTGAATATGATGAGCGGCAAAGGTAAAAACCAGACCAAAACCAGAGAGAGCGAGTGAGCTGCTCTGGATGGTTATTTTCTGTGGTGGGATCAGGGACGTACCAAATGTCTCCCTTGCCCTTGACAGCAACTGCGGCAGCATTGCCCACGGCGCCTGGGTGCTGAAGGGCTGTTGGCTGTGTCGGTGCGGCTATGGTACTCTGAACTGCCTCTCGGAAATAATGCACGACAACTGTGGTAAGGAATGGCGTTAAATCAACCATTTTTCTCTTTTGGGTAACAGAATTGCCTTCTGCAAAGGTGGGGTACTTGGAGGATGCTGTATGCGCTCTATTTAGACTGCTGCAGTGGCCTGCTTCGCTTTAGAGAATGCATTAGTGAGACAGTAAATAATACTGCTTTTGCTTGCATGGTGCATCACATAAAATACTTTGAGACCTTTATAATCCCATGCAGTAGGAAACTCTCCCCCATCTTAACTGAAAATTACAGGGATTAGATATTTCTCTGTTTTACAAAACCTGCACACGTGTCTGACTTCCCACTTAAGCAGGACAAATTGTACAAATAAACTACATCCAAGCGTACAAAAATCTTCCTTAGATGAGGAAAGAGAAAAACCAGCAGCATCAGCTGGTGTGGTAGAAGTAGAAACCAGTATTCTACTACAGAAACAAGTACTGAAAACTTGCATGTTCTTGTGTAAGCTATTTAACACATAAGTGGCAGAAAACTAGTTTGAACCTTCTTTTAAGATCGGTATCTTAATCTTCGAAATATTCTTGTACCGAGTTCTAAGATTGAGCACAATCCACAAAAAAAATGTGTAGCCGTAATCCTGGTCAGTGTAAAGTCGTAGCACCCATGTCCTCAAAAGGACTAAATTACTTTAAGTCAAGTCTTTTTACATCAGTCTGTGAAAATCCCTATATAAAGATCTGAGTATTTTTGAAAGCAGTGTATCAGCTAGAATAAAAACTTACTTGAAGGATTGCTTTACAGGTACTTATTTTCCATGGAGGACTGGCTACTGAGATCCAAACTATTTTCAATATTCTGAGATGACTATTAAGAATTTAGTATTTTCTCTCCAGTGGCAAAGTTAGTGCAAAATATTCTTGGCCTTTTCCCATGCATGATGTCTCAGTCCCACCCTGTGCTGTGATATATACTTCAGCTGTGCCAACATCACTAGTTAGCAGTGTGAGAAAACAACAGATCTAAATAGCTTCAAGATTCATTTGCACCCTAAGGAACTACCAGCCTCTTCTTTCCTGACCACATTCCTATGTAAGTAGTAGTGCATTGAAGCTGTGTCTCTGGAGTTAAACCACCAACACAGAAATAAATACAAATTTCAAAACTTGAGCCTCTTAGGTCCCAGGATATGCCCTGAAGTGTGATAAGCCCACAAGTCCAAAGAACTGAAATGCAAAACAAAGGTGACATTCCTATCTTTGCAACCACAAGGGGAGGAAAAAAACCACCCAACCAAACAAAAAAAAACCGCACCACAACACCAAAACCAAAACCCCACCACCAAAGCCACTTTTGCCTTGAAGTCTTCTATATTGACTAATTATGTGTAGCACCCAACTTGCTCCTTAAACTCTTCAGAAGAGTTAAATGCCAAGTTCCCTTGGGTGTTCGTCTTTGAATCGGCCCTATTGTTTCTCATTACAGGAGCAAAAGACCTAACAGGCCTCCCATACTCGGTAAAAGCAGTCTACTGCTTACTACTCTTGAGCTCAGCTTAACAAAGGCAATAAAGGTGGCAGTGGAGAATCATCTGCTCGTCCACTGAGCATGGACTCAGTAGCTTTCACATGCATGAGGGTATGGCTTTCCGTTTGCGCTAATAAACGAAGCCCCTTCTTATTAAAGGAAGGGTTAAAAGGCTACATGCAGACTTGAGTGCATACCTCTTGTGAAGATCTTGCTTTTGCTTGGTATTTACTTTTGATTATTCTGAGATTAATGCCTGCAAGAGCTGATAAGTGCTATCAGTTGCTCCTCAAACGATCATTGATGGGACATCTTTTTACATCTCCCCTAAGAATAGCCTCTTTGATTGGCTTTAACAGCTGATACCTTTAGCTTAAGTACCTGTGAGATGTCAGAGGAGTTTCAAAGTATGTTGAAAATCCTTATGTTTTAAAATTTACATATTATTCTCATTAACCATTTTATTTTCTTGATTTTTTCTTTTTTTTTTTTTTTTTTTAAGAACTGAAATCAGAAAAGGAGGACATCACTAGACTATATTCTAATGGGCTAAGATTACAGCAAACAGTGTTTGCACTTGCTTGCCTGATCACCATCCTCCTGGCATTCTGCTGCTGGCAGTTCTGAAACTGGACAAAGGGAAATATTTTAGGGCTGATGTAACCCTTGCCTTGACTCATACAACTTTTTTCTTCTGTGAGCTACAGAAAGCAGTTCTACCTACACGTTGGAGGCAGACTAAGATGTATTAGTTAATGCTGAAATACTTGGATTATTATAAACTCAGATTATATGAATGTGAAGTATTTATTATTATATTATTATTTTATTGCTACTCTTAATATCTGACTCTAATGATTCTTTAGTTCTAAAAATTCTGCTCTTCCAGTGGAAGCAAAAACCCCCCAATGTTCTATGCCTTAAGTATTGTAAATTATAGTAATCTCCTTTGTACATAGTACAACTATTTTAACAAATAAAGCTGATCTCACTTCTGAAGAGCTTTTATGTTTGGCTTTATTTAAACTTGAAAATCCTTATCTACTATTTGTCATTGTGTTATATCCTGTAACAAAACAGTAAGAAAAGGGCAGGGTAGAATGAACAATCTGAAACTTGAAGAGATAAGGAAGGTTTTAAGGGTAGGTATATTTCAAAACCTAATATACAGAAGAACTCTAAAAGTTATATAGTTGTTCCATTTTTATTATTATTTATTGCAGCTAAGCTGTACATATGCATAATCTTAGGTAGGAAGCATATGTTTCTTAAGAACACATAACTGATAATTTTTTGTCTTTTAGGGGTTTATTTTATTTCACATCCTAGAAATATGAGCTCCTCTTCTTTTTAAAAGGACAGCAAAGAGCAACCTCTTTAAACTTTTTCTATAGGAAAACTGTCTTGATTTATATACCATTTAAATATGAGTATTTCTAGGCTGTAAAATAAAAAATGTTTGGAATATGTAACTGCAATTGTAATGCAAGTTTATAAAACGTAAGAAACATGTTTGTTAAAAAAAAATAATAAAAATTTCAAAGGGAAGTCTAAAATGTACCTTCATTCTTTGCATGTGAGGCTACCACATAGAAACAACCAGATTTATAATTTTGTTGGCTTAAAAGACATTATTGATGTATAAAATCCTTAACGAATTTTAAAAGTTCAATAAATTTAATTCTTAAAATGTCTTTACTAATTTCTTTGGTGCCACAAACCAAAACAACAATTCAGTTATTAAGCAGAGAAGGATGCATCACCAACAAATGACATAATATTGTGGCTGCATTTGTTACTGAATAGTCATAGATTCAGACTTTTATAGGGAGTTACTGTGTAAAAACATATTCATATTAAATATTGCAAAGGATTCAGACTGCTCCTTCCCACATGCTAGAGTTGAGTGGAAGAAGTAAGGTTTCTCACTCTTCACATAAAATGCACTAGACCAGAAACAGTCCTTTTCTTTTTATTTCCCACAAACTCATCTGTACCCATATGCCTGTGTTTCCACAGACTTTGAAAAGGAGGTACCAGCTTAGGACAATTAAATATCAAAGAGAACAGCTGGAGGAAAATAGTCATGCCTTTATTTATCAGATGTTGAAATTGCAGGAGTACCATTGTGAAAACATCTTGGTTTGCCATAAAGCATACCTGAGAAGTCTGTAGGCAATACAGCTTGTAATGTACTTCAGATACGCTTTACTTTTTGAAGGAAAGCAGCAAGATACATTGAAAGTACATAGTACAGTAAAGATATATCTGAAGTAATACTTATTTTTTATCCCTACAGAAAACATACAGAGCCATAAAAGATTGCAATTAACAAAAGGAAAAAGTGGTCTAATACAGGTTTTACAACAGAAGAGCTATTTCTATTGCAATAACATCCACAGCAGATTTAATCAGGAAAAGCTGAACTGGGATAACTCCTTATGTAGATGAGCCTATGTGCCTGCAAGAGTCACTCTGATGGAGCTATACATTATTGGGTCTGTATGACTTGAAGGATTAGAGCAATCGAAAAGTCTAGCAAAGCAACATTTTCCTGCTGTACCAAAACATCAGTCCAAGGCATCTAATTAGAATCAGCAAGGTACAGTTTCTACAGTTTCAAATAGAAGCAGCAAGGTACAATTTCAAAGCATTGCATGAGGAACTTAGCTAGGTAAGTGATTCTGATTAATGTCAGTGTAAATCACTACTCACTTGGAATCCTAGGATTTAAAATTCTTTTCCTGTGTCCCTGGAAGAAGCAATAGAAGGTGTTTGTTTGTTTGTTTGTTCTGAAGATAACAGTTCCTTTTCTCTATCTTATGCCACTACATTCTGTGTTACTGGAAAATCTGAAAATGATTGCTTCAGGACTGTTTTACATCTACCATATTATGGCAAAACATATCCTCCATGATGGTTGGTTGTGCAAGATGTTTGTCTGGTCTTTGTGTCAGGGCTCTGGAAGTTGCCGTGAGTAGGCAGAATGCAGCACAGTGCCTGTTGACCTTGCATACCCTTGAAGCAGAGGCAGTCACAGGAACGGAGTTTGAGGAGAAATAGGTATCTCCTTAAGTTAAAGAAGAAAAGAGGAAAAAAAAAAAAAGAAAAACAAAAAGCATTCAGAAGCTGTCCCATGCATAGTTTCATTTGCAAATAAAAATATAGCTAAGAAGGAAGAAAGCAGAAAGCAATGAGGAACAAAGGAAAGCACACAGTCACAATCTTTGCTTAGGTTAAAACTGTCTCTGCTTTTATCTGTCTCCAGCTGTTTGAAAGAGCAGATAAAAGAAAGCATTATTTTCCTCTCCTGCTACCATGTAGGCCTGGCCAACCTTCCAACACTGCAATTACAGGCACTTTGGTAAGGTTTGTTTATAGCAAACAGCAATGCTTGCTCTCCAGCCTCATGCTAACTCTTTACAGGCCACTTCATCAAACATGGCATGTCCCAGCAAAATAGACATCTGTTGCCACAAGTTCACGCATGTGCCCTCTCTATATGTGGCCACATTCAGGTAGTGGGAAGTCCCTCAATGAGAAATACTTATCAAATGTTTCACAGTCCCCAGAGCCATTAGAGCTTTCTCTCCTCACAGTTGACTCCAAAACTAAAACAAATGGTGCAACCCATGACTTGCCTCCATGGCTTCACCCCTGCAATCACTCCAGCCTCCAGCACTCCTCGGGGCATGCTGCTGATAAGGACCCCAGGCCGGGGGAGCAGCGTGGCGGTGGGGGGCTGCAGTGGGGGGCTGCCTCCTCTGCAGCCAAGAGCCCCCAGAGCTGGAGCTCCACAGCCCAGCACGGGTCCGCAGGGGGATGCTGCCATCTGCCCTTAGCACCCTTCCCTTTTAAAGGAAGTGATTCGGTTTTGCACAAAAGCCATCTAGTGCACCAAGGTTTTCTCATACAAACCTGAAAAACTAACTTGCAGGCACCAGGTGCTGAAAAAGTGTCACTCATTCAGCTCTTTGAGTATCTGATGGTTATCTCTCAATGTGACTTTATTCCTAGCAAGGAAAGATGAATTTCTGTGGTCCCTGAGAAGTGTTAATGGTGCCCATAGGTGCCAATAGCCTTGCCTCACCTATAACTGTGAAAAAGGCCGGTTTTTTTCCAGCCGACCAAAACAGAATCAGAAGTAATTTCCCACACTTGTTTATCCAGAGTTGTTTTTTTTAATTGGCATATTTAAGATTGCTAAGGTCTACCCACACACATTTCATTATTCATCTTTCATTTACCCTAACAGTGTGTCAGCAGGCTATGTGTCTGGATCATTACACCCACCAGTTTCATGTGCCTGAGCGAGTGTATAACAACTTTATATTCTGGTTTTCATTTATTGGAAGGGTGATAAAGTACAGCAGGCTGGCTCGTGTACTGAGCAGCTCTGTGAATTCCAAGTTATAGGCATATGTCTTGTGGAGGCCTATCTAGTCACCCTGCAATCATCACCTGTAATTCACTGCCTGTCTCACATTTTTACAACACAGTCATGTATGAGCGTGGGAGACTTAATGACAACCAAGCAGCTGTATACTTGCACTCTGCAAAATTACCCAAGCATCATGAGTACTCCTTGTGATTGCAAAGCACGTTCTTGGTCAGAGAAGACATTCAAACACGTAATTCCCTCCACATTTGGCTGATTGACCTTGCCCTTGGCTGATACTGCTGTGAGGGTGACTTCTTGTTAAGGGCATGAAGCTGCCATATGCCACTGGAATAAAACCAGATGCCTTCTTTAAGTTGGACCTAGCATTTTTCTTCAGGTACATGCTGGCACACCAACAGCTTTCATTAGCAGCTGTCTTCATCTACTGGAGCCCAACCACATCTTTACAAAACTACAATTTATAAACCAGCCTGCGACACTTCAGATATTATTTGTATGATAACGTCTGGGTGAAATGCTGGGAATGTACCACCAGGACAGAAGCACTGGTAAAGGGTCAAAAGCAAATAGCCAGAAAGGCGTTGGTATTATAGTCCCACTAGTTAGAGAAGGCACATTTTCCTTGCTGACCCTCCTCAGAAGATCTTTTTCTGTCAGCTGAGATACTTCTATGATCTTCACACACTGTCTGGGGCATACATGGTCACCTTTTACTAGGCACAGAGATTTGTGAGCAGAAACAGACCCGCAACCTATGAGGCCCCAGGTCATGAGACTGGGGCTGGCAGGACTATGGGAGACATCTTCAACCCATCCATACATAGTTTTGTGTCATCAGACAGCACAACAGTGCTGATCATTAACTTCCTTAATAGGCACGGCATGTAATACCCTGCATCTCCTACCAGCAGTGTGTCTTTTGCCCCTTTTCTTCAATATGGTGCTTGTATCTACCCACTAAGCAGAAAGCTTTATGTGACTCATCCTACTCATAAAGCATTTCAAAAGGTTTTAACTAAGACGAAATCTCATATATACACCAATGAAACAGACAGTTCTGTCTCCTGTACTGACAAAAATTGTCTAGTTAAATTCTAGAAAGTTCTGTGGGGAAGGTTGTGCTTCCTGTTTTTGTATTGCCAAGATTACATTTTTCCAAACAGTATGGAATGTAATACCATGAAAAATTTAACTAAAGATGAAGAAGTGGTAAAATGCTGGAAAGACAATCTTTGCAAAAGCATCTTTAAACAGAACAAGGAGAGAGTCAGAATCAAAAAGAATAGGTGTCAAAGATCCTTCCCACCTGACTTTGTACATGAACTGTTCTGAAGACTGTTTCTTTGACCAAAAAGTTTTTAAAAAAAAGGAATATTAACAGACCTGTCAAGTCCCATGCTTTAGACATCAGACTTGTTCTTTCAGTCACAACGTTATGTTCCGTTACCTCAAACCTGTGTAATGCAGCAGCAGTAATGAAGCTGTACAAGCATTCTTGTACAAGGAGGAAATTCCCAGCTGGAAAACAAAGTGTCAGTAAACATTGTCTTCAGCTTTGAAGGTAGATTATGAAGGCTATGTAATGCTGAAAATTTATTGAGCTCTGTTTTCCTGTCTGCTATGTTAGTGTTGGTTTGTTAAATTTAGTCAATAGCATTTATGATGTATATTGGTAACACAGCTGGAAATTTCATATTGTTTTTAAAGTCAGTCTTCAGAGGAAACAAGAAATATAGGAGTGTGCTCCCCTCTCTGTGTCTCTCCCTTCCACTGTTCTTCACAGAGGCTGTACCCCAGCTCTGACTATGGATATGTGAGTAGCAACTCAATGGAAAAAAAGACTTGTGTAGAGATGCTGTGCAGTACATCTCCAGCAGTGCAATAACATGCAACAAAAGCCAATTCAGTACATTCCTGTGCTGTTCTCCTTTTATCTGAGCACATCCTCTTAGTGACATGTCTGTCATGAGTGGTGCTAACCAAAAACAGCTGCAAAAGTTCAATAGTAAGACATCAGTGCTAAAATATACAGAGGCCAACCTCCAGTCCAACAGATCCAACAGGGAATCATCTATGCAGGTAAAACTAGGTAGCAAATGTGAATTCCAGGTGCAAAATATATGCCCGATGGTGCAACCTTCTCAAGCATTTTGAGGTGATAACAAGACCAGAAAGACATGTGTCTACTGTCCCCTTTGTTCTGGTATCAGGTACAGCCATGCTGTCAGCGAGGTACACTCACCCATCCAAAATTTTATTTTCTGATTTTATTGGCCTAGTTTCCAGCAAGATCATCTTTACTGACACAGGGATGTGGCAGAGACATGTAGCAAAGGTGAAGGGGAGCCCACACTTAGACAAGCCAAAACCAGTTACATAATCACTGCTTTAATGCTAATAGCTTAGTTAGTTAGAAAGATTGTATGTCCTATTTTCAAAAGAAGACAGCAACTTGGAATGCAGAAACAATGGAAAGAACTAAATGTCAATGGGCAGAAAATCTGCTCATAAATTCCCTTTTATAATGTGTAAGCAGTACAACATCCCATGGGGACAAGAGAAAAATATAATTATGTATTTGGCAGTAGTGACACTATTCATGGAATGTTACATGCTACTTTGTCACCTTCATTTTGTAAAGGATATTGAAATTTTTAGAAGTTCCAGGAAAAAAAAGATATAGGTATCATTTAAGATACAAAAATATACACTACAATGAAAAGTGTAGCAAGCTCATTCCATTATGAAGGCAAGAATAATCAATAACTTGATCTCCCACAAGATCACATGGGAAGATACTCAGTTGCATCACTTTCTTGACCAGAGTACTTTTTCACTGTTATACACAGAGGTGCCCTAATGCAGACAGTATACCTTTCACCAAGAGAAAAGATGCCATTCATTACCAGTATTAAAAATGTAGAATCATCCAGTATTTGCAGAGAGGCTGCTTATTAAAAGTCTATCAAGCCAATGAACTGTCACAGTTGCATGCACGTTGGTGTGTGCACATACATGCCCAGTGACTGAAGGTAATTCTGGAGTATGTTTTGATTCTGCAATCACTTGTTGCTACAAGTGAAGAAAGAGAAAGCCCAAAGAAACGGAGCAAAGAAGATGAGGCATTATTAGCAATCTGCGCACCGATTCATGCAAACAATAACATTAAAAGCCATGAACATGAATTGCAAGCAACATCATTATGTTAGAACACTGCCATCTTATTAGTAGAGTGCCTGGCCAAGATTGATATTTTGCTGTGCTAGGCACTGTACAAGTGCATAGGAAGAATGAAACTGCCCTCAGCAACTGACAAAAACTGATGGATTATTTTCTGACAGTTAATAAGGTATCTGTCACCACAGAGTCTGGCTCCATACTCCAAGGCAAAACCCTCAGTGTGCACACACTGCTACTTCAGTCATGTTTTTATCAGCCCTGTTGGGTTTGCTGTTTATTATTCATTTTCTCTGTACTGCTCTTAGATCACAACACCAGCACAGGCACCACTCACCAGGAGATGGCATCATTAGAAGTTAATAACACTGACTCTTAACTTTGCAGTCAGATACAAGTGTGAGACTGAATATAGCACTAATGAATGACTTCCTGAGCCTCACACTACTGATAAAACCTAACATACCCAAAGCAAACCACAGCATCTATTTGAATGCAAGGTGTCAGGTTTTTAAATGTAATTTTCAAAAGATGAAGCTGCTATTATCAGCTACTTTGGCTACAAACCATGTATCTCCCTGTATGTACTAAGGCTGAGCATATTGTCAGCACTTAGAAAAAAAGGCTATTCTTACATTTACTGTAGAATCAATGAGACAGTTTTTCCTAGGCAATTAAGAGAAAGAAAATCTCAGGCTGGTAAAAGGAGTATACAATTATATAAAGGGTATCACAGAACTAAAGCTACAGGCAATAATACATTATTTTCAAGTGGTTTTTATATCACCATTCCACTCACATTAAATTAAACTTGCAGCAAGCAAATAAGCGTGATCTGGCCTACTGCAGGTGTGCAGAGTGATTCTTGTATCGCTGTGCGACGTCTTACAAAAATGAAATAATTACCTTTAATCTTACTCTTCTATCAAAGAGACCAAGAAATCCACTTGCTGGGTTAAGTGTGTCAGAAAGACAAATTATGCCAGCCTTGCGTGCATGGATTCTGAGGTGCTGAATACTAATTTTAAAGGAGTTTTATCAGATAGCCAGATGAAAAGAAGTAACAGGGACTTGTTACTTTTCAAGTGTATACGCTCTGCCTGGTTGCTGGCAATTAAAGTTTGACAGCATGCCAAGATACACATGCAAAATGGGCTTGAAAATATTTGTGTTAAAAAATCAGTATTTCCTATAAATATTCAGGTCTTGGAACATTTTATGGAATGGAGGTAGAAAATAGACTATTGTGTTTTGATAATATCATTTGGGGACACCATAAATAAGTACATGATAATAGGTTAATTAAAACACTTCACAGAACTCAGCCTTATAGATTGATGCTAAAGAGGAAAATGTGTCAGTGCGTGAAATAACATTCCCAAGAGATAAATTAGTTATCTACTGCATTTATTGTTTTTCCTTAACACTCTCATGCACTGACCTTGATATTCTTCATATGTGATTATCTTAGCTACAATAAAAATATTTCTTTAATAATTCAAAATATATTGAAACAGGTACTGTGGTATGTACTGCCTGGTCTCCTTTACTGTAATATTCTGCTCCTGAATACTGATAAGAACTGCTGCTAGGCAAGCTAAAAGGTTGCTTTAACCTTAGAAAAATCTATGGGTAAACAGGTCTGCCTGTGATAACATTCTCAGGAATTAAGAATAGAAAGAGACTGGTACTTTGGTTATACCACTGTATCCCAAACCACAGAAACATTAAGGTCAGGGAAAATTATATGGTGCTCTAGGCAGTGAACTGCCTTCTTCTAATGACTTGAGGAAAAGTCTATGCTGGATGCCTGTTTTCCAACTTCGTACAAAATCCTTGGAAGTACAGCTAGGCTAACACCACAGCTATGCTGCCATTAAACAAAAGGCAGTGGAAAACCACAGGTGTGTAACTCTTCTGCCGAGAGTCTTCAATGTAATGATATAATACTGTCTCACTACCTATTCGTTCACTGCCAAAATCTACCTGCAAACCCATATACATTCTGCAAGTGCTACCCCTTCATTTTCAAATAGCATAGTCAACTCATCCCCACTTTCAAAACAAAAGTGTTTTCTGCACAAAACGCTTCTAGCTGGCACATACAGCACTCATGGATCTGTGGAGGACTGTCTCCCACAGAGCCCACCCTCTACTACAACTTCAGTTTAAACTCATAAGATCTGAGATCTGATTTCTACCCCTTCTGTAAAGAAAAGGCACCAAAAAGAGCCAAAGGAGCTGAGTTTCAGGAACAGCCTGAAGATAAAGTAGGCAAAGATCAGCTCTGATAGCCAGCTGATCAAACAAGAAATTAGAGTAACTTTTCTTTTAAGGGCAGGTCTAAGTTGCTATCTAGGAAAGAAGAAATGCAGGAGCAGTCACATACTTCAAAGCCTGCTAAAAGCTACTCCTTGTCCTTAATCTCAGCAACAGAAACATAATGTAACAGGAAGGGATTTTTCAGCTATGGCTCATTATTGCAACAGATGATTTTATAGATAGTGGGTGGAGTTTCATTTTGGTTGAAGGGTATATGTTTCTCCCTAGCCTGTTTTACAGCACATTTCTTTGCTCTCCTTTTCATTCGCCACCAGCACTTGTGATTCAGGCAGGAAGAACAACCCAGAATCTATGACTAGTAATGTTTTTTAACCATGTTTACAGTTACCTGGTTAAAAAATAACCCCAAATTTCTCCAGCATTACTGGTTATACAGTGACCACAAGCCTGGAAATCCATTCCAGAGGATGGATCTGGAAAGGAAAGGCCAGTTTCCCCATACTACGTGATGAACTAACTCCTGGAGCACCTCTTCCTGTTGGTTAGTGAGGTTCAAGAATGCTGTGGTATGTACAAAACACAGGAACATATCATGGGGGTAGATGTGAAGTCACAGGGTACAGGGCATGTGTGACTTGAAGAAGGAGTCATTAACATGAATGTTATACCCGCACATTTCATATAACCTTACATGTTTTGCCTTGGTCCATGCAGTCACCTAGTGCAGGTAGTTAGAGGAACAGCTCAAGGATCCAGCTTCACACAGCTGTTAGTAGATAACTTCAGTACCAGCTAATGGGGAAACCATGGCAGAAAAGGAGGAAGTGGTCATATAAGAGCAATCGCTTTCCAGGGATATAATAGGACCTCACCAGTGTGAAGGGAAGGTACCTCCAATAAAATTCCCCTAGAAGTTTCAGTGTCCTTGAAAATAAATGGTCAACTCCCTCAAAGTCTTCAAAAAATCAATTTAGAATAGTGTCAGGACCACTGGAAGACACCTGCAAAAGATGAACATGAACAAGATCTATTTTTGTGATGAGAATCGCATATGTCTCTCAACTGCCCACACAAGATCGTGAATATGAAGTCAAATGGGGGAGTTACAAGGGATTCAAGCTGCATTCTCAGTCCTGGCAGCCTTCTTGCCAGGATCATAGGAGCCATTGGTACTGATTTCATGGGGCTTACATTATATTGAAGGAGGTTACTATTTCAGGCCTATTTCTTTTATAGGGCCTTTGCTTTACATAGTTACCTTAACTCTGGCACGTAAGAGGGAGTTTTTGCACTCTCTGCATCAACAGTCTCCTTTGTCCATGTGGCTTTTCATTTTCAGAGGTGCTAAGCACTCGTGACTCATCAAAGTGTGTTCTGGCTGCTGACCCCAAGGCCTGAGGAATATCTACATGACTTGTGGCACAGTTTGAAAAAAAGAGCAGATGCTCAGGCCGAGATAATAGGAGGACAACCCAATTAAGGACTTCTCAGAGATTTCCACACTTTCAGGTCTTCACACTACTAGTCCAAAGCACTCAAGTTAATGCACTTCCACTAGGAACTTCCACAGTCATCCAATGCCCTCATCCATGAGGCACGTCCCTGACAAGAAAGTCAGAGACTGATTCATCTCTGAGATCCTGAAATTCAAAATATATATCATTAATTGTATTCAAAGCCAGAAGGCAACTGATATATAGTACAGTCCACTAGGGCCAGGTTCTCTTGTCACATTACAATAGGTAGCTTCCCCAAAGAGATTGAAATGGTAGATTTCTATCTATATGTACAACATAATGGCCAGAAACTTTGAGCAGGTAGCCTATAGAGAGGGCTGGAGAGAGGGGGGGAAATAAAAGACTTGCTTTGAACATGAAGCAGAGAAGGAAACATCTTCTTTGCTGAGTGGTGAAGCCCAGTGGGTAATGTGTTGTCCTGATCAGAGGTGACAATGACATGAACACTGACAAGAATACTCGTCCCTTCAGGACAAGCAATTTCTGAACACAGGTGGAAAGCAAGAAGTATATTGCCTCCTGCTGTTTACATATCTTGTTTCAGACATAAATAATCTTTCTGTACTTGGAAGTTTCTAATTTTGCTGGTTTCTTTAGTGAAGTTATTAATTCTTCTGCAAACCTAGCAGAAGAAAGTTGTCCTTATCCTCCATTATCAGATGGAATCATAGAATCACAGAATACTTTGGGTTGGAAGGGACCTTTAAAGGTCATCTAGTCCAACCCCCCTGCAACAAGCAGAGACATCTTCAGCTAGATCAGGTTGCTCAGGGCCCCATCCAACCTGACCTTGAGTGTTTCCAGGAATGGGGCATCTACCACCTCTCTGGACAACCTGTTCCAGTGTTTCACCACCCTCATCATAAAAAATTTCTTCCTTATATCTAGTCTAAATCTACCCTCTTCTAGTTTAAAACCATTACCCCTTGTCCTATCACTACAGGCCTTACTAAAAAGTGCCCCATCTTTCTTATAAGCCCCCTTTAAGTATTGAAAGGCTGCAACAAGGTCTTCCCAGAGCCTTCTCTTCTCCAGGCTAAACAACCCCAACTGTCTCAGCCTTTCCTCATAACAGAGCCCTTTGATCATTTTGTGGCCCTCCTCTGGACCTGCTCCAACAGGTCCATGTTTTTCCTGTAGTGAGGACTCCGGATCTTGATGCAGTGCTCCAGCTGGGGACACACCAGAGCAGAGGAGAGGGGCAGAATCATGTCCCTCGACCTGCTGCACACACTTCTTTTGATGCAGCTGAACGCATGGCTAGCTTTCTGGGCTGCAAGCACACATTGCCTGCTCACGTCCAATTTTCATTCACCAGTACCCCCAAGTCCTTCTCTGCAGGGCTGCTCTCAACCCCTTCATGCCCCAGCCTGTATTGATACCCAGGTTGCCCTGACCCATGTGCAGGACCTTGCACTTGGCCTTGTTGAACCTCATGAGGTTCACATGAGCCCACTTCTTGAGCTTGTCCAGGTTCCTCTAGATAGCATCCCATCCCTCAGGTGTGTCAACTGCACCACTCAGCTTGGTGTCATCTGCAAATTCACTGAGGGTTCACTCGATCGCACTATGTCATTGATGAAGATATGAAACAGTACTGGTCCCAATATGGTCCCCTAGGGCACACCACTCATTACTGATTTCCATCCAGACATTGAGCTGTTGACCAATTCTCTCTAGAAGCAACCACCCAGCCAAGTCCTAATCCATCAAACTGTCTATCCATCAAATCCATATCTCGCCAATTTAGAGATAAGGGTGTTGTGGGGGACCATGTCAAAGGCCTTACAGAAATCCAGATAGATGACATCTGTAGCTCTTCCCTTGGCCACTGATATAGTCACTCCATCATAGAAGGCCACTAGGTTGGTCAGGCAAGACTTGCCCTTGGTGAAGCCATGCTGGCTGTCTCCAATCACCTCCCTGTCCTCCATGTGCCTTAGCATAGCTTCTAGGATGATCTGTTCCATGAACTTCCCAGGCACTGGGGTGAGGCTGACAGGTTGGTAATTCCCAGGGTCCTCCTTTCTACCCTTTATAAAAACAGGTGTAATGTTTCCCTTTTTCCAGACACTGGGGACTTCACCTGACTGCCGTGACTTTTCAACTACCATGGAGAGTGTCTTGGCAACTACATCAGCCAATTCCCTCAGGACTCTGGAATGCATCTCGTCAGGTCCCATAGATTTATGTATCATCAGGTTCCTCAGGTGGTCACAAACCTGATCTTCTCTTACTGTGGGAGGAACTTTGTTCCACCAGTGCCTGTCTTGCGGTCCATCCACTTGAGAGGTGTGGAAAGAGAGGCTGCCAGTGAAGACTGAGGCAAAGTTGTTGAGTACCTCAGCCTTCTCCTCATCTGTTGTTACCAGTTTGCCAGTTGTGTTCATCAGGAATGAACATTGAGATGGGATCCATCCAGAGTAGTAGCTAGACTAATAAATGACAAATAATGGCTAAATAATGACTGGTCTCTTCTGTCAAAGGTATTCTTGGCCCATCTCCTGGCAGCTTTCCCCTGTGTCTGAACTGTGTGTTTCATACATCAAAACTTAATCTCCACTATGCAGACAGCAAGGTGCTCAGCTGCAGAGTAGCATCACAAGAGGGAAACAAACACAGGCCAGGAGCAGGGCATTTAGTGACCACTACACATACCTCTCCCCTAACATTTCTGTGTAGACAATGAACAGGGAGGAAGATGATAGTCCAGGAAGCAGAGCTCAAATGAGTGCAGCGATGTTCTTTGGGAACACCCCTACACGCTGACATGGTTGTGAAGAATTTTCTGAGCCTATTCAATCTTGTATTCAATTTCCTGCAAAGAAAGATTTTAAATGCCTGCTCAGCTAAGATTATTTTCTGGATAATTCAACTCCAGAACAAGTTTAGCATAGGTCAAACTTATACTGAAGAACTTTTGCCTTCAAGTTAAAGACATTAGATAATACATTTTGTGAAGGTTATTTTGGTACTTGCTAGGCATATAATGGGTCCTTACATGAATTCACCTGATATGTTTGACACATTAAACATTTTAAAATTTCATCAGCAATCCATGTGTACACAACAGGCAAGGAAAGAATTTATTCTGCCCCTGTTCAGAAAAATGTTCTTAGCCAATGCAGCATATAATTTCCTTTTTTTGTTCCATTTGAATTCACTGTGGTCCTCTTTCAACAACTGTGGGCAAAAGTTTCAACTCTCAGACATAATATTAGGCATTTAAATCCATACTTAGGAAATGGTCTAAGTGGTCTAGTTGGTCATAGCACTCACACTTAAAACTATCATTGATACTAATTTGCATTAGCTATATGCACTAATGCAAAGGAAAAGGAACAGAAAAACATTTCTATTTGCTTTCATCCCTCCTTCAATTTTGGGTGTTTCACAGCTGACAGATCTGTGTCTCCAAACTACTCACATAGCAGGTCCTGCAACTAAAGGAGCAGAGCTTTTGCAGTGCTCCGGATGCCTATGTCTGCTCCTATGTAATGGCCCCAGCCACTCCCTGCTCTCTTGTAAATACATGATCTTAATCTGCCATGACTTAGATTTTACTTAACACATACCTGGTACCTTTGTAATCTTACTAGCAATCTTTGCTCACTGAGAATTGTTTCAGTCAGAGACTTTTACAATGGCAGCTACTAAGAGCTAATAGTTGGTTTGGATCTCAGTGTTTACAGGAAACTTGTTGGTGGCAACGTTTCACATCCAACATTACTTTTCATTATTGCATTGAGTGCAAGAGTTAAAATCAGATTTCTTTCCAGGAAGCACACATAAGAGGCAGAATGGCCCCTCAGATCTCACATTCATGCTCTCCTAAGTCTCAAGCCAGCCAAAATAAAGTCTGAGCTGTCTTTTCAATGCTAACTGATAAAGTATTAACAGGAGCCAAGAAGCAGCAAAACAGTCTGCTTCTCAGTTCAGTTAATTGGCCATAGTAAAGCACTGTAGGGCAGCACAGAGGTGCTCTGAGTTGTAACAGCCACATTCCTTCCCTCTCATACACAGGCAGAAGGAATGTGAGTACATCCAAGTATGTCTATTCTCAGTACTAAGTTGAGTTGTAGTTGAGTTAAAACTGGGGTTCAGCTGGGCTACAGCAGGAGTGCATCTAAACCACCCCTGAGGTATTTACATAGGGACTGAAACCACAGATTTTGTCATGACCATGAATTTTACTGTTAAAAGCAAATAGGGATGTACAGGGGCCTTAATCACCCTTCTTCTTACCTTACCTTCTTCCCAAGTAAAATTGTTCAAACTCATCCAAAGATGATCTTGGGGAAGACTTGAGCTTCCATAAAGAAAAGGGTGAAGTAGTATTTGACTCTGTCACAGGTGCAGAAGAGTCAGACACTTTAAGTTCTAGTAAGTACTAAAAGAAGATAAAAGGAAATTAATGAAATTAATATGCTGCCTTAAATTTCTACTTCTCTATCACCAAAGTATCTGACATCATCCCATGGAAATTAATATCAATAGCAAAGTCTCTGTGGAACTTCATTAACTTTCTAGCAGGAAGTTTGAAGTCTCCAAAGCTCCAGTTAATCCCATTTAACTTTATCTAACTGAAGGACCTGAAATTTGGCTATATAGGAAGTATAATGCTATAAAAAAGACACAAAAGACTGTATTACCCCACTGAGATACAGTTCTTTTTCCATGGTTTGTATGGGGGTAGAACAGCTGCAACCCCAGCTCAAATAGCATGTGCACTGGAGCAGGTTCTACACTGGCTGATTTTAACAGAGGATCAAAAACCTCTTTCCTACACTCATTAAACTGATGCCTGAGGTTATCTAGAGCAATTGAGTTCCCACCTCCAGTGCCATAGTAAGATGGAAAAACATCCAGGCCAAATTTGCAGGCAAATTCCACACATCATCATAGAAGCCTTTCTGGACAGGTGCTTATAGCAGTTCATTTGATGTGGACATTAAGGTAGTTTCAAACACAGGGAAATGTTGAGAGAGAGCAGGTGACACCAGCAGCCTTTTCATTTGTAGCAGAATTCCCCCCTGCAGTGTAAGGAGCCATGCTAATTACACTTCGATGGGAATGCATCTGTCTATCTAGCAGCTCCACTGGGTAAATTTCAGCCTGATGCAATTTAAACTGCTTGAAAACTTTACATTCCTGGAAAAAATAGAATCACAAAAAAAGCTGCAGGCAGGCAACTAACGAGAGAATTACCAAAAGGTACTAGTGGAGCTCACATATCTAATTTTTCTGGTCTATGTCACAAAGACAATACCACGATTGCAATAAACACTAAACCACCTCTATAAATGTTTCAGATGTCATGTAAGTGGTGTCAATAAGACGTTTCATTCAGCTAATAAAACGTGTCAGCTCTTCAATCTGCTGCTTTACTGACCTTGAGATTGTCCTATAAGAGGTATTACGAAGAAAACAATTGTGTGTCATAGGCATGGATGATGTGATGTATGCATCACCCAGAATGCAGTCAGAGGAAAAATCTAGTGTAGGTAAAAGTTATTCTTGTGTGTAAAGTGGAATTCCAGTTCCTACTTAACCCTGTTTTTTTCTGTTATTTAAAGAAGTCCCTGCTGCTTTCTCACTGCCCCATCCAAGGCTCAGCACAATAGAAGAAAAGTGGTTTTGAAAAACTCAGTGAAATTAATTGACCTGTTCAGTTGTCCAGTCATGACAATTTTTCCCATATACTTTAATCCAACACTCACTGTCATATCCAGCAGGCAGGGCTAGAAACTTCTAAGCAGGCTTGTCTTCTCCAGATGCACTTTCAGAGGTGCCAACATAGCATAGCAGGGTTCAAATCAATGCACGTGCAGCAGGGAAGCAGGGAAACACTGGCCCTCCACACAGACGCACAGCATCGGCTGCAGGACAGTCCACTGAGGAACTTCCTGCCTGCTGTCTCATTCTGGAGTACTAGACCCATTAAAAGACCCAGTCTGATGATTATCAAAGGCAGATTTTAAAAACCTCACACTGTAAATATTTACAGAAGCATCAAAACCAGTCAACAACCCACTTGCATGGGAAGTTGACACCTAAACTGATCAGGCCCTTACCTACCATCTGAGTCATCTGCTTCATTCTGGAATTTGTGAAGCTTGGAGAGTGCTGCTAAAACTGCTGTGACCTGTGCTGCTCCTGGACCAGTGAGGACAAGGTCCAGTAGTGACAGAAATCCCTCCTCACAACTTGTTGAGTGCCATTGCGTCAATCAAGAATGAGAAGGATGTGAATACCAGATGCATGGTGAATACAGAAGAAAGCCATCACAACGATGTGGTGCAATATCTGCTTTAAAAACTTACCCCCCTGGATTTTAGTTTCTCTAGCATCAAAGAGAAAAGAGGCATGAGATGTTTACTTAATTAGCAAGTTCTTGTAGATTTTGTATAAAGTCTTCTCCTTTCACTTCCTCCTCTTTAGCATTAGGTCTAAGAACACACACAGAGTGAAGGGGGCAGACTGACAAAATATGGGCAAAACGTACCAGCATTACTTGCGTAAGTGTAAGAGCTGAATGCTACTTTTATTTCCAACTCTTCCTCACAAGAACCACAGCACACAGTCGTAACACCAAGGCAGAACTTGATCGCTGCAGATAAGTAACACCTCAGGCCCTCTAAAGGTTTGCACTTTGTCAGTCATTTTACAGATTCTTCTGTGGTCCCATCAAATGACATTAAGCAGGTGTTTACAAGAATTTTTGCAAACTATAGATGAATACTGTCATTCAAGCAGGTTATGGCAAGCAGTTCTGAACTTTGCTTATGAAGTAAAAAAGGCTGAGGTGCACAAATATCCTAAATAATTTTCATTACATACGAGCTTACTTGACAGCTGCGCTGCTTTTGAGAGTGAACTATGTGTTTCCAATCACCTGTCACATGACTGTTTCTTCCGCTGTGGGTCCTAGAAGGGTACTGCTTCTGTCCAGGATGGCTGGATGCTGCATATCCATTTATCTTGCATAAGAGGCTACTATGAACTCATAGATGAATTGCTCATTGTAAATACAGTCAGTGTGTATCCTGCAAGATGTATCTAATCTACTGCAGATGATCAGAGTGCATGCAATGTCTATCACATTTTGGCTTTGCTTTACACAGGGCATCTAATCTGCACAAATGCAGAAATGTCAATGCATCTGGAGCATACCAGACCAGAAATACATGTTCTGGTCTGATGAAGCCTGAACATTGAAGTCCCGTCCTGAAACTAGATGTTTGCAAGTGTTTAGAGAGGTATTGCCTACATTATAACATTAAAAAACAAACCTGATTTACTGTAAATTCAGCTAGCTGTGTTTAGGGAGAAGGGGAAGTTACTCAAGCTCCGAGTCAAATGGCAAGGAAGCAGTTATGCTGTTCTGCAGCATCATAGTGGTTAGCACCACTGCTGTATCAAGCCTGGGCACTAACCTGTCTTGATAATATTGTATTATTTGAATATTTACCCAGCAGATTGTATTTGGTTGCAATTTCCAAAGCCAGCCAGAGTTTGATCTGATTTTCCAAACTAGAGAAATGAACTGGTTTTCCAAAAATAGAGCAATCAACTTTACCTATGATATGGGTTTTTTCAATGCCATGCATGTATCTAGGATGAAAAGCTCTGAGACATTACCTTTGTTATTATCATATGTGTAAAGGGAAGAGCTGATTTCTGTGGTTTCATATGATATGAGGTGGAACAACACACTGAAGAAAGTTAGTATCTTAATAAACTGACCGTTATTTGGAAAGAATTTAAATTTTGCTTTACAGAGAAGGCTGCAGCTGGTAGGTTTTGCTCAAGATTTGCTGCTGTAAAGCTGACTGCAGGAAAAAAAAAAAAAAGTAAATATGAACTACAGAAAGCATCCATTTAATGGCTGCTGCTTTTGCTACTTGTGGTCTGAAAAATTACAACAAAGGAAGGTTAAAATAATCAGCAGTGGTATAAATACTACTTAAGCCAGCAGTAACATATGGTATATTAGCAATGTAGACAGATTTAATGAAAACTGAGATCAGCACATGCATCTGTCATCAACCAAACCTACAAAATATTTTCCCTCAGAAAATGAAATGTAATGATATAAGTGCTCATCTGTAATAGAGTTATAACAACTCCAAATGGTAAAACTAGTGCTGGTTTAATGCATTTTGTCAGCTAATGTTAACCAAACAGACAGACTCCTATGGCGATTGCCTTGAAGAGAACAGATAGTGTGATAGGTCATAATCAAGCACACATCCTTAGATTAACAGCTCCAAAGTACTGCATACTTCTGTAAGTCACCCTGTAATGCAAAACCAAGTGTGATTTGTCACACCATTTCAGCCGCCATTACAGCTAAGATAGTAGTGTGGAATTTTTCAAGCTTCACAGGAGGAATATTAAAATGGATAATACTAGTATGCATTTTAAAGAAAATTCTCAGCACTTTGCCAAGTCATGCTCTCTGAGGTATCTGCCAGTGTGGGAGGGATGCACGCTCTCAAGGGGGCCTGTGTTTCATGGTCATCTCAGGCAGGGGGCTGCAAAGTTCATTAAATGATCTTATCTCGCTGATGGTTCTGTTCAAAATAGCCTTGATATGATGAAGGATTTATGTTACCCCCACTTCAAATAAAAAGTACCGAGGGATGCATTTCATTACTGCCCTGTGACACTGGAGAAGCCAGGGCTGCAGTGGTAATATTCCTCATTTGTTTGTGTCACACAGAGGATTTATTTGCAGGGAGAGTCCAACTCCAAAGGTAAGTAAGTATTTGGGTTTTGTAGTGAGCTTTTCGTAATAATGTCAAAAAGAAATGTGTTTGTTCTCTAACTTTAATTCTCACAAAAGTATGTTCTAGGAAAGATGAGAGTGTGAGGAAAATGCCAGGGAAGAGTGCCCACTTTAGCAGCATTCTAAGGAAGCTGAGTGGCATTGATACAGAAAAAATATTTATGAGCAATTTCCATGCCACAACCCTGGATAAAACACCAGGAGATGTGGCCGTACATTCTCAACTGATGGGCTAAACGGTAGCCAAGGTTACACACACACTCCTCTCGCAAAGAATTTTTAACAACGATCTGCTGCTGAGTGGCTTTTTAATTTAATGTTAGACACCTTCCCATGAATCGGGATCATTTTCTCTTGCATGTTTTGTCAGAACTGGATGATCTAATGAAGAACATGAGCCCTGTGCAGGATTTATATTCTTTGACCCTGGACCATCAAGTCATCCTGTACTCAAACAGCAAATGAAAACATGTTCAAGATCCTTGACTAATAAATATTAATTTATGCTATATACTTGATCTTAGGAATTCAGCAGTTCGGAGGATCAGGCTTCAAATATATCAGGCAGTGGGGAAAATCGAGTGATCAGAAGCAACATATGATCATGCAAGCAAATTACATCTTCTTTCAATATGCCTTAGATGTTGAAAATTAAAAACCAGTAAGAGTTGGACAAATCTATGGCAAGCTCAAGAAAGGCATTTGGACATTCTGTATTGTACGATGCTTATGAACATTCCGTATTGTACGATGCTTATGAACACCTGTTCACTCGATGCTTCCTTCTGTGTGACTGCCACCACAGTCCTGTGTTTTATGTGCCAGTGGCAGGATGTGTGGGAATGCAGGCAGTCACCACAGAGAGCCAGGTGCAGGGAGTGGGAGAAGCTGGGGAGCAGAGGGACACTGAAAAGATGGTCCAGGGAAAGTTTGGCGAGATCAGCAGGAGAAATGCAGCTCCAGCAAAACATGGAGGGTGACTTGCCAGAGGGAGCAACAGACCTGGGAAATCAGCCTGAAAGGTGTTTGAAAGCGGAGGTGTGAGTCAGGCAGGTTAGGCTGGTGGGCTGGCATAGGAAGTGAAGAGGGCAGGAAGAGAAGCTCAACAGACAAGAAAGGCAGAGAAGGAAAAAGCAAAGGGACCTCTCATGGAAGTCATTGGCTGTGGGCTGAGGGAGAAGAGTCAGTGAGAACCAGAGTGGAAGAGAGCAAGTTGCTAAATAAATAAATAGGCACAGGAGCAGATCTAGGACGGTAACAAATGAATGGATGACCTGGAGGGAAATTAAACTGTTGATTCCTCAAGTGTTTTGCCCAAAAAGTTTTAAGAATTTTTAACCATCAGCTGGAGGACTGCTGAGCCCTCTTGAACAGAAAGGCAAGGCAGAGAATCTGTTCCCTCTAGTTCAATAACTCAATCATTCAGGTGTCTGGTATCCAAGGAAGAGTGAAAGCAGATAAAGAGAACTGGGGGCGAACAGTTGAGTAGGACAGAAGAAAACACAGTGTGTGGTGTTCAAAGGCATTGATACTGCCACTGTAGCAGTATAAGATGCAAGAACCGTATAGCTGACACGAGTCTTGCCTTAATATGTTTCTTTGTCACAAAGGTATCATATGAGAAAAGGTCCAAATTTTGTTAACAGTTCAAGCATTTCAAGAATAGCTATTCTCCAGATCAGAAAAATGGACTCAGAGTCATCAGCTTTTCACAGAAAAGTTATAACGGACTTTGGGAATTAGGAACAAGGAGAATGGTTGAACAGTGAGACTGTTTCACGGTGCCTGAGTGCAAACATTTTAACTTGCATGTTAAAATTGCTTAACTTGAAGGTTAGAATTGATTCGCTAGATGCACAGCTGTAACTCTTGCACACAGGTAACTCCTACTAGTATTGCTTAGTCATATGTCAGTATGGTTGTCATTTTCATACACAGAAAATTCCTATTGTGTGGAAAAGTCCAATTAATTTGATTGTAGTTTATACCCAGAGAATGACCTCCTGACTGGACACAAATCCTTGTAAGAGCATGTACTTCAAATTCTGCCAAACTAGGAAATACTGTTAGCAGAATAAATCACTTGTCTAGAATTCCCTTATTTCATTGCAAACTCCAGACAATACTGTTTACAAAAGAAAAGCATAAATTGATATTCTGTAATGCAGAAGTGCAGATGGAAAGAGAACAGTACAGTATACATGCAAAGCTACACGTCTTTGCTATTAAGATAACCAGTGAACCTTATAAAGAGACCAGCACAGTGTTAGGGACCTGCGTGCACCAGAAGACCATTCCAGCCTTCCCCCATCCCCAGGCTGGTGCTCCAGATCAGCTCCAAGAGGTGCAGCTCTGTAACTGGGCACCAGCGAGGCAGTCAGAAAGAGCTGTGAGAAACTTTGCCCCATGTCACTCACAAGCAGCACAGAAGCTCAGGCTACTCATGAGATATCCTGCACTATGTGACCTGCCACACAAACAGAAGGGTACAGGGGATTAAACTAAAGTGCTTTCTTCTGCCCCGAGTTTTGCCCAGGGTCTGAAGACATAAGTTTGGCTTGAAACTGATATACCTCCCCAGACAGGATCTCGAAGCAAACCTCAATCAGCCCTTAGAGATTTGCTGCCAACTGCAGAAGCAGAAGATAAATGACGTATCCAAGATCCAAGGAAAAAGAGGGAAATCATGGCTGCAATTACTAGTCCCATTTTCTAAAATCAGAGCAGATTTCTTATTGGTTTAAAGTCAAACATCAGCATTAGCATAGATAGTCTACTCTCCTGTACATCATGCAATTTTTTGTTAATCCAATGCATATATATAACACAGTCACCAAGCAAGGTCCATGAAAAGGTAGAAGAACAAAATACTGTATTATTTCTAGGAAGATGCATAACACCCTGAAAACTCTGACTGATTGTGCTATGCAAGAACAACAAGAAGGGGAAAAAATAGCTTGCCTGACTCATGTAGATGCTTTGCAAATTTTAAAAACCATTTAAAATAACAATTTGTGTTCTGCTACAGGAAAAAAACTCCACACATTTCTTTACATACCATTTTCTAGCTCAGAAACTTGTGACTTCCAATTCTCTCTCTTGTGGTAATGGTTTCTTATAGAACCAGTGAGTTCCAGCCTCAAGCTATTGATTTTTTACTTACAGAAAAGTCAAAATGTCACATCGAATTGATCTTACATACCTCTTTTGTTTTTCCAACATAATTTTTCAGTTCCAGATAACAGTGCTAGTGTCACAACTTCCCTGCCTTTGTAAGATCTCTTTTAGCAAATTGAGTCTAAATAATATCAACCTGCTCTGAAACTATTAAATCTAAAAATAAACAATCATCTTCATCTTGTGTAGGATAAAGCCTTCCTAGAGTTTATCCAGCTATTCCTTTCATTTGAGAGCAGCTACGTTTTTTCACCAGCTTGCAACCATGGCTCTGTCAAAGATGATTACCAGAAAGAGGCTCTCGTTATTGTCCTCTTGAAGGATTGTCACTACAGGCTTAAATAAAGCTTCATTTAGTCCTAGCTGTTGCAGGGTAGTTTAAGTCAGACCTAACTGCAAGATCTATAAAAGTTCTATTACAACTGCCTATATGCTTTAACAGTACCTTTCTGCCCACCTGTTCTATCATACACAGAGATTATTTGTTCAGGCTGCTTTGCAGGCTGTTTCCTTGAAGTCTTTTCCATTCTTCTCCTTCCCTATTAAATGAGATCCCTTTTGCTAATGACTTTGATGTTCTAAAGCACAAAAATAAACTATACCCTGGTGCAAAGCCACAATACAGGCTGTCCTCTGAAAAAAAGCTGAAGCAGGAGGGGAAAACAAAGAGTTTCCATCACTGAGAAGATTTTAGCACAGAAATTTTATTTTAGGGCAAATGAAATACTGATAGACTAGGTTTGATACCCCTGATTGCCTACACAACACTGAAAGTTTATGGCAACAGTTTTGAAATGGATGGCAGGACAGAGGTGAATTCAAACACCTTTGCACATGATGCATATAGGCAAAGGAAACCAGGTGGGTTATATTTTAGCAGAGTTATTGTGCAGTTCCTACAATCACCATGTGAATGGGCTAAAACAGAGGGTTTGAAGTAAAAGGTAGTTTAGGGTAGGATGATTCTACAGTTCAGGGAAGCAAATGCTGGACCACTGACACACTGGTGTTTATCAAGGATGTACAAGGATCAGTAAAATAGTGATGCAGAAATTTTAAGTTCAGTTGCTTTGATACATATTTGAGTGTCCTCCAGTATTAGGGGGGAAGAAAAGAAACAGGAGTATTAAGGACTGAGTAAGAGAAAACTCAACATCAAGATATCCATATGTTAACACAAAGTGAAAGGTTAGGAAAGGACAGGCTTGGGCAATGCTCTAAGTGGGCCTGAGCAAGCATACATAAAAAAAATTTCTCAGATAATAGACAGAGAAAAGCACTAATTTCTGCCCTCACCGCCCCCAAAAAAACAACACCCAAACCTGTAACGTGTAGTACTCTACACACTTTGTAGTCTCAACAGGGTTCTAACATTCTTCTAAATATGGCCAGCACTAGGTGTAAGGTGAACAACAACAAAAACTAATTCTAAACCTCTCTTTTAGTGGATTTAAAACTTTTTCTTTGGGATTTTTTGGTGTGGGGAGGGGTGTTGGAGAGCCACATCTATAAAATACATTCAAGCCAGCACCAAGAATATATGAAATCAACTCGGGAGGCAGAGAATTTAAAACCAGTAAAAGGTATGTGTATTGTGAAAGCATACATTTGGGCTCAGTTATACCTTATGGCAAGGAGTTCCACAAGGCTGCCTTATTTAAAAGGGATATTCACCCTCGTATATACAGAAAAGACACATTCACAGTATAGTAAACAGGAATTCATAATCATTCAGAAGGATTAAGTTATTATGCTTTGGGATCACTTCTGATTAAAGAAACCAGGAGACATTATTTGCTGGCAGTTTATATTGGAGCCTCAGGGATATCTGGGAATTTTGCTTGCTGCTCTTCAGAAATATTGTTATTCTCAGAGATTTTTTCCTAGAGTGGAAAGTTCATTAGTCTGATCCAGATGGCTGTTACCATATCTTTTCATACATTTCTAGATTACTCTTGGTACACAAAAAGTTAAGAGGGGTAGTAACTGCTACCTGGGAAGAAAGATTCGAGTTGGTATTGATATTTATGTGGATATTTATAGGATACCTATATTTTATGGAAACACATACTTGTATTAAGAGAACTTTTTGACCTGGAATTGGTTATCCCCTAGCACAGCTGGAGGTGTGCAGCTGTACTTGCAATTCACATTACAGACTGATGCCAACATTTACACATCCAGCTATAATTTGTTCAGAACCTGAAAAAATGCTCAGTAAATTTCTTCTGCAATAGTCAGGGTCAAATACTGTGCTGCTATCATTTGGAGGCCATGAGTTGATACATGGAGGTTTTACAGGGAACCACAGGAGACTCACAGGGAAATCCCAACAGAAAAGCGACCTCTTCAAAAGGGCTACTTTTGTTCTCTGCTCATTGAGTCTTTTTAATGTGTCTCACAGTTTGTCACAAAACAGCCAAAATTCCAAATGAAACTATTTAAAGATTACCCATTCCCAGTTTTGCTTTTCTTACAGTGCCTGGCAGGGGAATGGCAGCAGTTTCTTCAAGCTTTTCCAAGCTAGCCTTGAGGGGCTTGTTTACTAGCTTTCTATGGCTCTGATTAAAATAAATTACAAATAATTGCTATGAATTCAAACAACGCA
This sequence comes from Astur gentilis, assembly GCF_929443795.1. NCBI lineage: Eukaryota > Metazoa > Chordata > Aves > Accipitriformes > Accipitridae > Astur > Astur gentilis. The sequence goes on from NC_064919.1 coordinate 42,029,237, forward strand.
TGAGAGAGCCCTAAATACTTGTTAAAAAAACTAAATGTTCTGGAAAACACCATAATGGCATGTTCATGCAAAACCACACAGCAATTTGGAAGGCAGCATGGATATACTCATTCCATATTTAATGAAGTTTTGAAAGTAATTATATGATTTTCTGGCTGTAATGTGAGATACAGGGGCTTGACTGTTAGCCCATGAAGAGTCATCCTGAGACAGATATTCTTTTCCTAGGATAAGATTGACTCCAAAATTTATTTTTAAGATGACATTAAATGAGGGGGGAAGTACAGAATGGGCAGAGATATATAAATTTATGCAATGAATTTGCTCTGTTTCGAACATTGCAGAAGAGGGAGATATTTTTAATAAGCAAGGTGGCTTTTGCAAGTCAGCATCTTATAAAATGATGTACATACTTTTATACATATAAATTTTCTCCATTCCGAAACAAAGCTAAGATAAATGTTATAATGATTAACAGCAAATCACTAGAGCTTTTTCTTCATTGTTAATTTTAATCTACAATGGTCACTTTATCATTTTATAGACAAGAAAACAGTGAGAAAAATACCCACTAGATCTGGCAATTTTCATATTTCCTTTCCATTTATGAGTACCGTAAAAGATATCTTAATCATTAAGCTAGAGAATGAAAAAGAACTGTCCTGCATTGTGAGCTTAAAGGTCACAGGCCGATGGAGGTGAGAGATATTTGAGGTGAACAAGTAAAAATTCAAATCATTGCAAACAGCATATCTTCAAGTGTCAGAGCTAGGAACTAAAACCTTAAATAGTGAGTCATGCACACTGTTATCTTGATCCCACCAAAAAAAAAGACTTTGTGACCCTAATGCTGTGAAGATCCAAAACAGCAAGAGTGTATTTAGCCATGAAAACAGATGAGGAAGCAATAACTTGTCATATGGTTGTTTCAAATTTCTCCTTTAGAGAAAATGAATAGCCAATACATACGTCATGAAGTGCGGGGATGCGAAACTAGCAACCTGAGGAACTTCTGGGAAAAGGCTATTGAACAACAAACTCGGTATCTGCAAAATGAAAAAGAACGTCAACGAAGAAGTGCTCTTACAAAGTGGGTAGTTTGCATCCAGAAAGATTATTTGAGTTTGTGTTGTACTTCTTTTTTAAAGAAAAGTGATACCTATATTTAAGTCATGCGATGAGAGCCAAAAATATTTTTCTTACATTTTTAGAAAATAATAAATCTTCCCATATTGGCATGCTAAGGTGTCTAAGTTATGGCTTCACAGGATAAGAGAATAATTAATTCACCCTTGTTCCATAAATGAGTCCAAAGTGTGGAACTTTCTGATGTTATCAGGACAACATCTGGCAGCGCAGGCTTGTCTTGAACATCAAGGCTTATGTTCACAGAAGAGGTAGCACAGAAATGTACCTGGCACACCTTCTTTCTCTGTGGCCTTGTTTTTACAAGAATATAGTTTGAATTAATTAAGATTGGTTAATTTGCATAAGGTAAATCGGTAATAAAGCAGACGGTCCAAGTGTACTAACTGACCAAGGCAACCGTCATCCATAGCCATATTTACCTCAATCAGTCCTATTTACCTTAATCAGCCACAATGAGAAAGACGAGTCTGTGGCAACATCAATACAGTTTCACTTCATATGAATTCTCCATAAGTTGAAGGCACATGCAAAGATGGCTATTTTGAATTGAGACCATTCAATGAGAAAGCATATTTTCCAAAATCTCCCTCATGCCTCTCTTTGGATTGAAGCTTGAAAAAATATGAGCAAGGGTGGACTTGCATTAATAAACCTGATGAAGGAACACTGGAATTAGTCTCTAGCATGTTTTATGCATTTGTAACTAACCTAATTTCAACATCTCAACTCTTCAGCTGTGAAATTCCTGTCTTTTCTATTTAAGGCAGTCTTTCTGTGGTACATAGATACTACCAAAAAGAAAACAAAGTGCCACCTATCACCTAAAGCTGTCTGCTATGGGTCTAACAGAAGTTTCAACATGCACAGTGTTTCCTAAGCCAAATACCGCTCAGAAGCCTCTATGCAGGACTTTTGTAAATGCACTTCTGGGGAGGAGGGGGACTGGGGACATGTTGGATGATGCTACCCAGCAGGTGGCAGCAGGCAATCTCCAGTGCAGATGAGAAGTCACTCCGGCAGACAGAGGCACTTAAGAGGGGGCATACTGGAGGTGAAGATGAACCACAAAGCTCGGGTGAGCCCTCGTCAGGATTTAACAGCTAGTCCTGAAGTGCCATTCAGCAAAGCACTCTAAAGGGGCAGGACAGTTTGCATGACAACTGGGAAAAAGCACCAAAGGATGGCACTGGTGGGATACATGAACAGTATAAATCTGTTCCCTGTAAAAATACGGGGACAAGCTGATCCATGTTTCTGTCCTTAGGCTCAGAAATGAATGGATGGAGAGGCTGGAAAAACGGATAAAGATGTTGAGGACTCATCCTGAAGACCCATCTAGCTGAAGAACCCACACTCATTACATGTTTTGGGGAAAAAGAAAATTGTTTTGTAGGAAAGCATGATGGTGTGATGCAGAAGCTTAAGTCAATTTTACTTTGTGCCTTAAATGAGCTGTAATTAATTACCTGTCATTGTTAGAAGTTTCATATGTGAAATGTCTATTGCTGCTTTTAATATTATGCATCCATCCCTTTATTTGATAAACAGAGATTGAAGTACTCTGAAGTCTTTCACGGTTCACTGAGCTGTAGATGCCTGAAAAAAGAGTTGAGTTACACAGCTAGCGCTCAGCAAAAGCATTTCCTCAAAATTTTAGGTTTCTGTACAGACTCATTTTAATCTAATGAAGTTATTTTCTTTCAAAATTGTTAATGAATAGTTGAGATTTTTTTTTTTGGTTGGTTTTTTTTTGTTGTTGTTTTTAACACAGCAAAGCCCAGCTCAGACTAAGGAAGAGGGAACATGCACAAACAATGTCACCACATCCTGGATCACCAGTGGAGCCAAACCTGGTGGCAGTGACAGATCCTAGCTGCCATATTAAAAATTTGTGAAGCTATTAATGTGTATTCTGAGAAATAGGCTCTGTGAGACACCAACAAGAGTTGCTTAATTTGTTAACCCACATTACCTAACTTGAGATACTGTATCAGCAAAGACAAAAAACTTGGAGTTTTGAGGCTGCTTCTGGTACCCAACCTGGCTTGTCTAGAGCTGGACTGATAGCTCTGTTTCACAGAGCAGGCTGATGCATTTTCACAGATGTCTGTCATCATGAGTGACAAGCACACCTAACACTTTTTTCCGTCTAAGACCCAGTATATGTTCCTTAACAACCAGTACCTTCAGTAACATGGTAGGTTTCCTCTCCCACATTTGCCATTAGTCAAAAATGTTTCTAGTTCCCTTTCTAATGCTTCATTAGGAACTGTGGCATTTCCTCCAACAGTATCAAAGCATTTTAATAGGCTGGTGTAAAAAAAATCACTTCCTTTTTAGGGTGACTGCCTTGTTGCCTACCAGAATGCTTGGGGTAATGTACTGTAAAATGGGTTGGTTTGAGCATGCTAAAAAGCTCTTCCCTCAATTGCTTAACCTTTTAGTGCCTTTTTATAAGACTATTTCAATACTTCTCTGGTAATTCATATTGTTTCAGGGTAAAGAAGATTTGAATTGTCAGTGGGGCGAGAAGAGAACAGTGGAAGTGTTTGGGAGTTTAAAATATTTAGAACATCTGTTCTTTTTAAAGAACAACAAAAATTTGAAATGTTATTTTTTTCTCTCTTTATTCTCTAAATTCACTTTTGTGTGTTCCAAGATCAGACCAAATCTATTATGGGAATTTAAACATGTAAATAATGCTTGGGAGGCCTGCGAAATCTATGAAAGCATGAAAAAAGATGACCTTGGAACAGGTACTCAAAAATCAAGACATCAGCAGGTATGTCACCAAACTTGAGAGCAGAGTTTGCCTGCCAGCTGAAAAAAGGCTGCTAAACTCATATTCTTCAGTTGAGTCTTTTTTCTTAAGCAATTTCTAAAGTAACAATTTTTAAAGTAACATTAGCTGGGAATATGCAAGATAGCAGTATACTTACAATATAGCTGTGTTTTAATAAATAATCACCAGGTAGACACACAACTTAATATTGGGTTTTAGTAAAAAATTAGATTTCTTTGAAAATGCCAGTTCACATACTCCAATTCTCCCACCACATGTCTGTGCCTTGTGCTTACTAAAGCTCTATCTGAACTCCATTGTGAAAGAGCATTGATTTTTATACCTTTTGGCTAAAATTAGAGCTTGAACTGAGCTAAGGGAAACATTTTACATCCCCTCACTCATTGTGTAAGTAATTGCACAAGGAGCAAAACAGAGGGAATCAGAGTTGACATATTTTAAAAATGAAAGAGGTACCCCTGGAATAAGCCTTTCTTTGCATCTCATATAGTTGATACCCTCCTTCTCTTCTCATAAAGTCAGAATGAGGAAAATCCATGGAGAGCCAGGAAAAGACATGCCAGGAAGTGACTCCCATCTGAGTCCTTCACTGTACATCTCATATGGTTATGTCACTTAAGAATGCTTTGGAATAGGTCCCTATCAAGATAAAACACCCCAAAATCATCTCTTCAAAATGATAAAAAAGAACCACTTTTTTACAGACTGCATCTATTCCAGCCCAGGGCAAGGGGAGTTCTGAAAACATATTTCCAGAATTAAGCCACTTTTCTTCTGAGCTTTGCAATTTCACCTTTAGTGTCTAGATGAATTATTTCAGGCTTAGGTTCCACAGCATTACATTCAGGACTTTGGGCCATGTAATCTTTATTTATCTAAGTGCTAGCAACATGTTTTGATACAAACGCCACCAGTTTTGCAGCGGTAATCTACCTAGGAGCTTTGTAAATTACGACCAAAAAAGAATACATATCCAGAGAAATAAATATAATCTAGAGTCAATCAGCAAAAATAAAGAAGTGTGATAACATTAAAATTCAAATCTAAATGTCAAGAAACAATCTTAATCAGAAGCTGGAGCAGACTCATAGATGAAAATGGTTCCGGCAATTTGAAAACACAAAAATATAAAACTTTAATTTACCTTGAAGGTCATAAGAGAAATTAAAAGGAGGCAAAAAAAAAAAAAAAAAAAGTAAACTGCGATTTCTGATATCAGCCATAATGTTATAAAAAGGAGTAAAGGAACCTGACTGTAGGACTGGAAAACTCATCAGCTAAAAACTGATAAAGTCAGCTGGGGTTTATAAAATTATTATGGTTAGAAAGGATGCTTAGATGCTCTTCAGGCTATTTTTCACCTGTATGCAGTTTCAGAAGAGTGCAGTATTCAGATAAACAGGTTAAACTTATTAACTCAAATGTTTATAAAATAGCTCATTTCTCTTGATTTTCTTCTGTCCATATTTTCACATTGCTTTTGACTGTAAAAGCAAGAGATTTCGAGTTATGTCAATCTGATTTTATTAGTTTTGTAATTATAATGTAGCAGATACTTGCTTATTTTCCTAGCTTTCATTATTCTACCATTCCTTTGCTTCATCCTGACACTGAGTAGCAAGAAAATGCATGTCGCTTTCTCATTACAAATGCATGGTACAGAACTTTTTGAAGTTTTTGAAGCAAACACTGAACAATCTGGACCCAAGTCCTTTTAAATATTATTTATGGGAAGTACACTGTGTGTTAGCACAAGGGTGACAGATACTCCATTTCAGCTGTATTAATGATCCTTCTAGCATATGGATAAGGGCTGACAGCTGTGAAGAATGATTCTGTCAGTAACTTAACAGACTTCTTAGCAATTTAGCCAGAACTGAGACAGCTTAAATACAGTTCTTTCCTCAGTAGTCCTTCCCAACCAATGTCCTTCCCTAACCAAGGAGCTCCTGTCTGGAGCTCTCTAATTAAGGAGCAAATAAGCATAACTTAGCCACTGCAGCCAGGTTTTGAATTTGAAATACTAAAGCAAGTCAGGCAAAAGCAAGATGTCTTTCTGGTAAGATGGTAAGGACAAATCAGGGACATGGTTCAGCTATGCTCAGCTGAAGGTCCCAGCCCCATCACAGCAGAGTTTCTGCAGTGAAACCTGTCCTGTGGCCCAGTGCAGGATCACCCAGCAGACTTGTCTTCAGCATGACACTCAAAGGTGATGTGTTCCCCACTGTGCAGCCACCTCATGTGTGTGCACCTATGTATGCCTCTGAGCTTCTGGCCACATTCACTGAAGGGGAGAGTGATCTATTGGCCAGTTCTGAGGTGCTTGAAGTTGTCAGCACTGAAATAAACTCACTGTAGAATACTGAGTTCACTTACCATATTCTGGTTTTAGTGTACCATTAAGTAGAGATGAGTTATTTTGCACTATAGAAAAGCCTACATGCTACCTCCGAGATTTTGGTCCCATGATACACAAGCAACATAAGAGAGAATCCCAGCCGCAAAGCTCACTGTGTAAACAGCACAGAAATAGTGGAGGGGGAGTGGAAAGGTGGGCCAGAGCCAGAGGTCAGGGAAAGGCCATGGTACCTGGGTCAGGTACAAAGTCAAGGCCCAACAGCTCCACACGGATAATGCGATCCATGTCCACAGTAGCCAGTGCTCCACCTGGAGCTGAAATCCATGGGTAATTTCATCTAATAAACAGGTCTGAAAAATAAAAACACCCTGAAACAATCCATGAAAGGTGCCATAGCTGTGGTAAAATACACCACATGTCAAGGCAATCACTACTCATGTAACTGGATTCTCACCATAAAAGTTTGAGGAAAATGAAGAGTCAGATGCTACTGGGATGCCAGATTAATTAAGACAACTCAGAGATCATTGAGTCTGGAGAAGCAGGATAGATGTCTCTGGGGAGGGAAGTTAAAGAAGATGAAGAAGAGGTCATGTCTTAAACTGAAATGGTTTTGAAGAGATTCAGCTGAAGGTCTAACACTGATTACAGGTTTTACTGTTTTGAACTCATACTTTCACCTTTCCACATTACACATAGAACCTTTCCCAGACACCACTGCAGGTGCTAGCTTAGCCACATGCACATTAACCACACATGATCTGCAGCAACTGCTCAGTGGAAGTAACATTAGAGATATATCTGGACCCTAAGTCATGGTGTTGTGTGAGCCTTTCTATACTCAGATAAGACATTTCCCCATGCTAAAAGCTGCAGCCACCCTCTACTTGCATAAAGAGAACTCCATCTGGGTCAAACTGACTTACATTCTACAAGCAGGACTGGTAAGACAGTCCTGAAGTTTCAAGATTGATGACAAATGTTCACATCCATTACAAAGTATGTCAAAATATAGATAGCTTTTTGAATGGCTTCTGAAATTACAGGTCTGAATTTATCCCCCTTAGGCTGAGAATCCCATCCTGAGAGTGGCTGTGTGGGTCAGGGCAACCCCCAGTATCAGTACAGACTGAGGGATGAAGGGATTGAGACCAGCCCTGCAAAGAAGGACTTGGGGGTACTGGTGAATGAAAATTGGACATGACCCAGCAATGTGTGCTCGCAGCCAGGAAAGCCAACTGTATCCTGGGCTGCATCAAAAAGAGTGTGGGCAACAGGTTGAGGGAGGTGATTCTGCCCCTCTGGTCCACTCTTATGAGACCCCACCTGGAGTACTGCATCCAGATCTGGGGTCCCCAGTACAAGAAAGAGAAGGACCTGTTAGAGCAGGTCCAGAGGAGGGCCACAAAAATGGTCAGAGAGCTGGAAAATCTTTCCTATGAAGAAAGGCTGAGAGGTTTGGGGTTGTTCAGCATGGAGAAGAGAAGGCTCCAGGGATACCTTTTTGCAGCTTTTCAGTATATAAAGGGGGTTTATGGGAAAGATGGAGGGACACTTTCCACCAGGGCCTGTAGTGACAGGACAAGGGGTAACAGTTTTAAACTGAAAGAGGGTAGATTTAGATTGGACATGAGGAGGAAATTTTTTACGGTGAGGGTGGTGAGACACTAGAACAGGTTTCCCAGAGAAGTTGTGGATGCCCCATCTCTGAAAGTGTTCAAGGCCAGGTTGGACGGGGCTTTGAGCAACCTGGTCTAGTGGAAGATGTCTTAGTGGGCATGGTTGACAGTTGGACTTGATGATCTTAAAGGTCTTTTCCAACCTAAACGATTCTATGATTCTATGTCCCAGCCTGTGGCAAGGAATTGGACTAGATGATCTTTGAAGGTCCCTTCCAACCCAAACCATTCTCTAATTCTATGATTCTGTGATTTTCTGATTCTATAATTAGAGCAAGGACAGCACAATGCCTGCAGTAGGAAGGGAAAATCAAACCAGAGTGCCCAAAGACATGTGCTATCCGAGAGCCTCTGGAGAAGATAGCTGTGATATACCTACCTCACAGCTCTTCACATCGATGCCTTACATTTGCAGGGCACTGCTCTGTTGGCAACCTGCTGTCTGTAGCTGCTGGTAGCCACCTGGAGAGTTAGCCTGGTACAGAGACAGTTTATAAATTGCTGTCACAGGATACCCTACTTACCTCTCTTAACTTACGCTTCTACCAACACAATCTACTTTTTGCTAATGAGTAAATATGATATCCTCAACCTATCCTACGCTTTTGCAATTCATCCTACTTTTAGGATACACATTACTAATGCAAGAACCCCCAGACCATTCCTCACAAAGAAAAAACTCCCTCAGCTCTTCATCCTCCTCTGCAACCATTTTCTTATTAGTGAGCAGAGTGTGCAAGATCTTGGTTGCAGCTGCTTTAAAAGCACTGAACCTTTCCCAGAGGCTTGTTGTTATTCCCACCTCACTCCTTGCACATATCCCTTTTTATAATCTCACTACTCTTCTTTCCCAGAGGATTCAGTGCAGTAGCCCTGGTGTCAGAGGTCACTGGCAAAGTTTACTCTGAGATTTGAGTGCTTTGTATTTGTGACCCTTTGCCCCTTTTCTGCTTCAGGAAGGAGAAAAAACAAATCCACCAACCAGTCTAATAGCAACCTGCCAACATTCACTGTAGAAAATAGAGATGGTTTTGAATTGTAAAACTGGTAGAGAATTTTCAGGCACTAACTCCAACTGCTTTAAAATGCACATACTATCTCTAAAACCAGGGAGCAGTCACGAAGTGTTTAAATAGTTTTTCTTCTACTTATCCCAGGATGAGAGTTTAATACCAAATTCTATCCCAGAACAAATTTTTATGGGCAAGCAATAAAGTCCTTTGAAACTAGGGGATTATAATAGAAATGCTGACACAGCCTTACTCATGGACAGGAAAGAACAGTGCTGGTATAATTATTGAATACAACCTATAATCTTCATGGTGCTCTAAGTCAAAAGGAAAATGAGAGGCTTTGCATAATGCTGAAAATCTATGAGGGCTTTGATGTTACTCTAATCCTACACTACCCAACAGTTCATTTAATGTCCAAGCAATGTGAGTTAAACTTCACGTGGCATCTAAGATTATTGTAATTAGAAAGGTTAGAGCAGAAACCAACTGGAAAAAAAAATTGTTCTCTGTTTGGCTTGATTTACCGAGATTAAATGCTGTTGTCAGAATATCTAAGCAGCGTTTCATGGTTTATGTTATGTTTTAACGGAAAGGTATGGGAAATTATCAGATAGTCTATTGAAAAAAGAAAAGCAAACAGAAATCAGCTCGTATAATCCTTGTATTGTTTGCAGGTTATTAATATGCAATGTTACACTGAAGGCCAAATCCTGGGACAGCCTTTTACTGATGGAGAGCAGCTTCAAAGCTGAGCATCAGCTGTACCAAAAGCAAGAGCAGGGGGACTCTGTGGCCTGCTGAAAGGTCCCGTGAATGGTATCAGCTGCTACCCCAAAAGGAGCTCTGCAAATGGTTCCTCGGTGGTTACTAGAGCTACACATGCATGCTGAAATGGTACCAAAATGGTACCACCCTTATTGAGCCCTCGTCATATAACGTAACAGCCCCAAAGCAGTCATATTAACAAGAACCAGCAAGTCAGAAACGCCAAGGCTTTTTTTACAGCCCTTGGGGACATACTGACCTGTGGGAATAGAGACACTCTCTAGCCCAGCTGATGCACAGTGTAAAGAGAAGCAGCTGACCTCGGGAGAGGAGCTCTGCAGCACAGCCCAGGAGACCCTGCTTGCTCCACACCCATCTCTCAGCCCCCACATCTGTTGTGTATTGCGGGATTCTGGAGGACAGCTTTCACTCCACTGAATGGAAATCCTGGAGGGCCAGGAGAAGGGCCTTTTCCTGAAGATTCCTGAACACAACCTCACAGGGTGGTCCATGGTCTGCAATTTAACAAATAAGTGAGCAGACCAACACTAGAAGCTCATAGCTCCACTCCTAGCCATGAGCTCTGCCCTCCCCTCCAGCCTCCCCATTTCCCTTCTTGTGCTCACAGAGCTGCTGGGGAGGCTGCGCAGTGAAGCAAGTCAGAGAACCCATCCAGCTGAAATAAACAGATATACACATATTTTTGCTTGGGTGGTTTTCGGCTAGATCTGCTCCCTGATCTTATTCTCTCCCTGCTCACGTACTTGTACAGGAGATGGAAGGGTGCCAGCAGCATGGCTGATGGAGAGCAGAGCTGTGCAGAACATCACTTATCCTGGCTATTTTAGACAGGCTCCATTCTGCCTATGTCCAAGCTATTTAACATGCTACCTCCCCAATCTGTTTGAATGCAAAAGCATTTTGTTAATAGCTGCTCTAAATGGCTAAAAAAGAACATCCAAGCCACTGAATAGTAACCTATACCTAAAATTTAGATAGTTATTTTTGTTAATAGGTCCCAGAACACTTAAGATGAGACTTTATTACCTCATTTTTTCACTGATAGGAAAATAAGGCAGGAAACTGTTGTGTTTTAGGGCACATAACTGGCCAGCGCTGGAGCTTGGTTATGATCCCAGCTCTGTGTACCAGTCCAGACCCCTATCTGCCAGGAAACATTGCCTATTTGCCAAACATAATCAAAATGCACCCAAACTGGCCAGAATATTGCAAACTTTTAGTGTGTAAGGGTTTGGCTCATTCATAAATTACATGTCCCAGTACTATGATTTACTCCATTCAACATTTTCCAAAAAACAATACTCTCTATCATAATCACACAAATAGCAAACCTGTCCTGGACAAGTTCTTCAGTTCTCTTTAAAGCCATGTTTCATCCCCACACTTAGGTGGGGGAGAAACACCCCAATCTAATCTTTGCAATCTAACACCTCCAGAGTTTTGGAGCAAAACAACTAAAAAAGAAAAATCCAGCATGTACACCACATGCAGTTTAATAATCCTTTATGAAAATTGATCCAGGCTGAATTTTTTGAAGACTGTCTATGGAAATGCTTGTACAGAAGCTCTTAGTTTTGGGCATCTTCTGTACAAAGCGTATGTTCACATTAAAATGGCTTATTCAAGAAAGTGGCTATGTCAGGTCAGAGACTATTATATTCAACCAAATAATCCTTCTTTACACATAATTATGAACACCACAAATTACTTTTATGATTATGATGACCTTGATCTCTTCTTTTATAATTTCCTTTAGCTCAAGAGCAATATTTTTTCAAGAAAATGGAAATAAAGCTCCTCAGCTTCACAGTACAAGTGACCTGAAAAAGCCTTGACTCTACCTGAACAGTGGCTTTCAGGAGCAAAAGAGTGCCTCCTAGTGTAATATTGATGTAACGTTTCTCTACTTTCATACCCTGTGAAGGATGAGACAACACATAGCTAAGCTGGAAGAATGATTTAGCTAAGGTGCTGCTAGTTTTTCTTTCAGAACATCAAACGTTAAAATTCATCTTGGACCACTTTCTTATTTAATTTGTTCTTTTTCTTCCAAAGACTCAGGAGATACAGCATGCTGAAGCAAAAAGATCAGGTAAAGACATGTGAGATCAAAACACAGCAGCTGCATAGCTTTAAAGAAGCTATTTCTAAAATCTCTCTCATTTTAGCCTAAATGTTCCCCCACATGCCCACAGCTCTGCTACAGAACTGCCCAGAGCTGTCCCAGCCTGAGCTATTGGGCACTTCATTCATGCCTCACTCAGGCATGAAAATAGTCAAGGCAGCCAACAAGGCCTCTGACAGGACCAGTGTGGTTGGCGTATTTCTCACATGTGCCAAGAAGACCATCTCTCCTGGAAAGCATAGCAGAGACAGAATACCAGCTTGTACAGAAGGGATACAGAACAAATGGACAAAGAAAATCTGCCTAGCAATTAGGGCCTGTTCCCAGCAAGGAGGAGATACAGATTCTGCTCAGCCCCAACAAATTCCTAACTGCATCTCTGTGAAAAAGACGCAGCTGTTTTATAGTATTTGAACTCAGTTGTGAAAAAACAAGTTCACTGGTGTGCAGCTGAGCATGTATATATATATATATAAGCAACATGTGAAAGCAAACCAGCTTTCCTGAACCTATAAGTGCATACAAAATCTTTGCATCAGTATAATATATATACTAGGAAGCTGAAGAAAGAGGACCTCCAGGATCTCCAACAAGTCTTACAGCTTCATTTTGAAATGGGGCATGGCAGCCTTACATCCCTTACTGGCACAAAGCCACCCTACCCATCTTCCCTTCCAACCACAATCCTGTTGAAGGTGATATGACAAAAGCCCAAACAGAGGCTCAAACTGTTCGAGAGGTCCAGGCTCAGATCACAAAGTATTAGTATTAACAATTTACGGTATTTCAGAGGTCACTTTCCTCACTTTCATTTTATTCCCTCTTCATAAAAGCTGCCAGGTCACCTATAACAGCTAATATTCATTAATGGGTAAACAGCAACTTTTAGTCAAATAATGAATGTACTATTCCCCATGGTAGTTTAGTAATAAAGATGGTGACACAGTGTAATGTTGTGACATAATCTACCTTCTTAGAAGAGTCTAATCCCCATTAATTGCCATTTTAGACATGACTTGGAACTCACTCTAGAAGGCAATTAGTAGAGCACACCACAAATGAATGACTAGAAGCTTCCTAGTATTACAACCCAAATTACACCACCTCCGGATGTCAGTCTCCGAGAGAGGACCTGTGACACCTGCATCCACTTTCTGATGTATGTTGAAATGGAACTGGCTAAACTGAACGTAATCCTGATTAGTACAAGAACAAGACAGAGAAGAGTAATTGTAGCTCGTTCATGCATTTCAGTTGTTGAGGCTCTTAGACAGTTTCTGTAGAAGGCAATCAATGTTGCTCTTTCTGTCAGTCTCTGCACAGTTGTCTCCCTCTGGGACTCCAAGGCATTTACCCACTTCAATTTTAGCAGGCAGCTACTCTGCTCTCCTCACCAAATTACAGTATGTCTTTTCTGATCTTCATTAGGGGTCACTGACAGACTCCCACTTTCCAGCAGGTCTTTGAACTATGACCTTCCAAATCTGGGAGGAAAATCAGGCACCAGTAAATTAGCTGAACTCCTTGCCAAGGGCAAACTCATCCTGCCTCAGTATTTCGGTGGTTATTAGGGTCCTCTCTCCTTTACATTTCTGAATGTTTCTACCATGTAGGAACGGCATGATGATTTACAAACCTGTTTGGTATTAACACAGTGTCAGTAAGGCCATGTCTCCATGGCAATATTACATTAATCTACTTTCCTCACTTGCAGGAAAGAACAGAATGGTTAAGCATAACAACATCCACCACACCTTATCTTACCATACATAGTTTTCCTGGTAAATGCTTTGCCTCTGCAGTTCTACCTTTGTTCATATTAACCGGTTTGTACTATGGGCAGATGTCTCAGGATGGGAAAGCTGTCTCTTGCCATTTCTCTCCTCATGATTGTAGCATATCTATGAGAAACTATAAAAATTATATGAGAAGTAAAACTAACACATTCCTCTGATTATCTTCTTGGCATTCATTATTTTTCCAGTGCCACTTCTGAACAGCTTCTCTAGCAACAAAGACCCAGTTCTGAATAATGTGAATTTGACAGCCCTTAATAAGAAACAGATGGCACGTGTATTTGCAGTGATGCAGGTGGCTGGATTTGACTCTGCTCTTTCGTAGGGATGCAGATGCCACTCTGACTCAACTAATGCAGAATAGGAGGAGGAGGGGATTTAAATTTAAAATTTACTTTGGCAGACTATATATCTGGACCAATCTGACTTGTGAAGTGCCGCTTCAGGATGTTGTCGTCTAGAAGCAGTTTACAGGAAAGAGTAGTGATGCAGAGCCAAAAGACCTGCAGAACTAGAACTTCTAGGTCACAAAGGCCAAATGGAAATTTACATCAGGCTCAGCCCAGAGATGTAGGAGCAGTACACTAATCTCTCCTTAAATGAAACAGGTACAAGGACAACTCTCTGCCTGTGAACCGAAGTTGTACAAACTGGCTGCAGCTACACTACAGAGACCTTAGCCCCTTGTCATGTCCTGACAGCCTTAAGACATAATAATTATTGTGAGGTGGAGATCGATAGAGGGGGAGAGATTGAGCTCCTGGTTTCTCTGTTAATATGAGGGCTGGTTTGCAGCCAATTGCAGGGAAGTTTTCTTCACTTGGCAGAGGTGGTGTCTTTGCATGCCTGGGTAAGGCATAAGAGTAGTGTGGGAGTATCAGGAGGTACAAAGTCCTTGGCAAAAGTGTTGGAAAATCTTAAGGTAGAAAGAGCCAAATCTACAGCCACCTTGTCCAGCCACTGAAAAATCCCCAAGACAGATAACACTGGCCTGGAACAGGATTGTGTCCCCTCAGTATGAGTCACAGGAGCAAAAGAAATAATGGCTGCATGACCAACCCCAAAGAAAATGGTTTCCCTTGAACAGCTGTGGAAATATAGAGCATTACCTGTAATTTCAGCATTAATAAACAGAGTTCCTTGATTATTGTTCCAAGTTGAAAATCTCTGTAAGGATATTGACTTGAGAAATGTTTTTCATGGGATCTCAGTTGCTGTAAAGTTTCTGTGCATTAGCTATATTTGGGGCCAGGGTAATTTTAAATTTATTTTAAATTTTATTTTAAGAAATTTCTCTTATGCTTATTCTTTAAACAGAAGGCCAAGAGACGTATTTCATTGTCAGGTGCACTGATACCTGCTAATACATTTCCTGAACATGAGACAAGGGGAATCAAAAGAATCTCAGTAGACATAATAAAGGGGGATGAAGGATGATGTTTAGTGCTTACAGTGTTGAAATTAGCTGAGGTAGAGACAGTCCTTGATAAGAAGAGATGGTCCCAAGAACCAGCCAATGAGGTAGAGACAGTCCTTGATAAGAAGCAGGAGCAGGCCCCAAGAGCCAGCCAAGTCTGGTCTTGCAGCTTGGGTGAATACCAAGAAATCGCTGAGCCTGCTCAAGGAAAGAGGTTACTAGCGGTGATGAAGAGGAGTCATCTATCTTCATCTCTGCAACCACCAGACGACCACCATAAAGAGGCACTGCGCAGGTGCAGTTGAGAGGAGACTATGGAAATGACCTCTCAGAGCTAATTTTAATATGAAGCGGGAATAGGTCATGCATATGTATAGGCATATTGTGAATATGTAATACCTGACTGTAAAAACTTGAGGCGAACTGCCAAGTCGGGTGCGCACAACTTTGGTGGACTACCCCCTGTGCTGCCCAGCGCTGAGTGAACATACCTACTTTACAATCTCACTGATTGTGGAGTCTGTTTTCCACACATCAAACACATGTGGGCAGGTATGCAGTGCATGGGCTGGAGGCACTGGAGCAGGTAAAACAAGAAAGAGCAAGCAAAGGCCATAAGTATAAACAGGGTGAAGTTGATATACCAAGGAAATAGGTATAAACCTTCAAGCCAACAGTGGAGATACCATGTTCATCACTGAGGTTTAAACAGTAAGTATTCAGGCAAATGTTCTTACCTCTGTCTCTTACAGCAGTGTATAATTAATCCCTGAAGGAAATACTGAAAACCTCAATTACAGTTGTATTGTAACATTGCACAAAACACTTGAAGAAAAAAATTCACTCTGTGACATTTTCACACTGGCTATTAGTGAGCTCTCCTCCACACTGCTTTCATTCAGACTATGTAGAAGATTTTTGTGGGTGGCCAGCATGTCATGTCCTACAGCCCTGGAGAGATGTATTTGCACAATTCCTCCAGTCAGCCTCACACATACAGGTGAAGGCAGACTTATAATAGACATGTGGATACTCTCCTGCCTTCTCTTGGCCTAGCTGCTAATTTGTGAGACAAGAGACTGCTTAGGGTGACAAAGACTATACACAGAGGTACCGGGAGGAGTCACTCCAGGTATGGAGCTGCAGAGTATGGGGCAGTGCATGGACCTTTTGTGAATCCTTCAACAGCATCTTGAAAAAAATAAACTCCTTTGAGAAATATTCTTCTCCTGCAGATGATTGGTGCAACTTCAGTCTGGATTTAACACAGTATCTTGGCTCTTAGCCTTGTGTCACAGCTCTTTGCACATTCAGATTACCAATACAAATATCTGTGGGGTCAAATTGTAACATAGATCACAGAAATAACCTGTGTTAAAATAACTCAAAAAAGTCCTCTTATCTACACTTCAAATACCAGATGATTTATTTCAGAAACAGCACGTGTGAGTCCAAAAGACTTTAAAAAGAGGAACACACTGACATTTCTGTGATAAAACATGACTGTGTAGGAAAAAACCTAAACTGATGTGCTCTTCTCCAGTCATCTGCTTCTGCAGAGACATAATTGAGCCCTAAAGCTATTGTCCTTTTGACACCTTTAACTCATTAGCAAGAAATTAACTCTCACTTTATTTGTGTTAGTACCATGCATGACCTCTCCTTGAAACAGGCAGCTCTTGAAAAGCAAGACATTATATTCTCATTGTGAACTTGACTGGGAAATGGATTTTTCTAAACACCAATTACTAAGTTTCAATTTATATTTGTTTGACTCCACAATGTCAATGACAGATTAAGACACATCTACTGATAGTGTCGTACACTGTAACAAAACACATGGGGTTTACCTGCATTTAAAACAGAGATACTCCAAGAAGAAAACATATTAGCACCCATGCTCAGTCTTATGAAGCGAGACCTCATACAGATTGAATATACTAGTTCTTTTCATCAGATGACTTGTTTGTTCTCATCACAAAGAAAATCTTATTGGTTCAAAGAATCACAATGTCTGAGCAGCACCAACAGACATCTGCAGTATGAGCCAAACCTGAAAAAAGTGAGATTCCTAAGTATGCACAGAGAATCTTTCCCTAATTAACCCCACTGAAGGGAGATTTTTCCAATTCCCCTAGAAGTTTTGTCAACAGGAATAATCACAAGGATATATTTAAAGTATTAGCATTATTTCCATATACAGTTTTTCTGCCAATTTTGGTTTGTTTGCTTGTTTTCTTTTGCTTACCTTGACCATGGACTTACCTTGCACAAAGAACCTACATTTAGACAACTCCAGCCTCTTAAAATTCCCTCTTCTCCTGCCCTTTAACCGTGAATGCCTCAAGCATCCTAGGAGCCTTCATTTCCTCCAAAAAACACATGCAGAAATGCCTATGTAATGGTGCCACTGGGCTGCACAAAATGTGCAGGTGAGTCTGTAAATTATCTCTGCCCAAATGTAGACTATGAAATTGATATTTGACAACAGTGACCCCGGGTAAAATTTCCATAAGCTTATGGAGAAGAGAGTTATACATCATCTTTACAAGATTCAGACAGCTGCATTTTCCTGGTATAGTATCTGTATGAAAAAGATGAAAACCATAATCTTAGTAACTGTTTTGAAAATGGTTTTAACCATTAAATAGGCAGGCCCATTATCCTGAAGCCATTTATGACACTACTTTCTGAGCAATATGTTTATGAACATCTTTATGTAACTCATCGGGTTTATGAATGAATATAGGCTCATAATGCTCTTCTGATGCAAGGGAAAACTTTCATCTGTGTTTTATAAATGGGGAACTGAACCACAGAGATATGAAACAGCATGTAGGTAAGGGAACATTTGGACTTTCTGGAGGATGTCTTTGGAAGAGGTGTAATTTACCAGCTTTATTCACCTTACTCATGCTAAGTTATGGTAAAAATGCAGGTAAGGGGTTTCAGTCATTACTGTGCCACAAGGAATATTGGATTTGATCATACCCTTGGCATAAATACACACCAACAGGAGAGAAACTCCAAACCTCATGTCAGGAGTAAGCAAGTTAAGGAAATCTGTAATTTATATTGATAGAACTGAAAAAAAAATTGAGTTTACTATTATGGCCTAATGTTCTTGAGATTTAATCTGTGCTTCTGAGAAAGGACACCGGTTTTAAAGACTTAGGCAAAGGGCAACATGATGATAAGACCCAACACTGACAAACTGGAACAGTCTTTGTGTTAACTGCCTTGCTATTTTGATGCCCTCCACCCTGGCACATACACACACACTCCCACCGCGAAAGCCAGTTGGATTTTAAAAAGCTGCTAAGTTTTTTGGCACCTACCCAAAAGCACTACCTTTCAAATTTGACTTGCAGAAAAATCTAAAAGAAATCAAAAGAGAAAGCAGGAAATATTTATATTTATTTTAACAAGAAATCATCAAAGAAGAAGTTTACCTCTGAGGTTTATTGCTACCTTTTGTTTACTAAAAAGAAAAGAAGTTTAAAAGAGTGGTTAGTGTTTCAAAACAATCTTCAATAAGATGATTTTACATGAAGATTTCTAAGAAAATGTTCAGTCAAGATAGATTCCCTACTAATAAACCTTAGCAAAAATCAAACTTTAAAGAAATGACAGGATAGTAGACAAAATAAATAGGCTTTGATTCAAATAGTGTAGCAAGGACTCTGAAATCCCTCGTAATGGCTGGTAACTAAGCAAGCTCATTTTGCTCTCAGTATTCCTGTGGTAATCCTAGACTCCTCAGGGCTCACTACAGCAACTGCATATTTATCCTAATTTTTAATTAATTATAATTTTTAAAATAGATAGATGTTGTAAAGAACCAAAAAGGAAATGTTAGGGTTTTAAATTATTTATCTATCATGTGTGCTGTCAGAATTTTCATCCTGAGAGTCTAAATGGTGAAACAGTAATTCACACAAGACAAATGTGATAGAGTACACTGAATCACTTCCAGTGGGATTATTCAAGGCATACAAAAGTTTAAACCATGCTTAAGGCCCTAGATTTCAGCCACAAATCCTGCTCATT
Source organism: Astur gentilis (assembly GCF_929443795.1). Classification (NCBI taxonomy): domain Eukaryota; kingdom Metazoa; phylum Chordata; class Aves; order Accipitriformes; family Accipitridae; genus Astur; species Astur gentilis. The sequence continues at coordinate 42,048,414 of NC_064919.1, forward strand.
TGCCTTGGAATGAGTGGAACTGTTCATCTAAATGACCTACATGTGCTGTAAATCACTGAGGAGCTTTCAACGACAAGGTGTTTAAATATCAACTACTAATTATTATTTACAATCATTAACCTAAATCAAAGTTGATAGAAATGACCACTGCTTCAATTTGCAAGTCTTATTCTCCTTAAATTGTCCCAGGATGCTGGGGATTGTTTCAAAGTCTTTCGTATGTGTGTATACAGAAGGTATGGTGGGAAGAGATAGCATCAGTTTTGGGGAGTAAATCATTAGCAGAGCAATGAATTGCTTTGGGAGATCAGTCCAATAGAGCAAAGCTACTCCTTGCTCATTATGCCTCTTAAATAGGCAATCTTTTTCCTGATTGAACTCCAAGGGCAATGCCAAACAAGCACCAAGACTGTTACCTGGCTCCATCTCTGATCGAATTTCCAGCAAATAAACCTGAAAAGTATTTCCTGTAGGTAAAGCCCATGTGTCTTCTTCTTGGTATGATAATCTATTGTTAATCTAAACTTCTGGTACCACACAGTCGTGTGACACTCCTGGTCTTCATTGAGTAGAAATTCAGAGACTGGTCTCTTTGTAAGTGCAGAGCAATCTTTGGAAAAGTGAAGCCAGAAAGTAAAAGCACTATCAAGAAACAGAATGCAAAATAGGTGAAGCCAAGAGGCTCAGGCCTAACTCAGCTGTTTGAAGAAATTTTTGTGGTGAGGCCAACCAGTTATTCCAAAAAGGCAGAGGTTTTACATTACTGCAAATGATACATGAAAGACATGCTCTCTGAGGCATGCAAATGTCCAAGAGGGAAATAGGTTCCATTGCGACTCTTTCCACGCAAACTTGCACTGGTTTAGTGACATTTGTTTAGTTAAAGCGAGGCAAATTCTGGCAGATAATGTCTTTTTGGTTTAGATTAAGTCACAACAGACTAGGTTCAAAATTCTTTTTCTCACCTCCGAGGACAGCAATATTGAGACCCTAATATTGTCAAACTAAAATAAACCAATCTTGAAAATACTGCATGTAATACTCTAAACCAAAAAGCCATACAGAACATAGAAATTATTAAAATAGAATCAAGACTAAAATATTACCTTCCAGATCAATTTCTGATTTATTCTAGGGATTATAGTAAGTTGACCATATAGCTCTACATTTGTGTCATTAACCAGACCTGAGTCATAGCTATTATACTACATTCTAAGACAAGACAAAAAAGAAAAAGAGGCCTTCATATAGGAAATTCAATTTACCTTTAGTTCTGTTGCCCCCAGAGACTGCTTAAGACCAGGTCCTGTGATAAATCCACCACCCAATGCTATTGCAAATTGCCGGGTTAATGAAAAGAGGTCAAGCAGGTAAATGGGAGGCGAGAGTAGAAAGGTGTTGATCATCTGTAAATGACTTGCTGCAGGGGGTACACTGTTAAAGCTCAGAGAGTGACATACACCAATTTTTTCTTGGTTGATAAGCAGAGGATTGGTTTTACTTTCATTTCTATATTTCACCAAAACTTCTCTGTCAAACTAATTCTGTGTACCTAGCAGTGTAAAGTTATAGCAGAGGAATTTCATGTGCAAGGAAAGGATTGAAATACAGGCAGACTAGAGAGAAAAAAATATGAAGCTTTTTAGGTAAGAAAATGTATATATATATATATATATATATATATAAAAAATAGAAGTGTAGTCTTAAAAATGTTTGCTACTGCTTACAGGAAAAAAAGATCTATTAATTTTGTTTGGTAAATTCTTCTATTTTATACCTTTCACACTTCTTTTTCTAGTAGTTACTTAAAACTGGGGGGGATCGCTTCTCCCGTAAAAATTGTGTTGTACCTAGACAATGGCTTACTTCCCTTTCGCTTATATGTTCAAAAATTATAGTTATAATTAGGTTTCACTAACTCCATGCTGTTATTTAATAAGTTTTTTGTTAATTCATTATTCACATACCTTTTCTTTGCGTTGCAGATTTCTTTTAAGTATGTCACTACCTTTGCAAGTGCTCCAGTTTGAAACTGGTAAGACATAAACTTTATTTCTTGGGGTTTTTTTAATGGGCAGTGGTTCTATCACGCAAAAAAGTACTGAAGACCATTCCCTCCCCCTCCTGTAAATAACTAGTGTTAAAATAACTATTGTCTTATAGTCTCAGCATTCAGATATCCTAATGCATGAACGGGGTTACTCTTGTGAGTGACATTACCCTCATATTTGTAGGTTTAAGATTTTCTCCAATGTTGCTCTCTTTGGTTTCTTCAGTGAGCCAGACTCTGTTGCATGATGAAGGATGCAGGACAACCACACAGAGTTTCAAAGTGAGCAGATTCTGGTTACAGGGTCTATCTGTTGCCTGTTCAGGACCCACAGTATGTGCCCTGATCCCTTGTTACTCTTCATGTAAATAACAAAATTAACATTTCAAACATTCCAATGTTTTTTATTTTACCATTCCACCACCTCTTGAACCCATGTAATAACACTGGATTGAACTGTGAAGTAGAAAGAGAAATAGCTAACGCAAGATATAAAACACGCATCAGCTTCTCTATTACTTTCTAAAATTATAGCTTTGATGCTCATTACTTTCATAAGAAATAATTTTATGCTGTAAATTTTTCTAACTAGTGTCATATGTTAATTCTGTGGTTTAGTTGCTCCCAAGAATGTCACTGTCCTTCCTTAATTTATGTTTAAAGGTTGTGAAGGGGAAAACTGTAACAATTCCCAAAACCAGGAAAATCATAGCACGTCTTTAAACACTTATAAGGAAATTAATAACTTCAGTTCCAAGAAGAAAAGGAGACACTCTCCTGGTGTCTTACCTTTCATTGGTTTAACACATGGTAAGTTGTTCATCACATGAGGATGTAACGGATTTTCATGTCCACTGTGAAGGTGTCTTTAGAGGGGGAAAAAGGGTATGCAAGTCACATAATAGTCCGTTTTCCAGAGGATGCTTTCTGTTACCATCTTTTAAATGCACAATCAAATGCACAAAAGGCATTGGTATATACTGATAGCTATATTAGTTAAAAACAAATGACAAAAAAAAAGCCCTACATGTTAATGAAAACATGCAGAGTCTGTGCAAAGGACCTTTACACCATAGTGTGGTTTCTTTAGCAAATAGCAGGGAGTCCCTGAACCTCTGAAGCCTTGTAAGTATGCAGGCAGCCATCGCCAACACAGTTAGCAAGCCCTTTCATGAACACAAATGCAATCTTCTGCGCTCCTGAAGACATCACAAATGCCTGCTAAAATATCCATCGAAGTACTTGAAATATGTTGGTCCTATGGAGAAATGGGAAGTGTTGCATGATAATTTCATTACTTTTGTTGATTTGTGCAGAAAGCTAGAAGGGACTGACGATTTTGTTTAAAAAAAGGAAGCACATGTAAGTTCAGAAGCTTGTGCCAAATACTGCCCCTTTCAGAGGTGATGCAACAACTTCAGGTTGTACAGCCAGTTAAACATGGGATGGTACATGATCAGAAAAAACACTTCTTACCTCGTGCTCCTTATTTTGAGATGTGAGGGCAGTTTCAAACTCAGGAAGACAGTGTGTAAAGAACAGCTCCCTGTGTTTCATACACAGAGCCTCGAATGCCAATCTCAGACTCCCTGGTCAGTGCCTTGGGACATGCATCAGCAGCACTGGTATTGCCACCTGTAAATCCTCTTCTTCCCTTCCTCTGGGGAGAAGAGAATTTCTAAAATTCTAAATTGTTAACTCTAAATTTCTACAGGAAAAAAGGAAATGGCAGTAATAGAGATTCCTCCCTTAGCCTACTCTCAGTGCTGTTAACAGAGTTGGAGCACTTTATTTGCCATGGGAACATGAAGGGGTCCATGCTGAAAGCTATTGCCCTGATTCAGAGAGCATTATTTCCTTTTATGTTTCCTAACATTTCCCTCAGCTCCCATGAAGAGTATAAAAACCTGATACTTTTACACTTGATTCAAGATGTGTGTTACCCACTTCAACTGCAGCTGTATGTGCAGTGCCTGCTCACTAGATACATATGCCATTTGTCTCTCTTTCCTACCTGGAAGCATCTTCCAAAACATCTCTGAAAATACACGCTAGTGAAGACAGTTTTCTTCTTGGTGCTACCTTCCTACCCGCTCCCTTTTATTAAGAATCCGGACCTGTCTAGCCCAGATATAGTCTAACTGAGAGTTGTAGTTGTCTGTTCAGACATCAGGGTTTGAATGTATTTTCCAGACTTGGTAGCCAGAAAACTAGATCAAAGAAAGTAACTCCTCCTGTGTTTTTAAAGAATATATGAAAAGTCAGGGCCTCGACTGAGTGTCTCTACAAACTTTCTTCTCTGGTTAAGCACAGGAACAAAAACAGAAGTCTGAAGGCAAACGTATCTGTTGCTGAAAGAGTAATTAAAACTTATGAGGATGCTGCTTAATTTAGTCTGTGACCTTTTGAATCCTCTAACAAGTGGGGATAACTGTGTAGAGTCTTCACAATATGCAAACAAAGCAAATTTTAAAAGCATCAGGCTTAAACTGGAGGCCTGGCTGTCTGCAGCTAAAGTCAGTCCCTTATTTGCTCAACAAATTTCCTGCAATAATTTCTTATTTCTGACTGTAGCCCGTGAGCTGAACAGGAACTGCTGCCAAAATGGAGGAACCTGTTTCCTGGGGACTTTCTGCATATGTCCAAAGTATTTGATAAAAGTGTCAGGTGAGCAAAACGTGGAGTGGAATTTTTTCCCCAGAAATAGTAGCAAGCTTACTTTCAAGACATGTAATTCCACTTCCGGGGCCGGGGGGGGTGGGGGGGGTGTTATTGCTGTTATTTCCTAACATCACCAATTCTGTGGCACAGTGAGAGATGGGGAGTGGGCCAAGGACAGCTGCCTGCTCTGCCACTGTGTCCATGGGGTCCTTCACTGTTTTCCTCGTGGTCTGAGAGATGGCTGTGGTAAGAGACACAGAACACCCTGTACGATGGGACTCCTTAAACCAGCACCCAACTGTCCATTCCTGTTATTCATGCCACTGAGTACCGCTGAATGAATTCACCTGCCTAAAACAATGGCAAACTGTTTGTGGAGATCCCTTTCAGCTGCATCAAAGTGTTAAATGCACTTAGGCATCTAGTGATACTTCCCCTGGCCATAACCAGGTCCTCAATGACCCTGACCACCAATGTGATGGAAAGTCCTAACTCCTAAAAGAGTGGCACTTACCTCTCCCCACAGAAAAGAGGGTGGATGTGGTTTAGGGCAAATTGGAGGGGGACAAATGGGGTTTGGGATTGTTGGGTCTGGGTGGCAGAAAGCTTCTCTGGGATGTGAGGACAGGCTCTGTTAGCCACCATCAGTGCCATTAGACACCAGCCTGTCACTGGTTACCTTAGGTTTTACCAGTTGCCAAATCTTTTCTACATTAGGAACAACGGCAATTGATCCATCACAGTAGTGGAGAGAGTGTTGAAAAACAAGTGTAGTCTCTTCTGCCCTACAATGACTGCTTTAGATACAAATTTAAGGCACATCCAGGGCACTGCTTATATAGTCACTATTTATGGTGTTAGCTTCAGAAAGAAATAGAGGGTTGGGGGTTTGTTAGTGGGTTGTTTGGGGTTTTTTTTCACATTAAATTCAATGTGAAGCTTTAAAGTTTGCATAAATTTCTGGAGTTTGTAGGTTTCTCTAAAGTGTGAAATGTACCCTTTTGGGGAAAGTAAATGGAGAACACTTTTCTTACTTTCAGTGGTGAGTGGCTCTAATTTATCCACCTACCAAAAACTTAAGAAAAGATCTGATGAGCACCTGTGTGTGTGCATGCATACACATATACACATTAAAAAAAAAGTACATATGCAGAGATATGAATACACATTTATATTTATCTATGTACATAGTGTATATATACACAATATAATAAAATACAAAACCACCAGCTTTCTATATCCAAACTAGGTGATGTTGATCAAATTTGATTCATGAGCAACTATGATGAACTTCTTTCAGAGCCTCTTCAATTTAAGCAAAAGTCTTCTAAATGCATGAACTTATCTATGTTGTGTGTGACAAAAAAAGAGGGCTTTTCTTTGTTAAACATTTACCATGTTAAGCTATTAATGCTAGAATTAAGCAAACAAAAAGGACAACACTCTGATTACTAAATTTGCTAATTTAGTTAATGATTTTACCAGGTTAATTGGATTTTGTTAATCTCTTTAGAATGAATTTTTCTATCCGTGTTCCCTTGAGGACTTTCTTTGCAAAGGAAGAAAAAGCCTGAGAGCTTTAGTACTCTGACATTTTTGTTTCACATTAAAACAAATTTCTGAGTCTCTAGAGGGAACATTACCTCCAGCTACTTACTACATATGCACTTGCAAAGAAAAATATGGCAGTACTTAAAAAGCAACATTCTGGTGAATATCTGAGATTTACATATGAATACTGAGATATTTTCTCTCCTAAGCACCATAAAATCTCATCAGTCATTTCTTAAACGTTCTGAGTACTGCTGTTTGCTGCTCTTTCAAAACTGTGAACGCTGTCTTTAAGGACCCTCCATCACTGCCTGCTCAGCTGAAGTAGCTTCTGAGAAGGCTGAAAGGAAGTAGTTTAGAGCAATAAAGAACTTGAAACAACCCAGGCAAATCATTCTTGTTTCTGCTTAATTTAAACCTATTTAAATGTAAGGTTTTTGTTTGTTCAGGTCTCACAAAAGAAAATCCCGCCTGACTGGATGCAGGTTGGACCCAGGGCTGAAGGACTGAGCCTCCAGCATAAAGCCTACCTCCTTAGTGCGCCAACCCTGCTCCCACTGCTTTGGCAGCTTCTCTAAGGAGCGACAGAAAGAAAAAAAAAAAAAAAACAGTGGTAGCCTGACTGACAAAACAGTTCGTACATGGAGGTTCAGGTAGCTGGCAGCTTCAGACCTGACTGCGATTATCTGCCTGTGGTGGGAGGACCGCAGGGCACCTGCATGTTCACCTTCCCCACACCTGCACGAACGAAAGGGCTACAGCACTAGAGGGATGGAAACTGGAAGAAAGATGCAAAGAACCCCACTTGTCTGCATCTTGAAATGGCCTTATTACATCCAACAATTTGCGTATTGTTTAGTATTGAAAGATCAATTCCTCCAGTGGGAGGAAATAAACCTCCATATACTTTGTTATCTATTTTTATAACTTATTGTTAATTGTTTCCCTATTTCAGCTACTGAAAAGATAAAACTGTTTTCATAGTGATACTTGTAAAGTTGCTGGGGGAGGGTGTTGTTGGTTTTGTGGGTTTTTTTGGATTTGGGTTTTTTTCAAGAGAAACTTTTCTCTTGAATCATGGGTTTAGAAGTTTGCTTGCTGGGTTTTTAGGTGTGTATTTCACCTTTCTGGTTACTATTGCCGTGTGCAAATAAATTTTTTTTTCAAAACCAATTCAAACATTGAGCATGTTCCATTTCTTACAAATGATAAGCATACAGTACTAATGCTTGTCAGAATTTTGAGACTGCATTTTCAACATATAAATTATGTAGAAAACATGTTGTTTAACCAGGTAATACAGAGTAGAGAAATTCTGAGATATCAAATCTTCATTTCAAAAAACAAAAATAATGTTATTGATTTTCTTTCCTTTAACATTTTTATCTTGGATTCTCTTCTCAGTTATACTTTTTTATTTCAGCAGACCTGGAAAATTCACATGAGAAGTATTAACACCTTAAAATAAAGATGTCTTTATTTCGGTGTGCACACTCGGAACCTTTTCAGTTCTGCTAAGTAACTGACTGATCAAGTTGTTTACTTTCTACTTTAAAGAGTTTCATTTGAAACTAAAAATGGGGCAGGAAGAATCACAAAATTCAATCTCATTTCTACTTTTCCTGTTTTTTTCCTCTAGGGAAGAGTCTGGGACTACTGCAGAGCAGATTTAGACCCATGCCCATCAAACAGAGCTAGCACATCATTAAAGCCAAATGCTAAAATATATGTTCAATAATGGTTTATTGTCATTTATTTACTAAGCCTGCTTTAATACTAGCACCAACTGGATGAAAAACTCATCTTTCTATCAACCTTAGGAAGCTGCTTATGATACATATATCACTGCAGTAGGATTCATCATATTAATATTTATCTAGAGCACACACAAAATCCTTGGATCCCGGTTATTTAATTAATTCTGAATGTATTCAGTGATTGATTTCTTTACTCCTGAGAGCAAAATTTTTTTTAACCTATTTATTTTTTCCCAGGGGAGAATCAAAGGAATAATAAGAGGTCTTTGCCTATCCTAACACAGGAAGTTCAAGGTAACCTAATATGGTACCATATGTCACAGTACACTTCTGCACACAAAAGAGCTCCATGTTTGCCAGCCTGTATACAGTCATTGAGATAGGTGTATGAAAAACAATGTATGTTCATACCCAGGTGGGATATGTTGCTCAGGCAATAGTTTCTTTTTCATAACTCTTTCCTACGTTGGGAATTTTAGTCACATAACTGCTCTTTTACAGACCACCAGTAACATAGAAATTGCCTACAGCCGGGAAAAGGGATTCAGGTACAGATCTATCTAGCACAACAGTAGACATTTTACTCCTAAAGTGGACTACAGAAATCGTGCTTAAACACATGTTAGCTGATCATGATGTAGCTGATATAATGGAATGAGGTCAAAAATGTCTTAACCAGCATTTTCTTTAAAGATTGTCTGTTTCGGTATAGAGCCTAAGAGTTTTTGTCTTTTCCTCCATTAGAGCAAATGATTATAATACTTTCATTCTTTCAAGAAAAGACAAAGAAGTCATCAAGAGTTCAGAAATGGATTTTTTCCCACCAAGCCTGATCTGGAACAAATATGTTCTACATATATGTGGGACAAGTTCTGTTTTCAGTCAACTTTTCAGAACCAATGTATACAGATGCACTCAGTTAACTCTGCCAACAATATCTGTCTCTATGCTTCTCATCCCCACCTACACAAACATGTAGCAATATCCCAATCTAATTGATCTAATAACTGATTGGCATTGCTTGAGGCTAGAAAAAACCACTCCATAAGGCATCCCATAAAACCCTAGCCGGCCATCCTGGTCTTACCATGTTGTAAGACAGTAAACACTGACATGCAGTTAAGATAATAGCAGAAAGTAGTGTTAATCCTTTTTAACCCCCAATTATTCTTTTTCTAGTAAGGTTTAAGCACTTAAGGGGATACATTTTATGTACATTTTTTCTTACCCATGTACAAATAAACCAAAATGAGAAAGCAGCTAGAGTGCTAATTCTCCGTGTGGTGTTCGTTAGATGTAAATGTGGGAAGAGCAGTTCAGGTGAGTCCAGTTTAATTCTGATACCTATCTCCTCACAAAAGGAGAATCAGAGCTACCAGAGAGAAAAAAAATGCTACTTACCTTAATCACAATTAAATTAGATCAAACACATTACCTCACTGTACACATTATCCCATTGTGGAAACGATCATTAGTTTTTATTAGGCAACAGAAAGGGATGGAACAGCAATGCACAAGATGGGGAAGTATCAGTCGAAAGACAGCAAATATTTGTACTGCTTTTCTGATGAAATCCATTCATTACAACTGGTACTCATTAACAATTCAATTAGCCAGGTGACTTTTCTTATTCTTTCAAAACACAGCTTTTTTCTATTCATTACCTTACTTTAAGTATTAGTTATATTGAAATACAGAGGAGCTTTTAATTTCTCTTATCCTTATTTTTTTTTCTCTCTGCACTTCTTTATGGAACTGTGAGAAAAGGCAAATTTCACTACAACAGTCATAATTAAAGGCTTGTCTCCTCAGCTGGAAACAAATGGCCCCATTCTTTTTCTCCTTCAAACAAGTACTGAGTCCATTTTGCCTGTGCAGCTTGTCGTGCTCCTGCACAGGGCTAGACAAACAACAGGCTTAGATCTGGATTTGGACCACAAAGAAATACATCTGTGTGTGCTTTGTCAATGACCGAGATGTGTGCCAGCTCCTGCGTTCTCCAGAGGAGCTGTTGCAGCATGTTACCACAATTTTCAGCCACAAAGGTATCCCAAAGCACCTGGTTTGTTCAGTGAGGCTGGAACAGACACACCACTAAACTGATCTTGGTAAAATTACAGTCTTTGGGAGACACTAAATAGCCCTGCTCGGAGTCTTACCTGCTGAGACAGCATCAGAGACAGAGTCTCTGGTTAGGACAGCAGTGTTGGCAGCTATACACAAGGTCTGTGTGCTGTTAGTGTACATAGAGATTCTCTCTCCTGGAGGCACATAGGAACAGCTGCCAGGAAACCCAAGGAAGCCACAAATGACCTGAATAGGGACCAAGTCTTTCTGGCCAGCTCTGGCCCTTCTCATGATGTTATGAAAATATGTTTCTGTATGAGAACATATGTTAGAGGGGTCACCAAAACAACTATGAAGATAATGTTTCTCTTACCTGAGATACCAGGAAATAGCAGAAATTTCAACAAAAAAATAGTGTCATGACAGGATAAAATCTGTGACACTTTGTTCTGTGAAAGGGGGTTGTGAACTAACAGGTCTTTGGTTTCCTGATGTCCTTTATGAACTTAACATTAAAAGCAACCTGTGAAAGTCACAGTCTCAGATGCCACACTTAGAAGTGAGTTCTCCTATCAGATTTTTATTGTGCACCAGTTAACAGCTGCCAAGTGTTGCAGCCCATCACGTTTCAAACCCCCGTGTTCTGCAAAGTCCAGCTATGAAGAGGACAGCTAATTCCCCGTGCCAGGATATACTAACTCTTTGTGTTTCCCTTTGTGTAGCTACATGTCTGATTTCAGGCTGTACTTGCACATTGTTGCAGTGAAGGTCAAGCAGGATACTTATTTTTATGATCAGTCTAAAATCACAGCCCAGCCTCACAAAATTTCCATGTTCAAAACTCTATGTCCTTCAACAGGACTTTTGCAAAACACACAGTTGCAGGTTTAGACCCCAGTAAATGGTACTGTCGTTATTATTTATACCATATCTACACTGTTGGACACTGTGATAGCCAAAATGAACAGATGCTCAGGAAATTGTTCAGTGGCATATGGTTGACCTTGCCATCTCGTAGAAGGTTTTGAAACATTGCTTATATTTCTTTTTTATATAATTACAGAAAACGATTTCATGTTTGCTTACACTTGCTGAGAAAAAGGAGGGCAATAAATTACAGAGGAACCTGAGTACAGCTCACAGCAACAGTACAGTTTAAATGGAATGTCTTATCATTTGACTTGAAATTACAATATTGTAACATTTCAGAGGCTTGAGTGAGCAATTATAGAAGTAATATTTCTGTAGCACTACAGAAACACAAGTTCTTTCATAAAAGTAAACCAAAAACAAAACAGAAGATTGTTCCTGAAAATCTTCCCCTGAAATTATTGCATGTGTTTTCAAACACCTCATAAAATCTGCTATTTCTTATGCCCAAATTGAGCCCCAAGGATCATCTTATATAATACAGCAAGTTTGACCAGATGAGAAAACAAATACAGCTTTAAACATGGACATCAATAGTGAACAAAAATTACAAAATGTAGTACAAAAATCTGTTCAGAAAAATGGTATTAACCCATGCCAGTGGTATGCAGTTTTTTGACACCCATCTTATGTCTTCATGGATGTATGATGATGGATTACTTCTCAATCATAGAAATGCCACTATTTGTATACCAATTATCTTTGATTGAGGGTCATTATCATTTTTTCTGCTCTCTTGTCATGCTTTGATCACTCAGTTAAACAGTAGATAGAGAGTTGTGGGACTGAGATCCATAGTCATCCAAGAATAATTAACAAATTGAAACTAATAACAGTAATATTTCATATGTAATGGGCTAAAATTTATTCACATGAACTCTGTGGATCTCTTCTTAAAAACTAGCAGCAGAGTTGGCCACTTTTTCTTAGTCTTATTATTTCTGTCTGAAAACTAGTACATCCTGAGATGGTGATGAGTGAATATGAAATGTAAAGGTTGCCAACTGTAGTGAGATCAAAGACCTTTTTCCCTGCCTGTAAATTGCCACCAGAAATTTACTGTCACACACAACAATGCTGCAAGACATCTGTTGGCATTTCTCTGGTCAAGAAATTATATAACCTCATATTGGTTTTCAACACCTGCACTATTTACAAGCATTTGAGTCCTCGCCCTCTCAGTCCCTGAGGACTGCGATGTAGTCTTATGACCTGTTAACCACGAAGATTCATTTCTGTTGTCGTGGTTTACTATAATTAAACTGCCTGTTCAGTCATTTATAGTAAGCCTGAAAACCCAGCTCAAAACCGAGGACCAGGGAAAGTAGACTTTCCAAGCCACGCATGGGCTACTCAGGGTACACAAATAAAGCACTCACTTAACTTTTTCCACTTCCACAGTTTTGTTTTCCCCCATCTCCTTGTTCCCATTCTCTTCCATCCCCACCACTCAGATAACTTCCAGCATGTACAGCTTTCTACCTTTGCTTCCAAATCCTAGAAACTCCTCTTCTGAAGAAAAGGAGGACGAGTATCTCCTGCCTATTGTGGGAGGTGATACAGGATTTGGACTGGTCCAGGAAATCCACAAGAGATGGTTACCCATGTTTCAAAACAAACATTCAGACCAAATTCATTGACATGTTCAGATAGTACCATGCCATTGAATTTGGACTGAACCAAGAATTTCAATCATAATAAAATACGATTTTGGGTCCAGCTAGTCCTACAGATTTAGGGCTGGGTCTTGAAGAAACCCTTGCTTGCTTAGGGGAGGCCTGGTGGAGATATATTTACAAAGAAAACTATGAAAAACAAACAAACAAAAATGTAGACAAGATGAACTGTAGATCTGTGGACATCAGACAGATAAATAAACTGTTACAAAACAAAAGCAAAATGTGCAGATTTTGTCTGGAATTAACTCAGGTCTCATCAGGAATTTTTAACAGATTAAGTGAATGTCTTTCACTGGGTTATTTGGATTAAGGTCTTGAACACTATCTGGAAATAAAGGACAGCAAGAAAAAGGACAGAGTATGAATGTGAGAACACGCTAAGAAAAAAATACAGAGCAAGCCAGTAACTTATCATGGTATGTCTGTAGGAGATACAGAGTGGTAATAATATGTCAGTTCTTTTATGCCCTGATTTCCCATGATAGAGCAGAAATAAGGTGGCTTTCATAACACACATGGGCGTTCTCTAAAATACACATTAAAAGCTGTGAAGACTGTAAAATACTATGTTGAGAGTATTTTTTTCCCCTCTCCCTTTAAAATAGGTTATCAAAGTCTGATTATGGCAATTCAGAAAATAGTAGGCTGAGTGAGATTAAAAGATAGAAGAAACAGAAAAGTTGTTACTCACTGGTGACATAGCCACATTAGCCTTATTTACAGGGCTACTGAGCTTCTGTGGCAAAAGCAGAATATGAAAGATTTCTGACACTTCCTGATTTTTCCTGCATTAGAAACATCACAGCAACAGATTTTATCCCAGCATTTGTTCATGCCCAAGAGTGGCCAAAGAAAGCACATTAAGATGAAAAAGGAGATGTGGAGGAAGTGAATAACACAGCAAAAGTTTCTGTCTGAATCTCCAGTGTAAGTATGGGATAGGGCAGGTTCACTGCAGTTTTTTAATAAATGGATTCCTTGATCTGCTATAGTTGCTTTGAACAAATCACTTTACTCCACAAAGTCTCATTCTTCCTATCCATAAAATGAAAACATTAACACTTAAATTCCAAATAAAATGCTGCAATGTCTGTAAGTAAAAAGCTCTGTACATAAGCAGGGCATTCCTCATGCTTCCACTACTGATAGCTGTGCCACCCTTGCTTTCTCCAGATTTCTGAAAAAAAAGTCACATCTCTGATATCACCTCTGCAGTGTTAGCTTATCACTCTTCCTAGGTTTATTGCTTGAGATTCAAATATAAGGGGCAAGTTTTGATTTGATGTATAGTACTGTGCTTTCCAGGTCAGCTGGTTATATGTGTTCAACATTTTACTTTCAACACTGAGAATTTGACAGCAGGATTTTGGTGAATTTTTTCATGTACAGCGTGCCAATTATTAAGCAGTCTGCTAATCATGCTCCTAACAATGGAATAAAATGACAATAAGCACTACATCAATGCCAAATTTTCTCCACTAAAACTCATAATTATTATTTTTCAATAAAATGTGTGCCATACATACCATTTAATAAAAAAACACAAGTCCAGTGCTTTTCCAATGGGAGCAGAAGGTGATTTTACTTCTTTTTTCTGCTTAAGAAGTCCTTATTTATAGCCTTCAGAAACTGACATCCAAGTCCTTACAGGAAACATTTCAAGACACAGTTTGACTGGAAGATACACAACAGCTGAGAAATTGCATGATGCTCTGTATTATTTTACTACTGAAGAAACAAAAGAGAAAAATAAGAGTCTCTTTTGCTGTCAAAAGAAACCTAGTGTAATTTTTTTTTAATCCAAGTAAAGAAATTATATCTTTCCTATATAATGCTTGAAGAAAACCTTCATTTGTGTCTGCTTAGATATGAGAGGAGATGTCTCTCTGTCTTATACTGGGGTAACTCTTCACTGACTTAGCACAGTTATCTCTGATTTATGCTGGTTTCACCAAGATTAAAATTTGACCCCTTTTCTTGTATTTGTTTGTATAAGACATGAAAAATGACATGTTCTTCAAGCAATTAGTAACCAAGAGACCAAACTAACAATAAAAAGCTTGTAAATTAAAATGTCAAGCAGGCTAATACAACTTTTGATAAATGACTATGTTGTTTCTGCGGATTACATTTTAATGTCATTCTAATAGCTTGATTATAAAGGACAATTACTGCATTTAAAGTAGGCTGGGCAGAACATAACTAGATTCAGATCTAATTTTAAACTAACCTGGATGTAACATCTCAACAGAAATATATTTCTTAACCAAACAAAATTGCACTAAATTATTAGAATGGGGGGTTGTTCTCTTTTTTCCCCCAATATATCTATTAATTTAATTTCCTTTGATATTTTTTCTTTTTTTCTATCTGTGCTTTCCAAAATACTTGGAACCTTTTCCTTCTGGGACAGTTTACAAATTGCTTGATGACCTCTAAGGAAATTAGTTTTAAAAACTGACATTCATTGCCACCTGAGGAGCTCTTACACTGTGGAACAGGAGACCCTAAAGTCCACATCCCTGCCCACAATCTTGCACTCATAGCATACTCCAAAGGCATAGAAAAGGATTAAAATGAGATGAAGGCAGAAAAGGCCAAAATTTAGAATGCCTTGTTTGTGGGAAAGGTTTTTTCTAAAAAATGTCTTCTAAAAAAGATTTATCCTCTTTTGCTGCAATTTTATTCCCACAATGGAAGTTTAAGAAAATAGATTCTTTAAAGTGGCCATAGGGTATCCAAAACATAACATTGGTTTTAGGACCCAGGAGTAAATGAATAAGACTGGCAAAGCTGAAGTAATTTTCACTCACCGGCTGGCAGACTGAAGGAAGCTCATCAGGCTGGCTGTCCAGGGCCCAGGACCCTGGAGTTTCCAAAGTCTAAGGCCAGCATTGACTTTTATTTCTATAGTTGCCAAAATATTTTTATTTCTCATCTGTCCTATACTCATGAAGACATAACTTCTTAGTAGCAATCTGTGCCTTGAAAGAGAATCAGTGGATGGTAACACTTAAATGTGTTGTTAGACATCATCTGTACCTTTTGGGAAGCACGTCCAACTGTGATAGAACTGATTTCATCTTTATTCTCAGCCTGTAGGCTATCACTTAATTTATATTAAAGATGCTTTGGCAACAGGGTGCTCACTGCCTTATCCATATTTGCACAAAACCCAGTGTAGCAAATGCTCTCAGCCGTAGCCTTTTCCCCACCTAGAAGCATCCATCACTATGATGGACATTTGCTCTTTTTGAGTATTTGTGACTGTTTTATTTCTGCTGCCTTCAGTCAATGTTTTGCTTATATAAAAATACTTGTTACTTTTACCATTTCTTCCTAGATTCCTGGAGTTAAGTATTGTTCTAAAGTTAATTATAACAGGGACAAAACCCAAACAATATTTTAATAGAAAACCTGGCATGTAGTTCATCAGTGTGACCAGAGAGAGCAAATAAGAGCATTGGGAAAACACAGACTTATGTTGTCCTTGGGAAAACACAGACTTATGTTGTCCTTCATGTCTGAGATAATGCAGGCTGGTACAAGTGGTTTTTAGCTGCAGTGAGCTGGCCCTGTGACAGTCTTCAGCATTCCTCTCTTCAACCCGCCAGCTGAGCTTCTCATGAGATCTCACCCCAAACCAATTCCATCAAAATATTAGTGTGAGCAGGGACCTGCTCGTAAGAGTCTCTAAACCTCCAGGCTGCACAGGGGCTCCTTTCAGCATTGCAGCTGGCAGAGCAGGAGTGGAGGTAGCTGCTAGCATGGGGGAGGTGATGAGCAGCTGAGGCAGGATGGTGGTGGCCATTGCCTCAGCCTGTGCAGCTGCATCCAGGGTATGGAGGTGTTGAACGTGCGTAACGGGGTGTCAGTAGCACATCTGACATTGATAGATAATGTTAAATAAAATCAGACAGGAGGAACAATACAATAAAAAAGAACCCTAAGAACTCTTGAATATGTTCAGAGGAAGCTCCAGAATGAACCATTTTAAGATTTTAAGGTGAGCCAAAACAAAGGCATGGCACAAAAGTCAACAACTCATCTGGGGGCAGCAAACTGCTTTTGAGCTCAAGACATCTACTGCTTATTCAGAGAGGGATAGAAGCTTTTGGTATGTTGTGATGCTTGCATGGTAGCCAAAACTAAGAGTTCCCACTGTGATATGCCTACTTTTGGCCTTACCATAGAGGAAGAAGGGATTCTTGTCATTTATAGCTGGCCAGAAAATGAGCTTTGTTGCCACCAGATTCAATATTGCCAGTATCTGTGTTTAAAATATTTAGGACCCAGGTACCCGGACAATGTCAGCTAAGATCGGTCTCCTTTTCAAGAAAAGGTATTAGCTGGGTCTCATAAAGAAACTATGCAAATTATGGGAACTGGCACAGTAAATGTAAAGCTGTACAATACCATTATAAAAAGTATAGGAGGTTTGCCTAGGAGGGTTGCTTTTTGATAGTGGCACATTTTCCCCAGACTCAGGCATTTCAGAGTCTTCGTTTGTTTATGATTGGTCTTACTGCTGCCAGATTCATCATTTCAAGTCAGAGCTTTCCTTCATCAAATCTCATACCAAGTTTCAAGAACAAAAAAAAAACAAAACAAAACAAAACACAAACATATTACACCCGTCCAGTTGTGAAATGCTGAACAAGGTAAAAAAAAACCAAACTCCTGACCCTTCCATTACTGAATTTTGTGCCTCATTGTCCTAGTTTTGGCTGGGTAGAGTTAATTTTCTTTCTAGTAGTAGGTATAGTGGTATATTTTGGATTTAGTATGGGAATAATGTTGATAACCCACTGATGTTTTTAGCTGTTGCTAAGTATTTACTAAGTCAAGATTTTCAGTTTCTCATGCCCAGCCAGCAAGAAGGCTGGAGGAGCACAAGAAGTTGGCACAGGACACAGCCAGGGCACCTGACCCAAACTGGCCAAAGGGGTATTCCATACCATGTGATGTCATGTCTAGTATATAAATTGGGGGGAGTTGGCTGGGAGGGGTGGATCACTGCTGAGGCATCCGTCAGTGGGTGGTGAGCAATTGCATTGTGCATCACTTGTTTTGTATATTCCAATTCTTTTATTATTAGTGCACCCAACATGGGGCTCAAACACATGAAACTGAGAATGAATTTTGTCTCCCTAACTTTAGTCTTTCGATCACAAAAAAAAAGAAAGGTAAAAGCAAGCAAATATATAGGGATAAAGAACCATAAAAATTATAAATGGAAAAGACCTATAAGGTCATTTAATCCACTTCCCTGCCATTTTACTCTGACTCCTCAGTGCACTTGGCAGTGCTTTGCCCAATCTAACTTAAAATGTCTGAGATAATGGGGTTTTGGTCCTAGGTTTCCCTCGCAAAAAGAAATATGAACTGTAAGTCAGAAGACTATATTCTTGCATAATTCATGTTCTGATATATTTCCATGTGAATTAAATCAGTTTAGTATTTAAAAAAAAAAAAAAAAGGAAATAAAGGACCTCAACAGCTTGGATAGATAAACATATTGCTAGAGGAAGTAAGTTACTATACATCATCTGATTCATGTTAATTCTGTGGATCCACTTTCTTAGCCTGTAACAAACAGTAATTCAAATATACTTAGGTTGTTTATACTTTTGTACTGGTGCTTGAAACCAAAGGGCACTTTCAAAGTGAATTCCCCAACTGCCCTCACTTACCAGGCTTTGGTTCACTTCTCAGATCACAAAAAAAATAAGCTTTCAGGTAAGGCTAAACCAAAACATATGCTCCAAAAGCCCACCCAGTACACATCAACCAACTGCTAAAAGAATTTCAGACCAGAGTAGAGCTAGTCTGTAATAGAGATGTGAGCCTGCACAGTCTGTGGACTTCAGGGTCTCACCACTAATTGTTTTACTCTAATGATGTTTTTTTGTTATGCACTACTTGCTATTGTAGAGATTGACTTAGACTGTCCTTTGCACATTAAGCAACCTCAAGGCTCTTCACGTTTTCTGCCACCTAAAATAACATATAGAAAAAGGTACCAGAGATCATGGGTGATCTGCCTGTGTATTTAAGCCCTCAGGTGTTTCTAGACAACAGTCAAAGATTTAAAAGCAGAATAATATTTAAGTACTATTAAAAATAAATAAAACTTATTAACAGAAATATTGTTTATTTGTATTACAATAGAATATCAAGGACCAAGCAGCCCATTAGGACTATGGACTAATTATGCTAATTTCTGTGATGTAAAAGATGGTTTGCATCCTGAACATGTTGCTGCGCCGATGAGATAGGATATGATAAATCGTTAAAGGAACAATTAAAAGGAATGGCTCAGTACAATAAGTAAGACAGAACTGGGAATAGCTCACTCATTTATTAGAAAGTATTTAAAATGTAAATGTTCATGTCCATAAAGGGATTTCCTGAAATGTTATCAGAACATGACAAGATTGCAAATACCATGAAGCAGTTGGCTTAAAATTCAATGGAGTACTAACAGAAACTCTTTTTTGTAGATGAACTAATTAATTAAAAAACCAAAGAAACCACTGCACTACTTCCTTAGCAAGTTAAAGTGTAATTAGTAGATCTGAACATGTTAATATGAATAAAACATCAGCTTGGGAAATAGCAGTGCTTATACAATTCCTTTCTCACTGTCAGCTGAACGATAAGTTCATCTACACTGGCTGTTTTCCCAGATTTTACAGGTATAATAATCTGTCCACTGCTTCTCTACATTGGAGAGCTATTAAGTTATTAAGAGTGTATTTTGACAAATTGGGTACATTGATACAGCCTCTTAGGCAAGCATTTCGAAGCCACTTTTCCTTGCAATAGCAAAGCCAGCTTTTCAGTTCCAGTAATACAATTCCACAGTGCAAAGCACCGACCAACTATAAACTCAGATTGCAAAATCAGATTCATTCAAAATATTTTGACAGGTTAATTTTGCACTGGTAGATTTTGTGTTGGTCCCCCCATGTCTGTTTGTGCCAAATTTCCATTGGACTTTTCACAAATATTTCTTTTTTGGTATTACATGCTTTCTGTTCCCCTCTGGATGCAACAGCATCCTTCACATAGGGCCCCTGTGCTGTCTGTCATTCTGGACATTTTCTGTACTTAACTGTTGCTTCACATTGGTGAGTCCTTCAAATCTTCCTTTAAGCTGTAGATCAAGGTAGTATTACCACATGTGCTAGTTCTCAAGATATCAGGCTTCTCCAATTGTTTTTCTTGTCCAATAATTTTACATTTCTTCAGTTAGCATATGCAGGACCAGTGGCATGATACAGCTGACTTTATTGGAGAAATATGCTTGCCAACCTGCAGCAATACAGAGGGAATAATGTCACATCGTCCAGCGCAATGTCCATCTACGTGCTCTCAGACATATCATTCACAGGGTCAATACACTGCACTGTTTTCACCTTGTCCCCTGCACTCTCTCTGGCATGTTTCTGCCAGGAACTGTCCATGCTATGTCTACCTTTCTGGTGCACACAGAGAGCATCCAAATAGACCCTACCACTAGCAGCATTGTCCTCTGGCACAGAAGGGAAGATGGTAATAAAAACCGTTAAAACCTGTGGGCTATTTATCTGTCTAGTTGCAGAGAAAATATTCATCACCCTGATTTTCAAGCTTAAGGAAGCTTGACCCTGCTGGCTAAAGCCATACAACTGAAGAAACATCCATACAGCATAGGTGAAAGGTTGGGCATAAAGAAAAGGACATAAAGAAAAGTAAGACAAGATTCAGCAAATGAACACTACAGAGATGTCCTGAATAAGTAGTTGGTGGCTGCTGTGTAGCAAAGCAAGAACAATGCTGAGACAATAAGAACATTTTCCCAGGCCATGGAAAGACTGCAGTACCATCTACACCTCATTAGCACCTCCCACATTGTCCTGTTTCATGCATCTTGCATCCATAACATAGCCCCTTTATGAGGGAGCTTACAGCATGTACTGCAGGCCCTGCAAGCTGGGAGGAGTTTTGTGTTAGTAAAAAACAGAAACCAGCTGCTGTAGTGCAATTTAGTCTTCATCCTTTTCTTCGGTCCTATTCCTGCTTCCCCTCATGTATGAAAATAATGTGCAATACACAAAAGACAAACAGTCCTAATAAGGAAATGGAATTCAAACAGAAATCTGCGACTGGGCACCCTCCTCTTCAAGTAGTCAAGTGCATATGACCAAGCATGACTGGGGAAAGACATAGGCATTTTGTAGCCTGCTGCACTACCCAGAGGCCACTGCAGTTAAGTGTCCATTAAAATCTTCAATGGCCTGTAACAAATGAATTCTCTTCTTTTCAATGAAGGATAAGGCTTGGTTACCTAATGCAAATAAGCATCTTATTTACAGAATCACCATAGCTAGAGAAGCCTATCTGTGTAACGTTCACTATAAATCACTTGTGTAATTACAAATAACTTAGAAGTAACTTGAGGCAGAACGATGACTCAAGTACTCCCTGGATCACCCTAGCAATTATTGTTTTCCAGTCACAATTTGAATGGTAACAGATTGAGAAGAGTCACTGTTGTCAGACTACAGTAGGAAGGATAACTGTCATCTCCATGCTCTGTGGCATCATGTGTTTCTTATTTGCATCAAATTAGCAATGGAGCTAATCTCCACAGATGCTACCTTCCCCAGCCTCAAGTTCTCCCTTCTCTGACAATCTTCACACGTTTGCAACATAATCCACGTGTTCTTGTCATGAACTCAGACACTGAAAGGAAATTTGCGTGGCTTTAGGAGCCTACTTTTAGGTATCTAGTTTAGATAAAGGTATCTACACCACTGACCACGTGCAATATCCACCAACTCCTGGGGGAGTATTTTGTGTCCAGCTGTCCTCCCCGTTCTTAATGTACTTGACAATAATAAGGTATTCCTTCAGTTATTCAGGTGAAACAAAACTGTTCTGAGCCACTTATCTAAGGGCATCTCAAACACCAATGACAGCCATGGGAGACGGTTCATGGTTTCTCAGTGTGGGAGATGATTTAGAGACCGTCTGTAGGTATCAGTAGCACAGACTCCACATCAGCAAGTAGAATGTAGTACTGCCAACAGTAGTATTTTTGAGCATTTCTTACAAAATTGACCAGAGATTAGTGAGACCCCCAACTGTAGGCAAGGCAGTCTTTTCTTACACACTCTTTCCTGGTTTTAATGATGGTATTCCACCGTCTTCAATGGACTTATATTGCTATCACCCATGAAGTTGCATCCATGGTAATGGTCAGATAGAAAAAAAAAGCATGGCTGCCCCATGACAGGGGAATGAACCAGGAGCCAAGTGTGACCCTAGCACAGGCAATGCCTTCACCAAGAAGAAGTCATCCTCCTGTGGGATCTCAGAATGGCAGGCCAAGCAGGTTCCTACATCAGGTGCTGGTAACAGCATCCATCAGCAGCCCCAAGAATGGTGAGGGGATGAAACAGGTCTAGGGCACATCCAGCATACAGGTCCAGAGACAAGAGACCTATGACTCTGCTCTATGATGTAGGTCTGAGGTCTGTCCGGGGACAGGGTGAAAGACAGTGCTGGAGATGGGAATTTGTCTAGCAAAGCTCAGGCAGGAACCAGATTCCTGAGCCTGAGCTGAGATGGGGTGCCTGGGCAGGGGTGTGGGTCCCAGGTAAGACAGGGCAGGTCTGTGAAGGCCTGTTGAGGTCCTCCAGACCCTGACAGTAATACAGTAAGGAAACACCCCAAAATACACTGTTACAAACACCACAGTTCACAGCCATATTCTGCAATTGTTCACATAAAGCAAAAAAAGCCCCATATAAATGGGGATTCCTGTACCAACCAGCAAAAAAATACAAGGTGATGATAGGGTAACAAAGTGAATTACTACAATACAACATCCGAAACATGATCATTTATACCAAAGCTTATGTCAGTGCAAGACAACACTACATGAGACCTATTAACAGCTTTAAATCATTTCAAATGAGCAAAAGCAACTGTCAGAGCCATACCAGGAGAGGTATGTCACTGCAGACTTCTCAACTTTTTAGGTGAAACTGTCAGGTCAGGCTATAAACCTCCAAATGTGTAGTGGTATCTACGTGCTTTTTAAAGTTGAAATAATTTACTCAAAATATTGATTTCTCTGGCAAGTCTATAGAGTAAATCTGTGCAACTTCTAAAGTCACATAATATTCATGCAATTGACTCTGTACTACCAGAAGTCTGGAGTAGACTATATTGTTGATCTCTACGTAGTATCAGACTGAGTCTTGCATGCCAATTCTCATCCACTTTAATTACAAAGATCAAAGAGCTCTGATTATTCCTCTGTATGGCTTGTAGTGGCCTAGTCCTCTGCCTAGAGTTTCTTACACTTTCTTGCCACTAGACACCACTGAAATTACACAGCAGAACTGTGGGTGAGTTCTCAGACTTTTTGAACTTGGGCAGTTTCAAACACAAGGGCAGGATTTTGAGATCTGTTTTATGTCAGGGCTGCAGTGAAATCAAGATTTTTTCAAAATAAGTTCCAAGTAACTCCCTTGCCATGAAAAAACATGCCTTAGAATACCTGGTAGCCAAAATGTAATGCAATCTATCCAATATGTGGGAAAGCGCAAAACACCCCTCTGAGTCATACAGGAGATTAAACAAGCATGCCATTGACTCTGTCTTTCAAGCCCAGAGTATTGCATTATTTATATAAAGTGGAGCAGCTCCAAGAAGAGAAACTGTAAGAGTCTGACACCATCATCAGTGACTTGGGCATTTGCCTAGAGTCCAGGATCAGCCATCAGACAGAGCAGTCTGTCCCGGAGCAGTGAATTACCGACCTTATGTTACATTTCATGGCCGCCTTCCACTAACAGTAGTGGTGCTGAGTGTCTTATTGAATTATTATTGGAAAAATTAATTTTGCTGTTAATCTGAAGTAACCATGAACTCAGTAGGGATACTTAATGACACATTACAATCTTCCTCTCTCTTCCTTTCTCCCCATCTGCTAACCACATCCAGCAAGTGACAGATAACCTGTTTCTCTTTATGGTAAGAGATAAGGTGAACTTATATTACCTCTCCTCTTCTATTTCTTACAGAGGAACCAACTTTTCTCCCTGATGGTCTCACTGAGGTTTATCTATTTAAACTTAGAACAATTGTTCCTAACTGGATATTTAGCCTTGAAGTTTGCTGCTTCTATTTCAGACCTTGTGCATTTTTCCCTGTTTATACTAGCTGATCTAAGAAAAGATATTACCTCCACATATGAATCTCATCCAAACTTCAGGCATTGACAGAGAACTGGAATACAACCTACTGTGTTATAGGTGGAGCCATATGCTGTCACTTTTCAAATAGAGATATTGGTCTGACTTTACACCATTTAAGGCTTTCAGACAAACTTCAGAGGATTTAATAATTGAAGACCTGAAGGAAAATGAAATAAATACAAAGCGGGTTTGCCAAAGGTCAGCCATGGCACATTTCTTCAGTGCTTCTCTTCGACCAAGATAAATGTGGGCAGATGCATGTGGACCAGCTAAACTGTGAAGCTCTGTAAAATATTTAACATAGTGCCACAGGAAAAACATTCAAAAAGCTGTAAAAAAAAAAAAAAAAAAAATCTCATACGAGATATTTAAGTGGATAAGGAGTGGCTAAAATCATATAACATCTTTTAGTGAAAGCTCCCTACCTGCATGAAGGTTAAAAAAGGAATTCCTCCAGAGATGACTTAGAAGCAGTCTTTCTACTGTTTTGAGTGGTGATATTTGGCACAAAATGAAGCAGTGAGTTGAAGAAATTTTCCAGAGGACACAAAGGGGACTGAATTTCAAAGGCAAAAGAAACAGATGACCTGAAGGACTGAAATAGAGAAAATGGCACAAAAAGACAGGTCATGAACTTAGGATCTAATTAAAATTTCTATTGTAAGCTGGAGCTTATCAGTTGGAAAAAATAACAGGAGAACTAGGTGGGTGCATTAATCGATTAGAGAGTGTTTATGAGCATGGTACATTTCTGGAAAATATAAATGTGATTCTAGATTCAGAGGGTTATAGCCAAACAAAATAAGGAAGCATATAAGGTATTAGTACTCAGCTGGAATATGACATACAGTTCTCATTGCCTGTGTTCCGTGAGACTGCAGAGAAAGACCATAAGACTTATCTAGAGAATGAGTATGAGAAGAGTCCAAAGTCCTTGACTGATTTTCAAAACAAGGAAGGAGAGGGGAGGTGATTTCTGCTGTACGTACCATGGAGCCATGGGAAGGGTAGCTTGTCTCTTGAATAAATTCAGGTTGCAAATTAGAAGAAAACTTTGCACAGAAGAGTTCTGGAGCAACTTTTCACTGGAAATACCTAGAGTAAGAAACATAACTCATTTCAAGATGGAACTTGCCAAATTGTCAGAGGAGTTACGCAGTCAGGTTGCCAATAATAGATGAGAGCAGGAGGTCCCTCTCAGTCTTCTCTTTCTTTGTCAGATAAGTAACACCTTACTTCCCTGTGTTTTTCTGTTTACCCAGTGGTACCAGTGCAGGGAGGAAGAATCTGTCCAAGAAGTGGAAGTGCTAAATTCTGTAACAAATTATATACGCTATGATTCCAGCTCGCAGCTGGCTGAGCTCAGATTCCTGCGCTATTCAGAGTATTAACAGCTTAGCTGGAATCCTGTCATGTAGCCTACCAGGTGCTCTTACAGACCAACACTTCAAAAGGGGTGAAAAAGAAATCTGTTTATCTGTCAGTCACTCAGTAGCACAGTCCTGAGACAAGCTGTGTTATTCAACATGTTCTGTTCAGATCTATCCATTTTCTTGGAGGGGAGGGTACTGAATTCCTGCAAGTGATATGGAAGTTATGTTCCAGCTATCTGCACTTGTCAAATAATAACTGTTTCTCCAGAGCCAAGTTATGACATCAGTGGCACCTGCCATAAATTATAGCACAGATCAAATATGGCATTCAGAGTTTGTGCCCTGTAACTGTCTGGTCATTCTGCTTGGTGTGTTGCAGACTTCACAAAATGAGACTGTGGGTTTGGGTTTTTTCCCCCCCTGCCATTAAACTAATTCATAACAACAGATGTCATCACTCCCAAATAAAAATGAGTGACAGATGAAAAGATTTAATTAGTTATTCCTGGCAGTTGGAGTCCTCTTGAAAAGGGGAACCCAGAGGTAAAACTGACACAATTCAGTAATCACTCAAGAAATCCATACTTTGACAGAAGAGGAAGCTACTATACAATCAAAGTAAGCACTTATATTCTTGTGTTTTGGCCAAAATAATATTTTCTTTTCCTATCTTGATTTTTAAACACACCTAGACATACATGTATATACATTTATTTTACTTTCTGTTAAATCATGTTAATTTGAATAATGCTTTCTTCTTCTTCCCTCCATGACCTTGAATTCTGTGTATTATGCTATACTTTATTGAAAGATGATCTCATACTGTCTGATTTGTGATATACATCAGAGATATCCTGCCTCTATTTTGTTTTACTCTAATCTTAACTTCAATTATTAACCTGTTATTTGGTCCTATGTCTGGTTTTGGTATTACTAGAACTTCTAGTACTACTACACATACTTCATCTGAAAGGAAAACCACCACAAAATGAATATGTAAGGGGATATTCATCCTAATGATTCATTCTATGAACATAATTTAAAACTTTTTAGAACAAAAAGCTTATTTTTTTCTTTTTAAAAACACCATAAACAGGCTTTCAACCTGTATACTGTAATGTAATAATTCTATGATGCTAGAAAATGTTCTATGCTTAGGCAGACAAAACCCAGTGAAGGGCAAAAGGAATAGGACACTAATTAGTGGCCTGACAAAGATAAAATAGCTCATGGTCATGATATGACCCGAGGGACTGAGTCCAGTTGAAGTCAAAGATAATCTTTCCATTGTTTACAATGGTCTTCAAAAAACTCTGAAGTGACTGTGGAAATTCTTTCAGAAACATGTTCATGTTCAACATTAAAATTGGCTGAATCCTCAAATTCATTAAAAGTTTTAAAATTAGCCCTATCCCCACCTTTTAGAAAAGAAACATTTTTTTTTAAGATATAAACCCCCAATCATTCTTGTTGAAGATTTTTTTCTTTCAGCAAATATTTTTTAAATAAAATTTAGAAAAGTTCAAACGTTATTTTATCTTGCTGGCTACAATATTTTCCAATAAGGAAAAAAAGAAAAAGGTTGGTTTCTTTTTATTAGACAAACCAACTGAACATGTTTGGTTAACAGCTTTACTGAATGCATTAAAATACTTCTCATTAAAAAGTAAAAGATTTTCAGAGAATCTCATTGTATGCACAAGTATTTTCTCTATATATAAAATCCGGAATTTTGAAGACAATGGCTAGCTCAAGACATGTATTAAATAGAAATATTGAAAAGGTGTAAAAAATGCCTCCCAAAGTTTCAGACAAGATGTTCTTCTTTTGCTTGTTTGTTTTAGATAAAGGTTACTAAAAATAGCACTTTTGTTCAAAACATTAAGAGCCGTTTCTGACTCCAGAATTTTTCTGGCAAGAGTCCAAAGTAGAAATACAATTACAAAGTGGGTATAAGAGAAATTCTTTGTATTAGATATTTGTTCATACTCCTTTTTGTACCTCAGTGGAGGTTGTCTGAGATCACAGTAATTCAAAATGTGCAGACCAGGAAAGGGCTAAGACCAGGGCATTTGGAAACATACTAATTTAACACCTTTCCAAAGCACATTCAGCCTGCAGATCAGATTAAAAGACAGAAGGTTGTACCACTGGCTGTTTCTGTATTAATTTTGTGTCAGTGAGTAAAAGTTGTGCATATAATAACTTCCAGCTAGAAGCAAAATTTCTTCTCCCTTTCACTGGAGAGATCTGTTGAGGGAAAACTATTCATCATTCACACTTTCAACCCCCTGTAAACATGCTCTGGGACAGCAACCTAAAGAGTTTAAACCAATGTATTGTATGTAGATGCTATCTGTGTTCCATGAGTGATTGGCTGTCTTACAGATTGATGCATGGCCATGTGATTTATGGTTTTATTATAAATGCAGAAGATTTTTCCTTTACAGTGTCATTACTTTTATTTACTATTGCTTCTTCTTATGGACATTCTTTATAAATTAATAATTTGTTAACACATAGATTAATTCCCATAAATGACAAATGCCATAAAAAACTCTTTCATACACACATACACATAATTCTGACAGCTGAGTTTCAGAGCTACCAAATACATTAAGCCACATTAGCCAAGATCTAGTTTTACCTTTATATAAATTTTATTTTATCAGCTTGGCTCCCCAAAAAAGCAGCCAACTATACTTCAAATGGGCAGGTAGGACTGCACAACCCATATAAAAATAGTCCATCCTTAACCATCCATTAGTTGAAGATTTAATAAAGGACTCTGCCTTTCACCAGTGTTATGCACATTTTAGTAGTCTGTGATAGGAAATGTACTGCAGAAAGTTTCACAACATAAATTTTCAGTTCATAAACCATACTTACACTGATTCAAGTCTCCTGAATGAAACATTCTGAACCTATGGAAGTGTTGTTTCTTATTTTACTTTCATATCAGTGAGAAAACATGTTAAAACAACCTCCCCTTAGTAGCCAGAAAGACTCTTCCTTGACTTTCCTTTAATTTCTCTGGAATAATACCTGGCTATCCAAAATGAAAATAAAGATGATAAAGAACCTCTTTTCCTTGCTCACTTTCCACCCACGCAGAACTGGTGGAGTCACTCTAAGAATGTGTGGTTTTTTACTTACAGAAAAAAATCTACCTCTCCTGCTAGTTTCTGAACCCTGGGGTATGTGATTGAAGGAATCAAGAACAAGTTCACCAGAATTAAGTCCAATTGTCAGTGTAACTCCAGTTTATGTTATTGGGACATCTAAAAAAGAAAGCAGAAAATCAGTCAACAACAAAAGATGTTTTCTAGTGTTTGACACGAAGAAAACAAACCTAGATAATTACTCAGAAATCCAAACCAAGCTCCTGAGTAGAACCTTTCAATTAGAAAAAAAGAAGGTACTACACAGTATACATGAACTCTAATCTCTATACATGGATGTTGTGATGCCAGACTCAAAGACAGGATGCTTTCACACATCATAGTATGAGAGATGCTGCCTAATAATGCCAGACAGCACCATCTTCAAGTATCTTACATCAAGAATCTGTCTTAGCAAGGACCACATGTAATATTCACTGTCACTGACATTCCTAGGAACTATTATCAAGTCAAATGTTCTTGGCTTGCAAAAAGTCCCAGAGACATACCAGACTAACATTTGCAGAAGTACCTCCATCTTTGGGGTACCTGTTTGGCCACAGCTTGTTCCTCTAAGTGGAGCAGCCAAGATTTAAGGCAGCCAAAATCCTCATGCACCCCCAAAAAATCTAACCAATTTAGACCTCAGATAAAGACTGGAGGCCCTCTTTGTACCACTTGAAGAACATCTACTAAAAGTTTAATAATGACATCTACTAGAAGTTTAATAATCACAAAAACTTAATCTCTAATGAAAGGTTAATGTGTTATGGAAGACTCTTACATGAGGCAAAGTATAATAGGGTTTCGAGGGCAAACCTACTCAGACAGTTTGTCAGCAGCATGCAGTTGGCTTCTGAGGCAACAGGATAATTATCTGAAGAGTGTCAAGTGGGCAGCTGCGACTGATAGAAGAGCCTTTAAATGGTGCAAAGACCCAGGTGACCTGCTGGTCTAGGAATGATAAAATAATCATATTCCATCACTCACTGTAACAAGCTGTTACCAGAGCATTTGTTCTAACACTGCTGAAAGCCTATAGAATTAAGGTACAGATAGGGCATGTTCCAGTGTGTCCGTGACATGCATAAATTTTTGCAGGATGAAGCCTTAAATAATACTGTTATTTTATGACATCAGAGTGAGACAAAAGATCATCAAAAGATTACCCATATTCCCATTTAGACCACATTGATAAACAAAGCACATTTAGCAAAAGGTGGTAGTAGAACTGCTGTACCCACACTGAAGTAACAACTCCTGCTGTATCCTGCTGTGCTACCGCTACAGCATCCCCGATCCACAGCAAGAGAAACAGCAGAAAACTGCTGTTTGCCTCAGAGGAAAATATCTGATTGTTTTGGTAATATTGCAGCTCCTGCTGACCTTGCTGTGAAGAGGACCAGTATCCTAACCACTCAAGCATGTCTGATACTCTGTTCCTTAAGTGATTATATTACATGGACTAACCAGTTCACACTTACTTGTCCAGTTGGACTGTGATGGTCTTTAAGCAATTGGACTTGTCTGTGAAAAAATACTGCATCTGGAAGTGGCAGAGATTTTTCTTTTTGTTAAGCATGTTTTTCAGTCCAATCAGACTTGGCACCAAGTTTGGCAAAATTATTTGTTATTACTGATCTTTCTAAAAACCAGGTTTGTGAAAATGATGCCAAATCTAAAATATTTAATCTAGGAAGATGCCAAGATCTTACTTAGGTGCCCTTTTAAAGCTGCAGGAGTTTAAAATACAGTATTTGATAGGAAGACCTTACACAAGTCTGCCTTCACTGTGTTGCATCTGACTGTCCTTTTCTTTTTCTCTGATCTTCCACTTAGAGCATTGCACAAATGAAAGGTTTCCTCAGATTGGCCTACATTAGCATAGTCTTCATAGTATTTATCAAAGATAGCTCATAAAGTATAACATTGTCTATGAAGCAGACTCACAAGTATATATCGGGGTCTATGTGGCATTATTTCATCAGCATTCCAGAGTGGTCAGTTGGCAAAAGTTGGCAAAAGAATATAGATGAACACAAGGAAACAAAGGGATTTCATAGGAACTGAAATTATGTGCTGATCTAGTCGTAGAAAACTCAGGCATATGGGTTTGGTGTTTTTTTTCTTTCTTGCATCCTTCCACTTGCTGGAAGGGCTTAGCGGAGGAGACTGACACAGGAAATCCTGCTTCACAGTTGGCGCAGAAGTATAACAGGTTGTTGGTACCTTATTTAATGTCATAGCAAAGCAGTATTTGGCCAGCAACAAATATAGTACATGATGAAATTTTTCTGATTATTTCCTTTGGGAATAAACAACAGAACTTGATTTTTCAAAGTACCATTTAGATCTGATAACCAATGCATATCTGGTAATACCAGCAAGCGCCTCAGACATGCTGAGAATTTTAAAACCCCACATGTTTGAATACTATACATTTAGCAATGAGATATTCACCTCATTTTTGTCCTTTTTCTCATTTATTGGAACTCATCTCTATATTTTAACAAGCCCTACTTTTAACAGTATTTAAGACTGAATTTTGATAAATTAAAGAACAAGGCCATAACAAGCTCCCCAGGGCTTTGCACTCTGTGTGCTTTAACTTTAGATTCATAATTTGCCTGCATATTTTGTGCTTGATATCATTTGGAGTAGTAAAAGGAATCATTTAAGAGCAATGTATTTCCCTTGGATAACCATCTATGATCCCTTTTACAACTACAGGGGAAGGGAACACAACACCTTCACAACATCTCATCTGAACTTCAGTGACAATGGCATTATATCTAAGAGTATTTTTACCAAGTTCTTCCAAAACCACTTAAAATCCCACACATACTGAGGCCTCCACAATATTTCAGTGAACTGTGCCACGCATAGTCATTACTCACCAACAAAAATGTAGGTATACAATTTAACTATCACCCAAGGCCTGTTTCAATGCCTTATATTTTGCTTCAAGGCAGAGTAAGCATCAGTTAACTATTCTTTTCAGGTGACATACTTTAATAGCACTTCAAGAGAAAGAAATTACAAGAGGCTAAGCAACACAGTATCTGCCTCAGGTTAGGCCCCTGACTGCTCTGACCTCCAAATTGCTTTTCAGAAAATGAGCAAGCATACCAACTTTAGACACTACAAGATGGGTGGTCATGATGCAGAAGGGCTGAAGAACTTCTGGGAAAAAGTCATCCAAGAGCAAACTAAGCAACGAGAAGGTGAAGAATCTAGGTTAAGTAAAAGCGCCCTGAACAAGTAAGTGGTATTTTTTTCTTTTGCACAAGACAGCAAGGCATGTCATCACGTGCTTTAAAATAAGGTAACCCGTTATTGTACTGCTTTATTCATAGCACAGATTGTGTTCTGGATCTTTGGCACTTTTCCTCTCACAGCTGCTTGTCTCATATTTCCATGGCTCTTCTGCATGGAAACTCAGACACCTCTCTCTCCTGAACCTCATGAGCATTCTTCAAAGGCCTTGGAGTGTAGCCACATAAAAATAAAGCACTTTGGCACTATGGCTTGTGACAGACAGAAAGTATCAGGATTTTTACCTGGAACTGGTACAGCTACACAGAAAAATAAAATAGTATTACATTAAAGACATAGGCAAACTACTCATTTAATGTGTAGCATAAACAAAACCATAGCATTTTTATCATCTTCAACAGCCCTTTGCATCATATAAGCCAAAAGGTAGAAACAGTACAGTAAGATTTTCCTGCCCCATGAAACACATTTCATAAGCATTCCTGATATACAACAGATAAAAAATAAGGCTATTCAAATATTATTTTTTCTTTTCCATAACAGTGTAAAACAACAGGCACCACCTAGAAAGCTCTGTGACTCTGGTATAGATATTCTGCACAAGTGTGGTAGACTGCTTCAAGTACTTGCTCACCCTATTGCACCTCAGGAGTTTGAACCAGGGTCTCCCCCACATTAAGTGAATCCCCTGACTAATATCAGATGGAGAAAGAGAATAAGAAATACTTGTGCCTCTTGTGTTTTTCTGATGGGCTTTCCTCCTGAAGTTGACAAAGGTTTTCTTGCACACTTTCCTCAAAACTAGATCATTCACATAAATTAGTTTGACTCCAACAAGCTGTAATGTGCTGGTAAAGCGCTGTTTCTTTTAAAAAAGTTCCAGGTAATCTAACCCTCATGCCCAAGGAGGGTGTACCCTTTATTGTCATTTCAAAGATGAGGAAATCAAGACCTGGGCAGGCCTTGTGTCCCAGCAGAGTCAGATGTAGAATCCTGCTCCCAGTATCCTACTCCGGCTAGTCAGTAATATTCCCAAATCACCAAGGTGGCGGAGAGAAAATGTGTAATAAAACCCAGGAAAGTGTTCAGCTGCACTGGAAACCTTTGCCACTCTAGCTTCACAAAAAACTACCACAAGAAGACACTGCAAACCAATTGCAATTAGGGGTGTAGATAAGTTTTGTAACTTCACAAAGTTAAAAATGCTAAAAGCTTTTATAAGTTCTTTGCTGAATAGAAAAGAATTGCAGGAAAAGAACTTCGAATATGTCTTAACTTACATATTCAGTATGTCTTAACTGACTGCTCACAAGTGAAACAGACCCAAGCAAGTTCCTTTAAGGTCACTTGACCAAAGCCCAAGTTGTTCACAAAGTGTTCTCTAATTTGAAAAAAAATATACTTTCAGGAGGTAATAGACACTGTCATTACAAAATCTACAGGTCCGCTACCTCATGTAAGTGGCACTTGGGAGAATTAGATGGCTCTAAGTATAGGCAAGTGCTCCCTCTGTGACACCCAGGACACTAGTTGACAAGGAACACCAGTGCTTTCAATGGCAAATTTTTACTAACTAATTGCACCAATTTTTTTGAGGCTTAACTATACACACGAGAGAATAGTGAAGCCAAGACAGGGTAGACCAGAGAGAATTTTAAAACACAATCTGAAATCAAACTCAGAAGCCAAACCAGCACAAGCACCCATGTGAAACAGCTACTGCTAAGTTATTCTCAGATTAAATCATTGGCTGCTCTTCTTTTTAACACACCAAATGTAATATAAAAAACCATGTATTCCATGATGCATTTGGCATTACCATATGATATCTAATCCTATAGCATTGCTGGGCCAGGTGTTTCATAACACCATTTTCTTTGGAAAATGACCCAGCCAAAAATATCTTGCAGTGGTCCCTAATGATCTCTTCTACTGTCTGTACTATACTTGCATCTTGAAGCTATGTGGCTCCTCTCATATGTGACATCAATTCCTTTCATTAAACGCATACAAGGTCTGCAGAGATTTAGGGTACAAAATGGTTACTTTATTTTTATTTTTTTTTACTTCAGAGTAAACCAAAATGGACATATTTAACGTTGTGCTTGCTGTTCTCCACAGCATTTTACAGTAAACTTGGGGGGTCAGGGGTTGTAATTGTAGTTTTAATCTACACATTGAATGACCTTACTGGTTAGCCACTTCTGTGTGGCTTTGAGAATACCCCAGAGGAAAAACCAGAGCTCTTCACACTGACAGTATTTCAGCAGTTGTTTGACTCATTAGGAATCCAGCAATGTCAACCACTGATAGCATCAGCACTATCCCTTTCTCCCCTGCCTTCCCAATCTAGCAAGCTACAGAGATGTGTAGATGGTAAATAAATATGGGACAAGTGCTATGGTGATGAAAGAGAGATTCCACTGAAGAGCCCTGGATACATTTGAAGGATTTGGCTCAGTACTTGTTAAGCACTTGTCCTCTCTTTGCAGACTCCGCCACGAATGGACTCTGCGGCTGGAAGGCCGAGCAAGGCAGGTCCAGGCACACGCAAAAACGCAGAAAGAACAGATGACGCTGCTGCCCATCGAGACTCTTCCCTCGCCAGATAAAACTGTTGCTTAAAGTTACTGGGAAAACACAGAAATCTGTGGGCCTGACTCTGACCTTCTGCATGCACGTATAAACCAGCAGTTACACTGCTGAACAAGCAAAAGATCAGAATCTGGCCCTTTTCCAGATTACTTACTAGAGCTACTAATAAAGTCCTACTGAAATTTAGTGCAAGAATAAGGTCACAGTAGGTAATCTCAGAAAAAATATATGCAAAGGGATAGTTGAGAAGCAGACACCTTTAATTCTCCATGATATATTATTACTGTGATGCAGCAGGACTTTCTTATGTAACTCTGCATTTCCCAGTGACAACATATTTCTAGGAAAGAGGATGGCTTGATTAATAGGAATAATACATTCAAACGGCTGCATGCAAAACTGCACATTTCCATTTACAGAGCTCCATTTACAGGGCTTAATGCAGATACAAGCTGTTCTGCCTGTCTTGATGAGCCACAGTGAAGGGAGTTAAGGATTAGTCTGATCAGCTGGACAGAAGGAGAAATATATTCTTCAGTGGAATCAGGAAAAAAAAAGAATGAGCTTTTCTGATCAACATATAAGAAAATTTACAGATCTTAATCATTAAATGAACAGAGGAAAGGATTTTGACTTTCATGGGGTAGGTAAGAAAAAGACTACTGAGTTTATTATGAACCCGTCTGAGAAATGTCAGAGCAAGTGAGTATGAAGGACAGTTTGAAATAGAAGGCAGTGAATCAGTTCATCATAACAGCACAGGAATGCTTTGCAAGATATCACGTGCCATACCTGGTGTGCACTAATCCAAACACTTGTTGCATTTCATCTTCTAGGTCAGGTGAAGGGAGGAATAACTAAACGCAGGGTATTAATAGTGTGTTCTGTTTACCTATATGTCTGTGTATCTAAATATGTTTTGGATTAAAACATTTACTTGTTATCTCTTCAATTAAGTTCTTTGATATGCAAGTCTAAACAACTATTTTTCTCTAACAATATTGAGCCAGATGGAATGTTACTTTGCATCTTTGTTTATACTGAAGAAGTGGACAGGAATACATTCGATAAATTTCAAAATAAAACAAAAATTAAACCATTTTGACCTGACAGAAATGCTTTTTTTATCCTTTTAAAACAGCATTTCATTAAAAAAAACACAGTTTTACAGAATGTTCACACTGTTATGTAGTGACATTCTCCCACATTAAAAAACATGTTATCACAAAAATGTTGCTATTCCACAAAGGATTAAAACAATTAAAAACTTATAAATTGTTCCTTGGTTATTCAAAACTGAAGGGAATGTCGAATCAGTCTCTTTTCATATAACCCAACCCAAAAAGCAATTGTTTCTTCCAGTGGGTTTTTTTCCTATTAGAAAAGCAATGCTAAAAAATAATAAAGTTGTAGTTGCTTTTGCCTTTGCAGAATGGTCTCTTTCTTCTGTGTTTGTTTATTTCCCACTATTATCTAAAAAGTTCTTTTGCTGCCACGGAAGTTAAACATTATCTCTGCTGAAGAAGATCAAACAGGACCTGAACCTGCTGCTACTTACATAAAAAACATAGTTCACTGTTCTGTAGTGTAGCTAAAGGACACAGACAGGGCCTACTGAAATGGAGAAATGCCAGATTCCCCACTTCTGAAAACAAGGTCTACTAGATTTGCTAGCTTAACTATTGCTTTATGGTGTTGTAATGTCACCGACATCAGTGCAGCTTACCCCTCCTCTATGCCAGTGTGACAAGAGAAGAAGATCCAAGAAAAGCTGGCCCAACAAGCATTTACTGTTCTTTTACATTTAATGTCAATGCTTTTAATTATTAGGAACACTCTTATGACAGTATAGCTGTTTATGCAGTTACATAAGATATAGGAAAAAGACCACACAAGTAGATGTGATCCACACACAGCAATTTTCAGCACTCCCCAGAGAGTACCCGAAAACCAGCTTAGGTCCCCACACAGTAGCTTTTCCATCAGGAGCTCTGAGGAGGTCGAGGTATGTGTGAATCACTTCCACTACAAGCAGGCAACATCACATTGACTACACGCCGGAGGAGTATTGCAGGAATTGTTTATCTTCGGAAGTACGTGGAACCCGTTTCAGTCGTGAGTGGGTTTCTGATATATCCACTGTAGCACAGAGTGTGTATATCACAAGTGTGAAAGACTAAAATCCTACCACTCTTAGTCAAAACCAGCCCTTTGTGAGTTGCTCATGTGCAGATGCATTAGTCATGCTTACCTATTCTAACACATACTTTACAGACAGCAGTATCCTCACACCTCCATGTTATTGAATGCCAAATGCTTTCTGTTCCCAAATGTGGATGTTCATCCACTTTTCACTGCTGCTGCACATACAATCAGACTGAGAAAGGAATCAAGTACTAGAAATAATAAAGTCTAGGAGCCAGATGTAGCCAGATATGCAGCGTGCAAACTGCAAAGCTGAAGGCAGACAGTAAGGTGACAGGATAGCATTTTGTCCTTTTGCTTTAGTTACTGGATTGGTGAAATTTTAGCCTATTTTCGGCATTTCAGACATGCCTGAAAATGCCAAACCTGGCTTTCATGAAAAAAGCAAGCAAGCAAAAGTCACTTCAAGTTGAGTTGTTATATTAAAAACATCTGCCTCATTCATGTACACAGCCTCCATTGATAAAACAGGATATCCAGTAAGCATAAGCTGGTGGGAGAGAAGGCCCCCTTCAGCTGAACACAGCATTTTTTTCATCCCTAGTCCCTAGTACCTCCCTCTTTCCAATGGAAAAAAAAAAAAATTTAAACAAAAATTTAGATTACAATAGCTATATCAAGAAAGTTGGACTAGCTATTTGAGAAGAAAAATTAATTACCCAGATACTTTTTTCCTTGGAGTTTATTAATTTGCCTAATAGAAAAAGAATTTGAATTGAGTATCAGTTAGTCTGCATAACCAGTACCACCCTGAGCCTGCACTAGCAAGAGGTTACCATGTCTTACATCAGCATATAAGCCAGTTCAGCACTTGCCTAAGGCACAGAAGAACAACTAAAATTTTACGGGATGGGTCAGAGACTAGTGGTTTTGGTCATGGGACTTTAACTGTATGATATATGATGTAATAGGTGTGGATCATATCTATGAGGTAATGCACTTAAGCTGGCATACTGATATCAGCTGCAGAACGCCCACTTAGCATGGCCAAATTTTATGTGCATGGCAGATAATGTGAGCACATACTACATTCATTCACATGGTTATTCTTAAGTGCTGCCCCTGATCCAGGAACCAGTGACTAATGCTTGAGAGACAGCAAGAGTTGCTTGCTTCAACTGTCACTGAGCTGTGGCCAGTTGTTGAAGTCTGGCTTACTCAAATCAAGGCAGTCAAAAGAGTGAATATAAACTACATTGAGCTGCAGTCTGACTTCATTCAGACACCATCCAGAAGCACTCACACAATCAGTTACAGACTGGACATGTTTAAGCAGCAACTCAACACCTGCCAGCTGCTACACTTGTATTAGCAGTTAAATTCAGCACAGGAGAGCCTTTTTTAAGTGAAACCCTTGATTGCCTGCACTTACCACACACTGGTTTGGATCACAGAGCAAATTTAAGGCATGCAAACCAGATTTCTTTCAGAGGAAACTAAACCAGACCAGAAGCCATGCTCCAAGTCACAGCAAAGGACTCTAGCCTCTAAGGATCTGAGACAAGCACTAGCTCTTCAGACAGTTTTGACACCTGCATGGTGAGGAGATTTGGTCCAACTAACCAAATTAGATTGAGTTTGACGTAAACCCTGAACCATGGTTAGTCTAATGTAGGGATGGCAGCAGAAGCCACTTTGATCTACTGAGCTGCTGGTAATGTGCTGAGTCATTTGCTAATGTAGATGAGTATAACTCAACCAGAACAATAGAGATGGGGTCAAAGCACATTAATACGTTTCATGTAGGTCTAAAGGAGGACTTCAGCAGGTACAACAACTGAGCTCAGGAATGATAATTTAATTATACAGTCATGCAGATGTGCTAGCATGCATAACTATGCACGGCTTGGTCAACTGACCTGCTAGAGCTGCCTGTGTTGGAACCGATTCTACCCACACTGCCATAAAACTTAGCATAGATCTGGCTTCTGGAACCATGAAACGGCTATGTGTGGTTCAGTTCTACAGTTAAATTATAGGTATATGAGGATAATTACCAATTTCCTAGCCCAAGTGTTCCTCCTAATTACAAACTGACTGTGTCCTGAGGGATGCTGTTCTCTACCTTGTCTATTAAACAGCACTTGACTGGGGCTTCGCTGCCACAGTGTGAATAAGGAATAGTAAATCACATAAAAAATACTCGTGGATTGAAAAGGGCATCTGCAGATAAATGAAGATGAAACAAAGAGTAGCTCTAGAAAATCTTATACTTCCTGAGGACGCTTCCCTTCATGAATTAAGCATTACTGTACTACTCACTTCTTACAGAGAAAGACAGGAGTTATCCATGGTGTTATGCATTTGAGACAAAACTGCACACAAAAAATTCAGTAGTCAGAACTGACAATACAAAAATATACTTATTTCTCCTATTCCCCATCTATTTCAGCTATGTGTGTTTATCTGTGTGTTATTTAGTGGCCAGAGCTTTAAACATGTTTCAAGCTAAGATGAACATAAAGCAGGGAAAATTCCAGCCCCCCCAAATGACAATCTGAAAAACTGGTTGAAAAGGGGTTGTGTTACCAGGGAAGCCAAACTTAACAAGAGGTTGCTATGTGCTGCCTCCATAATTAATTGTACTGGTGTCAAACACCATTCCTTAAATGAAGTAATAATTTCCTGCTAGTGACTATTGAAATGTGAGAGACTACTGGCCTAATCTTTACCTGGTAGTCAGTGCCAGTTTTCAGCCTCAGTGGGTCTACTCACAGTAGTATGAATTTAGAGGTTCACAGTCAGGGTCACTATTTTTCCATAGCAAACAGCAGCAGTATCAGGGAGAGTTATAATTTCAAACTGCAGTAATAAAATAATCATCTGAAAAAATCAAAGGGGAAAAAATAGACAGTAGCAAACCTGAAAGATAATACTTAGTTTAGCTATGTTGGCCAATTCTTTAAAGAATAGCCCATTTGTGTTTGGTTTCTACTATGATTGCACTGCATATACAACATGAACATTCATGCTGTTTGATCAGAACTGCAACTTCCCAATATATTTTGACTGTTCAACCATAGGGAACAGTTCAAACAATAGACTTAATAGTGAAAAGTTCTTGACTTTATTAGATTTAGTATCTAACATAGAGAAATCATATTTGCAAAAACACAGATACAAAAAGCTTAGTCTTTATTGTCTACTCGCAAGTAACAGAAAATTATGCTTTCAAAGAGATTTTGCTATAGTTTAATGTTATTTTTCTCCTCCTAACGTGCTATTCTAGTCAACAATTGCATCACTATTGTTAGGCAAGAAAAAACCACAGCATTACTGGAGTGGCCAACAGTGTTATTTCAGAAAAACCTTTTGAAAAAGTACCTGTGTTTTCCCTGATATCTTAATTTTATTTTTTTCAGGGTGATGTTGATTGCACTGCAGCTTCTCTTACAGAAATTTATTCTGTACGATTTGTATCAGGGCTTTTATATGTATTCTAATAAGTGAACAAACCCACACAACTGTTCATTTTTACATGTAAAAAGTTCCAAATAACAATGTTGTCTCATTAATTACTGGATATTGTTGCAGCAGAGTTCTTATCAGAGCTTAGTTAAAAAAGTGCTAACTAATGAATTGATACTTTGCAGCATTTGGAGAGTACACAAGTTTACTGATTTTGTTGATACTGCCTCAATCATTAAATACGTATTTGTACTAACAAGACTAACAGTTACTGAAAATAAGCCCTACAAGCAGTAAGGGTAGTCTAATCTAAAATATCAGAAACAGCAGTTATTATCCACCATCTCAAATGAACACTTAATAACCTGGAACTAAATCCCTTCAGGCTCCATTTATGATATGTACACACTTCTGCTGCAGTGATGACAAATACTCCATTTTCCCAGAACTAATGACCCCTCTATAATATGTACTAGGGGGCTGACAATTGTGTGGAATGAGTGTGTCAACAAACTGAGTGCAGCCATGTTTGAAAAGTTTTATGCCTAAACACCAGGCAAATTTCAGTACTTTCACCACATAATAAGCCCCTCTGGAGCCATATCAAAATTCTGTAGCATGTATTTGGTCAAGACAGTTTCTGCATACGCTTTGTTTATTTTCAGTTTTGTTACCTTTGGCCATTACAGATAATTAGGAGCAATACATAAAAGTAATTAATATGTAACACTTCACTGTGTTCTGACAAAACACTAGTGTCTCACGGGATGTTTTATTGCTTTAACTGGTGGATGCACTAAAGAATATCTTCTTTATCTCAAAACCAAAACAGTTATTTTATTCCAAGGCAGCTCTGAATAAGATCTCAAAGTAGGTACAGGTGTATCTCACAGCTTTACTGCAGGGATTTTGACAGCACTGAGTTAATATATGACTACAAAGATTAAGGATGCAGAAAATAAGTATAACTTCAACTACATTAGCTGTTATATTTATAGTTTAGCTTGGACACTGCCATTACATACCCTAGAATCACCAGGGAAAATAGCCAGTCCTGATGACAAGGCTACCATCTCCCCCAGCAAGCTAGTTTTGGAAAGTATAATACTGCCTAGCCCAAATACTGCTAGATTTGAACCATTGTTTTCAACAAAAGCCAGCAAATTTCAGCAGGTATGCTGCCTAGTTCCATCAGTGCTATCTTCTCTTTCAGGTACTCTCTTATCCCAGACTCTGGGACTCAGTTGTGAAGGGTCCCATCCAAGTGCAAATTCTCCTGGCTGCCAATCCTCAATGCACCTTAAGATTAAGTCTGGTATTTCTGTTGGCAAGTAGGCAACAAGAATTCACAGCTAGGCTGCAGGATTTTTGAACAGAGAAGCTTTGTTTATGTTGTCAGGAGACAAGAGCAAAATTTGAATTGGGAAAAATATGGCCTTCTAGCATGAATTCTAGTCAATGTAACAGGCTTCTTGAGCAAAATTTTCTCTGATCTGGCATGTAATTACAATGTATCCTTGAGCTGCAAGCTGTGTCCCCTAAGCTACAGAGCAATTCCTGAGTTGCATACATATATTTTCTAACAAGAAACTGGTACTTGGAAGAATTGCCTCAGAAGATTAATTTTTAATCATTGAAAACAAAGAGAAATAAAAGCAATCAATTATGCATTCCAATGCTCCAAATTACTCCAGATTAACATGTCAATTAAAAAGTAAGGCAGGCTAAACACATGTATGTGAATTTTACCTGCAAGAAACATAGTTTTTCTAGCAGCAGCATTTAATCAGTTATAATCGAAACAATGAAAGCCTTCCACATGGAGGACTGGAATTACAGTTAAAAATAAGTTTTTCTGTTCCAAGGAAAAGTACATGCAAACACACTATCCTAAATGCTTCAGCAATTCCAATCTCTCAAGTTTAGGAAAATGTCGGTTTGTAATGCCCCATCTCCAATCTCGAGGCAACACAGACACAATCCTCTGTCTCCTGGTTTCTTAATATTTGGTGTTCTGCACAATTTCACCTGGATGTTTGCCAGCCATTGGTAGGAATACATCAGAGGGGAAAACCGTGCTAGGAAATGTAAAACGCTGATCCAGCACATCCCCCCAGCAGCCGCAGGCACACAGGTTCTAGGAAGCTCTAAACACAAAATAAAGCTGCTTCCAGAGCGAATGATTTTTGTTCTTTTGTTTTGGTTTTCTGTTGTTTTCGGGGGGGGGGGGGGGAGGGGGGGCAGTGTCAGAGGGGCAAGGTCAAAGAAGGGGCATTCAAGTCCCCATGACAGCATCCGCAAGCTGAGCTTCTGCTCCCTCAGCCTGGAACCAAGTTTTGCCTTTTCCCGCGGGACGTGTTTTACACCCCTGTATCTGTGTCACTGGGAGGCGGCTCCACCATCTTCGCCAAGTGCCACAGAGACACACAGATCTGTGCAAGAAGGCCGTGCAAGAGGGCTGGCAACTCAGGGCAGCTGCCACCCTGCTAGCAGGGCTAAGAGCCAAAGCTCCCTCCAGATCTTCTTTGACGCCACTTTTCACGGCCTCCCCCACCTACTTAAAGCTGCCTTTCAGTTATCAGGAGTAGCAGCAACAGCCTGCTAGGTCTACGAGTAGCAATGTGGGACGGGGATCTGAGGGCGGGAGTCTAGACACAGCCTGACTTTCTCTTCCCTGTCACCCTGAAACCACATGTGACAGAAGCTGCTTGAGAACTGCTGGCTGCTCTCGTGTCAGTCCCAAACGCAACCAGCTGCAGTAGCAGGGCAGTCACAGGACAAACCCCAGAGGCAGCGCATGCGAGGCAAAGTTTCTCTTTGGTGTTCCCGTGCAGCTCTATGGCAAAAGGAAGCATGTAGAAGCAAGAAAGAAATGAAAGATGGAAACTGAAGTCAAGGCAACAGTGCCAGGGCACGGTAGTAAGCAAACTAACAGGTGCTCTGGAGCCAAACAGAAAAGAAAGGCTTTGAACAGTTTTTATATATTTCTCTACACAAATAAAAGACTGTTTAAGTAAAAATTTTGAACATGTTCTTTGAAGTCTGCTTTCTCAGGTGCCCAGAAATTATTAACATTTCTCAGAATTTATGGTAGAGTTCTCATTAAAGTCTTTTCCAACCTAAATGATTCTATGATTATGTCCTGCCCCAGAAGCAAATCACTCTACGGGACTATTTTTATCGAAGAGAGGCTTGCGCTAGTTTCATCCTCTTGAGCTCACAAAGTCACACAACATGACTGAGCCACTGTCACCATCCAGCTGCTACCAGAAAGGCCACGTTGCCCCTGGCCTGCCCTTGCCTCCACTCTGCCTTTTCCGTCCCGCGGCTGCAGGGCTCCACACGTCGCTGATTCAATCCTCTTGGGTTGCAGACACCTAGCCAGAGGTTTTCCTGGGCGAGACTTCTGCTGGGTTAGGGAGACCTGGCTCGCCCAGGACAAGCCCCCTTGGGTGAGCACAGTGAAACCTCGTGTAAGTGAAATTGGGAGTGGAGCTGCAGCAGGGAAGAGGTATGCAGCGTATCCTCACGTTCAGATTGCCTAATGCCACACCTCACCGCGGGGATTAAATACGCTGCACCCACACCAAGCAACTTCATTGTGCATGTAATGAATTCATGTGCAAAAAATTATTTGGATTCAATGGTCTTCAACATCTACCGCTACATCCAGAAGGTTCCCCTATCCCTTCACTGCCTCTAGTGTTCCCAGACACCCTGGGAGCTCCCCTCGGAGATGGAATGAATGCAGAGCATAGCTTCCTGCTTCCAGCTTTATGGTGGTAAGGGTGAACACAGAGCCATGGCATGTTGCCCCCCTGCCTTTTTCATTCGGTGATTCATGTGACCAGAGGATGAGCAGTCACCTTTTGGCTAACCTTTTCTGGCTGTAATCTTGGCGAGGCTTTAAGGGTTGACTGGGAAGCCCTTGCTTTTGGGGGATTCAAAACTTGGAGACTAGTTCTGACTACATCTAGCAGCAGAGGAAATCCAGCAAATTCATAATGAATCTCAATCAATTAAGTGTGCCTCCTTCATCAAATTAGTGGGACTGGTGAGGAGTCCTGACTTTTAAAAATTCTCTCTTCATTGGCAGCGTCTCAGAGTGCAGCGTTAATGACCTTCAAGTCACACTACAAGACATAAATATCTTAGTCAGCTAGCAGAGCAAGGTGCCACAGAAATGAGTAAAATAATTCACTGTCTATGGAGTTACTGAGAGTGCATGAAGAGAGAGACAAGGAGGAACAGTCATTCTCAGTAGCTTTATGTTTCCTCTAGATAAAATTCAAAAGACAGTTTGAGATCCAATTTACAAGGAATTGAGATTTCAAAAAAATTTACATCAAGGGAATAAGTAAAAGCAGAAGTTACTCAGACAGAGGTAAAAGAGAAACTGGGAAGGAGGGTACTGACAACATTTAACTTTTCTTTGTCTCCAAAGAGAGGAAGCATCATTAAGAGATGCAGCTCAGCAATTCTCACAAGGGAAAAGGGTTTAACACAACATAGTTCAGTTCCCAAAACTCACGGGGCTTTTGCCTTGTTAGTGAGGGATAGGCAAAGAAGCTCAGGTAACCAAATCCATGCTTTAATTAGCATCTTTCCTCAACTGCCAGGTAATATACTGACATTATTTTACCTACTCCCTGAAGAAAGGTTTGTTATATCATAATACAGATCTCCAAGAGCATGTGCGGTATTGTTTTTTTGAGGAAGTCCTAAAAAGATCCTAAAATTTCATGTCAACTTGTATTTCTGAGAACTGCGTATTTTTAAAAATCTGTTAAAAACCCCCAACCCTTCTTTCTACAGCACATACATTCATATAGCTTCGAGCTTCAATACAACCAAATGCAAGATATGCTTTCTGTTAAAAATTAACTTTGTGCAGGCACAGACTGTA
Source organism: Astur gentilis (assembly GCF_929443795.1). Classification (NCBI taxonomy): domain Eukaryota; kingdom Metazoa; phylum Chordata; class Aves; order Accipitriformes; family Accipitridae; genus Astur; species Astur gentilis. The sequence continues at coordinate 42,093,288 of NC_064919.1, forward strand.
ATAAAAAATAAAAATACATTTGAACAAAGTAAAATGCTAAGCAATAATTAACAAAAATATTATTTGTACATACAATATATGAAACGTAATGTACAAAATATCAATATTAAATACAGCATATGCACATGTAAAAATATTTTAGCAATTATGCATATGGACTTTCCCCACTTATGTTTCCACAGAATTATTCATAGCCAAGCTAAAAGCTAAATTTACATGATTTTTTATGAGTTCAAAGCAAAAGGGAAGAGAGAAGAGTAAGAATTCCTGGATAGATCTGGGGTTTTTTTAAGAAATGAAAACTAAATGGTAAATTCAGTTTTTCTTCTCTCCCAAACAGCTGCTGCTCTATGGCTTGAAAACTGAGCTATTGGTGCAACACAAGGCAGAATTTCCAATTTTGGGTGTTTTCTAGGGCTCCCACAGAGATGTTTTGTCAGATTTAGTACTGCAGCATCTAATTTTTGGTTCCAGTTTTCTGTTTCCCAGGTTCCCAGGCTCCCAGCCCATCTAAACATACAGGTACAATTTGGTGAACTAGCGTAAGCCAAGAGTGAAGTTTTCACACTGAAATGTGAGTCCTTGACCTGGGACAACTGAAGTACAGACGCAATTTCCATTCTGTCATCCTGGCTAGGAAATGCAGTAACCTGCAGCTGGTAAGGAGAAACGGGCAGGTGGGGGTGGTAACATCCAAAGCTCCTGCAGCTAAATCCGCCATAGCCGATCTGTTGGAGTCCTAAACCCCCAGCTGAAGCTGTCACAGAGAGCTAGCCTATGCAAACCATTTTGCTCAGCACTCAGGAAAAGTCAGGGTTAGCCTATGCAGTCCAATCAACCACTTTTCTGATTTATTAAAACAAGTAAATTATAAAAGGAGCCAAATCTTAGCCCTCACAGGACAGCAAAAAGGATGAACGAATGAGGCAAAGGAGGAGCTAAAGCATTGAACCCTTCACCAGGAAGGCACAACAAGAAATTCACTCCTCTGCCTGACAAGTATGATTGTATTGCTTTTATATATGAAACCAGACAATGACCAAGAACGCAACGTGTTAAATGGCTGGAGTATTCAAACCTTTGTGAGGCTGAAAGATGCTTTTTTGTACATGGAAGTTATCTGCTTTATACTGCCTTTTAACATGCTTGTTTTCTCTCCAGATGAATCAAGGACAAGTAAACTGGAACAGAGGGAAGAGTGCCACAGCTTTTGAAATCCAATCTCTCTTACCTTATACTGCTAATTTGGGGATGGAGGAAATTATGTGGTTCAATTTACAATTAGGATTCCTCCATAATGATGCCTTTCCTCCATAGCTGTCACATAGGACACAAACCTTTTCCAGAAACCTAAAAATAAAGTATATTGCACAGTTCAGCTGTAGTGTTGTTTAACTTGGTGTGACAGATTGATCAACACAAATATAGACAACACAAAAAGACAGTGCTCTGACCAAACATGATTTGAAGGGCAAAGGAGCAATTTGAGCAGCTGTCAGAAGGGTAGACTTTCTACAATGTGGTTAATGTTCCAAAAAGTTCCTTATTATGTGCTTATAAACAGCACTTCTCAACAAGGCAATGCATGTTTACATATTGGGTTTGTGTTTTGATGTTCACTTATCCCCTCAAAATTAAAGATAATGTATTTAATATAGGATAAAGCTCTCTGCGTTCCAGGTAAACATGCAGTGAAGGCAAATCTTGTGTCCTTTACTGCAAACGTGAAACTAAATCTACATAATGCCAAAAATTCTTAATTAATATTACCTCTGGTTTTGGCTTGCCAGTTTTCAGCAAGTTTAGCTGGAAAAAAAAAAAACAGTTTTACCCTTCAGGAATTTCTGTACCCCTTAGGAAATGGAGCTAGAGGTTTGTTACCACACTGTATGTTAACTCAAAGATGTCTTTTACTTTGAAATATTCTTTTTGCAGGGAGAGGGAAGGATGAACTGTTACCCAGAATGACAGGCTGAACATCTGAAATAGCACCCATAAACTAAGAAATCACCAAGGCGTTATTTTTCACTTTACCAAAGTTTCACTGTGCAAGATTGACTATACTGAATAAAACTAAACATCCATGCAAAACACATATAATACCAGCAGCATAACAAGGTCTCAGTCATAAAGCTGCTGCTTGGCAGATCAAGCTCTTCTGGAATGAGATGCCCCAGTCCTTTGAATTGTATGCCCTTCCTCTGCTTGGCACACAGAGTGACCGCACTGAGTCACCAAATTTGCTTCATGTAAAGCGAAGAACATGCACTTTTTTTCTTGGCTAAACTAGATTTAAAGAGCATTCAGAACAAGTTGTGGCTTTTCCCAATAGCTCTGCTATTCTCTGTATCACAAGTGAATAGCTATAGATGGATAGAGGATAAGTGCCACAAGGTAAAACCTCAGCCCCTTTCAGCTTAATGGAGCTCTGCCATTGCATTCAGTGTTGCCAGGACTTCACCCCAGCTTCATTCATCAGCCAGAGAATGGCGGGGAGTTGGAGTCAGCTCAGCTTTAGGAGTAAGCACATCGACCTACTCAGAATATCTTACCGTTATTGTGAATTTAGGTAAATCCAGCCTCATAGTTCCTTCTGTTGCCTTCCTGTAATCTGGTCTCTCTTTCAACTCTATTCTTTCCCTTTTTCTCTCACTGGCAGCAGCTCTTCTGAGGGCCAGAAGAATTACTCCTTTGTTGAAGCAAATGCCAGAGCACCCCAGGCAGGAGAGCTGCCTCCACGCCAGGAGGCAAGGCCTGTAGTAGTCTCAGGAGGTGACTGGAGAATACTAAATCAAATTCCCGTAGCGCATTTCACAACGTTTTATAAACCAATAATTCCACAAATTTCTCTCTCCTCCTCCCCTGTTATTTCCCCAGTTTACAGCCTTGAACATATAATTCATAAACACATAAGATTTTGGTGTGATGTCTAAAATAAAAGAATTACAAATCAATTTTTCATTATTTGCAGACTCTTCTGCTTTTCCAAGAGTACAGACTCAAAGAGCATAACATTTACAGAAATTGTTGGAGTGCCACCTATTGGAAATAGATGTACAAGTGAAAAAGACCTTAGTTAACCTGCATAAAATAATCATTTATTACCCAGGTGTTGGTTTAACTATATCAAGTTAAAAGGCTTTAAAATGCATACACTTCATGTTCCATTCATAATTATGTTAAAATTTAGATCAGCATGTAACTTAAAAAAAAATGAACCTCTCTAAGAGGTAAAACACTGGAAAGTGGTAAAGATTTATAGCTCTGGAGTATAAAATAGCAAAAATCAGAGCAGATCCACTAGAATAACCACCTGCTTAAAACCTGGGTCACATTACTAAGCTCTGTATCTACTGCTGGTGTACATTTTATATCAGATACTGGTTTGCACTCTGCAGAGACATATGTAATCTTTAGGCTCACAAAGTTTAGCTGTGTTTCAGACTCTGAATGTAAATGATTAATTTTCCCTATTGAAAGCAGTCACCTTGGGATAAAACAGCCCTGCCGTCCCATGGAAAACTTACAAATCAGCCTTGAACTTGATCCTTGTGCTGTCTGCCCTCTCTCCTTCCTGACCACCTAGCAAGCAGCAAGCTGGGAGCGTCACTGCCTGAAGAGCATCACTACTGGAATCATCACACGTCTGCTTCATCTCCTCATCTTTACTATTGCATCTTCCTCCTCTGCAGCTTTATGAGCTCTCACACTAGGAGCAACTGTGTTGCCTAGCTCTTTTCTGCCCAAACATCCCAAGCTTGATCTCAGAATCACACTATTCCTCTTCTGAGTCCTTCTGTTAATTAGCACTGACCCCTGCCCAGCTCGTGACAGCTTTTTTGACAGCTCTTTTCATCGTTGTCCTTAAGGGAGCTACACAAACATATAGAGTGGGAGCTTTTGTAGACGGCTCTAGGAAAAAAAAACAACAACCCACAAACAAACAAACAAACAAAAAACCCAAAACAAAACAAAAAAACCAAACTGCAGTTAATTATACCTGACGGCATAGAGTAGAAAAAGAAACAGAAGACTGACACAGCACAGAAACAAAGTGAAGCAAAACATGCTGAGTGGGGATAATACACATACCGTATTTCATATATTCACCCCTCAGAATTCTTCCAGTGGCAAGCCATTCCAATCCACTCAGTGATGCTCAGTGGTCTAAAATTCCTAACTCCAATTCTTTGTTGAATAGTATTTTATACTATGTTTACAAAAATTACATATGAAATTGAATTACTAAAATACATGCTATTTTCTCATGTTTGCAATAAAGGCTAAAAACACCTTTTCCATTTGTGTTGCTTATGACTGATTTAGATAGTTAGTGACAGGATTAATTTCTGAATTGGTGGCTAGTCTGTCACACCTTAATTTCCAACAGGTGCCTGATCTATATTTTCATTCTTCACAACTACTTCTTTGTTCTCCTGGTAGCTTACACCATTCTATCAGTGCACAATTTTTTATTCCTTGGTTTTATCTCTTCCTCTAGATCCCACAGAGTATGCTCCAGGCTTCTCTGTGGTTTATAAAAGACCTTTTCTCCTATGGCTTTCTCCTGAAACTTCAATCATTCTCTGCCTCCTCTTGAGGCATACTCTCATATATAATTTCCCTTCCTTAACAAGCATATTTTCTTCTTCTGCGGACATATTTACAACAAAAGTTCAGGGACATCAGAAGTAACATTTCTTTGGTGCAACAGTTGTAGAGCCATGTCTGAGAATAATGATGTGCCTCCTATGCCCACTGTAGTATCTGCACTTATATTGCATACTAAGAAGAAGGAAATGTGAGGAGAATAAAACCACTTCCAACAAAATTCTCAGTGAAAGCAACAGGTCTGCTTTAGGTTTCGTGCCATATTTCCAACTTGAAAAGACTATGCCATAAGCATTTTAGGTGAGAACTATCAGGGGTAAGCATAGCAGTAATTCTCTGGTGTTGACAAAAGTCTTGGAAGACTTATTTGTGACCAGATTTTTCGAGTCCAGACCCTATTCTTTTTCCTTCCAACTGAAAATTCTGGGCAACTCTAGTAGCAGTGGAAAATGAACCTAGGCCTGTTCCCCTACTCTCTCTTTCAGACTGGCAGTCAAGTGTCTTTCAGTCTTAGTCAAGACCTAGCTATGAGGTCACTTTGCTATTCTAAACATTTATGCACTTAAAGCTCAGTTTTAGTAGATTTCTTAAAAATTTGGTGGGGGAAGAAAATGTAGTCTGCTGATTCTTTTTCTGCTGGACTGCATGAAATGTAAGTTAGGTCAAGCTAATCTCTGCGTTATTGTTTAGATACCAGGACTCACTCAAATGGGAAAAGAAAATTGAGTATTTTAAATTTTATCCATAGCTTGGAAGAAATTACAATTTCAACATGATCTTCAATTGTAGATAGCTTATTCTAATCACCTCCTACAATTTTCTCAAAAGCTTTTCTGAACATACTTTGGAGTAGTATAGAAACAGGAGTTCAGCTTCGCCTATCACCTAAAAGCAGCAAAGGCAGATTTAGGAGTCCTGTTGGCCAGCCTATACAAGAACTCTGGACAGGTGACATGGCAACTGTGAATGGAAATTAAATTAATCAACATATTTTTTGTAAAAAGTTAACATAGCTAGATGAAAATGGAACAAATAAGTATGCAACCATCTTTACTCTCACTCTCCCCCCCTCGCCAAAAATCCCACCAAACCAAAAAAAACCCACAAAACAGAACAAAAAAAAACCAACTGTAAGGCCTGAAGCCTTCTTCAGTCTTTTTAGAATATGACTGATCATTCAGTTTAACATGAATATGCATACTAAATGAATGAGGGGATTTATAATTTCCACACTGTGGAATTCCTGTGATATAAATATCTGTAAAAGGCTCCCATGAGGTATGGCAAAAGACGCCTTTAACCTTTGCATACATAATTTCAGATCAGTTTAGCATCATTTTTCTCAGAATGAAACCATATGTCACCTAATGGCTCAGGGGAGATACTGGCATATGGTGCCTCTCATGCTTTAACTGCCAGTTTGAATTCAGCCCAGGTCAGTAACAACCAACACTGCTCTATCTGAAGGCTGTTGGGTAATCTATGTGAAATGAGTTGGCCATCTCGGATCAGATCCTACAGCAAAGTTGTCCACCAGAATGCAACCACTGCAGATGGCTCAGACTCACCCTTCTGTCAGCAGTATCAGCAAGTCAGCCAAAGATTAAATGAGCATTGTACATACATGAGATTTCACTTTGCAGAAGTCTCTCTCCCAAGCCAGGGATAAGAGACCACATGCAGGGCAATCATTGTGAGACCCTACCCTGGAGGAGGACCTGAGGCACTCACTCAGCCAGTCACCTCTAGCTATTTTGCATTAGCATTACAACACCTCCTCCCAGCTCTTCCTTCATACAGGTTTAACCCATTTGACAGATCTACATTTAACGCCTGCATTAATGCTCCACACAGGATAGTAGTTCTTCCAGTAACAACAACTCTGCTGTCTAAATCGCGGTCTCAGGCCTGGGAGAAGTCTTTTTAAAAAGAAGGAGAATGCAGAATTATACAGTGTCATGATGAGGGGAGGTTAAAACATGCAATCTTTTCATGTTAAGTTGAAGAAAAATACTGTATGATAACAAACAGTTAACTTTCTTTGAAATAGTATCCAAGAGTAGAAAAGAATTAAATAATAACATTAATACATGCATTGCAGTAGAGAACACTGAAGGCCTGAGAAAAAAAGAAATTTTAAAGCTTCTTAGGAAAAAATTACCAGGGAGCCTGTTCCTAATTTTCAACAGGAGGGATTTATATCAGTATGAAATGCGAGCTTTCTCTTTGCAGTAGTGAAAACATTGTTATGTCTGTATTATCGGTTCTCAGTTAGGCTTCAAAAAGTACCATTCTGGTTTTATTTCCTGCTGGAAAATTTACAAAGACAGCTATTTTAATGCATAGCATGACACTGATGTACAGCTGGGAAATGAAGCCAGGCAAATTAATTGATAATGCAGTTCTTTATGCACTCTGTGGGAGCTATGTCACAAAGCAGGCTAACAGCAGGTGTTTACAAATAAAACAGAAACTGGGAGGTGATTTTAAAAACAGGACAATTCTTACTGATCAGGTTCTGTTCCACATATTGCCAAGTAACCAAAGAACTTAAATGACAGTGTTAGTGTTAGTGAGTCATTAGTTCATTGATGTAACAGCTCATGTACACCTATTTACACAGTTTTTTTCTGTTACCAGGCTTGATATTTTGCAGTTTTTTCCCATGTACCTTTGTGAAATAAATATGCATATACCAGAAAGCAGCATACACGGTTTACACGTTTGCCTTTTTTTTTTTTTTTCCTATTGTAAATTATATTGTTATTCTAGAAAAGATACGCATTATCTCAAGGCTGAAAAGGATACTGTCACATTCAATATATACTCCCCTTCATCACTATAGTAACTAGACCGTTAATCTATATCTCGGCTCTTCCTCTTGTGTCAGACTTGACTCAGTTCACTTAGAAGGCCCCACACTCACAGTCTCCCAGAGTATCTTTCTGCACCTCTCCCATGTTGTTAAGACTCAGAAGCAGAGCTGTAGCAAAGATGCCAAGAGGGGGTACCACCCCTAGTGTAACTGTGTGTGAAAAGATTTCAAATGAGGGTATATACGCCCCTGTAATCCACTGACTGCTGCCACCCAAGTGATGAGCTGAGCAAGCAGTACCGCAGAAGACGAAGAAATGACTGGGGAGAGCTTTGTGCTGTGCAGGGGGCTTGCATATCCAATTCCACGGCTGCGGGAAGTGAGAAAGTGAAGCGCTGTGGAGGGATGATATCCTAAAGCCACAGTACATTGCCCTTCCTGAAAAACATTCGGCTGAACCCCACTGCTTATTTCTTGAGGTGCCGTCACGTCCCACCTGTGGGGAGGGGGGAGTGACTAAGATTCGCAAATCCCCTTGGTGTGGATTAAGGTGAGATATCACTCAAGGTCCGTACATAAACATCAACTTTAATGGAAGATTTCTATAGAACAAATATTCTGTAAACTTCAGCCCTCTCACAGTTATATCTACCTAAGCTATGCACCTTTATGGGAAATCAAGGTAGGCCTTGTGTCACTTAACAACTTTAAAAGAAAGGGGGTGGGGGAGAGATCACCAGTCCTAGATCCAGCATCGGACCTGCCAAGAGGGGTATTCAGGGAGGGGAGAGATCCTTTTTACTTGCACGTGCCCCTATTTATTGGCCCCAGTTCTTGGACTTCTGGAATATTCTCTCGCCCCAGTTCCAGTTCCAGGAGTATGTGAGACACCAGTCGGTCAAGAGAAGTGACACCAGGCCCCTCCCTGTGACTTCCATTTTGGGACTTCTGGATCCTTCTCTTGGGGCATTGTCTGGGCTCACAGTACAGTCACTTGGGGCTCATCCCTTGCAGGTGCCCAATGATACATCACCAGACATTATCTTGACTTCTCTCTTAAATGCTACCCAACTATCTCAGCATTAATACCCAGCTACCCAACCCAGCAGCTGATCTGATAAACATTAGCCTTTTTTATAAACTCTAGCTATGTCTTCTTCTAAAGCATTTTATTTTATATAATATATAATATATTCATGCAATATGTATTACATTTACTTTTTCCTTCTCAGATGTTAACTTTTGACTTATATTTCTATTAGGCATAGAGTTCAGATTTGCAAAGGTTTTTGCAAATGGAGTACAGACTAGGGTTTCTTCCACTTCTATTTTATTTATCCTGATAACAAGGTGTTCTCCTCTGGGTTGCAGAAAATGTAGAGGACAGTTTAAAGTGTATGTGTATGGATTAATCTAAGATTTACTAGAAGCAGCTTAATAATAATATGTCAATAATTGATTTACAGAATTTAAAAAATAGTACTTTTTAACCCCAAGCTGAGTTCAGCACAAAAAGAATGTACGTTTTTTCCGTAGATACAGTAACGGTGATGAATCATGAAAAACAGACATTTGTCTCAGTAGCCTGGAGAGCCTACGTGAACATTAGAAACAGTGCCCAGTTAAAAACACAATATGCATAATACTCTTAACACAGTTAAACTGTTGACAGTTTCTATAAGTTAGAGAAAAAAACCCACCATTCTGAGATAATGGTTTAGTGGTATTCTGTTCAGAAGTACCATTGGTCTGGCTGAGGAAGAGGTATGATGTAACTGATTTTGGCATGAAGGACTGGGATATTTCAGCCAGATAAGGTAAAATGGAATCAACGCACAGGCTGACACTTGGACTGGAGAGCTGGTTGTACCTCTTTTGTACCCTCTGTTATACCTCTTTTCTGTTTGACTACCTTCTTCTGTGCTTAAAAATTTAAAAAAAAAAAAATCACAACAGTTAGGTAGATGGTAGATAAAATGTGCATATCTGTCATTAATTAAATAATTCACTGAACAGAAAAAGAACAGCCTGTCATCCCTTCCTCAGAGATGGGATTGTTAAGTGTTCAGGCTGACTCCTCGTAAAATGGCCAGGCTCAAGTACAATTTGGGCTTAGGGTATCTTTTTTTCTGAGAGGAAGGTTACTACATCATGACATGACATGCTTATCCCTTTTTCTAAACCTTTAGCAGGAGCACTGTATTTTTCCTTCCCTTGGACTAGAAAAATTTAACCATTTAACTCATGTTTTAGATTTTTCTCACAAGATCCACACGCAGGCAGTAAAGAGTGGTGGAGGGGAGCCTGGGAAGATATCTTGAGTAAGAAGAGTCAGCAGATCAGACAGACAGATGAGCCCGGTGACAGATCTACCTGCCTGCCTGGTGACGCCTCACTGCCTTGCTAGGAAGGTCCCCATGGGACATCAAGCTCAGCCTGAGTGAGCAATGTGCCCTGGCAGCAATGAGGCCAACAGAGTCCTGGGCTGCATCAGCCAGAGGTAACCCAACAGCTTGAGGGCTGTCATTATTCCTCTTTGTGCTTATCAGGCCACACCTGGAATAATTCATCCTGTTTTGCAGCTCAAGAAGGACACTGAAGAACTGGAGAGGGTCCAACACAGAGCTGCCAGGGTCATTAGAGGATTGATGAAACTGATATACAAAGAAACGTTGAAGAAATGGGGTTTGTTCAGCCTAAAGAGGGGAGGGGTCAGGGGAGACCTAATGACAGTCTTCCAATAGCTAAAGGGCAGATGCAGAGGAGGTGGAGGTACCCTCTGCACAGGGATCCATGGTGACAGAAGATGCAACAGGCACAAGTTGCTTCAGGGGAAATTCCATCTAGATATAGAAAAAAATTCTTCACCATGAGGACACAGTCCTGGGCAACCCATTTCAGCAGGAGGGTTGGACCAGATGACCTCCAGAGGTCCCTTCCCACCTCACGCATTCCCTGAGTCTGGGACAACTAAATGCTGGAAGTGGCGGAATCTCCTTTGCTGGAGATACTGAAGACTCACTTTGACAGGGCCGTGGATAACTTAATCCAGGGCCTCGTTTTCAACAGGAAGTTGGATGAGGTGATCTCCAGGGGTCCCTTTCAAATGTAGACTTTTCTATACTTTCTATCCTACTGGAAATTAATGGGTTTTTTTAATTTGCTTGCGACCAGATTGGACCAAAAGACAAATTATTATCAAGAATAATTATTACTTTGAAGCAGAAATTTCAGGGGAAAAAAGCACAACAGAGCAACTGTTTTGGAGCTGTTCAAACGCATTATTCCTGCTCAGTTCAGTGCAGACCTATGTCTACTCAGCTGCTACCCTGCCTCACTACAGCCCAGAGGCCTCACATCTCCTCTTCCTGCTATGGGTCAGACATCAAAACAGATAGCAGACTGCTGCCATCACAGAAATCGTGGCCGAAGTCTAGACAGAAAAGAAATAACAATATCAGTTATGTTCAAACTATACCTTTGCATTGAAAAACTTAGTCATATCACTACATTTCAAAATCATTTTAAGTGCCACCAAAAGTACAAAAAATAGTATCTACCTATTCAGACATTTGTCCTAATTTAGCTGGGATAGAGTTAACTGTCTTCCTAGGTAGCTGGTACAGTGCTGTGTTTTGAGCTTACTATGTGAAGAATGTTGATAACACTGATGTTTTCTGTTGTTGCTCAGTAGTGTTTAAACTAAAGTCAAGGATGTTTCAGCTTCTCATGCCCAGCCAGGGCACAAGAAGTTGGCACAGGACACAACCAGGGCACCTGACCCAAACTGGCCAACGGTGTATTCCATACCATGGGACGTCCCATCTAGTTTAGGAACTGGGAAGTGGGGGGGGGGGGGGGAATGACCGCTCGGGGACTGACAGGGTGTTGGTCGATGGGTGGTGAGCAATTGCACTGAGCATCATTTGTACATTCCAATCCTTTCATTATTTCTGTTGTCATTTTATTAGTGTTATCATTATTAGTTTCTTCTTTTCTGTTCTATTAAACCATTCTTATCTCAACCCATGAGTTTTGCTTATTTTCCTGATTTTCTCCCCCATCCCACTGGGTGGGGGGGAGTGAGTGATCGGCTGCGTGGTGCTTAGTTGCTGGCTGGGGTTAAACCATGACAACATTCAAAGCTGCAAAGACTACATCCTTCTCCAAAAAGGCACACATTTCTTTTGTGAAAAACTCTGTTTATACTGATTGCTACAGAGAGCAATAACTATTCTGGAAGTGCTGCTGAGCAAAGAGTAAGCATACTCATTGCTTTCTGGGAGTTTTCAAAGGATGATGGTAGGACAGGACTACAAGCCTATTGCTTCGTTTAGAATGCAATATAATTACCTTTGGGAAAAAAACAATCACAAACAGAATTGGCTACATTTTTAAAAATAATTACAGACTTTACCTTTTCAAAAAGCTTTTATGAGTGCACAACATTTCTCTCCTTCACCTCAAGGCTTTTTACATTTGGAAACACCGTTTTCTGCTACAAAGTTACCCCAATTTCCAATACTTCCATCACCTCAGATATTAGTGAGGTACTTGCTTCTTCTCTTTGACTGACCCTGAACTTGGTATTGCACCCCATTTTTTTTATGTATAGTTACATGCTTTTCTTCCTGTGATGACTAGTACCACTAGTACATGCTATTCCTCTCAGATTGCCAGATTCCAGTCTGAGGAATACTCATAACAAATCACAGTTCTGACACAATTTAGCATAAGGAGCTCAAAAATAGTTATGGTGCAGCCCAGCCACTTATTTTCTCTCTCCCCTCTACTATTACATCCAGATATCCACCCTCACTTATGTGTTGCTTCCATAATTTTGCTGTTTATCACACTTCCTGCTAAGTCTTCCAGACTAAAGATAAACCCATATGAAACATTATTTGCTAAGAATACTAACAGCTTGAAATAAACCACTGATGTACACAGCTTGTTCCATCATTCTAAGTATGCCATAGATCAAGCTATCTACCTGCGATGGTGAGGATATTAAATCACTTGAAGTTGCATTTGCATGATCATCTTTCCAAACACTCTTGCTGTGTTGCTGACTCAAGCACTTTGAAAGACTCACTCGAAATTACTGTTTAAAAAAAATGCGGACATTGTCTCACTGAGTATGCAGGAAATGAAATGTGTTAGCACTTATCCATTTCAAATTACATTCAGCACATAACTGTCTAACATGAGTGCACCTAGCTATAGATTACATTTGTCTCTCCAGTAGGCTTTTTAATCAAAAGTAATTTAGTGTTAAGCATATAGAAAAGCCTTTCATTAGCCATTGATGGGACTTGATTTATTCATGCACTGTGTAACATATGTTGCTGATGCTGTTGTCTACCACATCTCCAATTTTTAAGTGTTTCAGTTTTGGGTTGATATTTTTGCAAAGAGCTCACTCACAGTTTTGCATCATGCAACACAAGAACATTCAGTGTGCTCAAGGTGTCTGGTTTGCCCTGGTGACTAAATTGGAGAACTAGTCATAGGACATCAGGTGGCAGATTGCAGGGGATTTTTCTGTCTTGTTGGGTCATGCTGGGTTTTCGTTTTCCCAAAGTAGTTTCAGGGCATGATTTTCATTTGCATACTGTTTTTGTAGCAGTTGCAGTTACCTCCCTGCAGAACTGAGATGCAGTTCAGAACTTTTCAAGTACGTAACAAACAAGGTCACAAGGCCTTATTTTGAATGAGGCACCTATCCTGAATAAGATATTTCATTGCACAATCCCACTGCATGGGAAAGCAAAGCTCAGTGGTCAAGTCAAGCAAGGCTGTGGAAAGTGGTTCAATGCCTACAACCACCAAGATATCATCAAGAAATTCACACAGGACTGGAGTTATCAGAGGTGTATAGGAAGTACAGGGCAACTGCCAAGAATCCTGTTTAGTTTGGCATACATAGGCATTTCTGAGAGCTCCCAGGTAGCTCTCCATAACAGCTATGTGCTTTTCCAAAAGTCCCACCTAGCTTCCTTGTATCTCAGTTACCCATCTCCAGACTGAAAAAAACCCAAAAGCTTTCTCTCATGCCTCCTTTTGTCTAGCTAGTTTTAAGTCCTTCAGAACAAGTTTCTCATATGGTATGGCTGAAATCCTGGCCACAACTGAGGTAGGTGAGAATTTTGTTGTAACTTCACTGAAGTAAAAATTTCACTTCTCTTTATACAGCAAGAATCAAGAAGGGTTACTTTAGGCTTGCATCAGCTAGGTTGTGTCAGAAAGTGAGAATCACGCTGCCAGTCTCATATCAATATGGAAATCAGTTATACCACCAGTCAGGCAGAAGCATGAATAAACAGGCTTTTTTCCACCGGTGGCTCAGAACTCAACCAGCCCACGTTACCTTTCATATTTATGTTATCAGAAGACATATTTTTGACACACTGTTGTGAAAATGCTCAGTGCTTTTAACAAATTGAAAATTGAGGTGTTCCAATATATTGCAAAATTCCTAGAAATTCCCTAAAGGCAGACTACAATTAGGTAGGGTAACAACACTGTGCAAATAGTTTCTTTCCTAACTAAACTAACCAAAACAAACTGAACATGCCAGAACAAAATCTCTAAAGATGCATGCTTACAGCTCACAGATTTAGTTACACAGAAGCAAGCCTTTTGAATTCCCTTGGTAATGTGCACTTCCCCAGAGCTGCCTTTATAATAGGACAGTTGGTGACCATGTCTGGTAAGAACTGTTCAGATGCTCTACTGATGAAAATTACCAGGCTCTTGTCAAAAGGAGAGACAAGCAGCCCACCAGCATATAAAATAAAGTCCATTTCCATTCATCCTGAGGAATCCACTTCAGGTGAATATCCATCACTCAAAATATTTACATCTTTGTTAAAATAAATGTCATCTCATGTGTGGCAGGAGATACAGTTCAGCCTCATTTCCACAGAATTGACCTTGGGTCTCCTCAAAAGTTTAAGTAGAGGAACAGAAATTGAATTTTTTTTTACCCTGTTCTTCCCACCACCATCATGAGGGATGAAAACTTGCTCTTACGTACTCTTGCTGTGTGTCCATACCTCAGCCTGTTTCTGCCAGACCTTTTCCCTTTGACAATATTTGAACTTTATGTTCAATTTCAGCCAAATAAGACAAAGGGGTCTCATAGGAAGATGCTTGGAAATAGGCAGGCAACGAAAGGAGAGAGACAGTATTAGTGCCACAAAGATGGAGAGGCTAAAGCATGCATTCTGACATTATTAGTCACCTGAGATACCCCCTGAAAGAGAAACTTGGTGTTTCTCAGCAGTCTCTGAATATTCCAATTGCCAGCAAAGATTAGACTGGAGCTTATACCTATTAGACCCCATAAGGCACAGACATCCACTGGGAACTAGGTTTTAATAGTCCTGTAGTTCCTGGAGGAACTGTTCTTCCCTCTCTCCCGCAGCCCTGCTCCCTCTTCCTTCATTGTCTCACAAAAGAGCTTCATTTTTTGTATGTATGTGATGAACTGTTAAAAACCTGCTAAAACAGCCTCCATCAGTATCACCCTGATGATTCCACTTTGCTTCTGTAGTGAAATGCAGCCTCTTGTGCACCGAGTCCTTCTGCTCCCCATGTATTACTGCACCCAGCCCCTGGGACCAACTGCCTCTAGTTATCCATTACTTCATGTAAAGAAAGAAGGCACCAGAGCCCAACAGTAATAAAGGAGCAAGGAATATCTTCTACGCAGGCTGAAAAGGGAGTTACTTATTCCTGCCTTTCATCACTGGGAAAGAATTTCCTGCCTATCTCTTTTGAAAAGAGAACTGCCCCCCCTGCTCATCTCTCTGCCCCACAAAGACCTCCCTAATCTTTAGGGGACTGACCCGTGGTTTACAATTTATGTGTATAAGTCAGGATGCTCTCAAAAGCAATCTTCAACTAAGCTAGAGCCAAGCAGAGAAAGCGATACAAAGACAGGCGCAATTAACTTGCAGTGTTTCCTTCACTAAAAAAGGGTATTATTTGAATTATCAATGGACATAATTACTTGTATTTGCTATACAGAGACATCTGTCTCAATAAAATAATACTGTGTGAACAAAGATGTATTTTATGATAGGAATGGGGCAGGGAAAGAAAACACATTTTACAAAACAATCCTTTTTT
Source organism: Astur gentilis (assembly GCF_929443795.1). Classification (NCBI taxonomy): domain Eukaryota; kingdom Metazoa; phylum Chordata; class Aves; order Accipitriformes; family Accipitridae; genus Astur; species Astur gentilis. Next base: position 42,108,850 of record NC_064919.1, read on the forward strand.
TGCACATTAATCTGGCAATATTTAAACAGCACACGAAGATTTTAATTTAAACAAAATAATCAAGATTATTTAGTTAAACAACGTTTTTGTCATAAGGAACTTCTTGGTATTTTATTCCACCAGCAAAATCTGCTGATGCACTTGGAAGATCTCCCGCCAAGGCAGACGGAGACAGAATCTGGATAGACATTGCCATCTAGTGGAACTCTCCCCGGCAGAGCATGCTGCAGGGACCTCAAGGCTGGCTTTACTCGGGAGCAGCTAACTCCCTTCGGAGCTGGTCTTGATTTTTAACAGAAAAAAAAAAAGTTTCCTAAGATACATAAGCAGCACAGAGTCTTAAACGCAGGTTGCACAGCCAGATATAGTATTACAGCTTAGGTCAGCTGAATCTCTGTTGGGATGTCTTTGTTGAGAAATAAGACAAAAAAACCTCTCACCCTTACAGCGCTGCTGCAAATCAGAAGTAGAACAAATAAATACACTTGTCGGTTCCATTTTATGAGAAGTACATGACTGCTAAAGTGCTCTATTTCACATTTAAGACCACGCTAAACAAGCAAGGCGACTGAACATTTATCCTGCTCAGAGAAGTGTATCCTTTAGGGCATGTTTGAAGAAGAACAGCAGGGCCAGTGGGGGAAAATCTGAAGCTCTCCTACTTAAGACCTAGCAATTTGTAGACAAAGATGTTGTACAATTTTGTCAGCTTGGTGACTTTCCCAAACATGAAATTTCTTTCAAAAATTGAGATGTTTTGCTCCAAGCTCAGATGAGTCAGGGAGTTATTTGTGGAGTGACTAATGAATACCAAATAAAGAAAGCCACAGAGGGATGAGTCATATCACCATAACACCAAAGAAATAAAAGATACAGCCCTTCTGGTTCTTACTCTTTTTGTGGCTTTTTGTTTGCTTGGCCTCTGTTTATTCACATCATTCAGAGTAATTTCCAGCTATTACACTTCCATTTTCATTTCTTTAATTATTTTTTTTTCTACAGACCTGACTCAGAGATGAAGGAAGTATTCATCTTTGTGATACACTATTAAACAACCTCCAAAACGCAATCTCCCAATCTTTTTTTCTCCTGAGTCAACTAGACCTAAAGCCTTTTCACTATGAAGTGACAAAGTCCAGTCCCCCCTCTAGCATTATCACTCCTTAAATTTATCAGCTGGGACAGCTGGTAAGCTACAGCAACAGTACAAGAGGTTGCACATTCTTCGGCACTTTTTTGTGACAAAGAAAATGCTGTTCTCACACAGGTTTCCTAATACTTCACCTAAATCAGCACTTTGCTGAAGAGCTGATGAAATCTGAACCCCAACAAGAATGAAGTTGATGGGCAGTCACTGTGTGGTCAAGACGACTAATGTGAGAGGGAGGATGAAAATCATCACCACATGGAAATGAGGCAAATGGGTTTCTATGCAGAAAGCATGGTCATCTGGCTGAGCAAGTGAATGTGGCTGCAGTGTGAGAAAAAAGGAGCAAAGATAAATCCATTGCAATACGAAAGACGGCTTCAAGGTCACTCAGTGACATCTTCAAGGTTAGGTAAAGACAAAGACACCCATTTTAAATCAGCGCAACACAGAGTGTATGCACCGCTCTGCCTAAAGTACTAATCAGATTAATTTGTGGTTGTGGTCTTTTTTGTAGACTACCACTAGTGAAAAGGATAAAAGCAGTCATTCTTTGCTGCAAGGTGATGTCGTCAGAGGTGTCAGGAAGAGATATTGCAGGTGTGTATGGCAGTATGCTGTTAAAAACAACAACGCGAGTATCACTGCTCAGTAAGCAGAAGCAGGACCACAGATCTGAGCTGACACGAAGTATCTGAGCAATGGCTGTGAAGAAGAGCTTGCAGGTCACATTTAGTACCACAGTCAGTCACTAAGCACTTACTGAGTGTTTATTCAGTTGCCTTCATGTAAGTAAGAAGAATTGGAACCACAAACAGAAGACCCAGGAGCACATGCTAGTAGTGACATGTACTTGTGGAAAATGTATCAAATGTATCTGAATTTCATCAAACTCCTAGCCTAAAATATACACAATTGCAATACAATTATTGCAATTCTGTACAGATCAATGACATCTTGCATCATATACTTTTATCAATTTAATGTTTTCTATTCACATTTTTTATTACAGTGTTTCTTCCTTAACCTTTGCTCCAAGGAGGGAGTCATACAAATTTTTTCTTATATACCTTCATCAAGATTATCATTGCTACCAAGCAGGATGGGGCCAACAAAGTTAGGAAGAAATGCTCAAAATTCAGATCCCAGGTTGGGCTGGCAGCTAGAAAAAAAAAACCCTACATTATGAGCTCAGCATATTTGTTACCAGCATCATTGAAAGAATAAACATACTGTCACATAATGTCAGTGATTCAGAATGAAGTGTTATAAATGTCAATTCTTATAAACTGTGGTGGCAGAGGTTAGAAAAATATCTTAGATTATTTTTGCAGGCACTGTATAAAGGTGATTCAATATATTCCTGTAACTCCAAAAGTTGTACCTAAAAAATAATACATCTTTTCACAAAGCACCTCTTATAACCATCATACATTATACTTACACAGTGAACTAGTTATTGATGATAGCTGGCATAAAAGTTTTCTCCATATTTACAGTCAGTTCAGAAATGTTCTGTTTCTAAATATGAAGGACCATGAAGTAAAGATTCTTAGCTCATACATGCTTTATTAGCATCATTTCTACTGACAATAGACATACAGGAACAAAAAAAAATCACTTATCCCAGTAACATTCTTGTGCATCTCAGTTTCCTTCGAATACAGCTCAATATAGAGTTAACCCTGAAACTTCTGTAGCTACAGGAAGAATCGTATCAACGCTGTGTAACATAAACTAAGCAAATTAGAAAAGAGCAACCAGAACCACATAACTCAGGATAAAGAAAAAACAAAATCAATTTATCAGACTACCTGACATGTGTCTATATGTAGTGGTATGTTCTGCCATGTGAGAACTGGTCTTGGTTCAAGCACTCAGCAAGGAAGTACAGCAGAATATACACAGCAAGAGATGATCTTGCAGTTTCTAAGATGAAGTACTTTAAATACATTAATACACTACCATGCAAAACTTATACCTAGAAACCCAGCATTACGGCCAAGAAAACCCAAGAGGTTCTAAGGCTTTGACCCTGGGGACAAGAGAAGCTCTTGGGGAGGAGATGCACATAGAAGAACACGGAAGATTAGGGACCAGCAGGCTCTACCAAAAGATCCTTTTTGAAATCAGAGAAAGCTGACATTCATTCCTTTTTCTTTTTTATTTCTTCCTAAGAGTCTCTGTGCAGTGGGTTTATTTAAAATCCGAAAATTGTATTGAGGCTGTTGCATAGATACCCCTATAGGCCTGTAATATCATTAAGCACAGACCATCAGCCGATCACAGCAGCCAGAAACAAACAGTGGGCCTGATCTGCCTTCCGCTACAGTGGTGTAAATAGGGTATCTGTGTTTTTAAAAGAATGGAATTTATCCAGATTTTTAACAGTGCAACTGAGGGCAGATTTGGCCCAGCTTGTTCAGTGGCCACCAGGGCCCCCAATACACATGCAACGATGCACAGATGTGCAGTGAAGTTTGAAAAACATGTTCTGTCTTTTTTCAAAGTGTGTACAATGAATATTAAACAACCCCCTGAAGTTCACATTGCCACTTGCCTAGAATCAGCACTGCAATCCCTATTATACGCTGCACTATGTGGAATGCTAATGACTATTTAAACTAATTCAGAGAGGATGTGTAAAGAGTCAGGGCAGTGACAGGGATATGGCATATAATAAGTGCAAGATTATTCTGTAGCTTTACATACTCCTTTTCTTTCTTTTTTTATTTCAAGGCGACAAGACATTTGTTTCCAAATTGGACTATTTTTGATAGCCTTGGAGGACAGAAAATGAGATTTCCACATCCAAATGGTTAAGATACCCACAGGCCAATTTTGATTTAGGAAAAAGGAAAAGCTGCCAAGTACCAAAATACCATGTCAAAGGCTGGGGTGATCAATTGAATTGTAAAGGAAATGGATAGGAAGCTTCATTAAAAGTGTGGTATATGGAAATTCCCTGTAAGCCGCAATGCTTTGTAACCTCATACTTGCATTCTAAATGTATTTGCATTGGATTTCAAAGAACTACAGCACTAAAGTATCAGGAAGCTTTAGCTAGGAGATAGCAAGCAGGTGATGTGACAGCCAATTATTTACATAACTAGAAAGACTGTATACACAACAACATACAATCCTCATTAGCATATCTCACTTTTTCCTTCCAGTTTCTGAAAAATACCACAGCTAATGCATCAGGCAGCAGTAGGGTCAGAGGACTTCACTTTCTAGAGCTCATTACAGCTTCCACTGATTAACTCAAAAGTGGGTTAGTGTCTTTTTAGATTGGTTTTCTGACAGGGTTGCTTGTGGCTTGAAAGAACCAGTATTCAGACGGTATTCATTTTAGGCTATTGTAAACTACAGTTAATAGGATCTGCTCTCTTCTGGGTTTATGCCTCTGTGCTCTCAAAGGGTGTCTTCCTCAAACCATCACTTTGGTAAATCCCAATCTAAATTTAACTCATTATTGGACAAATATATCTTCTGAGGAATGCTTCCTTGAAAAGGCAGTTACAACCCAAATTTCACGTCTGTTGCAAAGGAAACTTGCACAAAACTGTGGATTCTGTGACAAATATAGTGGCACAAAAACATGAGTACATGAGCTACAATTAACCAAGCAAGTAGACAACAAGTGAGTATCCAGATGAACCTACTTAGTTTCAGAGTAAGTTCTGCTCTGTCTGAAGGAGAAGCCAGGACCTATAAGAAGCTGTAATACTTTCAAAGATGAACTCAAGCTAAACTTGGGGACAGACCTAGATTTTCAATGGTCTAAAATAGCTCAACATCATGGTTATAGATAGAACTCTGTGTTTTAATTTGAGATACATTAAACATAGCATGCTGTATGTCTCCAGAGGAAGTTCTTGGCTAGAAATGTGTATACTACTCCACAATTCTATATTGCATTCTCCACTTGGCTTATCAGACCTGCTCCTTACTTTCCTCTTCCCCCTTCCAAGCTCAAAGCAGCACAGTGGCAGGGAAACTGGCCAGTGACCTGTGCTTTTCCCAGAACAGAGATAGCAAAACTGTTGCTGCTGTGGCTTTGCAAAATGTTCATAAGGTGGGAGGGATGGAGACAGACTGTTCAGTGTCTTGCCAAATGCTTGCGCAAAGGTTAGAAAGAATATACTACAGAAAAAAAACCCCAACAAACCCACAACCAAACCTCATTAAGCTCATTTAAAAACTTAAAAGGAACATCAGGTTGCCATCTAGCTGTCCTTGATGTTCTTTGCTCAGTTTATAGCATTCTCTTCCCTAATTAAAACAGTGGGGAGTTTTGTTAATTTTTGAGTAGATGCATAACCTACTTCTTTACTCCCCTGTATCAATAATTTTAAGGACAGAGAGCTTCTCTTAAAAGTTCATTCTTTCAAGCTGCAATTCTGGGGACAAATTCTGAGCACAGAAAATATCCCAGAAAAGGCTTGTGTTTCTAGCACTGCTGCCAAACACATTCCAGCAGGATTTGATTTTACCATCATTTTAGGAAACCAAAATATGAAGCTAAAGAGCAAGACAAAGATGAGGAAAGAAAAAAAGAAAATTAATCCTGAAAACCTAAAGATTGGAAGACAGAAAAGAAAATTAATAATAAAGAAACAGGAGAGGCAGCCTTTTGCTGAAGCCACGTCTTAAAAAATAAGCCTACACAACGTTAGCCACAGTAAGCCTGACTGACATCACAACATCTGAGCAACGCTGGGCTATGCTTTCATGACACCAAGTGGTTAATCTGTAAAGCTGCATTCTGCTGATCTCTTGAACATGCTCCTCCGCATTCAGAAGGCTGTTAAAAGAAAGCTGTACTCAAACGTGCTTATAAAGACAATCCTCCCCAACCCACCCTTGGTTGGGTTACAGGTCCTAAGGTTCTTTCATAAGAATGCCACATAATGTCAACTAAACTTTTCTTTTAATTCACTCCAGCCCCTTTACCTTTCAAATGAATTTTCATTTATTCATATTCAAAATAGCCTTCAGAAGTCAGATTAAGTATTTTAAAAGATCCCATCTAAGACAAAGCTTATGCACATTCTGTGGAGACTACTTAACACCTACACAATATATTTTAAAAGGAACAATAAAAGAGCCCCAACAGGAGTTAAAACTAAGCCTGGCAAGGAACATTGTCCCCCTCCCCTACTGCTTTTACAGAAGCAAGTCAGAAAACAAAACATATGAGCCAAGAAGAATATAAAAACAAATGCACCAGCATGATTGTCATTTTGTTGAGACCAATTGTTTCTCAAAGTTAATGATTATTGGGACCCAGATGTCTTCTGACTCTCTCAGCAGTAAAAAATCTGCTCCTATTGACTAACTGTGATCAGCATTCAAGAAAAAAAAATCCCATTTTCCTTTTAAATTTCTAAGTCTAATTAACAATTAAAATGAGTACAATTATGTTTATTTCTGCTTCCTGTAAGGCCGTCATCACCACAATTCCTACACATTTTCAAGTCTTTAGGATGTTCAACGAATGCTTCACTGTGGACGCTGCTCTCTGTGTGTCCCTGGTGGACATTTAAACCTAGTGTGTCCAAATTCTCATTTGCTTGCTGATTTCTGACCTTTCTATTAATATAATTCTGTCTGCAGTAACACAGGAAAGATTTTCCTAGCAGGTAAGTATTGCAAATTGCAGTTTAAATTCATTTTTATTTCATCCAATTAGCTCCCTCCGCAGTCAAGTGACCTCCTCCAAGAACCTTCCTCATTTGTCCAGAGGTCTCTAACTACATGGTTCCTGAGAGCATAGCTTTTGCATCAAGCTGCAAATGAAGAAAAATAGATTAAGGGCTCTTGAATGGATACTAGAAGGAAGATAAGAGACTGTGGAGGATCCTGGGAACTATAGAAACTTGCTAGTAGTGTATTTTTTATACAAAGAAAATTAACAGCAGCATTTACACCACGTAAAGCTGGTGCCTACCACAAGCTTCAGATAGAAGTCATTACAGCAGTTTTTTCTGGGGTGATGATCACTGGGATAGATTGTTGTCAGTACTTTCTTATGAGAAAGAATAACAATTTTTGCCTAGCAAGTTAGACATGAAACCAAACACCTCCTCAGTCTTCATACAAACTCAGAGCTTTGCAAGACTCATCTTCGGTAATTGAAGGCAGATACCTTCAAAGAAAGCCAGTGTTGTGACAAATCGTTAACACACCTAGTTTCTGAATAGCCTCACTTTCAATTCCATTTGCTTTAATTTTTGCTCCTCTGTTTTCAACTGCTATGTCCAGTGGACACTCCCACATTCTTGAGGAGGAGCCATTTTCAAAAGAGACTTTGCTACTAACAAACAAGAAGTGCAATTGATTTCTATTTCAGTTTTACATATATCATAGACATCAAGTAATAACACAACCATGGGATAAACAAACCAAAATGCAGGAAAACAAGAGTTTGCTATTTAGGTGGACCCTGAACTACCTTGGGATGTTTTGGGAGCCCACTAAGAGTTTGTCCTGCAGGGCACAGTATGCTATGCCAAGAGCCTGCACCCAGCTATTACTGGGCACAAATGTCAGGTCTTCTGTAGCCAGGGGCTGCAAGGGCGCCCTGCAGGGAGGAGTGCGTTATAGCTGCCCTGTGCAGTCACAGCTGCTTCCAGCTGGCTCCGAGACCAGCGTGCACCCCACAACCTACACCAAAACTTCAACCAGCCACATGGTGCCTTTGTTCAGATGTGTTTAAGAAAGAGTGGCCGCCGCTGGGAGAGGAGAAACAGAGGAGACGCATGGATGGGGACATTGCTGAGGGCACAGATGGAGATGTGCTCTGCAGAGATGCTCCATGCCAGAGGAGGTGCACCTCTGAAGGGACCGTGGAGCCCACCGTGGAGATGTCCTGAAGGGACTATGGCCCACGAGTGACACCCACTAGGGTAGGGACACCCCTGAGGGACTACAGTCTATGGATGATCGCCACCAGGGCAGGGACATTCCCAAAGGGACTGTGGCTCATGGAGAATACATGCCAGGGCAGGAACTCCCCCAAAGGGACTGTCACCCATGCATAAACCACACTGGAGCAGCAGAAAACAAGTAAGAAGGAAAGACTGGCAGAAAGAAAACATTATGCGTACAATCCCAACCCCAGTTCCCCAGATCGTGGCTGTTTTGCTTGTGACACCACCTCAGCTGGTCCCCAGTGGAATCCCACAGGCTCAGGATGCTCTTAAAAGGTTCAGTGAAGCAAGAGGCTCATGGAGCCTGCAACTGAGACATATTCACATGAGGGGTACAGGAGAGGTGGATCCCCCACCAGCTCTTCCTGAACACCCAGAGATAATGGATTTGTCTTAGTCCTGGCATTAGAGTTTCACAAGTTCTCGTCTCCTCTAAGTGCTGCTGTATATGCTAATCTTCTGAAAGTCTACTAAATCTGAAAGATTGTTAAGTATAAGTTATCTAAAATGTATGATGTATGGTTTCTTCTCTTTAAGGTAACAAGTAATTGCCAAATAGCACTTGTTTCCAGGTAGATAGCAGGCATTAACACTAGTGACCCATAGGTAGTATCCTTACCCCTGAGGTGGTATTAAATAACATGCCAGCACGGTGTCAGGCTGCATTGTTGGAAGCACTGTCTTTAAGATGCAGTATTAAACCTATATCTGAAGTATTTACAGACCTCGGAGATCTCTACTGCACTGTGAACAAGGTTATCCCTGGAGTTCTGACTAAATCACGTTTTCACAATTGCATTCTGTCAACCTAACTTTCCACTGCACTCTTGTTTAGATATTGTGCACTTGCCTCTTGTCTTAAACTGCTGTGCAGTATTTGTGCATACTTTTAGAAGCCCACATGTTGATAAGCGCTTGGAGAGGAAAAAACAACATCATGCCACAGCTCCAATGGGAAAAGTGCTTTTATTTCACTGAGACTTAAGAAAAGTGGTACAACCACATTCCCTCCTTCAAGTACAGGTCATGTGCTGTTAATTTGAAGGGGGACAGGCTAAATATTGCATAATATAAGCGTAAATATACGCTTTAGAAAGAAGTGGCCAGTGGTAACTTCAATATTGCCAGCTTCAAATAAAGGTAGCTCTTGACCCAGAATCTTTTCAAGGATGGCACATTTGGGGATCTTTTTAAGCTGAATTTGAATTTTTAGGTACATGAGTACTATTTTCAAGCTTCCATTTACAGAAGCAGAATTAGTAACTTTTTAGTGAAAGCTTGGGATTTCAGGTTGATGTTTGTCATTCAAATAGCCAGGAGAACTAAAACCAGAGACTTCTGCACTCCTGACATACCACTTTCCTATTGCCTTTCAGTGCAAGTTCTAGTATATCCTGCAAAAACGTAGGACCAAATTTTGTGGCACGCTACACTTAGAAGTAAACCACTATCTAGACCCCACAAATGCCTCAACAATGTGGAGGAGATGGTGCACCCAGGTAAATGGAATTTTTAAAGCCACAACAGGCATCTTTTCCCCTTTACACGGGAAAACTCTTTGTATGATACTAACTCTTTAGAACTTGAGGAACGTATGGTATGACCTCTTTTTTTTTTAATTATAATTACTTAAATTTGCGTGGAAAACTGCAGACAGTATCACCCTCTTTGGGTGAAGATTTGTCTATCCAGTATTTGGCACAGCAAGCCAGCTGTTGACTGCCTGTTCTTCACAGTTTTTTTCTGGAACTGGAATCCAGTAAATAACTTACTCTAGAAGACTACCGTCATTTATTTTCAAAGAAAGTAGTCCTCTTAGTTCAATTTCAAATTAAATAAAAGCTTTCCTATCTAAGCGACATCAGAGATAACAACAAAGAGTCTTTAGAAATTTTTACCACCTGAAATTCCCACAGAAAACTAAACCGGAACCACACTAAAAGACTTCTCACTGCTTGGCCACAATATGAGGTATAGATATTCTGAACAACTTCATGTTTTTACATGTCTTTCCTTGCAGAATTATCCCTTATTCTGATTTAGTTGCACTATTTGAAAGTTATTTCAGGTAAGCAGAGTTCAAATAAGCACATCCACAAGTGGAGTTACTCAGCAATAGCTACAGAAATTAAATTTACATCTACTTTAATCAGAATTAACTTTCAAGTGTGAACAAGCTCCTTATTATGTTGTTGGAAACAGAGGCTGAATTGCAATCATCTAGTCAGAATACAGCTGCACAGATATACAAGGAAAAATAATTAAAAGTACAATTTTTAAAAGTATCTTATTAAAGCTTTTATTCAGAAGTCACTGCCATAAGGACATAGAGGCACAGGCCACAGAAGAAACATTCCAAAGTAGCTACACACATGCCCCACCCACGTGAAAAATGTATTGCGGAGACAAAGAATAATTACCCACACATCTCCCAAGTGGACCGTACTTCCCGAAGAAGATATTTTTAGCGTAGAATAAATATGCCCACAGACTAAGCTGATCAAAAGCCATTTTATACATTTGTTTAAATAAATAACTACATACATGCATACATAAATAATCCCTGCTTAGACTCATCAGCTTTAGCTGTTAGCAGCCTGCTAAACTGTAGGAGGGAAGCAGGATGGGGTGCACAAAGATCACCCAAACAATTCTGATTTTTTTTTTTTTTTTTCTGTCTTATGGTCTTTCAATTTAGAAGAAGCAACAGTGGTTATAACCACTCAGAAAGGGACACACAAATTAGATTAGCAAGAAGTGATTCCTGCTGGCACAGCAATTCCAGACACGGTGCTGATCCCACTTGGACTGTCAGCCAGATCTCTTCACTCTTCTGATATTTTCAAACAAATATTGCTTCTTTGACAAATTTCCCTTTGTAGAATTATCGGTAGCAGCAGCATAGAAACAAATATGTTTTACAGACTGACTGTTATGATACCTAGCTAATTTATTTGTATGATCAAACCCATATTGAAGTCACTATGCTTCTATGTCAGGACCTCGGAAACCATGGCAGGGCCACAGCCTGAATGTTAAAGTGCCTAATGAGAATTTTTAACATTGATTACTCTTTCTGAAGAGAGCACAAGAGCAAGTCAATTCAGTCTGGAAAAAATAATCTGACTCATGTACTACGCAGAAATGGCAGAAGCTGCTTTTAACAAATTGTTGATGCATGAAAATCAGCATCAAGGCAACTAAGATAAAATTGTTGCAAACATTCTATAGAGAACAATGAGGAAAACGCAAACAAAAATATTTAATAGAGTTTTGAGGGGAATGTAATCAGCCATTTTTCATTCCTTTACTACTCTTTTTTTTTTTGTGTGTGTGTGTACTTTATGCTTCAGCTTTTATATGAGAAATCTCTGGTTGCAGACAGAAGAATGTTGCACATGCCAACTTATAACATGAAAGATGTTGGTGTAATGGAACACTAGTACATAAATTAGAACTAATTTAAACGACCTTTCACTAATTTGCAAAGAAAGATAACACTTTTTTTATATTTACAGATGTTTCAGTTTGAGAAGCTGTGTTTTAGCTGATATGTTAATACATTTTTATTTATAGTTGCCTGTAACTAACGTATATTTAAAGTATTTGTATTCCCCCCCCCTTTTATTCCATTCTTCACTTCTACTGCTAGCTTTGTGCATAAACAAATGACTGCATTAGAAATGTATGTATAAAGAGCATTGAAAAATAAGGAAAGAATAAATAGTTTAATTAAGAAGTAAAAATCTTGTGAAGCACATTGACATCTTTGTTGAAGCAAATAACGTAATTATGGTGCAAACAGCAGGAAGAAAAACAGCTTTCTTGTTTAAACACCGGAAGATATGGCAGGGGCCAGAGTCTTGAGCCTTAAGCCAAGGACCATCTCTCAAAGCACCAAGTGCAGCATTCATGCCAACATCCACACAAACTCCAGACCCAAAAGGCTTTCAGGGCTGGGCCCTCTGCCTCAGGTCTGGGCCCTCCGCCTCAGGTTTGGCATGAATTTTACTGTCTGTGGTAGAAGTTTTCATTGTTAACAAACCAAATGCATTATTTCCACTGGAGAGGATTTTAAAGGCCCTCTTAGGAGAGCCAGCTGGCAAGCTGTGATCTCTAAAGTTTCTGACAGAGGATTCACATGACAGCCATTAGACACTTTACCTTTGGACTCCTTTTTCTTATTTAAATAATTTCTTCAAGAAGGCCTCACTAAATGAAATCTGTGGCTTGCTTCATCTCAGTTTGGCATATACACCATCTCAGTCAGACACACAACAATAAGAGATAATTAGGCAACACATTTTAGCCATTTTGAAAGGGAGGAAGGTGGACACAGGCCATGGATTTGTAGTCCTCAGGATATGAGCAGTCAGTCAAGCTTAAGTGCTTGCAAAAAAAATCAAATCTACCTCTATAGGGGAATTAGCCTGGGTTTCTAATTGATCCCTCTAGCAAAGAGGCACAACAGAGGTCTCCAATGTTAAAGTGATTCTACTCAATTATATACCAGGAAATAAATTAGATCCGTTTCAAGTGTGTGCTAAAATTAGCTCCAGTTATTAGCCTCCAGCAATAATATCATCCACTAGTACCATCCACTGGCCTCAAGAAGGGAATTCCTAACTGTAGGTAAATGTCAACGTTGCCATATGTAAAAGAGCCATTTGAACTTAATCCACTGCCAAGTACACACCCAGATCTCTATCAACACAGAAAACAGAAATAGCAGCTGGAACGACAACATTCTTAAATCTTAAATTATGCTTTTCCTGCATGGGCAAAAAAACAGTAGAATGGGGCGGGGGGGGGGGGGGGGGTGTTGGTTTTAGATTGTTCTGATGGAAGTAAAAAAAGGGACAGTATCTAAAGCTCTCAAGAAATTTTTGGGTTACCTTGTGAGACACCAGTGCAAGAGTCTTAACTAATAAGGCTTAATTTGGCATGAACACCCCATGAGATCACCTCCGCTTTTCTTCATGTTCTTCATCTCTTAATCCTCTGATCTAGTTTACACTATAATTTAAACACTAAAGATAATGAGCTTACTTTCTAAGAGCCTTACTGCTAACAAGATACAAGACACGTCTGTTTGGCCATTTTGGATTGCAGCGTATCTTTTATTTGTTTTTTGACTGTGTCTGATCTATTTAAGTAGTGATTTCTTCAGGTAAGATACTTGTTTCCTCTTAGTTCTTTAAAGAAAGATTCAAAACAGTGGCACTTAAGAGCATCTAAACCGCATCTTCACATAAATTTACTATTCTTGACATATAGATGGTCATGTCTGTTTCTCATTTGCAGCAGAGTAGGGAGCTGCAAAACAGAAATAGACCAAATACAGAAAGCTCTTACTAAATGCATTAAAGGCTTTCTTTATGCTTTGAGGCTATATTAACCAACGTGTGGGCATTTCACTTAATATTGTTACATTTTGTTGTGTAGTAAAGTTTGTAGTTACTGCTTTCTCTGTAGGGTTTGTATTACAAAACTAAATATGCCAAACATAACAGAATTTTTTTCTCTATATATGTCAGTATAATCACTAAACTATTACAGTAGATTTTTAATTATATTTACCTTATTTGTGTTGTGATACAACAGTTAATCAGTATGCAACACATACTGACACTGCAACCAGACTTACAAAGCCCTTAGTTTTGTAAATAGTCTTGAAAAATTTTTAGGAGTGAAACAGCAAAGTGCAAAACTTGCCAAAGCTTTGAAACTGTAATATTGCCTCCCTTAGCAAAAAAAAAAGAAAGTAAAACTAAAGAGAAGCCACTTCAGGAGATAAGAGCACACACCAGGTAGAAAAAATTGAGATGAAGCCAGCGTTTCCAACATGATTTTCAAGGCTGCAAATTACTCCCCTTGCTGATCGGAACCATCAGTCCCATGACCCTATGCCAAGGACTCTGGTGTACCCCTGGTATATCATGACACTAAGGAAACAATGAAAGGCAGCCATAAAAGAAAAAAGCCTCTTACCTACAGGACAGTGCACACAGTTTAAAAAATCCTCATTCTTAGCTAGCACATGATGTTTTTACTCTGGAACTGTAAACACTGATTAATATAACAACCATGTTATCTGTAGCTAAATAATATTTATATAAACAAGAACAAATATACTTGTGCTAAATAAACAATACATCTTGCAGTAAATGGATAATAACATGTTGCTTTACAAATATACACCACATACTCTAGACAGTGTTTATGCTATTGATATAGGCCACACCTCTCTTGTCAGATATTTTGTTCAGCTGTTGTAAATAAAGGAATTCAGGTTGCATAATTACAGCTGGTATTTTGTTTCACTAATCATTTCAGAACAAATATATTATTTCACATCTGTGTGTAATTATTTTTCTTCCTCTTGAAATGGTAGGAATCTGAATTTCCTATCCACAGCACAAAGTAACCCAACCCTTAGCTAACTAAATATTATCTAAGTTTCTCTTTACAACTGTAAATTGCACTGCAGCAAAGAAAGTGACTTTCATCTTGAATGTTACATCATGATTAATAATGCCAATGTACTAATTTAGTCTCCTTAAGACACTGAAAAAGACATCACTCTGAAGACTATGTTTTTTTTAAGTTATCAACACTTCTATATTTAAGAGCTAAAAAGAAAAGAGACGAGGGGGAAAAAGGGGAAGTTTCCATGATCACAGCTCACATTGAAGAATTGTACGGTTTTAGTAGACTGCACTCTTAGACAGTACTGTCCATAATGTCAGCAGATACGGTGTCTTTCTTCCCATCTAAGTCAGTGGAACTTAAATCTGTATTTTTGTTAAGCATAAATAAATGAAAGGCCTTAAGCTTCAGCTTTCAAAAGTGACTCCTAATTTTGAGTGTTTGCTCTTTCAGAGGACATGTCAGTGTTCAACTGCCTTCACCTCTGTTCTTTCTCCATAAAACTGGGGGTGACAGCAATTTATGTTTGTATTCTAGCAACACTTAAGAATCTCCATCAAAAATTGAAACCACACTGTTTGAGGGGCTTAAGAGAATGCTTTGGCGAATATCCTTGGAAGAAAGTTGCTATTCCTCAACTGTATACTGCTGAAACCAGGTGTTCAGTATATGCTTCTTCAGCTAGTTTAAGGAGGCCAAATAGCATAAAAGGGTGAGGTCTGCGGGCAGTCTTGATTGGCCTAGTAGAAATGTTTACCAGTTCTCCCAGACAGGCTGGGCTCCTCAAAGGTTTCATTTCAAATCAAGTGAGAACGAGCTCTCTGGACTCTAGGCACAAGGTCAGCTATGCACAGACTGAGCCAGGACAGCGTCCTTTGAGTTTGTGACACCACTCTGCCCAACTCTTTTCATCCGTAGGCTCATCCCTATCTGTGCTCCTGGCTCAGAGGCTGTGGCAGCAGATCCCCTGTAGCGGTACGACTGCCTCTTCTGCAGGCTCTGATTTCCAGCTGCATTGGCAAGGGCCTTGGTCCAAGCTATACTGATGACCAAGTGCTGAGCCGTCCCCCTGGGCCCAGCCCAACGCTGCCCTCAGGTTTTACTGCAGCCATAACACAGCAAGGTTATGTGCCCAGCCTGCCCACTTCTGCCTCAAAACGAAGAGCAAAGCATGTCAAAAGTGGTCAGTTCTCCCTGCTTTGCTACAGCCTGCGGTAGTCAAGGGTAGGCGGGCAATTCCCATCAGTACGGCTGAAGAGCCGCAGAGCAGTGCTGCACAGCCCACATTTGGTTCATCAGCTGCCAGTTGAAGAAATCTGTCTGAGAGCATAATACATAGGTAACTGGTAAGTGAACAAAGAAGCCTGATGACAACAACAATGGGGAATTAATACTGCCCAAATTCTTACTGAATCACAGAATAAATTAGGTGGGAAGAGACCTTTAAGATCATGCAGTCCAACCATTATCTAGCAAAATGTAAGTTTCACAATTTTCAGAAATTCTTTAGCGATTTGAGCTCATTGCCTTTTAAATCAAAGTCATTGTGAGGGCACACTGGACTGCAAGATTAGTCCTTGAAGTACACAGCCATAGGCAAATACACAAGTGTTTTGTTAACATTCAAACATTTACATGCTAGATCAGCAAAGTATTATTATCATGATCACAGTTAACATGGCAAAGCCCCAAGATGGATCCATATCATGACATAAACTTTCACTACTGAAACAACAGGGCTATACTAGTGGCTGGATAGTTTCACCTATGTGTATACGCTGGAAACTTGTAAAGAGCTATCCGTCAGGCATCACTTTCCCTTATGTTACTTATAGTGCAGAGCTGACTTGTCTCTGCTGGCACAAAGTAACTTACCTGCCCTGAAGGTCTTTTTGGCAAGAGTTTTAAAAAAGAGTTGGGAGGTATCCCAACCAGAGGGCCAACTATGTTGTACCATCCTGTGTGAATGTCTTACATAGAGCTAATTTGACTTTTCAGACACTGTGACGTTAGAGAGAATTTCTTTCACCAAGTGTTGTAAAAGAAATGGTGGTAATGCCCTCCCTTCTTGGGAAGGTCTGGAGCAGAACAGCTGGGCATGACAGGGGCTCTCAGGCTGAAAAGGAGTCAATAAAAATGTGCTGTTGCAAAAAGCACGACCACAATGCCAGGATGTGTAAGTGGACGTACAGATCCAAAACATGAAGAAAACCTAATGCTTAGCTAAAATACTGTGTCTAGTTTTAGGCACTGAACTTCAGGAATAGCAGAAACCACCTAGAAAGTCCAGAGGAAACTACAAAACCTGCATTCTAGAAATTCTAGAAAACATGACCTATGAGAAGAAAGAATCGTAAAAAAAGGGGGGGGGGCGCATTATTTAGTCTAGCAAACAGGAGTTTGAGGGCAACATAGCAATAGTCTGTGTATAGTTGGAAAGTCGATGCAGTAAGGGGATTAACCAGCTCTATGTGCTCACTCCCAGTAATATAAAAGCAATGAGCTTAACCCAAAGTACAGAGGATGTAAGTTTGAATAACATTCACATTATAGACACTGGGACAGCTTGCCAAGAGACACTTTGGAACTAACATTATCACAGCTTCATAAAGAAGACTAACTTCTGGAGTTCCCCCAGTCCTATTCCCTCTGATACTTGTTTTTTTTCTGTCCACTAAAGAAAGCACTCTCCTCCTCATGAGCTTTCAGCTAACACAACAACCCAAGAGACTACAACACTCTTCCCCTGTCTAGTGTTCTTAAAGATCTGTTCACTCATTTCTATGTGCACTTGATACACCCACTCACATAAGCATGTGCCACTGCTCAGCATCGTCTGCATTCACCCGCCAAGGTCCCATGAAGTTCTGCTTTTACTACAAAAAGGAAACGGCGTCTGTGTTTTCTCACGCAGCAGCTCGACAGTTCCTCGAAAACAAGAGTTCTCCAGCTCACTCGCAGTCCCCCGAAACGCTGCGGCCCTCTGCAAAGCGAACCCTGACCTTGAGGACTGCACAGCAGCGGCACTGCTTCTGTTTGCCCCACCGCTTCTGGGAGGCTCGGCTTGATTTTGTTCCGTTTCCCCGGCACAAACTGCATTCTGGCTGCCACCGAGGCGCAGCGGTTTCGGCAGCGGACTTCCCTCTCCTCTTACCCGCAGGCCTTCAACTCACCGGCTCCCCCTCAAGCGAGCGGCGGGCCCGCCAACCCCGCGTCCCTGCCAGGAACGGGAAGGAGCCGATGCCCTCCCGCCCAGCCCCGGCACTTCCTCGCAGCCACACAGCCCCCGAGCCTTCCTCCCCGGCTCCGCCTTTCTTTTCCTCCTCCTTCCCCGGCCTGGCAGGGTAGGCCAGGCCGGGCCGGGCCAGGCAGAGGCGCATAGAGCCAGGGCCGGGGCCGGGGCCGGGGTTGGAGCCGGGGCCGGGGCCGGGGCCGGGGCCGGCGCCGGGGCCGGAGCCGGGGCCGGGGCCGGGGCCGGGGCCGGGGCCGGGGCCGGAGCTGGGCCATGGCCGGGCCGCCGGCGCCCCCCGTCACGCGGCAGGTCGGCCGGGCGCGGGGCTGCGGGCAGCGGCCGGAGCTGGGGGAGCTGCGGGAGGCCGCCCGCTGCCTGGTGGTGGACGCGGACGGGAGGAGCATCCCCTTCAAGGCCCTGTACGGGGAGCGAAAAGCCATCGTGGTGTTCGTGCGGGTGAGGAGGGAGCGGCTGCCCGGGAGGGGTCGGCTCGCCGGCCGCTCGGCCGGCCTGGCTCCCTGCGGGCAGCCCCGCTCGGCGAGCGGGGCTGGGGAGGCGGTGCGGGGGGCTGAGTCGAGCTAGGCTGGAGCCTTGGAGAGAAAGGAGAGCACGGAGCAGGTCGGATCTGCTTCGAAGAACGCCCGTTCCTGGGTGGAATGATGCAGCAGTCACCTGGAAGGAAACAGTTCTCCGACCGTGAGTTTAGGGAAACGAGTATTGTGTGTCCCCCGATTTCCTAGCTGGCAGGCCAGCCCGCACGTTCCTAAAATATCCGGAGATAAAAATACTAGCAAGGCCCCAAGCCCGGTGTCCTTGCTCAGGCTTGGATTAAACTGGAATCCTAATCCAAATTTGGTGACTGCAGAGAACTGTCATCTTCCCTCTCCCCAGTTCCCGATCACCTCCAAAATGGTTTTTGCCCCAGGTCAGAGTCTGATGCTTCATTGCTATGCAATTATGCCTGTGTCTGACACGTCCAACTGGCTATGTTGCAGAATTTTTTATGTTACACCTGTAAGGAGTATGTAGAAGACCTGGCAAAAGTCCCCGAGGCATTTTTACAAGTGAGTACTCTGCCCTCAATACCAGATTTGTTATGTCCCGCTGCAGGCTCGTGTGAGGCTTAAACCTTCTAGGAATCAAAAAAAGGCTCAGAAGAAAGTTAGCGCTTTCATCGTTTGCTACAATAGCCTTAATGGATCTGCCTAGGAGACACAGGAAAGGATTTATTACACTACATGCTCTGTTGCAGCAGCATTATTTCTCCCTGCCCCATTAGCTGGGTGCTGTTTTTTCTGTTGTGTTCTGAACAGTTAGACAACACCTGACAGGCATTTCTTTTGGTATTAGTAGTCGCCTGGGCAGCTGTCTTCTCCCAACCACTAACTAACAAAAGGGCAGTAGCCCTTTCTTCCATTATGCCTGTATGGCTGACTGATGGTTGTACATGGAACAAGTTCAGGAAATTGATCTGGATTAAAAATAGTATCTTTTTCTACGGTTATTTGTAAGCTGCATCAGCTGTGTGACCTGTTCTCCAGGCAGCTGCACAAACAGGAGTGACATAGTGACAGAAAGGAGAAATGGAGTGGGCAGAGGTTGCTATGGATGGGTATTTGTTGGGTGGTAGGAGATACCAGAGAAAGACAACGATCCCCTGCTAAATGTGGAAGGTCAATCTGTCTGTTCGAGGCTGCTGATTGAAATTCTGTCATATTTTATTCCCAACAGCAGCACAGCTGATGACAAAGACTCAGCTCCTTGCTGACAGCAAGCCTTAGATAGGCTAGGAACTTGGGTGATTTCTTTGTCAGCTCACCTTCTCAGGACAGATTTTTTCCAAGCGGCTTGATCAGTGCTACTCAGAATAACATTTTCTTAATTTGGCTGCTCAAATAAATCTACACAGAGAATCAAAACTATCCATGGTTTTCTTAGTGTGAGAATTCTGTTTTTAGGAGGGTTTCTTTTCATAACAAGCAAAATGATTCTATGTGGGAAAGGCAAGTATTTCACCTTAATATTAAAACAACCTTAAATTTTATTAAGCATTTTACTGGCATCTAAAGGAACTTAACGTTTTGGTCTCTATTTTAGACTCGGGCCTAATGTTGCACCTGCAAAAGACAGCAGTACATGCAGATGCAAGTTAGATCTATTAATGAGCATCCATATATGTAAAACACAGATGTACTTGTATGTGCACCAATACTTGCATGCTGCTTCTTTAGATGCAGGTGCAACTGAGTGGAAATTCAAAATTTCCAAAATCATAGCAGGTTGCAATCAATTGAAAAGATTATGCTACAGGAAACTTAAAAGTTTACACATCTGTAACTTAAAAGGTATCTTTAAAAATAATTTTTCACTTAATAAATTAATGTAGCTGCTAACTGTGGGTGATAGACAAAGGTGTAGGCTCCAAATATGTAAGCGATGTTAATTTCAAATAATTTTAACTCAGGACAACAGACTCTGCTAATGTTTTGCAGCCATGCAGAAACACCAAGCTCCTCTTTACAGTTTCAATACCCATGTTCTGTTCTAGGAAGCAAATGTGAGGCTTATAGTTATTGGACAGTCATCTTATCATCATATCAAGGTAAATAAAGTAGTCATTAAATGCATTGTATCCTCTGTTGTGTCTTAATGGTCTGCATTGAGGGATTTTGCTCTGAGTGAAAAGATGGTCATTTGCAACCACAAAGAGGACAGTATTCTTTTTCATGAAGCAATTCTAATAGTAGTACATGAATAAAGCAAATAACTAAAACTTTCAGTTTAAAAACCACTGGGGCTTGCTAAGGAAACATCTTTTCTTGATTTCACTGGTAGCTTTGTTTTAGTAAAAGCTTTGGGGTGAAAAATTTTTGGTCTTTAACATGACAAAATCCACACGTTTCCAAATCGGGGAGGGGGGGGGGGAGGGGGGTGGAGCGTCAGTATTTTTTCCGCTGTCAGTAGATCCTTATTACTGTCTTAACCTTAAAAATATCACTTTTTTTTTGTATGCATATGTTTTACAGCCCTTTTGCAGTTTAACTGGGTATACACATGAAATGTATGTAGATCCACAAAGGGAAATTTATAAAACGCTTGGCATGAAAAGAGGTGAAGGTAATAATGTATCAGGTAAGAATAATTTTCTCTCTTGTTTGGACTTAACACAGAACAAAGCAAGAACGCTCTGATAAAATAGTGTGATCACAATGTAAATAGGAAGGGAGGTGCCCATCAGACCATCTCTCGTAGGCTATATTTTTTCAGAACACCAGCAATCAGGAAACTCTATTCATAGCAGCTGTTTGATTTTGTTGTTCTCCTTATATACTTTTGTATTTCTAGATAACAAGTATTTTGCCGTTTTGTTTAGTGCGGAGCCCTCATGTGAAATCGAACACACTCCTGGGAAGTATTAGGAGTATGTGGAGAGCAATGACTGGCCCAGCTTTTGATTTTCAAGGAGACCCTGCTCAGCAGGGAGGAGCTCTGATTTTAGGCCCAGGTGAGCTTCTTTGTTTTGTGTGAAAGTTACAGTCTTCTCCTTCAGCTGTTTGCTTTAATGCTACCCTCTCAGCTGCTGTCCCTGTGGATCCCAGTGAGACAGTCTTGTGTTGAAATGTGTGATTTTGCCAGCTGAAGGAACCTGTGGAAGTGTCATTGTGTAGTCTCACCTCCCACAGAGGTGGCACAAAGCTGATCGTAGTCCTGCAGAAATTGATAGGAGTGCTGATGGAACAACAGCCACCAAGTTTGGAGGGTTTTTTTTTTTGACATTGTGGTGTTCACCTACACTCTGCTTTCACATTTGACTCTTGGCATTTATTGCGGTTTTAGTACAGGAATAATGCATGAGGAGAAGACTTATCAGTTAGATGTTCCTTGCTTCTGTAACTTAACTAAAAAAAAATATATCTTTGTTATTGTTTAAAATACAGCATATTATGCATTCTATAGAGCTAGTACACATTTGTACAAGAACGAGTAGGAAAACAGAATGCTTCTTTGATTCATTTATGTCTTTGAATAAATAAATATTTTATTCAACTATTTACATGTTATTCTCATTCCATTCCAGGCAATGAAGTTCATTTTTTGCATCTTGATAAAAACAGGCTGGATCATGTTCCCATTAACACAGTTTTGCAGCTGGCAGGAGTTAAAACAGTAAATTTCACAAACAAACCCCAGATTATTGACATATGACACTGACACAATATATAAATTTTTTTATTTGTGCTCTACAAGAACAATTCTCCAGTGAATTGCCACCAGCATCAGTACTGTTGTGTCTTTATGGACATCTGAAACCTTATCGAGAAAATCAGAGCACAGAATAAACTACCTGGCAATGAAGATGGACACGAAAGTAGTATTTCCGCTGCGTATAACAAAAACTAAAACAACTGAGGCTTATAGCAAAAATTCCTCTAGCTTGTTATTTCCTCATGAACCACTCTTGCTAATATATTTTAAAAATCTGTGTTCAAGACGCACTAAACTAAAAAATCTGGTTTTGCTCAGGAGGAACGTGGGATTTTTGCCTTCAGCAGATCACATTGTCTTTCAATCCAGTACTTCTCAGTGATGTCTTAAAGCTTCCAGCACCGTGTGACAATCTTGTATTAAAATATACCTTGAAAAATCACAGTTTTGAACACTGGCACTCAATCTCATGCCTCCTTTTGCGTCTGCTACTGGCAGATATTATGAAATACATTTTATAGTTTTAAATAAATATTTAAAATACATCATCCATTGTCTGCAATTCTTTTGTGTCATGCAAAAACTTGGGTCTGTAAGAGGAGAGGTGTGTCTTAAACGTATTTCTGATCAGATTATCAGTTTTGGAGTAGGCCACAGTCAATTACTTGTTTTCCTATGAAGACCTGCAGCAGAACACTCTCCTTTGTGTGTATGTACTTCCTCTCAGAGCAAGAGTTCTCTGAAAAAATGTCCGTAGTTATTTCTGTCCTAGACAACTGAGCTAAGGACAACAGCATTTTGGTTTGCAGTTGTCAGACTTAATATTACCCATTTTTCTAGCAATGTTTTTGTTCAGTATCTATTGCTTTCATTAAAGTAGATGTGCCCTCTTTCATCCAAGAGCCTCTTCTTTTCAGTAATTTTAAAATAAGATTTTCTGAGATTTATGGAGGAGCATATCCTCCTCTGCAGTTTCTGATCTTTGGCCTTCACTGTAAAATGCTACTATTCATATATATCTCACCTGCAAATTCTCTCCCCTTTCAAGCTTTCACACTAGTGCAATTGTAGAACAGTATTCTGTGAAGAGGTTTGTCCCTGCATCCATTAAGGTCACTGGCAGGCCCAGAGCAAGCTCCAGAGAGCTCTACACCACTAAGAGCATGTGAAATTAAATGCAGTGTTCTCTGACAAGAAAAGGCTTGCTTAAGAAACGTAATGATACTGAGCAATGTAATTCCATTAAAGCTACTATGCCTTAGCACCTTATTAATTTACATACACATTTTGATACGGTGTGTTTAGAAGAAGGATATTATACATGTAAAAACACCATGTTCAATTCCCTGCTTGACTAAACAGCAGTTGGGACAGGGCTAAAAGTAGTCGTGTGCAGACTCTGAACCTTGCGTGATTTCAGGGCTGGCCAGAGGCTTCCTCAGAACTTGGCATAACAGACAGGGACCAGCAGCTGAGGCTCACAGAGGAGTAAAGTCTGCTTTTCATGAGCCACTGCCCCTACATTCGTAAACAGGGAGTTTCCCCCTCCCTTCAGGGCTTCTCCAGCTCACCGGCATTTTTGAGTATGTCGGAAACTCTGGAATGCAGCTGCCTCTACGTTACCTAAACCACAGCAGAAAGCAAGCTAGAAAACTGGTCTGCTGTTTGTAAAACAAAGAGAAGATATGCAGAAAAGTTAAATTATTTTCAAAGAGAAAGAATGATACCAGTTTATTTGTAGTGCTTCCACTCCGCTTCATTCACCTGATGGACACTGACCCTAGTTCCATTTTTGTTTTGCAATCACTTCACTTTCGTATTCTTGGTGCTTTTTATTTTAAAGGAAGTGTTTGGCTAGCTGTTTTTCTGCTTGTTTAGCTTTCAATAGAATTAAAATAATACACAGTGGGACTAGTTCTATTGCCGCTAATACATTAACTAAACCTAACTGTAGCTAAAAGAACCGTGGACTCTTAAAAGGGATTGGAATGAATGAAGTTGTAGCGTGACAGCTCTGTAGGTTGAAGTCATCCACCCTCACCATTTCACTACTGACAGGAACCATACCATGGCCTGTGTGTTATCCCAGCAACATCACTTCTTCAGAAAGATTCGCAATGAGCAGACAGAAAGAGGGAAGAAGACAGAGGGTGGGATTCAGTAGAAGAGCAATCTTAATTAGGGCATCAGCCCTGCGTTTTGCACGTGGCCACAGCTTCACCGAGTTCACTGCCACCCTGCGAGACGATGAGTCCCACCTGCGTAACGAACCGCAACAACGACGGCCACGTTCGTCCACGGTAGGAATGGGTTTCGAAGCGCCAGCAGAATTCTAGGTCTCTGGTGTTACTTAGAAAAAGTCTTTTAAAACAGTTCTGCAGGCAAAGGCGGAACCAGTGGGAGATAAACACTGGCCTCACACTCAGCAGATGGCAGAACACTTCAGCGAGGGCTTCTGTCGCGGCCAACTAGACAGAGGTCGGGAGGGAGCAGTTTTCAGACGCCGTTTTAACTCCTAGCTTGATTGACTTCAACACCTACTTAAAATAACGGTGTGTTTTAAAGTACCGCAGTGTCTGAGAAGCAGACTCAAACCCAGCCATCTTCACTTTCCAGATAAATCCATCTAACGTTCAGACCAGAAGCCGCCCGCGCGCCCCGGGCCCGTTTCAGCCGGCCTTACGCAACGCCACGTCCCCTTGGGACCCTCGTTCGGCGCGCGTCGCGAGAGGCACCTGGAAGACCGCGACGCCTCCAGAAACCCAACCGAAATCACTCGCTTCCAAAGGCGGCGGCGGCGGCGGCGGCGGCGGCTTCGTGCCAGCGCAAGCGTCGCCGGCCCGTCCGTGGGCGCGGACGCACGCCGCAGCCGGGGCCCTCGGGCTGCGCTCCCGTCACGCCGCCAGCAGCCCCACCGCCCCGGCGGCACTCCGCCAGCCGAGGCAGGGCCGAGGTGCCGCGGGCCCCGCCGGCCGCCAGCAGCCCCGAAGCGCCGCGCCCGTCCGCGCTCCCCCGGCCCACCTGTTCCAGCGGCCGCTATGACATCACCGTCCCCACGGCTCCGCGCTGGTGACGCCACACCGCGCCGACCCAATCAGCGGCGGCGGGGGTGCCGGGAGGTGGCCGGGAGCTGCCGCCGGCTCGGGGCGGGCGGGGGGGGGGGGGGGGACCGTCGGTGCATGCCTCCCATGCGGTGGGAGGGGGCGGTGTCCGGGGAGACGCGTCAGCCGCTGCTGCCGCCGCCGCCGCCGCCGCCGCCGCCGTCGTCGTCGACGCGGGATCCCTCCCCTCGGGCGGCCCGAGCCCCGCGGGGAGCGGCGCGGCGCGGCGCGGCGCGGCGGGGATGAGGCGGCCCGCCTCGCACCCACCGTAGCGGCGCGGCCGCCTCCGCCATGAAGCGGAAGAGCTGGGCCGAGGCCCGGCGCCGGGCAGCCCCGGCGCCGCCGGCTCTGAAGAGAACTCGGGGCGCGGCGTCGCGGGCGGCGGGGGGCGAGGCGGAGCGGCGGCAGCCGCCCCCCGCCGCGCTGGAGACCTGCCTGAGGATCGCCGGTGAGGGGGGCGTGCCGGGGGGGGGGGGGGGCGCGGGCGGGGTGGCCGCGCGGCGGGAGAGAGGAGGCGCGTGTCGGGGCCGGGCTGCCGGCGGCGGGACGGGACGGGGCGGGGTGGGGGGGTGGGGGTGGGGGGATCCCGTCCCCGGTCCCCGTCCCGGTGAGTCGCGTCCCGTCCCGGCGGTGGGCGCCGCGCCGGCCCGCGGGTGGGAGGTGCGGCCGCGGGGCGGGAAAACTTCCCCTCAGCGCTGGGTCCCGCCGGGACCCCGGGGCGCTCGGGGGGCGGCGGCGGCGGCGGCGGCGGCCTCTGCCGTCTGCCCGTGCCGGGGGTCAGCCCTTGCCTCGCCGGCGTCTCGCAGAGCGAAGTACTCTTTGAAAATGCATCGCTAGTCCAACCGTGCTTCCAGAAGAGCGAATACCGTGGGGCTTTTTTTAATGACCGTGGCGGCACCGAGCGATTGCCTTGTGCGGTCGTCTTCTGCTTGCAAGAGGGAAGATGCGTTTGAACCCGTGAAACGGGTTTCGGGGGGCGGGAAGTAGCGGGAATTTCTCTCTGTACGGGGGATCTGTCTGTCTTCCTCCTCCTGTTGTGCTTGCTGGCCAGTGGGTAAAATAATGGACGCGCGTCGCACCTCTTGACACGCGAGCGCCGACGGCTTCTGCGGGCAGGTTTGCTCGGTGTCCTCCGTCCTTTTCGGCGGCCCTCTGGTTTGAGCCGTGCTTTGTTTTGGCACGGGAACCTGCCTCTGTGGAGAAGAGTGTTGGAACACAGCCGAAAGAATTCTGGATGTGGGTTGGAGGTCCCCAGCTAAAAGACGTGCTTGAGTTAAGTTTGCCTGAAAGCGAAAAAAAACCAAACCAAAACAAACCAAAACAAAATTACTTTTTATGTCCTGTGTCAGAATCTGAGAATGGTCATATTTACAACTTCTCTTATAAACCAAGAAATAAACATCACTTACCACTTCTCTGTGAAGGGCATGGGAAATCGTCTGTAGACAGAGCAAGTAAAAATACCAGGAACAAACGTGTACGACAGGCACCAGTCTTACCTGTGCCAAGAAGCAGGGTTCCTTAAATTAACTCGTGTGTCTCCTAGGTAACAATATGTTTAGAAAACCACAAGATTTTGTTTTGAAAATAGGGTGTAGTGATGTAGGGAGAATGTAAACTCCCAAAGCATACCGGATTCTCCCTTTTAAGAAGCTCTGATAGTGTCAGAATAAAATCCTAAATACTCCAGCCTAAAATGCAGCATTTTAGGGCTCATCTAACACAGGGAAACATAGTAGCGTACTTATGTGCAGAACTCTAATGCTACAATAACTCCATATGTGTATATTTCTGTAACTGCAACCATTTATATCGGAAATGACGATGGTACAGTTTTAGGGTTAAATGTAGAAACCTCTCATTTGGCAGGTGATGGCTTTTGGATATCAAAGTAATTTCACTACCTAGAATACCGTGCAGCCCTGTCCGGCTCAGATCTCTAGCAAACAGCAGGTCTGTGTAACCATTCTCACGCAGCAGTTGCTTGGCTCTGATAATGCACATCTGGCATCAGCAGGCCCCTTAAATTACTGTATTTGCTCCTCCAAAGAAATGTTCGCCCATTTAAATAATACAGTAGGGCACTTAGGCTTTGACTTGTGTTTTTTTCAGTGGGATTTAACCATATGCAGCAGTACACAGTATAACAAACTTGATTAAAATGCAGTAGGTTATTTAATAATATTGCATTTTGTCTTCATCCTCTTTTCTCACTGTGCACCGTGGCTGCTGGTTACAAGCTTCTAATAATGGAACAATAGTCTAATATTTATTACGCTGATATGTCATACGTATTTTTTAAAAGAGAAACCTTAATAGAATAAGCCCACAGGCTTACCTTTTTTTTCAGCTGTTTTAGGAGTTACTTCAAGTTTTGAACTGTCAGTTCTGCCTTCTCATAATGCAGCTCTGAGAAATGAATTAATAGTTCTGGACTGCACACAGATAGGTTAAAGCGTAAGGCCTTATTCTTGCAAATGGACATACTGGTAAATATTTTAGCCTCTGTAAAGGCTGAGAGGTCTGTGTTAGCTTATCTGCTTACAGAAACGGTGCCAAACTCGTTAAGAGCATTGCAGGCTACCCTTATTTTCATCTTTGCCAAAAGACAGAGGCAGAAAACAAACCCAAATAGCTGTGAAGATTTATGGATCTTTTCTTGTGTGATGTTACATTCATAAACAGCAAAGTTTGTAATCCATTGTTTGCATGGATTTTATGCTCAAAATACTTAGAGTAATTAGTGCATTTCTTTATTTCTTAACTAATTTCTTAATGTATGCATCAGCCATATGTCAGAATCATTTTTAATCAGAATAATCTAAATATTTTTGTTTACTATGAAGACTAGTTCAGAAAAGCTGTTCTTGTAAAAAATTGTTTGTTTTGGTCTGTTAAGCTGCATGGTAAGACTTACCATTTTCTCTTTGTCAGCTAATGCGTGAGTCTTGCTGGTATGAATTCAATTTGCTGGAACTGAATGCATTTCTTATGTCTGTTAGAAGCATATTCCCATATCCTTCTGATCTCTGAAAGAAGTAATTTATATGATCTAAAGAAAATGTAACAATTCTGTGTAAAATGCTTGAAAGCTGTTGACTTCCTTTCCTTGGCTGCTTTTCTTTGTCATTGCTCTGATTTTATAAATAACATTTTAAAGAAGATGTGGAATTATAATGCATAAACCTCAGGCAAAAGGTGTGTGTTTCTCTCTCACTTCTTTTCGGTACTTAATTCTAAAGTGAAGTAACTACAATAGCTATACATGGAATTAAATTTTAAGTGATAGAACACTGTGGGGCATTTCTTGACATTTGTCCTCCTGCTAAGTGTATATCCAGTTTGTTTACAGTGAGGAACTAACATCTTAAAGGATGCTCTAAGCTGTACTATATATGCCTTTTTTTCTTTATTGAGAATCGTTTTAACTTACACTGTCACTTGGAGTTTTTATCAAATAGCATTCAGTTTCATATGTTCATTGATAGGTGGGTTGTTTCTTTAGTTTTGTGTTGTTTTTTTTTTTTCCAAACCGTTGAGCTGTCTTTTGTTTTTCCAGTATTGCTGGCTTGTCATTATAAACTTTGTGCATTATGTAGAAAACTATTTTTGGAATGCTAAAGACACTTCTATGGAGTATCATTAAGCTTTCCAACATTTTGACTATCAACACTTCCAATTAGTACAAAAGCTGTATTTACTCTTTCATCAATATGATCTCACTTACTTGTAAGTCTTTCCTAAAGTTAAGATTTTAAATAAGAGTTTAAGGCTTTTAGTATCTAATCCAGCACTTGAAAGTGCATGACCGTATGTGAAGTAGTCTTGTGTATCAGACAAGAGCAGCAGAGTGCAAGGACTGTATTTGAGTAAAGTAACACAGTGTTGTTGATCAGTCGAGACATGGCCCTGAAAATACTTTTTTTCACGGTTTTCTGTTAAATAAAAACTTCCTTTAGCTTTTTAGTGTGCTTTCATTTTCTTTTTCAGAGGCCAGGCTGTTGTTCAAATTGCCAACTCTATCATCACTTAAATTTGAAATACCGTAGTGATGAGTGAATGAATCTTTTTCCAGGACAGAATGACTAAAAAGGAGATCTTGTGCAATTTTGCTCTTCGTCTTGACATTGCAACAGAATTTGTCTGTTACGTTTTCTCATATGTCTTTGTGATATTTTGGATTCTTTTAAATCAAACACAATGAAATACCATGTACCAACTCTGAATTTAGAAATACACTCCTCTTACAGTAGTAAATAACTCTCTGGTTACATTCCTGGTAGTTCAAAATAGCTAATGTTGGTTTTTGTTGTACTGTCAGTCTCCTCTGAATTTCTCATCTAAGGCATCTTTTTAACAATAGAACTGTAGAGTTTCTCTTTTTTATGAAATAATCTTTGCTGATCATATGCAGACTTGTCCTGCAGCGAGTGCCTGTTTTGTATTTAGTTGTCTCTTGCATTACTGAAATTTCTTTCTCCAAGGCCTGTGCAGCAGATCCTGAGAAGCATCAGGCTTATTGAGAGTAAAGGGAAGGAGATTATTTTGTCATCTCTATATTCACATTAACATGATTTTGAAGTGATAGCTCTCATATCTATTTCCACAGAACACTGTGGATCTGAAAAAGAAGCAAAATGCTTTTCCTGCTGTATGCACACTGCAGTCAGATGTGTGATTATTTTAGCTTGTGTAGACATGCTTGTGTTAGCTTTAATCTCCCTAGTTCATGTACCAGCAGTAGCAAAGCTGTGGTAACACAATCCTCGGTTAGGGGTATGCAGGCTCATTTTGTTGTAAGTTGGATGCTTACTCAAATTAATTGCCTACAGTGACGTCCATGTTTCTGTATTTTAACTGTTTTGTTACATGAGGCTAACAAAATCAAGTGTAATTTAAGTATATCTAACATACTGCAGTCATATCTCCTAATGGCAGTGCAGATGCAGCCTGTAAGGCAGTGAGCCCTACCCCCTCATTCTTCTGAGAGATGATTAGAAAGGTCTGCTCTAGTTTGCTAGTTTTAGGATGGCCCTTGATCAGAAATTTGCAGGAATCTGGAAATGCTCAAGTACACTATATGTAAATGAAATACTAAAAAGCTAAAATTCGCAAAGGAAGCATAAAAAGAAGCCTTGTTCCTGCAGTCCAAACCTTTGTGGAGTCCTAGTGAAATCAATTCCTCAGTGCTCTGGTGTATTTTATGTATAAGCCCTCATCCTGCAATCAGATCCTTAATGAAGGAATTCTCCTTTCTCAGCAAGTGTTAACTCCTGTTAAAAATCAACACAGTAATCCTTGGCTAAACAGAACTGGGAAAGTGTTTGCAAAAAAAGAGGTAAAACCAGACATGGTCAGAATCACAGCATTTGTCTGATTATCAGGCTGGTAAGCCAGCAGAAAGGTAGATAAACTTATGGGAAAGGACTTCTCCATGTAGCTCATTTCTAAAACCTCCCTATGAGAAACATGTTTAAAAGGTGGAGCCTGCTGTTAGGAGCAATTGTTAGTGGTGCGCAGGAACGGACAGCTTGTCAGGATATTGGCATTTGGCACATACTGCTCATATTGTGAGGTACTTCTGTAAATTCATTAAACTAGAGTTTCTTCCAGGTGTTTTAAGAATAGCAATTCAAAAGGCCTTTTACACACTGCTCACTCAGGATAGGAGTTCTTATTTTTGTTTGACATTTTTGCAAAAGCTGCAGAAGATTTTTAGTAAAAGTAGGAGCATTGAGGAAGCAAGGGATTCTGTTACTCCAAATCCTGTTTAGGAGCAAGATGCTAAATTATTTTAGTTCTTTGACCTGTGCAAATATATTTCTTTTCATTTTGATCCTCCCTTTGTATTTGAGGATTTTGGATTACTCTTTGTGTAGTGCTTTTATACTTTCAAAAGTGATGTAAATTTATGTGAAGAAGCTGGTGTGCAAGAAGGTAGGGTGTCAGTTTCAGTACTACAGCCATTCTGCCCAGACTGTGATGCGGATGTTGTTTGTGTACACTGAGAGCTCAGTCTAAGTCAATAATTAGACCGGATCTAAAGGACAGATGCCATCGAGGGAAAAATTCTGGCTGTGTATTCCGACTGTTAACCCCCAGTGGACTGGTTCAGTGAGCTAACTCAGAAGAAAACTTTTCCTTCTAAGCAACCTGGTGGCAGCTAGCCATTAAATCAGTTTACAAGTAGTGTGAAATTATGGCTTGGAGCTGTAGTGTGACGTGTTTAATCTAGCAATGCCAGTTTCAACACATTCCCTAGATATTGTATGCTCTCAGTTCTCGGCTCTGCTTCCTCCTTTGCGCTCAGTCCTCCCCCCACAGACATTTGCACTCATTCTCAGGGCAGAGGAAAGTAAACCACCAAAGCAGCCTTTTTTTTTTTTTTTTTAAATTTATTTAGTGTGTGCGCTAGGATACCTGTTACAGTTTATGATTCACACAAATCCACCTAGACACAGCACAGGGAGTAACACAGTGATGAGGACAGATGCAGGGGAGTTGTGGCAAGCTGGGGCTCCCTCCACTCCCAAAGCGTTGGCCTGAACGCTTGCCCAGGACTGCCTTTCTGTGAAGCAGTTTTCCCCATAGTATATTTTGCATCCAGTTGAGGTGGCGTTGCACTTGCTTCTCCACACTATTTCACTTTGTGGGCCAGTTTAGTCACTTCTTAAAAATGCACAGCATTACTCTGAATTTTATCCTTTGGCTTGTTTTCAGGAGATCCTTTGGTAAATGCTGGGAGGTACAGAATTTTCTAAGCAGGTAATGCACTTCCCAGCTAGTACTGCAGCTACTGTGCCTGCAAGATGGGACTGTTAGAAATTAAATAAGCAAGTTTGGTGCCTTGCTGCTGCTGAGAGAGTAAGGAAGTAGGTGCCTGACTTGCTCAGGAGTTACTCTGCATGTCTCTGGTGGCACCTGACCTGTAAATGTTTAAGCCAAACCATTCACATCAGGCAGCTGTTTTACTGAAATGTGCATTTAGCAAATGTACACTTTTTTGGTGTTGTCTGCCTCCATCCCCTGAGATATTGCTGTACATAGGTGAGCACTGAAAATGTGAGTGTTGAATAGATAGACGTGGGGACTCCTTTCATGGCATATTTTACCATGTATTTTCAAGATGCAAGTAATGACTTCTAAGTGCTAGTCATGGGGGATTTTTTTTTTGAAGCATAAAGTGATTTTTTTTTTCTCCCCCTTGCTCTCTGGAAAGGGAGATACAATTTTTCTTTATCAGAAATTATGCCTTGAAATTACAGGTTTATATGCAGGTGATCTGTTTTGGTATTTAAGTAATATATCTGTTCCAGGCAACTAGTTTGCAAAAAAAATAAAATCTTTCCTTTTGGGTTTGAATTTTAATCCTTGTATTTTACAAGGATATTTTTTCAGCAGGAGGAAGAAAAGTATTGCTGTGGTGCTGCAAGGCCTCAATTTTTATTGACCAATTACCGCAAGCACAGCAATTTACAGCAGCCGCACAGTTGGTGTTTAAAGTTCACTGGGGCTACAGCTCCCCTGGCCGTAAAAATAATTTATATCTATGTGAACACCGTTGGCATTTTTTTCCCTTCAGCTTAATGAAGAAAGCCAGGGCAAACATAAGGTGCCTCCTGCCTGCATGCACGCAGGTTTTGAGGGGGCAGCCGGGGGGGGGATGGACACGCGGACAGGGATGTCAAGGTGGCGGCTGCGCTGGTGCTCCTGCGGACAGCAGTGGGCTGCCGCCTCGCCTCCTCACATCCCTCCAGCGTCTGTTGCCTGCAGGCTTTAATTGCACGCCACTACTGTGGAAATCATCGTTTTACGGAAAGATGGGAAGTGCCTGTGTTTCAGCACGAGCACGCTTCGCTGTTTGATTTAACGTAGGTGCTATGAGGTGCTGAGGGATTTATGGCTTAGTGGGGGGGTGTGGTATTCGGAGTGCCACAGGTGGGGTCTGTTGCCAAAAGGAGGTGGGTCTTTTCTCTGTGCGTGGGTGCAAGTCAGGCTCCTGCTATATTGCAAAGTCATCAAACAGGTAGCTTTCCTGTGAACACTTGGTTTGAGAAAGAAAACTAAAGAGCTGTGGATTACGGGAACACTGCTGAGCAAAAAGCCTCAATCTTCGTATGTCTTGTTGCTTAACACCAGAGAAATAATAATGTCTAGTTCAGTAATACTTAAAAGAAGATTTGGTGCACTTTAAACCATTTAAAGTTGTTCTGTTGACAGGTAATACTTCTGACGTTCAGCAGAAAAGTGTATGTTTATAAAAGCTTTAAATTTTCTTGCATTTCAGATCGCCTTTATTTTGCAATTCTCTGCCAAAAACCAAAGAGTGGAGCTGCAAATACCCATTATTTCTGCATAGATGATGAACTTGTATATGAGAAGTAAGTACAGACTTATTTTTTCCTGTTTTTTACAGAAATAAATTAGTCAGAACAACAGCAATGAGGAACCAGTCTAATTTACATTCTGTTTTCAAATGTAGCTGAGGGAAACATACTATTCCCATTATAGAACTAATTACATGAGTTTGGTCCTCTCAGATTTATCTGCCATGATGATTTATACGTCTTAGAATGGTTTCCTGGCTTCCTATCAGGATTTCTTAAAAAATCTTTTCAAAGCAGATGCTTTCACTGTACCCATTCTTGTTAGAAGACAGTAACATGATGCAAAAATATATATTCAGAAGCACGCACTGGGCTGCTGAGCTGAAGGGGATGTCTTTGGTTGCTCACGTATTAAGTGGAATCTGAAGTCTAAACTTCTGAGAATAAGAGAAGAAACTGGCAAAATCAATTCAAGCCTTTATGAGCTGACAATGGATATATTATTTCCGCTATAGTGAACAGTGTATGCCTTTGTATGTGATCTGGAATGCTACTAATTCTTTAAATATTTTTGACCAAGGGTGTGCTTACTGTTTTTGAAGGTACTAATCAATCTTTATTCTCTGTGTTCACTTTTCTCTGCAATATTAATTGCCTTCTTTTAAAGTAAAGCTTTTGGGTTGCTCTTAAAATAGAGTTTCTAAACTGGTGTCACAGAGTGATAAGGTAGTGAGAATTTTTTGAAATCCTGAGTATTCCAGTTTGGTTTTGAATGGTGATATGTGTGGAAAACAAAGAAGAAAGGTTGAGTCCCTGTTTAAATATGACAATACTGCTTCCTCCAACAAATTATGTATGTAAGAAGGCATTCTTGTTTTTAAAATGATGCACATATATCACATACGTATTATTACTCCTTGCTTTGTGCATCTTATTAAAAAAAAAAGGCAGTTACAGAGGTCATGTACAATTTTTCCCCTTTTTCCTACCAGCTTCTATGCAGACTTTGGACCACTCAATCTGGCAATGGTCTACAGATACTGCTGCAAGCTAAATAAGAAATTAAAGGTAACACTTGGGTTTTTTATTCAATATTCTTGATTTTTTAAAGAATAAAAACAAATGTGGTTTTTTTTTTGTTCAGGTGCTTTCCTGGGTTCCTAATCGAGCTAAGTTTTGAATATAAATGCTAAATTTTATCAAGGCAAATTTAGGGGGGAGGAGGATCAGGAGAGAAAAACCACTTACTTTTAAGATCCAGAAGATGCACCCCTGTGGCAGTAACTAATGTTAAGCTCCTAAAAGATAAGTTGCTAAAAGGGTACAGACTTCTTTAAATGAAAAACTCTGGTCCTGGAATTCAGTTTTCTTGGCAATCTGCCAGCATTGAGCGAGCTTGAGGGTGCAATGCAACACATTTTTATTTGAGATGGTTTTTGTTTGATTTGGGTTGCTCTTCTGGTCCTGACATATCTGGTATGAAGCAACATTTGATCTTTGATAGTGCTCATTGCATTGTCCTGAAGGAGACTGCCATGCCTCTACTGACAATTAGCTTCTCTGAGGGGTGCTTAGTAATTTTAGGGATTGGGATCTTGATAGAGCCTAGTGTCTTTAAAACACAGTTCCTATATTAATTAACATGAATGACTTCAAGTTAGTTGACCTCTAACAGATGTTGGAATATAAAACCTGTTAGGCAGATAAAAAAGCTTATTAGCATTAATGTGAATCACAGTTTGCCTCTTCAAAACTGCTTAGATCTTGAAACTGCCACTGAACTGTGAAAATTTGGAAGTATGCAGAACATTATAGTTATCTTTTTCATTCCTTGATGTCTGTCACTGGTATTAGTTTGCATAATTCAGACTTCCTTTGTCCCTGTGGCACTACAAACAGGTTTGCTGGAGACAAGATTCTCCGATTTTTGTTTACAGGATGCTCTGAAACAACACAAGTCTGTATTACAATCCCTTTGAATATCTTGGGTTTGATATTGGAGAGGTGTGTTAGGATTGCTGAGAACATACTGCTGCTAGTGATCTGGGGTTTATTTGTCTTGAGTGCATTGAATAGTATCTGAGCAAGTAACATTGCTATTTAAATAGTGACATTTTATGATAGCTTAGCAGTTGATCAAAGTATACAGTTTCAAGCACATCAAAATTTGTTTCAAGGGCCAGTTAGGAGATAGTGTTTGCTGCCACCACAGACGTAAGTGTCCTTTCTCTTGGCAATGCCATTCCACCCCCTTTCTAAGGTAACTGGAGAAACTATATGCCAAGCCGAGATGAAATTTTAAAGTTATTTATGATAAAGTTTAGAAATACTTCAAAAATATTTTAATCTAAGTATGTATTTTCCAGTGGTTCTGACCCTTAGAAACAACTACTAGTTGATACTTAGAAACAACTACGATTTGATTTATCTAGAGTCAGGTTTTCTTTAAGAATAAAAAAAGTCTAAATTCTGTTTTCAAAACTATTGTGACTTGAACATGCCTGTGATGTTTTTGAGAATGCCAATTTATATTTACTTCTCATAAATGCCTATCTGTTACAAAGGGCTTGAAGTTAGAAATACTAAATGCATTTAAGGAGAAAAAGAAATACTACTGTAATTTGTATCAAAAATTATTTAGGCTGGATACTGGGAAAAATACTGGAACAATCTAGGTAGGAATGCAATAGAGTATTCCAAAGCTTTTGAGGGACTAGTCTACAGTATACTTGGTCCTCTGAATACAGGTGGCTGAAAGTAGGTGAACAGACCTTTGCATTCCTCTAATTTTATAAAAGAAAGCATGAAAAGTCTAAAATGCAAAATCATAATCTTGTTCATTTTTTGATACAGTCATTTTCATTGATAAGGAAGAAAATAATTCATTATACTGGCTTTGATCAGAAAAAACAAGCAAATGCTGCATTCCTCATAGGCTCCTACGCAGTAAGTATTTAAATTTTTACATTGCATCAGCTTGCTAAATGTGTTCATTTTTTCATACTCAATTTTTAAGACAGCAAGATAAAAACAATTCTTTTGAATAATCTTTCTACTAATGTATTCTATAGTAAGGTACCACATACTAAGACAGTTTTTAAAATCTAGTAGGTATGTGAATGGAGTTGAATGGTTTTAGTTTTTTTCCTCTCCACTGCAATCTGTGCTCCCAAGAAGTAAGAATACCACTGAAAAAAAAATCTTTATGAATATTTTAATTTAGAAAAAATGACTGCTTCTTCATGTTTTTCCTTTCCCCCACCCACACATACTCTCTTTTTTCTTTCTTAAAATAGAGAAATATTATCTTGCACTAAGTACAGTATATCATTTCCCATTGCATGCACATTTAAATATACCTTTTCTTCCCCAGCTGCTTCCTTTCTAATGTAAGGTGATCTCTTCAGTTAACCTAGGAGAAGGATTGAGATCATGTGGTAGGCTTAGAGCTAGTATAAAGCCTGGGAATATACAAGGTGGCTGGAAATGTACTGAGCCAGGTGCCTGACTGCAGAGGGGAAGATGACATCACAGCTGCATGTGTTTGGTACACAAAAGTGTAGTCAAGGAATAAAATGCTGAATGCTTCAGAATGGAAGATGTGATGTACCATATTCAGGTTCTGCTTTGACTTGTAACACACTTTGATTGTAACCATCTCTCTTCTTTACTGGGTAATAAAATTAAGTGAGAACTTACGCATTTTTTGATGTTAGAGATTTGAGGGGTCAAAGTTCATACAGCCTTAGGTCATTCCTATTTATTAGCTGCAAGGCTATACAGTACTTGCTGTGATGCTGGTAGTCTCCTTGCTACCTCTCTACAACATGCAGGAGGTCCATTTTCCGCTCCCCAGGGTTTCTCAGTTGTCTATTTTCTACAGTACTTACTACAAATTAGAACTAGATTTCAAAATACGTCACTCTTGATATTTGAAATGCAGGCGCTTAGGAATGTTGCTGTAGACCTTTGCGTTCTTAAACCACTTGGAAACTGGCAACATGACTTAATAAGCCTGTTTGCAGTTAAGTCATTACGTTGACAAAACAGCTGCAGCTTTTAGGAAAACTTCCTAATGACTTGATCATAATGGAGGCCCAGAAAGCGAGAGGGGACTGGTTTCAGTTATCAGCCATTATTTGGAAGGAACTGGGTTTTGTTTTTCCCTAAACTTTGGTTCTGAATATATGTAGTAGTGTTGTGCAGCATTGCAGCTGACATTCTGAGCAGAATCCACGTTACGGAAAATTAACTAAGGGCAAAACAATCTAATATGAAAATACTGTGGTTGACTGTGTAAAAGTATACAAAAAGCCTAACACAAATCTTATTTCTGAGCATTCAGTAGCCCTGCCATGTTGCAATAACAACATGCAGTTGAAGAGGAATGCTTGGACAGACTTGAATAAAGCTCTAAGATTAATATGGGTGGATCATGACAGTCCAAAGCCTGATAATTAAAAATGGAGGCTGTTGGACAGAGGAATAGGCAGTTTTTGCTTCAGAGAACTGCAGTGAAGGAGGTAGGAATTACGGAGTACAGAAAGAATGATAACACAGATCCAGCTAAAGTATGACACGAGATCATGACTGACTAGCCATGCATGTGGGAGGGCTAGTTGCAGACAGCTGGCGTATGGCAGGAAAAAGCTAGTCCAAACCACTGCTAATTTTCAGAGTTCAGAGACTTGTGCTTAGGTTATTGCATTGTATAGGTTGAATAGTTCAGCGTTTCCCTTAAAGACCCATGGCAAAGTGAAGGACTATGTGAATATCATCCCCTCCTTGAACGGGAGCATGTCTGTTTTGCTGAATCGTAAGTTGTAGGTGGTGAGGTAGCTCTAGCAAGATGCTGATTTTCTTTGCAGTGCAACAGACTTCTGCTTTGGTACTGCTTTTTCTATGAAGTAGGGTACGGTTTCTTCCCAGATTGATGTGGGAGGGATTTCAGTGAAGGAAGATCACAGAAGAAAGACTGTGCCCCTGAGGCTTTTTTTTCCTTGGCGCCCTTTGATGATCTTTCATGAAGAGGCAGGCTTAATTACAGCACTCACTGCTGAAGTGTTCAAACATATACATCCCACATTTCCGCTTTCTGCAGGGAGAATTGAATTGTTCTCTATGGGGTGAGCCATAGTATAAGATCTGTACAGAATGCATGATAAATATACATCTGTAAGCATATTTCCTAATTGGAAGGAAATATATCGAGGTCTTTTTTATTTAAAACTTAAATAAAGTGGGCTTAAGCAACCACCTACTTCTTCAGTTCAGAGTGCTTTGCTTTTTGATGAAGAAGGATCCATCCAGCTATTCGTCAAAACTTTAAGAAGCTTTTCTGTAATTTAAGTTAATCAGACCATGTCTGGTTGGTAATGCTCTTTGTTGCTTCAACTGAGTATCATAATTTAATTTCTGATCCCATACAGTCTAAGTGGTAGATTGCCACTGTATTTTGTTTTCTGTGGGTTGAATGTGTTTTCTTGTTTGATTTCGGTTTTTTAGCTTCATGGTGGGTTCCCATTTCAACAGTTTACCTTGGGTTGAAGATGGCAGTGCGTCAGGTTGGAGGAGTTCAGGTGGGAAGAGCAAGGAAGGAGAAAGGGAAAGTAGCCTTCACAGAGTTAGTCATGAAAATAGTGCTTGTCTGCATGTGTGGTAAGGCCTCTGATAACTTAAGCATAGTTTTGGGTGCAAGGTGCTCTGTAGATGCAGGTGTTTTAAGTTACTTCTTAGAAATAACAGTCTGCCAGGTTTTCAGGAATAGCACAGACACAGTTAAGTGTGTGCTTTCTGCTTTTGTTCTTTTTTTTTTAAATGCAGTCACATTTTAACTATAAAACTATAATGAACTGTATATAACTAGTTCTTCCCTGGAACTTGTGTGTCCTCATAAACATTCAATATTTTTATGCTAGGAACTTCTAAGCCTTTCATTTTAAGGGCTTGTTGACCTTAAATTTGTATTCTTCAACAGAGTATTACTTAACTTCTGCTTAAAGCAATTGGGATATGTTAGCATGGTTTATCATTCAGCACCTTTTGTTTATATATATATGTGTGTGTATATATCATGTGGGGATATGCTCATTTTGACTACTAAGGGAATTAGGAAAGCCTTCATTAACTGAGGTGAAGTCTAAGGGCAGCTGTTAGTGTTCTGGTTTACAAGCAAAGTCTTCTCCCAGTCTTTTCTTCACAGTTGGTGTGTTTCAGTATTTTCCCCTCTCACCTGCATCTAACTTCTCTTTCTTTCCTCTTCAGTGGAGATAGTTTCTGAACTCTTCAGGCTACACACTTCTTTCTCCCCTCTCCTGCATCTGCTGCTTCCTTCCAGGTTTACTTTGGTGTGACAGCACAGCCTAATTCAAGCTACAGGGCCCTTCAGTATAAGATGGTCTTAACAGTGAAGAACAAAGTTTTCAAATACATTTATATATATGTAGCTTTAGAATAAAATATGATTTTTTAGAATAAATCTTAACAATTTAGATCTTAATCCCTTTATTGTTCATCTTCCATCTATTTTAATTCTGTATTTTGTTTCATTTTTACAGATGATATACTGTATAATGAGAATAATACTCTTCTGTGTAGATTAGCATAGATGTGGCAAGTTCAGCCACACAAAGGGTAGCCAGAATTCTGTGTGTTGGGGTTGAATGTTTATACTTAATTTGGGTGGAGGGAGTGAGGGGAAAGAAGGGGGGGGGGGGGGAGGGAAACCCCACCTTTGTTCTTCACTTTTTAAAGAAAAATTGCTTTTCCTTGGAAGCTATCTTCACTGTTCAGGCCTTACCACTCTACCAAAGCAGCAGTGATCTGAGTTGATCTCTACAGTGGCTTCTCTTGATTTTCACCAGGACTTGGCTGTGGGTGAGGAAAGTCTGCTTCTTCCATCATTGCTCCTTCTATGTTAAGAAAGAAAATGTACCCTCTGTGTCCTACCAACCCAATTCCCAAGCTCCCCCCTCTCCCCTTGGCTGCATTAACTTAGTAACAGTGTTTTTTTTCTCAGGCCTGGCACTAATTATGTACTTGGAGGGTGACCCTCCGAGGGTACCACCCCATGAACTGCTGTAATTCAGGTCACCTTCTCCAGGACTCATCTCTGTACTTTGTCTATTTTCTCATCTTCTTTCTTCAGGGTAAGCAGCGTTTCCTTCATCTGTTCTGATCTGTAGTACTGTTTTTTTGCCTTTTCAATTTGTTAGTGTCCTTCCTACCTGTGGGCCTAATGCTGGGTAGAAGCTGGAGGTTGCAGAAGCAATTAGCACCAGTCTGTGTGATGTTCACTGCTCTGTTCTTACTGTGGCATTTGCAGAATTATCTCTGCCTAAGCCGTGGAAAAGCAGGCAAACCTGTTTGTTTAGTGGTCCAGGCTGAGTGGTGGTAAATGGGTAACTGCTGCAGTGCTCAAGTTACCGGTGGGTAAACCGTCTTTGCTGTTTCGGTGAGAGGCGCTTGTGCTTGACAAGCGAGTGGCAGAGGCGAGATGGTCAAAGTACTGGCCCTTCATTTAAGCAAAAGTTGCCTGGAGTCTTTTTGGCTTTCTCTGTGTTTGTGTCCACTAAAAAGCTACCTTCTCTGAACTGTATTTGGGAAATCATGATTAGTCTTCATGATGGCAGCTTTTCCAGCTGTTTGTTACTAGATTCTTCCTCACGATGTTCTTACCAGACTGCTTGTCTCCATAGGAGAAAAGTTGCTCTTTGGGGGTCCCTCACTATAGTACTAGCTTGCTTTCTTAGCTTTTGTGAAGTACTGATGTGCCCAGCCCAGCCAGTTCCCAGCTAACAGGGTTTTCTGTACCTCTCCTCCGCTGTTTAAAAGCTAATTGGAGGTTTCTTGCTTTTGTTTATGATGAACAGAGTTGCCAGAGACAGGCAGTTATTTCCTCTCTGCCACTTTTATCCACGTAATGACTGTGTTTCTGCTAATGAAGGGACTGTTGACCACATGTGCATTTCTTCAGTACACCACAAATCCATACAGGAAGCTTTTCATTCTAATATATTTCTATTTTGATTTTGCTGTATTTAACCTTTTCTTCTAAGGAATATTGCTACAAAATTTAATGTATTAACTGACTAGTATATCCAATGGAGGTTTTAATGAAATTAAGTATTTAAATGCTTTTAAGCTCTAGTAAAATTATGCATCTGTGTGAGCTTGTGTTTGAGTCTGGTCACACACAGTAGTTATTTGTATTTGTTCAGAATGGGCGGGTTGTGATTATTTGCAATTTACAGCAGTTCAGGCTATTTTAGGTGAGTGACATTTTTGGAACACAGTTGTATCACATGAAATTTGCTTGTAAGCAGTTTAAAATGAATCATGTAATTATTTTCTTGCTTTTAAGTCAGCATGGTGGGTAAAAAGTGTGATTTAGGTAGCAACCTTAAGTAGATTTTGCAGTTAAGGGTGAGCAGGTGGATAAACCTGATCACACTAAGTACATCATAGTTTAAAGTGCTATTTACAGGCTTGAGTTGATAAAGTTTCTAACAGTACAGCTTATTTAAATCCCCTACTTAATCTTCCTGAAAAAGCAACAAGTTATGTCATAGATGATTATTATCAAACATGTTTTGCCTTGCAGCATTACTATTTCACTTGGCAATCCAATATATTGAAGATTAAGATGCCTTCTTAAACCAGAGCCTCCTTTCCTTTTCTACCAGGAATACTTTTAATCCTGTTGTGAATACCATTTTCATGATCATAACACTAATCTAGGACACCTTTGTTTAAAAAAAATAGGGCTGCTTTGAAAACACTAATATGAATTGACAATAACATAGCTCGCTAAAAGAACTCTCATTCTATGGTTGATTTTAAATGCTCATAAATAAACACTGGGTCACCTAGTCCTGCAAGGCCTTCTGTTTTATTCAGTGAAAGTTGTAGCAGCTGTTTGACTACACAGGGATGTTGGCAGGAGCGGTGCTTGAGTGCACCTTTCCCAGTACTCAACGCTTGGATGGTTCTTGACCATTCACGGAGCTGCCTACAGTCCCTTAATTAGAAACAGATGTCCTAAATGAAAAGGATGATTAGAGCAGTGTTAATGGTTCAACTGCTAATTGCATATTTCTGGCTGTATTTTGAAATTCAGTAGGATATTTTTTTCTATGCATAAAGAAAGCAAATTTCTAAACTGTGGGTATATGAGTG
Organism: Astur gentilis; assembly: GCF_929443795.1. Taxonomy (NCBI): domain Eukaryota; kingdom Metazoa; phylum Chordata; class Aves; order Accipitriformes; family Accipitridae; genus Astur; species Astur gentilis. The sequence goes on from NC_064919.1 coordinate 42,151,404, forward strand.
ATTACATAGTATAATAAAATGGTATGATATTTTGGCTTGAAAGATGTCCGTTCCGTATAGTAACAATTTTCCTGGAAGTACTGAAGTAACAGATTTGTGGAGAGTTTTTCCATGTGTATTTGTGTATGTGTGTGCATGTAGATGTGTATGTACACCCTCCTCCACTTGTGTATGATTGTAGGAAAATTCTAAAACCAATGCAACTGTACTTGTGGATTATTTATTTCAGGTCTGCTGTAGTTTCTAAGTTTTTTTAAAAAGCTGCCTTTTTTTTTTTTTTTTTTTTTTTTTTAATATTTGCATGACCTGCAGGAAAGGAGACCCTTGGGAGATCAATGTAATTTCTAATAGACTTCTCTCCATTTGCATATACAAGAATGGACAAAAACTATGCCAGAAAATGCCTGCTTCCGCTGAATAACAGTTAATATAATTTCTTGCAATTTATTTTGATAGTTTTCAACTTTTTAATTGTACTTCTCGTTGGTTGCTTTATTGACATTAACTTAAGAAAACAACTTTATTTGTGAAAGTTTCTGTCGTCTTAGAAAGCACAGCAGAAACATAACTTACAATTAGCATCTGGACAAACTGTTTTCAGCTGTTGTATATTTCGATTTCTGGATGTTATGTGTTTTCCTATTTTTCCTCCTTCCCCCAGTACATACCTCATGAATTTACAAATAGATCTTTGTTTTGCTATTCATCAGATCAACATTTCCATTCTCTTTTTTTCTGAAACTTCAGTTCTGCTTACTGCCTCAGAAAGTCCTTCCATCTTTCAACACTTCTGTCTTCTACAGGTCTCTCTGATCACTTTTCTGTTCTCATTTACTGGCTTTCTTTTGCAGTTTGTTCACCCACATCATTCCAAAGAAATTGTTCATCTTTAAGGCTTTAGTGGCCTCCTTCTGGTCAGAAACAGTATTATATACAGTTATATATGTAGTTTTATATATATAGTTGTGACAGTTTCAGTTTGTGTCAGGAGTATGTTTTTGAAGTGAATCTTTCCTTAAACTCAGCTCACTTTTGGTTCACTTCACAGGTCAGCCTAGGAGCAGTCCCAACAGGTAATGGATGTTCAGTCCACAGGACCAGATTAGGACTAGCTGTTAAGGTTAAGAGGTGCTGAAAGTGTATAGTGCAGGTGTCAGGCCTTCAGTGTTGGCTGTCAGTCTAGAGATGCATTTCTGCTGGTGCACACTACTTCCTCATGCATATATGGCCTCTGCTGCCTTGATGTCTGTTGCTCCCCTGGGCTTTGCTGCTACTTCCCTCACTCCTTCAGTCTTACCTGTTTCCATATCTGGAATTTGGTTCACCCATAACCTGAACCCAGGCTAACCCACGTTCAGCCTCCATCCAGCCTTGCTTGCGTCCAAGATTTCCAGCTCTCTCATGGTCTTAAGCTGTGACAGAAACTGACCCTGTCTCTACTTTGACGGTCACAGCTTCTTGTGTTGTGTTACTGCCAGGATACTTTCCTTGTGAAGTAAGTATCTGTTTATGGTCTTTCCCGTTCTGTGTAGAGACTGAATGCCATTCTTCCCTTTTGAAGTACTCCACACCATTGCACCTGTCCAGATACCCTCATATTAACCTAAATTTTTTTGTAAGGCACTTTTCACTGAGAGCACCATCTGACCATTTCATCAACTGCTGTCTCTGCAACTGTTCACATATCTTGTGTGTGTAGTAGTGTCACAACTGAAGTGTAGCAGGATCTCTCTTTGTTTCAGAAAATTCTGAGAAATCCAACTTGAAGAGCTTCCTTCTTCAATTAATATACTGTATATTGCTTCATTTGTACAGGAAATACTGCATATTTTTGCTTAGTAGCTTGTGCATATTGAAAAATGCCATCTTCTTGCAGTGTGCTTTTTGTATATAGTAAACAATGGTAGACATTGGATTTTTGTGTCAAAATCAGGTTGGCTTTTTTTAAGTGTCCTTGTATGTTGCAAGTGTTCATATAACTATGTTAAGGAAAGTCCATATGCACATGCATGTGTGTTAAATGGTGTTTCTAGCAACTTCACTGGTAATTTCAGAAGTTTGATGGGTACTTAAGAACTAACATGTTTCAGTATACTGTAACGTTATGTAGACTTACTTTAGTACAACACTTAAGGTTATGGAAAAAACTTGCATCTTGCAGCTGTTGCACTTGCAAACAAATGTTTCTGCCTTAAGAAGCTGGTAAAAGCTCAGCTGAGATATGGGAGAAATCCTTGGCCTTTCTGAGCTACATGGACTTACAGTATTAGCTAGTAATAGCTGCATTTCTACTTGCCTGTTATAGAGGTAGTACTCTCTCTATATTACCCAGCCTTACAGCACTGAATCCCAAGTTTTTTCCAGGTGATTAATTTCTGGCTACAAACTCTGTTTCTGCTGTTTAATTACCTTCTATTTGCTAATGCCATTTCATATCTGTGGTTTATAAGTTTTTCTGGGGCAGGGCTCTTTTTCTGATAAGCAGTGCTAGATTTATAAGGTTGCTAGCAATATGTGTTCATTGTGCTGCAAGATGCAAAGTGTGACTATATAAAAAGCACACAACTTGAAATTTCTTGGCATATGACCTTTATATCCAATTCAGGCAATGACTATGCCTGCAGAATAGAAAGTGAACTCTGGCATCTGAGGAGCAGCTGTTCAGCGATATTTCGGGGGCTTTTTAAGTCTCTCTTCTATTCCAGGTGTATGCTTGCAAGTATTAATGCAAAAGTCACTGACCCCTCCCCAGTGAAAGCAAACACACACACAAAACATGCAGTTTTCATTACTTAACTAAACTACTTAAAACAAGACAGACAGTTTTTTTCTTTGGTTTTGCTAATTGCACAGGAAGAACGCTCAGAAAATACTTAACACAGTAATCGAATCAGAGGAGAAATGAAAGGGGTCACCTGTTACCATGTATGTTTTAGCTGTCTGTTCAGGATATGTTTCAGGCTGGGTTTGGTTGGTTGTTGGTTTTGTGTTTGTTTGGTTTTTTTTTTAGCAATGTCTGTTCCACCTCTGATTCTCTACCTCACAAGAATGTGTGTATGTGTGTTTGTGTAGAGAGGATGTTGAAGGTATGTTAAGCCATTTGTTAAAACTGGCTTTACAGCATCATCAAAGAAATTTGAAAGGCAATGCCACCTTTTAAAAGAAAAAAATCTCAAAAGCAGCAGAAAGCAAAAATACCACACTTAGATTTTGGGGGGATGTTTAATTAATACTCATTAGGATTCTTACTTACAAAAAACCTCTAAGGAAAAAAGTCATTAATGTAAGAGATGTGAATAATTTTACTGAATGTTAATGACAAAAAATAACTTTCTGTAGTGTGTTAAAGCTTAGTTAATGCAGTTTTAAAGAAAAAATATTCACTTGAAATTACCTGTTAATGTAATGACAGCTTGTTATTAACAGTTGTTACCTCCTGGCCATGCTGGGGATGGTGTTTGATTGGAAAACCTGATTTGCATAAAAGAGGAGTTTTAACGGTATTCTTTAAGGAGACCTTAGTGTTAGAGGCTATCCAAGAGGGATCAGGCATGTTGTGATGGAAGACCATATGGATATTTGTTGTGAGTTGGTCCTTTGTGAATTCTTTTCTGAGTGTTTTTGACAGTAGAAAGTTTGATACAGTGCTTCAAGTATGGTACTTCATTCTGTTCTTAGGTGTTTGCTTCTGAAGCTACAGATTTCTTTTTTTTTTCTTTATGGCATCTGGATTTAGTTATTGGATACTGGTTCACGAGTACAAAGGAGGAAGTACAGGATTTGGAATAAAGCAAATGTACTGCTGTAGGAAAATTAAAACATACACAAATTACTGTTTTAATCTTGTTTGCTGAGGTTACACACTGTTTTGTAGACCAGATGATTCATAGCTTTGTTGATATTTCTGTGAGGTTTTGTGTTTTGATTTACATCTTGAAAGCTTAATTAAAAAAAAATATCTACAAACTGGTCCAGCAGAGTTGCAGTAGAAACATGGAAGAACCCAGACAGACAGAAGATTTTTCACTTTAGCCTATAGTTGAACAACTCCTGCATGAATCTATAAATTTTATTTAAAAATATATATTCCTCTGGATTGACCAGTATTTTATATCGCTTATGTTAGTTTTATTGTTGCACACTTGCATACATTTGTTCTTGATGCCACTCTTTGCCATTACATTTGAGCTCTGTGATAATTAATTATGCCTTCTGGAGTAAACAAGTGACTTGAAGTTATTAATATCAATCTTAAAATAATTTTTTATTTTGTTTTCTGTCTTTTTCCACAAAAATAGATAATATACCTGAGAGAATCCCCAGAAGATGTGTACAGACTTATATTGGCTGGAAGCGTTTCATATCTTCCTTTCAGGTAAATAACAAGTTGTTAGAACTTTTTTACCTTGATATTTTGAAGAAGAATGTAGCATTTATCAGTACTGATTTGGGGTGGTGGGGGTGGTGCTGGTTTTAACACATGACACATTCACTGCCTGAGCTTTAAGTGCAGACTGCTAAACAGGGGTGTTAGCAGCTGGTACTGAAGTGCACTGACAGAAGGTGAAGGAGCCATGCTGCTTTGTATGCACTCTTGTTGAGCTTTTTGATCTCCGTTGCTTCTCACTTGGCAGTCTGGTTTTGTGCCAGTAGTTGATAGTTAAACATATCAAAATATCTGTCATTCATCACAAATGGCTTGTAATGTAATACTTTTAGCACTCCATTTTTCCCATTTGTTGAATGTATGCAGCAACCCGCGATGACTGTTTTGTGCATAAAGAATGCTAGCTGAACTCATATGACTTAGCATAACTTTAAAGTATTTCTTTTTACCAGTGAGGAAGTGTGTAAAACCATTGATTCATGGTTGCTTGACCCTAAGGGAATGTAATCCTAGCTGTTTGAGACCACAGACTTCTCTTTGTGGTATATGCTCTGCTGCTTAAGGTAGCAAATAAAGTTGATCTGTCATGCAGAGGAACAACTTCTTAGTTGCTTCCAAACAAGTTTCTAAAAGTTGGACTAAACTAGTGTTCCATTGGCTGCCACAGTATGCAGAAAAGAATGGCCAAAAAACTTTTTAGGAGGCAAGTTTACTGTCCACATATATTGTTATGGGGTGATTAATTCAGTCCTTGCTTGTTTGTGTTTTGTAGCTCTCTTGCCAAGAGATGGGCTTTTGATGATTTGAATTTCTATTACTTCCCCCCCTGCCATTACCACAGTATAATGGTGTAGTAGCACCTCTCTTTATTTGTGTATTTCCATCATCCCATTTCTCACTTTTAAATTCCATTTTTATATTCCCAGGAGAACAAAAGTCCTTATTAGGAAGACTGTAAGGTTTGTTTCTAGATATCGTAAAAGGTGTATGTGGGTGATGGAGACAGCAGCTTTTTATTCAGGTCATATACGCTGCCCAAATTCCCAGACCATCACTTCAACAGCACTACTGAAAGAAATGCAAAGATGTGTTACATAATAAGACTTACTGAGAGCTGACTTCTGAAGACATGTCGAGCCTTTGGGATAAAGAATACAGTGTGTTGAAGTGTCTGCAAACGTTACCGTTTTCTCGAGTTTACTAGTGCAACTAAACCTGGTGCAAATAGAGGAATTCAGATTACGTTAATGATCAACAGAGATGTTGGTCTGGGCTCCGCTCCTTTAAGATCACCTTCATCTCTGCAAAAAACAGTACCTGCTCATAGAATAATAAAAAGTCAGTCAGGTAGTTGCTACTTAGGGTCATTATCAACATGAAAACTTCTGTTAGCAGGATGCAAAGAATTTCTTTTTTCACTTACGGAATCACAGTGAGGTTGGAAGGGACCTCTGGAGGTCACCTAGTCCAACTTCCGTGCCCAGGACCATGTCTAGATGGGTTCTGAATGTCTCCAAGGATGAAGACTCCACAGCTTCTCAGGGCAACCTGTTCCAGTGCTTAATGACACTCAGAGAGAAAAAATGGTTCCTGATGTTCAGAGCAAACCTCCTGTGTTTCAGTTTGTACCCATTGTCTCTGGTCCTGTCACTGAGCAACACTGAAAAGAGCCTAGCTCTGTCTTCTTTGCACCTTCCCTTCAGGTATTTACATACATTGATAAAGTCCCCTCCGAGCCTTCTTTTCTCCAGGCTGAATAGTCACAGCTTCCTCAGCCTTTGCTTCTATATGAGAAGCCTCAGTCCCTTAATCATACTTGCGGCCCTGTACTGGACTCTCTGCAGTATGTCCATACCTCTCTTGTACTAAGGAGACCAGAGCTGGGCACAGTGCTCCCAAGTGTGGCCTCACTAGCGCTGAGGAGAGGGAAGGATCACTGCTGTCGACCTGCTGGAGATACTTTGTCTAATGTGGTCTATGATATCGTAGACCTTTGTCACAGAGCAGGCACATTGCTGACTCCTGCTCAACTTGGTGTCCGCCAGTACCCCCAGGTCCTTTTCTGCAAAGCTGTTTTCCAGATGTGCAGCCCCCAGCCCGTACTGGTGCCTGGGGTTGTTCCTCCCCAGGTGCAGGACTTTACACTTCTCCTCCTTGAACTTCACAAGGCTTCTGTCAGCCCAGTTCTCCAGCCTGTCAGGGTTCCTCTGGTTGGCAGCACGACCTTCTGGCATGTCAGCCACTCCTCCCAGTTTTGTGTCATCAGTGTGAGAGTGGCCTTGCAGTGACATCAGCCAGCTCCTTTGGAACTCAGGGGTGCATCCCATCAGGGCCCATGGACTTAGGTATGTCCCATTTGCAGAAGTGTTCCCTGACCTGATCCTTTTCCACCAAGAGTACATTTTCGTCACTCCAGCCTTTCCCCCTGCTCTCTGAGACCTGGGATACCTGAAGGCTGATCTTGCTAGTAAAGACTGAGGCAAAGAAGGCATTCAGTACCCTGGCCTTTTCCATGTCCTCTGTAACCAGGTCCCCTGTCTCATTGAGCAATGGGCCCACATTTTCCCTAGTCTTCCTTTTGTCGCCTGTGTGCTTATAGAAGCCCTTCACGTTTTCTTTGACGTCCCTGGCCAGATTCAATTCCACTTGGGCTTTATCATGCCTAATTTCATCCCTGGATGCTCAGACAATGTCTCTATATTTCTCCCAGGTTACCTGTCCTGTCCTTGCTTCCACTCTGTAGGCTGCCTTTTTGTGTTTGACTTCAGCCAGGAGTTCCTTGTTCACCTATGCAGGCCTCCTGGCATTTTTGCCTGCTTCATATTCATTGGGATGAACTGCTCTTAAGTTTGAAGGCAGTGATCCTTGAATATTAACCAGCTTTCTTGGGCCCATCATCCCTCCAGGGCCTTATCCCATGAGACTCTTCCAAGCAGAGCTTTGAAGAGGCCAAAGTCTGCTCTCCTGAAGTTCAGGGCTGTCACCTTGCTTTTTACCATCCTCCCTGCCCTCAGGATCCTGAACTTTATCATCTCATAGTCACTGCATCCGAGGCTGCCTTTGACTTCCGCATCCCCAACGAGCACCTCTGTGGTGAGTATGGGGTCCAGCAAAGCATTGTTCCTCGTTGGCTTCCATATCACCTGGAGGAGGAAGCTGTCACCAGTCCATTGCAGGAACCTCCTACATTGTTTATGTCCTGCTGTGTTGCCCCCCCAACAGATCTGAGAGTGGTTGGAGTTCCTTGTGAGGACCATGGCCTGTGAATGTGAGGCTGCTCCCATCTCTCTGTAGAGGGCCTGATCCACTTGTTCTTCCTGGTCAGGTGGCCTAAGAGACTATGTCACTTTCACCTGCCCTTTCTTTCACTTGAATGGGGTTCTGTTATTTCCTTTTCCTGCTTTCCCCCCCCCCCCCCCAGCTTTCACACTGATTCATTAGAGAGGAAAAGGATACAAAAAAGTTGTAGAGTCAGCCATCCACGTTCTTCAGAAGTTCTTCCTCCTCTCAGTTGAAACTTGAACATGATATATTTTTTTACTTTTTTGAAACATCAGTGATTCTTTGCTGCTGAGGGCTGTGTGGTCTCAAAAGAAGGTGTTCTGCCAAGACATAATATTCTTTGATGTAGATTCAATTTAAATTTATTTTTTGAATTGACTGTAGTATTCCTGTAGAGTGCCTACTCTGCAGTGCTTATGGAGTCTTATAATGGTCACATACTAAGCACATGCCATTCTTGGATCAACAGAATTTAAAAAATCTTAGCTGAAAGAGAAGGTTTTAATGAAAACCAGTTTCTCCTTGTGTTTGAGCATAAACTATTTTGTGCATCTAAAGGGAAGTCTTTTAATATATCTACATAAATGTGTATCTTGACAGTTTTAGTAAGAAGATGCTGTTCACATATATATAGAATGCATGTGTGCAGCATCTTTTCTTTTAAATAGAGTTTGAAGAAAAAACTTGCAGTATATTAAAATTTGACTTCTTTGAAAATGTACTTCAGAAGAAAATGTTCTAAGATTGTATGTTAGAATATGATACTAAGTTTGTGTTGTCCTTTGTTGACATGAACACTGAAATATGCCACTTTCAATGTTCATGTCAGAAATTGAACAGGTCAGCTTTACCAAAACTATACCTGGAGTAATCTTACTCTTGGATCATCTGTTAAGATAACTTATCTTATGTTCTATTATTATAATAAGATGGAAGGTGGGGGACATGAAGTAATCGCTTGGCATAATTATTTCACTGTAATACTAATTATCTTGAAGCAATTTTTTAAAAGTGTTTTAGAGAAGTATCTTCAGTTGCTTTCACTTGGATTAAAATGGGATAATTTTACCAGTTTGGTCATCATATTTTATAGGGATGCTTCCTTTGGTACTTGCAGTTTTCATCTGACATTGCTGGACTGTTTTCATGCAATAAACAAGGTCAGTAAAACAATATTTTTTGTATTGCAAAAGGTCAACTAAATACTGCCTAGCAGAAAAAGAAGGCTTAGGAAGCTAGGATCCAATTAGAGCTGTGCAGTAGCAGATTTTCTGATTGTTGCCTAGCTTATTACGTATTATGCATTGTAACAAAACTTCTAGATAGAGCAGCCATAGAAGTCAACCAATACCTTATATGATCAACTAGTGAAGATTTTTAAAGAGGGAGATCTGAGTTTTATTCTGAGTAATCTTTCAGGACAGTAATTCACACATCTAATCCCTAAGATTTGTGTGATAGGTTTATTATATGCCCCCTGGTGTTATATTTTAGGTTGAATATAGCCTTTGAAAGTGGCTTTGAATTGGTTAGTAATATTTTTTAGCCATTTGCAGCATGCACTAATGACTTCAAGTTTTGCTTTAGTAATAGAAATAGAAAAAATGTTATGAGGCGGGTGCTTTTTTTAAAAAAACTAAAAATTATCATGATCTAGTGTTTTATAGCAATACAGAGGTGAAGTAATATGGCATTGAAGGACAGGGGAATTTATATGCATTCTTTTTAGTCTGTATGAGTAGTGAAATGGGGAATTCTACAGCTCTCTACCCTACTACTGTCTTTTGTATTATGGGTATCTCTGCCAAATACTGGTATTTTTACTCATTAAGTCAGCTTCTTGCAGATTTGTGATTTTCAGCTTTTTTGGGTGTCTTGATATTGCCTGCTTGTATGCCAAGAGTGTTGAATTACTATTCTTCTTAGTACTGGTGAACAGCAAGGAACACTACAGAAGATTATGCAGTGAAAGAGTAGATTAGAATATAGTATTTTAAATATCTGGAGATATGAGATTATCTGTGTTTGTGCTTCCTGACTTAACAAGTGGGTAAACTGCCAGTTACCCAAATGTTTACATTTTTTATACCATATTAATGTAATGGTTGTGGATAATTACGGGACATCAGGGACCACATTAGTATCTGCTTAGGACTGTGTCTGCAAACAATTTAAAGTCAGTGAAGATATTAGCATCGTAAAGAGACCAAATAGCATTCATGCACAAGAATATTTGCAATCCTTGAATGCAGACTTCAGAAGGCACTCATAATTTCAGTAGATATTTTTTGCCAGTTATTTTTCTCTTTTTTATTTTGTACACTTAGCAGTAATAAAAAGACTGAATGCTTCTATAGTTGAATTTTGTACTGATTCGATGAAAATATAAAAGAGTGGATTTGCTTGTCTAACTTCATTTCTATTAAAAGTTACAAATCATTTTTGAACCAAGACTGAGTTATCTATATTTTTGAAATATATGAAGAAATCTCTCTGAAAGAGTAGAACAGATATTAAGGCACTTTCAGTAACCTAAAAGAGTGGTAAACTGTCTCCATTGAAAAGGTGTTGTCTTTGTTAAAAGCTGTATTCTGAATTTTAGGCTTTGCAATATGGTTTCCTGGATTTCAATAAGTTTGATGTAAATGAATATGAGCATTATGAAGTAAGTGTTCAGTATCAATCTTCTGATTTGTTTGCTGTTACTAATGCTAAGCTGATTGTTTATAATATGTGCTTTTTTTTTTTTTTGTAGTATTAGGTTCCATTTCTGTTTTGTCTCTTTAAACTTTGTTAAATAAAGGTGTGTGATCAGAGAGAGAATATTAAAATAAAGATTTAAGTGTAGTGAGCCTTAAACATGTGGGGGAAAGCAGAAACCAAAATGGAAATAAATACTTTTTTCCATTATTATTAAAACCCTGGAAGATGATCGGTCAGCGGGAATTTGGCCACCTTTTAGAGGTCATGCATATTCTTGAGCAGTCTTGATGAGAAACTCAAGGGCATACAAGTCCAAGTCTAACTGAATTCTGGAGAGCAATTAAAGTATGTATCTGTGAACACATGGCAACGTATGATAACACTCTTTGAGGTAAAGAAGGAAACAGGGCTGGAAAGCTCCAAGCCTATAAAATTACCTCTGGGGCATGGGAAACAAATGAGACAATGAAGGATTGCAACTCTTGACTATATGCAGTCTCAGAAATGCAAAGCTGCCAGTTATCTGTAAAGAGAAAATTAAGTGTTCTTAGAATCTAAAAAGTCACAATTTAAAGTGTCAACAGAGATAAGGCCAAGGTCATAATTTAGAAACCTATAAAAAATTTAAAATTGGAAGTTTCCCTTCATCTGAAGGGCATCATTTGTGTTGTTCTAAACCTCTTAATTTAGAAAGAGAAGAACACAGGCAAGAAAAGTGAGGTTGAGAGCACCTGACATCCTCCCAATGGAACGGAAAGCAGGCGACTAACATAACTTCCTTTGGCAAATATTGTACATCACTTCTATCTAGCATGTATTTTGAAACAATAAGGAAAAGCCTGAAAATACAGGGATAATGATAAACCAAGCATTTTCTCTTGACAGAGAGCAGAAAATGGAGATTTTAACTGGATAATACCAAACAAATTCATTGCCTTCAGTGGACCTCATTCAAGAAGTAAAATTGAAAATGGTATGCTTAAAAAAGGAGGTGGGGGACACAAGCCCACTGCTTTCTTAGTTGATTGTTATCAGTAAAAACAAGCTTTAAGAATTGTTCCTCAAACAGTGTGTTTTTTCCTTGGCTCTTTTTCTTTTATAAGAACCCTGGCAGTAAAATTTTAATGCTTGGTTTAATTGTATCTGACCTAGGTGATTATGTTAAAATTCCATTTTCAGTTAGTCTATTTCTTTATGTTGAACATGAGTCCTATTTTGAAAGTGTTTTCATCTCTTGTTTTTGAGTCTTTGTTTATTTCTGCAGTTGAGCCTTACTCTCTTCTTTTTTTTTTTTTTTTTTTTTTGCTTCTTTTTTCAAATAGGCTATCCCCACCATGCTCCAGAGGCTTATTTCCCATACTTCAGGAAACATAAGGTCACCACCATAATACGCCTCAACAAAAAACTGTATGATGCCAAACGATTTACAGATGCTGGATTTGAGCATTTTGACCTCTTCTTTGCTGATGGAAGCACACCTACTGATACTATAGTTAAAACATTTCTAAATATTTGTGAAAATGCTGAAGGTGTTATAGCCGTTCATTGCAAAGGTATAGTGTAAAAAGAATTTATATTACACGCGATGCTTATAGTTACAGTTCCAAAGGTATTTTGTGCTATAATTCCGTTATATCTAGTTATTAACATCTCTGCCAAACCGCAAGTTTTCTGTAGAAGTTCTTTCTGTGCTTCTGTTCTGCACTTCATCTTCTAATTTTTTTAAGTTCCAGAAAAATCTTCCCAGCTGTTTCCAAGAATGAGGCTGGGGAAACTGAATTTGCCAATATTAACAGCTCTTTCTGCTATAAAGTATTAGCACTTTGAAAGGATGCTTTTTAGCAGGAATTTGAAGTCCTGACAGGGTTTATAGATCTTTCTGTAAATATACAGTTACACATACCAAGTTATAAGCTTTTGAAAATACCATTGCAGCTTTTGGAGGGGATTCTTCATAAAATATGAGTGTTCTTCCAGAAGCACGGAAATCTTAATCCCTCAGAAGCCCCTTATACTAGCTACACTGGGCATGCTCTGAGACTGCCAAGGAAAAGATATTCAGAGCACGCCCAATGCAGCTAGTATAAAGACACAGTTTTCTGTGGTTCTAGAGGAACTACGTTTCCCTTCCCACACCATCTTCAGTAGTCTATCAGACATTAGTTCTCCACAAACTTTGCCTCACTAGTGTACCTGATAATGATGTTATTGAAGGAGAAAGGCCTTTTAACCCATTTGCCTGGGACCTGCAAAGACTGCATTTTTGTTCCCGGATCTGCCCCCCATTTGCTGTATAACAGGATTATACCATGAAGTGGAAGAATTTGTAAAAACAGCATCTTGACTGTTGGGAAGCAAGTGCATACTCTTGCTCTGCACAGAGGTGATAAATTCAGGGAGTATTGTTTAATTGATTACAACTGAATATTGAGTATCAGTGGTACAAGTGCTTTGTTTTCATTCAAATTAAGATCTTTGATATTTATCATACTAATGGTGTCTAGACTCCCTTGTTCCTCATCCTGCTCTTACTATTGAGAAAAAGTAGAATGCTGTAGCCTATTCTTAAAGCTGGGCGAGGCATGGAAAATGGTGTGTGATTATCTTGGCTATTGGGTTATACTGAAGATCTTACATTGGGGTTCATCAGTCAGTTGTTAAATGAGAGAAGGTGATGTGTGATTTGACATTTACAGCAAATGATAGAGGAGAGGAACCACTTAGCTGGAGCTGTCCTCCTTTCCTTCTTATTTTTCCCAAGGTAAATAGAACTGTTTTGAGGGCCATTGCAAAGAAGGTTCCTTATTCTGGAGTACTTTTTGCCTGTGTCGGTTAGTACCCCAACTTGCTGATGGCAAAAGTTGCTTTTTCCTTGGGAACTAAAGTAAGAAATAAGTGAGAGGAGGGATTGGAAGAGCAGCTGGTTTTAGTGTAGTATATGATCAATTTGCAAGAAGGTGCTTTGAGAACTTTGGAAGAAAGCCAGCTGTTTGGTTTTATGCATGGGATAATTCTCATACCTATAAACATATTCATAGATAGAGAGGTAAATAAAGATAGATAGACTTACAGATATTTGTAAAGCCACTGGCTTTGGAAGGTTACCTCACTCAAAAAAACTGTGAAAAATGTGTTAATAACCTTGTATATGGAAACAAAAATTCAAAAGGTAAGTTGCACTTAACAAGTTGATCAGTAGCAGGTTTGTTTAATAAACTAGGCAAGTAACTATTTGCCCAAGTAACAATGTCTGTAGCTATTGCAGATTCCAGATGAAGATGGGTATATAAAAGAAGCCATTCTTTTATCTTACACAGCTGGTCTTGGACGAACTGGCACACTTATTGCCTGTTATATTATGAAGCATTATCGGATGACAGCTGCTGAAACTATTGCCTGGATTAGAATAAATAGACCTGGTTCAGTGATTGGACCGCAGCAACACTTCCTGATGGAGTAAGTAGACTGACTATAAATGATATAAAAAATAGAGTTAGATGTCTTTTTCTTCTTCTTTTATTGTACACTAAATAATCATTGGTGTTAATTTGTTGTGTTTGGGGCTTTTTTTTTTTCCATGTTATGATAGCAAACAGGCAGAACTTTGGACAGAAGGGGATATTTTCCGTGCAAAATTGAAAGGAAACCATAAAATTGCTGTAACAAGAATTTTGTCAGGAGTAGTTGATATTTCAATTAATGACACAAGAAGCAGGAGAACCATCCAAAAGGACACTGAACTGGTAACCATCCGAATATTGTGCTTTTGTAAATGTTGTAACTACTTTTGAGAATCTCTCAGGTTCTGAACAAACCTGTGTGTACACTAAAACTGTGTTAATCAGATTCTTTTTCTGTTTGCGCTTTTTGTATCAAGGGATATGGGGGGAAAAAAGGTATGGAGAGCAAGTATGAAAAATGAAGTGCAGTACACAGGTGAAGTAGGAGCACCCTTATCATACTTTAGTCTTTAGGTAAATATTAGAACAAAAAAAGTACAATATGCAATCAAAACCACTGTGATTTTGTTTTGGATTTTCTGTTACTTCATTGTGTGTGTTTAAAGGGAAGGGTTGAAAGGGGTTTTGCTCCTTTTAATTTCTAAGTAACTGCAACTTCTCTAATACCATTTGATGATGCCTTTTAAAAAACAGTACTGCTGTTTTAAAAAGGCAAGTGAAGGAGGGAAATACTGTACTTGAGTGAAGATCGTACTGTACCTAAGCAAAGATTTGATAATACATGTCCACTGTTCTAAAGGTAGACAACATTCTGATGAATGTAATTCATGATACCACTTAATGGTTCACAGCTTTAAGAGCAGCAAACAGGAAACTGGAAAGAACAGAATTGTATTTATGCAAGTGAATTTTCTTTGATTTTATGCTGGCAAACTTTCCTATTGGGATAATTCTAACTTTAAGATTTAGGATAAAGTTAATTCTTAAATGTCTAAGTGTCTATATTTTAATCTTGGTTTATCCCTTCCGCCGCTCCACTTACACAGTACAGTGATGAAGACGAAACAAACTGTGTAACACAAGGTGATAAGCTTCGTGCTCTGAAAAGTAGAAGGCAGGCAAAAGCTCCAACGGCATCTCCTCTAACGTAAGTCAGTTTCTAATATATAAATGCCAGAAATACTTTCATCCTCTTCTTTATACATACTTCCCTTTGGCCCCAAAAGTTTGTTGCCAAGGCTGCTTTTACTCATTTAAAACAAGCATGAGATTCATGATCTTCATTTCTCAGAAGACTTGGTGAGCGCTAAGAAGGCAGAAGAACTTGGTTAAAGAACTGCATTAGTCAATTTCTAGTTTTCTGCATTGTTTTTGATTCCGGTAGTCTGCGCTTTACAAGCTCCCGTAGTGTTCCTGAATGCCTTACTTCTAGTTTATTCACAAACATTATCTTGTCTTTACTGTGGTAGTATAAAAATGAAAGAATATGACTCGGTGTGGTGGTATTTGGCTGAAATAAGGTGCACACTGATTTTTGATGTAAAGTCAGCTACCTAAGAAGAAGAGTTGAAAGAATAATCTTTAGCTTCCTTTCATTTCTTCTTCCTTGGAGGGGAACTTTCCCTAAATCCTGTGGGCTTTAGGATAATGGCTGGTAGATCTGGAAGGCAGAGATTAGCACTATTTCAGTAAATAAATTCAAAAGGAGTGCCTTTTCTGTCAGGGAACGTGGTATACTAGTCTCTTGATTTTAGACAAGTACTGAATCACCACCTGTAAAAGAAAGTTTGTAGTCACCTTTGCATCTGTTGTAGCTTGTAGCAACTGTAGGTAGAAAAACTTTCTGTCTGCCTTTAATTAAACTACAAGAGAATGCAAGACTTGCAAGACATATCTGGATGTCATTTGATTGCTAGGAAAGGAATGGTGACCCCTGGCTGTCAGATTTTTGCAAATAACACAGCACCAGTCACAGACCAAAAGCAACTTGGCTTTTGTTGTGCTGTTTTTCTGTAGGGGATGATGCTGCTAGCTGCTGGCCTTTTTTCTTTTTCTTTTTTTTTTAAGACCAAACAGCATCATCAGACTTTTAGAGAAAGTGAGAGGTACGTAGTAAGAATGTGCTGAATGTAAAGGAATGTGTCCTTGGAAACCATCACATATTGCTATGTATGAATTCTACTTTTGTTTTAAAAGATTCTCTTTTGTTCATGCTCATCATTTACACAGGCAATCAGATAAGAAACAACAGATTCATACCCAACTGATATTAAAAAAAACCCAAAACACATGATGTCAGTTACTTCAAATAGCACAGTAAAAAAGAAAATACCTTGCACGTTTCTACTTCATAATATTATTTCATAAAAAGTACCTTAAGTCATATAATAAAGGTTGTGAAAGATCTCATTTATTGTATGTTCCATAGAGTAAATGTAGACTGTATGATAATCTATTCAAAGACATTGTCTTAATATGCAGAAAGCCTATCAACTATTAAAATATTACTGCATTCATGAAACATTCTGCAACATGACTGCTCTAATTAACACTAGTTAGCATGTACTTCTGTAGAACTAAAATAATTGATCGAGAGCTTATAGTTGTCTTCTATAGTGTGCATTGTGGCACATGGAGTTAGAATTTCTCTCCTCCTGTTCCCCCAAGTTATTTGTATGGTTTGCAGCTTGTAGTGAAATAGTGTGGTGAAAAATGGATGTATAATTTCATACATTCTTTGTGCTACTATTATTAAACCAAAATATCACTAGGAATATTTAGCTGCCCTATATGAGTCAGAAGTCTTCCCTACTAGAAGAGGTATCAGTCTTTTTCTGTTTTAGCTCAGACTGTTAGAAATTTTTAACCTTGCAGTGAAATTGATTAATTTTGTCTAAGCAAACAAAAATAAGCTTCTAAATCCTCTATGTAGTTTTATTTCACAGAAAAGAAAAAAGGCAAAATAAGAGCACCAGAAGTTGTGACAATTACAGTTTTTGAGAACTAGAGGCATTGCTTATGTTTAAGTCGCAAAGGATTTGTGTATAACGTTTGTTAATGTTTATTGAAGTTGGTTGTATAAACTCTGTATATCTTGATGAATGGATATTTTGTGTATGTTCTAATGAGCAATATTCTGCACCTTTGGCAAAGGATTATGAATTAGGTTTTGCTACTTTGAACACAGGAAGGTAGTATACCCCATCATCTGGGTGTTTACATAAATTGTTTGTTCTGACAAGCTGATCTGGCTCTGATCTAATGTTTTAGTATTAAAATATATGATTGTGAAGTAGGATGTATGAGTACAGGCTGATCAAACTGCGTAAGAGATGGCAGCAAGCGTTAAGAGATGTAGTACTGCTCCAGCATGCACTTATTTTCAAAAGAGCGATACAGGCTTTCTTTGGAATAGACAACTTTAGTGAGGATTTCAGAAAATTTGCTTTGATTCCAGCAACATGTGGATACTACATTTGGCAATTTATGGTTGCATGGATTGTTACAGTCATAGAAAGTAAGAAAATGCTTGGCAAAGGTTATAGAGCAACATGCTTTTGAAGATCTTGAAACAAGCTAAAATGCACCAATAGCTTTTGCTTTTGAATTTTTGTTCATCTTTTCCTCCCCCTCCAACCCCTTTTTTAGATGGCTCCTAGCTATGCTGGTATCTACACTGTGTAGCATTGTCATCTGGTGGATTGTATGTGGCTCCCTTCTGCCCAGCCTGCTATTCTGTCTAGATGGTTTAAGAACATAGTAACCATCAGGACCCCCTGAGAGAGAGCCACTGTGTAAGTGTCCCATTCCATTTCTCTACAATAGCTCACACTTTCTGTCTAGTATGTCTCATAAATGCATGTTTTCATATCATGTTTCTTACTGGCTTTGTTGCAAGAGTAAATTTCACTGCTCTGGCTTTGTTGTATATATTTTTGTATATATTATTTGGAATAACTGACTGATTTTTATGGCTGGCTTGCAATACAAAAAGGTGCAGAGCTTTTTTAATTAGGATAATTTATAATTTTGAAGCCTTTCTTCTCTGCATGCTCCTGCAAAAAAGCAAAACTATATAAGCAAAACTGTATTTGTAAAAAGGAAAAAGTACTGCTTTAAAATATGATCCTATCCTTTGCGTATTGCAAATGAAGATGTTAGCTCCAGTTTTACTTCAAAATTCATGAACTTGCGAAGGACCTTAGTTTCCCAAAGCATGGGTTTACTCACATAAAATGCTAGGAATTAGAATTTGTTAGAAATGTCTGTAGGTCTTTGTTTTTACTAAGAGATCATAGTATTACATGCCATAAGAGACAGTAATTTTTTCCTTTTTAACATAACAGAAGATGAGGCAGGTTGCAGTATTAGGTCAAGGCTCACTTGTTTACCCAGCCAATCATGTTTAATCTTCTTTTGTTCTCAATTATATTTTTGTAGAGCTTTATGAGACTAGTTAAATCCCTCCTTTCTGTTACTTGGATTCGGGAGGCTGAGTAAAGCATTAAAAACATGCTAGTTCCTTGAGCACAGTTTTCACTCTTTCTCCACTCTGCTTTTGTCAGAGTGGCTGCAGTGATTGCTGTGCCTCACTTCCACTTAAAAGGTGCAATGTTTTTATCAAATGACAACTTCCACCTTTTGGCCAAACAAAACTTCAGAAGCATGCAGAACTTCCAGGAAACCCAAACAGGAACTCTTTGTTTGCTACCCTGTCTCCCACCACCACCAACACCCTCAAAGCAAAATGGTTACTTTGGATGAATGCTTGAAACTTTGGTGCTCTCAGAGAAAAAATAGGTCAGGAAAAGTGTTTTACACTAGAGTACTAAGTAAGAAAAGGCATTCTCTCCTGGCAGAACATTAAGGTTAAAAGTTTCTGTCCTTACCTTTGGCCTTGCACCATTTTTATGCACTTTTAAAAAGCATGGGACTCTTTCTGCTGAAGTAAATGACCTAATAACTAAAGAATGAGAACTGAGGGACTTGTCCACAACTTAGTTATCCTATTAGCCTTAGCTGAGGTTATCTTAATCAGTTCTTTTGGAGGAAAAAAACCCAACAAACTAAAGATCACATTAGCTATTTTTTTTTTCCCCATTAGTACCTAACTTTGTCAAAGAACATACTTAAGTGAGAGGCTTGTTTTCAAAGTTTTACATCAAATGTAGCAGTATTTCTTGTCTCAGTGTTTTCCAGAAGTCAGACCTCAGATTTCTAAACACAGACTAAAAAACTAAACTTAAAACACGGGTTAAAAAAGTGAAACAACTGCCCTTTGTTTTCCTGTACTGTAAGATCAATTTCACTCAACTATCATCCTTTCTTTCTCTTATGGTTTCTGTGTTCTGTCTAAAAACTCCCTTGCTAGAGGGAAAGAGAAAAGACTGTTTGATGTTGGTAAATGTGTCAAAATGCAAGCAATAAGGTTACTGGTGCTGCTGCCTCATATCCAGGATTGACAATCATACAGTGTTGGTTTATGTCTGGGAAGAGAAAACACTCCAACTGTTCTTAACAGCTAGACTAACATTCTCTCCATTATGCAGCTAGTGTCCCTTGTGTTTCAAGAGAATCATCAATCAGGATTGCGAATCTCTCTGGGCTAACCTGGCAGTCCTGTTGGCTCGAGCCCTGTAGACTGAAGAGTATCAGTCACTTGCTGCAACAGTGGTAGAGGTCTCAGGCCTAGTTTCCTAAAAATCATGAGGTGATGAAGGAGAAAGCAATATTGCATTTGACAGACCTCATAAAACAGATAACCTTGGCAAGAATAAAATGCCCATTGCAAGTCAGAGAAGACAGGCTCCTCTGTAACCTCTGTTCCCCTCATGCCTTCCTCAGACACTGTAATCATTTTTCTTTTAAGAAAGCTTGTTGTGTGCATTGATTTCTCTCCAAGATGTATTACCTTGCTGGCATTTCAAGTTTTGCTAATTTTGTCTTGGCGTTTTGGCTCTTGTGTCCTGGTGGTGTATCTGTCGCCCCATCGCAGTCTGAGTTAAACGGTGACAAAAAGTTGTGAACTATTTAAAAGATGGTGCTACTGACCCAAAACTTTCCATTTAAGCAGGTTTTGATTTGTTTAAAGGCCAGTTGTGGTGGGTTGACCCTGGCTGAACGCCAGATGCCCACCAAAGCCATTCTCTCACTCCCCCCTCCTCAGCTGGACAGGGGAGAGAAAAATATAACAAAGGGCTTGTGGGTCAAGATAAGGACAGGAGAGATCACTCACCAAGTACCGTCACAGGCAAAACAGACTCAACTTGGGGAAAATTAACTCAATTTATTAACAATCAACCAGAGTAGGGTAATGAGAAATAAAACCAAATCTCAAAACACCTTCCCTCCACCCCCTCCCTTCTTCCCAGGCAAAACTTCACTCCCAGATTCTCTATCTACGCCCACCAGTGGCGCAGGGGGACGGGGAATGGGCTTTACAGTCAGTTCGTCACACATTATCTCTGCCGCTTCATCCTCCTCAGGGGCAGGACTCATCATACTCTTCCCCTGCTCCAGCGTGGGGTCCTTCCCACGGGCTGCAGTTTGTCACAAACTGCTCCAGCGTGGGTCCCTTCCACGGCGTGCAGTCCTTCAGGAGCACACAGCTCCAGCATGGGTCCCCCATGGGGTCACAAGTCCTGCCAGAAAACCTGCTCCGTGGGCTTCTCTCTCCACAGATCCACAGGTCCTGCCAGGAGCCTGCTCCAGCGTGGGCTTCCCATGGGGTCACAGTCTCCTTCGGGCACCCACCTGCTCTGGCATCGGGTCCTCCATGGGCTGCAGGTGGATATCTGCTCCACTGTGGACCTCTATGGGCTGCAGGGGGACAGCCTGCCTCACCGTGGTCTTCCCCACAGGCTGGGGGGGAATCTCTGCTCCGGTGCCTGGAGCATCTCTTCCCACTCCTTCTTCACTGACCTTGGTGTCTGCAGAGTTGTTTCTCTTGCATGTTCTCACTCCTCTCTCCGGCTTCCGTTTCTGTCTGTCCCAGCAACTTTTTTTCCATCTTAAATATGTTTTCACAGAGGCACTACCACTATTGCTGATTGTCTCCGCCTTGGCTGGTGGTGAGTGTGTCTTAGAGCTGGTTGGCACTGGCTCTGTTGGACACAGGGGAAGCTTCCAGCAGCTTCTCACAGAAGCCACCCCTGTAACCCCCACCCCCCACTACCAACACCTTGCCACACAAAGCCAATACACCAATATATTAGCTTGAATAAGAAAGGAGTGTATAAACTCGTCTGGTGTTTGGGGAGTATATTAGGTCCAGAACTACCAAGTGATGCTTCGATTATAGATGAACTGGAGATGAAAAATTCTTAATGATACATGGATTACCTATTTTAGTAGTGTGGCTATTACTGCATCCATGTAGCCTATGTTCAGGAAATGTTCTGCTTTTTCTTGAAAAAAAACAACAAATTGTATTTCAATGATTTAGAAAACTTCTCTGTACATCAGATGCGCTTTCTGCTGGTGTTTCTGGAAGTTTGTCCTTGTCATGTACAGCACAACATGCTATTTTACATTAACAGTTACAAAGCAGTAAGGCAGGTGTCCTGAGGACCTTACCCTTCTCTAATATGATTTGGGAATTTTTTTTGTGCTGAGATTTTGGGAGGATTTCATCTACTTGGCCTCATCTCATGTCCATTATAAAAACTATCTAATGAGCCTGATGTGAAGTGAGGCTGCTAGCCGAATAGTGTTAAATCAAAATTCCATACATTAAAGATAGTTTTTTCTCTTACCTTAAACATATACGTAGTTACATTCTAACAAAAACTCTCTTAGCACTGTTACTGCTCCTAAGCTGACAGTTAAGGGCCCGAAGACAGCTCGGGGTGTTTAGTTGTAACACCATGTCAGATGATGGTGTAAATGGGACCTCATATGTTTTCCCTGAGGTGCTATCAGCCTTGGAAATTTAGAATTTTAGCCTGATTTAAACATGTCTGTTTGATCATTCAGCGAATGTTTTGTTCACAGGGATTTGAGTTAATCTTTACTTTTGGGTAGCTGTATGAATTTGTGTGAATTTGCTGAGATGTAAAAATGGTATATCAACTGAAGAGCAGATGATTTTAAAGGTGTTACCGTGCTCACAGCTGGCTCTGAGCTGATCCCATAAGGCAGCTCCTTCTCTCCCTACCTTTTGGTAAATACAGCAATCTTAAGAGGATGACGTTATGGTTGGTTTGGTTTTAAGGTGTAATTATATATGGTGACTGTTGTTGTAAGTCATGTTCCCATTTAGAACCTCTTTTCTTTTCTTTCTTTGTTTTGAACAGATAATATAAAAATCTGTGGGAAGTAAGGACTTACCTATGATATGTTGAAAAGATGAATATTTTAGTGTTTATGCAAGGTGGTATCTTAACACTTCATAGTATTTCAGTTCATATTAGATCAGTTATATGGGTTTAAGCCATTGTATACTGACCTGTTTTCTGAACTTCTGGTGTCTGGAAAGAATGGACACCTGTAAGAGAAAGATTATAACCATTAGATCATGTTCCAATAACTTTGCTCTTTTATATATGTACATTACATGCATTTTATGCAGAGACACACTTTAGGTATATATTTAAGGAGAAAACATGATTTTTCCATATTTCTGTCTGCATGAGCACTACTAAACCAGCATGTGCCATGATCTGGTCATGCTTATATTTCAGTGACTAAATGTTATGGTGTTAAGCCAGCTTTGTACCTTTCCGTTCAGTCCTGGAAGTCGCTAGTGGCACAGATAAAAGGTACAATGCAAGTCTTTTTTTCACCACTGGTGTAATTTTTAAAGCATAGTTGAAAGTGCAGTAGCTCAAATTTGTTCATGTTGTATGACAACTGTGGCACTGAGAAGATAATTTTAAGTTTTAATATTAGAACTTGTTAGGACTGGTTTACAAGCACAATAGAAATTATAAAGTGAACTTCCAGGTTTTGAACTTTTTCACCTTAGGCATGCAAGGAAAACAGATTTTTGTTAGAAGAATTTGTGTTCTTGTCTACAGAAGCATGATATGATATTGAAGCTGTATGGTTTTTGCTTTCAGCCTCTCAACTGATTCCTCTGACTTTGAATGTGTTGCGTTTACAGTAGAATTTGCTTTGCATTCTGATAGTCCTTGCCATTACAATCTTGTATCTTATTTTGGAGGAATAGAAGACTGTTTGGTTTGGACTTCTGCAAATGAAGTAACAAGATTTTGCAAGTCTGAAATATTAAGAGAGACTTGTTCAAGTAGAAATTTAAAATACTTGAACTTTGTGGTCATCTGTTTGCTAAATAGTCTAAAAGTATGTGGTAAATAAGGTCACTGATCAGTTTTACTGCTGTAAAGAGTTTATTTTAGATGAAATTGTGTTATCTCCAATGCATATTCTAATTCTGGTATCAAACCCATATAAAACAATGACAGCATAGGGGTTTTTTCCATTTCTGTTTTTGGTGAATATGTTACATGAGTATGAAAATACTCATATTTTCCTCCACGTATGCCTGTCCATTTTTGCTGCAAAAGTTACATTTTATGTTCATATCTTGAAAAGTTTCTTAGGAGTATTAAACAACCAGACTGCTGTTTATATAGCTTAATGAAGGTTTTGATATCCAATCTAATGTAATCTGCTGGCAGAGATGGACTGAGTGAAGCCACTGAAAATTAGAGTCTAATAACAGCAGGGGAAAAAACCAGTAACAGTTATGTTACTCGTAGCTCTAAACCTCTAAAATGATGCATAGTTTTATAGTTGGAATCTTGCACAGACAAATTACTGGGGAATAGGTGTATAAAATGATGCACTAAATAGATATCTGTGGACTCCGTTGACCATTTGTCACTTTTTGTCTCCATAGTATCATAATTTCACTGCAAGTATTTAGGAATACAGAAGACAAGTTTTCCATATGAACCAGTTGGCTGGTGGCTAAAAATAGCTGTTTGCATTTCACAATCTGGAATTACTTTCTTATTGATATAAGCAACACTAGGATTTATCTGCCTGTTTAAGAAGTAGTCAGTATATTGCTCTAGAGTCTTCCAGAGAACCAGTTGAGCACAATCAGCATGTAAAGCTCAGTTTTGACTATAGTGTAGTAATTCCCTGTAAGAGCAAAATGCCAGCATGTGCAATAATTTTCCTAGCCTACTGTATTTGAAGGGAATATCTCATGGTTAATTGCAGGAGATTTAGACTTTGATCTTCACAAATTGAATTACTTGGGGTTTTTTCTGAATTCCTTTGTGTGTTAGTCTGGAAAATAATGTTTAGTTTGGTTGCATACTTAAGATTTTATCTTTTTGTTTGTTTGTTTGTTTCATTGCAGTAATTTAAAATACAGTTTCTTAGCTTTTTGTCTTCCAAAAACCTAACAGGAAATTCAAAACCATTAATTTAATCCATTCCTTGAAAGCAAAAAAAAAAATAATCAACCAACGAAACAAACTGCTGTGCTCCTAATAAAACAACTTGCATTACCGTAATTGTAACAAGGATGTTACAAAGAGAAGGATGTGTTCCAGGCAGAACAGTTTGCTTTTCAGAATGATTTGTGAAAAGCCAGCTGATACTTATTAGCTCTGCTGCAACTGTAATACCCTCTTTTCAGTGTTTTCCTAGAAACTTTCAGGTTATATAATCTTTCTTTTTTCCTACTCTTTCCAGAGTAATTCTGCAGTCCAGTGTTCAGAAAAATAAAACCTCTGAACCTAGCATTTCTGACAGTACAGACATTACTAAAAGAACTACCAGGTCTGCTGCAAGAAAAAACAGTTAAAAAAGGTGAGAGTTACCCTCTTTACAGATCCAGTAACTGTTCTCTAGGCAAATACTTTGAGCTGGCATATCCATCACTGACAGGAGCTTTTGCCACTATTTAACTCCTTCTCCTAGCAATAGGAAATGAGAAACAATTTTATGATTTATGTCATGTACTGAGAATATCTGGAACCTTAAATCTTATGTCATTTGTTTACGTTGCTCAGTCTTTCAGCTTTGAGAATTTTATATTGTTATTCCTAACGTGAGTCAGAATTACTGAAGGTGAGGGATTTTGGTAACAAAAAAGCACCTTTCTCTGCCACACCTCTGCCTGGACTAAGAGGTAGAAAAGTTGTGCACAGCATTAAGTTAATTATTAGTCAGTACACGAAGTCAAAACTAAGAGGACTTTGATGGACAACTGAAATGCAGTAGTGGTGGAGAGGGTGAAGTGTGTAAAATGCATGTGTATACCGCTATGAGATTTTGTACTGAGTATGGCTGATAATCTGAACTTAGCCTGTTCAGTAAAGCTTAGTGAAATTTTAAATTTGGATGGATTTATGCAAGACTGAAAGTGACTTTTGGTCCAGAAGCATGTGGCCACACTACTGCTATGTTTCTTTGTGTGTGCATGTGTTCATGGCAGCTCTCCAGGTCATTATCAAAGATGAGCCTGAGAATGTAGCTTAAAACAATTTCCAAGCAACTTCCAGTGGTTACAGTTGGCCAGAATTTGTCTTGTGCTTATAGTGAAAAACTTTTGAATGGGTCTGTCAGGTGTTGAAGAGACTTCCTTTTGTTGGGAAAAGTAAAAGGTGGCAAATAACGTAAGAAATAGTTAAGTAGCTTGGTTTATAAATACTGCTGAAAATTCCAAGTTCTTCTGCAGCTTTTTCCCCACAGAGCTCTTCTTTCCCTTTCCTCATCCTGTTACCTTGAAGGTAACAGAAGTTATGAAAAATTCACTCTATCAAGCAACAGAAATAGTCATTAATAGTAGACTGCAGTAAATACTAGTCAGAGAATTTTTAGCAGTGGCAATACGAATTACATTTTGATTTGTATAATTACATGTTAAAATAAAAATCTCTTTTTCCTGAAATACATGTTTTACTAAACATCTGAAGTATTTCTCAGGGTTTTCCTGTTTGGTTGGTTAGTTTTTATCTCCATTTTGCAACATTTTCACCATGTCTGTTTCGGTCCAAACAGAATTGATGGGATTCTGCCTGCTATTTTTATTCTTCATGCCTTTCCCAGTTTTAAGCTCTTTGCAACACTTGGTAGCTGTATACATGCACATGTGTAATTGAACAGAGATTTTCAGTTCCTGGAAAACACATCTCCAAGTTGACCTTTGTGAAATGAGAATGTGAAATGTGAAATGACCGTGTGAGATGAGAATACCTATCCATAGGAGGAATCAACTTCCCTAAAATAGAATTCATAGAAGGTTTCAGTTATTTTGAAATAAATCCTTTAGGTATATTGCCAGATTTATGACTCTGAGGAACAAGGATCAGGTTGATCTTAAACTTCATAAATTACTTCATATTTTAATGGATTTTCTGAAACTTCTACCCCAAATATTTCATTCTATATACTGTTTCTTTTCTTCTAACTTTTGAGGTCAAAGATTTTCAGTCACTTTATGCTTGGATCCAATGATCAAATTTGTCCTAAATAGTTATATCACAGTTCTGGAGTTCTTAATTATCTTGTCATCTGAGAGGGCTAATAGGGTGCTGGTCCCTCTAAAGAGTATTTTGGTACGACTGTACAATTTCATGGACTTAGGATGCAGGACCTTGTTAATCTTGTAGGTGTCGTTTTATTTTTCATGTAGCATTTGGCAAAATGTCGCGCTTTTTTTGTTTTGTTTTGTTTTGTTTAAGCATCACTTTGTTTTTTCATCTAAGTTCACTTCCATTTGTTGAAGTCTGTGTAGGTTGCATTACCTCATAGGCCTCAAATTGATTGACCTATTTCAGATCAAGTGGATTCCAGGGTAGGGGAGAGTGATTATTATTACAAAATTGAGATCATGCCTTAACCAACTTCTGTCTTCACCAAGACCTTGTTGGCTTCTCTGAACTTCCAACATTACTGTGTACCCTTACTCTTTCATTTTCTTGTCTGATACGTTCCATGGAAGCATCTTGCAGTATTTTTACATTAATCTTATTTTTTGATGCATTAGGTCATTTTAGGCAATTCTTACTGTAGATGAATCACATTTGCAACCCATCCTAACACAGCATAATCCACAGAGCTGGGTAATTCATTTGCCATTTCATCCTTCAGACTGTTGGAAACACTATCATAGAATGCCTCCAGAATGATTTTTCAGACAAAACAGCCATTGACAGCTAAAACACTCTGTTCTGGCTTTGCAAAGAGACTTTTAGGGAATTTCAATCCTATTCATAACATTCACTGCATTTCCTTTGCAGAACATCTCTAGATGTCAGCTCCCATCTATGAAAGACCAGTACTGGCAGACATAACACATTGTATCTTGTGATTGAAACAACACTGTTGTTGAACTGCAAGAAATCACAGTACTAGAGCACTATCCATAGTCTTTTCAGCAGATGCCCTTGTTTCTCCAGTTAAGACGTCTTCCATGTAGATTTGCCAATTACTGAGAAGTTCATGTTTGTATTTTAACAAGGTGCATCTACCAGATCCAAACCAACTGAATCATAGTAAGACACAAATGAAACAGTCTTTTCCATGTTACTACACATAACAGGATTAGGTTTATGTATATAGTAAGCAGTTGATTAGAAATGAAATCTTGAGTGGTGAAGGAATTTTGGTAGGTAGAGGTGCTTAAGGGAATGCAGGTCAAGTTACTGCAAAAAAAAATAATTGGGAGTGTGGGGGAAGATGTATGAAAACTGTATTGTATAGATTCCTTTACTTCTTTTAAGCAGAGAACTATAGCACCAAAAACTTAACAGAGGAATATGTTTTAAAAATCTCTTGCTTTTGCTTTGCTGGAAATTTTAAAGCAGCCTTCTGCACCCTAGTTCAAACACTGAAAACTACCTGCAGCATTTCAGAGCTTGTCTATATGTAATCTAAATCGAGCTTTAAAAAAATTAATGTTTCTTTACTATTCTTTCTACTTTTCCTACAGTCTGATACCTCAGAGGGAGAGAAAGAAAAGGAATGCTTTACAGCAAATGCGCTTAATGAAATTATGGTACTTTGAATCCTCTGTTGCTTTTCTGTATGGAACGGAACCTTCCTTCATGTTGTCTGTGATCAGACCAGTCCATGCCTTCTTTACAACCAGTATTGCTGTGTTCTTAAATGCAGTGACTTTTATCTTCTGTTTTTTTCTTTGAAGTATCGTTTGCTCATTTTACCTTGCCAGAAATGTTAGCTTGAAATACATATTGAGTGCATATTTAACTTTTTTTCCTCAAATATGTTTTATTTCAGCAGCCAATCCGTCCCAAGGACTAAAACAGTATTGCGTTAAGTTTCAAATAAGCAACCAGTGTTGAAGAGGATATTCAGGAATGAGGGGATGTGACTAGAGGGGACTTGCTGCAATTCAAGGAAGATTACTTTGGTTCCATTTTTCAGCAAAAGTGAAACTGAAGAATCTCTTCCATGCTTGTAGAATAAAATGAACCGTCAACATGCTTGGCAGACACTTTCTTAATGTGCTAACATTTCCTCAAAGAAAACGAAGGAAATTTGTGTACATTCAGACTCAGGTGTAAATACTTAAGCTCTCTATTATAAAGAGGGCTTGCTACTATGTATGATGCATGTGTATAAATTGTGATGGCAATCACTTAGCTGCTGACTACCAGAAATTAAAAGATGGTGGGAGCTTTTAAATATATAAATCGGTGTTGTCCGTTCAGACTGGGCTCAAGTCTCCACTTGAGACTGAAAATCAACCACAAAAGCTTTTTTGTTCTAGTACTGGTACTCTCCTGTGTTAATTGGCTATTGTTTCTTATTTTGTATGAAGTTTTTTATGAAGCCACAGTACTGAGTACACAAAGTAACTACTGTCCACCAAAGAGTGCTTTATTTTCAAAGGTTGTGTGGTTTATTTTGAAAAAACTAACTATAAGCGATATAACTTGTTTTTAATAGTAATAGATTTTTAGTTGTTCACAACCAATGGCTCTTTTAACTAGCAATTGCTTCAAATCTGGTATGATTTTAAGGGGGAGCAAAAACAGCTTACCATTTAAAGCAGTGCTGTCATTAAAAAGTCATTACTGTTTATTTTCCTATCTTCAAGTCTTTTAGGTGAAACTTTAGATTACCATATCTAAAAGGTAAGAATTTTTCCCAGGTTTTATTGGTACACTTGGTAACATGTGGATGTCACTGGTTTTTAGCTTTGAGACACTTAATGAGTGCAGCACACAAAAAAGGGAAAATCAGCTTGCTGTATAAGTGAGATTGGTAGTGGAACTCAGGGGCAGGTATAGTTTTTAACATCTAATTAACACTTTTAAAACTACAGCTTACCTCTGTTATAAAGCAGTGTTAATTTTTAGAGGGATCTGAGACTGAAATTTTAATCCACTACAAGATTGTCTTCAAACACTGGCAGGTTTTTTTCCCTACCACAGTTCACATTATGAAATCTCAAAGCTGTCTTTGCAGTGATGTACCCTTGTCTGCCAACTGAAGTTTATAGCTGCATATCCCTCAGATGAGGACTGTTACCACATAGCCTTAAATATGATACAGTTATCTGTTGATTTAGTGACTCTTACAGTGGAAAGTAAAGGAAATGGAGAGATCTGAAGTGTTAGCAATGGAATAACTGACACTTTTAAAGATAAAGATTACCTCTGCAAGGGGGAGAATTTTCTTTTTGTGAATATAAATGGGCAGGTTCAGTGACTAGTTTCAGTCTACATCCTTCTCAATTAAAATTAAGCTTTCTGTTAGGCTGGTGATTTTTGAATGCCATTACAAATAGCCCCACATTGGCTTGAAAAGATTTTGTGGCAAGAGCATCACAAGTTGAAGGGGAAGCAGGATGTGAAGTGTAAGTAAGCTTACAGGTAGCATCCTTGAGTTTGGATAGTCAAAATCTGCAAATACAGAAAGAAAGACAAAGAGGCTTGTATGGTGCAAAATAAAGGACCATTGAGGCTCAGACCCCAAATACTTTTTTGTTTTCCTCTTAATCTTCATCCTCACCACCATTTTCTTCTAGGTGAAAAGCACCTAAAAGCAAGGGACTGAATTCATCCTGATACAGCAATTAAAATTTCTTGACTTTGTTTGTTTGTTTCCTTTAACGAAGCCACTTGCCCAAAAGCTGAAGTACAGGTAACTACAATAGTAGGCATATTGTGCAAATATGAATTTGTGTTTATTTTTGAAGAAAATTCTTATCCTGGAAGGCAGAAGGGATAAAACCAGTGAGGTGAGAGGGCAAGAGTCAAGACGAGAGAGATTTAGTAATAGTTATTGTGTTTGGCTTTGCCCTTCTCTCAGCTGAGCTTCCTCATTTACCATCCTTGTTATTATCTGAAAATAATCAGCCTATTTCCCATCCCTTCCAAATTCCAAGTGGGAATTTGGCTTTTTTAAAGTAACCAGCAGAGTCATTAGCACTTTCAGGTTCATCAGAAGTAAATTTGCATAAAACAAGTGCACACACACACACACACACACAATAGCAACTTTAGCTAAACCAAAATCGCATGTTTGGCATGAATGTGTTTCAGGATACCCCTTCCACCACCCAGTATCTTAGTGAGAAGCACATAAATGTCAAAGGGATTTTACATTTGTACTGTCCAAACAGCCTTATATGGAAAATTAACTCATTACCTCATTGTGTCCCATCTAATTTTATTGCTTAGTTTGTTCTTCTAAATTTAGTATTTTGTCTAGCATTTTTATTATACCATACCAAAGCTGTCTTAAGTACAAGAATGAAGAGTGGGCATGGGTGAGGAAGTCCTTGGTTTCTAAATCTTTTTTTGAATTGTGAAGTATTATGTGTCAAAATGGAATGTGTGGCAGCAGCTGCATCACCATTGTACCACAGAGCAGCCAAAGGAAGTTATTTCTGCTGTCATCAATTAGTAGGTTTTCCTTAGAAATTCTTTCCTCTCTTTCAAATACATGACAGATGGATTCTCCCTTGGTCTCTTACTCAAAAGTATGCAACATACTCAAAATCTGTAATATCTTGGCTTAAATTGCTAGTTTCCATTACAGCATCAATAACTTAACTCAGATTTTAACCCAGACCTTGTCTTTTTGCCCCAGTATGGCAATATAGAAAATGCTGCTGATTTAAAAAAAAATAAGATCTGTAGAGACTCATGCATTAAAATGGAAAAAGAAGAAAAATGTGATGTTCACCAGTTTGTTGCACTGCAGTTTTTATATTAATGGTTTGCAGACTGTTTGTCTTGAGTAAACTCATGTACAGACTATCAAGATCTAAATTTTCTTGACTAATCAGTACTGTTCATCCTGATTATTTTTAAATTGTATATTTCTAATCATATTTTTTTAACTTGGATTGACAGAATGGGAGTTTATTTTGCTGAAGGTATTTTTAAGATAAAGCTTCATATTATCTTGTAATAAGTAGTTCAATATGCATTTGTGTCTCATTTGAAAATACTGCATATTGTATTTGATTTTATACAAAATACTAAATAGTGAGAATTGTAAACATGAACTGTGTAAAATTAAAAATAATAATCAGAAGTTTGTTTTCTCACCTTTATTTCCAGCATTCTAAAAAAAATCAGCACAATCCCATCATATCTGTACCACACTCACTCTTTACATGCTCTGAAAAATAATACAAGAATCTCAGCGTCCTGAAAACCTTTTAATAAAAGCACAAATCCTTAAAAACCATACTTTTCTAATTTCAAAAATAGAGAACTTCTGGCTCTTACATTTCAGGGACCTCAATCTGGAAAACAATAGTAATTGTATTTGAATTGTGGGGATGCTATTTTCCAGTAAAAAACACGGCTAAGACAGAACAATGGGGTTCTAGTTAATTTGTTTCCTTCCTCTATGATCACATAGTACTAATTTTTGGAAACAGGCATCCTACTAAATACTATATATGTTGATACTTACCATGAAAGCGAAGGTTTCTCAAAAGTAAAAACTAAATTGTCAGGAACACTTCTTTTTGCTTACGAGTTCATGGTGGTCTAGTTTAGTCTTGCAAGAAAAAAAAAAAATCCAAACACCACCAAAAATACTGACCAACTCAAATACTTCTCATCACTCTTACCTACATTAGAAAACGCATAATATGTGCAACCCAAGGATAGCCTGTTTGACAAGGAAGTAAACTTTCACTTGCTCCCAAGATACATTTTTATGGTTGGAAAATCTGTGTTCATCTGTTGTGATTCTTTCTAAACTTACACGAATGTTTAAACCACATTTTCCTAACAAACTAGTTGCCTGCTAAAGAGTGAGTGATGGGTTTTGCCTGGGAAAACACCAGTTTATTCATGTGCTTTCCAGAGTAAAGCAGTTAAGCCCTATCATATCATCAGTGATTTAAGG
The DNA here is from genome assembly GCF_929443795.1 of Astur gentilis. NCBI lineage: Eukaryota > Metazoa > Chordata > Aves > Accipitriformes > Accipitridae > Astur > Astur gentilis. Next base: position 42,183,561 of record NC_064919.1, read on the forward strand.
AATACTGGCACTGGGCAGGGGAGGGCAGAGGAATAAAAAAATCCTACAGAGATCAACTGAACAGTGTCCCACGTCAAATCCATTGACAAGTAAGTACACTGCAACTTCACATTTTTTCTGTTTACAGTATTTCTGAGTAACTTCAGTTTGGCTCTGTTTAGCCTCCTTTGCATTACAGTTTCTACTTAACATATGTAGGAGTAGGGAAAAATACGTCGTACCAAAACGGATGTGCTGTTTAGAAATATTCAAGGCTGGTGTTGAAGAGAAACTGCGTGCTTTAAGCCTAACGCGCTAAGAATTTCTTGAGGAAGAGCTGTTTGCTTTTTCTTGCATTTGTGGTTTTGGGGTTGGTTTCACAGGGGTGTGACTGATCAGTAAGCCCCTAAAATGGAACAAGGCTAAGAGGAGATGGGCAAGGGTGACATGCTTGTGAATCTCAGGGAATGATGCAGGGCATGAAGGACCACAGCTGTTGCAAATAAGATGGCTTTTCTCAACACAAAAGGGACCAGAGGGTGGCCTTTGTTTGAGATAAATAGCTATCAATAGTTGAGTGGATCAACTGATGGTGTAAATGTTTCTCCCCAAGTTCTTTAGAGACGAGTGAGGGTCTCTGTGAGCTGGCCAGACCAGCATGGGGAAAGTACATATGCACAGTATAAGCTCTAGACAACTGCCAAAAGAATTTCAAAGAAAGAGAGCAACAGGCTTGAGCTGGCATCAACCCTTCTATTCATTTCTGGCAACTGGGGACACCCTGCATGGTGACGGCTAGGATATCATAGGGACCAGTAAGGGGAAATCACACTGGTACTGTGTGATTGAACTGTGTATTGCAACTGCTGTATTTTGCAAAGTGTTAACTTACTTACCTTCGTGTTTTCAGTATACTTTATATCACCCTAAATCAGAAATGCCCTGTGACATCAACCATCTTCAAGTAAGTAAATTCAGTATTAAGCATGACATACTGCATCCATGAAATACCTCCAGGAACCTGGTCCAAGAGTTGGACTGCGACAAGGGTGACTGGGGGAGGCCATCTAGAAAGTCTGTCCTTTAAACAGCTCCTCCTGGTCCATGTCCTCCCTATCAAACTCAGTCCACAAGGCTGCTAAAGAATCCATGGCAAAACCAGACAGCCCAAGCAGCAGCTGCTGTTCATCCCTCAACCTGGCATGCAGTGGCCCTGCTGCATAGCACCAGACAGAAAACACTTGGGTGTCACTAGCACCTCCGACTCCCAGCTCTTCCAACTACACCAGTTGCTGCAGACCTGTTATGCAACAAACAGGGTAAAATGGTAAATCCCAAACTCCTTGTGCCGTGACGGGACAGAGGGAGCAGACAGTAGATTACCCTTGGCAGCAGCTATTATTAATGCAGGAAAATCCAGAGTGATTGCTGCCGAGAGCAGGGAGATAGACACTATGCAAATGCTGAAGCAGACCAATTCTCACCATTGTGAGCTTGCTTTTACCCCCATCAGTGCTTTGATGCCTCAATGCCATCCTCTGAAGATGGCAGGGCACTTCCTTGGTTTTCTACTCAGTGGAAGGGCTCAGCCTCCTCATTACCCCCCTTCAAACACAGCTCCTCTGTAGACCCAATTGTGTTTCTTCCCAAGTTTGAGTTCTGCCATTACCAGACTCATCTTTAACTGTTCCTCCCAAATTGTCGTGCTCCTAGGACTGAATCTCTACTCAGTACTCACAACAGGTGACAATTGTCCTGGCATCATGCTTCTAGGTGTTTTTTGTCCATCTCTCCCACACCAACATCATCTCTATTTTTAAGTGAACTATTATTTAATGTTGGTTTGTTGGGGTTCCTTCCTTTCCTCCCATTGATCAGACCTTTACCAGCCTACGGTCTTCTTTCACTAAAGTGGAAGCTTCATTGAAAAGGTTCCTAGGTGTCTACTTTTCCCGCAACAGCTTCCAAGGTCCAGAGCCTTTGCTAGAGCCCAGAAAACAGCATTCAATCCATAAGGAACAGAAATATAACTAAACCCCTAACAAGCACAGGATTCCTGGCTTATAGTATGTCAACTTATTTTTTTCTCTTGCCAGAAGAGAATAAATCCATACCTTATTGCTGCTATTTTTACTTTTTTGCAGTTATCCTGCTAATTCAATTACATTATACAAAACTCAGTAGCCTTCATTCAAATAGTAACTACTGTACAAATCTAGACAGAGGAACCTCCATTGCTAAAAGCAGACAGCAGCTTACTGAGTCCTGTTAACTAGCTGTAAAACATTGCAGAGACAACAGAACACAGAATATGGATATTCAAACACTAGCTACCCCAAACAGGGAGAGCAAAAACTTTATTCAATTCATGAAGTGCTAGTTTGTCTCAAAGATAATCCTGCCATTCATTATGATACAGTATCTAAAGCTGCTCTGAAGATGCAGCTATCTGCAACATTTGTTGCATCACATCTTCAAAAAGGCATTTGTTTGCAGATAAATAAAACCCAGCTGAAGATTTAATGTATTTCAAATTAAATTCAAAGTAATAGAGCCAAAGTGTTAACAGTTGTTATTTCTTCCGAAGACTGAAGGTTTTCCCCCTCCAAGCACAAACTCTTCAACACTTGCCCAGCATGTTACTGAAAGAGAAAAGCTCTAGTTCCATGCTTGTTATTCAGTGACTGAAATGTACTTCTGCAAAGATAATCATGTTTCACATTCAATTGTTGATCCAGTGACAATGAGTCTGTGTTATATTACTTTCAACACTGAATATATACGTGTGTACACATCTATTTTTATGTGGATGTATGTATATGTGCAGATGTGCCTGTGACAGCTCTGAAGGGGGGGGGGGGGAAAAGTGGCTTGAACATTGTGTAAGAATAATCTTAATGACATAGGTGTACTAGGGTTACAGATTTTGGTTTCGGCCCCAAAGGCTGCGCATACCCTGAGCCCTGTTTTCACATGAAAAAGTCTAACCAGAGCTGAAAGCTCACCCCCCATGGGCTCAATTGCTTAATTTTCCTATTTATCAACTGAAGTTTTTTACCAGGGCTTTTTACTTTTGAGTCTTTTCAGTTATTCTTTAGTATTCTTATATTAAGCACAGACTTTCCTCTTTCCCTTGAAGGCACTTTCATAGTAATATACTCTTGCCAATCCTACACCATGGTAATACGTATGATTCAAGTGGACCACACAGTATCAACATTATCATATGTAAATGACAGTTGTGGAGAGAGGTGAATTCCTTTCTTTGCAAACTTACTGTGATTTACATTAATGTTAAACTCAAAGTTGAAATGCAGTAGTGTTTCCTAGGACACTCACTACAGTAATATTAACAGCAAAGTACTCTGTGGTAGTGCATTAAAGAGTAACATGACTAAGATCTGCAACACAACTGAATCTCTTCTTAAGATGCATGCCATGTTTTACTAATGTTTGTGTATATATTTACACCTGCTACCACTTGCTTTACACGAAGGAGTAAAGCTAAACCAGGAATGACTCTTAGCAGCAGACATGTGCTTAACAGATACAGCTATTTTAGTACCTTAAATGAGACAAATGACTGAGATGTAATAAGCTCTCTTTTCACAGCTAGGCAAAGGAATTGCATTACTGTCACCACTTACAATTAATAATTTCTTCTCTGTACTTAGATACTATTATCTAGAGAAGCTCTTAAGCCATATTCAAGTCTGACAGACTGAAAAAGAAAATTGTCACACCTAGCTGCTCTAAGACACTTCTGGTTTAATGAGCAGTAACCAGCTACACTAAATCTCATTCTCACAAAGTTTTGCATTGGGTGGTTTGTGGGTTTGCGGGGTTTTTTTGTTGTTTGTTTGGTTTGGTTTTTTTAATTAAACAGTCTTAAAACCAGCCCACTTTTTTTAAACAACCTGCTGACCAAATGCTGATTATACACATACACTGACAAGTCCTTTAAAGCATTCCCCAGAGAACATACTTGTCATTCTGTTTTGAAAAACAGATCAAAGTTAGAGGAGTAAACAGTAACTTTGCAGCAGCAGGAACCAGACTGAAAAATAAAACAATCCTTTCAGCCTTCCCAGAGAACAGTCAGAACTGAACCAACTCAACTGCATTACACCAGATTCAGCCCAGTAGCATAACAAGGTTTCAAATTTTTTAGTAGAAAAAGGAAGGGTTGCTTTTAAGTATTTCACTGCTTTCCTTAGCAAAAAACAGGTGTTAGTAAAAGAAGAGGCTACACCTTGAAATCATGAGAGAAAACAGAGGTGAACCTTGCAAAGAAGCTCTCTGCACCTATATATACATTTACCCCTGCAAGCAAAAACATAAATAAAAATTCAGACACATTCTTCCCTCTCCAATGGGATAAGGGGAAAATTATGGGATAATGGGAACAGGAAGGGAAGAAGACAAAATCGCTTCTCTTCCACAGTCATGAAATTGCTGTTCTTGGCAGAAACACCCAAACACCTATTAAAAGAGCAGCAGCAGTTAAACTGCAGTGATTTCAAGTAGTAGCTTGTTCCTACAAGGTGAAAGAGTCATTTACACAATTTCATCCAGTTCAACTACTCAAAAAGCAGCAGCAGCACTCAAAAAGCACTTCGTTTGCTTTTGCACATTCTTTCTAGTACAGGTTGTCACAGTATCTCTATGCCACTAAAGTGAGCTCCTTGTGGAATCTGAAATCTCATGTTATAGCAAATCATCATCTAAGTAATTTAACAGTGTAAGAAAAGGCCTTTGGGCAGCACTGCTTTGCAGACCATCTGTTTGGAGCACACAGAAAAGAGTCAGTAGTTTTTCTAGAATATGCTACTTGTATAAAGCCTTACCACTGAGATAAGAGTTAAGTTTCTGAATACTCTTAGACCTTACTCCAAAGCAAACCATTTTTTTTCTTCAAGTCTCATCCACTATTTGCTCTTAAAGGAGACCACTTAGAAGTGATACAAAACGAAGTGAGGCAGACAGGAAGGAAAAAAAAACCCAACCCAGTTTACATTAATCTGCTTTCCCAGTAAATTGAAAGAATGAGTTCAAGCTGAGCAGGGATCTGAAGATTCCTTTCAGGCTGACAACTACTTCCAAAATGTCCAGTGTGGTTGTGCTCTCATTTCTTTCCCTCATCACTTCTAGCACCATTTCATTGTTTCTCTCAGATCCCCAAGAACGGCTTTGCATGTTCCCTATGACAGGGAACAAGTTAGAGTATCTGACTCAAGTAAGGAAGTATGTTAAAGCTGCAAGAAAAGGACATCCCACCTCATGCCCAATGTTACACAAACTTCTTGATAAGGCATGAAATATTTTAGTTTGTAGCTATTCCTGCTAAAATTACAAGCTTCCTTAACAGTTTAGTTCTGTCTTTAGCTCAAAATTCTTACTTTACTTCACTTTCAACATCTTCAAAGTAGATGCATGTTGTATCTTGTTACTGAAGTAAGACTTCTGGTTACCTATCAATTAAAAGCATCTGTGCTGCCTTAATTTTAAAGATCACTTTTGTTTAGAGAGATGTTCACTGTCTTGGGTGAGTAAGGTCACTGTTTAGGGTTTGGGGTTCTTTTTCTGACACATCCAAACAGCAAAAACTTCAATCTGTTACTCTGGCTTGTGAAAATAATACCTCAAACCCAAACCAATAAGCACTTCCTTTTATTTGCCAGACTCTGAAGAACTGCAGCTTGTGACTGTGTGAAATACACACTTCACTCAAAGGAACAGGGAAAGCGGCTTTCAAATGTACAGTGAAATAGAGTCCCAACTGCAGACCATATTGTACAGTTTACATTTCACCATGGTGTCATGGAGAACTTGATATAATCTCTATATACACATTTTTAAACACTGTACTCGTGAACTTCATTTGAAGCATTGTAGTGAAGTACTGCAAGCCTTCACACAGTTTTCACAAATGGAGGCAGACACTGGAACCTGTGACAAGGATCTCAGTCCACTGGTATCTCCAGAACCCAACTCCATTAGCAGAGGGCTGCAATCATTCCACACCAAACACCCAAACAGCTTTTCAAGTAGAACCCGACTTTCTTTATCCACACCAGCATAAAACTGGTCTCTTCACAGTTGCACCAAAGCTACTTTGAGATACCACCATTCATGATGGTTCTTCAAGCTAATGCTGGAAAATCCTCAGGATCATCAGGATTTGGAGCAACAAGCTGCACCTATCAAGTAAGAAAGGAAGCTTTATAAAAATGAATGCATTTCAAAAGCACCTGACAGCTATGTTTATGTATTTTACTCTGAAAAGTGTTCATTCTATTCAAGTTAAATGCTTTGTATCCATCACTATCACAGAAATGCTAAGCATTTATCTCAGAAGTTATGACTAGTATAATTTCTTCAGTGTCAATGTATTTATAATGCTGATCTACTGCCTAGGGAGGACCAGAAGATCACAAGCTCTGCAGTACTGAAGTAAAGAAAAAAGTAAAGCAATCTCACCCAAAATACTGTTTTTAGAAGCAGCATTATTATCTTTTTACATTCTAAGGCTACTGCACTTATTGGACTGTAGTTTTAAACTCTATGCTCTGTTATTATAAAGAGCCTTTTTCATTCAGATGAAACATGCATCAAATCACTTCTGTATCACTCTACATTTCCAGCCTTAAAGTATTTTACTCATACTAGACAGAAGTAAACTGAGACCTTCAGTTAGTATATAGAATAAAGATGTCATTTTTCAGAGAGAAAATGATTTTTAACGGTTATATTGAACAGTTGTATCATTCTGTAGGATTCTGTCTTCATATACGGGATCCCAGATTTACTGCTTTCACTCTCAGTAATCAAAGTACTATTACTGTACTACACTGAAATGTTTTGTAAGGGATAGAAGCTTTTAGTCACTTAAATTACTTCCCAATTTATATAAAAACTCATTGCAGGAACAAATCTTCATTGCACCCTTTCCTCTAGTTACCATTACGGCAACTAGTAATCAGACCTTTTGAAATTTGTGTGTTAAGAGTTGCAAGCCTGAACCAGTATTTATTTTAAGGAACATGATCTGGGTCATGAACTCAAAATAACCAGGCCAACATACTATGAGGCAGGAATTAGAAATAAGACTGTCACTACAGAAACCAGTAATTGTACACAAAAGGGGGTGGGACACCCCCCCACCCCAACAACCAAAAAACCACACACCCCCCAAAAAACCCAAGCAAACAACAACAAAAACCATAAAACCCAATTACCACTACTTCTGGTCGAGGTCCTACCCCCTCAGCTTGTCTGCCACGACCACGACCACCTCGTGCTCCTCTTGATCCACGGCCAGGGCGAGGAAGACTCCCAAAATTAATATCCAGCTGAGATGTTATGTCATTCACTGGTCTTCGAAAGACATGAAAATCATCTTCAAAGTCTTCTTTTTGCAACTAAAAAGAAGATCTGGTTAAAGCCTATAGCTTCCATGTACAGCCTTCTCCCCCCCCCCCCCCCCCCCGATACATCTACACATGTACACTTGTATTACAGACTAAGCAGCAGATAAATCAAGATGACATCCAGAATAGAAGACAGGCCTTAACCTGCACAGGGATTTAACAGAGGTGAGGCAATTGCAGTTTCCCAGATGCCTGGGATAGTTCTTTGCTGGCTCAGAGAGTCCTGGCAACAAAATCTTCTGTACCAGCTCCGTAACACTGAAGAGGTTTTTCAGAAATATCATCTACGAGGTTTTCTAAGTGACTTGAGAATCAGGCTTACGCTACTTACTCCTACAATTCAAGTAATGGTTAAAAGGCCGTAGTAAAGCACAGTATTTAGGTACTAACCAATCTATTATCTATTTGTCTGCAGCTATGAGATTACTGTTGTTTTAATTCTGTGTATTCCTAGTAGCTAGTGGATGTAAGACTATTTCCCATCACAATTTTAATGTGCACTGTAGTAATGATAACATATATGTAAACTCATCCCATACAGTGATGAACCACTTACTTTATTCAATGTCTAACACAGGGATTTGACTTGTCCATGTTATGCAGTTCCTGTACCTCCTATTCTATGTTCATTTTGACAAAGTCCCTTGATACTGCCAGCCAAGAAACTTTACGGGCAAAAAGAACAGAAACTTGCATGCACTCTTCACACACTTGCATACTCTCTTCATAGCTTGTGAAAGATGTTCTCCTCACCCCTACCACCATCTCCCTCAGAAAAGGAAGAGGCGATAATAGCAACTGTGACCACCAAAAGTCATACTAAAAAGGACGCAGGCCACTTCAATATTAGTGTCTGTCCCTGGAAGCACTCAATGACCTAAAGTGATTAAGGCTTAAAAAGCTGCAAGTTTTGATGTTAATATTACAACTACACAAAGGATAATATGTGTATTCATACGTGCATGCAGACTTTAAGGATCAAAATTCCATCATGCTAGACTACGACTATATGCACATACTTCTGTGACCCCCACAATGTGAAATGTAAATAATCAAGAATCTGTGAAAGAAGCTTCACCTCTCTCCCCATCATATCAATAAACTAGAAGTTTTCCCTGAAGTGTCAATCCCAGTAATACCGTGGAATAAAAGTTAGGGAAAAGGGGGGGGGGGGGGGGGTGAGGGGGGGAGCACATTACTACAGAACAAGGTCTCCAGAGTTAATTCTAAGTAGCAGGACCCTAAAACTAAAAAAAAAACACCCTAAAAATAAAAATATTTTTTCATATATTCCAAGTGCACAATGAAAGCTGGGATCCAGCACAGATGAGAAATAGGAAACTTAGCATCCAGACTAACAGATGCCAAAACCCGAGTTTAATATATACATGCAAGTGTATATTGGCAAGTCAGCTAAACAGGATTCAAACCTAGGATAAGAAGTCTTTAGTAAACCAAGTTTCTCTTGCAGCATTACCAGAGATCTACATGGGCAGCAGCAGCTAGGACACGGTTTTATATTGCTAAGACTGAGCCATAACGTAGAACAACTTGATATATTATATATTTGCATACAAAATAGGGGTGATGATCTGAGAGAAGAAAATGAACAGATGGTAAGTTTAAAGCAAGTTTTGGGGCACGTATGTCATTACAGTAACAAAGCTTAGATACTGACTTCTAGTCTGTTCAGATTATACTAAAACTAGTAGAAAAAGAATAGAGACAGTTTCCTAACCCTGGCATAAAGCAGAGTTTACAGAATTCCTGAGGCAATGCTTACATCATCGCTATATTTTGACTTGTGAATCACCACTGCTTTGGAAGGAACAGTGGATTCTGGCTTCCGGATGTTGAATTCAGGCTTTGGTCGATTCTGTTGCTGAAGATTTTTCCACTCATCTAACGTCATTTCTTGAACTACTTCTTCCATTGGCTCTCCTTCAGCAACTCTAAAGGTTTATAGTTGTAAAGTAAAAACCATTAGCTTGCAACATGCCAGGATGAACACGAACACTAATCTCTAAAGTAAGGATACTAAACAAAACATTTGGAATGTTTCTCACCAAATTACTACCCTCAATTTCACTTACTCCACAGTAACTTGATGAGCAAGTTGTACATTAATGTAAGTTGGAAAATACACTTATGGCCTGTTTGAAATTAGTTGTATGAACAAATCCTCTCTCCAGCCTCCTCTAGTAAGTTCTGGTATTTATCCAGTCTCATTGTAAGTTCAAGCACTTCAGATTCTAGACAAAAACAGTCTGTCTTTTGATCTGGCATATATTCTCAACCCTACTGTTTAATAGTGGATCTACTCCTAGCAAATACAGCCATAGTCAAAAAAGCATACCAAGCAGTTTTAGAACACCCCAATTGCATGGTTTTATTGACTCATACTGCAGGATGACAATATGAGATGGATTCATGTTTCAGTGCAGCTTTCAGTCATCAAAAAGACATGACGATCATACCATGAGATCTTCTAGGCAATTAACATTTCCTTTGTTAATTTCACAAGATGCTTCTTTGATTTCTTTTGTCAGATGTAGTAGCACGCAAGGAGACAATATTTATCACCTGGCAAAACCAGATTAAACCTAGTCCAGTTTTGATTTGTCACAAAGTGCAATAATTATGGTATGTTCAAGGAAAACACATGGAGTACATTGAAGTCTGCCTTGCATATTTTTGAACTGTAAAGACAGAAGTCCGAGGTTTTATGTCTGTATTCATAAGAGAAGATACACAAGACAAAACTGAAGATTTTTCTCCACTCATCACTGCTCGACTACTCCTCTGACACTCTTCTGAGGCTGACCAAGACTGACTTGCCCAGGACCAGCTACTATTAGGGTACACTACAGGTGTACCTTTTCCTGATATTTGCAGAAAGCTATTCCCTACTAAGCAGCATCACATGCAAGGAGCAAAACTCACTTCAACACCATAATTGTTTGCTGCAGAAACAAGTCAAATATCATGAACTACAGGAAAACCTGCACTGATTACTCCCAGACACTTGAGAAACCATTTCTCCCTTCTCCCACAAAATGTTATTGCAATAGCAGTCGAAGTTGGTCAAGTACTTCCCTAACATCAATTTTTCCAGAAAACCCTTTAATTAGGTCCCTTCTGGTGGGAGAACTATGGATTAGTTTTTCCTCACTCAATCGCAGTTGCAAGTCTTCTTCTACCAAAAGCTGATGATTTTTCCGATGTAAATATACAGTTGATTAGTTGCAAGTTGGAAATTTATTTTATCACGGAAAGATGCAGAGTCATATAATACTCAGCGAACTGTGCATTTTGGTTTTGAAGTTGTACAAGCACCCCAGGAGAACACACACATGTGTTGGGAGTGTTCTGTACATTTAGAACTAGCCTATACAGGAACAGGTCTGCTCCCTCTTCCTACTTGATCTTGCAGAGAACCATTCTATTTCTTGCCAGTCAAAATTATACAATAATTCCCTGAAGCACCCAGCATATGACAGGTAGAAGCAGAACTGAACAGTAAGACAGCCCTTAATTTTGGTCCTAGGATGAACACAGTTTTAAATGCACTTCACAGAAAAATAAAAATATGCAAGTCCTGTACTACATGCCTACCCTCTGACATGTCCTCATGCCCTGTTATTTTGAAAATTCCAGCTATATCAACCAGATTTTAGAGGTTAAAACACTGGTAAGCAGCTTGTAGTTCCATACGGATTAAGACTACCTGAAACTATATTAGGAGGACTGTTAAGAAAAAAAATTAACCAGTTTGAGTTAAATAAAAAGGATACTGGTGAAAGATGCAGCTGCTTCTGGAAAAACACCAACAGATACTGTTCCATGTGTAAGAACCAACTGCATCCCAAACATTTCAATTTGTTGTTCTCAAGAGTAAGTAGTCAAATAATTTTTTGATCAATTATCTGAAGCTTCAGTTTTGGGAATAGGTGCTGGAAAAAGATGACTAGCTGCAAGCACCCAGAGGAAGGAAAAAAGAGGAAGTAAACTAATAAAAAGTGGCTCTATTAAATTGGTTTAATTTCTTCCTAAGCCACTACATCAGGACAGAATCAGTAAATTGCATATCTGAACTTTAGGAAGTCTTTTGTCCTCCTCTCCCATTAAGTTTTCACCACATTAGGGAGACACTGTTTCAGTCCTTGGCAAGAGCTGTAGAAAGATACAGAACTGGTTGCAACAAGTACTTGAAAAGTAGATATCAATCTTTGAATTTGCAAAAGAAAAACAAGTATTTGAGTCGACCTTTAAGGCCAGCTCTGTGCAGTTATCCACAGTGTAATACATAATACATTTACTGCATTTTCTATGGCACAAAACTTGCAAAAAAAAAAAAAGGGCAATAGCGCAAGTGTTCAAGAATACTTAAGAGCTGACCAGTGGTACGAGATGCTAAAGCAACCAAGTAAGTGATTTGAAAACAAACAACCAAAACAACCACCCCCACAAAGTCCAAAGGACAAGCAGAAATACATACTCTCAGGCAAAAGTATCAGCTACCCAAACACAGAAAGAACCACTAGCAAGACAGAAGCTCTGATGGAGGGATCCCAACCCACCAAACCATGCAAGAGTATTGCAGGTAACCCAGTCAAGCTTAACTTTAAATCAACAGCATTTGTCCCTTCTGCAACAGCATACTACTATAAGGACAGACATCAACAGTTTTGTTTGGAACCGATGCCACTGCTGGTAGGGTGGAACAAGGTCTCAACTGAGTAATGTCTTCCACGTGGGAACAGGAAGAAAGTCCAGAATAGAACTTAAAGACATATACGAGGCCTAAAATACGTGATCTACATGGGAAGCCTTTAAAGAGATGCTGAGGAGGAAACATACATAACGCTAAAAAAGAAAGAAAATTTTGCATATCTGTGATCTTAAGGCAAGACACTCAGTATCAAAAAAAAACCCGAAACAAACCACAGCAGTTTCTATTTTCAAAGTATTGGAAAGACCATCAAGCAACACTGAAATCTCTATCAGTACAGGACATTAAAATCAACTAGACAGGTAGAAGTGGCACAGTTATGGTTGGTCATGCCTTGGGTCGGCAAGGCCCCTTTCAGGTCTAAATTTCTATGATCATAATCACAAGGACATTTCACTACACAGCAAATTGACCTTTCAGAAAAGCAAATCACAAGTATTGCTTTGAAAAGTACATATCTATCAAAAACAACTGCTTGCCTGTTCTACAGGAAATACTGGTAGATTTACACTGCAAATGTTTGGGTTTTCTCAATGGCAAAGTACAGTTTGATTTTTACTCCAAAGGACGGTTTCAACTGGTGGGTTATCAGCAGTACAAATTTATTTTAGGAAGCCTAGACTCTCAAGCGGAACACCTATTAGTGAAGCACAGCAACAGGAACCTGCGTATCACATTTTGGACAGAGACTCAATTGTAGCAGGTGATTTTGGGCACCAAGCCTGCATGGAAGTGCACTCTGTGCATTACTTTCTACCTTCTAACCTCACCCATTTTTAGTAACTGCTTGGTGAGCATTTTCATTAATCAAGATAATAAGCTCCTTGGCACACCAACAATCACACTTACAAAATATTGCCAGACACCTAAGCGCAGCCTCTGGACATGAACAAATTGAATTCACAATGCAAGTACATACCAAAACACCAAATGGGAGCCTTCAGTAATGGTTTGTACTGCTTCAGTGTTTTCAATGCATGAGTATAAGCCTCCCGCTGTGCCTTGTTTACTGTGCATACCTTTCTTGCAGGATAAGGATATAGAAGATATCTCTTTATCCAGGAGAAATGCAAATAGAAAAGAACAGCATTCAGCTCAGTTATTCAGCTGATTATTTTTATATAATTAAAAATGATGATAGTGGGTTTTTTTCAGATCAGTTTTTGTATTATTCAGCTGCACAAAGCAAATTTTTATTTAGCTTTATCAAGAAATCAGTGACATGAATCTTTCCTATTAAACATAATTTACAGCAGCATTACCACCAGTTATACCAAAATTCAGAAAGTTAAACAAGATAAGACCAAGCGACAACTGTACAAGTTAACTATAGAAGAAAAACACTGAACCAAATACTTATGAAGATCCGGCCTGGTCTATGGAAAGCTCTATGTCACTATTTAAAAAAAACACACAAAACAAACAAACAAAAACAACCAAACACCACAACCCCAAACAAGAGAGGTAAACAACTCAGCAAACATAAAGACAAATTTTGAAAGCTTCCTATTAAATGACCAGAAGAATACATAGCTCCACCAAAAAGGAATAAAGTCCTGTGTAAGGAAAAGGAAGAAAACCCCGCAGAATAAATACTAACTCTGCAAATACCTTTGATAGGAACTGATGAGACTATGTGTCATACTGAATAAAATTTGAATTACCAGTCAACATGAGTGTGTTACATTGTTCAGACTGCAAAGACAAGTTCAACAGAACAGCTGTGAGGAAAGCTTATACTGCTGTAGTCCTTGTGTATTTTATACTTACTACTTGCAGCAAAAAAGAACCCCACTATTAGCATGCAGCTTGGGATGCTATAAAGAAAGACAGATATTGTTGACACACTCAAGGAAATTTACAGACATGGAAAGAAATAACTTGTATCAAGAAGTATCAAAGAAACTGTTGTCCTGCAATACTTGGCAAATGGAAGCTCAAGAACAGCAACGTGGACACAGTCCTGAGGGCAAGACCCTACAAGTTACAGAAGCCTATAGAAGCCTTTCCAGAGTTCATTGAAATTAGCCAGTACTACACCAGAAAGCTATACAGTATCTCCACACAGGCAGATTATTGCCAGCTTCCAGGAATACTTTTTTTTTACTTCTTTTACATGGAAACAGTAACAACAGGAAAGAGAAGAAGAAACAAACCCAAGTTTTCCAACTCTTCCTCAATACAAACACACAACTGCAATAAGGCAGTAAAAAAGAAATAGATTCCTTGGAGTTGCTGCAATTAAGGGTCAAAACGAGAACAACCCTAGCAGTAGCTTAAGCAAACGCACCCCCCAACACCCTCAATATTGAGGCTGTAGTGAAAGCAGAAGGTAGCCTAGCTACAATCTTTTGCTGGTGTGTTACCTGCCAGAAGACAGCAATTCTGGAGAGCAGGAGCAACCTAAGCATACAAGACCTTAAAATACATCCTGAAGCCTGAAAACCATACCCCACCAGCTTTTGGTTTTAAATAGTAAAAGAACAACAAAAATAATTCCACCTTGCTAGGGTGTATGCCATACAGCCATCCCTAATTACCTAGGCACTATTAGCACAATGTCTCCTGTTTTAAAACTCAGAGTCACCAAGCTGATACTATGCCCACAGGTAAGTGCAATGACGTATATGTAATTCATATTTTGTATACAGATATTTAAGTCTTCCGGACAATATTTACTGCACTGAAAAGAGTATACAATGCAGAATTTTGTACTTGTAGGTTACTTGCTTTTTTGAATCTTACAGATTTCAGTGGACTATTCCTAAATGAAGCTTTTTTTTAAAAAACATGAAGAGGATTAAAATCTCCAGAAAGGCTTACAGTCTGACCAAATACCTAGTGATCTCTGAGAAAGGGAAAATAAAGACAACTGGCATATTCTGTCAGATGCCTTTTCCACTACATATACTTCTCATGCCTTACCCTCTACAAGAAACTGATGTCAGGACACATTTAAAAAGAGCTTGAATGGGAGTAGAAACAAATACAAGTCTGAAACAAGTAAAGGTACCAGTGGTTGACAAAAAAAGCTGAATAACTGTTGTCTGTCAAACACTGAATTTTTGACAGTTTATCTATACTACCCATCTGATTTAAGTTAGTCTAGAAACAGTTTTCTGGAAATCCAATCATAGTCATCCAATTTCAGAGACAGACTTCCCTATCTATAGACACCTCTAGATAGATACTAAAAGCTAGTTTAAAATGAAAAGAATCAAAGCTATATCAACTCAACTTCTTACAGGGTTATACAACCCAAACATATAAAACAGGTTTTGTAGTCTAGTCAGTTTTATAATTAAGAAATGAACCAAGGCCACCAATAACTGGAGCTGCATCATTAGGTAAAAAAGACTTCAGAGAAACAGAAGAGAAGGCTGACATATTGCACTGACCTTCTTTCATTCATTAGAAGATTTCACCATATGCTACTTGATTATTCTTTAAAGTCTCTTACCTGGACAAGATTGTCCAGTTACTTTTTCTTAAGTAAGTGTTTATTTGCTGTGCAGTAACTTCTCACTGGAGACTGATCAGAATGAAAGCCAGAACACAAGGGGCAGATTTCTCTCTCAATTTCTCCACTTCTAAGGCTCACTGCAAGACCATTTCCAGAAAGTTTTTCAAGTTCTACAGAGGTCCTTCATGAAGAGATGACAACTACATGCAATTAGTGATTGATGAATACTGACTTACAGAAGTTTATCTTAGTGTATTTTAATTGATTGCATAGGCACTTTGAATACCTTTTTCTCAGAGAACTTCAAAAAGCAGGGTAGTTTTTATAAAGTAGACGAGTTTAAAAGGTAACAGACAATATGTAGCTTCTCCTTCAATTACCACCAAATCTTAGGAATGTAAGCATCACTGGGCAATTAAATGCAATCTGCAGCTGTATAAACCAAGCTTTAGTCAGAATTAGGGATGGATTTTCTTGACTCACAAATACAGACAAAGCTGTTCTATTTTTAAATATGTGCACTAGCAAAACTTCACAGTTCACATTTCAAGTGTACCTCCCAATACAAGTATACCAGTAACAGTCAATTGTTTTCTTTGCATTTGTAAAGAAAATATTTTAGTCAGACTATACTTGTTCCGAGGTTCTCCTTCAGATGCCCCTGGCTGCTCAGGTCTTTCTGCAGTCTCTTCCATAGGAGCAGTCTGTTCCATCCCACTAAAACAGTAAACAAAAAACCCACAAAGTCTTCATGGGTCACACTGGAAAAAAACCTTGCAGATCAATACATCACTTTTTTTCCAGAATTCCTTGGATGGGGAAAAACTCTAGGATCATAAGCAGAAACTAGATCTACTAAGTGACTAGTTGAGCAACTAACAAAATGAGAAGTTAGGAAACTTAGTTAGGAACTAACAAAATGAGTTAGGAAAATCTGACTTCTAGATACTTTTAATCAAAAAAAAGTGAAAAGCATTCAATTGTGAATACTAAATACCAGTACTTTATTACAGTATATCACTGATATTTGGGTTTGGCTTTTTGTTTCTTTTCAACTACTAAAATGGTAAAATTCATACTCCAAGTTCATATTTTCTGTAACACAGACATTAGTTCACTGTTAAATGAGCGCAGTGGCATACTTACTTTCATTCCACTGGTAAGCATACATATTTAAAGTTACACCTTCTAGTTTCCGTGCATCATTGAGACAATTAAGGCACAGACATGCTTTTAGAGTTTAGACAACTCCAATTCAATGTCACTTCCACCACATGCACCACATCACGAGAAAGCATTGGTATCTCATGGTTATATCTTCGGATGCTACTGAACTAAAAAAAAAAATTAACTAGGGAGAATAAATATAAGGTTTCTTGTATTTTATGAAGTTCACACAACCTTCCCTGATATCCTACAGAAGGTAGTTTTGTGCCTTTGGACAGCTAGCTTTGTGCTATCAGCTTAGAACTATGTTAACCTAGCTGACCCTTTGTTTTGAAAAAACAGAGTACCTGACTGTCATGGTTTAACCCCAGCCAGCAATTAAGGACCACACAGCCACTCACTCACTCCTCCCCCCACCCAGTGGGATGGGGAGGAAAATAGAAAAAAAAGTAAAATTCATGGGTTGAGATAAGAACGATTTAATAACTAAAGTAAAATAACATATAATACTAACAACAATAATTAAAAATATAATAATAACAATAGTAATGAAAAGGAATATAAAAAAAAAGAAAAGACAAGTGATGCACAATATAACTGCTCACCACCTGCTGACCAATGCCTGAGCAGCAATCTGCCCCTCCTGGCCAACTCCTCCCAGTTTATATAATGGGCATGACATCACATAGTATGGAATATCCCTTTGGCTAGTTCGGGTCAGCTGTCCTGGCTGTGTTCCCTCCCCACTTCTTGCGCACGTACCTGCTTGCTGGCAGAGCATGGCAAACTGAAAAATCCTTAACTTGGGATAAGTGCTACATAGCAACAACTAAAACATCAGTGTGCTGTCAACATTATCTACACACTAAATCCAAAACGCACTGTACCAGCTACTAAGAAGAAAATTAAATCTCTCCCAGCCAAAACCAGGACACTAACCAATCTTTTACTTTTAGTATGAAATGTTATAGAAGAGACAGTAGTTAGTACAACCTTTCAGAAGAATTTGGAATATCAAGCCCCAAAATTATTACTCATCAAGGCTGTATTTTTCAACCTTTTAGCCAGATTGCCTGAATCCATGATCCAAGTTTTAAAAATAATTCACTTCTGTGAATTAATGTGTATGTGGCCAAAGTCTGCTGTAAGTTCAAAGCGCTGCCTTTTCTCTGTCCTTTATCAGCCTGCAGTTAAAGAGTTCTAGATGTATATGAGAACAAAAGTTACTGGAAAGTGTAGCATATTGCTAGGTGCAAAGAAGCCCAAAAGCCAACAGTTCCAGTGAACCTTTTGCAAATCTGAACAGAAAACAATAAGAGAAATACAGAATTGAATTGAAAATTCCCTATTTTTTTTTTTTAATCTGACCATTCACAAGACATCACATACTGTTACTATCCTCCTGCGTGCTTTAAAATGTATTTCAGTGGTAGAGTCTGCTAAATATTACCTCCAGAGCCACACTCAATTGTATTACAGCTTTGCAATTTAGAAATGATCCATTAAACTTGAGAAAGAGACTAGACTTTAAGCCCACTAACAGAGTTTCACTCTTTTAATCAGCATTTTGTAGCAATGCCATTAAATACCAGAGTCCCACTTACATGACTATTGAGAAAAGTTATAACTTATTTCAGTTAAAAAACAACTTGGCCC
This sequence comes from Astur gentilis, assembly GCF_929443795.1. Classification (NCBI taxonomy): domain Eukaryota; kingdom Metazoa; phylum Chordata; class Aves; order Accipitriformes; family Accipitridae; genus Astur; species Astur gentilis. The sequence continues at coordinate 42,201,988 of NC_064919.1, forward strand.
CAGTTAAAAGAGTTTGGCAGTCTTAATTGAAGAAACATCACCATGCCTTTGCTACAATTTAATGTCAGCAGCATGAAGGAGACAAGTTCAGAAAACTGTAAAACTATGTTCATCACAACAATTACTAGAAAGCAAGGCTTATAAAGCTCAAAGTGACATGAAACTGTTGAACAGAAAATGGTGATCTAAGGTGGGCCATGAAAAATGATGATTTATGGAGGGCACAAGTATGTGTTGTACCTGGTATCGTCTTTAACTGTTCCCCAGCTGCGAGCTCCACCTCCACCTTTTTTATCATCTGATTTCATTCTTCTAGAAGGAGAAACAGGGTTTTCTGAGATTAAGAGGTTTTTTTCTTTAGGACCTCAAACTACAATCAGTATTGACTTTTTGCCAGCCAACTTGGATATAGAAGGGAACAGAATACTTTAGAGATACTAATGCAGTGCTGACTATTGTTTACTTGTACACCAAGTAAGAAGTGACACACAGAACACTTACGTTTTGTCATTCCCACGTCTTTCAAATTCCTGTTTTCCTCTTTGATCAGAGCCATCAAAACTCCTATTTATTCCACCACCTCTTCCTCTACCTCGCATTCCACCTCTTCCTCCGCCACGACCTCTTATTGGCCTTCCGCGGTCTAATCTTTCAGTTGGTCTAAAAAGAAGATTTGTAGTCAGATTTTTGTTCCTACAGAACAGTTAACAAGGAGAAAAGACATTTGTAAGTTTGCATTTGTGCAGCTGTGAGAGACATCAGTATGTGAGAGCTACTGTACAATTTTTAGACTTCATCTTTACACAGCATGCAGTACAGTTGTATTAGTTTTGTCATTAAAAATGGACATAAACTAAACTCAGGAGGAATTATTACATATAACAGGAATAGAAAGTTATAGAAAGTTCAGCTGTTTACTGATAACACTGAAAACATTAGAGAAGCTAAATAGGACATTATAAAACTGTCAAATCTTCAGCAGCTTTATCAGGCAATAGCTGCACTGTCTAAACCCAGATTTATATGCAACTACTAAAAATTTCAGGGAACTTGTTAAATACCAACTATTGCGATCTAAAGTAAGAACAGCCACGCTCTCAAGCATTAAAGGTTTAGGTGGAATTTTCTAGTACTTATAAAGAAAGCAAAATTGATATGTAGTAAATAGTATGACAAAGGTTTATTTTCAATTTGAGCAGTAAAATTTATTCAACATGGAACCTGCACCACATATTCTGCAAAACTTGGTACGCAAGCTCAGAAATGAATATCTATGTTGCAGACTAGGAGTTATGTTTTCAGATCTTTACACTTTTCATACGCCTTACATTTCTAACATTTAACAAAACTGCACCAAATCAATGTGTGAGGAAGCTGAAATTACAGCTCTGATGGGCATGAACTAAGTTGTCTGGCAACAAATCTACACACTAATAATGCAACCATGTCTTCAAGTCACATCTGACTACTAGCTCTGTTTTAAGAAGGTTAGGTCTTTCCCTTCCCACCCATGTGCAGACCCTCCATGAGGCACCTTACTTTTCCCTGTATGATACATACCTTTCCACTGTGAATTCCACTTGTCTTTCTGTTTCATAGGTACGGTACTCCCTGAAAGATGGTCTCCCTTCAGTTTTGTCTTGTTTCACCTCTAGTCGTCTGTTACTGAACCCTTGCTGTTCTCCTGCCTTCGGTGCTCGCTTCTGGCCTACACAAACACACACGCATAGATTACTAACAGGTTAATAACAGCTGAATTGCAGTTACCAAACTATTGACTGAAATGAGTGGATTACACTTTACAGTCTTCTGCTTTACCCAATCCCATCCCAAGCCCACCAAAATATTAAAAGCACTTAAAGTTAATGTTGCCAGACACTGTTTTAAAGACATCTACTTACTTTCCCTTCTGTATTGATGAACATGCTACAGGTAAAAATACTATGAGTGTTGACACAGCTCAGACATTTCCAGAAAAGACAGGATGAAGAAAAATCTTATTTTGCTCACATTAAGTCACTGAAATGGAGAACAAACTGTTTGTCTCATGTTCTCTCAAAGATTTTTCCAGTGTACTACAGGACAAGGAAGAGAAGCTTCAATGGAAAATGTGAATTGCAAGATGGCTGCAAGAGCAATGAAGGTGGAGGAAAGCGGAGGACCATTAGAGATAGACATTAGCTGTTGGTCATGAGACAACACACCTCCTGCCACATGAGCTGAATTTAGAAGTCTGAGCCTGCACCTCTACTTAAAGCTCACAGCTATGGTATCCAACAACCAGAAGAGGGTCACCTCCTTCTATTACTGTTCTATGGAGGAGAGGACCATTCACCAACACTACAAGTCATTGAGTTTAAGTGGCAGAAACCCAAGCAGTAACTAAAATGGCTCCAACACTACTAACTGATTCTCAAATGTCAACATATTCCAAGATAAAATGCATTTAAGCTTTTGGGGGCTTTATTCAGCCATCACGGGAGTTAAGGAGGAGCGAGTTGCGCAGGGTCAATGCAGAGAAATTGTGATTATAAAAGAGAATAAATTGAGGTTATAAACTCAACCCACATACATCTAGCATAAGATTGAAGTTCATTATGTGCTTCCTTCCTCATTTTCCCAAATTCTGTGCTCTATTAAGACAAAGTTCCTTAGAAGCAAGCAAGCCTTCTGTCTGCTAGGCCCCTATACTTACACTATTGGCTGAAAAAGATGTTGGTTTAAGTCAATCAAGTGAGGAACTACAGAAACACTGGTCTCAGACCAACAAAACTTAGCTATCCTTTTCACAAGAAGCACCTGTGCAATGCTGAGCAAGTTACCGAACTCAGGTTAGTGGACAAGTGACAGTCCTGGCTAGTGTGCCTCTGTTGCTAGCACATAAAGAGAAAAAAAGCCTATCATATGTCACAATATTAAGACACAAGTTAATTCATAGCTCCATAAAAATGCCTGTATAAGATCTCTGATCAAAGCTTAGGTGGCAAACATGAAGTCTGTAACATTTTTGAAAAGAAAACTTCAAAGAACTATCCACTTGGTGGTAGAAGAGTTGTAAATAAAGCTTTTTGTTATGCAGTAAGGACAGTCATATCTGTACAAAGATAGTTCTACCTGTGCTGCAGAAGCAACCCTAGCTTTGGTTTTCTTTAAACTACAAACACTTGACATAATATATTCTAGTAATTCTCTCAAGGTTTGGAGTAGCTCAATCCTTAGAGCAGCAAGCATATTTGCATCCCCAAAATTATGACGTTATCTCTGGATAAAGGACAACTTTTGAAATCAGTTTCTGAGTAAACTTTTCAAAACAGGATGCTTTAATAAAAAGCAAAATTATAAATACAGAATTGTACCTCCTGTTGTGAAACATATCTGCACTATGCACATCTCAACTACACCACCAACTATAACGGTGTTAATTCCAAATTGGAATCTTGCTGTGGAAAAAGTGACTACTCATTTCTGACCTCATTTTTACTCATTTTGTTTGAATGTGAATGCACAACTACAATACAACAGTGCATTTTTATCTATTTTTGAGCCTCTCACTGGCTATGAGAAACATCAGTTATTCTAAACAGATTAACTTCGCAAGAATGCAGTAGTCAGAGACCACCTTCTCTATGTACTTAGTATTAACCTCAATTTCACCTTTTATGTACCACTTAAAAGTACTTTAAAACAAGTCTTCTTGCCAGATATGCCAGTGTATTATTACATGTCACTAGCACTGACCATGCTAGACAAAGCAGTCAGCTCTACTCTGATTTCAGTGCAAGGCTATTTCACTTTGATTCTAACAGGTGGCTATAATTACTGCAGATGGATTTTAAATACTAGAAAGATCATTTGCAGAACTTACTACCTGTATAAAAACATTTTTAACTGGTTTGACAGACATGCAGCCTTGGATTAAAATGGTATGCAGCAACTACACCTCTCCAATAAGCCGAGTCACCCTTAGGGCAGAAGCTTGTGACCTGCTTGTGAATCAGTTCAATACCAGCAAAACTTTCAGCTCTGCATATAAAGGCAAACTAAACTGGAGCTTGGCAGCAGTGATAGCATAAGCTATCCAATTTCAATCCTCTGCCATATGTCTGTCCCAGTGCAGACTCATTTTTATTTAAGGAGCTGAAAGGCCACCTACCCTTTGGAAAAAAAAAACACAAAACCAAACCAACAAACCAAACCAAAACATGAGCAATCTTGTGTAGCACTGCCATAATAGCTTTCACTTAAAAAGAACTGGACTACGCTTTGAATGCTTGTCAACTACCTCTCCAAGTACACCCCAATTTTGTCTGCTTGTTTGCACATATAGACTGGTATGCAGGTTTTCTTCAAAACCACAAAAAACCCTCTGGAATTGTGTGGACCATCTACTTGTGGTCTTACGAACATCGTGCTGAAAACTGAAGACTGCTCTTTCCTAGTTACCAAGTTTAGCCTCTTTTCAAGGTGGTTTTTCTGTGTCTTACAGTTACATCTGTCATCTGTATTCAGCTGAAGATGTTGCCCTCTGTTCCCCATCTCGCCATCACTTCCCTGGAAGGTTACTGCAGCAGCACAGTCTGTCAGCTGAGTTGCCTGTCACACTACTTTCTAAACTCAGGAATTGGAAAAGAAATCTGATGCTTAAACTGTTTCAACGGACCCAGCCTTTTTTTTTTTTTCCCCCAGAAGCAGCAGCTGAGCTATTATTAGAAAGACATCTGTAAATACTAAAATTACCAGGTATTAGAACTAGACATTACTAAAGAAAAAAAGCCCAGTTTTACAAGCCATTGTTAAAACCCTAAATCATACAGAGCTTATGTACTTAAGTAGTTTTCACTTTCCCCACAACAATACTTTACTATCAGTAATAGTTTCGTTTATACTGCACCATTTAGATAGGCAGGCTTTCTAGAAAAGTGTTTTTCATAAGCATGTATCCCAGAACTCACAATTGGGAAAGCAGAAATTGTATTTATAAGATCTGCATTGCCTGGTTTCCCAGACACTGGATATCTATGTATTAACAGATGGATTTAAAACACTGCAAAATCTAGCTGCCTTTGCAGTGTTGTTCTCTAGCTTTCACCAAGTTTCCCTATCCATATCATATGTCCTCAAACAAGTGGGACTTTTGTTTGGGAAGAGAGAGTTTCCTACATTTTGTGGGCTTTTAACTGGCCCCCACTGAGGCAGTGTGCTCTCATCTTTTCTTTTTTTTAATTTTTAGTTTTTGTGCAGCAAACCCTGGCTTTAGACAAACACCACAAGGAGCCCAGCTTGCAACTGCTATCAGTGACTACCAGCTAGACCAGAAAACTTGCTCTGTTTCCCCCATTCCCTTTTGTAAGGAGCATGGCAGGTGAGGGTGGCAGCTGGCATGCAGTTCATAGGCTGAGGGAGGTTACTGCTGCAAAGAACACCGAAACCTTGTATTCTGACGTAAAATCTTTTACCAACAACAGATTGTTGGATGAGCCCAATTTGAGTTCTCCACAGATGGCAACTGGACTGCATGCCCAGTAACTCTCCCCTTGAGCAGGGATGCCTCTAAATATAAAACCCAAGAAAAAGACAAGTGATGCACAATGCAATTGCTCACCACCCGCTGACCAGTGCCTGAGCAGCGATCCACCCCTCCCAGCCAACTCCTCCCAGTTTATATAATGGGCATGACATCACATGGTATGGAACACCCCTTTGGCTAGTTGTCCTGGCTGTGTTCCCTCCCCACTTCTTGTGCACGTACCTGCTTGCTGGCAGAGCATGGCAAACTGAAAAATCCTTAACTTGAGATAAGTGCTACATAGCAACAACTAAAACATCAGTGTGTTGTCAACATTATCCGTACACTAAATCCAAAACACATGTACATGTACAGCTACTAAGAAGAAAATTAACTCTCTCCAGCCAAAGCCAGGACACTCAGTGAGACAATTCCATCAATACTTCCATTTCCACAAATCTGCATTTTGCCTGGGATGAAGAGGTGCCAAATGAAGAATTATTTCTATTTTGCTCAAGTAGCACACATGGGAACACAGCAAAGGCAAACTGACTGCAGTTTTGATTCAGTTAGGATGAACATTAGAGTAACCATAGTAGCCAGATGAAAGACTTGTATACCTTATTGCATGTATTTGAAGAAAGAAAAAAACCAAAATACTTTCCACCTGGCAATCTACCCTTAGAATCAAAGACTATAAGCATTGATTTATGGAGGACAGATCCACAGATGGGCTGCCATGTCTTTATCCAGACTGCTGTCCAATTAGATATATGCTTTGATACATCAACATCACCCTACAGCAAGAAGGGCCACAGGTCAATTATAGTGTCTGTAGAAAAAGCGTTCTTTCTCCTTGTTTCACAAAGTCTGAAATTATCTCCCTTTATTTCTGTAAAAAAAAAAGAAACAATAAATATTCTTTGCCTTCTTCACGTCTCACCTGCAGTTCTATATACACTCCATTTGTATCCACAGACACCTCCTCTCAAAACAAAAACCTTAATTTAAATTTCTCCCAATACATAAATCATTCTGTAAGTTTCATCATGCACGTCACTCTAGTGTGCTTTTTCTAGTCTTATCATCTTTGAGGTGACCAAAAGAGCAGACACACTTCAAGACATGGGAAGGAGAGATTCCTTCAAAGGCATAACAATTCCGTTTCTATTTTCTTTGTTACTGCTACCTCAGTAATTCCCAACACTGCTTCTCTCCTAGATGGCAACTGGAAATAGACCTGCTGTTCTACTCGTAACATTCCCAATGACTCCAAGCTCCCTCTCCTAAACTACAATACTTTGAATTAGAAAAATCTTTCACATTGCAGTATAGCTTGCAATGCTGCCTCCCACCTGGATACATGTTCTCCCGTACATATTACTTTACACTTACTGATAGAGAATTTCCTCTGTCATTTTATAGCTCATTTGCAGTATATAATTTGTGTCATTGCCCTGCAACTCTCCTTCTACAGGGCTAAATATCCTTGTACCAGCAAACTTCAGTTATTTATCCCTCTCACAGCTCTTTCAGCAGACTTCCCACCCACCTACAAACCGACAAAATAAGAAATTTAAACTGTGCTTCAAATTTTTCATTTCAGGCAAGTTTCAACTGCCTTGTAGGTGTTAAAACAAAGCTAACAGCAGCACAATCACTGGTCCTAAATTCAAATCTCTCCACTTACTCCAAGAGACCCTTCTTTCCTCTGCTTTCAGCTTAACAGCTCATTTTTAAATGAAAAAATCTAAGCCTCAAGAACCAAGTTAATGGGAGTTCAGAGGAAATGAAGGAAGTACAAAAAACAAAGAGGAATACTGCTCTGGTTGGTCTGGAATGAGGGCAAGTGGAGAAATTGTGCTATAATTCAAGGATCTCTGTCATTAACTACAGCCGCATGCAAACACATTACTTCATTACCATCTCAGTAATACCTATAGATGGACAACTTATCTTCCTTTACAATAAAGCTGCATAACTGGAAATAGTAAAAGACAGTTCGCACTCTCAGGGACTTATTTTGCTGTATTTCAGAGTGTAGCAAATTTAAGACTACACAATCTTCCTTCCTTCCCTTTGCATGTGTGTGTCCATGTGATTTTAATTCCAAACTTCAAGCAATTAATTTTGTGAACTAAAGCATGGCTAATTACATGATTTGCAGAATAATACCACAGTATCCCAAAATACAAAAAAGGCTTCAGCTACTGCATGCAACACACCAAAGAAAGACATATGCAGTTAAAACTCTGTTCTGTGGTATTTTGTTTTCATGTGTGCCAGTACTCTATTACAGAATTGCCTACTGCAGCTTTCCTCTGGACAATTCTTATAACTAAGTAGCTGAAAGAATGATATCGGAATAAATTACTGTAAAATAAGAAAATTGCAGCAAGTATAAGATAAAATTCCCCAGAGACATTCTGTACCACATTAACTTAAAAACTGTAGCTAAAAAACTCAAACATGTAGTATTCAGGAACTACATCTAAACATTACACGAGTCATCAAATGTACATGAAAGAAGAAAACCTTTTAGAGATTTTAGTAACAAAGGTTTAGAGATTTCAACAGAACAGACCTTATTACTGCATGATCAACAAATTTAATTTGCCTGGACCAGCAAAGAATGCAAGCTCTGCAACTGGGCCTTTTGAATAAAGAGCTGGCAAATGCAGTTTGGCCACTGTGCTAAGAATGAACTGAGTTAACATTAAGTGGTGCAATTACAAGAGCTGTAATACCTACAAACAGCCTCTACCCAAATCCTCAGCATACAGTCTAAAAATCACAAAACAACTCAGTCAGTAAAAGAGAAAAAGTACATCATTAAGGTCAAAAGTGTAGGTTTTGGCAGGCTATAAAACAGGAGTCCATTTTCTCCTTAAAGAAAGATTAAAAAATAGTCTCCTTAAAGTTGTGTCAATTCACAATAGTTTCGATCTGAAAGGTCAAAGTACAGGATTATCCAGCAAAGTCCTCTTAGGAGGTTTGTTTCAAATTGAAAACATCTCCAGAAATTAAGTAAAAACTCCTCTGGAAAAGGCAGTGAAGAACTAAAAAAATGCTGACTTACAGAACTTTGCGAGTAAGTCTTCCACTCTAACATCAAAACATAACACCAAAAGAAGTCTCTCAGACTACTGTAAAGCTTTTTATATATTGCAAGATCGAAGACTAGGCTTGCTTCAAGTCTTTCGATTTAATATGCTCAAGAAATAATACAATAATAAAACAAAAATCATGAAACTTTTAACAAGACTTTTTGTAACCCAAACAAGCAAAACGCCACAGTAATTAGATAAAACAGTCTGGAGGGGGTCCAAAGGAGGGCCATGAAGATGACCAAAGGGCTGCAGAGCCTGCCCTATGAGGAAAGGCTGAAGGGAGTAGGTCTCTTCTCCCTGGAGAAGAGAAGGCTCGGTGGGGCCCACATCACAGTAGTCCAGTACTTGAAGGGCAGCTACAAAGAGGATGGAGGCTCTCTCTTCACAAGGAGCCACAGGGAGAAGAGAAGGGGCAACAGGTACAAGCTGCATGAGGAGAGGTTTCATCTCAGGATCAGAAAGAAACTGATAACAATCATTCACTGGAACAACCTCCCCAGGGATATTGTGGAGTCCCTGTCACTGGAGGTTTTCAAGATGTGATGGGACAGGGTGCTAGACAATCTCTTCTAGGCTGCCCTACCCAGGAAAGGCTGGGCCAGACAATCCGTCAAGGTTCCTTCCAAGCTGGGCTGTTATGCAATGATTCTATGAACGCTAGTACAGTACAGACTGAACTTTGCCTTTCCAACCATAATACCAGACTCTGATTCAGCTCTTCAGATGGGTCTAGATGCTTCTTTATGGTGTCTAATTCCAAATCAGTGAAATTAAATTAGAGGGAGTTATGCCCAAAATCAAGGGGGGAATCACAAGAAAAAGACTGGAAACAAAATCTTTTAAGTTTTATTAAAAAAAAAGTTTAGACATTAGTTTCACAATATAGTAATTTCAACCAATATTATTTACTTCCCCAAACAGAGGTGCACTCTTCTAGCAATGCATCCATCATTAGAAGCTTTATGCCAAACTGAGCTGGTATGAGGACCTTCCCATGTGGTTACTCATCCTCAACATCAACCGTTAACCTGACAGTCCTCTTAATCTTTTACTGTTGTATTGGCTTTGTGTGGCAAGGTTTTGGGGCGGGGGTGGGGGGGTACAGGGGTGGCTTCTGTGAGAAGCTGCTGGAAGCTTCCCCTGTGTCCGACAGAGCCAGTGCCAACCAGCTCTAAGACACACTCACCACCAGCCAAGGCGGAGACAATCAGCAATAGTGGTAGTGCCTCTGTGAAAACATATTTAAGATGGAAAAAAAGTTGCTGGGACAGACAGAAACAGAAGCCGGAGAGAGGAGTGAGAACATGCAAGAGAAACCACCCTGCAGACACCAAGGTCAGTGAAGAAGGAGGGGAGGAGATGCTCCAGGCACCGGAGCAGAGATTCCCCCCCAGCCTGTGGGGAAGACCACGGTGAGGCAGGCTGTCCCCCTGCAGCCCATAGAGGTCCACAGTGGAGCAGATATCCACCTGCAGCCCATGGAGGACCCGATGCCAGAGCAGGTGGGTGCCCGAAGGAGACTGTGACCCCATGGGAAGCCCACGCTGGAGCAGGCTCCTGGCAGGACCTGTGGATCTGTGGAGAGAGAAGCCCATGGAGCAGGTTTTCTGGCAGGACTTGTGACCCCATGGGGGACCCACGCTGGAGCAGTATTCTCCTGAAGGACTGCACGCCATGGAAGGGACCCACGCTGGAGCAGTTTGTGACAAACTGCAGCCCATGGGAAGGACCCCACGCTGGAGCAGGGGAAGAGTATGATGAGTCCTGCCCCTGAGGAGGATGAAGCGGCAGAGATAATGTGTGATGAACTGACTGTAAAGCCCATTCCCCATCCCCCTGCGCCACTGGTGGGCGTAGATAGAGAATCTGGGAGTGAAGTTTTGCCTGGGAAGAAGGGAGGGGGTGGAGGGAAGGTGTTTTGAGATTTGGTTTTATTTCTCATTACCCTACTCTGGTTGATTGTTAATAAATTGAGTTAATTTTCCCCAAGTTGAGTCTGTTTTGTCTGTGACGGTAATTGGCGAGTGATCTCTCCTGTCCTTATCTCGACCCACAAGCCCTTTGTTATATTTTTTTCTCCCCTGTCCAGCTGAGGAGGGGGGAGTGAGAGAATGGCTTTGGTGGGCATCTGGCATCCAGCCAGGGTCAACCCACCACAACTGTTAAGCTGATAGTCCCCTTTAATCTTTTACTCTTTCCGGAAGTTTTCTGGTTGAATCCTGTATAAAAAAATCAACTTTCTACGGCACAAATAAAAAGCTGCCCCCCTTCTTCCAGCAAAACCATAGATTTTTCCCTCAACCTGCCACTTGCTTTGTATTTGCCAGCTATACCATCACTGTATCTGCCCTAAGTCAGAGGGTGATCTCTGTCCTTCAGAGTGGCATTGCTAAGACAGCACATCCAAAGGAGGAGCACGCAGAGAGGACCAAGTTGCAAGTCTCTGCCCTGGTTTAGCATCCTGAGCACTAGACATTTACACTCCTTACATCATGAGCCCAAGACATAAACATACAGCACACACAAAATCCAGGATAGCCACTTTCTTCAAAGAAGGTGGCGTAGCATTTTTCAGAGCAAATAACTTTTCTTAAAATAGATGTTAATTCACTTTCACAAAGGCTACTATAAGCCAGCAGTCTTTTCTCCATTTTAGACTAGCAGGAAATTAAAACAAGGTGCACATGCCTGATGTCTCCATATAAGAAACTGGGTTTCTTAATATCACAGTAGCAGAAAATAGTCCAAGACGCTCCACAGGGTCACTGTGTATTACCACAGAGTTACACTCAGAACCTGCATACTTAAGATACTTATAGACAAGTAGGAGGTAAAGGATACTCTTCACATACTTCCACATTCCTGGTAGGTATATACCTATAAACCTGCTCCAGCGCGGGCTTCCCATGGGGTCACAGTCTCCTTCGGGCACCCACCTGCTCTGGCATCAGGTCCTCCATGGGCTGCAGGTGGATATCTGCTCCACTGTGGACCTCTATGGGCTGCAGGGGGACAGCCTGCCTCACCATGGTCTTCCCCACAGGCTGGGGGGGAATCTCTGCTCTGGTGCCTGGAGCATCTTCTCCCACTCCTGGTATAACCACCAGTTCTTGTTCAAGAACTTTTTCATCAAAACTTGAGACTTTGCTGTTCACTGAACAGGCTCCTTCACCTTCTGTTGATAACCACAACAAAGTACCCTTTAAATAAAATAAGCCTTTTACTAGCGCGAGGGTTGGTCTTACAGGCAGAGATCTCTGACAAACTCACGTAACAACCACAGAGGAATCTCAAAAGATAAGTTTCATACAACTGTCCAAAGGGTCAGCAACAACTTGCTAAGATCATCCTCTACAAAGACGCTCATTAACTACAGCATATTTGGCATTGAAAGATTCTCTGCTCCACAGGGTCAAATAATTGCTGTTACAGCAGTGTAAGACTGTAAGTCTAAGCAACAGAATCAGTAGCGCTGGCAACGACTTTGTGGAGCAATAACCCCGATTCAAAGGCCACACCTTTTTCCTACAGCATTAAAACACGCAGTTCAGTTACCGTGAATTTAACAGGAGCTTTTACTACAGGAGAGAATTAATATCCTCAGCATAGTTTATGTGGCAAGGTTCACTGCCCGCTGCAGGAGAATGGGAATTTACAACAACAACTCAAGAGCCTAGAACCAGAGATTCTCAATATTTGGAAACCATCAACCAGCTCTCAGATACTTGAGATACTGAATCCAGCAACCTGAATACCTCAATACCAGGTAAGTAATAACAACCAGACTTGCAAAACTGCTTCCAAATGCAAGGAGCTATAGCCCAGCAAAGCCTTCAGCTTGGAAGAGGACTGTTCCAATACAAAAGCCGACTGGCTCCCTATTCCCCCAAGCAACACCTAGCACCAAAACCTAGCAGCTGACAATGTAGACCATTCCTGAACACGGAGCTAGAGGTCACCCAGATAATAGGCTTTTACTCAAAGGTTTGGGCATCGACACAAGCTTAAGGCAAACTAAGTGCAGGTCCCTGGACATGCTATAACCCTGAAGCAGCCGGGTGCCAGAAGACTCACAAGGACCAAGAAAGCAAGCTTGGAAGCGTCAAACACCAAAGGAAAGCGGCCAGGGTGACAAGCAATGGAATGCAGCAACCGGGACGCTAAACCAGCAGGAAAACTGGAGATGCTGCAGCGGAAGAGTAACGCGCTCCCAGCTGCCTCCCGCGACTATTCCCGAAGTTTTCATTTACGCGTCCGAAGGCCCGTGTCCCCGCAGAAGCCTCCCGCGCAGGCTGGCAGAGCTCCGCAAGACCGCGTCGGCAGCGTGCCCAGCGCCGGCCAACCCGCAGCAACGCTCCGCTTGCCACCGGCTTCTCCCCGGGGACTTTCGCGTACGCATTCACAACGCCAAAAAAAGGACGATATACTGGGGTTTTCTCGGCCCCGCTGTGACCCTGCTCCCGACAAGCGCCTGCACGCCGCACCACGGCTGCCAGGAGGCGCAGGGCAAGCCCGGAGCCGGAGCCGGCGCCGACCCGAGCCGCGCCGCGGGCCCCGGGCCGCCCGCACCGGCCCCGCGCCGCCGGGACCTCACGCCTCAGGAGAGCCGCCTGGCCGGGCCGCCCGCTCCCAGCCGCCGCCCCCGCCCGCCTCGCCTCGCCTCGCCCCGCCGAGGAGGCGCCGCCGGCGTACCGGGCTGCGGCGGGCCCCCGGCGACCGAGGGGTTCCCGAGCTGCTTGCGCTCCTTCTGGGACTCTCTCTTGCCGCCGCCGCCGCCGCCGCCCGCCCTGCCGCCGGGACCGGCTCTCCTGGCGGCCGCCGCCTCGTCGCGCTTCTTGCGCTGCTGCTGGCGGCGCTCGGCCTCGCGCAGGATGTCGAAGGGGTCCGACTCGTCGTCCAGCAGCTGGTAGAAGCGGTTGGCGACGGCGCAACCGAAGTTCTCCTGCATGACGGCAGCCACCTCGCTGTCCACCGGCCCCTTCATCGCCGCCGCGGACGACCGCCGCCGCACCCCCGCCGCAGCGGCCCCGGGGCTGCCGCTGCCGCTGCGCATAGCCGGACCGACGCGCGCGGCGGGAGAGGGAGCGCGACAAGGAACGGCCGCCGCTCCAGCCCGACGCTAGGCAAACCGCCGCACCATTACTATTGCCGTTTCCGTTGCCGTTGCCCGCCCTCCGCCGAGCCGCGGCAGCCAATCGGGCTTCGGAGCTCCCGGCCGCCCCGCAGCCACCACCTATCAACGCCGCCGGACCCACCCACCGCCGACGAACGGCAAGGGCCAAATAACGGCAAGGGCCAGCAGCCAATCCCGGCTTTAGGCTCTGTCCCGGCCCTGGTTTGCGGCTGCGGCCAATCAGGCCGCGGCGCCGGCACGGCCAATTACGGACCGTTGACCAATGCGGTGTGCCGCTCAGGCCCCCGGCCTGATTAATTATTCACGCGCGTGCATTATTCAAGAGCCGCTCCCGCCCACCGCCGGCTCGTGGCCGGTGGCGCGGGTCCTGGCAGGCACCTGCGGGTCGTCACCTGCGGCGCGGCGCGGCGCGGCGCGGCGGGCTGGCCGGCCCGCCGGCCCGTCGCCCCGCCTGCTCGTACGCGCCTCTGGGTGGGCTGTGTAGTAAGAGTTTATAACCTGATGCCGTCGCGCGCCTGTGTCTTCTGCTACAACCCCCGTCCGCTCACGAGCGACTTTGACGAGCGACGGAGCGCACCGCACTGGGAGCCCCGAGGCAGCTCCGCTTTAGGCGGCCCGCACGCTTGCGTAAACTAGACAGGAATTCCCGCAAAGTTGCTGAATTGCCCCTTTCCGCTCCCGACGGCGGTGGTGGCCGCTCCGCCGTGGACCCCCGCGAGCAACGTGCAGTACGGCTCCCGACGGCTTACAAAGGCAGCGCTGCGGCCCGGCCTGCGCCTTCCCCAGCGCCACTTGGAGAGCCGCTTTGTTCAGCAAAACCAGTGAATGGAGCTCCCCGGCCGCCGCTAAGCCCCCGCGACGGGACACCGTACGTGCAGGCACCCCCGTGACTGTAGGGGCCGCGTCGGTCACGGCCCGCGACGCCTGGAGCGAGCTGCAAGCCCTCCCGCTGCCTCTGAAGGTTACAAACACGACCGGGAGACCCGGCAGGGTTCGTGCACCGGGGACAGCCGACGGCGCAGACCAAACATCCCCACCCCCTCTTTCAGCCACAGTAACCCCAAGCTCACTGTAAATGGCCCAGCCCTTCAGACACGATCACCCCAAGAACGCCGACTGCAGCTGCGATTTTAGCCGGACCATTCGTGGCAAGCTAACCCTTCGCCTGTTACGGTAACCTCACTGCACGTCCCACCTCATCTTGAAACTAATCTTCTCCTCAGTACAGAACCTTAAAACAAAATCGGGCTCCCCGTGGTACTTCAGAAGGCGGGAGTTCGGACAGCACTGGCAGCCTCCCAACCGCCTCCTCCTCCCACCGGGGAGCGCAGATAGGCCCGGGCCCGCCGTCATAGACAACACGTGGTGCACCCCCTACGCGTTACACCAAGCCCTGACCATAATCACTGTTTCTCCCCCAGCTTTCACGCCGAACTCACCTATGCGGGGCGCGCTTGCTACAGAATAAAACTGATTTCATGAGACAGTGCCCTTCCTAGCTTCATCCTCTTCCAAGATGTAATGAACGAGTTAACTTTGTTCATGAAATCGGGAAGGGAGAAGAGACATACTGAGATTTAACAGATACCTTGCGTAAGTAACAAGGCTTGCTTAAATGGTGCATAAAGGTCATGGGAAGAGGGCAACGGCTATAACTTACTAACTCAAGAGAGAAAAGAACAACAGCTATAACTTACTAGATAAGGAGGAAAAAGACAACAACTACAATTTACCGGATAAGGGGATTAATTATGCCAAGACCGTACTTCTCCACATCAAAAGACATTTTACATCAAAAGACACTCATCCTTGAGAAGATCGACCGAATCTGCCTAGTAACAAACCTGCACGAGTGAAGAAAGAAGAAGCGGGACAAGGCGGAGACTTGCAAGAAAGGGGTGCATGAACTGTATATAAGGAATGTAACTATAACGTAAAGTTGCGAGCTTGTGGCGGAGCACTGCCTCCCCGGCCGCTCAGCGCTGTTTTGCTCTCTTATCGCTTGCTAATAAATTCGACCTTTTTTTATTCACTGCAAAGTGGCTCCTCCAATTTGTCACGAGCGTCTATAACACAAGACATTATAAACAGTTTTGCATCAATGGAAACAATGACAGCAACTAAGTTAGGGCTGTTATCTGCTCGCAACCAGCTTTGTAAAATCGTGGTAGTCAAGTCGGATCTCTTAGGCTCTGACATGCTTCAAATTGAAGCAGGAAATTCTAACTCAGTAAAGAGAATATATTATCATTACTTCTGCACAGTTCTTAAAATTTAAAAAATAGCTGGCCATAATTAACAAAATAAAAATGTCTGAAGATATTTCCATGAATATGATACAATAATAAAATACTGTGTAAGAAATGTTTATCTAGAACAGCTGTGCTTGCCTCTGAAAGGTTGCTTTATTTTGTAGAAAGATGAAACTACATGTATTTTCAGTGAAAAGAAAGAATTGGAAAGCTACTTTGTCCTGTTCTAGTCTGGAGAAACACATTAACACCACTGCATTACGGCATCACATCAACAACCCACCCCCACCCCTGATCTTTTGCAGGCCTTTGTGGAGCCTTTTGGTATCAATCACAGCATCCACACTAGATTTGATTTCCCCACTGTATCCAGAAAGCTTTTTAGAAATTTCTGGAACACATTTATTTAAAACATTCTACAAGCTTGAATCAAAGCCCTCTGAAGTTACACTGTGTATGAAAGATGGCAGACAAAATAGTGTCGTTACTGACTGTACCGGCAATGCACTTGCAGGTTTAATAGGCATTTTGAAGGTTGTCATGTCTTTGGAGAGGGACATACGAGGAATTCAGAAATACTTCAGCAGTAAGATTAAAGATTTGGTGGTTTGTGGAATGTGGCTTTGTTTTCATGAAGTTTCAAAAGAGGAAAAAAAAAAAATCTAATTTATCCGAGAGATTCCACAATGGCAGCCAAAAATAATACTAGTTATAAACACATCTTGTCTTTGTCTGTATAATTGTTTTCTAAAATGAATGTAAACTTTTACAAAGAGTTCTTAGTCTTCTGATGCTCTGAGTTACCAGTCAAAACAAAATTTCTGTAATATAGATGTCAAACCCCAAACTGATTAAGGGTCTTACATGGCAGATTAAAGTAATCTGTACTCTCTTCATTTGCATCTTTTCACTATGAGCAATCAGTGTGTGATTGTCAAGTTACCTACCTACACAAACAACAGGAGATGGACAAAGAAAACCTGAATTTTACAGCTGGCATGAAACCAAATGTTCTGCCTGGATTTTTACACGGAATAAGTAAGAGTGATGGATTCGGTATGATTACGTATTTGGATGCAGAGCCTGAATCTCACATTTGCAGTGCTGAGCATGGGTGCCTAACCCTTCTGACAACAGATTATTCATCTTATTTCAGTCAAGATGAGGGCTGCCTGCCAAAGTTGCTCCTCCATTCAGGTTCTCTCTGCAGGTAGGTTTTTCACATGTGCAGAAGAGTAGCCCTACGCAGGCTTCCCAGGCAGGTATAGGTAGGGAATATGGCATCTTTACCAAAAGGCCCCTTGTTTCTTTTTTTTTCGAAAGGGCAAAGGTGCCTAATTACAGGAGCCAGAGAATTGCGAGTGGAGGCTGATGTTCCTCTGACCTTTTCAGCTAAGCATTTAATCACCAGTGAGGGGCATCCTGTCCTTGACCTTTCCTACAGCCACTCTCTCGTCTCCAGACATGAATCATTCCCTAGTGCCTAAATCTCCCCTGCCTGGAGTAGAAACATCCCAAGCCCACCACGGGGCTTAAGGTCCCATTCTGGGGCAGGGCACCCGAACAGGCAAAGAGGGTAATACTGTGTCACGTAGTGGGTCTAGCCATCATGTACATTTTCCAGGAATGTAATTCAACTGAACTCAATGGACCACGTGAAGTTTTAAGGTGAGCAGTAGAGAGCTACATAACCAACAACGGACCTGCTTGTGGTAACTACTGTTCTTCCGTCACCTTCACAGGAAGAGATCGGAATTGATCTTTGTTATGGGCATGCCTACCTCATTGTGTTTCCTTCCCTCTGGAACATTCAGTAGCTGGTCTCAAGTGAGCTATTAACTATAAGCAATTTTATTGTCTTCATATATTGATTTCATACAAAGAAGAAGTTGGAAAATATAATAATAAACACTTAGATAAAAGATATTATGACTGTTGCTAAGTTATTATATAAATCCAACATACAATAAAGTTACTTGCAGTGTAGTTAAGTATTTGCTATTACCTACCTAAAGGCCACCACTGTCTCAAAATTTTCTGGTTTGAACTTTGGAAAATCACTAGAAATCATTGAAGCATGCTTCAGAGAGAAAAAGTACCTTTTCTCCTCTTCATTTATCATGTATTTCTGTTCTGTTTCAGTTTAAGAAATACAGCATTTACCCACCTCAGAGAATTAGTTGTTCTACTTTTTATTTCTGAGTTTATTATTCTCAAACTCCTGAATAATGATGTCCTTCCCGAGTCTAACTAGCTGGATAGAACACAGGTACTTTTTCCTTGCTTTCTGTTGAATTTGTGCTCCCTATCTTTTCACTATTTCTGTACTATGTTTTAATAAAAGCTATGCTTTTTTGTAATAATAAGTACTATTTGACCTGATTGTAGGTTTTGTAATGTTTGATTATCTTGGTCCTTTACCTCTCAGAGAGAACTTTTTCTTGTTTCTACACTAACACTAAAATATTAATGCTTTTATACATTAAGCTAGTAGCATAGCATCAAAGTACTATCAAGAGCAAACCCATGTTGTTAAGATACCATAGCTCAGATGATTACGTTAGAACGGTTTTTACATAATGTTCCATGAACTATTAGTTTAATACCTATGACTGTATGTACTGAAAAGCAGTGTGTTTTAAGCCCTTCAGGCCACACGCACTCTGTGTGCAGGTTTTCTCTTCCAGTAGCAGGATCTGGACCGAGAGGTCACTTCTTTCTTTTTGGTCATTGTTATTACTGCATAAAACACTATTGTTCAGAGCAGTTAAAATATCAGAAATGGCATCAGCTCACCTCTTCCTTCTTTTGTGCTGCCTGCATTAACAAAGATCTATTATTTGGCATTAGAAAAATTTACAAGCTCGATGTAAAGAAGTTAATCTGCTGTCAGGCCCTTGAGTGTCATTACAAAATTTAATGTGTTCATTGAGGTGCCATAGGGAAAAGTATGGAGATATTCAGTTACTTGCAACGCATGGCACCATTCACAATAGCTACAATTTTATGTACCAAATCATAACATTAATTCCATCGGTCATGGGAGTTCCTCAGCAGCTACATGTGCTACTTGAAGCACCAGTCGTGTCGTTTTGGAAAGTTATAAAGGAAGAATCTTCACAGTTTGGTTTTGGGTTGCAATTATTTTAACACAAGTAATTTTTTTCCCTAATAGATTTTAATGTATCTTTCTGTATTACCACTTCTCTACAACATTGTTCTTTTACCAGAACTTTCTCCCACAGGTGTTTTTTTTTAGGGCTGAATTTTTTTAAGTGGGACAGATCTAAGCATGTGGAAACCTCTTTGCTCATTTTAGGAACAAGCGTTACAGGCTGTACTGTTTGCTTTCTGGCCTGGCAAGTACAGCCTGACCTGGCATAGTCATGGTAGGACTTTTTGACATGTAACACTGAGTGTGAGAAGCTGGGGTGTCATTACTACGAACAAGAATTTAGCTAAGCAAAAATTAAGGTTCTTTTTAGTTAGTTTAAAAGGATAGTTGTGACAAACTGAACTGTAATTCATGATGAAAGGGCTGCCTATCTCTGGATGGATACCTAATACTGCAGTCCAGTACTACAGTCTTGATGTTGGAAGAAGAGCTAGGAATTGCCCATTATCCTGAGGGGAGTTAGTTAGCAGTCATACACTGCAAATTTGCTCTCGCCAGCACTTTCCTGTTCCTGTATACAGTGATACAAAGATGTTTTTCTGAATACAATGGCCTTGCTATTTCTTTACCCAATTATTTGCTAACAGGTGGTAGATAAAAGTTCTGTATGTTGCAAAAGGTAGGAGAAATTGCTTTTGGACGGCCCTGCAGTTTCTGAAGAAGATTAGGACTTTAGCCCTCTTCAATAAGTTAGCTTAGAAGTATCCATGTAGATTACGTCAAACTATAAGCATAGATAATAAATGGAAGCTCTACTGAGCACTCTTTAGGATAAGATGCATCAAACATGCAAAAGAGTGCACTGCCCAGAATCATCTGAGAAAGGTCAAGCAGTGGACAAGTGAGGAAGACTACTGAAGACCACCAGAGACCTCGAGTACACCTGCACGAAGGACATTTACATATGATAACGAGTTCCTGGAAAACTAACGAATATGTAAAACTTTTCTAGGAAATCTGATGAATATGTATCTAGACCCTGTATATAAACTATGCAATTAGCCTGACCAGGTGCACACAATAGGAGGAGAAATCCCTTGTGTTCCCAGCGCTGCAATAAAGGATACCTGCTTAATGGTCTTCTGACTATTGAGTCCTGATTTTGGCTTTTCATGGCAGCAATTTGGCACCCCAGATAGGACCCACTCTGGTCAGCTGCAGGACCTGCTAAGAACAGGACTCCCTAGGGTACCCCTGGGATTTCCTGGAGGGACTTTTCACCTCAATCAGATCACTGTGGGAGCAGACAAGGACCATCTAAGGAGTAAAGTTATTCTTTAAATTTTCTGAGTTTCTCTTCTGGAGACTGGTCATTAGGGGGTACTTGTAAGCCATAGGAGACACCCCGTGCGGAGCGCAGTATACCATGCTACTAGTGCCTGAGGGTATACATCTGGTATTATTCGGTATTAGTACAGAGCTTATATAACTTGTGTAAGTGTTTGTAATTTTGGTTTTGTGCACGCTTACTGTGAGTAGAGCACTCTGGTATTTAGTGCATTGGTACAGGCACGGGTTAAGCCTTGTACTTCTGCTATAACTTCCTTTCTGGTATTGGTACACTTATGAAACCTGCATAAGTTTGGTACTTGTGGCACCACAGACTTATGGGTATTGAACTCAGATATAGACATAAGGGATTGCTCATTGCGAACGGACTTGGTTTTTATGTTTTATTTTTGTATGGGTGACTAGAGCTAGCTCTTGTGTGTGAGAGGACTGAGTGACTGAGACGTGGCATAGCTGCAAGGGAAGTGTGGAAAACCTGTAGAAGTGTGTATTTCACCGTGGAAATGAATGTGAACCACTTTTTCTTGTAAACTGTTTTATTGGTGATCAAAATATATGGGTAGTATTTGGATGGAATATCCAGTGTGAGAATTTTGGAACGTGGTCAGAGTGGGAAGAAAAAAAGCGACAAGTAGTGATTATTAAAATAATTTGTGGGCAAATAAAGACAGTACAGAATCAATAAGGTAGAATGGGGGGGGGCAGCAAAACGGTGGTGGTGTAAAGAAAAGCCGCCTAGGATGTATCCTAGCACATTGGAAAAATACAGGGGGACAGCCAGGTGGAAGTGTGAATAAGGAAACATCGATCAAATATTGCAACCAGTGGTGGCCCCTGTACAAACTAGAGGATGGTGAAAAATGGCCTTTTAATGGATCTTTGAATTATAACACTATATTACAGTTAATGTTTTTTTTACAAAGAGAAGAAAAATGGGTCAAAGCTATGTATGCAGACATGTTTTTTACCTTGAAGAATCATCCAGAATGGCAGAAGGATTGTGGTATTAATATCCCGCCACAAGATCTCCATGTCCTATCTTTAGAAAAGAAAAAGAAAAGTGAAAGGAAACAGGAGAAAATAAAAAGATGCTGTTCAGCGTATAATATTAAGCAGAGGTGCTAAAAGCTAACAAACCCCAGAGAGAAAAGAGAGGAGGTAAAAGATCCGCCCAAAGAAATGGGATTATCCCCTTTATTACAGAACTTGCCTCCTCTGCATCCACCATTATCGTTCGAAACAAATAGCAGCAATGAGGAAGAAGAAGCGGCAAATAATTTTACCCCAGTTACCGCACGGACTCAGAATAAGATTCAGAAAGCTCCGCAACTCCTGGCCCGTTGCAGGAGGTAATGGGGGTGGGAGATCCAGCCAGAGTAAAAGTCCCCTTCTCTACTACCGATTTAGATGCTTGGAAAGAAGTAGCTAAGGGATATCAGGATGACCCCTCCTGAGTGGCAAAACTATTTAAATTAATAGTAAGAAATCAGGATCCTGGTTGGACAGATGTAGATTTGATTTGGGAAGAAATGACCTGAGACCGAAAAACAATTAGTATTAAAACCTGCACGAACTCATGTGCAGGCCCAAATTACTGGGGGAACCTTACAAGGGAGTGTAGATGATTACATTTCCCTGACTGACCCACACTGGGATCCCAATGATGGGCATGATTATAGAGTGTTAAAAAGATATCGAGAATGGATAAAACTGGGATTAGAAAATGCTGTTCCTAAGGCTGTGAATTGGTCAGCACTATATGCTGTCAAACCGGCAGAGAGAGACTCCTACTGAATTTTTGGATCAGTTGAGAAATGCCAGGAGAAAATACACTACCTTAGATCCCTCCTCAGATGTGGGACAGCAAAAACTTGTCTCTCTATTTTTGGGACAGTCATCTACAGATATAAGGAGAAAGGTACAGAAGTTAAAAGGGCCTGATATAAGGGACTTACAAAAGTTGCTTGAAGAGGCATGGAGAGTTTTTAGAAACTCAGAGAATAAAGATAAATGAAAATTAACAAATGTAATGGCAACAGCAACGGTGGCAGCTTTGGAACAGAAAGGAATGGTAAATGGAGGAGGATTTAGAGGACGTGGGAGAGGAAGGCCCTTTGGGAATAGAAGAGGGATAGAACAGGTATTGGGGAAAGAAATCAGTGTGCGTATTGTCGGGAGGAAGGACATTAGAGAAATGAATGCCCAAAACGTAAGGGGCTACAACAGGCTGTGATAGTGGAAGCAGAGGCCGACTGACGAAGACCCGGGGCATCTACCCTAGCGGATCCACTGGTCAAAATTAAGCTAGGGAAATCAGAGAAAGAAGTAGAATTTTTGGTAGGTACAGGAGCCTCTTTCTCCGTTTTAAATCAAGAATTGATACCTGTAAGTAAAGACTTTGTAAATGTAAAAGGAGCTACTGGCCAACAGGAAAAAGCATTCTTTTTAAAACCTCTCAAATTCAAGTTAGAGAAGCAAATTGGGATACATCAATTTTTGTATTTGCCAAATTCTCCCAAACCACTATTAGGTTGGGATTTATTAGAACAGTTAGGAGTGGTGATAACTTTAAAACATGAGACTGTGGAATTAAAGGAAAAGGAAAATCAATTAACTGAGATTTTAAGTCTAGCCCTAATGTACCCTGGAAAATCTGCCGCAACAACTCCCGAAACTGAAGAGATTATTAATCAGGTATATCCAGGAGTATGGGCCGCAGGGACTAAATGGGTATCGACAGAAAGCTCAGATGATACGACAACAGATAACCTACCTTTGATACAAACTTTCTGGAAGACAAAGAGAATTAGGAACAGAATGAAAAGAAGCCATCTGCAGGATTCCCCTCCCTCGGATGGTAAAAGAACTCAGGACCTTTTGGGGAATGACAGGTTGGTGCCGGTTATGGATATATAATTATGGAATAATAGTTAAACCTTTGTATGAACTTTTGAAAAACAATCCTACTCGATTGATTTGGTCTAAAGAAGCTCAAAATGCATTTAAGACACTTAAGAAAGAATTAATGAAGGCCCTGGCCTTGGGCCTTCCTGATGTGACTAAACCTTTCTGGCTATATTCTCATGAGAGGCAAGGTATAGCTCTGGGAGTCCTAGCTCAATGGCTAGGACCTTATAAAAGAGCAGTGGCCTATTTTTCCAAACAGCTTGACCAAGTAAGCAAAGGATGCCCAGGATGTCTACGAGCTGTAGTGACTGTGGTCTTGAATATTCAAGAAGCCTGGAAATTTACCTTGGGCCAAAAGATCACGGTGCTGGTTTCACATACAGTATCAGCTGTACTGGAACAAAAAGGGAATCACTGGCTTTCCCCATCCCAATTTCTACAATACCAGGCCATTCTTATTGAATCAGATGATGTTAGTATTGAAGTAACTAATGTTACGAACCCAGCTTCTTTCCTCAGTTGAGATGACTTCTGAACCGTTGACACATGATTGCTTAGAAACCACAGAGACTGTGTATTCCAGCAAACTGGATCTGAAAAAAAAACCTCTGGGGGATGCACAGGATTCCTCGTTCACAGATGGAAGCACCTTCATCCAACAAGGTATTCAAAGAGCTGGATACGCAGTGACAATGATAAACGAGGTAACTGAATCTCAGTCACTACTTGCTGGAACATCAGCTCAAAAACCTGAAATCATTACCCTGACTAGAGGCCTGGAATTGGCAAAAGGAAAAAGGATAAATATATGGACAGATTCCAAATACGCGTGTGGACTTGTCCACACTCATGGAGCAATTTAGAAGGAATGAGGACTACTAACTGCACAAGGGAAGCAGATTAAGTATACCGAAGAAATTCTTCGCCTATTAGAACCAGTCCAACTGCTAACCAAAGTTGCCATCACGCACTGTCGAGGACACCTGAAAGGTAACATTGACCAAGAAAAAGGTAATAGATCAGCTGACTATAAAGCTAAACAGGCAGTGGAGAGAATGCAAAAAGTTTTAGCCTTAATTCCAGACAATAGAAGTAAGAGCCTAGATGATCAAGAACATATTGAATATTCTAAGGCTGACAAAGAACTGACAGAAGAAATAGGAAGACAGATTCCCTCCAGAGGATGGGCCCACTCAAAAGATAGCAGAATTATAATTCCTGCTAAACAGATATGGGGAGTAGTTAAAGAAGAACACAGTAAGACACACTAAGGAGCAGACTCCCTGTATAAATTTTAAAATTAGAAGTTAATATGGAAAAATTTGTATACTACAATCTGACAGGTGACTCAGCAGTGTGAGGTATGTTTGAGAAATAACCCCAACACAAGTAACAGGGTGCAATTAGGGAACATTGAGAAAGGAAACGTACCTGGAGACCACTGGCAAATTGATTTTTCTGAACTTCCAAGAAAAGGGGGATTCAGATACTTATTGGTACTTACAGACACCTTTTCTAGATAGCCAGAAGCATCTCCTTGCAGAACAAACAAAGCAAGAGAAGTAACTAAGGTATTATTAAACGAGATAATACCCCGATTTGGAGTACCTATAGCCATCTCGTCAAATAAGGGTACTCATTTTTGTACACAAGTAGTGCAACAGGTCAGCAAACTATTGGGAATTGATTGGCAGTTACATACACCCTACAGGCCACAAGTGAGTGGGCAGGTGGAAAAAGTGAATTATATGATAAAAACAACAGATAGCCAAAATATGTCAAGAAACAAACTGTAGTGGTATCAGACACTACCTATTACACTGCTTAGGATATGTGTGAAACCTAGAACCAGAGAAAATCTGAGTCCTTTTGAAATATTATATGGGAGACCATACCAGGCTAAATATCAAGGGGAGGATTTAAGTCAATTGGGAAATTCTTATTTACAGAATTATGTTATCTCTTTGAGAAAGCAATTAGAGAAAATTAATAGGAATGTTTTGGGAACCAGAGCTAAGGGGTTGGATCATCCGATTGACCCATTTAGCCCTGGAGATTGGATTTATGTTAAGAATTTTTCAGGTGATCCATTAGGAAAGAAGTGGCATAGACCCTACCAGGTGTTGCTGACCACTTTTACTACAATCAAGCTTTGAGAACAATCGACTTGAATCCACTCTTCAAGAATTAAGAAAGCAATTCCTGAATAGAAAGTAGAACAAAAAGCCCTACTAAAATTGAAGTTAACTAAAGGGGTTTGATCCATGGTTAGTATTTGTTGTGTAAAGAGAAATGTAGGAATTCTACCTACTTGTGTATCTAAGTCAGGTGACAAAGAGAAGTCTAGGTTCCTGGGATGTAAATTTACATTTAAGATTGATTGGAGAAATTATAAGAACAACTAATCAGTCAGATTGTTGGGTATGTACTCAGTTCCCTGAACACACTGATAAAGGTTTACCTTTAGTAGGAATACCCACCCCTTTCAATACTTCTTAGAATAACTTAGGGGTGAAGCCAAAGCTTACCAAGGAAAATGAGACAAATCTCCAGATTTGAGATGTGTCAGACCCAAACACCTCCAAAGTCAAGTGTGTAATTATAGATGAGACCAATAGAATCAGCAACGTTACAGTGGGACACTACCCTCGTTGTAATTGGAATACACAGATACAAAGGATTAGTCAATTCAGTAGATATTAGAATGTTCCAAAAGGGAGTGGTTGGTATTGGCTATGTGAAAAGAAGGCCTGGAAGGCCTTACCTCCTAATTAGTCAGAAACATGTACGTTGGGGGTGATAGTTCCTAATATCACTGTAACCAGGAGCTTAAGAAATCAGAATGAGTGGGTGAGAACCTTTTTGAAACGATTTAAGAGAACACAGAATACTACTGCGGACCACCCTACAGGATTTCACAGTTTTGTTTGGTGGTTCTTACCTTGGTTAGGGGTAAGTAAATTAGAGAAAACACTGGTGAATGTTTCAGCAGTCATAGAACAAATAGAGAACTACACTGTGGATGCCATTCAGGCCTTAGAACTTGAGATTACTAGTTTATCTAAAAAAGTTCTCCAAAATAGGATGGCATTGGATATACTTCTAGCAGCACAAGGAGAGGTTTGTACGGTCATAAATGTTAGTTGTTGTGTATATATAAATCAGGAGAGGAAAATTGCCACAGATCTGAATGAGATGTAGAAACAAACCTAACAGATACATAAAGTAACTATGGATGATACATCTTGGAGATTTAAGGAAATTTGGAATAAATTAACTTCTTGACTTCCCAATTTAGGACAGTTAAAACAATTATTTGTCAGGTTAATTACTTTAATGATTCTAGAAATATTTGTTAGTACATTTCTCAAATGTTTTCTTTGGTTCAGCTGAAACATATAGTGACTGAAAAAGAAATGAGATTAGGAATCAAGTAGAAACATGAAAATATTTTACTTGAACCCTTGAAAGGAATAGACTATAAATTACATGAAAATGAGTTCTAGTGAATTTATATGTATTGAGGACTGTAGCAGGTAAGCTACAAGTCCTCAAAAGAAAAGGAGGGATTGATGCAAAGATGTTTTTCTGAATACAACGGCCTTCCTATTTCTTTACCCAATTATTTGCTAACAGGTGGTAGATAAAAGTTCTGTATGTTGCAAAAGGTAGGAGAAATTGCTTTTGGACGGCCCTGCAGTTTCTGAAGAAGATTAGGACTTTAGCCCTCTTCAATAAGTTAGCTTAGAAGTATCCATGTGGATTACATCAAACTATAAGCATAGATAACAGAAGCACTAATAAGCACTCTTTAGGATAAGGTGTATCAAACATACAAAAGATTGCACTGCGCAGAATCATCTGAGAAGGGTCAAGCAGTGGACAAGTGAGGAAGACTACTGAAGACCACCAGAGACCTCGAGTACACCTGCACGAAGGACATTTACATATGATAATGAGTTCCTGGAAAACTAACGAATATGTAAAACTTTTCTAGGAAATCTGATGAATATGTATCTAGACCCTGTATATAAACTATGCAATTAGCCTGACCAGGTGCACACAATAGGAGGAGAAATCCCTTGTGTTCCCAGCGCTGCAATAAAGGATACCTGCTTAATGGTCTTCTGACTATTGAGTCCTGATTTCGGCTTTTTGCAGCATCAGCAGTGATGGTTCCTAACACTCTTACAAGGCAGCAGTCTATAGCATACAAACTGCAGCGAATAAAGCAGAACGGGGAAAAAAACCCTCACTGTTTTTACAGCTTCATGGCTTCTCTGTGCTCTTGGTATTTGTCTCAAAACGTAGCTATTAACATAAGAAGCGTGAGTTACTTATTTTGCAACCTACAACTATTTGGTAAAATTCACCGTGATGGTAAGACAGCGAGGCAAAAGTAGGATGTTAATGTAACGCTACTAGTTAGCTTTGGCATAAACAGCCCGCACCTAGTGCCAAGGAATGTGCTCCGGCCTTAGAACAGTGAGATCTAGGGCTTAAAAACGCAGCAAACCAGCATAAAATAAACGAAGTACTGCTGGATCCGATAAAACTAAAGCCTTTTTAGTTTCAAGTAGCCAGATTCCCAAGGGATTGGGTAAACAAGGCGCAGTGGTTACTTGAAGATTTAAAAACTGAACATGTAACCTGTTTCATGGCTTTATCAGCTAAAGCCAGATGAGCGTACGTCACGGTGTTGCCAAACCGTTCCTCGCCACCACCAAACCTTTCACAGACCAGCCCCACACTCGCACAGACGAGCCGAGGTTCCCCGCGGCCGTGGGAGCTTCGCGCCCGTGCGGACCTGCGGGCTCCCGGCCTGCGGCAGCCTGTGCCGACGGGCTGCAGAACTAGACCGGGTCTCGGGTTCAAAGGATGTTCAAAGGCTGGAAATCCACATTTTCAGACACCGTTCTAGCGATCGCAGTATAAATACCTGAACGACTACATTAGGTTGGGGGGGGGGGGGGGGAGAGGGGGGGAAGCCCGGCCCTCAAACGGTAATACACTAAAATCTGAAGCTTGCACAGACTTTGAACGCCACGTGCCTGAAAATCCTCCCGGAATTCCCCACTCGCGGCCCGGGGCAGCCCCCGCAGCCATCTGGCACATCCCCTACCCGCTCCTTACGCTCCCGGGGCCGGTGCCTGTTGCTCTACAGCACGGCGGCGGCGGCGGCACGGGCACCGGTACCGGTCGGGCCGCCCGTACGGCCCCGCGGGCTTGCAGGATCCCCGCCAGGCTGGGCTGCCGGTGCCTAGCCGCCGGCTGACCGCAGGGGGCCGCTGCGGAAGAAGGGGGGTGGAGGGGGGGGTGGGTGGTGGTGGGGTGTCTCTCCGCACGCCAGCGCCTGGCGACCGCCAAAACGGCCGCGCCGCGAGGCGGCCCCTTTAAACCGCGCACACGACGCGCCAAGGCCGCCGCGCCGATTGGCCCGTGCCGCCCGACCGCCGTCGGCGCGCGCCAAGCCCGCCCGGGCGCCCCAGCCTCTTCCCCCCACCCCCCCTCGCCCCGCCCCGCCCCGCCGCGGCGGGCCAATCAGCGTCTCCTCCGAGACAGTGGGCCGCGGCGGGGCGGGGTGGCCCCAGCGGCCCGCGAGCCCACTCAGTTTCGAATTCCGCCGGTGAGCCGAGCGCCTGTCCAATAGGGCGGCAGAAGCGAAGCCGCGTCCTGCTCAGGCCCCGCTCCCGGGGGCGGGGCCGTTAGCTTCCCCGCCTAGCGGTTGGTCGGCGGGAACGGCCGCTCCGTGACGCCCGCGCCGGTTTAGTTGATTGGTTACGCTCAGGCGCGAAATGTAACGCGGGAAAATCTGGGGCTTGGCCTGGGCTGTGGGCGCGGAGGGGTCGCGGCGGCGGCTCCGGCTCCTCCTCGGGCATCGCCGGGACCGGGGCTGCCAGCGGGGCCGGCGCCGCTTCGGAAAGGTGCGGGGAGGCTGCGGCTGCTTCACCCCGGTCCTTGCTATGGCCGGGGTCCGCCGCTGACTTTGCGGATCGGCTCGGGGCTGGCCGCGGACGTGGGGGTGGGGGGGAAGGCACCGAGACCCCGCCGGGAGCCGCCGTCCCCGGCGATGAGCGGCTGAGGCGGGCCCGGGCGGCGACAGGTGGCGGCGACCGCGGGACCTCCGTGCCGCTCCGCAACCGCCCCCCCCCCCCGCCCCCCTCACCCCGGGACGCGGGCTCGGACGGCGGGGCTGAACCGCCGCGGAGCGCCCCCGCCGCCTCGCTCCGGTGCCCGCCAGGGGTCGGCGATGGCGGAGCGGCTGCCGCCGGCTCCCCCGGTGATTTTTTGCCAGGGCTCCCCGAAGCGCGTCCTGGTTTCCGTTATCAAAACCACCCCGATCAAGCCCTCCTCGCGGGGGGGCGGCGGCGAGGAGCCGGTGGCCGCCCCGCCCGTCCCCACCAGCCCCGGCTTCAGCGACTTCATGGTCTACCCTTGGCGCTGGGGCGAGAACGCCCACAACGTGACCCTCAGCCCCGGCGGCACCGCCGCCCCCTCGGCCCTCCCGCCGCCCCGCGGGGGAGCGGGCAGAGCCCCCGCCGGGGACGAAGAGAAGGCGGGGAGCCCGGGCGGCAGCGGCGGCGGCAGGCACCGGCACCTGAAGGTGAGTGCGGGGCTGGCGGGCGGGCGGGAGGGGCGGCGGAGTTAAAGGGTGACTCCGCGCAGCGCGCGCCTCCCCCCCGCCCGCAGGGTGGTTTTTTTGGCGGGGGTGACGTCACGTCCGGCGGCGGCGCGCGCTCTCCCCCGGTGCCATCCGGCGGGAGCGGGAGGGCGGCGGGATCGGCAGCCGGGAGCTGCCCGCAGGCGGAGAGGCGCCGCGCTGCGCCGCGCCGGCGAGGCTGCTGCCCCGCCTCCCCCTCCGTTCAAAATTAAAAAAAAAAAAAAAAAAAAAAAAAGGCGCGCCTGCTCCTCCGCCGGTTCGCTGCCCGTTTCCCTGCGCGCCTGCTCCTCCGCCGGTTCGCTGCCCGTTTCCCTGCGCGCGCGTCAGAGCGCCGGCGGCGCCCGGCGTCTCCCCACCGGCACCTGCCGGCCGCAGGCTGGCCGCTGGCAGCGGGCGAGGTGAGGGCGTGGCACGCGGCCCTTCGGTTAACGGCTGCACCGCGAGCGCTGCTGCCGCCCGGGCACCGGCCGCCTGCGGTCACAGCCGTGGCTTCGGAGCCACTTCACGGCGGGGAAGTCGGGGCTTCGGGCTGGACTGCAGGGGCGGGAGCGTGCGGGGTGTCAGTTCCGTAATTCTTCCAATGCAGGATGGGATAAGGCGCGGCCGGCCGAGGGCAGACACCGTCCGTGACCTGATCCATGAAGGAGAGCACTCTTCCAGCAGAATACGTTGCAATATCTGCAACAGGGTCTTCCCACGAGAGAAGTCGCTGCAGGCCCACAAACGAACTCATACCGGTGAGTAACGGGAAGGTGTGAATAGCTGCCGTGAGCAGCTTGGGGAGCAGCAGCGAAGGAATTAAAAAAACAACAAAAAAAACCCCACCAAACCCACAATTGGAAAAAAACCAACCAAACCCGCAGGGAAAAAACCAAAAAATTCGACCTGTTCATATTTTGCTGTAACTGTTAAATTAATCAGGCTCTTCTTCCAGTGCTTGTTAGTGCAATCAAAGTCTTTGTAACTGTGTTCGTCATGGAGACGTGTAGCAGCAGTTTGGGCTGTAATAGAGTAGGCAAACGGTGTAAATATTTTATCTGCTGCCGTCACAGGCTTACTTTGCGAGAGGAAGAACTTTTCTAGAGTGTGCTGCTCTGCACGTGGTAGCGCTGTTTGTTCTGGCTGCCTCTTCTCTGTGATTTGCTTCCTTTTTGCTGGTGTATTTTTCACACAGCAATTGAAGTTTAGCTGTACGAGGAGACAGTAGCTTAAAAGGTGGATGATAACTTGGGCAGTGTAACATCCTACAAGCGTAGCTTAAACATCAGGAGAAGAGTTCAAATGCTTAACGTCACCATCCAGTTGTATCTCCCACCACCTAGAATTTGTGTTCTGGGGTGAAGGTGGTCACACTAATTTACTGAGCTGTATGTTTAGAAGGCAACTCGCAGTTAAGTTAAAATGTGGGATCAAGTCAATACCTAGCTGAGCTTGAACTGAACAGGAGATGATGCTGTTTTTTTAAACCAAGCAAACCGTGTTGGTTGGGGTTTTTTATTCATGTTCCGACAAGACTCTGTATTTGCAATAAAGTGTGAACTAATGTAGCTCGCAATAAAGACACGACCACTGATACTGCCCTCCTCTCCCCCCCCACCCCCCCCACCCCCAACCAGCCAAACCGACCAAACGAAACCCCACAAAAACCTTGGCTCCCACAGTCTCTTGTTCTGATTCAAGTCACTAAGTCTAATCTGGGTCTTAATATTAAACAGCAGTTTCCTCATGCACTTTGGTCAAAAGATGTTTTTATTTCACTTGGTTGTATTAGGTGTTGAAGTTGTATGAACTGCTTGACTGAGCAGAGCTTACCCTGGTGTTATTCCTCTGACTTAGTCATCATCACCCCCGTTTTGTCGTCCCTCCTGAGGAGTGGTGGCATGGCATGCCTTTGCAGAGTTGAACACAGTCACGTCCTCTTGAGGGAGGAGACTCCTGCTGTCTCTGTTCTTCTCGTGGTTTGCATGGGGGAAGTCTCCCTTGGTGTCTGGCCTCAGAAAACTTTATTGGCTTAAGTCTGGAATAAGTTTCTCTTGGGACCTCCAAATACGACTTTTCTCAAATAGTCTTCCCTAATGAGATGTTTCTACAATTCCGTATGTTTCTGTACTGTTGACCTCAGTTATTTTACCTTAGTTCAGGCTATGTTAAGCATAAAATTTATCTAGTTACAATATGAATTTCATTACTTGTCCGTTTACTCATTTCACTTCATATATTTCTTGCTCTGTAGGTGCATAGCTTCATGGGACAAAGCTTACGTAGTGCTGTGCAAGAGTCTTGAATCAGAAAATATGACAAGGAAAAATACAATTTTGGTCGTGTCATCCCCACCCCACCCCCCACCCCTGGAAGTAATTGTGTTACCCAGTAGCATTGAGGCATTGAGCATGTGCTCCAAAGTAAAGATCTGTTTGGGGTAAAAGTGGATCTCTGCTATTTGGTACGCCAGGGCTTTTTAGGTAGGCGCAAGCGTCTGAGTGCGTAAAGGGAGAGCTTGCTTGTGTAAGTCTCAAGCCAGGGACCACCACTGGATACTATGACTTCTTTTACATTCATCTTTCATAAATCTGTTCTGTTATTATTTTTAAGGTGAAAGGCCTTATTTGTGTGACTACCCAGATTGCGGGAAAGCCTTTGTTCAGAGTGGGCAGCTCAAAACTCACCAGCGTCTCCACACAGGGGAGAAACCTTTCGTCTGCTCCGAGAATGGTGAGCCATCAGAGAACAATTTGCAGCTTTCGGAGCTAGGGTCAGTCTAGTACTAGAAATGTATGCACATTCACGCGACAAAGATCCATAAAAGCTTTGGGTTTTAATTTTGGAGGAGCTTCTAGGGAAGGGAGGAGCCACACAGAATCTGCATAATCAGCAAATATGTTTCCAAGGATTGCATATGTTATTATGTGAGTAGGTTATCAGTAATTCTGTGTTGCGATTTAACCCCAGCCAGCAACTAAGCACTACCGAGCTGCTCACTTACTTCCCCACTCCCGCAGTGGGATGCGGGAGGGAATCGGAAGAAAAAAGTAAAACTCATGGGCTGAGATAAGAACAATTTAATAGAATGGAAAAGAAGAAACTAATAATGATAACACTAATAAAATGACAATAGTAATAATAAAAGGATTGGGATATACAAGCGATGCACAATGCAATTGCTCACCACCTGCCGACCGATACCCAGTTAGTCCCTGAGCAGTGATCCCCCTACCCCTACTCGCCCCATGGCATCCCATGGTATGGAATACCCCTTTGGCCAGTTTGGGTCAGCTGCCCTGGCTGTGTCCCCTCCCATCTTCTTGTGCCCCTCCAGCCTTCTTGCTGGCTGGGCATCAGAAGCTGAAAAATCCTTGGCTTTAGACTAGACATTACTTAACACTGATGTTTTCATTTGTTGCTATCAACATTCTTCTCACACCAAACTCAAAACCACAGCACTGTACCAGCTACTAGGAAGACAATTAACTCTATCCCAGCTGAAATCGGGACATTCTGTCAGTTGATAGTAGTGTATAAAATGATGGGCCTTGTTATGAACCTTGCGACTAGAACGTGCCGTTTTCAACCAAACCTAGGGTTTTGTGAGTAAGGAAGGTTGGATTCGGCAGCATCTTCATCCCACAGACATTATGCTTACTCGTTGGTTGGCTGCTTTCTGTAATGTGTTTTTCATTGTCACTTTATGTTTTTTTAAGGCTGTTTAAGCAGATTCACACATGCAAACCGTCATTGCCCCAAACATCCATATGCCCGACTGAAGAGGGAAGAGCTCACAGACAGGCTGACTAAGAAGCAGACAGCTGACAATAAAGCTGTGGCTGAGTGGCTAGCAAAGTAAGTTCTCTCATGGTGTCATCTTTCTCTAAATACTTGTAAGGCTGGTCTGAGAGAGCATTTTATTCTTAGGGTGAAAAAAACCCCCAACAAACCAAAACCAGCTGTTCCTCCAGTACAAATAAGCCCAGCCTTGCCTTTCCTCAAAGAAGTGTGAACTCCTGGTCAAGACAAAGTTCCTAATGCGATGTTTTATTATCTTTTTTTTCTTTGCTTAAATGCTTCTCTTTACTTAATCAACACCTGCTTATATCTTGTTAGTTAGTGCTACAGTCTTGCTGAATTTGCAGCTGTATGAGTGGCAACAACTGCATAGGCAAAGGGAGAAACCCCTGCTGGGAACACCGTGTAGAGGAGAAATTTGTTACAGATGTTCACTTGGGCCCTTTACACTTAAAATACTGAGTAAAGGAGGTTTGTGATGCCTTTAAATTCTGCCATATAAGGGCTGAAAGATAAAGCCAAATGCAGTGCTTGGTCGGATGGAAGTGAGTGAGTACTTGGGAGGTTTTTGCCAGCATTGAATTGTTGGTGTGCGAGTCAGTTGTATATATTTTAAAAGCATTCCCCACATTTGATTTTGTAGATACTGGGAGACTAGAGAACAGCGTGCTCCTGCTTTGAAAACTAAAACAATCCAGAAAACAGATCAGGAACAGCAGGACCCGATGGAATATCTTCAATCTGATGAAGAGGAGGATGAAGAGAAAAACAGCGCTCATTCAGCTGCCTGCCGCCGCCTCCAGGAACAGCGTGAGCGCATGCATGGTGCGCTGGCTCTCATTGAGCTTGCAAACCTAGCTGTGGCACCCATGTGACAATAGATAGGAACAGAGTCTGCCTATACAAAGTGTACTTCCTGGTGGTACTTAACCAGTTAGATCCTGAGCATAAGCTAAGCACCTTATTTGCTTATCATAGGCTGCTATTCTGTAGAATTTATGAAGAATGTTGTTGCCCCATAACATGGGGTGAGAGAATTGCACTTTTTGTAAGGTAAAAGACAGATGTAAAGTTTCTAAGTATTTTGTAAATACGGGACTGCATAATGCAGGGTTGACAAATTTACGTGTTGTGGGGAGCTAGATTTTGCAAGGTTAACTCATTTATTTTGAAGCAGTTTTCACAGGAAGCACTTTCTGAACAAAGTGTTCGCAATTAGTGGAATGGTACACGTGGCCAAAGAAGGCTGGCAAAAAGAAAAGTATTTATCTGACAGTTTAAGCAAATTTATATTACGTGATAGGGCTGAAGATATGGTTAAGCAGTAGTGAAACTTTTTCTAATGTCAGTATCACTGAGGCAGAAGGCAAAGCTTAGTTATCTCAACCTGTAGAGGGGAAGAAACTGCTTCATGCAGGAAACTAAGATCTGACTGCTCAAGGTATGAGGCTTGACTTTGCTGTTTTAAGTTTTCTGATTTGATTTCAGCAGAATTTCTTGGTAGCACTTGTTGTTCCTAACATGTGATGTTAGGAACTTTTGCACATTTTTGGGTTTATCTGAAAATGATTAGTCTTGCAAAGTCTAGACACAGGTTAACAATTGGTAATATTTTTTTTCAGATATTTTTGGACCCTGTAGTGATTTGGCACTTGATTTTCTTATTAAAGGGGATATTTACAGGGTGGTAAGGATTTGTAGTAAACTATTCTAGATTTCCTATTAGCAAACACTAAGTTTTGAAGTATTGCTTTTATATGATTATTAGCAAATAGAAGCCTCCGTACTTTCTGTGCATAAAGCCACCTTATTGCTTTACTTCAGGATAACATGGCAATTTTGTCTTCACTAACTGTAGCACAGCTATCAATTAAACACTGCATAAAAGTATTCACTATACAACTAGAAAATAGGCTTCCAAAGACAGCTACAAGCGTGTTAACAGTGTGATTTCATGTATTTCCCAAATAAATGAAGTTACAGAATGCTGCGTAGTACTCAGATGCTGATATAAAATGTTTAGCAGTATATCTTGTCACTTCGTGAATGTTGTATACTTTCAAATAGCATTGTCTCATGGTGATACTTTTCTGTATTTTGCTTTGAAGGCAACCAGAGAGTCCTACTATGCTAACAAAACTTTGTTTTCAGATAGAACTTTTTGGTGTGGTTTTTGTGGTTGGTTTTGTTTTTTTTTTTTGAGGGGGGGGTGGTTGGTTGGTTTTTTGTTTGTTTGTTAAGCTACTGCTATAGGGGATATTAATAATTTGTATTTACTGACCTGCTTGCTTTAACTCCTTCCTCTCGTTGAAGGTTAAGAAATTCAGATAAGAAGGGAAGCCACTTTCCCTCTTGCTTAAACAAGAGGAAGGAATCATTTTATCAATCACTTGTTATAGACTGACCAGATGCATACAGCTGTTCCAGAAAAGTAGTGTTATTTTATACCAGCAACTGCAACTGTTGGATTATGTTCTCTGATAATTGATAAACTGTTATGGTTGAAAAGCTCATTAACCCAGTTTGTTTAAATTGAGTATTGATGCACTTAACTAAAGAGTAATTGAATAACTAAAAAAAAAAAAAAAAAAAAAATTGTTTTTATGGAATGTAAATAGTTTTGCATGAGTGATACAGTTTTTTGCTTTCAGCTCCTAAACCGAGCTGCTATCAATCTAATTTGTTTCTGTTTTAAGTCTTTTAGGCTTAAAAGTATGAAACACTCTAGTCATTCTAGGCTTCCTAGCCTGTGTAAAACTGGTAATTTGCCTGTGTTGGTTTGGAGTTTCTCAAATAAGTTGCATGCTTTTCACTGTTCAGTTAGCCTCATGCAAGTAAGTGTCATTCCAGAATGAGCCCAGAGCTCACTGTTGTACTGAGTCATCAGTCAGAATTACTCCTGAGTAGTATTTCACAGGGCACAAGACTGTGTAATTACCAGCCAGTTGCAGGCTGGAGTCATAGTCTTACTTCATTAGGATTGATTTTTTTTTTTAATTTTTTTTTTTTCCCCAGTCAGCTGTAATGCTTCGGGCGATTTGCAGTGTATTTCTTCAAGTATGAAGAGTACACTGAGTTGTACTTGGCTGTAGACAGAATTCAGTTGAAGCAGTTTTGTGTTGTGACAAGTTTTGGGTAAAATACCAAATTAAAAAAAAAAAGGTATGGAAGATTGCTTTCTGTTTTATGAAGAAGTGATTACATACAAGAAATGTTGAAGTATTCAGTGCTTCAAACGACTTAAGTTGTAGTTTGGCATGACTTAACAGCAGAAGAGTGGATATGCTGTCATTTTAATAGATGCTTTGAATAAAAACATGGTCCAGTTTTCAAGTTTAGTTTTGGTGATTTTTAAGTACTTGGGCTCTTCCTCGTTTCTGTCCTCCTGTGGGCCTGACTTGCCGCAGAGCACGAAGGTGTTCATTTTCCCCGCCTGTTGAAATCTGACACGAGTTAAATACCCAAAGCAAATCAATTTTTTACAGCTCTTCTGCAGTCCTGACAAACTTGTGGGAGCTTCTCTGAAGCCAGGCCCAGGCCCGGTGGGGAGGGGGCCAGGGCCCGTGGAAGCCGCCGGCCTTCGGAAGCTTCGAAGCTCTCCCTTTCCCAGGGGGCGAGTGCTCGGAGACGCCGAAACTCCTTTCCCACAAGGCCGGTTTAGGAAGCGGCAAGCCCGTGTCGGATGGTGGCGGGGGGGGGGGGCGGGGGCGACCGGTGAACCCGGGGGAGCTGCGCTGCGGGCCTGGCTTCCCGTGGAGGCGGCGGCACGTCGCGGTGCGTTTTTGTCCCCAGTACTTTCGGCCGCCCCGAAAGGCCGCGGTGGCGGTGAGCTGCCGCTGCGGGAGACCTCCGGTGGCGGCCCAGGCCGGGCCGGGAGGGGAGGCGCGGCGCGGCCCCCGCCAGCAGGGCCCCCACGCCCGGGCTCGGCACAGCGGCACGCCCCGCCAGGGGGCGCCCCGCGGCCGCCGCCCGCCCCGCCGCTCGGGGCCGAGGCGGGCCGGGCCGGGCCGGGCCGGGCCGAGCCGGGCGGGGGAGGAGGGAGGGGAGAAGGTGGGGGAGCGGCCCGGGCGGGCGGCAGCCCGCCCGCCCGCCCGCCCTGGTGCAGCCCGCCGCGGGGCCCTGCCCGCCGCCGCTGCTCGCCGCCATGAGCGCCGGGCAGGCCGCGGGGGAGGCGGCGGGCGTCGCCGCAACCCCGGTGCTGCCCAGGGTGCTCTCAGCCCTCTTCTACGGGACGTGCTCCTTCCTCATCGTGCTGGTCAACAAGGCCCTGCTCAGCGCCTACAGGTGAGGGCCGGCGGCGCGGGCCAGGCCGCAGGCCGCGGCGGAGCGGGCGTGGGGCCTGCGCCGGCTCGCCTCGCCTCGCCTCCGGCCCAGCCCTCCCGAGGGCCGGCGGCGGTGCGGCTGTCCTCCCGGCGAGGGCAGGTTGTATGTATCCCGCTCCCGTAAGCGAAGCGGAGCGGGGCCGCGCCGCGGCGCCAGCCGGGGAAGCGTTTTCATCACCCTTAGCCTAACCCAGGGGCGTTGGTGCAGCTCGGGTCCCGGGTCCCGGGCGCCCTAGCAGCGGAGGTGTTAGGGAACGCGCTGGGGCCCGGGTCGGTTTCTGCCATTTCTGACCCCGTTTATGCCCAGTACGTGCCCCTTCTGCAACACCGCCCGAGCGCTGAGCCGGTGGCAGGCCTGTTTTTGAAGCGTGCCAGTCTCTTCCTCGAAGGCCTTCCGTTATTGCCAGCACCGAGGCTGTCGTTTTGCAGGTCGTGCCAGCTCGGACCACCCTTCAGGGAAACAAACAGCGTTTCCCCTCACTGTTCCTGCCGAATGATCTCGTTGCCTTCCAGCAAGCACCTTTCTTTTCTGCGGTGGCCAGAAACGAAAGGTGAACTTTAGAAAATCTCTTAAACATAAAAACACTGAAGGACTACGTCTGTGATTTGATGCGGCGTCCCATATGGAATCGTTGGCCTGTAGCTGTGGTCCTCTCACCGTTAATATTGTTTACTTAAAAGGTTTGCTCTGGTTTTGCTGTGTTTAAGTCATTATGAACTAAAAACAGAAAAGGAAAAAAGCCAACAAAACAAAAGGAAAAAAGTTAAAAACCAAAACTTGCCGTTATTTTCTAACGTTGAGTGCTATTTGAACACATAACAGCTGTATATAACGACTCCCAGAAATGGTACATGAGGCACGTTGAGATTTTGCTTTGTAGTGGTTTTCCTAATACAATCTGCAGCTCCCTATAAGTCCCTGGCATATGTCTAGCACATCTGTGAAAGATAGTTGAGGACAGCATGCCCTTCAGTAAGCCCAAGTTTTGTATCAAGAGTTTACAGCATTGCTGGGAATGTTTAGGGCTATCTGCAAATCCAAAATGGCTGGTGAAATCTGTGTGAAGTCTCCATATTTATATGGTGTAGCTAAAGTACAAACCACAGTTTAGGTGTCACATGATTATAAATGGAAGTCCTGTTTCTTTGGGGTTTTTTCTCTTTTTCCCCCTAATACCCCTATGTCCGGGATTCTCTTTTGCTGCTGGCTGCTCCTGACTATTTATCTGTGTTATGATTCCAGTGTCCTTATGGCCTTCCTTCTGCAATTCAGGGCACTTCTTTCTTTTGCTAATACTGTGTTCCTGTCCCAGTGGTGCTTATTTGAGATGTACGTTTCTCAGCATACCATGCAGTAGTATAGCATATATTCCTGGTGGCTTCTGTGATAAAGAGCCGCAACCTCAAGGAGCCTCGATAATGGAAAATTACAAAGCTTGTTGGGAACGTGGACCCCCTTAGGCGTTTGTTAGTGCAGATGTGCACAGAGAATGAAATCGGGTTTATTTAGATTCCTTGAATGCAGGTTTGTGTGTGACCATCCCTGACAGTGCAGTCTAGCAAAATGCTGCATGACTCCTGGGAAGCAGCAGGAGCTGTCACATTTAGGGAGTTCCTTGACACCTGAGGCTTCTGGGCAAAGAGGCTCCAGACACTGCTGGTTATGGCATAAAGAAGCCATCCATCATAAATAACTTCTTCACTTGTGTTTCAGTATGCATACAGAGAATTAGCAGTTACTGCCACACCTTCATTGGTTTTACCTTTATGTAGAATTAGGGAAAAAAATGGAGCCACGTAGGGTCTTCAGGTGTCCTGCTAAAGTTTCTGCTTTCTTAACATTCAAGTACCCATGCTTTCAGCTAAAGCTAACTGAAGGGGTGTTGTAGGAATTTAGCTGTTTTAGCAGACAATAGATGTTTCTACGACATTTACCTAGGTACTTTCTTTTCACAAAAACATATTTTTAGTGTGTTTGGGCTGTGGAGGTAATCTTCCAAGTTAGGGCAAGTGCAACAGGTTTAACTACTATACCATCTCGTGATGTATACTGTGTATCTGAGGCCACTCAAAAAATTACACATTGATAGAGTTCTCCAAGTGTGTTACCTTCACTTACAAATATCCCCAAAACAATGAGCAATTTAGAATTGATCAGCTATGCCTACGCTACATTAGTTGGATGCAGCTTGTGTTTTGCTACACAAATAAAATACTAGGACTCCAATAAGTGTAGCAGTTCTTGAGCTCTTCTGAAAGACAGGCCAGTCATCCACATATCCAGTTGTTGACTTTGGTGCTAAAATTAAAATATATTTTTTTTCTTTTTTTTCCCCTTCTTAGTATTAAATCTCTGTTTATGCTTTTCAGCTTCCCATCACCAATGTTTCTTGGAATTGGACAGGTATGTTCACAAGTAAATCATACTAAATGTACTCA
Source organism: Astur gentilis (assembly GCF_929443795.1). Lineage (NCBI taxonomy): Eukaryota > Metazoa > Chordata > Aves > Accipitriformes > Accipitridae > Astur > Astur gentilis. Next base: position 42,242,564 of record NC_064919.1, read on the forward strand.
TTATTTTGTACGTTAAACTAATGTTTGCAGAGAGATATATTTTAGGTGGGGAAATCTCTGTTATACTGCACTGCTTGTCTTCTGGATTAGATATGCTGTAAGGAAGAGTGATTTGTTTTAGTGAGATCAAGGAGGTTTCAGCTCAAGTCAAAACTTGCCTGGGAAGGGTAATGTAAAGGACTGGAAATGCCATTAATTTCCCCTTGTAGAGATCAGTAGTTAAGAGATCTGGCCTTCAAAACTGTCAAGATTTGTTCTACCAAAAGCATAGATCCTGTGAGAATTCTGGAGCATTTGTGGATTATATGCAGAGATATTGCCCCTATCTGTAAAAAAAATGTATATTTCCTTATAAATATCTCCCCCCTTTCCCAGCAGTTTTACAGTAGGACTGCCACACAGTTTTGGTTCTTTGTTGCCTTATTTGCCTGTGGGCAATTTGGAGTACTGCAGCAGAAATAGTTTTTTGTTATTTTTATTGCCAGTAGGCATCATAGTAAAAACAGACCTCAAACATCTTTGTACATGGTCCATAAAGAAGAATGTGTGACTCTGCAGAGGGATAGCTGGGAAAGATAGAGCCTTGAAGTAAGTGTTGTTTAGGCAAATTTAAAAGAAAGAATATACTTTCTGCCAAGGTTGTAAGCTAAGAGTTAGTAAGGAAGAGGTGAAAACGGAGTACTGCAAGTCTGACATCTCTGCTGTTCGGTGCTGAAGAGAGTAAAATGTCTTGTAAAGTCTTTGCTGTGTGAGAGGGTGAAAGAGAGTTTCACACATCCAAACTGCTCAAGGAACCACACATCATGTTTCAGTGGAAGCCAAAGACTAGAAAACGTGGCAGTAATTCATGTTAAGGGCAATGATATGGCTTTTTTTCTTTGCAGAACTTAAGACTGAATGGCATTTCCATTTTTTGTTGACTGATCCTTCCAAGACTTCCCTGAACACTTTGTAAATGCGCATAATACGGTATAATGCTTTAGTCTGCAGAACATGACTCCATCCCATTCTCTAGATAGCCAATTATTGTATTCTTGTATAAAGGAAATATTAACTTTTTTTTTCCCTCTCTGGGGCCATCTTTAACTCTTATGATGTTGGATTGCTCAGATATTCTCCTTCATTCTGTCTGTATCTTTATAATTTCTTCCTCAAGTTGTCAACAGACTGATCAATGCACAAGTCCTGTCTTGCAGTACCAAAAAAGTTGTAGGAATGATTCCGCAGACTAAAGAACACTCTTGAGTGAAAAATAACATGATTATTCTGGGATCCTGTCCTGTTTTTTTCTCAGCTCCTTCTCAGCATGCATTGTTTCACAGGTTGCCACTAATTTTCTCAAGCTAGTAAAACATAATGTCTATATTGTAGTTTTAAATAAATAGCTGGCAAAATTGATAAGAATAAAGTTGTTCCAGTTTATTAATTGCATGCTGTGGTGTTCTTTGAAAGAAATATGTAATACCTAGCATATGTCAAATGCATATAAAGATTTTTCTTTGAAGGGGTTCTTTCATTCATACATTACAGTTTTACTCTTGCATGACTTTTTTTTTTTTTTTTTTTTTTTTTTTTTAGATGGCAGCCACTATACTTATCTTGTATGTGTCAAAATTAAATAAGATTGTTCACTTCCCTGATTTTGACAAAAGTATACCTGTTAAGGTAAGGATTGTGTAGGTCCTGATATTAATAAGAAAATGTTACCTCTTATAGTGGCATTCTTTCTATGGAGACAAAATATAAAAGAAGAACAAAAAATTTTCCATTTGTTTGTGATTGTATCTTTGTTTCATTTAATATTGGATTTGATAATTTTAATTTCACTGCAGTATTCTGGCCTTTTTTTTTTTTGTAGAGAAATCTGGTGCCATTTTGTTATGCAGTAAATGGGAAAGGGTGCTGTACCTTCATACAGCTGGACTAACTCTTTCAGATTCCTGAAGTATTTTTCTGGATGTATACAGCTCCCTGTGGGATCAATGGGACATCTGTATTTAAGAAAAAATTTTGATCACAGCATAGCGGGAGAAAGGCTCCTTGGAAATTTGAGTGGGACCTGTGATAAAACAATAGAAAAAGGATATGCAGTAGACCAAAAACCCGAACAACAGTTGACTCCAAATGTAAGATTTATGTTCCATAGGAAGGGCTAAAGTAGTGCCCACTGAAAACACTGTAGGTAGGGACTAGCTGCATCATACAGGCCTTAAGTGTGTATGGTCTAAAAAGGCAGGACAGAGAAAATATGAGAGGATCTTTTATTATTTCAGATTAGGAACTAGGAGCTGAAATGACTACAGCAATGATCCATGTAGATTTTTGCATCCGTATGCAATGTTGCTGGAGCTTTACTGTGATGCATAAGCCCCTGGATTTATGTCTTGTTGCAGGGTATTGGTCAGTGTTTGGTCAGAGATGCAGAGAGTGTTATCTCCCACCTCTGCTACAGGGCTCAGATATCATAGCTTTTCAGGCCAGCATCTTCATTGCAGAATCTTGTCTTACTGTCGGTTATGAGGTTTACTATGAACATCTCACAGGCATTGGTGAATGCTGTTTATTCTTAATGCGTGTTGAAATCATTGGCATTTCTGCATGTGAAAATCTTGTAGGAATATCTATAGCATCGATTATAAAGTGGACAATCCTTGTTTTTTTCCAAAATATGAAAGAAGATTTCCCAGTAGGTAGTTTTGAGTTCTGCATATAAACAACTTGTTGAGATCTTGAGGAGTTTCTTCCCTCCACCTTCCCCAGTCCCACTACTCTCCCTCTCTGCTGTTGCCTTCACTTTAACATCAGTACAAAGGCATTAAAAAAATACAGCACCCATTTTCTTTGTCCTAATAATATCTATCCTTTGGAAGACTTTCCTGGATATTCTGGGAGCAGTCAGCGCTGCAGCATCCAGGACTTGCATATTGCTTGTAGTGCTGGATTTGACTAGTCACAGTGAATCAGCTGGATTGCTCATTGTTGATTTCTCTACTTTTTAAAGCACTGTTTGACTGAGACTTTATCCTTTTGACAACTTTTGATTTCATTGACACTAATATTGTCATTGATTTTCACTCCCAGACTGGTTTATGTCCTCAGTGCTTTCAGCTAGAGTCTAAAGTACTTATTTCAGTGACAAAACTTTGGAGTTCTTGACCCTTTTTAAGTAAATGTTTCATTGATCTCTGATGTTGTGCTGGATGTTGTAATTTTGTCTTTACAGTAGACAAATTTCAGAGGAAAGAGAAGGTAATGTCAGCTCTGTTTTCATCCTATGAATGAAATAAACCAAATTTTTCTAAGTAAAAATTGCAGGAGGGATAGTGCATAGCAAATTTTTTGTAAACTTATGTTGACAGGCTGAACATTTATTGTTACTTATACTCCTGTTTACTTTATAGTCCTATTTACTTTTACTGTTACTTTCACTTAAAAGTTAACTTTATGTAACTATCATTAACTTCTATGACATTTTTCTCCTCTCTTGTCTTTGCTGTAAAAGAAATGGAGAATTTTTAATGTAGATAAAATGCAGCCCACTCCTCCGTGTGCTTTTCCAGCACACAGTGCTTTGAGAGGGCATAGCCTCCAACAAACAATGTCTCCCAAAACAAGTATAGGCACAAAAGCAGCAGCTATTACATGTGTTAGGATAGAGGATTTGTTTTGTCTTTCTGCCATTTCAGCTCCACTTGGCAGATAGTGAATGGGACTAGATGTACACGCCACCTTTGTCCCCTTTGATTACTTTGATTGGTTTTAATCTTTTGCAACTTTTCTGTAGTGGGAGAATTAACAGCTTTGAGCTGCAGCTGAATGTTGCGTAGGGATCTCTGACTTCTTGTACATTTTCTTAAGGCTCTGAAGTTGTGTTACTGTTTCTCTGTATTGTGTTAGGGCCCATATGTTTCTGTGTGAGTCAGTCTCATTATACTAGAAGCTGGAAAAGGTAAAGTTTAATTTACTGCTAAATACTTACCTTTCCTTTCTAGTGTCTTGCATAGCATAATTTGTTGGGTAGATCTAAAATGAGGTATCTTCCAGTGTCGTGGTTTAACTCCAGCCAGCAACTAAGTACCACGCAGCCGCTCACTCACTTCCCCCATCCAGTGGGATGGGGGAGGAAATCGGGAAAAAAAAAGGTAAAACTTCTGGGTTGAGATAAGAACGGTTTAATAGAGCAGAAAAGAAGAAACTATAATGATAATGATAACACTAATAAAATGACAACAGTAGTAATAAAAGGATTGGAATGTACAAATGATGCACAGGGCAATAGCTCACCACCCGCCGACCGACACCCCGCCAGTCCCCGAGCGGCGATTCCCCGCCCCCCCCCCCCCCCCCCCACTTCCCAGTTCCTAAACTAGATGGGATGTCACATGGTATGGAATACACCGTTGGCCAGTTTGGTTCAGGTGCCTTGGTTGTGTCCTGTGCCAACTTCTTGTGCCCTGGCTGGCCGTGAGAAGCTGAAAAATCCTTGACTATAGTCTAAACAATACTGAGCAACAACTGAAAACATCAGTGTTATCAACATTCTTCGCATGCTGAACTCAAAACAGCACTGTACCAGCTACTAGGAAGACAGTTAGCTCTATCCCAGCTGAAACCAGGACATCCAGGAATACTAATATATGTGGAGTACCTAGAGAAACACAGCATACTTGAAGTTTATTCATTCTTTTATTCCACCTGTTCTGTTGCTTATTTAGCTACTGTTACTTATATTACTTTTATAGCTAAAATTCAAATATTAGGATGGCTATTAATCTGAGGCTTACAGTAATTAAAACTGATTAACATTTACTCTAAATGTAGTCCGAGTCTCATTAGAGGTAGATTGCAACTCTTCTAATGAAATCAGTGAAGCTGTAGTGGTGAATGGTCACATGAACAAGAGCTGCAGATCAGTTTGCAACATAGTTACATTTTTTTCCTTAAAAACCTCCTCTTTCTTGCTAATAGTACATCTAGTACATCTGATATTACAGTTATCAAATTCTATCAAGTAAAGTTTCTTAACAGTGCTTCAAAACATAATAATCTGAGTTGTGCTTTTAATTTTATCACAGTTGTTTCCTCTGCCTCTGATTTATGTTGGAAACCACATAAGTGGATTATCAAGTACCAGCAAACTCAGGTACAGTAAATGGAAGTTATAAGTAGACTGTTTGGATTTTACCCTTTTCTTTGTGGGGGTAAAATATAAACACTAACAAAGAGCATTGCATAGGGACTGAAATGCATATTAAGTCTGTCTGTCTGTCTAAACTCCTGGTATTATTACAAAATTCTTAACCAAACATTTGGTCTGTTTACGAGTTATATGCTTCTTTTAAGTGGAGCTTAGCCAGGCCTGTACTGACAGAAAATCACTATAATCCCCTATGACAATGAAAGTGCTTCCACTTTCCTGTCACACCAAAGCATCCAGCTTTTCCTGGGTGTCCTAACTAGAGAGTTTGAAAGCTATAAAAAAGACGTTTTTGAAGGAAGGAGAATAAGGGAAAGATTTGTACCATGATGTCAGTGCAGGTTATTTAGGAATCATGAAGAGATGGAAAAACTACTGTGCAGTGGGGTGGTGTCGGTGGTGTAGCCCTGCTGAGCACCAAAAGCAGGTTTTGGGGAGATTGCTGAAGGGTTCCCAGGCACCTGTATGCCCATAAGCGTAGATCCATGAGAGTTGCTTCCATGCTAGTGCTAAAAAGGTGTAAGTTATGTAGAGGACCTGCTGAAATAGATGGAACAACCACATTTTCTGTGGCAGAGGAGTGCAGAAGCATGGTGACTGCACCAGGACTGCAGGATACAACACTACCATTGTGGTGGTTTCTTGTATGTTATTACAGGCTCCTGAGGATTTGGTAGTAAGCTAAACCAAAACAGAGTTTTTTGCAGCTTTTCAGCATTTCAAAACTTCAAGACAGATGCTGGGAGAGAAAATGTGTTACTTTTAATTTGTTTACATTTCTTTTTATTTATAGAATTCATTTTCTCTGACTAGCAACATTAGACACCTGATGATGCAAATTTTCGTTGTACAAATTCAGAAGTTGTTCCACTGAAGTGACTGTTCAGGCAGACGTAAGGACTTTGGCAGTACTGTCCTTAGTAGCACTTCAGCCATTGTGAATATGGAAGTAGTTTCAATTCTGTAAAAGTTTGATTCATGGGTTCATCTTTCCCATTTCCCTACCTGTAACTTTAAAAAGTTTAGTAGGTTATTTTTAACATTAAGTGCACCAGTCCTCCTCCTATGGCTGACTTACATATACTATTGGTAACTAATTTTTATAACAGAAAATTAAGAATGGCTGCAGTGTTTCTACAATTAACATTTTGTTACATTGTTTTTTGTTATATTATGTGAGGTTTACATTATGGAATTTTCCACTTTATATGGGTTGTCTGTAAGGTGTAGATGATCTTATGCATAACTTCAAAATGTCTGTTGTAAAGTGATTAAATTCTGTGTTAGGATTTGTGTAATCCATTAATGCAGTTGCTAATAGTTATCTAAACAGAGGATTAATTGGTCCATATAGCCATACTGTCAGATTTCCAAAGTGTCAGATGCAAATGTTTTCTCAAATCAATAAGGTTTCCAACTGTATTACTTTGTGTAGACCAACAATATGTTTTTCAAAAGTAGCTGTTTGTTTGGTAGTTGCAGCTGGTCCCACCTTTCATTTTTCTTGTACTTTCTCTGATTGTTTCTTACAGGTTTATTTTATTTTTTTCAAAGTACAGCTTGTCTACTAAGCATGTTTGCTTTGTATTTTATTTCTGTTATATGTTTTCAGAGACAGGTTTATTGTGTATCCTCTAAGTTTACAATAGAAATCTTTTTTACTTACCCTGCCAATGAATTCTGCAGAAAGAGTTATTTCATAGGGGCTATGCTAGGTAGAAAATAGTTTCTATATTCCATTTCGCTGATGCAGCAGGACCTTTTAGAAGGTAGCCAATTGCACTGTTGTACAAACTGGCAAATCTTATTATTTTTCAGTGAGTTGATTATCTAATCTGGCCCTACGGTCAGACTGACATTTTTTAATATACGCTACGTGGCTGGGAATTTGTTTTGATTGCTTACTGTTGGACTAATAGTTTAATCTTCTGGTTAGTAAAATCAGATAAGAATTACAACATAAAAATGCTGTTAATCTGATGCTATGCTTGGATTTTTTTTTTTTTTTTTGACAGTTTGCCGATGTTTACAGTGCTCAGGAAGTTTACCATTCCACTTACTTTACTGCTGGAAATCATCATACTTGGGTGATCCTTTTTTTTTTTTTTCATTTAAGATACCTTTATCTTAGATCATATCAAATGGATTACTTGTGGCATTTCATCAGAATATTGAATGAGTGATTTTTACTGACAAATAGAGAAAAGCAAAGAAAGTGGTTTTATGTAGCTTTTTTTGAAGACATAGATACATATTAGTGAATACAGGAGGAAAAAAATTCAGCTTGCTCTAGTTTACACAGCTTATTCCCTTGACTGTTGCAGAAGAATCAGGTAAGCAGAGCACAGCTCAGACACTTTTAGTGGTTATGGTTTGTGTGTCACCTCGGAGGAGGCCCCTAAGCTGCAAACTGCTTCAAACAGACAGATCCTTATGTCTCAGAACAGTGATGATAGTATGGCAGTCTGCTTATGTAGCTTTCTGCTTCAAGTCTAAAAATGTACCCATTTAATGAAGCAAAGTGGTATCTACCAGTGTGCTGTTAGATCAGAAAACTCCTTAATTATGGATACCTCCTTTATTTTTAATGAGAAATCAAGAAGTGTATGCTATTGCAGCTTGGGATCACTAGTTTCAGTTGTACTGACTTGGAAGAACAGGAATATAAATACATGATACTATGTCACCGTCATAGTTCTATCAGTTAAGGTGAGGTCACGGGGGAAAAGCAGCTTGCTGAAGCTGAACCTAGGCAACATGAGAGTGATGGTCAGGGGAAGGGCTTTTCAAAAAGCCCCCAAGTAGACTGTCATCTCCTTTTGGCTGAAGCAGCAGTTGATCAATGTGATTCATATTTGGGGATGCTCTGGGATTCTTTTCTAGTTGTAAGTTCTCACATGGAAAGCAGAACTTGCTGCCTTATCCTGTTGGCCTGAGGACTCCCGCAAGCGAGGAAAATGCGAGTTGGTGAGGTTGTCATCAGTTCTCAGCTGGAATACAGCAATGTGACGTATAAGTGCAAGCAACATCCTAACCTAAGGGAAGCTTAAGAGCAGAACACTGTATTCATACAGACTGCCACAGTGTATTTCCTCAGGGCTGAAAATGAGAGGACACCAGAGAGTATGCTGGCTTAACTCAGGATTTGAAAAGCAGTCAAAGTTTGGGTTGTTACTGTCTAGAGTCATTATGATAAAAGCCTAATATATCTAGAGACTGTATATGGCTTTGTTGTTGGGACAGTGGTCCACAGCTGTGCTTCTTTGACACACAGATTTCTGCAGGAGCTTTGTACGTTTTGTTTTGATGGATCTTTTCTCACAGGCCAGTTCAGAGATGGGGGCTGGCCTGAGAGAATGACTAGCAGAATGTCTGTAAGGCACATTGCAGTATGGTGCAAAAATAAGTACTTAAGACATTTATAAATAAAGTAATACAGGTATAAGAAGCAGAATAGTTTTATGGTATGTTTTTCCCTACTCTGTGGCAGTGCTGATGTAGACATAGTGAAGAATATCATAAGCTTCTGTGCTTTCCCCTTCAAGTACAAGGTTTAAGTTTGACTTCAGAGTAAGTATCTATTTGAAAAATAGCTGAGCTAGTGTGCTGTACAGCATCTTCCTCAAGAAAGGTGGGATGAAAAACTCCATGAGATATGTGTAGTGATTTTCCTTTATTGGATTACTGGAAGACACTGAAAGATGTCCATTATGAATATCAATACACAGTAAATTACAGTTTGTTTCAGCACTGTTACTTTAAACCTTTAATCTTTACTTTTAAAATTATCTAGTAGAAAAATGGTCACAATGCTTTTTCAGTCTCTCTTGTCAGGGTCAAGGTCTGACAGTGTGGCACATGGTCAATCACATTGCTTCTGTAAGGTTATCAAGACCTTGCCCTCCTGTTAAATGTTCTGTGATTACTAATCACTTTGAAACTTTTCAGCCAGCCAGCCATTTAATTTCCTCTTCAAATAATGAAAATGTGAACTGTCTAATTTTTGCCTACAGGAAACGATACCCACTGAGTATTATAGTCAGCGTATTTGCCATCATTCTTGGGGCTTTCATAGCAGCTGGGTAAGGTTTTCATTTGTTATACAAAGTCATGTTATGAGAGGAGGGACCACAGGAGGACTTTTTCCTTGTTAAGTGCCAAGTAAACCTAAGTTGAGATCAGTTACTCTGGATTAAGTTGATTTGGAAAATCTCTCTACTGACATCATTGGGAGGTGCAGAAATGCAAAGGGAAAAATTAAACTCCAGCTGGAAGTATTTGGGTGCTTCTTTCCCCCCTCTAGGTTTTCCATGGTTGCAGGATCATAAATGAAGCAAGTTAAAATTGTGAGGAATGCTGCTTTTATTTCATAGTAGCAGTGTATTTTAATAATCTTAGAAAAATATATTCTTGTTCTGGATAGAAAGACTGCTTTTTTTGTTGTTGAATATTGTTTTGAGTTAGGCAGTGTGTATTTTTTAAATCACTTTGAACAAGTTCAAATGTACAGTTAAGTTCACAAAGCACTCATCTGCTAGTCCCCTCTGTTTTCTTTCTGTTTGAATATTCCTTTACCTAACTGGAACTGTAATGTTATTTTTTGTCCCTTGGATTTGCTATGTACAAAGGTAAATAATTTCCATGTGATGTGACTCAGATAGAGCCATGTCCTACTAAATGAATTACCCTATATCCATGAGGTTTCTAGTCAAAACAGAAAGGATGACAATATGTCTGGTCTGACTGTAAAAAACAAGTAGTTAGACTTTATTCCATAGTTACTTTTTGTGTTGAAAGAAATAGATAAGTAATGCTCAGTAATAATTAGACAAGTTGTCAGGATTGAGGCAGATGGAATTTTTCAAAGAATGAAAACTGAACATTTCCTGCCACTTCCACACTAAATACTGGGAACTCTCTGATGGTCCTGTGACTGGAGAAGTGTAAAGTAGTTCAATTTACAAAGAAGGCTTAAAGCAAAATCTATGACTTGCTGGAATTCTCAGGATTTGTATTTCCTTATTTATGATATTTCTCTAGGTAAACAAGGTAATGAAATGCTTGTATACTGTTTGCTTATTTACAGTATACTATTTTTTTCCCAGGTCTGATCTGTCTTTTAATCTGGAGGGCTACACCTTTGTATTGCTAAATGATATCTTCACAGCGGCCAATGGAGTTTACACAAAGCAGAAAATTGATCCAAAGGTAACTGTGGGTTGGTTAGGTTGAATTTAACATTATGACAATATGATAACACTGGGTTACTTATTGTATGACTTTATGAACATCCAGTTATGAACTAATAGTTTCATTTGCTTTCATATTTTAGTTGATACATACATCCTTAATACAGAACAGCTGGGGAAAAACTTGTTACTAATATCTCAGGCCAGACTTAGATAAACAGTGTTTTTGTTTTCTCCCAAGTCTTTTAGGCAGAGTTTGTAGTGGCTTTAAAACATTGCTTTTGGCTAATAAAATAAAATCAAGCCAAGCCAAAAGCAAATTGTTTACTTGTAAACTTGATATATATATATCTCTCTAAGGAAGGTGACTTTTTGACTAGAAACACACTTTAAGTGAGGTTACACACTTCAAGTGAGGATTTTATGTTACATGAACTTGTGGGTAGGAACAGACACCTGTCCAGTTTGAGTCAATATATCACAACAACAGATATCTCTTTTGGCTGTCTAAAAGCAAGTCTACCCCAAACACAGGTATGCCAAAGAATTAGGTGATACCTTGATACATCATACTTTATGTAAACATTGAGCAGGCTGCTCTTCAAATACAGTGCCATGAAAACACACCAAGCTATAGCAAAGAGCAGTCTTGGAAATGCTGGATGGAGGTTTTGTCACTGATTTTTGTGGTTTAGTCTGTACAGTGGAGATATATATCTTCTAATAATCTCAGGAGTCACATCAAATCCAGACTCTGTATTTTTCTTAATGAGCAGCACTTAACAGCCTCACAGTTTTCTACAAAATACAGGATTTAATTTTAAAGCAAGAGATAAGCTGGAGAGATTTGCTAAGTAACATGGCCAAATCTGGAGGAAGGGAAGGGTCCTTTTTCATTCCCCTAATCTTCTGCTTTTGTGTCAGGCAAGTTAACCAACAGGATATATATCCCTCAAATTGCTTGAAGTTACATCAGTTACCAGTGATTACAGATGCTCCATCTAGGAGTCAGACTTCATTAATTTTCCTGTTATGCTGGCCCCAGGGAGCCACTCTGCCCTGTGCTTTCATGGTTGATTTGCAGTAGATGGAATGGGTGATCCCTTGGCCAGGCAGAGACTTACGTGGAGTCTAACATAAAGCAGTTCTGGGCCAGTGCCTTGGGAAGTTTCTTACTAGCTGGTGTTGTACAGAAACTGTTCAGGGTATAGCAGAGTAGTAATATTCTGCTGAGCATACAAAGTGACTGAAGTGAAAACTCAGTACCCAACTATCACAAGCTTGTATTTTAAGTTGGAATGTATTATGTTTTGTCTGTTCATTGACGATAATGTCAGAAGGATTGCCAGAGTAATATTTAGTATTTTGCTCCCAAATGGCTTGTTATTCCAAACACCATGTTTCATTTTTCACAGGAGTTGGGAAAATACGGTGTCCTTTTCTACAATGCTTGTTTCATGGTGGTTCCAACAGCTATTATTAGCTTTTCTACTGGAGACTTTCAGCAGGTAAGGAGCAATATTACATATCTCAGACTGATAATGGTAGTTTGTTCATTTTTTTCAGTTGGGGGATCGGTGGGGTTTTTTGTTTGTTTGTTTTTTAAAGAGGTAATCTTACCTCTGTGTTAGTGACTAGTATTTGAAATATGTGACTTGGACTTGCCCTTCACAGGTAAGAACTTGTAATTATTCACTCTAAGGAGAAGCTGAATTTGTGTGATAGCCCTTGTATGAGTCTTTGTTTAAGAACTAATGTATGACTGGGGACTCTCAGCTAAAGCAATTGGTTGGGAATCCAGCTGCACTGTGTGATTGCCACATGCTCTAAAATGAGATTGCAAATACCAGAACCAGACAATTTCCAGTCCTTCTCTCATTCTGATGCACAGAACAGATTCCTGTTTAGTCTCAGTCTAGTTTAGTAACCTACATTTTTCATTCTTGTAGAACAACAGCATGACTCCCCATGGCTAATCATAATACAGTATAATACTGTAGGCAGTATGTCCTGGCATGTAAAGTATCAGACCAGGAGGTTTGTGTTTTTCTGGCTCCCTCATGGACTTGCTGAGTTGCCTTTTTACTCCCAGTAAAAAGAGTCTAGACATTCGTATTCCTTTTTGGAAATCTTTGAGATTTGCCACTGAAAATTGCTGCAGAGCTTGGGGGTGTCATAAATCATTCCAGTGTCCATGATTTTATTATTGTGTTCTTAGAAGGCTGCTTTAAGTGGAAAAATTGTCATTCCCTGAAAATGATGGATTTAGGTCTGCTCTGAGTGTGAAATCTCTTCTTGTGACATCAGTCCAGCATGACCTTGTGCCAGTTTAGGAAAATGCAGCTAATGCCCTTCTTGGCAGATGTAGTGGGGACCAAGGTCGTATGGCTGTAAGGTTTCAACTACTTTCCCAGCAGATGGGCCTGGAGGCATTTTGGGAGAACTGGACAGGGAAGGCTACCTTGTTGCTAGGTTTATTCCATGGGAAAAATAAAGAGTGTGTTGTGCCCACATGTTGAATTGGCACAAACAATTTAATGCTTAATTGCCTGAAAAGAATAAATATCAGAAAAATGCATAGTGCCTTTTTTGCATACGCATTGGCTTGATTACTTAATATTAAAAGTCCCATTAAATGTTGTGCATAACTAGTGTCAATGTGATGCACAGAGATTAAATCACAGAAAAAAGAGAGAAAATGGGAAAAATACTGATGAAAAGTCAACAAATCATTGTAGGTAACACCTGTATTTAGCAGATTTTCAGGCAATAGAAGTTGGCTTGCTTTTACCCTAGCAGAGCTTTTTGCCTTGGTCCATCACAGACAATGCACAGCATGTATCTTTTGCCAGTCAAAATATCAGTGCTGTGTCTATGTGACAGGGAGATTGCTTCTGGTCCTCTAGCTACTTCTGGAACGGTAGTTCCCACATCTTGTAGAGGCTGCAGTTTGTGAGTGTCCCAGTTATTCACTTGTCCTTCACCAGCTGGCTGACTAGGAGGACAGGAAAGCATGATACAATGGAAGAGAAAGGAAGCCTCAGAATGTCTCTCAGTAATACTTTGCAGTTTGTTGTTGCACACCAGCACAATTCTAGCAGGCCAGAAATGCCCGAGATCCCTCTAATCTGTAACCTCAGGTGGTGGAGGCTCAGCTAGCCACAGCTTAGCATGGATCAACAGCCTTTATCCTGTTTCTCAGGGATGTGTTCAGCCTTTGCTGAGTTTTGTGCTGATAAGGGTGTCTTTAAACTAACCAGATTAAAATGAGGCATATCCTGGAGTTACTAAGAATGGAAAAGAACCTGTGACATGTTTTCTTAGTGACTGTTGTGTTGCACTGTTTGTTTGTTTGCTGCATGTCACTAAGGAGCAGACTTCAGAGTGATGATTTAGCCTTTTCATTGACCTTCATTGATGAGAGACCTCGTTAATGCTTATTGAATATACTTTTGAGCTCAAAAATGCAGGCTTAGACCTTGAAAGCTGTTCATGAATGAATATATGGTATGAAATAGATTTCAAGGAGATTACTTATTTGCTTTTTTCTCTCTGTCTCAAATCAACACTATTTATTATATAATATTAATCACAGTGTTTGTGTCTGTATCAATAAATATAAAACCACGAATTCTCTTTATTGTATTTATATTTATGGCTTGCAGTGTGCAGTTTTTTATCTGCACTGCTATACATGTTAGAAGAATGTGTCTAAGTATCATGGGTGCTGTCATCCTCTTGTCGCTGAAGTTAAATGCATCAAAATGTTTCTAGTAGTAATATAAAAGTTTCATAATTATGATGTGAATCAAGTGTATTTTGTGATTTTGCACATTTTCATATTACCTGCATTTTATATGTGTTTACAGTTGATAATATAGCACATAATTCTTGCTTTCTCTTTTTATTTTAATAGGCAACACATTTCCAGCACTGGACAAATTTTTTATTTGTCTTTCAATTTGTTCTTTCCTGCTTGTTGGGGTAAGGACACAGGGCAATCAAGTAAGGTGTTTTAATGACAGTGTTTCAAATTGCAAATCTCAAATGTAGGACTCACTAGTAAGATATGTTAAACTTCAAAGAAAATATATTTTTCCCCCAGGCTTCTGTCTTGTCTTTTATTTCTAATACTGTAAATAACTGGTTTAGTATTATCTATGTTGTTGACCTCACAGGACAGTGGTCAACAACATGACATTTAGCTTTTTACTTACTGTACTCAGTGTCTCTCTGCTGGCCATCTCTTCTGATTATCTGATGACTTCTTTGCAGTTAATAGAACCTAAGCCCTTTAGTATAGGAACTGTTTCAGTTGTTTGTTCTTTAAAGTACCTGGAAAAGTGTGGGAGACTAAAAAGTAATGAAACAATGCTTTGTTCCTGTTGGAACTGCAGTCAAAGGAAGAACAGAAAAATGTGTTGGATCCTGTTCTGCTCTTTCACATGTCACCACCCAAGGGGTCAAAGTAACTTCAAATACTGACATTTAAGAAGCACTGCTTCTTAATGAATGACTCTGCTAGTTGACCCTGCCAGAGCTCAAGCAGCACATTTGAACATGTATTTTGAGTACTCTGTATATGTATATCATTAACTTAAAATACAGATCCATAGAATCTTATTTTAGTGTTTGGAAAAGGTGGGATTGAACATCCCAGCAAAATACTGGTGCAGAAAATGTTGAAGTTTTCAAACTGTTCATAAACTTCTGAGCTCTCTGGAGGAATTCATAAAATTTTCTCCTTTATTTTATCTAGGTTTCTCTTGATGTATTCTACTGTCCTGTGCAGTCATTACAATTCTGCGCTCACAACGACAGTAGTTGGTGCCATCAAGGTGAGTTATGGAGCAGAAAAGGGACATGAGAATGCTCAAATAGGCAGGGAAGAGGATTGACTCAGCAGTGATCCTGATAGTGCTTTGAGCTGGAAACTCAAAATGAGGGCTAATATTGAGACAATGCTTGTGCCACTGCTTCTTTGATTGAAGCTCAGGGATTTCCTGTAAGAGAATCTTGAACCACTTTAATTAAAAGATGTACATTTAACTACATTTCATCAGGTACTGTCACCTGCTTCAGTTCTTTATCAGATTACTGTGAGTTAGTCGAGGTGGCCTGGTGCAAATCCACTGTAAACGGATACAGACTAACCCACTTTCACTTTGGGCTGAACTAATTTCCGTTGCAGCTAAGACATAGGGCATTCATAGATGGAGAGTAATGGCTAAGCTGTAGTAAGGAGTGTATTGCTTGGTTAACTGTTTCAGCCTCTGTGTCAGAATTTGTGTTCTAGCTGAATGGACTATTTAATCTTGGTTTGTATAAATTCTGGTCAATTTGATCAACACCAAAACATGCATGTCTTAAAAACTGAACTTCATGTCCTTACAGTCTGTTTTCTCTAACCCAGTTTAACTTAAAACCAGTGCAACGTCCTCTGTGTTGATGAGGCCAGCATGTATGAGCTGGGAAAATCACTGACTGCCCAAGCACCTTTTTGTAGGCCAGTTTGGAGGGAAGCACAGAACTGTACGCTGGAAGAGTTTTAGCAAAAGATTAAGCTTGTGCAGTTTTAGCAAAAGATTAAGCTTGTGCAGTTGTGGGCCAAACAACTATTTGAATCCATACTAGCTTAGGCACAGGAATAACAGTCCTCAGGGTGCTCCCTTGCATGGGTGACTAAGGAAAACAATACCTCTACCATAGTAAAATCCGGAAAAGGAAGATGGTACTTCTCTTTCTACAGTTGTTTGGGGTTTTTTTTGAAAGCTAGCAAGATTAATCTAGTAGTTTTCATTCTGTGGCCCTGAAAGTGTTCTTTTAAATTTTATGTGTCTGCATTGAACCATTAAGATAGAGCAATAGTATTTCTATTTTCTGAGCAATAATACTCTTTGAGACATTTTGAACAGCTTCAAAAATTGACAAGCGCTTTACGATGCAGAAGTCCCCAGTAAAAACTGGTAGAAATTATGTCACTGTCCAGGCTAGCTGCTAAAACATTTGAAACCAACAAAGTGTTGGTGAAATGGACACACAGTTCTGTAGCTTTCATTCTGTCTATAGGGGACAATTTTTCCAAAAATTGATGGGAGCAGGGTGAGAGGTAGCATCTTTAACTTTAAACTGTGCCTGCCTTGAACTTGAGCCAAGTGTTTTCAATGCACATTTAGTTGGCAAAGGAAAGAGGTAACCCTTTTAAAGCAATAATAAAGAGCTTTTATTGTAACTTTAAAGCATACTTTTTATGGTTGACAACCCAAAACCTGCTTTTAAGAAATGGGATTTGAAAGGAGCCTTCTAAAGATTAAAAAGAAGTACATTTTCAGAAGGTGGCCATAGCTCCATTTTGCCTAATATCAAATACCTGATTTTCTTTTTTTTTATTTCCTTTTTTTTTCCCCCCAGAAAGTCACTCTCAGTGCATTGCATGCATTTAGAAAACATACTGATTTTATTATTTTATTTAGCTGTTACATTACCCATAAGGCTGACATCCTGTGAAACTAATTTAAATGCTGATTTTAGAGTGGCCAGCAACAGAGTATAGCTATTTCCTTAGAAAAGTAAATTAATTAATACTGGTTTTATTCTTGGAGATGAAAACTGACTTCAATAAACGCCTGCCTTTTGTTTCCTTTCAGAATATATCCATCGCTTACATTGGGATGTTGATTGGTGGAGATTACATATTCTCTATATTAAACTTTATAGGGCTAAATATTTGGTGAGTGGAACTTGAATAGCCTTTATTTGTTAAAGCTGAAAATTTCTCAGTGAGACATAGTTTTATGTTTTGTTTGATTTGGCCTACTTGGGTGATGCAGTTTTGCAACTACTGACCTGAGGAAGCACTGCCTCAGGATGTAAAGTCCATTACAATTAGTTATGTCTTTTCATGTCTGTTTTCAGATATTGAATCTTACTGTGGTAGGATCTTAACTATGGAAACATACCTGCAGTTTTACTGTGTGGGATTGAGTTCATTCTTTTTTTTATGAGCAGCAGTTCTGAGCTGTGAGGCTTCCAAGTAAAAGCCAAGTGGTGTGGGAAGTGAGTACACTGACTGAATTAGTTGTGCCCATTGAATATGAGTTATAACTTGTGAGTTGTTACTCTTTGTGTTTGGATGAACTGTTACATCTGTTTGTATGAATCTGTTGGAGCGACTGATAATTGATGTTTGTCTCCTTGGGTCTACTTTCTCAGATGGCTTACATCCTCTGAGGCATTCCTAATTTATGCTAGCTGGCATTCTTTGATCCTTTGGAAGGAAGGGAACATACCTATAAAATGGTATGTACAACATCAGGTATCTCTGACACCTCTGTTTGTTCTCTTTTCTTTAGTATGGTGGGAGGACTGAGATACTCGTTTTTAACCTTAAGAGGAAACAGCAAGCCTATCCAATCTGGGGATGAAGAGAATGCACTTCCTGAGTCAAAGTGTTAGCCAAAACACCTGCCTTGAAAGAGACTGAAGATACAAGTTTGTTTAGCATTGCTGAGAACTTAAATAAGTATATGCTGGAACATATTTGGAACAAGAAAAAAAAATCTACCTCAATTGCCACAGATGCGCACATAATTCATTGGTTCAGAAATATTCTCGTACACCATGTTTTTTACATGTGAACAAGTTTAATTTTAGCTTTTTTTAACACCACAAGCTAATTTATAGGAAGGAATGCCATGAGCAAATCTCAAGTTCTAAATTTCTTCATTTACCTATACTTTGGTGCTATCTGTACTCAAAAAGATCTGCGAGTTCTGTTTCAGTGTCTGTCAGTACTCTCTGAGGCAAAACTCCCTGTAAAGATAATGAGGGTTGATTCAACATTGCCTTATACCATATGCAATCTTTGATATCAGTGAAGAGATGAAAGATGCTAGTGATTCAGAATGATTTCACATACGCATTTGTTCACATGTAAGTCTTGTAGAACATATGGGGCAAAGAGGAGATGTGGCTGCAGATTGTTCCCTGTGTAAGTGTTGACTAAAGAATTCAGGATATGGCCTAGTGCGTTCAGTATACATGGAGTAGAAGTTCTCTCTCAATTTTTTCCTCATTCTCAATAACATCACAGTGTTCTGCTGCAGTTGTCACTGTTGTTATAAATGAACCCTCATAACTTTGCTGCAGGATCAAGGAGAGAAGGAAATTGAGAGAGGATTTTTTAAGATTTAAAAAGATTTTTTTGTGTGTGAGCCAGTACCAAACAGGTGATTAGAGAGATAACAAAGGTAAATCTATTTTTGTTTAGGTACGTTCATCTTTTTATATCACGGTCCTCTTGTCTGATGTTTTGTCTATAACTACCTTTTAATGCTGCAGAGAAGTGATGCTGCAGTGTACAAACTACAAGAGAGGAAACTGAATGGTATATGTAAGGCTAACTTGTGTTTAAATGAGGAGAAAGGATCAGTGTCCTGTTGTGTCTTCAGTATGCAGTGAAAGCTTATCTGGTACTAGTTTATGCTTAAAATTCAGAGCAAGGAATCATAAAAAGCCCAGGGGGTTGCTACAGTGGGCAGGGCTGGTCCAGTGGTTAAAAAAAAGGTCCAGAATGTGGCTATCTGGGTTGTCATCTAGGACAATGATGGCACAGCTCTGTATCTCTATTTCCTTCTCTGAAAATACAGTTGATAATGCTTACCTGTGTCTCTGAGGTTGTAGTATTAATCTTTGAAAACACGGTAGAAGCATTGCAGCGCTGGAAGACAGCAGAGTAATTAATCTTGTTGAAGTTCTCAATTCCCTGCAAGTGTGAGCCAAGATTTTTTAAAATAATCAAATCAAAAAGATTTTGGAAGACCTTGACGTGTAACCAGGGTGGTCTAATGACTTGTTTGATCCCCACTTGAATTAAAATACAGCTAAATCTGAAAAGTGTTACTCTGTATGTAACACGTGAATGACCAGACTGGGTTAGATCTAAGAAACATGGGAGTAGATCATAGCAGAAGCTTCAGGGAATGGCTGGGCTGCCCACTGCCTGCATGGATTTGAATGGCAAGAGGAGCAGTGACTACAGATACTAGAAGTGGAATTTAAGGGCACAGTCAAAGCGGAAACAGAAGTCTGAGTTGTCCTATTTCTCACAGCTGGCTAAGAGATGTGACTTTCATTTGCTACCTATTAAAGAGCCAGAGAGGGAAAGGGTTGCTGCAAGTATTTTAGAGAGATCTTCTGGTTTTAAAGATTTCCTTTATACTTAAAAAGCCTTCAATATTTTTTAGTCTATTCTTTTGTAGGACTCCTCTTTCTCCAGATCATCTCTACCTCCAGAATCCTAAATATTGAACCTCAACTCTCTGCAGTGGGACAAGGCATTGGAAGGTTTTCATTAATTACAAAATCATTATGAGAGCCATTTGATTGCAATAGCGATGGACATGCAATGGCACCTGCTAAATAAGATGTAGTTCCCACAGAGGAACAGCTGCTGTATGCATTTAATTCATTAATATTTTGCTGTACCTTTTATAAATAAAGAAATACAGATTACAGTTTTAACAAGTTTTTTGGGTTTTGTGTGGATGGACATGTACGTAAAATGCTTTCAAGCACGCTTGCGTGGCATGAATATTTGCCTTCTATGCAATCAACTGATATAGTATACTTGAAGTAGTTTCATTAGTTCATGCTGTACTATAGTGGAAGTTATTTAATTCATTGTTCATGTCATGTTTTTAAAGTGCTTCAGACTTAGACTTCTCACCTAAAATACAGGCCTGATTCTCACAGTCTTTGTGATAGTATTACCAGAATAATTTAAAAAATAAATTTAGGAATAATGAAGAGTAGGTACTATCTAGGAGAACTTGCAAGTGATTGCATCCTTTCACAAAGCAACTCAGCTTCAGTCACTTACTGTTTCCTTCTGTATCTGCAGAGATAATGTTGATTCCAGTAAATTTGCTGGTTGAAACTCTGGGAATATGGGCTCAAACAGGCACAACTGTCATGTTGGAATTTAGGCAATTACAGAAATGGCTATTTCATTCAGAACCTCAGAAATTGTGTCTTTTCAATAAGGTAGTAACTTAAAACTCGTTTCTCTTAGGATACATCTGTAGACTGTCCTTACTTTTCTACAGATTTCATATTAGCTTAATGAAATACTAAAACAGTTGTAAAACTAGATGACTTATGCTGTGTGAAGCTTCATTTTCTTTCTTTTGGAAAAATAGTAAAAATGGTTAGAGAAAACATTAGTCTTCAGAATACATATTTTAAAGGAATAGTGAGTTAGTTTTAAGAAATACTGGATTGATTTCTGAAAGTCACATCGCCTCACAGAAGTGTCTTGCGGTTACATGTTTCTAGCTACAAAACTTGATTTTCAGCAGTCAGTCCAATATTTTTAAAAGTTTTAAGTTCTACAGGTGGCAAGGTGTATTAACAAGGTGTATTAACAAACTTAAAAATGGTAACTGGACTGGAAACGAGTATTGTACTGTGCATCGATCTGTTCATACTCTTAATTTTGTAGGGATTGCTTAGCAGTGGGTTAGCTGTAATGGAGTGAGATTAAGAGAGAAGAAGTACAGTAGTCACCCAAAGAAGCTTTCTACCCCTGCAATGTGTAAAGTTCTTGCAGTGATTCCTGTGAAAGTCAGAGAAGCAATAGCTCAGGAAAAAAACCTTAGACTGGGCTGGATGAAGAATGCTTCACATTCATATTTTACCTCTCAGTATCTTGGCCCGATTTACAAATGCTAGGCCCATCAAGTACTGTAGGCATATCTCAGACTTGTTACCAGCCTCTGGAAAAGAAAATGGCAAGGGAGCATGGACAGAGATGGAAGTGCAAAAAAGAAGACTGGCAGCTATGGAAGTTTGTGTTTTGAACTCCATCACCAAACAGAAGTGATTTATTTTTTTTTCCATTTAAAGGAGGTATTCAGCATCAGTGTTGCATATGAAAAACACAGTGCAACTTGTTAAAATTTAAAGTATTCCTTGAATAGTGAGTGATTCTCTGGGGAATTTGTGATTGCTTGTAAATATTTTTGGAAATGTAATATTCAGACCTTTTCTGATTTGACTGGCCTTATGGGGTAAACCAAGGTGAAATTTTAAGAGAGCTTATGTGTGAGGAAACTGGGTTGTTGTTAAGCTAAGATGGTAATGATTTTTATATCTTCTTGTTACAGACAAGTTAGTGCTACATTTCTTGTGATTTCAAACATCATCTTTCTCTGTAATGCATCTGCATATTTAGGGGTGACTTCTGTTAAAAGTGGAAGAATATCATTGAGGTATATAGACAAATTTTATTTTACCTTATCCTAAGTGCATGTGTAAGCATCAGTGTTTCTCTCCTCCAGTTTAAACTGATCTTTGAAAAATGGATAATGTTTCAAATTGCCACTGCAAAGAAGAGTAAAGGTTGTTTCTGTGATTTCCCTGAGAAATTCTATATGTTAACTTTAAAATTTTTTTTTAATCACTTGAAATCTGAATTTCATTGATTTCATCTCTGTCTTGCAGTGAGATACTGTTCTTGTATTTTTTCCCCTTAAGGTTTTGATACGTGTCCTCAACTTTAATAGTAGTTCAAACATACTTTGTTCAGAAAAGCTGAAAGTCGTATTCCCTTGTTAATAGACTACTGTACTGCTGTAGTTGCACCATGTGTAAAATGGGTGCAATATACTAACCCTTTTTCAGAAACCTCTGAAAAGTTATATATAATATTGCTTTCTCTGTCTAGAATGAATTGGTGACTTTAGTACCCTTTTATTATTTTGTCTTCAAATTGGTAAATCTGTTTTTCTGGTTTCAGTGTGAACTTGCCCTGGAAATGGCTGGGCTAGAGTTTAACTCTTCTCCGTATGAGGTAGTGCTGATATGTGTTATCCCCAGGCTTTGGATTATTGTTATCCAGGGTTTTGGTTTAGACCCATCTTTAGTCTCTATCAATCCTAAACAATGACAATAATAATTATATTTTTTCTTTTTGTTCTTGGGTAATTTCCAGAAACGGAGTGAAACCTTTCCTCTAAAGCACACACCAGAAATCATTATTTAGTTTGGATTTTTTCAGCAGTTTACAAATGTGGGGGTAATGCAGAGATGTTATTCTAATCTAAACCCTGGACGTTCCTTTGAAAAAGAAAACCACGTGATTTGATTAGACTTCTCACTTCTCTGCCAGTTCACAGAGACTAGCAGTGTGCTGGAAAGAGGCATTTCCCAGGGTGAGAGCGACTGATTTCTACTAGCTCACTGCCTTCATTCACCATGGAAGTGTTCCAGCATCAGCTACTCACTCTTACTGGGGGTGTTATCTGTTTCTGTACTCTGGTAAAATGCATCAGATTTATGAAATATATTTTCCCACATATCTGGAGTGCTTTGCCTCAGACTTTCTTTCGATCGCTGGGAGAATGGGCAGGTAAAGGAAACTTACCTTCTTCTTGTAACTGAGTGGTGGATTGTTATGTTACAAATCAGGAATGTTTTTTCTTGCATTTTCTTATGCTTTCCCTTCAGAACAAAACACAGTTTCCTCTACGTGTGGTTTGCTCAATTTCTTTTTGTTTTCTCCTACTAACTTCAGGTTTATGAGCCTGAAGGTTTTGTGTACCTGGAGAGAATGGAAAAATAGACAAACTGGTAACAGTTCACACACCTGGTGTTTAGATGTGAATTCTCTCCCCTTTCCTACTTTGATGTTTGTTCTCTGCTGCAAATGCATTAGTTTTAATAGCACTGCCTATATCCTCAGTTTTCTGATATGTGAAGCAACTAGTTTATGTCTAGCATATGGTCTCTACTTTTCAAAGGAACTTTTCTTTGTTCTGAGTGATGTTGCTGCAGTCTGTTTTTTCTGAATGGGTCGCCTATCCTTGACTGTATCATTAACAAGCCAAATCTACTCTAGCCTACAAACTTCAAAGGCTGCGACTTGGCAGTACTTTAAAAAAAATTTACACATTCTTAGAAAATAACAGAAATGTTTAATAAACTCTTCTTCCTAGTGATCATTGATGTTTTTCTTAAGCTTGTTAGGTTATCAGTAGGAAGCAAGAATGAGCAGGTACTGCAGTTTCTGAGTTCCTGGGCTACAGATGTCACTGACAGTGGCACCTTGTTAATAAGTGACCCAGTATGCTTGTGCTTTGTTCCTTTCCCCTGCATTAGAGACTTGATGTGACTGGATTGGATAGATGTTTAATAAGTACATCTCACAGTGGATTAATAAGAAATAAAATCCACCCCTGTACAGAAGACCTGCCTGAATACCAGCTGCTTCTGAAGCAACACGTAGGTCTCGTTTTGATTTAAGTGAGGCAAGGACCTCCATTCTGTGCATGAGGTGAGGACCAGCATGTGGAACTTTCTGTGTAAAATCCTTGTTTCCACTGAAGGTTGGGAGACTTACTTCCTTTAGTGGACATTTTATGCTCTGTCCTTTTTATAAACATGAAGTCTCCTGGGCCCAGTAAAATTCGTAAGGCTTGGATGATTTGCTGTATCACGTGGCAAATGAGATCCTGAAAATCATGAAAATTAAAGTTGGCAGGTGGAAGCTTGTTTCCCAACAGACTCTTGCTTTTCATCTGCAGGTCTGCTAGAAGGCTAAAGATCCACTGCTGTTTCACTGAGGCGTCTCTTTTCTCTGTGAAATGAGAGAGTAATTACCCTTCTGTTGGCAAAACCCCAACCATTCAAAATCACCTTGTTTCCCCAGTGTTTCTTGCAGTTCAGAAGTCCTTAATCCCCCCCCCCCCCCTTTTTTTTTTATATTGACTCATTTTCCATTTGCTCTGAAAACTTAGCAGGTTTACCTTGGAATTGCTTTAGTGCTTTCCCACTTCATTTATTTCTTCTTCATTTCTAAGGTGATAAGGATTTTATTTCTGTAGTTGCTTTTTGGTATTTGTTTGTGTAACACTTAGAGTTCAGGGTGCTTTACAAATGCCAAAGCTTGTTTACTTTCCCAGTAATACTAAATCCAAAGGTAAACTAAGTAGGACACCTCTGAAGGAAGAGTGTTTTATAGATGGTGGTAAGTTTGCTGTGATGTTTCCTTGCAGACAGATTTCATGTGTGAGGAAGTGTTATATCAGCTTTGGTGATCAATTAGTCCTTATCTCTGACCATTCTTCCACCAGCATATAAGTGAAAAACTTGCAATGCAGAACTTGTAAAATATGTATATGGAAGAAAATTCTGCCACGTCTTAGGCAGTTGACCTGTTGCTTGTTGTTGACTCCATTGAAAATGAGAGTAAAGAGTACCTACTGCATCAGATAGGTTACTGTGGGGAGGGATTTGCTTTGAAGACAAAAAGTGCTAAATGAAGTAACAAAAAGGTGAAAAAGTTACAAGGAAAAAAAAATTTTAAAAGATTGATTCTGTGCTTCAGTAGAAACATTTAGGTTGCAGTGTTTAAGAAACGCAGACGGTGCAGATTAAAGAATTCAAGAAAGAACAAGCTAAAGAGCTCCAAATGTGATCCTTGTTCTTCTTTTTACTTTCTCCAGTGGTCACAGGAGCAGGAGATGGGCTTGGAAAAGCGTATTCCTTTGAGGTAAGATAGATGACTTACCCTTAAGTTTATTTTAACAAAATGGCAATTGCTACCCCTTCATCAGTCTCTGCAAGTTAGTAAAATTATTCTAGGATTCAAAGCTACTGTGACAAACATGGTGCTAATCCTTTGCCCCTGTATGTGCAGAATAGCATTAATCAAGTTCTAAAAGGAAACTGGTGCTGGATTTCAGAGGAAAGTCATTCATGCCTCAATGGTCTTATCAGACCAAGGAAATAAAATGAGTAATCCAAAAGATTTCACATTGTCTGTCCAGGGTAGGAAGTCTCCTAAATTGTCTTTTTTTCCCCACTTTTGCAGCTAATCTGCTTTTTTTACTTTCAGTGGGGTGATCCAGCATTAACATACAAAATGTAGTTTTCTAGCCTTTATACTTTCAAACACATTTTGAAAGATGTATCTGAAACAACAAATAAAGGAGAAATCTGTATAAATTAATATAAACTACGTGTTATGGAAATTATCAGGAAACCTAATGGTTTAATTAAGAATCGGTAGCGCTAGGAGGCTGCAGGAGGAGAGAGGAGCTCTGTGCCGTCCCTGTAGCTGCTGCTGTGCAGTCCCTTTCTGTTCACCTGTGCTAATAACACTGAAGGCAGGGTGGCCCTGTACTGTCTTGCACCAGCCTTGCTATTAGTGGTAGTGACTGAATGGTAGATTTTCTCTTTGGTGCCTTCATCCAAAAACTGGCACCCTTTCTAGAAGCTAAACAGCAGTGAAATATGAGCTGTTGCCGTCAGAGCTCAGGTGATCACGTGAAAACTAGCAGCCTGTAATGTGCAAGAGTTTAGATGTGATGCTTTCTGCTCGTAAATTATAAAATCTGTCTCACAGGAAAGGAAAATGAGTTGGCTTTTGAATTAATTTACAGGATTTTTAAACTAGTCTTTTCAAGTGTGTGCATTGTTTCAGCACCTACCGCATGATTTTCAGTACTGGGAATGGCAATACAGTAACTACTTTTGAAAGCGCATTGAATGTAGGAAGCACAAAGATGAATACCAGGTATTACAGTTTAACATTTGGCATAGTTCTGATAAAGATCACAAGCTCTCCCATGGGAGAGAAGGGACAATGTTGCCTTCTGTCTGCTCACTGAGTTGCTGCAGTGATGAGCAAATGGGAAGGGTCTGATGAATACATAGGTCAGGGGAGAGTGGGATGGGGTCAAGACAGGGAGAGGAATCATCAGAAATTAAACATTTATTTAACACCACACCTCTGGGTGTAGTCACCTATACATGCAGCTTCCTGAACTAACTTTGTGTGTGAGCATCTGGTGGTATTTTATCCATATGAAGTCTGCAGGAACCTGTGAATATCTAGATCAGAGCCTTTGTCATTGTTCTGCTTCCTTTGTGCTGTATGGGTTATGCATAGTAAAGCCCATTTAAAAGACTAGTTATAGCATGTGAATGGTTGCTTTATAGCATGAGAAAAAATAAAATTACTGTATTTTTTTAAAAAAAACTTGGCTGAAACTGGCTAGATTTTGTGGAACATTTGTTCATTATTTTTGGCTTTTGTGGGATGACTGAGAGCCATCTTTATCCATGCTGAGATGTACCTTCCTCCCCAGGTGGTGCCTTTGATTGAAGCTGTGCTCAGCTACTGCTCTGTGGGGCAGATCCCAAGGCCACACGACATGAACTCAAAGCTTGGCACGTTATCTCTCTGGCTGAGGTCAAAACACACACTTGTGTGTGGCTTGTGGATAAATAAATCTGACCCTGCTGTTTTAATATCTGTGTGCCTTTGGAGTTTCTGGCTCAGCACTGCTGTCTTGCTGGTTTGGTGTCAGGATACAAAATTCTCTGATGTTCTTCTGGCATAGGTTGCTCTGATGTTATGGGCTGATGTGAAGGCAAGCCTTGTTTGATGGCCACAGCATCTGTTCTTCTAGAGTTTGAGTTCTGACATCAAGTGATGAACTTCTTTCTGACATCCTGAGCTCAGGCATGGGCTGATAATGATTCACAACTAATGTAAAGGCTCCACATTTGTTCATAGTATATGGTGCAGAGGACTAAGGAGAGCAGTTCTTGTGTTTTGGAAGGCTAGTGTGATGTGCCTTTCTCTGTTTGGTGTTTTATGTGGAAATCCCAGTAGGTGGTTCATTGGGTCAAGCCCAGCAGACTGAGGTCCAGGCAAAGATTATAATATTTACTGGTTCAGTACCCTTATTGCCAAGGCTTATGGCTAGATACAGGTCTCTGCAAACTCTGTAATCTCAAGATCTTGCTGGGGCTGTGTAAAGAGCCCAGCAGCTGTGAGGTTTCAGAACACTACTTTATTGATGCCAGGACACCGACTTTTCAGAGCAAATTATTGTCCCTATAGTTTCCTGAGCTTGTATTGAGAGGCAAGCACACACAGAACTTGAGCTTATTCTCTTCTGCATGGAAGTCCAGGCTTCCACGAAGGCTCTGTCTCTATTTCTAGCACGTCAGGGTGATTTTGAAGGACTGGCATTCTTGAGCATAAAGACCCCAACCTTTTAAATGACTGCTGTGATGTCAGACTACTGGCATTTTGGATCGTGTTTTCTATACTTATTTCAAAAGCCAGGTTTCTGTTAGATCTTGTCCATTAGGTCTTGGGCTGATGGGGTTTAGACTCACCAGACTTGTAACAAGGAAGAAAAACAAGTCAACTGCGATGGTGCTGCTAGGCTGTCACGTCTCTACTCAACTGTTAGCATTTCAGGTACTGGTGCAGTCTTGTTTGTTCTGTTTTTTCTGATGTAATAACTACAGATATGCTTTGACATCTGTTACTGACTTAGCACCTCAGACATACTGGGTTTGTGGACGAGGTCATGCTGTACTCAGAGATTTGTGGTTTAGCCTCTGCACACTTGTCCTCTGATGTCAGGGCACAAGGAGGATGTTGGTGGCTTACATGGTCACCATTTTTGTTAATAGTTCATAACCGTCTTACAAGTCAGGCCAGTTTTTGTGTTTAATCAATGTTTTAGCAGACCATTTTGAGGCAGGCACTGCAGTCATTTGTTAATACAACAGTTTCTCAAATCTTAAACCTTTGTTTCATTTCCTGAAATCGTGCATAGTATTACCAGCAGTATAATATAAGCTAAATACGATCTGAGTTTTCCTGCTCCAGTTGCAAACCTATTCAAATTTCTCCACTTGTTCTTGGATTTATTCCTGGAAATACTGCTCTTCTACTTTCATTACACAGCTGCAAAGCTAGCAGAAAGATTGCAGAATCCTTCTGCCCTGTCATCTCAATCCTGGTCTGCTGCACCAAAAAGGGTTAAAAGATTTGAATCATAGAGACCCTACTGGTCTGAAACCAGGCAAGGAAAGAAAAGGGCTGAACCACTGAGGCCATATCAGCACAATCCTGGAGAAGAGAGAAAAATCTCTTTTGTAATACATAGAAATTTACAGTAGGCAGCTACAGATTCCATAAAGCATTATTAGGGATTTTAAATTATTACATCTAACGATCCATGTAGAGTATAACCAATTTGTCAGGGTAACTGTAGTAGCTACATGCATGGTTTGAATCTAAAACCTGTGTTTTGCCTTTCATGAAGCTTTATTGTTTAAAAATTCACCCCAGACTGAGCTGCAAAAACAGGCTAGAAAATGCAGAGTGACTTTGTACTAATCTAATGTAGGTTTAAACTTTTTAACGATGAGTTTGCAAGATTCCAGAGTGCAGATCCTGCTTGATCTTTCTTCATTATTAGCCCCATTTCTAAATGCTAAGTTGTCATAACTCGTTATGACGGGAGTCAGTAATGATCTTACATTTTGGCAGACTGAGGTTCAGGAGCAATTCAGTCCTTTGCCACTGGGAGTCAGGATTTCCTAACCCAAGGAGGTTCTCCTTACACAGTGCTGGGAGCCAGTGCTTATTCTTAACTGAGGGGAAATACCATCCTCTAACGTCAAAGCCTTTGCATGGTCAGAAAATGCTTTGTGCTAAAGTCATCTACCCTAAAAGTTACCTTTATTTGAAATGTGGTAGTATTAAACCTGATTTAACCTTTCCTGTGCATAGCCAGGAAATTCTTTTCTAAATGTGGTTATTTTTGTTTGAGAGTGCATTTAAATCTCCTGGTAGTTGCAGTGTCCTACAAAACCTATTTCTGAAAAGGATGCACATTTTCTATGTGGGTGAGGAAGCAAAAGAAGTTCTTAGGTGTGTAGCCTCTTTTGCCTTGAGAAATAGCTGCTGCAGCCTTATGCTTCTGATTAGTCTGGTGTACAGCAGCAAGGGAGAGTCCTCTCACCCAATGGTTAATCATTTTATTAGGTTGCCACAAACATGTGCTTTTAGCTGAAATCCAATGCAATCTTAGCAACATGAATAATTTTTTACTTAGGTTTTATGAGGGATTTCTTACCAAATGAAATACAGAGACATAGCTGAGATGATATTGAGAAGCCCAGTGAAGCAGAACTTTGTTTTTATCTTGTATATGACATAGTTGATATTTGGTCTTGGGTCTGAAGGCACAGAATGTTAAAATAATTCCCATCCAAACACCCCCAAATGGCAGAAAGGAGCATGTGACCATGGAAACAGAGACCATGTCTCCGACTGGAAACAGCTTGAGTCAAGCTCATTGTGGACAAAGGGAAATCTGTCAGTATGTATGCAATTAGAATTCTCTTCTCGAGAATTTCAAATGGAGCCTTTAAAACAAGCTTTCAGAACTCCTGAGCATCTAAGTCTGTGCAGCTGTTTTTGGAGCACCGGTCAATTACATTAGATGGTCTCCAAAAGCACAAAATTGTGAGCATGGTCTTTGTGCTGAAAATGCAAGTGGTTGCAGCTGATGCATTTAATAGGTGGTCTGCCCCTTGTACTCTCAATGTAGCAAATTTTTGAACAAAGGTCCTTATTCCTTAACATTCTGTGCATTGTTTCAGAAGAGCCCAACAGGACAAACTGTTTCCCTTAGATAGGTTTAAGGAGAAAGCATTGCGAGGAGTCAGCTATGGAAATGAATGGGTCTTTGGTGTGTGGCCTTTGCTGGTTAGTTTCTTCTTCTAAGCAAACCTGGTACTTTCAGGTGACATCGTCTTCATCGTTTGTGCTGACTCATTTAGCTCCCTTTCTCCTTGCTCTCACAGGCATTTTTCTAGTTTCAGCTTTATCTTTCTTTATGCACACAACTCTGTTCGGCTTCCACTTGTTAATAACTTAGTTTCAAAAGCTGGAGCCATGTTTCTCTCTCAGGCTTTGCCTAAAACTCTTTTAACTGATGGGAATGGGAGGCCTCAGGAAAACAGGAGAAAACCATTCTCTGTTTGTTCTGCATTTGTTCTGCATATGGTAATACCAAACTGACTATAAATGGAGTGTTGTGTTAAATAGTGTTCACAGCTATAAATTTCAACTATTACCAGCATCTTTGTGAATGTACATTTCTGTACATTCTGTGTGTACATACTGTATACATACATACTGTATTTTGAGTTTTGATGCATAGACTTCACATTTTTTCCTTGGTTTCTTTTTTTTTTCTTTCTTTTTTTTTTTTTTTTTTGGTTTTAGTTTGCATCTAATGGAAAAAAGTTAAAGTTTATACATCTGACCTGTGTCAGATTTTATTTCTATTTAAAAATTATGAATAAAGTCCAAAGTCCAAATGCTTTCAAATTCTTGAGCCTTCAATTCAATATGCTTAATCTACTTCCTCCAGATAAAAAATGTGAGGGTAGATGGTGATGTTGTAAAATGGCTGGGAAGTCATCAACGTATTCAGCCTCCCAAATCCAAGTAGAAATAAAAATGTGTTTCTGGGAACGTTCATGTTGCTTTCACTCCCTGCATACTTTCATTCATTTGAAATTGGCTCGGATTATTTATTTTTCTTCATATTACTGGGATTTGATTGTTGTCCAGCATATTTTTCTTGTAAGGGTCCAAGATCATACAGTGAAGTAGATGTTTTGGAAGACTGTTAGAAGACTGATTATTGTTTGGCCTAGTTTTAATATCTGTTGTTTACCCATTAGGCAGGTGACAGGTGAACAAAAGCAACTTAAAAAATCCATGATTGCTTTTATTGCAAAACTGGAAAAAATTGAAAGATTCTTGTCACCTTACTCTTTCCTAACAACTTTTATATTCCTCTCCTGTAGCTGGCAAAACGTGGATTAAATATAGTTATGATAAGCAGAACTCTTGAAAAACTGCAGAGAGTAGCCTCTGAAGTTGGTAAGTGTTTGCCTCAAATTTATCCTCCTGTTTAGCAGGCTGGCTTTACATGGATCTGATGGTCTCTTCCCTTGGTACAGTACCTAGTACAGTAGGGCTTCAGATATTGCTACAGATACAGCCCTAGATATTGCTCCAATTTTTGCTATTACTGTGTTGCTTGAACCCTTCTAGTTACGGATTGCTTTAAAAATACAAGCTATCATTCAAAAAGCATAATGGATTTAATAAAAAAAAAAGTGAATGTGGGTACTTTACTCTCTTCATCTGCCCTTAAAATCTGTAAATGCAGGCAAAGAAGATGTAATACTAGAGTTGTTGGAGGGACCTATGAAACAGTTTATGCTTGGAAAAATAAGGTTACCTTTAGGCTAGTTGTTGGAACATGGCAGAGGAGTAAAAATGATACCAAGGTACCTGGCTTGGATTTGGTTTGTTTGTTTGTTTAAGGTTTTCAAGTTACATTTGGCTTTTGATAAAGCAGTTAAAAATAATGCATCTTTAGAATCGATGTTCCCTTTCTTTTCTTTAAAGGAAATTAGCCATTTACTCTGGGGAATGGCTTGTTGCAATACATTAAGATAGACAGTTAGGATTTATTTAGGAGTCAAATTAGTTTATACCCTCCGTTAACTTTAAAGATTGATGTAATCAAGGTTATTCTTCCCACTGTCTCTTTTTCTATACATGGCTTCTATCCACCAGATTCCTTGATTCACAGATTCTTGTGTTAAGTATGTGTCACTCCAAGAGTACACCTGTGTCAGAAAGACTTGCCTTTAAGCAGGCTTAGCAGCTGACTCCAACACAGTATCAGGTCCAGGATACTTACCTGCAGCGAGAGCAGTGCATCTCTCTGCAGATATGTGGCAGACTTGAAATAGGTGAAAAAGTCTGTAAATTCTGAACCTGCAGCCACCAGAATCAAAGATTGGACCCTGAAATTTTCTGTCCAATTTCCCTCCCTTTTTTTCCAGGTATAGGTTTATTTTCCCTTGGGAAGCAAGGGGTATCAGAGGAGGAAAGCACCAACTCCCTAAATAGTCCCTATAAGCAGTCGTATCTATGAGACCAATCTGACTGTGGCCCACACTAGCCTCTCAAGTAAACAGCCATAAAAAAATTATTTCTGTGGGAATTAGGTCAGCTCTGGTGTCTTTGTTGCATTTCTTTGCAGCTAAATGTTAAAGAATTACAATAATAGAAACCTGAAGAAAAAGAATTACAATAATAGAAACCTGAAGAAAAAAAGGCTAAAGAGTTTTTATAGTTTCTTTGCATTGTAAGTTAGAAGCAAAGAATGAAAACAGTAAGATTCCTGAAACTAACATAGCTAAGTAGAAAAAAAGTGGTGGAGAGCTGGAAAGATGACATACTGTCAATTCCTCTGCACTGTAATTTATTATAAGGCCATCCACTGGCCACCTTCCTAATTGAGGCCATACTGTGCTGAACTGCACAGCAGCATGTAATGAAGGACTTCCACGTCCTGAAAGGTACTGCTGAGATAGCCTACCTTGCAAACACTCCTACACCTTGTGCAAAAGTCACCCCTGACTTCTTGCATGTGAGGAAGCTTCCCTGACTGTGGCAGTGTTATCTATGTGATCCAAGGTGCTGAGAGGTGGATGGTGTGACCCCAGGAGCAAAGGCTACACTGATCAGGTTCCCGCACTATGTTCAGCTGGGTTGTGGGCATAGAGTCTTCCCTAAAGTTTTCTGAAACTGGTGGCAAATCCCAGTGAGATCTTTCCATTGTTTTCAGTGGGTTTTGGCTAAAGCCCAGAGTGACTCTTCTGTGTCAGGTTGGAAATGAGTACATAACAACAAGTAGATGGCACAAACAAAAGTAAGGAGAGGAAGATACAGTGATGAAGAGCGTAGAGTATCTGACCTGGAGGCCACTGAAATCAGCAGGGAGCTGTGGATATGGGCTTACCTTAAAGCTTTAGAAATTTTCCACTGATTCCAATTTTCAGACTCAGGCTTTACTGTAATTAAGCTAAGCAGTCATTGGGAAGGAAGAAAAGTTAAACTTACTGTGCTGTTATGTGAGTAAATAAACAACAGAAACCAAAAATGAAGCAGAAACTTAACCTAAATGATTGCACTGTTTTCTAAATTTTCTAATCCTCACTGACTTTTCTTTCTGAACTGCTTAAACAAGCAGCATCTCGCTCCAAGCAGCTATCATTACTGTGAATTAACAGGCAAGGAGATTAAGGCATAGAGAGGGAGAGAAAAAAAGTTTCTTGTAGGCTTTGTAAATTTGTTGCAGGACTGGACACATTGCTCTTGTTTCCCTTTTCTTAAGAGCTACACCATGTATCTTTTTGCAATTACTTGGACACCATAATTAAAACACTTGCTTCCCTTTTCAAACTGATGATATTGTTTGCCTAATCATACTGTCACATTCAGTTTGGATACTGAAAAAATAGAAATTAGAAGAGTCTAAGCTGTGGGTAATTTCAGAGACCTCAGTGTTTAGCTTTCCAAGTCCTGTGGGGCACAGGTGTGCGTGAGAACAGCTTTCAGAGCTGGAGCAGGCAGAAGTCCACAGTAAGGAAAACATTTCTCTAAAGCAGCACTGGAATTGAAAACGAGATTTCCATCCACTCAGACTGCAAAGCTCTTTTAGAATGAGATAAAGGATAACAAAGTAAGTCCTGTGGAGGGCAGACAGAGAGGATCATTCATCCTGGTTTCGGCTGGGATAGAGTTACTTTTCTTCTGAGTAGCTGGTACAGTGTGTTTTGGATTTAGTGTGAGAATAATGTTGGTAATATGCTGATGTTTTAGTTGTTGCTAAGTAGCGCTTATCCCAAGTTAAGGATTTTTCAGTTTCCCATGCTCTGCCAGCAAGCAGGTGCACAAGAAGTTGGGAGGGGACACAGCCAGGGCAGCTGACTCAAAGTGGCCGAAGGGATATTCCATACCATAGAATGTCATGGCCAGTATATAAACTGGGGGGAGCTGGCTGGAAGGGGTGGATAGCTGCTTGGGAACTGACTGGGCATTGGTTAGCGAGTGGTGAGCAATTGTGTTGTGCATCACTTGTTTTGTATGTTCCAATCCTTCTATTATCATTATTACTTTCTTCCTTTCTGTCCTATTAAACTGTCCGTATCTCAACCCACAAATTCTACTTTTTTTTCCTCGGTTCTCTCCCTCACCCAATGCGGGGGGGGCGGCGGGAAATGAGTGGCTATGTCCCATTCTAACTTTTTGTGCCCTGCCAGCCTTCTTGCTGGCTGGGTATGAGAAGCTGAAAAATCCTTGACTTTATATAAACACTATTTAGCAACAACTGAAAACATCAGTGTGTTATCAACATTATTCTCATACTGAACCCAAAACGTAGTACTATACCAGCTACTAGAACAAAAATTAACTCAATCCCAGCCAAAACCAGGACAATTATATTTTATCATTATTATTATTATTGTTAGGATGACATTTTATTTTACTTTAGTTATTAAATTGTTCCTATCTCAACCCATGACTTTTACTTTTTTTCCTTCTGATTCTCCTCCCCATGCCACTGTGAGCAAACATCTCTGTGATACCTATTTGCTGGCTGGGCTTAAATCACGACACCATTACACCATCTGTACTGCTCCTTTAACACATTTGGTGCTGTGGTTGTGAAACATTGATCAAACCATAATACCAGGAGATTAGAAATGATAGAATGTTATTAAGTGCAATTCTTTTTTATTTCTTTTGCCTACATTTCCTGACAAGCTGTACAGGCATAGCTATGTCCTAATTGAAAAGTTATACCTTAGAATCTACTTATATGACTAGGGTCTGTACTGTTTGGCTGTTAATGCGAAACAAACAAAAAAAGCCACTTCTGTAAGACATAAAAATTATTCACAACAAGCGTGGTTGGTGTTTTTAGGGTTTGGTTGGTTTGGGGGGGGTTATTGTTGGATTTGGGGGTTGTTTTTTTGTTGGTGGTGTTTGGTTTTGTTTTTTTTGGTTCGTGGGGTTTTTTTCTTTGTTTGTCTTTTTTCTATCGAGAAGAAATAAATCTGTATTTTGGGAAAGGCAAGGTGTGTGATCCTCAGAAAGCAGTAGAAAATACAGCTGTACCAGTTAAACTTGCTAAGCATGCTAATGAGTTTGGGTTAGGTGATGCAGGAAGTAGCTTATCCACCTCTCTCCTGAAATTACACCTGTTAACATGAAACAAAGCAGTGAATAAAAAAATCATCCCACACGGTTGAGAACAAATTGTACCTTGCTCCCACTAAGACCTATGAAGGTGCTAATTCATTTAGCTGTCCCACCTGCTACAGGTTCAGTTTCCAATCTGCTCTGCTGGGCCCTCTACCTCTTGCCCTTCCTGCTCCAAGAGCAAAGCAGGTAACAAGCTGAGATCACTGACTAGCATAAAACAACCCACTTGGCACATCCTTCCTTCATTCTCAAGGCTGTTAAAAATGCCTGTTGTGTCTTGCTGATCCCCTGAGGTAAAGCATTATTGCCCAGGACTCTTTTCCCAATATGCAGTACTACATAACAGAGCACTTGAGGGCCTTGACCGATTTTATGAGTGCTCTAGTAACTACTAGCAATTCCCATCGTTTTGGTTTGGTTTGGTTTGGTTTTGTTTCACTGAGTTTGTGTTCTCTGATATCTTCTGTCATCTTTTGCAGTTCTGCTTTTACCCTCATTCTTTTTGTTTCTTCTCTATTTTCCTGTTGTTTCTGAAACTGAGTTATCTTTTATTTCTGAGGAGATATGTTTCTCCAAGACACTTTCAAAATGTAGCTAGAACTTGTGTTTTATAATCTAACAGAACTTTTTCCATTTCTCCCCGGTCTTAAATCTTTTTTTAATGTTTTTCTGTTGTTAAAATAACTTCTCATTTGGCTCTCCTCTCTGCAAATTTCCACTGAGTATGAATGCCATCTTAGCCTTAGTGCTTCTCTCTTCATATTCAGATTTTGATGTAGTACTTCAGAAGGGTCACCTCTTTCCACAAAGATCAGTTCTTGTATCATCAGGCATTCAGTTTGCTACCTCAGGTTTTCAGAATATATTCATAACTCTCTAAATAGAAAAGGAGAGTTTCTGGCAGACTGCATGTCCTAACCAACTTCATGCTTCATCCTGATTTATTCTCTTCTTGGTAAATTTCAAAAGGCAGAACATTATCCTATCTGACACGTGGGATTCCCAAGTGGTCTGAGCTCAGAAGGAGTTAGGTGTATCATTCTTAATGATATATTTTATAACACATCAGTTTAAACAACTCAGTTTGAGTTTTTAATTCTTCTTAAATTATTTTTCTCTCCATTTTTAAAAAAGACAACATGTCCTGGTGTTTGAAAACCTAGGCTTTTTGCTTCTGGCACACTTAGGACTTTTTAAAAGAGTTGGAATAGCTTGTGTCTTCAAAGACTCTCATAAATCTTTGTCACAGAGAGGGAGAGACATAAGAAACATTGAAAATTATTTTTTGGCTCTCTCCTTTCCAGAACTGTTACAATTTTCTGAAGAGCTATCCCTGGATAATTCATTTATCAGCATGATAGTTTTATTGTTTTTTAATACATTGTTTTATTCTCAAATGAGAGAGGAAAGCCACCTGGAGTACTTGTTTGTTGGCTGACAGTGCTGGTTGCAGCAGTACAGTTCTGTACAGTCAAGGGGTTGCAGAGAAAGACCAAATGGTTTGTTTGATCCCCATTTTTACATTGCTCTAGTTTTGGCTGCCCTTCTGATTGCCCGCAAGAAAGATGGTCATGACATCACTACGCTTTTTAAGACCATCTCATTTTGTTTGTAGAGCTCTTCAGTCAGAAGGTCACTGTAGGTGTCTGCTCCAGCTGTTGCTCTGTTCTTTCGCACTCACTGCATTTATACTCACAATGTTCTTTTCTTTATAGTTGTACCATTCCCCCCGCCTGGGACCACGAGGGGGTCATTTGCCACTAGAGTTGCTTTTATAGGTTGATGGTTCAAAGGGTGTTTCATCCCTTTCATACACACAAACGCATCTTGGAAAGAGGGCAAGAAAAAGGGCACCCCCTCCTCTTTTCTTCTGTCATGGAGACAGATGTCCTTAAAAATTGTACATAAGACACAGCCTGCATTTCAGATCTGGATTCAGAGTGTTTGCTGTTTCCTCAGACTGCTTGCATTACTGGAATGGTGTAAGGTGGTTGAGACTTGCAGTGTATCAAGGGACAAGGAGGAACAACAGGGAGGGAAAAACTTTCTCTCATCCTCCAACTCAGGCACTGTTCTCTTGGAAACTGGCCTGCTGGACCCAAAGCCAGCTTTCTGCTAGACTTGCTCTCCTGTGGGAGCTGGTGCAAGGCTTCTTCCGAAGCTCTGATGAGGCAAGATTTCTGGGCAGAAATCAGTGAGTCTGATTCCTATTCAAGGCAATGCTCTCTGTCGCTTGTATGATAAAATCAGGCTCCGAACAAGCAGAGATGGTTTCCCAAACAGGACCCAAAGCAGGGTTTCTGCCATCCGCATGCATCTAAATTCCTGCCACTTGCAGTGAGTCTGCAACTCAATTGTTTACTGACATTTCCAAGCTTCACCTATCACTTTTCCAGCAAACTTCATCTGGATTTCAGGTTGCCCATAAAACTTGAAAGCAGGTTTAGTAGCAAGAATTTACAATGTGAACATCTAGTTAGAAGAGATCTTACTGGGCCCCTTTAATGGAGAATCTTGCTTTTAAAAATGAGTAAATAAGAGCCTTTACCTCTTTTCCTCATGGAAGTTCATTGAAAATATGAACAGCAATAAATCAACTGCTGATAAAAATGGTAATGTACAGCTGGGCTCCACTCCTGCATAGCAATGACACTGGAAGAATCACACACATTTCCTTTTCCTTTCTGTGTAAATTGACCTTGTAAAATTCAAGCTATATCCAACCCCCCCCCCCCCCCCCCCCCCAAAAAAAAAAAAAAAGCCTTTTAGTCCTGCAGAATCCTGGGGAAGGTTCAGTCTATGGGAGTGCAAGTGTCAAAACAGGAGAGGAATTGTTTGAAAATAATGCAGAAAATACTTCAACACATTCAGCCTTGTTTTCCACTCCTCCTATGTAAAAAAGAAAAGTTCTGCTTGGTAAAATGGTCATCTTATACATGAAAACACTTTTAATCCATTCTGCAAAACTGTGCTTATGTAGAGGATCTGGCACCCACATTCACTTGTCTAATGTATGCTGACAGTGTTCATTTATTACTATTATGATAACCAGGGAAGAAGTCCTGTGCTATTTATTTCTGTTTGTTTGTTTGGGGGGGGTGGTTCGGGGGGGGGGTGGTGTCTTGCTGAGTGACCAAATGGTGTTTAGATTTTGTGAGGGAACTTCATTTGATTTCAGGGCATAAATTCATCCTATATTTGCCAGGTCATTTCCCTGAAAACAACCGGGTACAGTGAGCATGTTTTGCTTGTGTTGTAATATTTCTTAAAGTAAGAAAGTTGAAAAATTGCTTACTGTACAGCCAGTATTACTAAATGAGACATCTGATTGTTTCTCTCATTACTTAATTACAGCTCCCCCTCTCTCTGGGTAGATGCAAAGGGGTTTTCTAATTTTTTTTTTAATTACAGAGCAGGCCACAGGTCAAAAGGTGAAGGTTATCCAAGCTGATTTCACTAAAAATTCAGTATATGAGAATATTGAAAAAAGTCTGCAAGGCTTGGATATTGGTGTTCTGGGTGAGTCATTAAGGTCTGTTAATTGAAGAGTATTTTATGGCTGCAGTGTATTAAACAGAGAATTGTATAAGTGATGTGTCATAACAACTTGTTAGCCAACAGTTAAAATCACGCATATAGCTGCATAATGCATTTGAGCATTATTTATCATGAACAAGTTTTAAAAGTGAATTAGGATTCTCCAAAAGCTTCCTGTTTCTCTGTACAGTGGCTTCTGTACTGTGAAACCTCTTCTGCCACTTTATAAGCAGCATCCAGCTTGTGGGGTGACTTCTTCCCTATTTGGCCTCAAGGAATTAATTTTCACTGTTGTTTTTTTTACATCTATGTGCAATTCTTACATTCAATCTGAAAAGCGCCTGTGGCTAACACTAATTGCCACAATCCATGCAGCAACAGTGAAAACATGGGGGTTTTGGAAGGGTTGGGTGGTTTTGTTTTTTTTTTGGGGGGGGGGGGGGGGGGAGAAAATCATCCTTTTAATAGTGAAACAAAGGAAACAACAACAAAGCAGAAACAAACAAACAAAACTCCAAACTGTAGCAACAGACTGTTTTTCTGTTCCCTGAAGTCAGCACTGATCAGTGTCACTGACTTCAGTGAGAACAAGACTCAATGCTAAACAGCATTTCTCTTCAAATACAACTCAAAAGCTCCTGGTTCTCAAGGAGAAGCCATTTGTTTAACTGGTTGAACTATGTGCTTTGTCTAGATTTGGTTCTTATCATTATATTTCCTTTGATCAGTTAACAATGTTGGAATGCTTCATAATCCTCTTCCGTGCCGTTTCCTTAATGGACCAGACATAGATGAGGTAGGATTACTCTGTGGGTTTCTACTTCCAATACAACAATGAGGAATTGTAATTCCATTTAACAAGGGACAGATTCTGCCTCTGCTACAATCAGTGTGTATTTAACTATTCAGTTGAGTGGGAAAAAAATGGGCCTGAAGAAGCGTATTTTGATTTGTTTTTAATGCTCAGGGGAGCTCGCAAGAGAAAACGAACGGTAGATTTCAGCCCAGTGGCAGCAAGCACCCAGCGATGGAGCGGAGAGTGGGGCTGGCCTGGTTGTACCAGGGATCAGCAGCCACTCTGGCTGACGGCTCACCTGTAATGTAATGGGGTCCAGCCTGGTCACAACCACAGCTGAAGTGTTGGGTTCTTGTTAGTATTATTAAAACTTACTTCCTTTGGAACACGATTGCTTAACTATGTGGGAGAAAAAGAAAAAAAAAAAAAGAAAAAATAAACCTCATTTAAACAAAGTTTATTGGGGGGGTGTGTGTGTGTTAATTTATACATTTATAATAATTTGACAGGATGGAGGATGTGATCACGTTTTTCACTGCCTTGTTGTTATTTACCTCTATAGTATTAGCCATGAACCCCCCCCCAGAATTCTAAATGAGAGCTTCCTGCTAGCAACTGTCTCAGGATCCATTCAGTCTCTATATCATCATCTATCACATATCAGAGGTCCCCAAGCAGGCTGCTCCCTTGAGAGCTGCCGCTGTATGATGGCATCTCTGCTGCCGCCGCCGCTACCACTTGTGTTTGGTTGCTGGTCTTGGGAGCCTCTCTCTGCATGGCAGTGCTTTCACTGCACGGAGGGGCTACCTCTGTCACTGAGAGCCACTCAGTCTCTGCCTGGCACCTCTGTACTCTCTCATCTGTGTGCAGCCAGCTTGGTTTGCTGGTGCCATCACTGCCTGGACAGCCGGCTTCCAGCTCTCCCCGCGTGCAATGACGCGGCTGGGCAAAACGGAGGGCACGGAATCAAAGGGATGCAATGCAGATTTGAACAGCCTGTTTAAAATAAAATTCATCGGGACTTAACTTGCCTTTGAGTGCTCTACATCTTAGGCACAGTCAGTGACAACGCGGGGCAACCTAAGCAGCTCCAAAAGCAACTGCCTTGCTAGAAAGCTTTCCAGCTGGAATTGCTAGCTTTGTTTCCTAGATAAGCTACAAACTCTCTGAGTGTGTTAACTGTGAGCTTACTGTTTTCTTGGTTCCTGCAGGACCTCATCAACTGCAACATTATTTCTACTACAAAGGTATGTGACACACTCGCATCTATGTTACATCTGCAATGTATTTTACTGGAAAAAATTTAGTCCCTCACGAGAGTGACCAGCTAGCTTTCCTCTGTATTTTCATTTAATTTATCAGCAGATAGTAATTTTCAGCAGGATTGTCAGCATTATTTTAAGGACTCCATCTGTTTCTACTGCCTATGAAATATTTTTATTAGAGCTGACTGAAAACATTTTAACACAGTTGCTTGGTTGAGACACATTGTTACACTGCAGCTGAAACGTTTTGCAAAAACTTGTTAGTTTTGGTAAAGGGGGATTTGTTTCAGAATTAAAATCTTCAAGACAGGAAGATCGGCAGTTTGACTTTTTGCACTGTACTTGCATTTTTGTGTCACAATTCTGTCCTGCAAAAATATTTTTGTACCAGGGCAGGACAGAAACTGAAGGAGCTGGCTCCTAGTTCTGTATTGTTACCTCTAGGTGCTGGTTGGCTACTTCCCTTACAAGAACAGTTGTGGTTCTTGTGGTTTCCACCTCTGATTAAGATTTGTATTGCTCTCCTGTTTGCAAGCAGCATGGTAACGTGAATAAGAGCAGAACAAGAGCTTGGTAGTTCATCTCAACCTTGGCTAATATCTTTCTAAACATGACATGAAAATTATCAACTGATGTTCATCTTTCTTTGGCTAGCAAACCTCACATCCAAAATTTGTCCTGCTGCTTAATGACTTCAGGTAGTAAATCACATCATATCAGTCATTTGAAACAAATTCTTCCATTAAAGTAGTTTGGTGAACTTCCTACTCCTAGGTTTTGTTCTATTTACACGTCAAAAGAACAGAAATATCTGCAATATCTGAATGCTACATATATATGCCTCACAAAAAAAAAACCAGGAGAACATTTTGTACCCTCTTAGTCTGGATACAAAAGGTTTCTCCCTTTATCATTTCCCAGCTTACACATACCTGAGAATCAACCTCCTCTGCTTCACCAGGGCATGAGGATTCCTGTCCCCCACTGCTGCAGCCGTGTCCCTTTCAGTCTTTCATGAACATTCATTCACCTTCCTCCAAGATACAAAGAATAAATCATGCTCCTAACCAGCATTCCTCATGGTTAGGTCCAAATCATCTTTATATCTGTTTTGGTATTTTTTCTCCCCTCTCTGCCTTGATTTCTGTAGGATCCTGCTCACCACTTCTTGCAGTGGGATGCC
The DNA here is from genome assembly GCF_929443795.1 of Astur gentilis. NCBI lineage: Eukaryota > Metazoa > Chordata > Aves > Accipitriformes > Accipitridae > Astur > Astur gentilis. The sequence continues at coordinate 42,284,692 of NC_064919.1, forward strand.
CGAGCTCTAGGTATTCCCGGCTACACAGACGTTAGCAGGATTTTCAGCACTGCAAAAGCAGGACCTTTTCCCATGCTTTCCACTTTATTTGGAAATTCCCCTTCACCCAAGCTGATGTGACCTACCTGCATTGTTAACCTTTCTGAAAATGAAGCTCGTGAACCCCACCCTGCTCCTACTATGCTGTTGTGCACAATGACACTACTGAAAAAATAGGGAATTATCAAGGATTGAATTAAGCTGCATCATTCATTTGCACTGTTTTTCATTACTGCCCTTTACAAATTAGGTCACACTCTTATCCTGAGAAGATTCATACATTATGTGTGTTTTTATAAAGGGTCAATAGTATGAGTATGAATTCCCTAGGGACTTGGGCTAACTGTCAATAATACTCTTCATATACAACAAAGAGACGCAGATTTCTTATCTAAAAATGGATTTAATTTCACTTTAAAAATCATAATTGTGATTAAGTCTATTGCTAAAATAAGAATAGATGATTAAACAATGAGCATCAAAAAGATCCTAAAGCTCTTTTTTGGTTGCAGAAAAAAACATTGTCTTTTCATGATTTTCTGCTATTTCTGGTCCAGGTAGAGCCAGAAGTGAAAATGCAAAAATGCTGTGAAGTTGAATTTCCCTTACCGTTACGATTCAGTATTGAAGAATGATGAAATTCTGATGCTGTTGAAAATCTTTGGATAAGCATAAGACTTTCACTACTTAGAAGACTAACCTTTGGAATTTTTTGAAAATTCAGATGATTTGCAGGCCGTTAGCATTTCAAAAATGTTTTCCAAAACTTTGCATGTGCCACATTTTAGCTATTTGAACATATGTATACATGTGTCTGGGGCTTGAGCAAGTGGAAAGTCTTGTGAATAAAACAAAATCAGTCGAAAAATGCAATCAGAAAGAGGGAGAATAGATATAATTCTTAATATACTTGTCTTACAGATGACAAAAATCGTTTTGAAACAAATGGAGACAAGGTAAAAAAAAATTTTTCTAGAACTTTCAATAGCTTTTAGCTGCTAAGGCCAGTTTATTTGGTGGTAGCTATGCTTTTTCATTATTTACTTCTGCATTTTACACTATGTCAATCAGTAAGGTTTCTTCTGTTGCTGTTAGTGCTGTGTGAATGAATGGTAGGAACTACCACAAGTTGTCAGTCAACTGTAGAGCAAGACAGAAAATATAAAATATACATCTGTGTGCAGTAAAATCATGCAGATGTTGCAGAAATACAATAGCATCTGATGGATCTAATTAGGCAAGAAGCAGCATTTGAATATACTGTCATATTCTTCTAAGAGTGCTAGCTATGCTTGGAATAATACTTTTCAAGCTCTGGAAATACCTGTACTACACCAGACAGATTAATTCAGCTATGCAATTAAGGATCCTTTTTCTCCTTTTAATACAATGTATATTTTAGACAAAGGGGTCCTCAAACCAGAAGTTAAGGTCTTCAGTTGGATTTTCTTCAGATGGATTTTCTAGGAAACATTGTTAACTACTGCATTTTAGAGGCCAGTGCGTGCTTTTTGTTTTGGCAACAAAATAAGCTCTTACTCTTTAATTGTTTTGTGGTTGTTTGTTTTTGTTTGTTTGGGTTTTTTTCCCCTGGTTGTTGCTAAAATTGTTTTTAGTGATTTGTACAGGGAGTTGTGAATAGGGAAGCTAAAATAACAGATGCATGGAGCAGGAAAAAGAATGTGCTGGCTAATGAGCAAAAGGGACCTACCAATTACTTAGAAGCATAAAATCTTTCCTCTGATGGCATTTTTTTCTCTGTTAGATGTACAATAGCATGTGCAATGTTCCCATGATTCTGATTGCACTAGGCATTTAAATTTCACTTACGACATTATTCCTAGCTGGTTTAGACTTAATTGCACCTAACTAAACTGTAAAAATTGGATCCTTTGAAAGTGTAGTCTACAGTATAATAGGAGAGGTATGTCTTCGGCGGGGAGGGGGGAAGTTGTTTTCCACTTGTGCAGGCTTTAACTATAATACTGTCAAATGTAAACTGAATGTAACTGTTCAAATTAAATTTCAGACAGAAGGGTCTTATTCTGAATCTGTCCTCTGGTCTGGGTACTTTCCCTTGCCCATTATACACAATGTACTCAGCTTCTAAGGTAAGTCTTTCACATTGCTTTATGAAGAAATCCCCATCAAATGTTTCCCAAAGTGTTTGTATCAGCAGTACAGGTCCAGGTTTTCAGGACATAAATCAGTGTTGCTCCACTGAAATAATGAAGTTATGTAAATTAGCACTAGCAGAGAACTAAGAATCAGTGAAGCTATGTAAATGAAATCTGGCTGAAGGTATATCTGATGATTAGAACATTTTTGCTTTTAATTAAATAGTATTATACCAGTGCTCACAACCTATCCTCATTCTGGGAAATGACACCTTTTACCAGTCTGGCTTAGCTAGTTTACTCAAAACTGTAGATTCACAAAAGTGCTAGATTTTGCTTATGGAACCAAGAATAAAATTCCTGGTAGGTGGGTGGTGAGTTGCCTGACTTCATAGATTTCACTTTGAAATTTTGCTCTGGATTAAAACCCCAGAGCTTATAAAAATGAGGAGTGAATGATTTTTACTGAAACTCCAGAAGCAATTTGCTCAGCTCAGGTTTGCTTCCGATGAAAAATTCTAACAATATTTGCCTGAACATGGCTAAAGTTCAGCTTGGTAAGAAAAAGCTAGTTATTCTTGGTAAGAAAGTCTAGTTTTCCATTTCCTTCTTCTCTTTTTAACATAAGTTTCTCATTACTCAGAACTTGAACTACATTCAAATCAGACAATTTTAGCTCCTTTAAAAAGTTTAGGCAATATTTTTTCAAAGTGATATGGTACATTTGTTGGACTTCTTTCATTCTTGGCTATTTTTTACCTTTGTTTCTTTTCAATGGACTTTTTTTGCAAAACCCTGAAATGAAACTATTTTACATGTCAGCAGATTGATGTTTCATGCAATATCACAACACTATTGGTATTTAAATTGTAAGACGTGTCAAGTGATGGCTTCAAAACTGTCATTTTTTTTCTCCTTAGCAGGAGTTTTATATTTCTAATTACAGAGGAATGATCCAACATTGTCAAGTTTCTGAATATTTCTCAAAGTTCTAACTGCTAAAACCAGTCTTAGAAGAAACTCAACTTTTACACAAAGAAGTTAGTATATGCATACTCTTCATGGTGTGGAGAAAAACTTAGAAAGATAAACCTTAAAGGTTGAAGCTACAACCCCCCTCCAAATTCCCAAATACCTGACTTTGAAAATCATATTTGTAGGCTATGCTAATAGGTATACACTGAAGGCAAGAGCTGTATTTTGCTCTTCTTTTTGTTGCAAGAGAAACAGCAGTGTAAGTGTTGAACTGGGAGGGTAGGTGTCAGCCAGAGATGAGAGCCACATGAAACAGTAGCTAGAATAAATGGGACTCAGGTATTTATATCTCTGCATTTTCATAAGCATGACAAAGCTTTCAGTCCAGTCTGCAGTAGTACTTGTTTTATGTCTGGCTTGGGCCAATGCCATGATCCATCTTTGCTGGTGCAGTTAAAGAATCAATCTTGCCATTGTTCATGTGCACTAGCAGAAAATGTGTCTTGAAAAGTTCATTTCTATGTTTTTCACCACTGCACTGTGCCTTAGGTTGTATGATGGCCATTTTTATTAAGGGCCTGCTTACACATATTTGTGAGCATATGTGAAAGAACGTAGTTTCCTATGCTAATGTTATTTTGTTTTATCTTATCCTAGGCTTTTATAAGCACTTTCTCCAAAGCACTACAAGCAGAGTATAAGGCAAAGGGAATTATCATACAGGTGATGGTATATCTTGCTGTATTTGCCTTCGTTTTAACAACTTCTTCAAGAATATCTGAGATGCCGAAATCTGTATAGTGTAGACAACCTTGGGGAAGTGCTGGGTGACACTGTCAAAGCTCTGTCTCCTCCCTGTATGCGGCTTTTTTCTTTATTCTACCATAGTACCATTACTTATCCCACATAGTGCCTTAATCCATTGCAAAGATCTGTTATTATTTGTCAGATGCTGTGGGATTCTGCAGAGTGAATGGCCTTATGTAAAAGTAAGATGACATTACACCATTATTATGATTTCTTATTTTAGGTAGTGGCTCCTTACAGTGTTTCTACTCCGATGACAATGTACCAAAAACCCGGGCTTATTACAAAGACAGCAGAGAAGTTTGTTAGCGAATCACTGGATTATGTCACCTTTGGAGATGAGATTTTTGGATGTTTAGCTCATGAAATGCTGGTAATTGAATTTGATACTGTGTAAATGGGTCCCAAAGGCTGAACCAAGGCTGTCTGGGCTCAGCAGCTGCTTTTCACTGATTTCAGAGACCTTAAGGTTGGACATCAAATAAGAAACAGTGACTGGGTTGTTAAGGATAATATGGCACCAGTAAACTATGAAGGGCGGAATACACAAGTAAAGCATAGTGGTATCAGCACAGTGTGGCTTTCTCCACTTTTGTGTCTTGAGCTGAACTCAGTTTGATATCTGGTTAGTCTTTATCCTTTTTCTAGCTGCCTGCTTTCACGACCCTTTTAGGAGCATTTCTGAGACCCCTACTCCTTTATAAAAATGGGCCAGCAGATTCAAAATTTATTAGCGGGGAAGGGGAAGGACATAAAACCAGACTGTGCTATCACATAAGCATCATTTCCTTAGGATATCAAGCTAACAAAATAGAATAAATATTTATACATGGTAGCTGTTAATGATGAACATTAAATGAAAGTATAGGGAAGAGAACAGATTTGCTGAAAACTGAGAGGAGTTAACATTTCCCTCTAAGAGAAATGCATATACTGAAAATATAAAGTAAAAGTTTTTGCATTTGCTGGTTTCTGTGACATTTCTGAATACTCAGTGAATTTCTTTCAAGACTTTTCTATAACCCTTTGCCTTTGTATTGTTTTTGCTTGATTATTCCAAAGGCGTGCATCCTGCAGTTCGTCCCTTTATGGGTATTCCACAGTGACAGAATTCAAGAAGCAGTCCTGCATGCATTTACCAGCTATCTGAAGAAGAGGTGGAGGAACCCCTAACAGAGTCATTTTTTTTCAGAAGACATGCAATGTGAAACCCCAGCAGGATGCATTTTACTATGTCTGTGTGTGTATGAATGTGGAAGGAATCAAATGAGTTTGAGCCATAGCTCCATCCAAATCACCTATCAAGTGATAAATGATTTGATCAAATGAATCTATTAAGTAAATTCCTTCCTGTCCCTTTCCAAAGACCATAAAATTTGCTAGAGCTGTTCCAGTAACTTCTGTAGGCTTCAGATAGGTTCTAGGAGATTTATGTTACTATTTTAACGTAAGCTTGGAGGCCACAAATATTTACGCTTATTTGATGTTCACAAATAAAATAATTTGCTTTAATTCCAAACTTGTTCACAGTGTATTTTTATGTTTTCAGTGAGTGTTTTGTGTCTTTGGTTTCTTCTGAAAAGGCAAGGAAACTTGCAAGAAGAAAAAAAAGAAAGCTTTCAGAGTGTAAAGTACACATGGGACCTTAGGAATACTGCAACCTTAAAAAAGGTATTTCTGTCCAGAGCCTGTGCATGACTTCATCCTCTGCAATATCTGATATGGGCTGGAGGAGGCAGGAGCACAAGCAAATATATGCAGTAATTCTACCTTCCTGGATGAATCCAGAAGGCAAAACTTTCATTGTAGATACCTGTGAAGATCATACTGGGTGCTATTAAAAAGCATTTCAAGGACAATGCAACCATCATGGACAGTCAACATGGGTTCACAAAGGGAAAGTCCTGTTTAACTGATTTGATGTCCTTCTATGATAAGGTCATTCACCTAGTGGATGAAGGGGAGGCTGTGGATATAGTTTTTCTTGATTTTAGTAAGGCTTTTGATACTGTCCCTCACAGCATCCTTCTGGACGTATTGTCCAACTGTGAGATGAGCAGGTACATGGTGTGTTGGGTGAAGGGCAGAGCTCAAAGGGTTGTCATGAATGGGGCTGGTGACCGGTCACCAGTGGTGTTCCTCAAGGGTCAATTCTTGGGCCAGTTCTGTTCAACATGTATATCAATGATCTGGATGCAGGAGTTGAATGCACCATTAGCAAGCTTGCTGACAACACCAAACTGGGAGGTGCTGTTGAGGCTCTTGAGGGACAAGAAGCCTTGCAGAGGGGTCTAGATAGATTGGAGCATTTGACAATCATCAGTGGCATGAAATTTAAGAAGTCCAAATGCTGGATTCTGCACCTGGGATGGAGTAATGCTGGGCACAAGTATAAATTGGGAGAGGAGTGGCTGGAGAGCAGCCCTGTGGAAAGGGATCTGGGGCTGCTGGTGGACAGCAGGCTCTATGTGAGTCAGCAGTGTGCCCTGGCAGCCAGGAGGGCAAACCGCATCCTGGGGTGCATCAAACACAGCTTAGCCAGCCGCTCAAAAGAGGTGATTATCCCGCTGTGTTTAGCGATGGTGTGGCCTCACCTGGAGTACTGTGTGCAGTTCTGGGCCCCACAATTTAAGAAGGATGTTAACATCCTTGATTGCATCCAGAGGAATGTGATGGGTTTTTTCACCACAAAGCTGGTGAAAGGGCTGGAATGTTCTCTGAGGAGCAGCTGAGGACTCTGGGTTTGTCTAGCTTGGAGAGAAGGCGGCTGAGGGGCGACCTCGTTGCTCTCTGCAGCTTCCTGAGGAGGGGAAGTCGAGAGGGAGCTGCTGAGCTCTTCTCCCTGGGATACAGCGACGGGATGTGTGGGGGTGGTTCAAAGCTGCATCAGGGTAGGTTCAGACTGGATATGAGGAAGCATTTCTTTACCCAGAGGGTGGTCAAACACTGGAACAGGCTTCCTAGAGAGGTGGTCGATGCCCCATGCCTGTCAGTGCCTTAAAAAGAGGCATTTGGACAGTGCCCTTAATACCAGGCTTTAACTTTTCATCAGCTCTGAAGTGGTCAGGCTGTTGGACTAGGTGATGGTTGCAGGTCCCTTCCAACTGAACCACTACTATTCTATTCTATTCTATTCTATTCTATTCTATTCAATCAGATGTAATTCTGTTTGTTAAAAATCAGGAATTTTAATGCATCTTCTCATTTTGCAGGTTTATTTTACTTCTGCATTTCAAAAAGCTTTTTTAAAAGCTGCATTAAGATAGCAAAGACCTTATTAACAGAACTAAGTATATGTTGGTGGGTTTTGGCCAAAAGTGAGGAAGAGTCTCTGTAATCTTTGCTACACAGGATGGAGAGGAATCACAAAATGTATCCTACTGGCTCCAGAGATTCCTGTCTGCTGCATTCGAGGTAGTGACATATACAGGCAGCAACATGTAGACTTATAATACAGTACCATGGGGGCCCAGCTTTTCGCACATGCCTCCTATACTTATTGCTGTAATTCTGAAAAAGAACAACTAAGGATTGCACTGACATGTCTGAACTGAAATAATGAAAATTGTGATACATAAAATGAAATGTATCTTTCCTGCACTAAAATCAGATCTGATCTAGGTCTGCACTCATAAAAAAATAACCTTATTCACATGGGTTCCTAGGTCCTGCCATTGAATTCAGTGAAGCTGCTGATACACTTACATTCTTTCGTACCAGAACTGGAGATGGAGAAGTAGCTGACTTAGAGATCAGTATTGCTAAACCCTAGTGTTAAAAAAGGCTTGGGTCACACCTAAAATGCTGACATTTTAATATACTGTAAGTATTCTGTATTTCTGGTTTGGAATTTTTTTTTGAACCTTTGAAATTCACATTTTCTGTGTCCCCCTCCAAAAAAACCCTCAAACCCCACAAACATTTATTTTATATATGATTGGATAAGCTCCAATTCATACATAATGGCATGATTCTAGAATTTGGTGCTTTAAGGAAAACACAAGCAAACATGGATCTTAATAAAATTATATCAGTGTCAACATTATCATATCTCTCTGGAGATGGGATTTTAAATGAGTCTTTTGACTATGCTGAAAATGAAATCCTGTCTTTGAATAAAAATAATATCTGAGCCATACTCCTGAAGGACAGTAGAAAGTGTTGAGGTGTGGAAGCACTGCAAAGTTGCAGCAGCAGTGTTTCCTTGGGAGGTTGTCCCTGTGTGGAACCTTTCTCCAGAATTCCCTGAGACGAAATAGCTGCAGTTACATCTGTGGGGAATAAAGTTTAATAAATATCACCTCCAGCCACCAGAAGAAATTTTGCCAACTAGTTTTAATGGTCTGCAATTGGAAATTCTAACTTCCACTTTGTGAATGTGGAAGTGTATATTTCAAGATAAGTTTGCTGGTTTTTAAGGAAGGAGCAAGGCAGATATTTCTTTTTGGTGCTCTTAATCATCATTAGAAACAAAAGCAGTGGAGAAATTTTTTTTTTAAATCAATTCTGTGATTCAGGAGCAAAAGTATCACTGATTCTTAGAGTATGAAATCAGTTCAGTCTTTTCAAAATGTTTTCTAATTAATTCCTCTTAGGTTGTGTCTCATCATCGAATGATGACTTTCTGTTCTTTGGAACAGGTAACCATTTCTTTCTATGACTGTAGAAATTTTTCAAAAACTCCTCTTGTACTATATGCCCATCACATCTCATAGCCTTTTTAATTAAATGGCTTGTATATTTCTCTATGGCCGCTTGTATTTCATGCCTTAATATAAAATAATTCTTAAAATAAAACTACTACTGAATATTACCTCCCCATGTAGAAAACATCTTGAAGTGAAAAATGAGACATCTGTGCTGGCTTTGCTGGCTTTGAAAAGCAAGAAATAGGAACGGTTCATCATCACTCCATAAAGACTATGTTTTCAAGTGATTAAACTATGTTCTTCTAATTGTGATACTTGTGCAGCTGTGCAGAAAATGAGTATGGAATATCATATATGATACATATTACATCTAGGCCAAAAGCTGAAGTCCCTGGGGGAAATATGCATTCAATAGGAGGCCTGAGTGGGGAATGCGGAGTTTGTGTTTGCCATTGGTATAAGTGCTCATTTCTCCATGGATGTGTATTTTCAAGCAATATGTTCTCATATACAGCTGTGCACAGGCAACTCTTTGCGTTTGATTTACACATGTGAGTAGTCCCAGCAGGGTGAGGCAACTCCTACAGAGCAGTGGCTGCTCCTGCTCTGCTCAAGTCAGTGGCGGTCACTTAGGGAATTCAGTGGCAGCAGCAGCAAACCTGAGAACTCCCTTGCCTGCAGCTTGTCATGGTACCACAAAATGTAGCTACAAATTCCCTTGTTTTCATTCTGATTTTCACATGAGTACCTAACTGATGCTAAAGAACCTGCTTTCACTCTCCCCACAATATCAAAAGATCTCTGTGTTTGCCACTGGAGACAACGTACCAGCTTATCTGACATACAGGGACCCCAGTAACACTGAAGTAGCATTGGCACAGGCAGAGATTAGTGAGCAATGGACACTTGGTTTCCAAGGTTTACAAGTCCTGTAATCTATGACAAGTGGCATTTCCATATTTCTTGTCTCATGTTTGTTTATGGTTGTGCATGCTACATGAGTCTTGCAGGCTGTTACTGAAGTTGAGCAATCAGCTCAACAGAGATTTGTTTCTCTTGAGGAACAGGAGGATCTTGTTACTCACTGCTCTTGGCTGGTCACTCTGTTAAAGTAGCCATGTTTTGATCTTTTGGCTCATAATTTGCACAATATTAGACTGGGATCTTGCTGACTTGCAATCTTCAGTATGCTGTCTTTGACAGTGCATTAATGTAAGGCTGCAGAGAGTGGGTTCTCCTCCTTCAGCCCTTCAGAGAAGTAGGTGGGTGGATCAGCCATCAGCGTCTAAGCCTGGAGGAGAAGAGGCCATGCCTTCCCCTTCATTTTGTAGGCCACGTTTGTCCTCTGAGTGCTGAACAAACAGCTCAAATGTTGTATCATCTGCTCTTGCTGCTAAACTTGGACCTGGCTGATGGGGAAACAGAAACAGAGGGGGGAAATGGCAGAGTTTTTCCCAGCGCTCTCTGGCTGGGGAGGAGTTGGAGGAGCAGAGCAGCAGGTCGGGCCTTCTGCTTTCCCCCAGCACCCACTGCATGGGATTTTCTGTTTTGTGATAAAACATTGCTAATAACAATAAAAACACTTACACACCTACACTTCATGGACTTTGCAGAAGGACTCAGCGTTACCTGTTTTATGGACTAGGAAGGAGAGGTGCAGAGAGGTGAAGCACCTGCCCCAAGTCACCAAGGGAAAGGAGGATCACCTAGAGGCAAACGCTGTCCACCTCTCCTCAGCCCCAGCTGCATGTCTGGCCCTCCAGGGAGACCCAGGGCTGGGAAAGTTGAATATCATTGAATTAATTAACAAAAATAATGGCTAACCACCTAGACCCAAACCCTGTTGTGCTTATGTGCTTATACCCTGACTCCAGCTGGGTCTTTGAGAAAAACCTGCTCTCTGGACCTTAAATACAGAGTTATGCCTACTTTCCCCAGTGTCACAGAATCACAGAATCACAGAATCACAGCATGGTTTGGGTTGGAAGGGACCTTCAGAGATCATCTAGGCCAACCCCCATGCCATGGGCAGGGACACCTTCCACTAGACCAGGTTGCTCAAAGCCCCATCCAACCTGACCTTGAACACTTCCAGGGATGGGGCACCCACAACCTCTTTGGGCAACATGTCACAGTGCCTCACCACCCTCATAGTGAAGAATTTCTTCCTTATGGCTGGTCTGAATCCACCCTCTTTTAGTTCAACACCTTGTCCTGTCACTACAAGCCCTGGGAAAAAGTCTCTCTCTGTCTTTCTTATAAGGCCCCTTTATATATTGAAATGTTGCGGTAAGGTCTCCTCAGAGCCTTCTCTTGTCCAGGCTAAACAACCCCAACTCTCTCCGCCTTTCTTCATAGGAGAGGCGCTCCAGGCTTCTGATAATTTTTGTGGCCCTCCTCTAGACCTGCTCTAACAGTTCCTTCTCTTTCTTGTACTGGGGACACCAGAACTGGATGCAGTACTCCAGATGAGGTCTCATGAGAGCAGAATAGAGGGGGAGGATCACCTCCCTTGACCTGCTGGCCATGTTTCTTTTGATGCAGCCCAGGATGGAATTGGTTTTCGGGGCTGCAAGCGCATGTTGCCAGCTCATATGTGATTTTTTTCATCAACTAGTATCCCCGAGTTCTTCTCTGCAGGACTGCTCTCAATCTATTCATGCCCCAATCTATACTGATATTGGAAATTGCCCTGACCCAGGTGCAGGACCTTGCACTTGGCCTTGTTGAACTTTGTGAAGTTCAAATTGGCCCACCCCTCAATGCTGTCAAGATCCCTCTGGATGGCATTCCTTCCCTCAAGCGTATCAACTGCAGCACTCGCCTTGGTGTCATCCACAAACGTGCTGAGGCTGCACATAATCCCACTGTCTATGTCGTTGATGAAAATACCGAACAGTACTGATCCCAAGCGACAGGACACCTCGTTTCACCGTCCCTTCAGCTGGAAGAAGAGCTCCATCTAGTGAGGGCCGTGCTCCCCTAGGCTGCTTTAGCAGCCTTCTATCCACCCTACGCCAATTTTGGCCCCAACCAGGGTCCTGCGGTGGGAAAAAAAACCCGAGTCTCTCTGCAAGACCCCCTTGCCATGGGGACAGGCAACAGGGAAGGCCACCATTGGTTCCAGGTCCCCCCAGCTCTGGCACCTCCATGACACAAGAGCCTTGCCCATGGCCCTCTTCCTCATGGGCTGGGTGCCAGACAGGTTGAGGAGCCCCCATTTTGTTTGGGGACCTGAGAAAATCACCCAAATGATGGTGGTGCAGAAGCATTAAGTGAAGGGCATGGGATGGCAGGCCCTTCAGGAGTGTGTTCCACCCACGTTTTTTCCCAAAAAGAGCTTATTTGGGGATTTTACTGCAGGGAACTGAACATCCCCTGTTTTTCTGAGCGATCAGTGAGCAGAAGGGAGTTAGAAAGAAAAGTGCTGGACCTATGGAAAGAAGCAAATGGGGTCTGAAAGTACAGTGTAGCACACAAAGTAAAACATTTTAAGAATGTCATTTTCTTTCTTTCATATGCTCACGCTGATTACATTCCCCTGCTTTGCCCCTGTGTGTGTGCATGTGCATGGTGACCCAGGTGTAATGCAAATGTTATTAGCTGCTTGGGTTCACTTGAATTGGGTTCAATAAGGGCCCCAGTTTGCATAAAATCAGATCTTTTTGAACTGCAGTCTCCTTTTAGGTATCACAGTGCAAGTGTTCACTAAGGGTTTTGAAAGTGTAGGCCAGTATAGAGTTGTGGGTTATTTTTTTAAATTTTGAATCTTTCTTCTTTTTTTCCCCCCAAATCACTGCTTGTTCAGTAAAGAGGTTCCAAGCTAAAACAATTTACGGTTGTGGAATGCAAACACCAAATCTTTGACTCACACAGATTTCATTTATTGAGCTAGTCCCATGTTTGGGCAAAGGAGACAATCACTCAAGAAAAAAATTGAGTTAGTCAGCAAAACTACTAGATTAAGGAAAATGGGAACTATGCACTACAAGATTGCTTTTAACAATATGATGTACTCAATCAGTGGATTACATCAGTAACTGAGTCAAAGCCTTACTTTCACAAAGATTGGCGCTCCAAATCTGTCTAGACAAGCAGTTTACAGTGGAGGGGGGGAAATCGAAACCATTGAATCCTAATGTTGTAAACAGTCTGTTATCAAGACTGGTAATACAGACAGGGCCCTACTGTTCTCAAGGACCACCCACAAGAGAAAGAATTTGATATGGCAGCTTGCCTGAAAGATTTATTTGCAATATACTAGTATGTGGTAACAGCATGAAAGAGCTGTAGGAGTGAGGAGTGCTTTGCTGAGGGAGCAGCTGATGGGATTCGCCTTGACGGTGACTGCAGTATGTGCTTCAGAAAATGTCAGTCCTCCTAAAACACAGCAGAAAGACAGAGAGGCTGCCGATGGTCTTCTTGGCTATTCTGCTGTGTCGTCTCATCTTCACATCATAATGGCATTTCAAGAATCATGAATTAATCATAACCTGTGTGTAAAGGGCCAATTGTCCTTCCTCCCCCCCCCCGCCCCCCCCCCCCCAGCTTTTTCAAGAGTTTTCTTGGTTAAGAGCATACTTGCAGACTCCGTGTATGTTCTTTAAGCAATGGTAGCATATATCTTGGTACATTTGGGTTTCTGGAAGTGAAGGCAGAGTTCAACATTACAACTAAGAGTTTTCCAAAGTGCGACCAACTATCAGTCACTGCCTGTGGCTGCAGCAGAAGTATGGCAGACATCTGGTATAAACTGCCCCTTGACATCTCCCTGCATCTCCTGGGACAGCCGTGAGACAATGAGAGCTTTCTAAACCACACTTTCAGTCTTGGATATTAAAGCTAGTTACCTACATCCACACTTATACACTTAGGTCCCAATTTTAGAACAGTATGTGTGATTTGCATACAAATTGATGGCCAGCTTACTCAGCAAGTTGAGAGAGTGATAGCAAAATACACTTCTAACAAAAGTCTTCTACATTGATTTTGGTGTATCTTAACCTTTTGGAAATGATTACAAACAAGTGTAACTGAAATGTTTATATAAAGCATGTTTCAAACTGAACTTCTCCTATGGTTCAAATCTAAGTGAATCTGGGCATTTGTCATGAAAAACTGTAGCAAATGCACCAAAACATAAACAACCTGTAAAACCGTTCTGCCTCCCCAAAACTTTTGGGATTTTTTGTGTTTGGTTGGTTTTTTTTGTTTTGTTTTGTTGTTTTTTTTTGTTTTTTTTTTTTTAATTTTATTCTTTATTTCTACTGCCAAGAAAGAAAGCTGAATGAAAAAAGTCTGGCTAGCATTACGGGCTACTTGCTCAGTGAAGAAAAACACAGGAAAGGCAGCTGGCCCAAGAGAGCTATTACATTCCTCTCTCCCCTCCTCTTCCCTCCGCCACTCTGCAGACTTCAGAGCTGAATGGTACAGAGAGAAGGAGTGGGGAGCAAGGTCAAACACAGCTTTACATGCCAAAGTCCCAACCTGATAGCTTTGCTAGCACAAGGGGAGAGTGTAAAATCTGCTGGGGGTAGACCTACTGCAGTTTGTACCTCCCTGAAGTATTGAGGCAACTAGGATTGTTACTCCCTGTGAAGAGATTAATAATCTATTGGTCTTTCCCAGGGAACCTTTTGGAAATGTCAAGGATGGCAAAATTGTGTGTGGCCAAATAATTATGCTTGCTACTGTTCAAGATGATAAAGGCCTGTTTTAGTACAAAGAGCAACTTTGCTGAATTGCTGTGACCTAGAAGATGTCCTCCTTTTGCAAGACCTGGCTCCATTGTGAGCACAGTGTGAGATTGTGCTGGGGAAATATCCTCAGTAAATATCTCAATGAAAATCAGGTAAGTGGAAGTCAAAGTTCTGCTAACTCTCTTCCAACAGACAGGTAATCTAGGATTTACAATATATATAACTAGCGGAAAGAAATAATGGTAGAAACATCTTCGTACAAAAATACTTGGCAAAGGAAAGGAAGAAGTTAAAGGCACTTTTGCTTTGACATAGACTAAAGCACACCTGGGGGTTGGGGGAGAGGGAGGGAGAAAAAGAGGGGGGGGGTGACTCAGGTGCCTAAGCTGGGGCAATGGAAGGGAAGTGGCCTAGGCTGAGGACTGATGCTGGTACAGACTCAGCATGTGGTCAGAGGTGATCATTAAGGTCTTTGGGGCAAAGCGTCCCTCCACGGAGGCAAGAACATTTATTGCACATCAGAGATACTAAGATGTGAAGCCATTTTCTTGGAAGACTTATTAACACAAATGTAGGGATGGCTGGTTAGCATTACTGCTGTTTAATGTCTTAGAATATGTCAGCACTGCAAGTGCAGGAGAATTTAATTCTGTCCCTAAAGAATGTACAGCCCTAAGATAACTTCTTGAAGAAAAAAGATGCTGCCTATAGCAGTATTGTAGTTGCCTGAATTCCCGTGAGCAGGCCAGGCCAACTTCTACAAGTGTCCTTTAGAAAGTACTGATCTACTGGCATAGAAAGCAAAGCAGGAGACATTTCTGGTGACCTCAGTGGGCTTTGGTTCAATCCCTAGTGAGACAGAATGACTTTTTGCATAAAAACAGACATCTTCTGCTGAGAATGGGTACTGTATTTCAAGCAAAAGTATGGAGTTGTAATCCAGCTTGCTTAGATACTCAGTGCCGATGGGGTATTTGAGGTAGCATGAGTTCCTTGCAGGGGAGTGACCGATGGTGTTAATCAGGCCAACTGACTATTGAACTGCTGTTACTGAAGCGAAAAGAGCAGAAGACCGGGTCTTAAACGCTAATGCGGGCCAGGACGACGGACCCACTTTCTGGGAAGGAGGTGTAGGTTGGCCGCGCTCCTGGGACAGACCCAGGCACGGCCGGGATGCCCTCCGCGGGGGATGCTGAGCAGGGTGGGTGCTGGGGAAACGCCTCCATGCCGCTGGCTGGAGGCATCTTCCTCCTCCTCCTCCTCCTCCTCCTCCTCCTCCTCCTCCTCCTCCTCCTCCTCTTCTCGTACCCAACCGCGGTAACATCACCCGGTGACCGGGAAGCGGCCGGTGCCGCGGCGGCCTCGCCGCTGAGGGGTGCTGCGGGAGCGTGGAAGCGGCAGCCGGGCGGCGTGGGGGGGCGTGGGGGGTGGGGGGGGCGTGGGGCCGCCTCCGCCGGGGGAGGGAGTGAACACCCGCTGGCCTGCCACTGAAACCTGCAGAAAGTGCTGAAGTTGTTCGGGAGCACGCCGACTTGCACACAAAAGCGGAGCAAGTCCGAGTTAGGAGAGCAAGTTAGATCTTTAGGGTTTATGTACACTGTTGTGTAAATAAATAAGCTTAAAAATCGGTGGGGAGCCAGGCAGCTGCCTGAACACAGGCGGGGGGGTGGGCAATATGATCGAAAAATAAAAACCTGCTGGATTTGCCTATTAGTTTATTTCCCTATTTTGTCTCTTCTAATGTCATTGTAAGAGTCGTACGTTCATTCAACTTCTCCCTCCAAGAGTATACCCAGTGCTTTTTTTTTTTTTTTTTAAAGGAAAAATCGAAAAACAAATCAAATGCTGATTTCAAGGGTGTTTTACCTTGAGCCAGAACTCAGTGAAACGCAGTTGGAGACATCAGAACTTGTGATCTTTATTCCGACCTCAGCCATACACAGATCACAGCACATTTCAGCTCCACGCTGAGCTGGAAAGTCTGACAATCCAGCGGAAAGCCCTGCCTTTCATACACCTCTCAACAGCGTGCTGTCCATATTAATAACTTCCGAAAGAGCCAACTGGGCATGCTCACACCAAAAGCTCACTGATGTCAACACAATATTGAAGAAGGATCAACACTACAGGAGATCAGCCCATAAGGGCACACCTGGTTCTGGTTTATGTCTGCTCTGCTTGCAGACTTTGGCCTAAATCCCCTGTGTTGTTCTGTTCCTACCCACGGGCTAACATATGGCTAGGAGTTGGATCATCTGACTGCTTTATGGGCTCTTATCTTTCACTGTGCTCCACGCAAGCAGAAATACTTCAAGATCTTGCGCTGGTAGAGCAAACAATGGTATAAGTGACATTAGGTAAATAAAACATCTTTTTGCCTTTGAAGAACATGAAAGAATGTTGTATACCTTCTTGCTGATCAAAGGTGGTTATATTGACCTTTTTGTTACAGATACAGATTTACTGTTGTATTCGTCTAATACTTACAGCATGTAAGGCCGCTTTAATCTGTCACTCAAATTTCCTAGTTTGTCTGGCTTTGGTTTTATCTCTGCTTTGACCAATAAGGTTTAGTGTGGAAGTGTAACCGAGTATTTACATTCCCTTTTTATTCTAGCCTGGGATTTCACATGCATCTCCTTTCTAATCCGCTCCACCCCCTGCTCTCCAGCCTATGTGTACCAGCTGAGCAGCACTGTGGATTTAGGATTATAGTAAACATTTCACTTCAAACAGCACGGAAATCTCTCAAATGTGACCAGAATGAGCTTCTCCTTCACACGCAGGGGACAGTGGCAGGGGGATCTGAGTATGTACAGGAGAGTGGGAGAAAGAACAGTGGGCTGGAAAAGGAACCGAATTTCAGCATTAGCAGCAAGAGAGAGATTGGAGTTCCCTGGGCAGACTGGCAGCTCCAAGTTGCCTGGAGGCTTTTGGTCAGGGACCACAAAGGACATGGAGCAAGGCTTTGTGCTGCCCTCAGCAGCACAGCCAAACAGTCACACACAGACTTCTCAGCAGCATTTTTAAAGCATGCTTCAATCTAAGGGCTGACTTTCTAAAGCTGTAAATAGAGTTCTGAGTCCATGTGAGAGTTACAAGACAAGCAAAGGTTGTAACTTGAGTCAATTCAAGTCACCTGAGGGTATAATATCTGTTTTAAACCTGTACATCCTGATTGCCTAATATTTTAGTGCAAAGAATCCAAGTCAGCTTAAACAACTGAAGGAGCTCATACCAGTGAGCTCCTCCAGGGTCTGCTGCAGCTTGGGCTATGCCTGTTTCTTTTCTTGTGTTTCCTTGATCTCAGGCACATGGGTAGATCATTCTGTGAAATGGCTTCTTGACTTCCTTAATTTGTTTTGGTCCTTGGATGTGACCAATAACTGGGAAAATTAAAGCCACTATAAGATGAAGATAGATGAAAAATTTTTTCCTAGCATGAGTCAAATACTTTGTAACTTCAGTCAAGGGCCTGCCTTTACCTAGTTTCTCTCTTCTGTCCTATGTTTTCCAGTGGCAAAATGTCTGGGTCACCTGGAAATAGAGCCTTTTACTGAAGAAAGGCATGCGTGTGTCATGGTTTAACCCCAGCCAGCAACTAAGAACCACGTGGCCACTCACTCACCTCCCTTACAGTGGGGTGGGGGAAAGAATCAGAAGGGTAAAAGTGAGAAAACTCGTGGTTTAATAGATAGTTTAATAGGTAAGATAGTTTAATAGGTAAAGCAAAACCCGTGCACACAAGCAAAGCAAAACAAGGAATTCATTCACCACTTCCCATCAGCAGGCAGGTGTTCAGCCATCTCCAGGAAAACAGGGCTCCATCACATGTAATGGTTACTTGGGAAGACAAAAAAATATAACTCCAAACGCCCCCCCCCCCCCCCTTTCTTCTTCTTCTTCCCCCAGCTTTGTATGCTGACCGTGCCATCATACATTCTGGAAAATTCCTTTGGTCAGTTGGGGTCAGCTGTCCCAGCTGTATCCCCTCCCAACTTCTTGTGCACCCCCAGCCTACTGGCTGCTGGGGTGGGGTGAGTGGCCAAAAAGGCCCTGACTCTGTTTGTAAGCCCTGTTCAGCAGTAACTAAAACATCCCTGTGTTATCAACACTGTTTTCAGCACAAATCCAAAACATAACACTATACCAGCTACTAGAAAGGAAATTAACTCTACCCCAGCTGAAACCAGGCCAGTGTGATAGGAAGGCATCTAGTGGAGATGAAGGGTATCTGGAGACAAGAGGTGGCTAGCAAAAGGGATGAGAGACTTACAGGAGAAGTGGACCTGGTTGCAAAAGGGGCTTGGAGAGGTGCCTGGAAGATGTGAGTTCTGGATATAACCTCCAGTGGAACAACCTAAGGATGAGGGCTGCAGACAGAAGGATGAGGAATGCATCACAGTTGAGGGACTAGAACAAGGACCTAGGAGGGCAAAAGAAACAGACATGAAGATAGAACTCAGCTTGTGAGGCAAATGCCTAATGCCCAAAGGCAAGTGGATGGAAATTCTGTAGAGGGGAAATTGAAAAAGCAGCAACAGGTAAGATCATTTGTTTCTGGCTCCTGTGCTTTAAGGGCAATCAAAATCTATAAACACGTCAATTATTACTGTCTGTCCCATTGCTTCTCCACAAGGAGACTGCAGCCTTATGGAGTTGCTCTAGCAGCTCAGTCCTGGCCTCCTTTATTCCTAAGGGTCCTGAAACTCCTCCCTGCCACATGGCTTGAAGTATGTGCCCATCAGTGGTGAAAATCCAGGCCCATCCCATTTCTTCTTTCTCCTTATTTGCAATTTCAGTGGATGTCGCAAACATGACTTCAGTCACACAACGGGAGGAGTTGGAGGTTACATGGCCCTTCCTGCTCTCTGCAACGAGCTCTGGGACTGGCCCCCTCAGCAGGTTCTTCCATGGCATGGCAACTGTTGTAGTTCTGCATTTTTGGGGCATACTGTTTTAAGATGTCAGTCACTGAAATGTGCTGTTTGGATCTGCAGCTGTGATAGCATTAGAGCAATTTCATGTTTAAGTCCATCTCCTAATTTTGATAGTTTACAGTAACTCCACCTGAGTTCTAAATGTATTTCTTCCAGTCACTCTTCTGGGGCTGTTTTCCTGTAAGACAATGTAGTATGGCCCACAGACCACAGTTTTAATTAAAACTTGAAATTTTTTGGTAAGGAAGTTCTCCAGACTAAAAGCTTCTGAAGATGTTTTATGTGTATCACACTTAACCACCTGCACCCAAATACAATATGCGAGTTGCTTAGAATGGATAAACAAACCCCATTCTGCTTTATTTCCAGAGCAGCACAATTTTGAAAAGGAGGATGTTTAATGACGTATTCTGTACAAAAAAACCCAGCAGAAGCTCTTGGTGTCTGACACAAATGTTTGCAGACCAGTGTCTAACTATCCTCACATGCTGATTTTATAGATTCAGGCTTTAAAAGGCAGTTTTCTTCCTCCCAAAGCTCCACCCACATCATAAATCAATAAATAGATTAATAAATAAAGTAACAAAATGTCTCTGCTGATGATGCACAGTAGATGCCAGTTTCTCTTCCTGTTTTTTTTGGCAGATCCCCATGAATGGCACAGAGTGGGTGGCCTGTACATTGATAATCACCTTGATTTCCAGAGCTGCCTCTGTTATTAAGCCATGCCACTGATCCCATCTGGATTACAGAAATGCATCTTACTGATGAAATCACAGAGGATTTCAGTAAAAGTTGAATAATCTTTCAATATTGAATAACTGTGTGTGGACCTGGCAGTGCTTACAACATAGGCATATGGCAAGCACATGAACAACATGTTGTACTCTGAATCTATTGTTTTAGGTTGTTTCCAGCAGTTTCAGTCCAGACAAATCCATTGCTAATAAATGAATTGTGATGGTTTGTTGGGAGAGAAAGATGTTATAGCAGAGGAACATCCTCCCCTCCTCCCCTCCCTTCCAGCTTGCCTTTTGGGGTGGTAGTAAAGCAATGTTAAATAAATGTTGTACACAAACAACTTTTTTTTAAGTATAAGGAAGTCTGGCAGAAAGAAAGAAACCTGCATAGTATAATAAGAATGAGGTGAAGTTTGTCAGGAGAGATAACATCCTTTGTTAGATTGACTGCTATATTTGGAAAAAACCAGGCAATCTTACATGCACAAATGCCCTTCTTCATGTCCTAATGTAGTAAAAGATACTGCTTCTCCTGACAAACCTTAACTGCTTTTATCCTTGTACCATCACAGCTGCATCAACACAACTGTTAGTATAATGAATTCATATGGTTGTGGACAACAGGCACAGACATTCATTTGCTAGTTGAAAATTTCAGATGTTGCTTTTGCTGTTTCTAAGGGTACGCTCTCAGCCACCTCTTATTTTCATCCTGCAATGCTACAACCTACAAAAATGGAAATCAATGTATTTTCAATTTATTTTTGTTTAATTTTTAGACTTGGATATTCTCCAGTGTAGATGCAGACCTCTGCTTAACGTCAGCAACAGGTTTGCTTTTTTTAACGGCTTCTTAATGACTCTATAGAGACAGCCTCTGGCTCTCCCAGCTGCCGTAGTTCTTGCAGTGGGCATATTCTTAATCCCATTTAAATGCAAAGTAATTTACTACCTTTTCTCCAAAAGAAGGGCCACCCAGCACTGTCTGATACAGTGGGGGTGCTCACAAACACAGCAAGAAGGTGATAACAGCTTATTCAGTGCATTTTCACACCTTTCAGTAACTGTAGACATCCAAGCTGGTCCACCCATGACAATGCTGAAGGTGGCCGAGTCCTGCTTTAAAGCTGGTCCTGCACATGGATTTGGCCTTCTCCTTTTTCTTCATCAACCACCTTCTTACAAAACCTTCATTTCTGTTGTGGGGTGTCTCTTCCCTCCCCAAGGAAGCAGTGCAAAGAGCAGGTACAGCCTCTCACAGGATCTGAGGTGGTGGGCAGATCTCCTGGTCTGGGCACCGTTGCCTGCCTCCATCCTGCACCAGGAGCTGGCAACTGCCTGGGGAGTCCTCCTGTTTCTCACAAGACTACTGGTGGTCCCTGCTGCTCAGAAACTGTGCTGCTGACCCTGCCCCTGAGCAATCTGAAACTGTGTCATTAATTCAATGTAAGGCAATGGGCCACCCCCTCTGGGGACGAGGTGTTCTCCCTAGCTCCAGCCCTGACCAAGCTATCATGGATGGGCCTGGTCAGAGAGAGAGACACAGCCAGTGTACGCAAAAGTGGAATTCAGCTTGTTTTGCCTTCAGAAATGACTTTGTTGAATGTGTCAATATAATTCAGCAGAAAGGCAGAGTTCCTCTAGGCACTGGTGAGCTGGGGTGCCAGCTGGGGTGACTGTCCTGATGGGTCCAGCAGCACCACGTGTAGCATTGATGTGGGGAAAGCTACACCTCAGCTTGAAGGTCAGAGTAACACCTGTCTAAGCCCAAGCAGTCTCAGGACCATTTAAGTCCTTTTCCACTTCTGGGGGGACTAGACCTTCTAGCATTCACAGGAATAAAGTATGTGTGAAACATATGTAATATCTCTCCCCTCCTGCCACATGCATGACATGAGTGTTCTGAGACTGTCAGGTTATTTATAATGCTGTTTGGTTTTTATTACCAAGTTGACGCAAAATTATTCATGTACACATCTTGCATATTCACAAATTATTTTCAGCTGTTATAAAGTAATAAATACTCTCATGCACCTGGCTATAATGGTGCTGCAATTCTTATATATCCCATTTGCCTTTCTTCCATCATCTCCTTTAAAAGTGCAGTATTGATCCGTGAGGTTTCAGAAGTGTGACCATTATTTTACTCTAAGAGAAGAAAATAAGGAGGTCTTGCTGGGTAAAATACTTTCTTATCAAATATGTCTTGAGCTCAGAGATAACTATTAAAGAAATAGTCGGGCTGATAATCTTTGGAATCCAGCTCTTTGCTGCTGCTGCTGTCAACATACCTTTGATTTGAGAATAAGCTGCAGGGACCATATACGTCTCAGATTTGTGGCACCATTCACATTCCTGGCACTCTGTAAGTCATAAAACTCAGACCCATTCTTAAAGGCTGTCACAGCACAGACTGTATAACAGCCTTAAACTAAATTTCTGACAAGAACGAAGGCATAAGTGACCCAAATAAGGCAGCTTCCCCCCAGGTACAAAAGTGAGATGACACTACAGCAGCCCAAAATTGCCTTGCTTGAAGCGTGTGGCACTTGTGCTGCTGTCCCCCAAGGAAGAGCCTCTTTCCTTCCAGACCACACAGTGAGTACAGTAACCACGGCAGCACTTATCAAATCCAGAATTGAAAATGACTCAAGCTGCAGCTGCAGATCTGGTGCAAGTATAGAGGGAAGCTGTAGCCGCCACCACAGTGGTATTAGGGAGCCTCCCCACATAGCACAGTGCCAGGGAATTACAGGTGGGTTTCTCTGAGGTTTCCACTCTGCTGGTAGAGCACAGAACTTCAAATGCCAGGAAAAGGAAATAAGCTCATGGCTTTTTCAAATATTTTCCATGGGGCTACTCTAAATATGTGTGTGATTTGCAAAAAAAAGAGAGTGCCAGAGGACCTGCCATTTCACTGTTCAGTCAAGACAAGATTCTGTGTGGTGCTTCAACAAAATGACAGATAAATGGCATTTGTCCCCGAGTTATGTTTCCAGCTGCCCTGCCCCCACAGTTGGCTCTGTGGTGCACTGACATCAATTTGTAGTTGTGGGAGTTCACTACCACATAGGGAGCAATTGTTGCCTTTCAAGATGCAGCTTTTTTCTTTTAAGACCATTAGGCTTTCCTATCAAGTCCAAACACTGGAAAAAATGGGGAGACTAAATCCTACAATGGTTCAATTTACAAAGCAAGAAGATTTAGGATATTAAAATATATTGAAAAGGGTCTTCACTTCATTAGGCTCACTCATGTCCTCTGCTTTGACCATGGCTTATTCTAATTAACATAAAGTTTTCTTGAGTCGGTGTGTGGGGGAGAGGAACAGAGTGAAGCATAAAGGACATACGATCAAGGAAATGTCTCCGGTATCAGGGAAGAAGAACAGCACTAAGAAAAATAAGTCCCATTGGAACAGATTTCGTTAAAAACCTGCATCTTCCTATAGTCCATCTGTAGGATCAGTTGGGTTTTCAATCACAGGAAAACCAGGAGGGTGGAAAAGCGTTGCTGAAGAGAATGGATGAGGCATTTTGTTTAACCCCAAAATGCGGAGTCTCATTCAGAGATTTTTCTCTCTTGTAAAATGAAGCTGGATAAATTTCTAAACAGAATGTAACTTCAAAATGCCAAAGCAAGCTTCTCAAATTTTTATTTAGTATGTCTAACAGAACTTTTGCTTTTCTTTGTGTGGCTAAGACAAGTCGACAAGTTCACTGTGAATTCCAACTTACTTGTTACAAAGTAAACATCAGCAAAAAATAACTTCACTGAAAATGAGGTTCATCTCTCTCTGACTGCACTTATTTCAAGATTTATTTGGATTTCATGGACTTTAAGGTCATGGGAGACTGTTACTATCATTTAGTTTGACCTTCTATGTAACTGAGGCAATATAATTCCCTGGAAAATTTCCTGCATCACTTACAATACTCTGGTCCCCCATTTGGAGAATTTTCATATGTGTAGGAATTTCTCTGAGAATTGTAGTGAAGCTAATGATGCCCAGTGAGTCTCTGCCAAAAACTTGCAATTCAGAATGGTAAAATCAGTGTGTGTGGCAGGTCTCTTAGCAGAAAACAGCTGGTTTCTCTTCTGGCAGATAGCTGGGGTGGGTGGACTGTATCTCTGATTGTGAGCGTCTGAATTTGATAATACTGTAAATGCATAATAGAGATATTGGTAATAGAGCACTGTGGTAATCTCAGATGGTTCAGATTTAATGTAACCAAATTTTGGATTACCCACATGTCAGGCATATCCTTCAGTTCTAATACTCACAGGGTATTTGAATTTATTTGAGATCTTGACTCTTGGATTGTCCTGGAGCTTCTTGGACAATTGGTATTTATCTTCATTCTACATAGATTTCAGCAGACTTTCCACCACATTAAACTCTTCAGAATCACAGCTGACAGGTAATTTTTACAATCATATATTCACATGCTTGAATAGCATTTTGTATATTAATATGATGTTGCTTCATTTTGTTCTAAATATTTTAGCATTAAGGTATTAAGGGTATTCTTATTACATGGGAGAGCTCTTCATCATCTATGACTGTATCTACTCTACTGTTTAGCAGTCATGTTTTCCACTCTAGCTTGAAAACAAGTGATGCGGTTTAGATAATGTGGGCTGCATGTTACCTCACAAATTCAAGAAGTACAGCAGTCAAAAAAACACTCTCTACAGAAGTACACTGATAGAGCTGCACCAAGAAGCATGCAGGGATACTTCAGAGACAAATGCTTGTTCCCAAAACATACTTTCCATAAAGCTCTGTCACTGCTGGCTGGTATGGGCAGAAGGTGATAATTTATTGAAGTGCAAAAAGCCAGTTGCCCACCTCTTTCCTCCTTAAGCACAGGTGTTGATAAAGGGTTCATACTCTTGACACAACTAAAATGTGTGCCACGGGCAGTACTAGCTTAGAGGTTTGTTATTCACTTGAGGCTTGTGAACAAACAGGATTCCTACTGCTTCTCATGTGATCACTTTCAAATGGGCCAAAATTTGTCAGTTAAAACATATGCTTAAAACATGAATTGTTCAGATTCAGTCACTACTTGTCAGATAATACAAGTGTCTTCTCCCTCAGGTAGAGTGCAGTAGGAATGTCTGTTCAAAAATCTGGACAGCCTTTTGTTCTCACTTGCCGAGGGACAGTCTGATGCTCCAATTAAAATTATACATGTGTTATGGTTTATTAATGAAACATAGAAGCATGTATTTACTGTAGTTCAAACATCTGACCGTTAAGACTGTCTTCATGGTGTAATGTTCGGGGCAAATGTTTTCAGACACCCAAAGCAAGGTAGCAATGTTTATAAATGACCATTGCCTTTTTTAAGAGACCATTTAGCAGTAGCTCCATGCTTCAGTGAAGCTATGTGAGACTCAGTAGCCACAGAGCATCCATTACAGCAAATACCAACTGAAGAGACACAAACTGGAGTAGCAGTACATGACTCAAAATGGTCTATTAGTAGAGTTTTAATCTCTCAGTACATAGGGCTATACCCTATGCGCAGGGAGGGATGCAGGGTTACACCTCTCAGGCAGACACTTTAGTTATGCGTATGATCAGCATGGAGACTACAGAATGGGAAAGTTGATTAATGGTAAAACCAGGCACCAGTTGTCAACTCTAGGACAGGTAACAATCTAAGAAATGGTGTTCAGTGACACGGTCAAGAGCAATTAGTGACATGACCAAGAGAGATTTTGCCTGCTGATATATCTCAGTTTTGACAAAAGAGACAAGCTATCTTTATGGTCTACATGGAATGGAAGGATGCTGTCTATTTTGAGACCTTGTCTGGAAGAGCCAGATACAAGAAATAGAGTACTTTTTGATCAACTTCATTCAGTCAATAGACTCCTGTGAATGTGTAGTTATTCTGAGTGTGTATGTAGGTATTTGTACATCTTTAACATTTATAGTGGACTAGTCCACAGACGTGTCAGAGTAGCTGTGTC
Source organism: Astur gentilis (assembly GCF_929443795.1). NCBI lineage: Eukaryota > Metazoa > Chordata > Aves > Accipitriformes > Accipitridae > Astur > Astur gentilis. Next base: position 42,310,643 of record NC_064919.1, read on the forward strand.
TTCTTTATGCCATAGCTCCCTATGGAGCAGGGAGTCCTCACAGCACCTGGAGAGGATCCATATGGATTCATCTCCTTCTGCTTGACACAGTGAAACAGTAGAAGTGAACTGCTGTCAGACAGACAGCAATATCTATGAAGTAGATAGGTATGTTTTCTGTGATTTCATGGCCTGGTCAGAGTGCAGAGGAGCAGCTCTGCCTGTCCCCAGTTCCGGAGCTCAGCTTTTCCATTTATTCAAATAGTTCAATTTATTTCATTTAGAGTTGTGGTTCTCACATGTAAAGAAACAGGTTCACAACCGCAGGTGTTCATAGGTGCACAGAAATCCAGCCTTCCTTGTTCCAAATACATCATCCTCTGTAGTTTAGGATCCCCCTGTTAAAACTGTATTCCATGAATAATCTGTGAAGCTTGCTGCAGATGTACCAAGTATTTACTAGCTTGCTGCAGTTTGTGGGAAAAATAGGGACAGAAGTGCCCTTCTCAGAGAAGGCTGGTGAGCTGTGCTCTGATGCCACTTCAGAATTGCTTTCACTGATCCCCTAATAACATGGGGTGCAAGTGGGTGCTGCTGTTTCTGTTCTAGTAGATTTCAAAACTGCCAAAGAATGTGTACTTTGAGAATGAGCTTTAGTTTGTCCACTTCTCACAAGAATAAGGAACAGAAGGGGATGTCTGCACATGGTTTCGTATAATGCTGAGGCTGACCAGACAAAAAGTGGATGAGGTAAACTGTGACTTAGGGTAGTAAAATCCAGATCCAGAAAGCTATCTAGGTGCTGTGTAGGCATAAGACAGCTAACCACTGCTGTTGATCCCAACCTAAGAGTTGTGGATAAAAAGAACACAGTGTTAGTAAGCAGTCATAAAGAAGAATATACACCACAGAAAGGTATTTTAGTTAAAAGAGAATGGTAAAATAAAAAAATTTAATGTGATCCACTGTCTGATACTTATCTACTTTAGTTTATTTAGATAATTGAGTTTCAGATGCATACAGCTATTTGCTGACACTTTCTTTAATCAGTGAAGAGGAAAGGGTAGTTCTGGGGCATGGGTCCTCTAATCCCTTGGCAGTTGTCTAGATAGGTCACAAAAATTCCTCCCCATTGACTGCTGATGAAGTCCAGTCTAATAGTTCATATCAACTAATGTCTATATGCAGCAGTATTAAGTGATAAGTACTCATCAATTAGATAATAAATATTGATATCTAAACTTTAGGCACCTGAACTTAGATGAAATTAATTTCATTCCCTGTGACTGAAGAAATGAGTGTCTCAAGTGCTGCTGAGACTGAGTCGAAGTTGGTACTTCATTACCAGTACCCAAGCAGTTAAAAACCCCTCTACCAGAGCTGCTGAGTTGGTGTTTAGAAGACCCAGGACTAAACTTCTAGATTCCTTGGTCCTCTTTCAAGGGTACATCAGGCTTGTGACAGGACTCAGAGGAAATGTCTTACTCTTTTGCAAGCTTTTTCCATGATCAGGGTTAATGAGAATATTTGGAGTGGATATTGAGGAGTTTATGTCATCCATTAAGCATCCTTAATGAGAAACTGGTCTCATCACTCTCTTTTAAACATAGCATCTGGGGCACCTCTGATGGTCACAGCTAGCAGAAGGACAAAATCAAGTAGGAAAGTCCAAAGCCATTTAGGGCTTTGTAGGTCAAAGTCAACACCTTTGCTTCAATCTGGAAAAGCAGCGGGCGAGCAGCAGAGATCACAGAGCACTGGTGTCACACGTTGCCATGCTGAGGAGCTGTCAGCAGAAATCCAATTCAAGGATTGCTAGAAAAACAACAGATAGCAAAAGGTTTGTTTTGCTTCATTTCAGCTGGGTTCTGAGGTTACCAGCCTTTACAGAACGACCACGACAATGTAAGTTTTTATAGTCCAGCAGAGTTCAGAGCCCTGGTAAGAAAGCAAAGCACTGCTTGGTCAGCTCCACACAGGCACAACAGTTCAAGGGTTCGTGTTTATTCCCCTCTCAGCGAAGCTGTTTTCCCAAGAACCTCTTTGTTACTTTTTGCCATAAAACAAAAGGTCAGGTTTGATGTTGCTCCTAGAAATGTTCTTGTTGTTCTGTTTGTTTATATAACCCCCTTCTCCTTCCATCTGATGGAGAATGAGCTCTGCTGCTTAATGCCAGCTGCACACAGGATGGTGAGAAGAATGACAGCCCCCAAAAGGAGGCCAGGGGAGGGGGACACGGAGGGGTGAAGGAAATAAAGAGAAAATAAGCAGAGTTTTGCCTCTGGCCATTTGCAAACAGCTTGTGAGATCCTCACATCACACACATTGCTGGGTAGCCTGTGACGTTTCTGGACACACAAGCTGTCATTTCCTCACAAGGAGTCAGCACCGCTAAACCCTTTCAGGCGATGTGGGTGGGCGCTTTAGAAGACATACTGTCTCATCCCATTCAGGAACTGCCCTCTGTCACTGCTCTCTTGGCATGTTGGATGTTTGTTGTTTAAGTAAATAAACTGGCCGGTGTCTCAGGCTAGCTGTGAATGGTGTGTCCTCCCACTACCACCCTTTCCCGGCCACTCCAGGGAACAGGAGATAAAAAAAAAAAAAAAAAAAAAAGAAAAAAAAAAAAAGAAGAAAACAGCCAAAAGCAACAACAAGATTAAAAAGTTCACAGAGAGCTCCGATGCCACCCACTAAGCCCCAACCTACAAATAATCAGTGACCAAATGGTGTCATTAGAGGCCCCAGTACCCTGTCAGCACTCAGCCTTCCGATGGGAAGTCCATGGTGGAGGTGATTTTGAAACCATCTTTCCTGTCTCTTTCAAAAAAAAAAAGAATCTGGGAAATGGCTGTCACAGGATACTTTGGTTTTTCTTGTTTCTTCTAAATGAACCTTTCATGTTCCAAGTCAGTAGTTAGCTTCAGCAACACTGAAGGAATATTGTTTGAAGCCCTGTTGTTGGCTTGCCTCCTCTCTAGGCCAGGGCATGTAGTTGGTGTAGAGGGGAGATGCAAGACCATGAATCTGCACCTGTTTCATCAAGGGTACACAAGCAAGACTGCGAACAGGTTTAGTTTGTGTTTTACTGCATCTCCACTGCCTCTTTTTTCTATCTAGCCGTCCTTGACTCTATGTAGTCAGTGAGAATGAATCAGGGAAAATCAGAATAATTCCAGTAACTCCTCTTTCACCATCTGCATTATTTTCTCCCTCTCTCCCTGTCTCTTCCCTTCCCCCTGTCCACCGCTGGATCTACAGTGATTTAATAAATTAAATGACTTCTTCGCACATTAGTCTTTGTGCCTATCTGCTACCTGGAACAGAGTTTCTCACTGAAACACTGCTTCTGGAGAAAATTTCTTGTCTATTCATTGTGCAAACAAAATTAATTAAGGGGAAAATACTGAAAGGTGACAGATCACAAGGGTTTCCTCTATTGGTTCTACTTTCCTCCTCAAAGATGTTCACCTGTTTTGAGAATGGATTGATGAACATCAACCGCAATAGGAGATAAGGCATAGATGAACTCTGTCATTAGATGCATCCTGCAAATGCAGAAATGCTAAACTGAATGTTTTTGTAGGGTGCCTAGCAAAACTGGCTTCCAGGAGTGCTGGATTCAGTGAAGACGTCATAAATCATGAGTTAGCCACAGTGAGCTGTGGTGATGGTTCATTGATTTCCCTAGTCTCTCAATACAATTGTTCATAAATAATCTGAAAAAGACACTTCTCACAGTTATCAGCACCTCTCAATTAGACAAGCAGGGCAACAAGGCTAAGCCCACAGGCTGGGAGGGCTCAGCCCCTGGAATTTGTCAAAAGAGGCAGCAGTGAGCACAAACGGGTTACTGGAAATCTGCTCTCTGAACCCCAGGCCCACACAAATCACACTGTGTCTCATCATACCGCTTGCATCTCCTATTCCCAAAAGGACCAAGATTCAAAACTTAGAGGCAGATTCTTAGATCTGAGTTTCTCCTGAGTTCAGTAGTGTTTGCCACCATATGAACTCCATCAGTTTGCATCTGAAACTCATACAAAAGGCAAAAATCCCACCCCCAAACCCTGAACCCCCAACCCTTAGAAGTATGACTCATTTCTATCCTTCCATTCAACTTCTTTACTTTCCCACAATCCTCAACAGGGGGTCTTGTCACCACGGAGGTATTTTTCACTTCTACAAATAGGCAATGTAAAATCAATTTAATGTCAAATTTAGGCACATAGTGGGCAAGCACAGAAAGTGATGAGAGAATCATGAGTGCTTGATAGCAGCAACTTTAGCAGTTCCTGGGGGCCTGCTTTCAACTTTGCAAAATCCTAGCTGTATATTTCATTATGAAACCAAAGCACATCCTGTATTTGTCAAAGATTTCAGCAAATTTTAGGCAAGTTTGAAATCACAGGAAGGAAAGACCTATTGCTCCCAGGGAAAAATAAAGTGGTTTCTTGAGATCACATTTCTCCTTCCTCCTTCCCTTCAAATCAAACAAAGTTTAATATTTCAGTTGCATTTACTTTGACTGAAGCAAAAAATCAAAGCAAAAAGGCATCCACAAAGAAGGAAAAAAAATCATTTAATACAGAACTTCAAAACTCTAACAAAAGGCACAAAGAAAATCTTGCTCTCAGATTCCCTCATGCAGAAAAAATCCTCAGGTGGTAGGTTAAGCCACTAACTAGCATAATTAAAGTAGTGTAAATAAGTGAAAGCATACCAAATAATATGGCCCAAAGCATTATAAAGCCTTTTGGAATCATACCGGCTATGGGACTCAGGCTTTCACTGCTGTGATTACAAATAGCTGGATTCAACATCCCTCCCAATGCAACAGGCAATGAGTTGGTTTAGTTTCAAGGCAGCCACTACCCTTCCTTTCAAGAAGACATCCATATATGTTATAAACCAAACCCTGAATGCTCAGTGTTTTTAGCAAGAGACCACATGTACATAAGTGTGTCCATAAGAGGTTGAGCAAAACGTGATTTCAGAGCAGGCATGTCATGTTTTGCAGCCAGCTCTGCTTCTGTATTTTGTACTAAGCTTCATATAGCAGTCAGCCTGGGAAAGGCAGGGTACAGCTGCTCATTCATACCCATTCCTTCAGACTGGGGAGACACTGCTGTACCCAGTGGCCAGGTCCTTACTGTGGAAATGGCGAGTGCTTTTTGTCCCTGTTCTCAGCCAAGTTCATCTCTTGGTGGCACTGGCAACTTCCTCTCCTGGTCAAGCATGGAAACATCTCTTCCCTTCTCCACCTCATTTGGAGACTCAGCAAGAGGCAGAAGCCCTTATCCCTTCCCAGAGGCCAGATCCTACACCATCTCCCAGGTCCTCCTGGCTTTAGGGTGCAATCAGACCTGTAGAGTGACCTAGCTGGTCCATAGCTTTAGTGATAAGCAGGACAGTGGCCAGCCTTTCTAGCCTGATGTGTGAGCCCTGGCTTTTGCTCTGAACATTTCAGAGCAGTACAAGTCCCATGACTTTATATAGCCCTCCTCACAGCTGAACCAGACATGAATGGCGTTATAAACACAGCAGTGCTAGCCATCTCATAGCATATATAAATATAATCTTTCTCCCTACTTGAGCAATATATTTGTTTATTATTTTTTCAGTAAATACAGGGTTTTTTAATCAGGTTCAGGTCTGCTTTGGAGAATGACTTTAAAGAGGAAATGTGCTTATTGTGTGTCTCACAGATTGACGTCAAATGTGCTGTGTATATCCCTTGGCTTTGCAAGCACAGACTGGTAGCAGAGCACCAGGCAAAAAGTCTGTTCTGTGTGTGTATCACTGAACTAACTTGATATAGATTGATTTAGAAATATAGAGCCTGTTCAATGCTGTGTTCGGTCAGGCACTTTACAGGGCAGAGCTGCAAGTGAAGGCTGTAGTGGTGATGTTGAATACTAATGAGATAACACGTAATTTAATCCCAGTTGAAATTTCGAGCTGTTATTCATAGGAATCATACATTTTAATTTTGCTAAACCCCAAATTTTACTGACAATTTAACTATCCTATTTTACTCCTTGTACAATTTCTGGTGAAAAAGCAAAGCTAAAGTATGTTTAGATGAGAATTATAATAATATTCTGGACTATGAATTGTCTTTTCTTGATTTGCACCATGCATGCAGAGAAGGCTGAAGTGTTAAGTAACTGTGCTTAAATTGCCACACGCACGCACAAAAGGAACCTCTCTCCTCTTTCCCTCCTTCCCCTGAAACAAAGTTTTACAGAAAAACAAACCAGCACAGAAACTATGCCTGTGAATCCATTTCAATTTAATTAAAACTATGCTAGTTACGAATGCAAACAGGTTCCCAAGCACGCAGTTTGGCTGCCACTCCGCTCTGTGGATTCAAGTTTGACTCCTTGCTTTGTTCTAACAGAACAAAGAGAGCAAAGAACAATGTGACCCTGACCCTTCTTTACCCCTTCACACACAAATGATCCCTTTTAATATTCAGGCGAGCTGTGACATGAAGAGGTCCTATGAGAACAAACACCTGCCATTTCTCTGGACAGCACTTTGACCAGACATTGCCTATCTAGTTTTTGAACAACTTTTACATTCCTGCAGCTGTTTTGTAAAGAAGATGCCAACATTTGTGTTCTCAGGACATAGTCTGTATTTCTATGCAGAAGCGCACAATGCACAGCTCCTTCCCACTGTACCACACAAACACACTCCACCTGCAACCTCACAGCAATTTCCTTGCCTGGAGGACCAATGAGGTAGCCTGGAGGCAGGGATAGTCTAATATCCCAGCTGCAAATTTTCTTTGAACATGTGTGTCTACCCGTGTTTGGACTGAGATAGGCAACCCCAGGCTCTCCACACATCTCTTCAGGGGAAGTCCAGACCCAGCAGGGGAGAAGGGTGTTAGGAAGGTGTGGAGACTGTCTAGACTGAAGGTGCCTTTCTGTTCCTTAAATGTACATATGTGCATTAATGATAACACAGAGGGCATTGCTGGGGCTCACCCCGGTGAGAGCTGTGGCAGTGGCACTGCAGACACATGTGGGCAGTGCAGGAGGCGGATCCCTGTGTCCTTGGCACAAACTGTGGCAGTCTGGCTTCTGTGTCTGCTCTGGCAGCTTTGGGAGCTGGGCTCTGGTGATGCTGGGAGTTGGCATGAAGCTGAAAGTATTTGTTGTCTGGTGATTAGAGGACACTCTTCCTTCCCAAAGCCCTAGTCCTTCCCTGCCTAGCTGTACAGAGTAAAGGGGATTTTTACTTGGCTTACTTCTGAAAAGGTCAGTAATAGGCAGAGAAGTCTGGCAAGACTCAAATATTTCACAGAATTCTGTTATTCCTGCCTGACATTTGCCAAACCCATTCTTAAAACCCTTCAGCACAGGGAAGCCCCAACCTCCCCTGACGATCCCTGCCAGTGCTTCACCAGCCCTTCCATTAGAAATGCCTTCTTAAAATCAGGTATGAATCTCTTTTGCTATGATTTGTACCCAGTTGTGTCCTATCTATCAGAGACACTGAGATAAGACTATTTAGAAGAAAGATGTCACACTGGATGGGAACCTTGCCCAGCTAAATGCTGCGGCGCTGTGTCTGCTCTGTAACTGTTGCATCCAGTGATCACTGAGATCTGTTTTTTTTGCCACACTGGAGTTCAGAATAAGAGTTGGCTTTATGTTCAGACTTTCTTCCAAAAAAGGAGCTGTGGTGCTGTATCTTTTACTGACAGAAGGCATGCAAAACAGGGTCAAAGACAAAGGGAAGAAAGGAAAGCCTAAATCAGTCAGTAGTGGGCTTTGAGCATGATGTGGTCTGGACAAGATGGTTTCCTCCATATTTCTCATCCATCTGATGGAAAGCAATGCTCCAGGCTGAGCAAGGTCAACAGAGGCATGTGGGCTGCTGTTTGCTCTGGAAAGCAATGGGAACTAGGCACTGACATATCATTGAGACTCGTCAGTAAGTCTCGGCTCTGGATTTTAGCTAACAGATGCAGGAACACTCCCAGTCCTTGCTGGGGGGCAGCAGCAAAAAAGCTAAACCAAAGTGCTTATGTGAAAACAGTTTTTGATGCCTCATATTCTGTTGAAGGCTCAGGCTACAAGAAAGATAGACCAGCTCATCAAAAAAATCAGAGAGTCTAATTTCTACAGGAAGCAGTCATGTCATTGAAATCAATGGGAGTTTAGTACTAAGCACTTATGAGTAGCTGAGCACCAGTTAATATTCTTGCCAGCCACAATCTGTGAGAAGGTTTTCACTTTGTTTTCCTACTTGAAACAATGAATTTTTGAAATTTTTCCCATTGCCTTGGTTCCCAACAAGAGGTGCAGACATTTTCAGGTTAGGTAATGTGACAACCAAACATTTATCACATTGCGTAAGCCAAGTCAGAGCTTTTCTTTTCAAGTAAACGAGTGCATTTTCAGAATATTTAGACACAGCTCACTGCTTGCCCTCACATCAGAAATGAGCTCTCGCCCATGATCTAACACTGAAAAAGATTGCTCTTGTGGTTTAAAGTGACAGCCTCATTGGTTTTCCCACCCTAAATGAGCAAGTTCCCAGCATCTCATGGACTGGCTGGCGTTCCATATTGGCGTGAGATGTCCAGCCACATCTGAGAGCAGGGGTGATCAAACATCCATCCAAGCGCTGTACCTGCGACTGTGTAGGAAATGTGTGGGCAAGTCTGTTTACTCAGGGGTGAAAGTGACCACTCTTGACCAACTTCCTTCTATACTGGCACCTACAGTCAAATATTTTGTGATGTTTGACATGCATGTGGCATGTGGCGTATTCATATGTCTCCAGTGAGGGTGAGTGCCCCTCTGACAAGGGGATTCCGGCAGAGAACAATCACATTTACAAATCAAAATGTGTCATTTGTCCATACTTGTTGCTCCAATCAGGTTTTCACTAACAAACAAATTCTCCAGAATATTTACTACAAGTCATTATGAACATGCCACCAAACTGTTTATACATTCAAAAAGGAGGGTAGCACTTCTGCTGATTTTTACTCCAGTTCTGTTTGTGCTTCATATTTTCTGCTTCCAGGGAAATTGGAAACCACACAAATGAATACTTATGCTCCAACCAAGTTCCCTAAGCCTCGGCACAGATATCAGTAACTTTAAAGAGTTTTAAAGCTGTGTCATGTATTAGTGTTGCAGTGTAATTCATAGGCCTATATAAATGGGAGTTAATAGAACCCCTTTTTCTGTTTGGCAGATCAGAGAACTGAGAGGAGGAAAAATGGATGGCACTGGCGGTTGTGTCTGCAAGGGTTGAGCTTCTGAGACTGAGAAGATGTGTGCATCTCCAGCTATGCAGAGATGTGCAAACCCATGATGTGGAAAAAACCAACTCCCTAGCTGGCTTCTGATGTGATGCTTGACCATCAAATGTCATGAAGTGAAGCATGCAGCTAAGATAGCTGTGAGAGAGGATAAATTGGAATTAGGAGTCTCTGGTTCTCATTCTTCCTCACTCAGAAGATTCAGATTAAGACTTTTCCTGAGCTTTGAACAAAGGTTGAGACCCAGCAGTCTTCCTCTCTTTGAAGGGAGATGGTGCTCTGAGCAGGCATCAAGGAGCTTGGGACTGAAAAGACACCACAGATACTCCTGGCCTGTGTTTTCAAATGTCCACTACAATATGGCTGAACAACATTTGATGTTCCTGGGGATAATGGGCAACAGATTCTGGGTGGCAGTAAGAGCAATATATACATTCCATCAGAAATCTAAAACATGTAAACAGACAGAAATTGTCAGGGAGATGTGAGAAACTTGTAAATTAACAGCAAATGCAGGGAGAGGAAGTCCAGAACAAATACACTGATGTTTTTCACAACCATGGAGGAGTTTAATCCACTGGTTTAAAAAACATATGGTACACTAAACATTAGATGGGTAACAGGCTGAGAGATACTTGGCACTGGCCCATGGAAATATAAACACAAGGCATTTGTTTCATTGTGTTTCTTTCCCCTTAAATATTTACTTTTTGTGTTCTTTCAGGCTACAGTTTTTCATCCCATATGCGTAACAAGTTACCTTTCCAAAAGCAGACTTGGGAGGCATCACACTCAGGGTCACTGGTTTGGTTCCAGTGGCTCTTTATTGAGATTTAGCCTATTTCATGAAGCAGAAAGAGCCATACCCAACTTCCCTCCCTCATCCCCAAGCCTCCCACGCCCCACAACCATATTTGATAGCCTTTTTGGCAAAGAGTGTCAATAATAAGGACTGAATGGGTTTAGAAAACAGCAGCTGCTTGCTTCTCCCCTTTTGCCTGGGCTGGAGCATCTAGAAAGCAGGTAGGCTTAAACTCCATGGCTGTGTGGAGTGGGAAAGTAGATACGTGTCCTTTTCTCACTTCACTGTAATACTGTCCCTTAGGCCTTGGAGGCAGCTTGGATGGTGCTCAGCCCTGTGAAGTTTCACAGCAGGGGATGGAACTGAGAAATTGGAAAAGGTACCTTCACCAGCATATTCATTTCCAGTCTTGGCACACACCATAGTTTGTAAGTCCTGCTCTGTGGATTTTCAGTGCCCTACAGGAAGACTGGATTGATGTCTGTGTGTTTGCAAGGATGTCATTCATGATTCTGGATACATCAGGAAGCACGGGATTTGGAGGCCAAGTGAGGGAATTGTAACACGTGGCAGTGCTACCTAGAAGATCAGGAATCCACACAAGGTCCTCCTTTGTAGTCATGAGCCTCCATAGCTTCTGTTACCCCTTCGCTTTCCTGAAATGCTTCATGTTTGGATTAATTCACCACTTGGTGTTTGAGAGCCACCCCTACCTTTTGGCCCCCACGCAGAAATCTCAAGCAGCCATAGGAGTGTTTACTTTTAGGATGTTCTTACATTGAGGGGAATTGCCATGAGAGAGAATTAAGGCAAGAGTAAGTCAGAATTAAGGCAAGGGACAGAATTAAGGACAGACAAGGAGAAGTTATTTTGCTGTGCCTCCTGTGGGGCTTTGTGAAGGTCTTCATGTTCTCTCTACCCCAAAAAAGTGCCCTGTGGCTGCACTGATATACCCGTGTGTACCTCAGCAGAGAGACTCTCTGTATGGCCTTGGAAGGAGGCATTTCTGACAGACAACAGACCAGAAATGTTTGGGAGGGGAGGTTCAGAGGGACTGTGGACAGGCTGCTTTTTGTAAAAATCTATCTGTTTTACAATCCTTGCATTTTCTTTGAGATTGATTTGTGCTATAATAAGAAAAAATAGTTGAACATCGTAAGACACACCTGAGTCAGGTTTAGAGTAGCTAGCTCTGATAGTGCTGACAGTGTCACACCACCAGAACCATGTTTAGTGGTGCTGAACTGTTTCAGCAGAAAACTGTAGCTGCCTGGCACAAGGACCATGTCCTTGCCTGCATTTCCATAGCCTTCCATGGAGCAATGTAAATGTGCATCTGGCAATTCTGGACCTGCCTGCAAAAGCATCAAATTTGAAATATGCTGTGAAAGTCTGTGAACATAATGAAGAATTTAATGACATTTCTACAGATTCCTTGATATAACAGAGAGGTAAATCTGGGGCAAGAGTAGGTGTTGGGAATGGGGAGAGGACGAACATTCATTTTGTCTGTGAAATGATTCCCTACATATCAGCAAATCTTCTTTGATGAGAACATTCTTTCGCAGGGCTAGTTGACATTTTTCAGTGCAACAGAAACTTCCTTTGTATACATATATTCTTTTGTTTTTTACTTTTAGGGAGCTTCAAACAACTCTTAACAAATGTAGATATTACTCAGTTAGTTGAGCAATAGAACACTGCTTGTGCCGAGACTGGAAAATAAGTGAACAACAAATAAACACTGGAGAAGTACATTTGTTAATATTTATTCCAGCATTCTTCATCCATCTCACATCTTGCAGAGGGACAAAAAAATAGTTAAAAGAAAGGACTACAAACATATTTAACTCCACAGGAGGGATTTCTTCTTCCCCATGCTCAATTTCATCTGCATCTCATAAAAGTTGCAAGATAATCTAGTCCTTTCTTCTATTAAGTTTATGGACAATTGCAGAAGGCATAGAAAAAGTGGTTTAGCTGATGGAAAGCTAAATGCTGTAATGTTCAGACACAGAGAGAAGAAGCAGGCGGAAATGTTCCCCAGCAACACCCAGGAATACTCATTTACCAGCCCTTCAATAACTCATTCCATTTTTTTGACTCATCCTCCTTTTGGATCCTTTCTTGATTTGCAAAGCATGCCTTCCATCATAAAAATGTCTGCGGGAGGAAGAACAAAATGACATTGTAACATTTTGCTCTTAAAATTGCATTTGAGACAATAAAATATTCTGACATTGAATAAAACAATTTTAATACAAACAATGAAAAGGAAAAACAGGTATGTCTATTATTTATATGTTGCTATTATCTTGCTTCTCACCAGGATACCTACCATATTATAAATTTTAGGTGTGCTGTAAGAATATGTCTAATTATAGCTTGAACTTCTGTGTCTACATTTTTACTAGTAAAGTCCTCAAAACTTTATATACATTCTAACCTATCCTAAAATATTATTTCAATATAAAATATTTTTAAAAATATTATTTTAATATTTTTTAAATAGCATGAGAATCTTTAACCACAACTGTGCAGATGAATGCTCTAAAGGTTGTCTCTTTCACTAGTAACACATATGATGATTTTGACATAGGATCTGATCCTGGTACCGTTTATATGTGTGACATGGGTGTCTTCCAGCAAAATTGCAAAGGAAAATGGCTGGTTTAGTGCAATTTCAAGTTTAGATCTTCTCAAAAGCTTTTTCCCGGAGGTTCAGAGGATAATTTTACCCAGTGGCAGCAGGAAGTGGTGTGCCGTCTCTGTTTCCACCAGACCACTTGCCCATTGTATGCAATGTTCAGAGCAGAGGTGTGTGAAGCTGAGGTCAGACTTCCCAAAGACATTAGGAGAAAGGCTAGAGCCATGAAAGAGACCTTACTGGTTTGGGATCTCATCAAGGTCTGGGCAAAACTGCTTTGATCTGTTTGATCCAGATGCAAATCAACATATACTGTTTAATCAGAGATATGGCAAACTGCCTATTTTCTGCCAGCCCTTCTTGGTGATATGTTGTGCCACTGTAAACTCTGGCTGGCAGGATCTGCTGCCACCCCAAATGGACACCCCAACAATGTGGTGGGGCACACTGAATATGCAGAGGAATAAGTGACTCTCTCATCTCTCACCATGCCTTCAGAGCAGGGCCAAGGCATTCTGGTTGCGGATGTGGGTTATTGGGCTACCAACCAAATTCACAGGCTGATCATTTACTGAACTGTTTCAGTGTCTAGGCCTACCATACATTGCATGCTGTCAAATAACAATTTTTTTCTTTCATTATACAAATGTCACCAGACCTACAACCTAATAAGATATGCAATATGTAGAAGAAAAAATTTGAAATATAGGTTAAAATTTGGCTGTCACTTGGGAAGGACACTAAATAAATAATTCTAAATTCTCTATTCTTAAAAAAGTGTGAACTCAGAACTTATGTTGAGCTACATGCTGAGTATACATTAAAACATGTCTACAGGACTAATTGCATCATTACTTATGTGCCTATGAAAGTTGGAACTGTAAATCCAAACCAAAACTCAGTTTTATTTTGTGTGCAAATGATGCAACTTTTAGCATAAATTGAATGCTATTTTTTTCTTTGATTGTTGCTGAGATGTATTTGGACCATATGCAGGGAGCCTACTGCATCCTAAATATAAACCCTGTAAGACACTGAAAAGAGGAAGGATTGAAGAATGTGCCAATAAGCATGAGAAGAATAATCACTGTCAGAAGGACCTGGAATAACAGAAAAGTTTACAGAACCAGCCTCATTTAGTTTTTCCCATAATAAATTGAGTCAGTCTCCCAGGCTGCCATCCACTTCTTCCATCTTCCTCCATGGGAAATTGTCTCTGGGAAAAAGGATTTTTCTTAAAGCAAGTTATAAAAGCCATCAAGAAAATAATTTCACTCTTAGCCATCACTGACTGGCAGTTGCTTTTCTGGGGGCTGCTCATGGGGCATTTGTACATGCTGTTTGCATGCTGGTGTTGCCAAACCATCTGCATTCTGATACAGGCAGCTTGTGAATGTCAAGCTAATTAGCCAAGGCTAATGTCTGGTTTCCTGTAGAGAGCTTTTGTGGAGTAATTACCTTCCTCGAGGTCAAACTGCTGTAATTACAGGTCTTTAACTAATCTAGATAAACAGCCTTTGAATTCTTGCAGTGAGTCAGCCAATCACTCTAATGGACTTTTATCTTAACCTACAACAATATAGGGTATTATGACAGGTGATAGCAACGCTTTTTGTTTGTATGTGATCTAAACAATAACAGCTTTCACTAAAGCCATATAAGTTATTAACATCTATTAAAATCTCTGCCTAGGCTTATGAGCAAAGTCATCTTTACATGCTTTTCAGGGTAGACATTAATGTTTAAATAAACCAGGAGGTAGGTATTTTCACAGAAGTAGATGACACATGTGTAAGAGCAAGAAGAAACTATTCTCACCCTAATTTCTCACTCTTTGCATATTTTTATACCCTTCTTTTAATATTAACACTGAATTGTTCTTTGAAGCATCCTATTGAGGCCATTTTAAAATAACAACCTTCCAAACAGCCTGTTTCCTCTGCTTGTGTGTTTTCCTTCCTCTGTGTCCCCTTTGCTCCTCACACCTCTCCTTGAGGCTCAGATATTTTGGTCTGCTATAGGAACGTTGGCAAATGTTTCTCCACCTAACTTCATTATTTCTAAGGTTGATTCTCTGTAGAATTTCCTCTTCAGAAACTATTTGCCCCACCCCCTTTCCTCCTGCAATTCAGTGAATAAAAACTCTAATATGACATCCCCTTTTATAACAAAAAACCACTCTACTTCTAGTATACTGAAGGCCTACCCTGATGAAGAAAATGAAATTGAGTGCAAAAGGAAATTAATGGAGGCTTGACCCCTATCATATTCTGTAGGCTTCAGCTTAGCTTTGCAGTGCATAACAAGTTTAGGTAATATATTTCCCTGATTTAAGCAATCGTTGTACTACTATTATTACTGGAAACATATGTAAGTTTAGCTTGGATTTCTGCCACAGATCAAAAACAATATTTGGGAACAACCTTCAGAGCAATCCAACCTATTAGCCAACTGCCCAACAAGGAAGAAAAGAATAGCCATAATGCTGCTACCACTTAACTGATTTTTTAGATCTAATCAATTAAATTTGCACATTCCTGGGTGTTTTGGGGGTTTTTTTGGGGGGTGGGGTGGGGGCATTGGTTTTGTTTTGGTTGTGGGTTTGGGGTTTTGTTTTGTTTTGTTTTGATTTTTTTTCAAATAAACTAGGAGTATTACATAATTAAAGCTTTACAGTAAATTAACAAGTGCTTAAAATACAGCATGATGAACTCTAGAATGATAACTCATGACCAAACCATATTCAGTGTCAGAAAGAAATATACCTCACATAAGGAACTAGTTTAACAGAAATTTGGTAGTCATGTATGTAAAGTGACAAGAATCAGTGCTTCAGTTTTACTAATTTTATATACATGACACTCAGTGTGAATCTGCTCTTGCTTTTTGTGACCCTTGACTCACACTGGATCCATGTGTTACCATGCAGTGCTAACATTGTGCCGCCTCCCTGAGGTGATGACACTAATAAGAACTAGTAAGGAATAAATGAGCTCTTATTAATAAAGTACCAACATATTTCCAAACTGACAACAAAAATATGACTTTCCATCTACATATCTGTACATCTATATGTGTATGTATGTATGTATTTTACAGAATATTTTTCTCATTCAACGTCTTCCACTGGAATATCTGTTCATGAAGACCTATGGAAAGGCCATGGAGCCCAGTTCAAAGACCTCAAGCAATACAAATACTATTTGCCATGCTGGCATCAAAGACTCTCCCTATGAAAAGACTCGGGGAGGTTAAGGGGTATATGAAGCAACACTGGAAGATGTCCTTGCAGTGCTGAGTTATTTTGGGTGGCATTTTATCTGTCTGACTACAGTCAGGTAAAGTTTACAATGTAGACATACGCCTATGAGTTAGTCACTCCAAAGTCTTTCTATCGTCAGTAGCTATCAAGTCAATATACAGTGTGGAGTAGGGAATGACTCACTCCTTTTTAAAGTAAGTTCTGAAATAATCTAGTAATTCCTGCAGAGGGCTGATTTCTCTCCATTTTCTATGAAAGGACCATAAAGACAGCACTGTCAACATATATGGGGGCAGGGGTGGTACAAGAGAGTAATTCCCTCCCTTTATCAGCCCTACCCCTCCTGTATTTGCAACAACAAAGCATCCTCTATGACTGCTTTTCATAGCAACATGGGAACTTTTCTGCATTTACCCTTTGGCAGGACTTCTCCATTGCAGTACTCTGGCAGAGCAATGCAGCCTCATGCTGGGGACATATTATACCCACATCACTTTAAACCTCCCTAAAGTTGCCAGCACAGGCTCTGTGCCTTTCTAAATGTACATTGTTCTACAGCAGCCGTCCTGTTCCAGCCTTTCACAAGCTATGTAATGTGGTGACTCTTCTGCTGTCTTTCCCCTTCCCACCCTGTATACGTTTTCAATCACTGACAATATATCCAAAACAAAAGCATTCAAGAAATTAAAACCAGAATGAGATCCTCAAGGCCAGGATTCAGAACCTGTTGTAAATGGAACATCTAGTTGCCTTTATAGCATTAAAGAATTCTCATTTAAAGGGTGATTCATGTGCCAGGGCAGACCAGAGGCACACGCACAATGACCCAATTTGAGTAGGCTGTAAAGTGCTAAAATGTTCTAGTCTTAGACACGTGCAGGAGTTTGGGCCCCTGTGACAACTTAGTTGGGACTTTTAAAGAGGCAGGGATCTGAGGCAGCTGGCAAAGTGGAGGAAACAATACTGCAGCATCCATGATAACGAGAAATGGAGTTGATTATGAAGATCTGCCAAGAGCAAGATTTTAGTGCATGACAAATCTGACTCATCCATGGCACAAAAAATTCTCTTGTCCTTCAGTGACAGGGGATGAAGCACTGACCATGGTTAGTGCAATTGTAAAAGCAAAATTAATTCCAGCATTTTCCAGTATAAAGGCAAGTTCCCAGAGTATTTCATCCGGAAGCAGCCGCAAAGCTCATACAGTGACTGAATAGAGTCTTTGATTTCTACCCATCTGCCTGCTGGCAAAACCAAGAGCCCCGCCAAATGTATAGACCCATGAATATCACACAGTATTTGAGGTTTCTTCCTTCAACTCGCCTATGCCAATTCCAAAGAAAACGTATGAGTCTATTGTTCTCCAGAGAACCCTGGGAAAACACAGAAAAAGCATATTTTCAAGTAGATCCACAAGTTGGGTGGGTAACTCTCCACTGACTTACTGTTACTAATATGAGGAGGGTAAGGTTTAATAGTTACAGCAACATGTTAGCAGAGGGATGAACTGGAACTGATTCTTTACATCTGCTCTGACTTTCCCTAGGTCACTGGGAACCTAACACATTCTCTCTTCCTCCCTTCACACTTTCTGGTCTCCCAAAGGTATGCGGAGACTTTTCCCACTTCTGGAAATTTAGGTGGAAGGTGCTGTATGTGCAAAGTATTACTTAGAAAAAAGATGGTGATTCACTTTCTGGAAGCAGAAGGAAGTGCTTTTGTTTGACATTGAAACAGGTGTTGGGGCAGTGCATTTATAGGCTGATACACAGTCTTGGTCATAGTTCATAGAAGAAGAAAACACTAGAATAACATGTCTTTCTGATATATGGACATAAAACCTGAGAGTTCAGTTTAAAAGGCGTGCATAATTATTTGACTTTTCCATTTAACAGTATATTTGAAATTGTCAAATTGAGTCACATTTGGATTTGGCTTTGTATTGTATCAGATATTTGTCTTGTATCAACAATGGACATAAAGCTGTTTCTCTTCAAGTTTGGAACTCTTTTAAAGTAATTTGAAGTTAGGTCTTTTTTTCTTCTCAGTGGAAATATACCTATATCACAAGCCTTTTCCTGCTGATAAGCTAGTCCTTGAAGATGTTTTTGAGTAAACAAGATGCTTTCCTGGATATCAGACTAAAATTTTACTTTGAATATATGGTGAAGGGGTTTTGTTTGTTTGTTTGTTTTTAAAGACACAGAATAAAAACATACATTCACAGTTTTGGGCGTAAAGCATATATTTGTTGGCAGAAGTAGTAAATGACTAAACTTAATGCTTGGTGCCTAGTGAACTGTAAGGTTCTAAAGAGTCTTTCCTGAATATCCCTAAGCTCTAAGACAATTTGCTTTACTCAAAGGTAGTGACTTGTGAAAATTGTACTTGTTATCTTCCTGAAGTCAGTACTTATTTGGGGAGCTAACACTTAATTCTTGTATAGTCACACCTGCCAGAATGACCCTCTGAAACTCACACCACCCCAGAACAGAGTGTGTTTGAAAGCCTTTCGGAGTTTTGCCAAGGACCCCATCAATCATGGGAATGACAGTGTGTTTGGATAAGAGAGCTGATGAGCTTGCTCACCCCTTCTGGTGCTCCCTTCCCTCTCTCATCTTAAACCAAAGTCTTTGAAAATGCACCAGCTGTTTTTGGGGAGAGGGACCTGAAAAGTATTTTCCAACTGTTGTTTTGAGAATGGGCTAGAGATTTGAAAGGCACCATCACTTACAAAAGACATGGAACATAGCCCTGTTTCTCTCGTAATCAAAGGAAAAAAGGCCAGCTATTGAGAACGCTGCAACTAAAAACAAAGGCTGAAACAATAGCTTTGGGCAAATATGATGTTGTCACCGACCATCCTGTCTTGCAAGCAGTCCACATGGAGTGGGAAGTAATCAAAGTTCCCAAATCAGAGACAACACTGAGCAAAAGGTGCTGCCCATGCTGGGATCGTCCTAGTCTGCCTCCCATGGGCAGGCTGGGGCGAGGAGGGAAAGGGGAAGCCGTGTTGACACAGAGACCCTGCCATAGCATTTTCACAGTAGCTTGCCATAGGGAAGTGGAAGACAGCGTCCAAGAAATATCTCGCTCTCTGGGTGGGCCAGCCCAGCACCACACATAAGTTTATTGCGAAGGGCTGCAAAGTTCAAAGGAAGCTCTGGGAAAGGGGAACTGTGGCTCACAGTACTGAGTCCAATCTGCTGCACCACACATGGCTAAAGTACACACTATCAGTAATCAAGGGAAGGACCTCCCTGAAGCACAAATGGCAGAGGGGGTACCCTTCTATAAATATCCTGAGAAATAGCAGAGTTTCCCTTTCCAGTTGCCTGAGTGACTCCACCTCCTTTGATAGCTTGCAAATGTTCCCTTGGTTTTGGTAGTTACCACCGTCGCGTGTGCTGTAGATCAAAAACAAGTGCATGGGAAAAGGCAGCTAAACACAATAGGCATGGGCTGAATTGCATGCAGTAAGAACTGTTTTGGGGTTGTGGTTGTGTCCCTTCCCTTTTTTTTCCATCCTCCTAATCCTTCTCCCATTTCAGTTATGTTCTGATTTCCTATACTCAGTCAGAGCAACCTAATGCCAGCTACAGCTCTCAGCCCCAAGAAACTAAAACCATACCCACAAATTGGTAAAGGACAGTTTCAGGCTGGCCCTTTTCCTCATGCTGCAGACAGCAGGGAAGTAGAATCCAATAAGAGCCTCCAAACCAACTCAATACCACCTGAAAACCTTGCTGGCATTGTGCAGTCTTTGTAGGTCTGGATATTCAGTTCTGAGGTCTGGGTTTGGATGATGATGACCACAGTCCATAGGAGAATTTCCCCTCATACCTTTGCACTAATCATTAGAATATCTGGTTTAGACTTCACAGAATTCTGTGAACTCAAATCTATTTAAAATGATGCAAAATACCAATAAAGCATGAAATGTGAAACAAGTTCACCTAAACACATACTTGGGCTCTTTAGAAGAGGAAACAGCACGAAAACCTGGAAAACAGCATTTTTGTTTCGTAATGTAAGGAGAGGTAGGAAAAATCAGTAACTATATTGCATCTATAGTATCCAATTTAAATCAGATGGGTCATGTGTTAGAAATCAGAAGAAAAAGGAAAAAAACCCCTTCTTGTTGTTCATGTGCCTGGAAATAGTTCAGCAGATGGGTGGAACATACAAATAGCTATAGGAACTGACCTGTTGTATAGGATACGGCATGAATATTGGCATTTCCTTACCCAGGTGACTACCTGAAACTTAACACAGAAGAATCACTTCTAAAAGTAATGTTCAGATCTTATACAATCCTAAGATCTGACATCTACCTGAACGAAAAAGGGAGCCACTTAGTACTATAAGTGGCATTAGTCTCCTGTGATGTGGATTTAAACCCTTTAAAAGCCCTGTGATGACTATGAGAAAAGTTTGTATTTTGGGAAATGGCTGGCTACTTCCTCCCATTCTAGATCAGATTTAAATGAAGGTTCTGTAGATTACTGCAGGTCATGCAAGCCATCCAGTTAATTTTAAATAGTTTGAAGGATAGACTCAATTTGGAGTCATATTGCATTTCTGCAGGGGAAAGGAGGGAAGAGAACACAACTTCATGGAAAGCTCCCATAAAATGTAATAGAAGCCATGCTGAATTATCCTCTAGTAATAGGGTATTATATCCTTGTTACAGAATAGGAAGATTCAGGAGTCCTATGAAAGGGTATTATCCCTTTCCATATAATCATATCACACTACTACAGAACCAAAGTCCTACTCAGCACAACAGATCATTTCTGTCATGGGGGATTAGGGGGAAGAGTTGGGTGGTTTCTCAGATCAGAACTCCACAGGTTTGGATAACATCTGAAATGTGAAAGGGCTGCTTCTTCTGCATGGGGCGAAAATGCAAGTACAATTTCCTGAATATAGCTTTACTTCTGAAATTTTGGGACAAGCAGGCAAGAGTCACAAGGATGACAGTTAGTCAGTGAGATTTCCAGTATTAATAACTTACAAGAACAGTCCTCTCATGCCTTCTGCCTGCCATGCCAATGTGAAGTCCTACAAGAGCAGAAGAGGTGATTTCAGGCTGACCTTGAATCTACCTCTGAATCCAAGCTCAAATTTTGCCTAAAATATTATCTTGAACCTACTCCAAATTCTCCTATTTGGGCCCCATGTCTTCCACATGGTATGCAGATGTGGTAGATTGTTAGGTATAAGTAGTGATAAAAATAGACCTGTTAAATATCCCTTTCATTTGGTACATCCTACTGAACAATCACATGGACATATTAAAGTTATTACAGAAGATATTATATACTTGCACAATAAATGCTACTTACACAAAGTATAAGTTAAATACTCTTTATTATTACTCTTTGAGCAAGCTTTCGAACAAAGCCAAAGCCTTTTCTCATACCCACAAATGTCCTTTCATATTTAGCAGAAAAAAATAAGTGGCAGATGCCAGAGATCTCTTCCTAGGAAAACAGTTCTCTTTGGCTCTGTTTTTACCCTGAAGCTATAATACTTAGATGCACATTTACAAAGTCTATCCATTGCCATACTTTATCTATGCCAGAATTACCTATGCTAATACTGTAATTTAATCAGGGTTATATGGTTGCCAAAAAGTAATTTTTCAAATATATTCAGAAGACAGCTTTGATAATATGGGCACTAACTGCCCAAATGTCTCTTCTACCTAGTTCACAAAAATTTCAGGCTAGCATGTAAATTCGTTACGCGACTTTTATTCCTCCATTACAAGAATGCAATTCTCCTCATATTAGAGCACACTTTAATGTACACATTTCACTCATACGTCCAAGGTACAAATTCTTTGTTATCCATTACAGAAATTAACACAGCTTTTAGGCAGGCTTCTCAAAGCATAGCGAACTTCTATTTTCATACTCTAAATATGTTTTGTTGAACAAAACTGAAGTAGGGATGAAAATATCTTTAAATACTCAACAGTCCTTGAAATTATGCAGCTTATTAGGCTTGTTGAACTTCATGGAATACTTTCAAAATCAGGTGGTGTGTAAATGTTTGTTGGATAAGGAACTTAGACTTCATGCTTAAAATAATGTGCCTCCAAAGCCTCCAAGGCTTTGATTGCACTTATACTTTTCAAATAAAATTGACCAGGGTTATTTCTGGTGTATTTGTACTTGACCCATGGCCTTGAAATAAATACTGTAAAGGAACTGAAATTCTATAATCATTTCCCCCTGCTTTTATATCACTTCAGTACTTAAAAAAAGATAGAGTTGATAAAAACATTGAGGCCTTCTAAGGTTTCCTGCACACATACTTTACAGGTTTGATCACGATGTATTTTTCAGGTACAGTTACTCTTTCCCTCAATGACTCTGATGTTATCTTCATCCTGTTGTGGACTCTTATCGCTGAGGGATGAAATATCAGTTGATCTCCCTGCAAGAATTACATGCTCTGTATTTCCATGAAGTGAACCCGGTTATGACTTATACCTTGTGAATGACCTTCTAACATGAAAACAGCATATGGGAAGCAAATGGAATTAAAAGGGTTATCTTCAATTAAAGCTAATAAGAGAAAATAAATTAGATGTACCAACTGCTGCAGTCAACCCACCTTAACTCTAACTTTACCATCTAGCAGGCCTTTTTTTTTGAGGAAGTCATTGTAGTTGGAAAATCTAATTTCCCTTTGAATGAAAGTATAAGTTTATAGAGAAGATGTTAACTGAGCCACAAAATCTGGATCAGGGAGAAGAAGAATCTAGCTGCAGAAAACCTGTTTACTTGGTGTTTGGGTATAGGTGTTCTGTCATGATGGTACTGCTCTGACCTCAGCATGGATTTCACCGACATGAGTGAAACTGTATTATATTCATTGGCCAGATGGGAGGAAAAGAAGAAAATGAGGTACACAGAGAATGTACTGTTTTTAAAATTCTTTTCATTTCTGCAATTTAGTATATGTCTAGAAATTCAGGAAGGATTTATCCTATTTCTTTTTTACCTATGAACATTTTCTGTCTTTAAAAAAAATGTGTTATTTTCTTCATACTCTGCCAAGAGCATTTCAGAACAGCAACAAACACCCTGGTCAAAGTACATTAACACTGGCATTTCATATGAATAGTGCAGAAGAGTGTAGGAGAGGATGCAGATTTGATTTGGGGCAGGACACAGGAGTCATATGCAGAGTCCAGATACCTCTGGGACAAATGCTGGGAGAATAGCACAAGTTCATTTTTGCCATTTTGGGTTCAGGTGACTCCCTTTTGCCAATATGCCACCTCAGGCCAGTCAGTCCTTTTTCAGCTCTTCCCTCCTGCTTTCTGTTTGTTACATTGTTCACTGGATGACAGTGCTTTAACACCATTTTGTTTTACAAAAATGCAGAAAAATATCACTGAGGAAAGCTGTGCATACTCCCGTGCTTCCTGTTGTCAGTGGAAGAAGTGCCTTTTTCTAGAGCACATCCAAGCACCAGGCTCAGTGCGGGGAACAACTCTTGGGAATTGCCTGGTCTGTGATGGCCTGGAGACAGCATAGGTGTTTTAACAGTCTCTGCCGATTTTAAAAATTCTGACTTTATGAATTAAAAGAGGAATGGTGCCTTTTTATCACTTTGGTCAGAGTAACAGCCCTTTCTGTCGCTCATGCAGTCCCTCGGGATCATTGGGAGACCCCTGGATGAGGACTGCTAAATAAGCAATAATTATTCTTGCTATGATGATCATAAAACTACAGCCTCAGTAGCTGTTAATGTCTTCTGTGAAACTCCTTTTCAGCAGGAGTGTTCATTTAAAATCTTTAATCTTGCTGCAGTGTTTTAAAATGCATATAGATTTCTCCCTTGGCACATCATCCCTAATTGGGTAAGATACACATGATAACTCCAAAGTTGTGTTGATTTTTCTGTACCTTTCAGGTACACGTTGCTAAGTACACAACTTGCCATAAGAGAGCTTAGTAATTCTGAGTCATGAAAAAGAAATCTCTTTGAAAACAAACAAAACCAGCCTCAAGTATGTTCACATGAACTTGGTTTTACTTGTATCATCACTACTAGTTGTTGTTGTTGTTGTTATTATTATTATCATTCTAATATTCTGACAATGATGAGAAAGAAGATTGTTGTGAGTGCCACCAAGAGAATTGTTGCAGCCATATTGCCCTGGGCTGTAATTTTCTGAGACTTGAAAAACAAAGCAGCCTGAGATTGCTCAGCACTTAGTCCTTCATGAATTAATATTACACAGTTGACTTGGGAGCTGATTACCCACTTGGTTCTTTTCTTCCTTTCTACATAGCTTTAGAATAATTTCCTGCCAGAAGTCCTGGTTTTCTTTCTGATAAGTCATAAGCTGCTAGCCTGACTGTATGCTAAAATTAAATGCCTCTTTGCACTTGGGGCAAGAGCTGGGGATGTTCTCTTGGTCAAATTACAGTTTGAAAAATTACATCCTACCTTCTTAAATTCCAGCCATACGTTCAGCTGGATACAGTACTTATCACTTTCCAGCTTAAAAATGTAACAATGCGGGGTGCCTTTAAGCAGCTGCTGCTCTCCCCTCTCCCTCCCCTCCAGGTGGCTGCACTTCGCTGATGGGTAAAGTGATTTCTGTTTACAGAAAAAAAGCAGCTTTTATAGTTTGTAAATGGTTTTAGGGTCCTTTGGGAGGAAAGGCATGGTGCAGGAATGTAAGCTATTCTGATTCTTGTTAAGAGTGGGGGACAAAACCCCATAGGAATTAGACCAAAACTAAACTCCTGTAAAAACCTCCAGGTGTGCAGTCTCTCAGAGTAGAAACACTGGGCCAATAAAATGATCAGTTGTGGTTTTAATTGAAAGCTTTAAAGAAAAAAAAAAAAAAAGAAAAGGGGAAAAAACCAAAGGTTAGCAGTGAATAATGTGGGATTTTTCAGGGGGCGAGGGGAAGGGGCTGGTTGAGAAATAAAAGGTCCCACCCTCAAATGTGTATACAAAGCAAGAAACTTGTCTAAAGTGCTGCTGACATGACCAGAAACGTTCCCACTTTGCAGTCAGAAGCCAGTTTTCTGCAAACTCACACGGACTGCACTACGCCACGTTTTTCTTTGTAGGACCGAGGAGGGATTCATTAAATTGTGATCCACAGGGATTTGTTGTGCTGAAGATGTTAATCAATGTCTGATTAACTATGCATGCAAACACAGACAGCCCCCATGGCTGCTGGCTTTGGGCTTTAAACTCAGCCCAGCACCACTGGCGAGCTTTAAATCCTGTCAGCAGCACTCTGAAGAGTCTCTCTGAGACACAGCCAAGACACAGGCAGGGAACATTACTAAGCGGGAACTAGACTCTCCTTTCAGTACAGAATGTTTTCCTCAATTAAAAAAAAAAAAAGGAAAAAAAAAAAGATCTGGGATTTGAATAAACTTGTTAGATTTTGATCTGCAAGCTTATGTAATTTTTTCCATGCTTCCCCTCAGAAAAATGGATTCCACAATTTAAATAAAAAAGTTCTATTTTCTTGTAAAAATATTGACATTGACAACATATCCCAGAATCCTCCCACGTGCCCCCACCCGGCTGCTCTGTGGCTGCCGGGACGGGCATCGCCACAGCCGGAGCCTGCTGGGACCACAGAGACGGGGGCAGCTGCACGGGGGGCGGGGGGAACACGCGTGCATCAGGGGCTCCCCATGTGCCGACACAGGGTGGGAACAGCACAGGGTGAAGCCCCTTCCCTGCCACCCTAAAGCCCGCAGTGTGGATCATGCTCTACACTGTCTTCAGCAGGTTCACAATGAAGAGACGCTGAGCGGATGGGGTTTAACGGGGAAACTTGCTGGTGGGGTCTAACAAGCTGTTGTACAGCTACCAGAGCATTTTTGAGACTGAATGCACACACGTTATTCTCTGATACACTTGTCTTGGTCTGCTCAAAATATATTAGCAAGCTGCTCCCTGAAGGGATCTGACTCAAGTTTATGTGGGCAGTAGCTCCAGTTACTGCTTCTAGCTGCGGCTTACCACCCCTGCAGCAGAGGTCGGAGTGGATGGTCTAACCTGCTTCTCAGCTGCCATTGTCCGCAGTCCAGCTATTAGCGTTCACTGCAATAAGCTCGTTAACTGGGTTCTCAGGGACACGGTGGAGTCTGAGCAATTGTTGGTCACACAGCTCGCTCTGCTGCTTCACAGTGGGACCAGCATCAGCCAGGTGAGACACAGGGACATCAGCTGGGCCATATCCTGCCGCTGTGAAATCAGGCAAGGGAGCACAGAATCATAGAATCGTTTAGGTTGGAAAAGACCTTTAAGATCATCGAGTCCAACCGTCAACCAATACCACCATGCCCACTAAACCATGTCCTGAAATGCTTTGTCTATGTGTGTTTTTTGAACACCTCCAGGGATGGTGACTCCAGCGCTTCCCTGGGCAGCCTGTTCCAATGCCTGACAACCCTTTCAGTAAAGAAATTTTTTCTAATATCTGATCTAAACCTCCCCTGGCACAATTTGAGGCCATTTCCTCTCGTCCTATTACTGGTTACTTGACAGGAGAGACCAACACCCACCTCGCTACAACCTCCTTTCAGGTAGTTGGAGAGAGCGATAAGGTCTCCCCTCAGCCTCCTTTTCTCCAGAAATGAATCAGGGAGCAGCAGGTGTCTGCAGGGAAGAGCCTGGCCTCAACGGGGGTTGCTGCTCAGTGCAACAGTGCTCCTGAGCAACTCAAACCAGAGCTGTAAATGCAGAAAAGAGAATTGAGGAGATCAGTCCCACTCCAATGACAAGTTTTGACATGTGTGACTGAACCTGGCTTCGAGGCAACATTTAGGTGGCTCAGTGACATCCTAGAGTGAGAGAACCTGAAAGCAATCATGCGGTAGCAGTTCAGAGGGCAAGTGCAGGTAACAAGAAATTCGGCAAGTTTGCAATGAGATGTGCAATTGCATGGTTAGAAGAACAAATGCTGTTCATATGGGTGTATGATGTTTAGCAGTGTTTATTAACTGTACAAGACCAGGTAAAGGATGAAAAAAGAGCTAATTGGCTATTTGACCTAGCCCTAGCAAAGCTTGTAACAGCCTGCAGACTTTCTTCTGTTACAGCTCACTGTACCCTTTGGGGTCCTATGCTAGCCAGGTATAGCTGGAGTATGCCCTGGTGTTGATGCAATATGGACGCATCCCCAAAAGGTCCCTTGGCTCAGAGGATGCAGGAAAGAAGGAGGTGAAACTTAATAACCAACCTTCATGTCTGCAGGGATTTCCATACCAGCCAAGTCCCCAGGAAAGCTCTTGAAAAAAGCTGCCACTCTCTGAGCAGTAGCAGCAGTACCCTGACCTCATGCTGGGTAGATGCTCTCAGAATTTGGTCTGAAGCAAATCCAATCAGGAAAAACAATTACAAGGAAAAATTGACAGTTGGTAGTTGCGCAAAATTTGTTCTTTGCTCACTATTTTCATGCAAGTCGTAATTGCTGTTCCTTATGTCCTCTACAGAGACTGGGTCTGATTTGGTACAAGGAGCCATGACCTTAAGAGCCAAAGCTAACCAGGACCAGGTTACCCAGTAACTAAGCCTAGGTGGCATTATTTCAGAGGAGACTTCTTTTTTTTCCTACAGATAATTCAGCTTTGGGTTGACAATTCACTGCTCCAAGCTGAATGTGTTAAACAGTGCCAAAGCAGAAGAGAATAGTGAGAAATTTTACACACACAAATGCACTGGCTCTGAGATTCTGAAAGCAATTTTTTTTTTTAAGAGGTATTTTATTACAAAATATGCCTAGTCTTAAAGTAAAGGTGTGAAAGTACTCATGCTGCAGCAGTAGCACAGCACTCCTCTCTGTGCCCATATTACACTGCAACTCGTTTAATGCTCAGAGGTCCTTGCAGCATCCTGGGTTCCCTCTGGCATGTGGGTCATCACTCAGAGGGGAACCTGTGTGCTGCACTGGGACAGGGACAACGTAGGTTTGATCTCAAAGGCAAGTGGCAAAGGGCTGGGCTGTGGGATCTGTACTGGTGCTGGTGGCCAAACGCCCGGCCGGCGTGCAGCCTTGCCCCTCTCTGCCTGAAATGCTCGTATGTCAAACAGGGATAGTAAGTAATTCCCTACCATGTAGAAGCCTTGCAGGTGTAAGTGAACAAATTTTTCAGAAGGAGCCATGAGAGTACTTAGAAAAACACTGCCAGTGTTATGAAATGTCCCATGCCTTTCCAGCCAGCGCGGACTTGCAGGAAGAAGCTGGGGGGCTGCAGCCCTCCCTCCAGCCACCGCTTGGCCTGGTGCAAGTGCCCCTGCTCACGGTCGGGCAGCGTGGCCACCTCGTCCACCCCTCCTTGTGCAGTGGCTGTGTCCCCCTTGTTTGTGGTGCTGTATAAACAACGAATAACAGTATTGGTAGGTTGGTTATAAATTAAGCAAACTATATTAAAATTGATTTTGCATTGCGGGGAAAAAGTAAATTATGAGGTGTTACAGTTGCAAACATTTTGTTTTATATGTTACTTCCAAGAAGAAAAATATTATGCCAAATGAAAAAGAGGTGTCAACCAATAGGATCTCCCAATGCCTGTCCCTTCCTCCAGTAGTAATAGTTCCATCGTGCTGTTTTACAAGGCAGTAAGCCAGTCACCAAGTGGAGAAACTACCAGACTAAAGTTCTCCTGGTTTATGCCAGGGAGGGAACCAAATTATGGCCTTGTAAAACAGTGTGATAGTGCTATTATTGTGCTGGTACTACAAACTGCTTGAAATACAGTTTTGAATAAATTCTTCAAAATATTCTCAGGAGCTGGTCAGGAGAGAGACCATGTGATGCCGAGTGGTGTAAAGCAGAGCAGGAGTCCTTGGAGTAACATATGTCTGCTGAGGAATGGTGTCCATAAACCAGGACCTAGTGCAATGCTGCATGCCATTCCTTTTGGTGGGCTGGACCGGTATCAGGCTGGGGCTTCCCAGCCTCTTCTCGTGGGATTTTCAGTCCTTTCTCATCTTCTGGCAGAACAGGAAACAGACATTTCATGCGAAAATCTGTTATCTCAACTTTATAAGGATGAAGATCAAGGACAGTTTAGCTAACTGTTTTTGAACACTGCTACAAAATGTCCCACCCAGCCTTTTGTAGTCTGCACAGGCCTCCCCACAACATCAGTGCTGAAAGGAGACATTTTCTTGAAGCACACTAAGATGCCAACAACGATAAAAGCTTGTATGAGCTCCCTAGCCCAGAGATAAAGATGGTGGTTTAGTACAAACCCCAAGAGCAGTGTCTGAAACTAACTAGGTGGGGGAGCAGGGTGGTGATAGCTCAGGGGACTTCTACTCAAAGCCCTCTTGGAGGAAAAATGAAGTTTCAACCAAAAAATGTCTGATTACAGCAGAAAATGTTGAATTTCCATTAGAAATAATAAAAATGTCTGTCTGACAAACCAAAACATCTGGGTCGACAGGAAGTATTCCCATTTTGGAAATGCTGTTGACAGCATGAGGGCTGAAGTGCGGTTGTCTCATGGCCCATGGGGCAGGACTCCCCAGCGTGCTTTGTCTCCCATAACACACTATAGCCAGGGATTTTTAGTGCTCGCATTGTCTCTCAGCAAGAAAGAAGGCTAGGATGCAGGAGGGAAAACATGGCTCACAGAGGGAGCCCACGGTCAGGTAAGAAATCCTTGCTAGCCCTGGCAGGTCAATGGAAAATGCAGAATGTGAGCATGGCAGCTCACCGGTTACTCAGGGAGAGACCTGCAAATGACATCCAGGTACCCTGAAATGCATCAGGCACATGCACTTCTCTGAAGCCTGGAGGCAGGGGACAGGACAGACTGGAGCTCTTTAGGTTATAAGTAAGCACTAATTTATTTCCTTAACCTTTGAAAGATCTGGGCTGCAAAGGAACTAAAAAAAAAAAAAAAAAAAAAAAAAAATTAAAAATAAATTGAAATGCTCATCTGTGGAATCTACACTTGCATCCATGACTTCGGCTTTTGTAGGCAAGCCAACACAGACTGAGCGGGCTGGCACTGAAGCAGAAGGGAAGGCAGATTTAACTTGTCTAATATTTGTAAATACACCAGAGGGGAAATCTCACTGCATTTAATCCTAGGCTCTGCTTGTTTGTTGCCTCCAGTAAATTAAATTTCCAGATAAAATTACCAATGGGCATATGTGAGATTTTTTTTAGTGACATCACTACATAAGGAACCTGGCAGACCTTCAAATAAAATAAACAATACGCAAGGAAACCTATTCATTTTAGTAGCTTGAATGCATCCATGGATGATGATAGGGAAAACAAAGCTCTGATGCTTAGAAGCTCAGCAGTACTGTTCAAAAAGAAGGCATAAACAAGGCCTACTCACATTGTCCAAAAAAGGGTAAGAATGAACTAAGAAGTGGGATTTTGTGCAAGGCCTCAGTGTAATTATATATTTTACATCTCTTTCAACGCAACACTTTGTTTAAGCATGGGAACGTTCTAGCAGACTTATAACAATATTTCCATACTGTACATTTATTGTAGCTGCTCATTAAGTCAAATTGCTAGCACATGAAGTCATGTGGAAAAAAGAGGGATTTAAGACATAACATTTGCAGGATGCAAACATGAGAAGTGAAGATTTTTTCATCAAACTCTGGTTCGCAGTCAAAGCAAAATTCCAACAACTGTGCAGAGGTAAGCTAAAGGGAGGGGGATTACTATCAATTTGAAAACGATTTTACATTCAATTTCTTAGGAAATTACAACACTTGCCAAGCTGGCTGTGGCATACTTATGTGTTTCTACTCATATGAAAACAAATAAAAGCATATTAGGAAGCTAAGTTTTAAAAGCTTTAAAAAAGGAGAAAGCAAAAGAAGCTTTACTGCAACCAATCTTTTAATAATTACCAAAGGGCTGTTATTCTCACTCTAACAATGATCCATGTAGAGACTCCATACCAAAGTTTTCTGCAAAAAATTGTAAACCACAATGTAATTAAGCAAAAAGAAATAGCTGAGGTGTGAAGCAGACTTTAGTGATGTCTTTTCCTCTTGAAGCCACATGTGCGCCTGCTGCAAGTAATACTTTCACCTTGATCCGTTCTTCAGTTATGCTACATTCACACTGCCTTTGCGTGCTAACTTTTGAATCTTCATGTTTCCTTAGTCAGTGTTTGTTGCACACAGACATATTTCACAACTTACCTAGGCATAAAACTGCAAGCTATACCGCTCAGTATCCACCTTCTCCTTGCTGTTTTCCTCTCCCCCTTGCAGATGAACTGGTGCCCAAGTCTGGGGGGTGGGCACAGCAGTAAGGCTGGCTCCCAGCCCCGCCAGCAAGCTGGCAGTACAGCCAGTTTATCTGCCATGAGCGTGGCATCTTCTCCGAGGGGGAGTTATTCCCCAGGCCAGACAGAAACCTGCCCTCCACAAATGCTATTGCTAAGTTGGGGACCAACAAAACAAGCTTCAGCTGGGTGAAGAGGAAAGGAAGTGGGGAGAAGTATCGCTGGATTTGAGGAGGGGCAGGAGGAAAGGCAAACTATGGGAACTATACACTTGTGTGTGTATATACACATATGTACATTTCGCAGAGGAAGTGAGACTTGTGTAACTGATGGAGTTAAAATATTGGCAGTGTATCCCTGTTGGGGAACAACAGCTGTAGCAACACCAAGAGAAACAACAGCAGCCACCCTCCTGCATAGCACCTGGGGTGGTCAGTAGTCAGACATTTCTCCTGTTCATCTCATTACAGCGTGACCAAAATATGTAGCTGTAAGAAGGCGCTTTCCACTCCCTGGTGCATATTATTTGTTATTCAGTACAGCAGAAGGGGGAGGCAATAACAGCTGCAGGAGCAATAGCTAAGTGTGAGGGTGAGACAGAGTTTCTGAGGTGAGTCCCTAACTCTGCAACACTATATTGCCCCAGCATGGACAAATGTAGGAGTGAAAGAGCTGTATATTGCAGGGGCAATGTATATTGCAGGGGCAAAGGTGGCCATGTTACTGAGAAGACAGCAGTTAAAAAGAAATTGGAGACTCTCCATCACTCCCACACTCCTGCTCCAGTAGGACAGGAGTTACTGAGGTCCGTGAGCTGGTTTCTACATCAGCTGGAAAACTCAAATGAAGTGCACAAAAAGAAATAAGAAATAAAGGAGCACAAAAGTCTCCTTGCCTTCCTCTGATCCAAGCAGCATCACACCAAATGTCACCTGCCTACTTTGGGCAGCTTGTGAGGGAGTAGACTCTGCCCCAGACCCACTGACTTTTTCAGGTCTTTAGTGCAGGAAGGGTACCTTGGTGCTCTGCCTTCCTCTGTTTCAGTAACGCCTCTTCCTCTTCTCTCCCTAGCCTGCCAAAATTCTTCTACCATTTTAGCAAGACTTTCACACTAAAAGGTTGTGATGTATCTCAGAAGCTCAATCACAT
Organism: Astur gentilis; assembly: GCF_929443795.1. Lineage (NCBI taxonomy): Eukaryota > Metazoa > Chordata > Aves > Accipitriformes > Accipitridae > Astur > Astur gentilis. Next base: position 42,343,049 of record NC_064919.1, read on the forward strand.
TTTCCTTGCAAAGTGAAAAAATGTGTGCTCTTTTCCACTACATTATCAGCGGATTTACTAAGAATAGGGGCAGGGATTATATGATGATGGATGTGACAGGCTCAGGAGACTTGGATTTTGATCTTGTATTCTTCATTAGCCTAGCATCATCAGCCTTAGAAAGCCCCTTTAGATGCTTAGGTGTTGCTCCATATTCATCCTTCTTCCTCTACTTGTGCAAGAAAGGAGACTCGCTTACCTAAACTGACCTAGTAAGCGCGTGTATTACTGGTCATACTTCTTCACTGTTCACTTCTGAAACCAGCTCTACTCCAGGTAACCTTCACAAGCCACTTCCCCAGATCATGCTGCAATTTCCCCACCTGTACAATGACTTCTTTGTGAACTACTTCAACATTTACCATATCACAGCTATGTATTTATAATATTACAGTTGATTTGTTTTCAGATGGAATGACTCCATTTTAGACAGCACTTCTTCAAAGCATTGATGTATTTTTCCTTTTTATCCCTGGAACATATAAGCACAGTGGATTGCAAATTTAAAAAATCCCAAAGAGTAATTTTATTAGCTGCTGAAATACATTAGTGTTCCTGGACTTTGAACTAGGAATAACAATAATAGCCTTTCCTGAGAGTGGAATTTTTTCCTGACAGATTTTTTTTTCTGATGTTAGATTAAATTATCTTTGTACTGCTTTAGCTTTAGTGGTACATAAATAGCTCTTTCTTAGTCTGCCTTTATGTGAGAGGACAGTAAATACAGCTCGCTTTTTGATCCGAGTTACTTATTGCACAGTGATGTTTAGCCAGATGATGGCTGCTGTTGGGCAAGCTCAAGAAAGAATCCAAGCCTGTGATCTTTCCTGTTGCTTAAGAGGCCTAATTTTTTATGGTGGCTGTTATACCTGGAAGGCCTGTAAGGAATCACAGAGAGGCACAGGGAACTGGGGTTGGAGAAATCACTGATAACTTTGTCTGTGTTTCTTGGTTCTACCAGCACTCTGTGTAAAGCCTTTGTGGAGAGCACTCACTGTCTGTGGTCCCCCAGCCCTGGTGCTACTGTACTGGCACTTATGGAGAGCAAGGCGATGGCAACATAGGGCAGATCTTTATTGACACAACTCTTTATGCTTATGAACCAAATACCTTTTACTTCTGTGGACTTTGAAGCAAGCTCAGAGGCTCTCGGTGCACTGAAGAAGCAAGGTTTTCATTGTGCAAGCTCCTTGCCCCATCTGAGGTGATATACACCACCCTGGTTAAATGTCTGTGCAGTCTGGAAGGAGACTGCCTGGGTCCATGGGTACTCTGTTGCCTGGGAATGTGAGTCTTTTGTATGGCACTTTCACACAAGGGCTTACCCAAACCTCCATATTTAAACCCAAGATGCAATTCTTCTCGTGCTGGTGAGAATGAGGTCTGAGTTGCACATACCACAGCCAAGTGCATAGAAGACTTTTTACTCCATAAGCATTGAAGTGCTCATTTAAAATTCTTCCCCTCCCTCTCAAGAGTGGTAAGAATTTGCTCTTCTTAAGCTTGAACATTCAATATTTGCGGACAGCAAACACCAAAGATTCACAGACATTCAGAATTAAATTCAGTTGGAATCTGATCAAACAGCAACAAAAGACAATACCTCAGTTAGTTTCACGGATCTGATTCTTACAGACATTATAAAGACCCAAATATACAAATTCAGAATTAAGACAAGTCTGTGCATCAACATGTATGAGAAGATTAAATAATGCTTCTTTAGAAATGCATTCATCACTCCTGAGGGTACAAATTGCTGTTTCCCTAGACACTTAAACACACATTACATACAGCTACTGTAGCTGAACAATCAGGGGCCAGAGAAGAAAACAGAAAAAAAGAGAAGAGAGAGGAACAATGACAGCCAAGATTTTTTTTTTTTTTAAAAAGTAATTTTTTACTACTTTTAAATGGATTTGAAGGTGTAGGTAATCACTATTCCCATCATTGATCAAAATTAGGATTAACAGGAAGCTATACTGAAAAATAAACTCTCTAGGACCACCATATCTGGAAAACTAAAGAACTCTCTGGTGGTCAGTAGACCATGATTAAGTAGTCGTAGCTCTTATGAAGTTACTGATAATGTCCATAGGATTTTATCACAGGCTTCCTGTGATTTGAATTTCAGAAATTTACAATTCTCAAGACCAGGAGCTGAGCATCGGTTTTGTGAGCCACCTCCCCATAGCAGCTGGTGGGAAGAAAACTGCCCACTGAGATGAGACTGCAATACTCCTGGGTAGCCCTGTCTGCAACAACCTGGACACTTTGATCACTCTTTGGCCTATCAGCTAGTCAAACAAAAAAATTGTATAGAAGGGAGAGGAAGAAATTTGTCATCTGCACAATGAACAGTGTTCAGACACGTCAGTAGGGTCCTAGTCCATGTGTCAGCATGGCTGGGTGTAAACACTGGAAAGTCCTTACGCATATGAAGAAACTTCCACACCTTCTTAGTCCCAAGGAAGCTAAAGGAACCACTTGGGAGTTTAAAGTATGCATGGAAGTCCCTTGTGAACCAGCGAGAGTGGAATTTCTAGGATGAAACCCCCCCTGCCACTGGGCCTTCATCATATAGAAGCAAATACTGGAGGTTCACATTCATGTTGATTTTTTTTTTTTTTTTTTTTTAAAGTCATATGCTGTTTCTGAATCTTCAGTGTCACATTTGAAATCTTGGTCATATTCAGTCTTACAAGATGTAGTTTTTCATCTGGAGATGTATTTTACATGCCCTTATGTTGTACTTAGTGTTTGAAGGCAAGCTAATACTAACGCCTTTGAACATTTACTCTCCCTCCAAATGAAAGACAGTGAAAGTGCAAGTTCTAAATGGTCCCAAATTTGGAACCAGACCTCACTTCTGTAGCTGAACACCATCTGTGCATCAGTTGCATGCTGAATAGAAATAGCAAAACCACACAAAGATTACCCTAAAAGCCTTGTATTTCCTCATGCTCTCCAGGTTACTTGTCTGTGGCTCCAGCCTTCCGATCTTCCTGATTGAAGACTTTATTCAAAGCCTGCTCTGAGGCTGATGGAAATCCTTCTGTTGTTCTACCAATGATTTCAGCAGGTGCTGGATCACACATAAAGACTGGGAAGAACAGAGACTTCATCCTTTTTTAAAAAATATAATTATGCAGAGACTGCATAATTGTTATCCAATCAGTTGGCTCACTGATGCATTTTCAGGTATTTTAAAGCTTGCTTTTATCTTTTTAGAGTTGCTGATGCATGATCTTACCCAGATCTTCAGGATATTTGGAACCTCTTTCTTAAAGCCTCAAACAGCTAAATTGCTGAATCAAGTTTTTTTTATGACTAGTGTCCGGACTCCCTAACTAAAGCTTGAAAACTGTGGTGCAGCCATAAGCCTCAAAGAAAGAAAAATAAAAAGAATGTGACTTCTATGATTATATATATCTTTAACAGTTGATTTAAGGTAGTTTCACAAATTTTTGAGGTTTGATCCATTATCATTTAATTTTTTGGAACTGGCAAGAACCGTAATTTCGTCTCTAAACTTCTGTTGTCTAGTCCGCAGCAGTACTAGTAATAAGAGTTCCCTAACTACTCACTCTAAACATCATGTTTAGTGTCTTTTCTGCTAATATCAAGCACCCACATCTCTTCTTCACATCTTCTCAAGGTGGCTTTCCAACTACACATTGAATGCTGACCTCCTAGCTCTGTCATCTAAGCAGTAGAAGCTATAGGTATGAAGCACATGTGAAAAGGTGCTGTATTGATAGACATGCGATTCAGACTATGGTGTTAATCAATGCAGGCAACACTTGCAAAAGGAGAAGAAAAAAAACAGATGAGGAAATATAATGATTTGCAGTAGCTGCCTGACCATAAGCCACTTTGTACTGCAAGTCTGTAATGAAGAAATGTTACCACGAGACTCCGCATGCCACCATCTCCCAGCACCATACATGGAATGCAAAGGTTAGGAGCAGTGGATAGTGGAGGGTTACAGAAGTACTAAATTGGCTTTATTAAACTGTCACAGACTATTTATACAGGATGCTCAGGGGAAAACGAAATCTAGTATCTAATGTCACAATGGATGCACCACTTGCACAGCAGAAATTGGCCAATTCAGGTAATACTTCTATTTATCAGTCATATATCATAGCCATTTCAGCATTTCCCGGCAACATAAAGGGCTCTGTTCTCATCTCCCTTGTAAAAATTCGCCACAGAAGTAGATGCAGAAACAGCATGTGTCTTTTCTGCTCAGCCAGTAATAGATCACATATGGGAAGACAAACTGCTTTTGGTTTTGTGACTTTCATTAAAATAACGTGATGGTCAAAAAAGGCATTCCTGAAGGCCATTTGATAAACAGCAAGCATTCTAGGCTATTGCCTTGCCAGTGAGATTTAAAGTCTACCAGTCTTCTTTGGGGGGCTCAGTGTAATTTTTGCTTCCATCTGCATGGCTACTGGAAAGGGCATCTGTTTAACATCCCATGCAGAACATTACCTTTAAAAGAAAATGACCTGTCTACAGCTACGTTTCAGTGTCAGTACAGATACGAGGCCAGCTCCTAACGTACAATCTCAGCTACGTTGCCAGGTGGCCCAGAGTACCTTGCATGAACGCATTCCCATGTTTAAAGGGATTTTTCTTTTTTCATAATGATGCAAGCAATACATTACCAGAGCATCTGACTATGCTGAGGGTTGAGTTTAGGACAGTCTCACAAAGACAAATACAGCAGGAAACTCCGTCAGTAAGTACATTAACATAGGAGGATTGGTTGAGTCTGTAATGAAGAGGCAGCACACCTGGTCTGTGAGACTTTACACACTGTCATAACAGGTAAGTTAAGAGCCTCTAGAGCAAAAACAAGGCAGCCCAACCTTTCCACACTCTTGAACTGGTTAGGAAGATTTCAGGGCTGTGGGTATAAAATGCATATGGAACAGAGGAAGGGGGCAAGGGAACTGGGAACAAGAGATTAACTAATTAGAAAAATATCAGAAGCAAAGACTCACATGTGAATATTATTTTTTGAAAAAAAGATTTTGTAAAAGAAATTTTTTTTTTTATAAATGGAAAATGCTTCAAGGTCAAGCCATGCTTAAAAGCATAACCATATGGGACAAGAGAGCAACAGCTGCACTCGAATATTTTCTTAAGAGATGAACATTCATACTCACTCTGTGCAATATCAAAATAACATTTCTGTATATCAGCTTAGTTCACAAGTGCTTTTGAAACGGAGTCATTGTTTGTCCTTTCCAAAGCCATTTTTAGCTGGAGCCATTATTGCTCACTCTTCCCTGGTGAGGTACAGTATGCTGGGTCCTCATAAGCGGAGTAAAACATCCCTTTTCTGGCAGTAATGAGGGCATTGGTCACTCAGTATTGCCTGAAGAAGAAGAAAGTGAGCAATATGTTCTGCCCACATTATTTTAATATTTATCCATCCTTGAAATAAACATTCAAGTATAACGTTAAAAATAAAATGTTCAAGATCTTGCTCATAAATACTTTATTTATGGCTTTGAAAATATAAGTTGGAATGTCAAACTGAAATATGTCCTGCACTTATCATCATAAATTACACAGCACCATAAATTTACTGGACATTTTACAAATACAGATATTTCCCCTGTCCCAAAGAATTTAAATGTAAATCAGCCATGACAAACAGAAGGCATGGCAGAGGACAATAGTTCAAGACAGGAATGATGAGAAAAGAGTAAACATTGTCTGAAGTGATGGGTTTAAAGGAGAGAGAGAGAAGATGAGGTAAAGGTCTTCTTTTACATGCAGGAGAGTTTTAATTTTAAACGCATCTCTGTTCCCCAAAGAAGGAAAAAACACAGCTCTGGAGGTCGTCATTTACGTGCTTACTGATAAGTTCACTTGCTGAGTTTTGAAGGTTTGGTTGGAACTTGTGTCTGTTTTGATTGTTAATAGATTATTATTCTAAGTATACTTACAGAAGGACACTGAATTTACATGTGACAGCTTTTGGCTTAGTAACAAAGTTAAAGAGCTCAGCCAGAGGTGGCAGAGGGCTTTGTTTTGCTCTGTGTTCCCAACAGGGAGAGCCTGTGCCAAGTGCAGAGAGGAGCCACAGCCACAGTGCAAGAGCTGACTTCGCAGCAAGGACGGACAGAGTCAGCAGCATCTGCGCAAAATTGGCTACACGGGAACCTAGCTGGTGGCAGCCACCCAAAGCTAACTTGTTGCCGTTTCTGGCTGACAGAAGCAGGGTTGATATCACTGGACAGTATGGGGGTACTGTGGGGTGGGACCTAGCAAAGGGGTGCTGGTAGACCTCAACGGATCTGCAGAGGGCTGCCACTTCTCTCGGTCCCTCTTCTACCAAGGAGGCAAGAATGGGGTTTTAGTGCAGTGGTGGATTAAATCTGTGGTGGGACTAAGTGATCTGGACCTCATAAAGCTGGGCAATAAATACTTAGAGCTCAAGGCTCAACAAACTGCGTGCAGTGCTTTGAAGCGGTCACTTCCCCAAGTATGAGCTAAAAGCACAGAGAGTTATCCAACCTTTCTCTATTGGTCTTTTCATCCCTCTGCAACAATACACGAATCTCCTCCCCTTAATAAATGCTTGGGACTGGTAAAAAGCCAGAGCTATTCCTCCACACCACAGCAGGGCTGTTACAGCTAAGGTACCCCATGGGAGACATAGTCCAACTGCAGCAATTAAGCCAACGGCAGTTGCTTCGACACAGGAAACTACTGTGACTTGAGATACCCTCAGACACCTTAAACCCTTGTAAAGGACTTGTGGGAGCTCTGCAGCCATCTGGGACCACAGCTGCTGGTAAGGTGTGATACCCCATAGCACCTAAAATGACGTTAGACATCTATGTTTAAGCAACTGAATTTCTCCCATGATGTCAAACAAAAGCAAAAGAGGGGTAAAGAAAAAAGATACTGTAATACATGGAGCTGAAATGACAGTTTACTTCGGCCATTGTTTCCTGGCTACCAGGAAGCAGTGACAAATCTAGATGAATTCTCAAGCTACAAAATACCCTGTTTATCTACCGGCAGCTGAAGTTGCTGAACCTTTTGAAAGGGCCTCTTGTGCTATCATACCCACCTTGGCTTTAGACAAAACCAGCCTCATTTTGTTGGTCTTCAGCAGTAAGGAGAGTAGTTGAGTGATGAAAGGAATATCAAGTTGCCAGAGGTATACAGACCAGCCTGAGCCTTGGTGGTCTGACGCGTCTCAGAGAGGTGCTGGACAGACGTGGAGGACACCCGATAAGACGCTGTGTAAGGAGCCCCGGCAATAGATACATTTTGGCAGCAGAGAAATTGCTCACCTCTGCTGATTGACTCCGACTGCATTTCATAGGCTGTCAACAAGGCCAAAGCTCCCCCACACTACTTGTTCTTCTTCCAAGGAGGACAGCTGTGCACTGCTGTCCGTATGTAGACTGGCTTGGGTGTGCTTGTAGTACAGGGAACACTCACCCCTCTTGACAGCAAGACACAGCCATTGCCACTGCTGACTTGATTAAATGTCCTAGTCTGAAATCTGCATGTAGAGGGCTCTGTTCACATTGGCAGATACATACGAACTGCAGACTGTTTACTGCTACCAAGAAAGACATGTTGGACAATTTTTTGACACGTACAGATTTCAGTGATATCTTGTGACTTCCAGCGGGAGACCACAGCCATTTATAGCATATGCCCCTGTTAAAAATGACATAAGTATGCAATTACCAGCGCAAACATGAGCTCCAGTTGCAGATCCAGGCTACCTTCTCTTTCCTGAAGAGACAGAATAAATTTACACCTGGTTGATGAAATCGCTGTTGTCCTGAGTTATTATCTTGTTTAGATAGAGAGACTATGCTTAAGGTTGTTTTAATGGTTTATCCAGGTCTGTATCTTTTCTGTTTAGTTCTAACCAAAGATTAGGACAGACACATTGACCTCTCATTACTGCCTGCTGGGAATGCAAACTAGCCAATTTGCTAGAAGTCATGGGGCCGAAGCATCATCACCCCACAAATATGTCTTTGCACAAAATTATGGTTTTCATTTTCTTAATTGCTGGATCCAGCTGCTGGTTTCAAAAGAGATGCACCAAGGTGCCCCTGAGCAAATCGGGGATGAACCATGCTTTACAGGAAATTCTTGTCATGGATTGTACAACAAAATTTAAAAATGTATCAGGGATAATTAAACTGCTATTCTGGTTACAATAAATCAACTTTGCCTCCGACAGTATTGGTGTTACCTACAACAAGTCTAATACTGGTTGTACCTAGGAACAAGCAGATCAGAAAAGGCCACTGCTCTCTGCTGAGGTGGAGTGATGAAGCAGATGTCTGATCAGGCAGCAGTGCCACAGAAACTGCCTAGAAGTCAGCACTTCTTCGGTTTCCCAAACTGAAGAGAAGAAGGAAATTCATATGAAACTGCTAATATGCTAAATCCTGGTCTCTAAACTTCAATACATGGGCTTAGCACAACAGTGCTGGATGGTGCTATCAGGACAGCTCTTGACCTCCTACAGATGGTAGCAAAGGAACTGCTTCCATTAGGCCACAGCCGCAACATGGTAGGTGCTGATGTCCCCACTTAGATGAGTTAAAAACATCCAGTTTGTCAGTACGAGAAAGCTTTGTGGTAATGGGTTGGCTTCCACAAGTTCATCTGGAAGTGGTTGGAATATGTAACTTACATTTCTCCATTTTGATTAAGCTTTAGTTGCTCAGATGGTAACAAATACCAAGTTTATATAACACTGCAATATATAGAGAGACAATGTTAAATAGCTACACATTATGGACATTATCTATCACATAGGCTAATTTAATTTAAGTTCCCAAGTTTTGTAGAACTAAAACACTAATACCAAAACAAAATTTTTTTCAGTACTGCCACAGTAATCAAACCCTGTCAGACTTTTGTTTGATGGGAGCGTGTTAGCATTTTGTTCTGTTTTGGAATAAGCTTTGTTTCAAACCATTGGAATTTCCTTTAGAACACAAGTCCCAATTCCCAACCATTTTTGTTCCCATTGTTCCTGCATCCCAGATCCCAGCACCCAAGGGCTAAACTTCTTTTTCAGTGCATGTCCCCGTTCCACCTCCCCATGCCCACAAGTCCTGCTGTGTAGAGTCTCACAGGCTCTCTTTTTGAGAAACAGACTCTGCAGACAGCACAGGCACACAGCCCACTATTTGGAGAGCAATTGTATTGTGTTAGATTCCTGTGCCTAGGGCTCTTTGTAGCATAATCTCTCACAGCACTAACGTTAACCATCTGGTACTGTTTACCCCAAGGTGAGGCCCTGTGGACTACATTACCCAGAATCCTTGTCAAGGGAGTTGATGAGTAGCTAATGAGTGAAGCATAAATCATGCTGAGTCACTGTGTTCCTCAAAGTCATGCCCTTTTTCTTGCCTAAAGGCTACTGGTCAGATGTACACAATGGATGAGGGTGACAGCAGGTAAAAATGTAAACCAGAAACAGGTTGCACTTAGATTGATCTCAATAACAAGTGAAAAATTCAGACCCAGTCTTTCTGTTCAGATCCATGTCCCCAGCCATAACGTGAAAAACTTACTTTTGCTGTGTCCTGATAGAAATATCCAAAAAGTCACAATTATTGTAAAATTCTAGTTAAAAAGCCCAAATTCTATAAACAAAACACCCAATAAGAATAACCAAAATTAATCCCACTAGGATAGTGGGAGGCAGTGGTTAAACACAGATGACTCTCCAGATGCTGTAGCAAGACACCCATAATGATTTCATCACAGGCACAGCTGGAGAGATGCCGAACTTCCTCACTGCAACTGCAGCAGGTGACGGGGAATCTCTGGTTCTTCCCTAAGTAGCCACGCCACTGACAACTTGGCATTTGCACCCTCTGCTACCAGCTCTTTCAGATCAGAGCACTGCTGCTTTCAATGTTGACAGCAGGCATCCAGTTTCAGAGATGGATCACTATAGTTTAAAAAAGCTTCCTTAAAGTTTATGATGGTGGAGATGTCACATAACATTTGGCTTTTGATGTGATGCAGTGCAAATGCTGTAATCATATTTACAAGACATGATTGATAACATGCTGCACATGAACTCCTTCCTTTAAACTTTCCCATAAAACACATTCATTTGCCATTTCCCAATCTCAACTACCAAAAGATCCAAGTGAAGAAAGAAAAAATAAATGGGTCCAAGCAGGGCAAGTAGGTCCTGAATGGCTGTTAAGGAGCAGGAGATGAAAGTTCAGCTCCGAATTTGAGTTTGCTGAATTATGCTCTTCCTTTAAAAGTCTGTGCAAATTGGGGGTTTGGGTTTTTTTGCTTGTTTCACTGAATGAACTAGACTCACACCACATTTGAGATTAACATGAGATCCCAATGAATGCTAAGTCCCACTGCAAAACTCTCCGCTTGATCACCAGTACAATTAATCCTTTTTTTCAGCAGTGTGATCTCACTGATGCAGAAAGTTACTCCTGACATCCACTGCTGTACAGGGATCTATGTGAGATGGTGTGCAGGAAGCTATGGACTTATTGAGCTGCTTTGCTGCCTGATAATACTCTCCCCTTAGCTGCAAACTACAGTAAATCACCCTAAGTGACTGCTAGGTTAATATACCCAGCTCTGCCAGCAGGGAATCAGGGAGCACTCTGTTATCAGTCTGTCTCCGGTGATAATCTCTGACACGGGGCAATTGAAAACGGTGGCAGGGAGTAGCCCTGTTAGACACTGAAGACTTCCACTGCAGCCTTAGGCATTGCAGCCTGCATCTGGGGAGGGAACATTTTACAACCGAGTCAATCAGTTGTGGTCACTTACCTTGCTTGAAACTCTTCTTCAACACCCATACAGGCAAAGTTTGACTCCTGTAGAAGACCATGAATGTAATCAGCTCATACAATAGGAAAGGCATTAAATTCTTATAACTAGATTATGGTGGAACAATTAAACCAACAGTAAAAATGCAAATTTGTCACAGTGAAGGAAGAACACGGTAAATAACCCCAACTGCAATGGAAGATCTTAAAATACATTTGTGTTGCACTAGACTTTCATATGATTCTGAGATTAAGGATACCAAGTAGCATGTGTTAAAAATCTCCAGTTGCAAACAAATCAAATCCAATTTTTGTGTCATACAGAAATGTATTCTTTTGCTATAGCACGTTTGAATCTACAGCCAAGAATGTCTAAAATATGCCACAAACATTTGGGCAAATAGGAGATGAGGTTAAAGTTGAAGCAAAATCATCCTCCCAGAAATCTGGCATGCGGTAAAGTCATGCTGGAATCATTTAAGTTTCTCTCATGTAGTAGTGGAGACACTTCGAATGGCAGAAGGACATCCAGTCCTGCAGATGTTCAGATAACAAATGTTTTCAAGGCACTTTGAAGATGAAGCACATAAATAAAAGGTTTCATTATTAGATATTAGGAAGAGTAATAAAAATAAATACCGTTCATGCTAAAGAACATCTGAAGGCTCTTTTATGAGACACAACATCGGGGTCTTTCCAAACTAGTGATTTATTTTTTCACATGACTTCTTTTCATTAGCAGAGTTCAGAAATTAATTTGAAAATTTCTGTTTCATTCAATCCAGCAGTGTCAAACATTTTTGCCAAAGAAAGACACAACTACTAAGACAGCGTAAAGAAGCTTGTAAAAAGCTACTAGACAGAGAAGTTTACTCAACCACTAGCAGCACTGATTGGATCCAGAGCCACAATAAAAATAGATAGACATTATATGCCCTTACCTTAAACCATCTCAAATACCACACAAAGGAAGGGGGGACAAAGGAGCAAAAGAGCGTACTGTAGAAAAACAAAGTGAAAGCCATAGACCTAACATCTCAATTTTGAACAGTTGTGTAGAAACATCTGGAAGTTGCAAATCTTGAAGAACCCAGCAGTCCCCTGGTCTCCTGTTTCACCCAAGCATGCCATATTTGGTCTCTATGAACTACAGAACAGGAACAAAAAGAAGTATAGCGTGTCAAATCTAGAGATTTGTTGGCTTCATTACAAAATAATCAATTTTCTGTGTGATGAATGAGAAATGTCCTACAAATTTGGGCTGTGAGAGCAGTGTACTGCAAAATTCCTTTGTTATATGGATAGGCATTGGAAGGGGATCTTACAGCCTGAGGCTTAGATCCGTAAGCGTGATCTTTCAGCCGTGTCCCTAAAGTTCTGTAAACTTATACTGTATCTAGTCAACCTTTTGCTTTTCCAGTGATGATTATATGTAATGACAATTTTGATGAATATATCCTCAAGAAGGGAAATACCAGTAAGATCATAGAAGTGCCTTTGAAGTAAAGAATATACTGAATGATAGCCATTAAAAATTTATGAGGTTTCCTTTACTGGTAGAAGACAAAGCTCTGTGGTATTTGATAGACCTGAAGTGAGACATACTGCCAATTTAAGTACCACTTACAAGAAATGATGAGAAAGCAACTCGTACTGTATTAGGAAAAGAATGTACAACCTTGTGCATAGTATGAGGCAATTTTTGTGAATGTTAATATTATCAGGGAAATCCTTTCATTCAAATAACAGACAGGACATCCTCACAAAGAAGAGCAGGGCAGGGAGTAGCGAGGTAGGAACAAAGCAGATGCTAAATAATTGCCAACCAGCTAAGTAAATGACCACTTACAGAACTGAGAACCAGAGAAGGTAAAACGGGCAATCCTAGGGAATGCAAAGGTTTTGATTTTCCTTGTGATTCTGGAGGGAGGGAGGGAGAGTGGGTGTGTCTGTGAACAATTGTGTCTCTTATTTCTCTAATTCGGAGAGATTACATGATGTAGAAAACCCACAAGTAGCTTTCTAGTGAAAGAGAAGCCTAGGAATATAAGGAATATTTCAGGAACCTCCAATTAGGGTTAGGTCCTGAAAAGCAAAGCTATTAGGGACAGCAGTATTTTGCATGTGTGGTGCACACATGTAGAACTAAAAATACACAATGAAGTTGCAGATTCAATTCTTTAAAATTAAGAACACCAGAACTTCCCCCGCCCATAAAATCTTCCTTGAGTTCACTTGCGTGTGTGCCGCAGGGTATGGTGAGGGCTTACAGACTGGGCTGCTAGTCATCAGCCTGTCCCATCCCCAATGTTCTGCATGTGCCTTCTGCATAATTCAGACACAACTTTGAAGACTGAAGTGTTAAGTTGCTTGCAGGTCTCTCTGTTTTCCTTCTTATTATAATACTTGTGTGCTTCACAGACTGCATTTATAACAAGCCTACGAAATGAGGAACTGGTATAAAAGATGGGAATTGAAGCACAAACAGATTAATGTCCAAGAGGCCCACCTCTTCTGGGTGCCTAAATTAAGGCTCTTAGGATTATTTTTTTTTCCAGACTTTTTGGCACTAGCAGGCACTTTACATTTTCCAGACACCACTTCCATTGACTTCCATGGCTCTTGTGAGTGCTCTGCAGTTCTGCAAGTGAGACCCCTGCAAACAGTGAGCAATTACCTGCTAAATTCTCGGCGATATGCTGCACATTAAATGTGTTAGAGAGAGAATTCAGTTGTCAGTGGCAGCATTTCACCAGCCGAGCTCTGCTTCATTCAGTAAATACCTTCCCGTTTCCTCAACAATGAAGGCTAAAAAAAAAAAGATAAAGTCTTTCATTAAAGGGTCCTGTCCCTTGTGCTACCACATTCAGTGTGCTGAATAGGCCCACTCAGATCGATGCCAGAAAGAGTGTCCCATGCAAACTGAAAGTAGCAGTTTTCTCCTATTATTCCAATGAGTTTCTTCTCTTTCGTAAAGAATTTCTAAAATCTCACTGAGGAAAAAGAGTCCAGTCATGATCTCGGCAGCATATCACCGAGAACTCCATATTGGAGTTCCCATTGGAAATCCTACTTAGCAATTTCAAACCTAAGCAAGGTAGTAGGATGTAGTCTGGAAAATATGGATCCCTGTATTCTTGTTTCCAGAGGAAAAAACATAAAATTAACTGGTTTATGGAAATCAGTTTTCTTGGTTTTGCCATTGTGTGCAGTTGAGTAAGAATGGATGATGGAATCGCTCCCCTCAAATCTTGTGTTCTTGATACAGAAAAATAATATGGAAAAACTCGCTGGCTTTTGGATACTAAGAATTTCTAATTATAATGAACATCTGAAGGCTATTTATGCATATGTTGCTCTGGCCAGTCTTGAAAGTATAAAGCACAGTGAAAGCTGTTTTAAGTTCCTGTACACTTAATGCACTAATAGCAAATGAAATTCAATGGTTGTGAAAGAAGCTAATGGTCCCTTTTGGCTTTAAACTCTATGAATCTATAAAAAAAGATATTAAAAAGTTACAGAAGCATTACTATCAATAAAATAAAATAAAATTTCCCCCTTAGTTGTATATGAGTACCTGGTTACGTATTTCAAAACCTTTTGATTCAGCATCTTCCTAAGACCTTGATGTGGCTTGGAGTGTAAAAGACCCACGATTCACAGGAACAATCATCTGAAAAAACAAGTGAGCTCCTCCAGCTTGTTTTCAACTAAAGAAGGCTACAAACAGTTGTTTCTGTATATGAGTCAAACTTTTTGCCATACCACACTACAGTTTAGCCAACATGGGGTCATATTAAATCTTGCCCCATCACATCAGACTATGCCATAAATTGACTGTCTCCAGGTTCTTGTCACTATTGCTGCCTCCTGCTTCCACTGGCAAACAACCAACACTTGCAACTTGATTGATAGCTTGAAGTGAATAATGTAACAGCTGGTGCCATAAATGACCACATTTCTCTGTCATTCTCATAACACCTTTACATGTAGTCCTAGAGCAAGATTTAGAAATTGGCTATTTGCAATAGGAGAAAATAATTTCCTACCCAGCAGCCCCTAGTAGCTGCTAAGTTCCTCTGTCAACACAAGCACAGTGACATTTGCTGATGTGGAAGACTGAAATGCAATGACAGGAAAGACCTTCCAGCACGTGGTATGCCTCTAGTCCATGTGGGAAAACGTACCATGGGTTTCTTGGACTTCGTGAAGTTTTGATCCAACACTGACACACCTGAAACTGGAGCTCCATTTTTATTTGGGTAGGAATTATTTTCTTTTCCTCTTCCTTTCTAAGCCCTTAGGCACTCTGGGCCATATTCACTGACACTGCATGCCTGTTACAGCCTCCAAATTCAAGAGCATAATGAGTGATTCAGACCAAAGCTTGAGCGGGGGGAAGGCAGTGAGATTCAGCACCTAATTTAGGCTTCATAGAAAGCTGTCTGGATATTCTGTACTTCAGTAGATCAGATGAATATCCTTTTGCCACCCTCTGCCAAAGAACGCAGCACTCCTGCACTTCACGAGTTTTAGCCTCAGCTTTTTACAACTACATGTGAACCTTACTGTAATAACACCCAAGAGAAAGAGATGGATTTCCCCTGTTTAAATTGCTCATAGCATCAAGATTTTTTAAATAGTCATCCCTCTAGGTTGTGACAGTCTAGCTGTGAAGTTAGAGGAAGCACGGAGGATATACCAAGCTCTGCTTTCACTCCTGTTTAATAACATGGTGATTATTGTTGCATCACGTAACAGTTGCAGAATTGCTACAAGATTTTCAGCCAGTTCTGTGCTGTCACCTGCAACCTGATGAATCCAAAATACCCTGGCATTGTCTTCCTGAAAGGCTCACATTGACCTGCATATTTTTTGAATTTGTTCCAATTTCCAGCAGTTTCTTCAAGGTTTGTTCGAACAAATAAGCATTTGCATTTGAGGCTGTTTCCCACAACAAAAGGACTCAGTCCCTGAATGTGGTCTTTGTGCTTTCTCTTTGACCCCAGTTATTTGTTGCACAGACGACATGCCGCTGTTGCAGTTCCCTGGCATCTGCAGTTACTGTCGCCACTAATCCACTAATTTCTAGTGCACATTTTAGGGCCATGCCAGCCAATCACTGCTTTTTGATTGCCTGCTTTTGCACACCACACAGTAACCAAGCCTGAAAAACAACATTGAAACTCTGGAGCTCTACATGGCTCCATTAATTTTCTTAATTGAATCAAGCAGTCAGAATTTCCTTTGTTTCACTCGTTCTCCATTTGGAGACATATTTTTTCACTAATAATACAGACGAACTACATAGATTCACCATGACCTTTAATAATTGTACTTAGTAAATACACAGCCTCGTGAAGATTAGCTTTTTACAGGCTATCTTGTCTGGCTTCTCAAGTGGGACACAGCAAGCATCAGCAGCCATTCAGATAATTTTAGAAAAGCTCCCATCAAATGTTTGTATGTCACTACACTATGCTTCAGTCTTCTGACCTGACAGCTTCCTGTATGTGCTGAAGAGTATATGCAAATTTTGATAAATACCTGCATTTGTGGCACTTTGATGACATATCTGCAGAACAACAGCACAGAGAAGGAATGAGAGGAAATTTTTCCACAGGAGACAGGCATGCTGGCGTGGTGTGGGATCGTTTGTTTTTCCACACAAGACTGGAAGCCTAGCCCTCCTGAAGTCAAAACGTGTTTTGCTGTAGATTACAGCTACAGATCTTGATTATTACAGCATTTTGCTTCCTTCAGTGTTTTTCTAGAATAAGGCTCAACAGAAGCAAATCCCATGACAGATGCATATCCTACCCCAGAGGCCTTACTTGAGATTTTGCTGCACCCAGTAATATTTGCCATACATGTTTAAATAGTACAAAGGACTTTGTGGGAGAAACTGGTCAACAAATATGTCAACTTAAATGTTAAAATAGCATTTGACATCAGGATGGTCTCTAGACGAGGCTCTTCCCTACACTGAAAGCTCCTGATAGTCATCTGAAAGAGAAAAGGAGAAGTAAATATAAGCATATTCTACAATTATCATATCATTAGGCACAGAGGAATTAAAAATTAGTTTGGGTTGGGTTCCAGCAAGCTGACCTCACTCCAAGTAGAAAACTGCCAATAGGGTGGTAATGGAGATATCCTGAGGAGACATTTCAATTGGGAGAGAACTAGCCATCAGGAATGGAGGCAAAGGGCCAGAATGAAGCTGAGGACCTGGGGGACATATGCTGTTAGTGTTGGATAAAGGGTATAGATGACTTTGGAACAGTAACTCAGGCCTTCACATAGCTGTACCAAGATGCCTGCCATGCTCTGAAGTTACAGAAAGGTACACTTTAAGCATTAAGAATATATTAATATTGAACAAAGCCACAATATTTCCTGAAAGCAGTTACTGCTTACAGACCATTATCTATCCTCTGCAGAAAATTGTCAACCTTTCTGTTTAGTGTTTTTCTCAGATTTAATACATGCATCCTGAAAAACACCCCCACCCACAGGGTCTGGGAATGAAGTAGAGAATACAGCAAACCCCTTGCAGTGAGTAGAGAAGCAGAAAGCAGAAAAAGCCAAGGAAGATGTGCTGTCTTGCGGGGATTTCAAAACCATGATTTAATTTTTTTTTTGGCATGAGGTAGTTATGCTTTTCAGTGAACATGAGAAGATTCAGGAGAAGAATTCTCAGCATTTAGGAGCCTTTAAATTATGGATAAATGTTATACATAGAATGCTGTATTCGCTTTTCCGCATTTCTCTCTCTCACTCACCCCTCTGGCACTTCTTCCTCAGAGCTTCTCACCTCAGTGGTTGAGAGGCATTTATTGCCAGGATCTTCTACCCCTATTTATTTGAGCAGAAGAAACATACCTTACCTCTACTGCCCAGAGAGAAGGAAAATCATGGAAGTGAAAAAAAGCTACAAAACCTCACTACTTAAAGGCCTTGCAAAATAGAAAAGAACTACCTGGCAAGAAAATAGAAGAGCAGGCAGTAATGCTTAAAATCCCTAGGTTACTGCTTCAGCCTGTGTATAAATTATCCCTCTAGAGGCCAGCAGAGTATCAAAAAACAGTTACCATGGACTAGACCATAAAACCACTGTAGACCCAACTCTTACCCAAATTATTAACACTTTAAACTTCTTCCAGCTGTCCAAAGGCTGCCTTTTGCATTGAGGCTGAACTGTCCTGCAATTATAGTAGGAACACAGGAAGCATGCCATAGTATTACCTTTATCATGGATCTAAATTCCTTACATGGGGTCATGGATGTTAGTAGACAGAGCTCACCAAAACAGATAACATTGCCTTCATTCATACAGGGAAGATCTGCTCATTTAAAGAGTGTGTTTGACATTAGTGCTTACTTAGGAGAAACAGTGTGTATTGCGGTCAGAGTCAAGAATGGGACTCTGCCATATGCTGGCATGGATTTGCTGTCTCTGAACTTTGTGTCTCACCATCTGTAAAATAGATACTGTAATACTTACAATGCACAGCTGACCTGGCAGAAACACCTCCTGCCCCATAGAAGTGATGGAAACATTAATTACTGTAATCAGTTACATGGAAAAGCTTCAGTAAAAAGTGCAATGGGAAGGCAAAGCAATGAGACATTTGGCAAATGAAATAGGTATACGCATGCCTTAGTATTTTTCTTCTAACGAGTGCACTTAGTATTTTTCTTCTAACGAGTGCACTAATCTAATGCTTTCACTTTGGGCAGGTCTTACTCTGAGGCTTGTTCCTGCAGCCCTCACACAGCCACATTCCCACAGAAGTTTGCTTGAGGAAGGCCTTGAGATTCAGCTTTGCGTGTTTTGTCTTGGTGCCAGGAAATATTATCCTTTTAATTAGCAGGTCCATTTCTTTGATAAGTGTTTAAGTGGCTTCACTGCAATTTCATCTCTTCAGTTGTCATCCAGCACCTGGGAGGTAAGAAAAAAGGAAGCAAGCACTGAATTTTTCCATCAGTTCTACAGAGGCATATTTCTGAGACACTGTACTTGTGTGGGTGGGCGGATGGATGGATAGACAGATGGAAAAGGGAGTTTCCTTTATGGGATTCCAATAATTGGTATGTGGTTTACATTCCATTCATCTGAAAGACTCTTATTTTAATCAGAAACAGGCCTGGGCTACTAAACTACCTCTAGTGTTCAAAACATGCCCCTGCTTTCAGCTGGTGACTTTTCTCACATGCATCTTTTCTTTGACACCCACAGCCCAAAGAGTAATGTGGTCATTTACCACCAAGAACCCAGTGTCAGGTCCTATAATAGCAGTTGGTTTAGAACACTCTTCCAGGCAGAGGTTTTCTGATTGCTAGCTTCACAAGCAGAAGCACTTTAAAGTGTGGTATTTGAAGTTGGCATTGATTTCTCGAAGAGGGTTTTGGTTTTGGTGTCTTTTTCCTAGGCTCATCCAACTCTGGAAAAGCCTTGTCTGGACAGTGTTGTGGAGGTCTGGCAGCACAGCTTGGTCTTAGTAGCAAGACGTTAGTACAGACAACTGCTGAGAAAAGCCCCATTTTCGGCAGCTGGACTTGCTGCTGTGCATTAAGCACAAATGAATGAGGGGCTAACACCTTGTCCAGAACTAGTCAGACTAAATAAATACCATCACAAGACAAATTTCAGCTTTGGAGCTAGTGAAAATGTAGAGAACTTCAATATCAACTGCTGCCATCCAAGAGCAGGGGAAACATACATACTGCATTGTTATGCTGTTATTCAGAACTCTCTCCGGACCATTTGTGATATGCCTGTAGTACACCTTAAAAATTTCTTCAAATCCCACCCTTCCCCATTAGCTAATTGTTCCGCTGTCCAGAGCTGTTTAGCCTCAACTTTTAATTATGCATGCCCCAACACATTTATCTGTTCTGGGCCTATGTTGACTAACCTGTGCACACACTTTGGAGATTTCCCTGACCACACAAAGTGCTTCATGTCACAACCCCCTCCAGTGCTCGCCCTTCAGCAGGTCTGTCAGCCAGCCCAGCGGGAGATCTGCTGCACGATGCTACACAACCTAAGAAAGGAAGAACAGTTTTGCAGCTCAGGTCTATGGCAGCCTGAGTCCATCACAGACTTTTTGCAGCATTTAACTGCCTTGTGCCTCAGTTTCCCCATGGGGAGAGGGTAACTAGGACAGGTGCAGATCAAACATCAAAGGGAAGGCTAAACTCGCCCCCTCCTTCCCGTATGGAAGATGTGGGCGGGGGGGAGGTCTGTGGCACTGGGCTGTGGACACAGACAAGAACTGCACAGCGTCACCAGTTCTTTCTGGCTCTGTGCATCCTGCAAAGACAACATGCAACATGGCTTTGGCAATTCATCAGTCTTCGGCCTGCACTAGGCAAGTAAGAATTGATAATGTCATGAAGGAAGCAAAACCATCAAATGCCTCTTCCTTCTCCTTTGTGATTCAACAGCCTTTTGGCAACATTCATTTTTCCTCTGTTTATTCAGAACGTGAGACCCTTGGGACCTAATTTAACATTGGCACTGGCAGGTGAGAAGTATTTGAAGTTGCGTTTTGGGTTGCAGAGACCTTGGCAAAATTTTCCATCTACAACCTGATGATTTCCTCTCTCATGCAACAGTGAAGCAGGAACCTCTTTCCTGGGGCAAACACCTTTAGCCCTGCACTCTGCTAGACCTCCGAGAGGTGTGGGTCCGCCCTGTGTTACCCAGGGCAAGACCATTGCTGCATACCTGTCACAGGATGCCTTAACCAAATTATGTTGCCGTGCTTTGCCCTGCCTGAGCTTTCACAGATCCTGATCTCTCAGGCTCCAAGATTTCTAAGATTCACTTTGAAAGAGATTCTTCCATCTTGATTTAGCTCAGAGCAGCAACAAAGTTAGTCCTGCAAAAACACGGGTTGGACAATTGGGGTGTTGGCTACATTGTTAATTTGGTGTAAATCTATCAAGATCAGTGATATTCTGATCACTGAACACTGGATTGAAAACCTAATTTGGAGTATTCAACCCTGTTCTGGCCAAATGATTTCCAATTAGGTGAATACTAACATTTTGTAAGGCTCCCTGGTTCTGTCCTGTCATTTGGGTTTCACCCACAGTTGCTAGTTTGGTTCATTAGCATCCTGACTGCATTCTGGAATTTTTTGTTGTTGTTGTTGGTTTTGGTTTTTGGTTTTGGTTTTTGGTTTTTTTTTTTTCTGCTGTGAAATAAACCGTAATTTACTTTTGATGCTAAGATTTAGCACAGAGCTAGCATTTGCTACAATAATGCTTTGCTGCTGAACGCCCATGATTTTCCAGGGTAGAACCATTTACTTATGGTGGACACCAACACAGCTTGATATAAGGAGTCTTTGGATTCATCTTTTTGGGGGTGACGATAATGAGCTTGCACCACATTTGATTAAAGGAAGGTGAAATGCTGAATAAACTATGACCAGCACACCGCACAGGACTCCTAGAAGCACAGTCAGTTTGTTTAATCATTCACCGGTGTTCTCTCTGGACTGATCAGACAGCACCTTCACACACCAAAAGCTATAATCCAGCCTTTAATGTTAATTAAGGTGTGATTGCTTAAACTTGTGGTTTTTTCCCCTTCTCTTCCTTTGGCTGGCCACAACTGTTCCAGTGTTGCTGAAAGTTATTCTGTTTAAATATTAAAAAATGCTTAGCTAAATAGGTTAGCTTATTTGCTTTTGCTGATAGTAGCAGTCCACCCACAGAGCCCTTTCAAATCTCTTCAGTGTTTTGGAAACTGGATAAGGGACTTATTCAGTGACGTGCAAGTTTTGCCTGAGCCAGGAATGAAGCGTGCATTTCATGAAATGAGAAATAACCTCAGACCACACACAGAGTGTAATTTCTGAACTCCGGTTTGGGCTCTCTTCCACTTGTCCCTCTGCACACATACACACACTTCTGCTAAAAAACAAGATGATGACTGACATCCCTAAATCCTTTAAGCATTCTTCTACAGCTAAGAGCAGAAGGAGGTTTTCAGAGCTTAGGTGGCTCATTATTAGCAACAAGCTGATGAAAAAATGGATTACTACAGTATGTGCATACCATGCTAAAGAGAAATAGCAAAAAGCCTATGCCATCTAAACACAGCTTTTGAGAGGAGAAACTGCTGATGCAAACATATTAAAGCTATTTTTATTGCACAGGGAGATGAGGAAAAGCCCTCCCCACAATTTTCCTAAAGAATAATGTTGATTCTGTGATTCCTTGTTTAGTTAAGCTAAAATCACCGAGTGTTTCAGATGTTATTTTCCATTATAATCCAGAGAAGTAAAACAGACAGATAAGTCTATTGCATATAAAAAAACTCACATCCTTTCCTCACCCAAGCATAGGAACTATGTTGAATGGCTTTGAGAAAAAACTACACACAGAATAGGCAAAGGGCAAACTTTTCCACAGCTGTTACTCCATTGCTTCAGTATCACCTCCAGAGCTTAATTCTCCACAGCCTTACAGTGAGCCAGTGCACTTAAAACACTGAGACATTGGCCAAGCTCCTGCTCAGGTCTCCTTAAATATTTCCTTTATGCTGGTCTAAAAGAAGTAGCTTCATTGTGCTCAACAGGTAAGGAGTTCTCCTGTGTTAAATTGTAGCACCTCTGCTGAACTGCCCCTGCAGAGCTTAAAATGAACAATCAAAGGTGCTTACAGACTCACTTCAGTACCTCAGTCATTGCTTTGTACCTGATCAGTAATACCATCATACAGCTGAGCCATTGATATCCACTCTAACATCCTCGATACTCTAGATCTGCTTATGCATACAAATGTACATGTACCATACACAGTGCTGAGTGCTGTTACTTCCACCAATAGTTAAGCTTGCTTAACACTTTCCATTATAGGACCCTGCTTTCAGTTGTTTATAACTTTGCCAAACTCTAAGTGCTCAAGCTGAAATTTTCCATGCTGAGTGCCTGTATCAGGCTGAATTTTTCTGGTAAGTTTCAACTAAATAGTACAGCTGTTCTGAATATGGGGTTAAAGGGGAGCAATCTCCCTTTTCCCCATGTTTTTCTTACAGCCATTTCAATGAGATCTTTTGCCTGCATGCTTTGGGAGAGATAATGGGTGTGGGAAAAGGGGTTACCTTACTGTAAGGGATCAGACTGTCAGGTTCATGCCCAGCAACAGCCTTCTGAAAACCTGCCAAACTTTGGCCAAGTTACAAAGTTCTAAAAACTGTGTTTTATCCATGCTCCATGTAATTCTGCTGGAGAGTAGCACCATGTATTTTCTGAACACGCCACTGAAACAGAAGAAAACCTTGACCTCACACACCTCCTCCATGTCCATCACCAGACTGTGCGTGCATCCTTCCCACAGATGAACTGAGCATCATCCCAGTTACAAAAGGATCTATAGGGCAGTTTGGGACTTCTCATGCAATTTCTGGTCCTGCCCCCCAGGAACTGCTGTGGCACCAGAACTGAGAGCTGAGTAATTCTGCCTGTTGCACCATCAATACCCGTTGATGGTGCCCACGCAGTACACCTGAGAAAGTTTGTTAGCTTGGAAACAAGCCAAAGAGCTTGGGGTAACAAGAAAGAAATGGAAAAGCAGAGCAGACTCCAAGAGACAGATGCAACATAGCCAGGGCGTAGTGATCCATTGTGTTAAATACATTGACAGACTGTAGAATGGAACCAAGAATTCACAAATGCCAGCACTCTTTTGTTTTCAACCAGTTTCTGTGACATCCACTAGCAGCTACATCCTTTCTTCCCCTAACTGGCTGGTGCACAGAAGAGATTGTAACCTACTGCTTCCTGCTACTAGCCACTCCAATCGGTCAAGTAATGGAAATTGTGATTCTAAGTGTTGATGACGGTCCATGTGGGAATCAATCACTGCCGAGTAACAGAATTCTTTTGCTTTTTGGTTTGGTTTTATCTGAAAGTTTTCAAAAAGCACACTGTCAAAACTGCGCTGGAAATTTGAAGTTATTAAACCACCCAAAAGTTAGGAAATGCCAGCATTACAAATGCTCAGGCAAACTGGTGTAAATGCATTATGGCATAGTCTTCAACTGTATGCTCACCAATACTCACTTTTTCCCAAGGACATCACGCTTCTTCTCTGCAAAGTACTTCACATTTCTGGAAAGAGCCCTTTATTTCTTTCCCTTTCAGATTTGGAGTTTTTCACTATGACTGTCCCAGCACAAAGCCAAGAATGAAGAAATTCCAGGTTGCAACCCAGATCAGCTGCAGCCTCTGCAGCTGTGAGGAGGCCACAGCTGCACAGTGGCTACTATCTCAACTCATCCAAACCAAGCTACTGGGTAGCTATAATCTTTTCTAGTTAATTCCCGGTTCCCTGCCTGAACAAAAACAAAAGGTAAAGCCAGACACATCACAGACTTCATCTGTTACCCTGTAATCCGTCAAAGCTAAAAATGGAAGTTCTCTGCTACCAGGAGGAACAGACTCACTGCAGTTTCCCAGCAGTTCTGAACACTCACTTCTTGCCTCTGAAGGAATGAAACAACAAAAGATAAACCAGTGACATCTTAAACTACAGTAACTCAGTTACAGAGGGTTTTATTGCTTGCTCTGACTCTTAAACACAAAGTCTTCCATTAAGATGACTCTTGGGATTTCCATGGTGAGGAAAGTAAAATAAAAATGTCTCATTCTATTTTTTTAAACTCCCTTAAACTTTCTAAAATTATTTTCTTACCATGATTTTTTTTTTCCAGATACATCATCCTCAAGACTACCAGGAGACAGCTGTCTCTTCTCATAGTAGAGGCTAAGACTTCATGTATGAGATGAAAAACTGTAACCACACTGAACCTACCACCGTGGTCTAAATACCTAACCATGCAGAGAAAACACTGCAGCATTGCAAAAAGGCCTAAACCTTTACCTTTCTTGAGGTAAGGGTGGCAGAACAGTTTGACATTCTGGACATCATGGTTGCCAGGTACAAACAGGTTCCATATCTTCTGCTTTTTCAGTCACTAGCTAGGATATTCCTCTCTTTACTGGTATTCACAAATGTTAATATGCAGAGAGCCTGAACCAAAGGGTAAAGGAAAGGATTAAAAACCCCCAACTTTAAACAGCTTGTGTCATTATTACTGAGGATTTTAACCTTTCCACTACATAAGCAATAGCAAGTCCAACCTTCCCCTTTAAGTGTCTTCCTACTGCTTCTATCTCTTTCAATGAAGTGGAATCTATGAAGAGAATCCCTTCAGACATATCCAGAAATGTTTCAAGAGAAATACCACAGTCTAGGCCAAGCGCATTTTCCTATTTAATTTCTTCTTCCTTGTTCATGTGTGCAGCTTACAAAGAATCAGAGAGATGAATGCCACTGAACTGACGTATTTCCTATGGATGCAAAAGTATGATTTTTCAGTGTTTTCTTAGCAGGCTAAGGTTTCTAAGTTTGAAGCAAGGTGCCATCAGATGGTAAATTACCCAATTATAAAAGTCTGATAGAACCACAAAATTCTAAATGACAAAATTTTTCTACATTCCCAAGGTTCAAACAACAGTATGTCAACTATGTAGGTAAAATGCCTGTTATTTGTTTTGCCACAGGCTTAAAATATCTATTTCATACAATCAGAATTTCCTTCCATGTAAGTTAAAAGCTGATTATATTGTACAGATAATCCACAATATAATTGTAATTTATGCTATACATATGTATGTTTTATATAACAGTATGTAATACATAGAATATATATATCATATACATAAGTATATATATCAGTGTATATATATAATATATTATCTACCTCTAATAATAAGGGCATGTAGTAATGTAAAGTAATAATGTCCATTACAGGGAACTTAGGTTCTGGTTTTTTCAAGTACTGCAAAGAGTGATATGTCAGAGACAGAACAGAACCTTAACATTTGATTAAAGAGAAAATACTCTCAATATTCCCTCCAAGTATAAGACTCTTAAATTAGAAGTCTTGTATTGTAATACAGCAATATATATAACCACAACTACAAAACAGTGGGGGGCAGAGAGAGAGGCAAGAGGAGCCTGAATTACTCTAGCTATGCTAGTACAGTATCTGCATGTAGAAGGACTAAGCCAGGTTCACATCCAAATCTACTGCAGAGGTGATGAGACCAAAGCACAAAAGAGAAGTTTTAAGAAAACAGCTTTCTCAGAGGTACTTATATTACATTCCCAATTAGATCATGGTATGAATTTGTTTTCTCTGCCATTGAATTATAAACCAGAACAACTAGAAACTGTGCTGGAACTTCCATCACAGCCTGAATCACAGAGAGGCCAGTGCTGCCGATGGTTGTGAGCATTTACCTCAAACAATATAAACAGACATCTGGTATTTGTTTTTAAAGTAATTGGCATAGAATGATTTTCAGGGTGATACAGGAGATCATGTTTACTTGAGCGTTCACTTGATGGAAACAACTTAATATCAAACCACAGGGGAAGAAAATCCCTTTAGTATAAACAGTTCTGTTGAAGTAAAACACAGACTCATTCTGAGTTGAGTCAGTATTTTAGCATCTGAGCTATCCCCACGACTTTGCCATTGTCTTTAATGGGTGCAGCATTAGGAATCGCGAATGTTGATATCAAATATACAACCAATGTTCAGCCATTGGAACATGCTACAACAGACTAGTGCAAATTCTAATGTAATACACTGTGTGTGTGCATTTTCAGAAAACAATGCTTTAGCGCAACAGACCTGCTCATGCTCCAGTTTGTGTTAAATTATGTGAGCAATCTCAATTCAATCACACTGCATGTAAACACATAGACACAAGGCCAAGTTCTGGCCACTCGATTCCGTTCTCTCAGCTCAAGCAAACTCAAAGAACAATTGAGATAATCTGTCCTCAAGTATCATGCATATACAACATACGTACATTCAATTATGTCTTTCATTTTAGAGCACAATCCTCCCTCGGTCTTTGATAAAGGAAATTCAGCTTTTTGGATGACAACTAAACAAAGGTTAGGATGCCAGGCAAACAACTCTGAAGCCCTCCAATCATCTTGTTTAGATGTACTTTCCTCCTCTTTCAGAGTTACCTGGCAGAATCACGTAAGAGACAGACTCATTTAACATCACAAGGATCCTCCTATGATCCACGTGTGATCTATAGGAAAACAGGCATACCTCTTAAATGCTCTGAATCACTGCCTACCTCTCTCATCTGCACATCTAGATGTCCAGTTCGGATAGCAGAAATTGAATTTCCTGAGTTACCTTAAGCCAGTTATCTACTTTTCAGGTGCCTTAATCAGGAATGTAGATGCTGGCATGAAGTCTACTTAGAAGGTCATTACTCTTTTTCTATAGGATGCACCAAGTCAAGATGTACTCAACCGGGGAATGTGCAAATGCAAGGACAAGAGTTTTCATAATAGTATTACCTCATTTGTTGCATAAGCTGGAAGGTATGCAATGAATAAAATATGCAGGGCACTGCAGGAATGGAAAAATATGTAGCAGCAAAGCCAGTTAAATGCTTCCGTGGAAGAACAGAATCCTCCTTCTGCTGTTAAGATTCCTAAGCAAGTAACTTAAACCATTGTTTTCATACATAGTGAATGTATTATCATCTTTGAATTATCCAGTGATACTTTGATTATGCTACTACCAATTTCCCTTCCCTCCTATTAAAGCTGCTTTCACTCACTGTGCTGAAGCCAAGGCACTGGCATCAGTCTGCCTTTCAGTGCTTGAAGTCACGACCTGCTAAAGCTGAGCAAATACATCCTTTCAAACTGCCTTAACACGTTGATGAAATGTTTGTATGTACACCCTGGCTTTCTCAAACATACTCATTATCTGAAATTATCCATTCTTCCTCCCCCAGACCAAATATGAAATCTGTGTACCACATGGCTACTCCCAAATGTAGTTATAAGCATAGCTCTAGTTTGCAAAACATACTTAAGAGCCGAACTACACTGCAAATCAGGCCCAGGACACACACAGTGTTTTTAACCAAGTCTAGTGACAGTTTTGTAAACAAGTTGCTGACAGAGCTGCATTTGTTAGCATAGGCAGGGTCAGATTTCTTGCTATATCACTGGCAACCTACTTTTTTTTCTAGTCAAAGAACTTCCATTGAAGGCAATGGGAACTACTGGTACCCCATTAGGTCACGGACCCAGAGCCAGACCCATAGGAACCCCACTGAGTAAAAGAACAAGGAAACTGCAATAAGGAACAGGAAAAACCCAGAAAGCCATTTTCAGCTGAAAGCAATGACAAAAAAGACACCCTTCTCTCCATGGCTGATTTATGTTGAGATCAGGTGACAACTACTATGAAGCTATTTCCTTATGCTAGGAGGCTGTTACAGTTTCCCTATACCCTTTGCCTCCCTGCAACCACGTAGGAACTTGCACGTGGAATCTGTATGAACTCCATTCTACCATAATCCTAAACACAGCATCCCCCAAAGCCTCCTTCATTTTTAAAGCCAAACAAAATGATAATCACAGCTTTCCAAGAAGACAAAACTGCTATCTCCTTTTAGTATTTGAAGGATATGCCTTCAAATATAGGTCAAATTCTTCGTTTTTTAATTTGTTCAGATTCTTTAATTCGTACAGACATCTTCTTCTTGGCAAAAATACTTTATACACAGATCCCCAGGGCGCTAAATTGCAGTATTTATGGCTTAGGTGATAGTCCCTAGTAAAATATGTTAAATTTACACAGGAAGCTACGGAGTGACATAAATCTTACTTTGAGACATCTTCCTGTAGCTCAATTCAATTGCAGATAAAAAAATGTATTTCCACAAATATATCATCCGTATTTGGCATACAGGTGAATAAAACATGCACTTTTATGGAGGTTTTGATTTATGTGGATCATCACCTTATAGATGAGAAACATAATTTTCTGATTACTTCAGGAAAATGATGATGGCTTTATATTTGGGAATCAGCCCTACAGTTCAGCCTTCTACCCATACAGTTCCACTGCTCTGAGGTTCTTCCAAAAGAAGTAAGATGAGAAATCTTACCTAAGTCAATCAGATTTTGCTCTCCCCAGTATCTACTGATTCAGACCGTGACTGACAAACTAGTGGTGGTCAGATGAAGCCTCTGTCTAGCACCCCAACACAAGCTGAAATCAACAAGGTTATTTAGCCCCTACTGGCCCACAGACTGAGAAGTTACCAGTCCCTCCATCTGGCCTAAAAAGAAAAGTCAGTTTTACCTATGCAACTTGTAACAGATATTTGTCTTTCCTATTCTTGGTGATGTCCAACATTGGCACTACACGACCCATTATACAACATTTACCTTTATAGAGTTTCCCTATTCTCTAACTTCAATTATCTCTGGTATAGCTTAAGCCACTTAACTCTTCCCTTTTTGCTGTGGACACAAAGGTACTATTCCCTTTCCCTATGCAGCAGACTTTTTACACATTTGATGACCATATTCTTTATCCCACCAAATCCTCTCTTCTTAGCTAAGCAGCAGTTTGCCTCTCTAAGCAGAAGAATGCTATTCTGTAAAGAAAATCAGTACTGACGCCACCAATAAAAGCCTTAATTTATTCTGTTTATTAACATCAAGAAGGGTGCAGATATAACCTGCCTTAAAGTTGACTTCCTTCAGCTGTACATAATTCAAATGTACCAAAACCTAACAGTTTATGGCTTTTTATTTTCTCAGTTGAGACTTTTTTTTAAAAAGCTGTTCCAATTGACTATCCTAAATGTCATTTGGGATCTTAAATACCATTGGGTATAATAAAGTGGTAACAGCATGGATTCAGGGCGAGAAAAACAGTTAGGGAACACATTTATCTTACTTATGCTAGCTGCCTGTAAAGAACAAGGCTTTTACTACTTTATCATGTATGTTAAATACTGAACTCCTTGTTCCAGGTAGTTAAGTCAGATTCCCCAGTTAGGTTTTTAGATGGCTTCCACTTACAATAAGCGCATAATGGTTAACACAGAGATAGAGCAAACCCTACAACAGCTTCCCATGACCTAAAGTAGAAGCTGCTCCAGATTAAATTTAAGCTTATTTTCCAATGGGCAGCCATCCAGACCACAAAAACTACCACCATTCACAGACTGCTGCTGTGCAGCTTCAGTGTCCAAGGTTTTAAAATTTCATAACATTTAGTCTTCACATAAAACAATTTATACAGTATACTCAATGTAAACCCCTACACTAATAGAGCATTACATCTGAGATTTCAAAGCTTACAAAAATCGAAGATTAGGGTTAAGGTTTCCAGAGCAACATGAAGCCCTGGCCTCTTTTGGTTATAAGGTACTCCTTCACATGATCCCATAGTATTGAGAAATGTGACAGACTATTTGGCAAATGAGGTATGGCATTGCTTATCTTATAAGCACTCCTCCAATCTGTGAAAAACAGTTTTCATTTGGAAATTTTATTACAGCCAGCATTTCAGGACTAAGATGCTAACTTGTCAGTACACAGAAACTCCTTATTCCATTCATACTGTATTGCATATTCTTAACAACTGACAAGGTGAACCACTCCGTTCTGAAATAATAGTAGTATTGGAATAAAGATGAGATCCAGCAGCTTTTTTTTTTGGCGCCCCGAGCACACCTTGGAAAGTATTTATTATGTTCTCAGAGATGTATAGATTTTTCTATGTTTTGCTTCCAAAATGCTGAACAGAACCCTGAGGTCATGTTCCTCACCATCTTAGGAGGAAGAACGAAGATGTTCTGTTACAAAAGTAGTTGAATGGGGTGCACAACTGGGTAAAAAACATTATCTACCATTCCATTTGATAACGCATGCATTTGATACACGCATCAGAGCAATTATGGTTGAACCTGATCCCAGTTTTACACTTCTTCATCCTGAAAGCTTGGGACTGCAAACCCACACAGCAGTAGCGAAGTGTTGGGCAAAACTAATGTCCAAAAAGCCCGACATAAAAATTATTTGCTCTGAAAGCTGAGTGCGAAGTAATAGTATAAAAATTTGATGTTATGAGAAGTGCTATGATCATAACCAGGCTCATTCCAACTCCGGTGTTGAGATTAAAGTAAAATGTGGAAGACACATGTAAATAATTTGCTTTGGCTGAAACACAGCAGCCAGAACAGGCACCCAGCAGCTGTCATGTTAAAGTCAGAGGAACACACAATACACAGCACTACAGAGAGAAATCTGCCTAAAAAGCAGAGGTGGCATGAAGCAGGGACTTCCACCAGTGCCTTCCTCAAGCATATACTGCTGTATAAACAGGCTCAAAGGGTAATGGAGTTAAATAACTTGTCAGGTATGATCAGGAACATGGATTCTCTGTGCTTTCAATGGTGGAGGGACCTGTGGTGCACACACCCAGTCTATTCGAGTCATTATTCCTTGAATTACAAGTCATCTGCATAGGTGAGGTAACGGTCTGACTTGAAACTGGATGGTTGGCTGAATCTTCGTAATTGTGACTGATCACTACAGGAATCCTCCAGGTGGCAATTTTGGATAACAATTCTCCCCTTCTACTCCACTCTCACAAGACCCCACCTGGACTACTGCACCCAGATCTGGGGTCCCCAGTACAAGGAAGACATGGATCTGCTAGAGCACGTTAAGAGGAGGGCCACAAAAATGTCAGAGGGATAGACTGAGAGAGTTGGGGTTGTTCAGCTTGGAGAAGAGAAGACTCCAGGGAGACCTTATTGCAGCCTTTCAGTACTTGAAGGGGTCTTAAAAGAAAGACTGAGAAAGATTTTTTACCAGGGCCTGCATGACAGGACAAGGGGTAATGGTTTTAAACTGAGAGAGGGTTAGATTTAGAACAGACATGAGAAGGACATTGTTTTTGTGATGAAGGTGGTGAGACACTGGAACAGGTTGCCCAGAGAAGTTGTGGATGCCCTGTTCTTGGAAGTGTTCAAGGCCAGGTTGGACGGGGCTTTGAGCAACCTGATCTAGTGAAAGATGTTCCTGCCCATGGCAGGACGGGTTAGCCTAGATGATCTTTGAACGTCCCTTTCAACTCAAACCATTCCTTGATTCTACGATCCCATGGTTCTTGAAATTCCCTCAGGCAGCTAACCTCTGTGCCTAGTCCAATTTGTGTACTTCAAATGTGGTAAGCAAAATCCTTGGTGAAATGTCCAAGACACTCAGGCTGTTCCTGCTGCAGAAACAATTAAAGCATCATAGCGGAGCAAACTGACATCGCACAACAAGAACTACAATTAAGTAAGCATAATATGAATGACAAACCTTTTGACTACCAGCAGAAGCTGAATTCAAGCTGCAATACACTCAACAGTAACGTTCAATGTTAACAGCAGACTAATTCAACAGAAGATTAGTTAATTTTATCACAAAGTT
This sequence comes from Astur gentilis, assembly GCF_929443795.1. Taxonomy (NCBI): domain Eukaryota; kingdom Metazoa; phylum Chordata; class Aves; order Accipitriformes; family Accipitridae; genus Astur; species Astur gentilis. The sequence goes on from NC_064919.1 coordinate 42,375,277, forward strand.
ACCTAACTGTGATTTTAAGAGTATGGACAGCCTGAGGTTAAAAAAAAATGTATCCACACAAATGCCCACAAAATTGCTCATACTAAATATTCATGTTTTAAATAATTAAAGAAAAAAAAAATCAATCAACAATCTGCATGTTAATTGCATGATATTTCTAAGTGCACATGCAATAACAATAATGCACTCAAATTTTTTTCAGAATACAATACTCACAAAATTAAACTTGTTTCATTTCTTAAGCTGAGCAAGAAATAAGAGTTTTCCCAGTATAAACCATATTTGGGTTTTTTCCTATCAGATACTCAAATGTATGAAATAGAGACAACAGTGAATCTGAATTACTGAATGGCATTAGAATTTTCCTGAAATTCACTAGGAAAAAGTGTATTTTTAAAAAATTTTATTTTAAAAGACTATTGCCTCTCCTCTTCCCTTGCATAGAACAGTGAGTAACAGCAACACATTGGCCAGACCACATCATCTCACAAAGACATGATGAAAGTCCATAAAAATAAAAAATGGGAGATGAAAGTGCAATGAGAGACGAAATTTGATACCCAGCATCATTTAATGTGCTGTAGGTCTTGCACTGAAAAAGAGCAAACAAACAAAAATTCATGATTCTTCACATCAAACAAGCTGAGAAATTCACTGCCGTAAGATACTGAAGACAATTAGAAGTGCCACAGCTTCAAAGAGAGACTGAGCAAAATCACAGGGGAACAATAAAAAAGAAAGAGAAAAAAAAAAAAGAAAAAATTCAAAGGCTATTAGGCACAAAGATATCATCCCTGTCTCATGAAGTCCCTGAGTCTCTAGTAGCTCAGAAAATATGTGGAATATAATTGTCAAATCCGGTTAATATCATTATATTCTGCCAAGATGACTGAGGGTGTCTAAAGGTATGTAAAGGGGAAAAATTACTTACTAATGCTACTGAGTCTAGGAATATAATCAGAATTCAAGAAAACAAAGTGCAGTCAGAACATTCAAAAAAGTTTAATTTAAAATTAATATATCATAGCTTACAATACATAGTACATAAGCACCATTATACACATACGTACTATACAGATGTAATTACATATATATTCACATCTGTAAAATGTGTATCTGTATCATCATAAATATGAATTCATCACTTTGCTTTTAATTTCATGGAGGTATCACGTTTTGCTGCATACTGCTGAAGTTGTGGATATTCTAGCAGAACATTAAAATAATTACAACTCACATAAAAAACTTTCATTTTACTACATTACAAGATGTAGCAGTGGATGGTTCATCTGAATCATCTGGACTGTATTTTTTCCACAGAAAATTTTCATTTTTTTTCCAAAGAGAACTTTCACACACTTCTCTCTCTTCTGTCACTGGGGGATGAGGTGCTCTTTCACATAGCTTCTCTATGACTGTTATGTCCGTGAGCTTTCTGAGGCTCTCCTCATTCTTCTCATTCAGCATGTCCCAGAAATCTTTTGGTCTCTCCTTTGATTTTTCTGCTTGCCCTGAAGGGAATCTCCTTGGTGATTCTGTAGGCCCATTTCCATCATTTCTGAAGAGGTCATCGAGAATAGAGGTATCTCCAAGCAAGTCCACAAAAGACTTTTTCTTACAAGTCTGAGCTTTTCTCTCCCCATTTTCTGACTGAGACGGGGATCTTTTTCTTGGCAGCCGTGTTCCTTCCGAGTCCTGCTGTCCTTCACAACTTTTTACAGGCAGCACCTCAATTATTTCTGATTTACTGCTTAATGAGCCAGATGCCATAAAATCCTTGAATGCCTGACTGTTTCTCCTTTCGATATGTTGAGTAGCAACAGTGGGTGATTGTTTACATTTTGCATCAACACACACATCTTGCAAGTAGGAGTCATTGTGAAGCTGCTCTACTCCTCCTTTACAGCTCTGCTGGCTCTGTGTTTCCGTAGTTCCACTCAGACATAGGCCTTCAGCTGATGAAGATCTAGATCTTCCAAAATTAACAATGGCTTTTCTTTTTCTGGAGTGTGTTGTACCCAGTTCTCTTTCCTCATAGTCGTGTGAAGCTTGTTCTGATATTTCAACTGGGAAGAAAGACTCCATCTCTGGATGCTTGGAAATGTAGAATTCCTTCAACATCTTCTGCCTTGTTTCTGATGTAGCTTTTGCAATATGTTCTGCGAGTTCTTCCACTGATCTCATATTAAAGTGGGATACCATTTCCTCAAATTGCCTCCTGTAATTATCAAGAAGTAAAAATATGTTATTTTGATACTGTTAGCTAGAAAAAAAAGCAGCTTCCAAGCAATTAATTCAATTCACCTACTTCCCATATCCCAGAAAGTAATCACTAAAAGTAACTTCCTTATTAGGAGCATTGTTTGCTTTTATTAGCAAAGAGAAGGAAGAACGATGACCTTAGAAGAACTGAAGTGCCTTCTGAATCCCGGATTCCAGTGTAATTTCCTCAGTTTACGATCCAAAGGGTTACTGACTTTCAGCGTAGGTAAGCTATCACACCAAAGGACCAAATTTCAGAAGGTCTTTAGCTACCAAAAGGATGCAGATGGACTAATGGTTGAATGATGGTGGGTTTGTTGGTTTTTTGTTGTTTGGGGTTTTTTTTTTGTTTTTTTTTTTTTTTGTTTTTTTGGGGGGGGGGGGGGGGGGCGACGACAGGGGACAGACAGGCAGGAAGTAGTAGCTCAAACTCCTTTTAAAAGGCTTGATAAACAAGAGCTGGAGAAACACATTCACAGGAGGCAGAGACTGTCCCCTCCATCCTATCCAGTAAGCTATGGAATATTTGTTTCCACTAAGAGGCCAAGCTCTAACTAAAGGAGGTCCCCCTAATTGAGTTAGCCATAGTCTAGGGTCAGGTAACCTAACTGGAAGGCTGGAGAGGTGGGTTTATGCTACCTTGTCAGAGAAAGGACATGAAACATGTTGCCTTTCCTGTATGAGGGCTCCAATAAGCAGTGAGATTTAACCCTGTTTAGCCTCAAATACCACTTGACTGGCTAGCTCCAACTATACCCCTTGTGTGTGGTGGCTGCAGACAGCTTCCCACTCTCCCTTACAACTACAACACAAACTGAGGCACCTACTCATCCTCATTCATTGCACAGCATATCCAGATGTACTAAGTCTAACTGCAAGCCAGGTTTTAACATATGACCTGCTTAATGTTTAAGAGAGAATTTGCTTAAGCTTTTTGCTAGATAATGGCTTTAGGATCTTAGAATAACACCCTTAGTTATTTCATTGCCTTTGAAAATTTTACCTCAACAAATTATTGATAACTACGATTACAATTTTGAACATTTTTGGCATGAAGGGTTCTCTACCTGCCTCTTAAATATTTAGAATTTTCAGTATCTATAATAGTAAGCAAGTCTGGCACTTCAACAGTAACAGTTTGGACAGCTGAGGCCAGCTGGCTAATATGACAGATTCTGAACACTTACAGGTATTACCTAGATACCAACTCTGATATAGTAATTTAATTATCTCAAGGACAAATTGAAAGTATATACCAAATCCCAGTTCTATAGGTTTGCCTAGTTAGCTACAGCTTTCCACTTTCTAGTTCCACATACCATATGGCTATTGTTAATGAACTTCAATCTATATACCAATGGAATTTAAGTATTTGTATTAATAATAGCAACAGTTTGGGGAAAAAGGGAAAACAAGGAGATAGAAAAATTATTATCCTTCCAAAAATGAGGGGGGAAACAAAACGTTGAAAGAAATATTAAAAAATATTGAGCACCAAGTTAAAAAATAAACACAGAGTCCAATTTTTTTAATAGTCCTTCAGTGAAAGTAATGAGATCTGGGCAAAACCAGTAGCCAGTCAGAAGCTCACACTATAGAATTTGTTTCTATACAGTTTAAACATTGGTTTGTAGTACTTCATGATGCACATACCAGGAACACTCATGGTGATGACATCTGCACAGCTATGTAATATATGACACATTGAATCAACACATTAAAGTGATTTCTGGGTTCGGTTCATTTTCTTAATCAATTATGGTACTCTTTGTATAGTGTGAGTGTAAGTTTCTCATTAGTTCTGCTCTTGCCGTAGAAAATAATCAGTATTCCCTGAGTATGGTTGAAACGAAGACAAAAGCAACTGCCCAGAGGAAAGTTCATTTCAACCTTAGAATTTTATTTGCATCTGACCAAAACAGTCTTACCTGCGGATTCCTTTCGGTGTCTTTCCAATCAAGAAAGTGGTTGAACCTACTCTGTGTACTTTTTTGTTTTTCTGGGTCACAGGATGCATAACATACAGGTGATGTTGATTACTGTTTGCCAACATTTCTTGCCCTCTCTTAACAATGTTGTTCTCTGCTGTATTGTCTTCTGGGGTTTCTTCATTTTTCTAGTAAAATGAGACATGGAAATCATCAAAACAGCTGTGTCTCTGACATAATGATGAGTTCTATTGCACTCAATTCTGTCGCTCTTAGCTAGCACTCAATCTTGTGAATGTTAAGACTGGGACTGAAAGCTGCAGTGTAGACTCCCTATTCCATCACAAACATCCAGGGACACTGAACGCAAGTCTTGATTCTCTAAGAGTAAGGTGGGATATTTTTCCAAACAGGTTAATTGTGAGGCTAAATGAAAAATCTCTGTAAGTTCTCCAATGCAAAACCAGGGGTTATATAAATACCTAATCCTGTGCCACAGGACCCAAATCTCAGTTACAACCTCCAAATATTACTATAAAATAGAAAATGCCTGTGTCAATAGCTTACAGTCTTAATAGATACATAACAACTTCCTGGATTAATTTATAAAGATTAATGGCTAATTTGGATTCACTGCTTCCTGCTTGTTAATGTATTTTACACAATTCTTGCACAGTATTTATTCAGAACTCTTAGTCACTTTAGCAAAGTACTAAGTTTGAGTTACTTACTCAAAAAAAACCTATAAATAATCACAACACCAAATTCAATGACACCAAAGTTAAGGTATAAACATTTTTGTCAGTATCACAATCTCCAACACACACGCGCGCACACAATTACTCAGAATTGTAAAGATACTTTTGGAAGAGGTATCACTATATTAATGTATAAAGGAACAGGACAAAAAAGTTACACATTACGCTTTTGTTGTAATACTGGTAAGATTAAAAGCTAATGTTTTAATCAAATTCAAGAAGATTGTGCTACAGATCAACTCATCACGCATTGACAGTCAGTGTCTTGCACAAAAATATTATCCTATTTACACCTTAGTTATTTTTAAGAAACTCTCACAAGTTCTTATCAAAATCTTCCCTTTGCCAAAAGGCAAGCCAAGGGAAACATGAAAATTAAAGAACATGTTTGAAAAGCCAGGAAAAATGGAAAAAAACGAACTGGAAGAGCAACATTACTTTTTTTTTTTAAATGAGATCAGGGAAAGAATAACTGCTTAGTGATGTCCTCAGTCCCTCTACTAACACTGCTTTAGAGATGAAAACACAAACTGTGTTCACACCTTGTCATCTGCAGTTCAAAATTTGGTTTTGGATCTACAATGTTTCTTCCCAATGTGTTTCTATTTGATCCATGTCCACTTCCTTTATTTCCACAGGCTGTTCACAATGTTCTTCAACTTTAGGATCCCACATCTGTTCTCAATCCATTACTTTGGCAAGTAACCTCAAACTAGCATACAGAGAGAGATGTTAATATTAAGCAACCTACAGGCATAATTTTTCACTCTTTAAGCTAGATGCACAACTCCAAAGACTAAAATTTCACTGCACTATTAAAAGTTATAATACACAAAAGTGAAACCAGGGCCCCAATTAAGATAAAAACCTTATTCTCCCAATAATGTTATGATGATAGTAACAAAATTAAGATTGAATTAGCAGATGTTATCTACAGCATAAATATTCTACAGTTATCCTACTAATTCTGTATACATTTAAGATGTTCACAAATTTTATTTTATTATTATTTTTTTTTAAGATATGCAGGGATAATACAGATCTTTACTTGGGAAAGGTATTTTAAAAGAGGAAAACAATGCTAGTTTTAAAATATATGTATTTTGATAGAATTTTTGCATGAAAAATATTCATAGTATTCAGCTTGCACTAAGATAAGACCTAGTGTATGTGTCACTATCAGGAAATCAGGATTGTATAATTTAATTCAAGCAGGGATAACTTGCATAGAATACAAGCCTAACCATGTCAATGCCTGTCTTAAAGTATTTTAAAACACCCATATGTGTGCATCCATCTACCTCTTATTAAACAAGACCAAAGTATATGAGGCAGCAATACTTTGGTTTACACATCTATTCAAACACAGGAGATTAAAAATCTCTTTTGGAAAAAAGCCAAATGTTGTAAACACACTGAAAGTTGTAAAATTGCTTGTCTTTGCAGAATTAATGTAAAAAGTACTGCTAATTGCAAATAAACTCACAAATGGCATATTTAGTTCTGGAAGTACAAAACTTGTAAGTACATTGACCCACACTACCAAACCCAAAAGAACAACAGCAAAATACCACCATATACACACAAAGAGCTCCTCTTCTACCTAAATTAGCTGCTCAAAGTTTTTCCCTTAAGGTAGAAAAAGTTGTTATAAACAAGTTACCCCAGGAGCTTGCTGCAGCTAATGCCAGTAAAAGCCCATGGCCACAGTGAGTTACTACTGAAAACTTATCTCAGCTCTCTGGCGCAAAGCCAATTGGTTAAATGGCACCCAGTTAGGCTGAAACACAACAACTGGCTCTGTTGAACTTCTGAACATTTTTGAAATTTTGCCAACTTAAATCCAGCCCCCAACTCCGAAATCCAATAATATATTTTTAAAAAACGATAAACATTTTGTCAGTAAAACTAAAACACTTATTTTGGTTTTTCTTAAGACGTGTCCATGTTCGCTAAAGGTCAAATCTGAAGTTTGTTACTCTAAGCAACACATGGATGAGGCTCTGGGTAGAGAGAAAGTTTACACACATAGATGAAAATATTCCCTGTATCTTTCTACTAGCATTACCATTAAAAAAAGTGAAAACTTCAGTCAACATTCCAGCACTGTCTACATTCCACACTATTTTGCTTTCTTTTGAATTTGACTTAATCTATTAGTATCCCTAATTATCGCCTCTCATGGCTGCTTTCTTTCTGATTCTCTTCAATATTTGCCTTCTCACTCATCATTGAAATCTATTTCATGATGAAAATTTCCTTTTAACAGCTCTATTTGCTGCTCCTTAAGCACTGTCTCTACCAAACTATTTTGTATATGTTCCTATTATTTGCTTGTACATGAAATCCCATGTTGACTTTACAGCATTGGTCTTGTTCAGCTGAATTATCATGTATATCATACATGTAAGACAATCTCACAAAGCAAAACGGAAATTACTAGAATTTGATTCAGCTAGGAACCTCTGACTCTTGTTCTTATATTACTGATACCAGTGCATTTAATCTATTTATATTCTTGAATGTCAGACCCTTTATGAATTAATAAATCTTATGACCGAAAGAATGGAGTAATAAAGACAATAAAAATCCTTCCAACACAAGAAGTATTCTGTGCATTTGGAAGTGCACATTATCTTTGTATCTTATTTTTGTTTTATCTTTAATTTAAACAAAGTACTGTATATTAATAAATATACTGAAGTACAAGTGTTGCTGAACTTCTTGAAAGGAGATTGTTATGATACAAGATCTGATTATAATGCATTTGAATCATTATTGGAAAACTGGAAAGACAATAATGGTCAGTCCACAAGTAGAAAAAAAGAAAGGAGAATTAAGAACAAGTAAATTGTTTTTGTAAAAAAAAAAATCCAACTCTTTTGCCAAATAGCAAGTCCAGCTTTGCTTTATGCTTCAGCCACATAACTAGTGAAAAACTGTTAACCAATTTAACACAGGGAGGAAAAAAATAGTTAACTCAAATGGCACAAACAGCGAGACAAATTCTTTCTCCTGAAATTAAAATTCCATCCAGTACCTAAATAAGTAATAGCATATGTTTTTCTCACACTAAAATGTAAATACGCCTAAAAGTTTCAAATACCTGATTATGGGCAAGTTATTCTGAATGACAACTAAAATCACAGTACAGAAATCCAAAAGCATTCTTGCCAAACATTATACCATCACACATATACAGTGTGTTAAAACATATTCTTTATGTACTGCATAGTGTGTCTTCTGATAAGCCTTCCGAAATATGTGACACAAAGCTAAAGAAGTATGTAGTATAGAATACAGTATCTGTTACATGTATTTAAAAAGAATTTTTACAAAAAGATTGACAGCAATCATGAAAGCAGCTAGTGTTTACTAAATGTTTAACTACATTAAAGACAATATGCATTTGCAGTGCATGTTATGAAATATCCATTGTTCAAAGTGGAAAGGTTTCACTTAGACTTGACCACATACTTAGAGGCCGTCTGATAAGTTAAGTGCACCTATACTGAATAATCCCTAACACCATTGCACATTTCTGTATTCTTCACATTTTCTCCTTTCTCAAACTAGTACCTTGACAGGGGAAAAAAGGTGCAGCAAAATAACTCCTTCAACATCAAAGATAAAAAAAATTTCAATTCCGTTACTGAATTTAACATTTTTACTACTTTGTTCAACTTTGTGCACTTCCACTTTTGAAGAAAAACTTCACACAAAGTTCAAAAGAAATAACTTATTTTCAAAGGCATACATATAAGACAAAGATACAAGTTGTTTAGCAGAAGGCAACATTTTTTTTTATTCAAAAAATTACACGAGAAAAGGTTACACCACAGAAATTATCCCAGCAAAGGGAAAGAAATATATCTAATGAAAGTACAGTAAAATGAAACTGTGAAGTGTTACTGCGAACTAGGGAAAATAACATGTATAAGTGCAGCCACTCCTTCCCGTCTTACACTTGTTTTCTTATCCTACCCCTACTTCATTTACTGCACTTACTCTGACAAGGCTTTCCATATACTGCAACAGGATAGAAGAGGATTTATTACATAGTTGTGCAGAAAATAGTTTTTAAGGTATTCAGAAAACTCAGGGACTCTTACCACACATGAAAAAATACTTCAAAGAAAGCATTTAGCTTCACCCTTCACAGTTCAATTTAGTCTATGGGTTTTCAACATAAACATGTTACATTTTCCTACCACAGAAGATACTTCCCTCCATTCCTTCTTCTTTTGTTATGTATGTCTCTTATTCTTAAAAGTATGTATCAAGTTTGGGATACCAATAATGAGTTTCCATTTCTTTGAGTTACATATTATATACAGGCTGTAGTCAAGAGTCCAGCAAAAATGGTAGCATCTGCACATTTAGAGTCCCACACCAGTTCATATTTAAGGGTAATGCTCTTCAAGAAGAGCAAAACCATGCAGCTGAGCATCAAGCGAAAATTTAAGTGCCACAGTGCAGCAGTCACTTCTAGAGATTCCACCTAGAATCTGCAACAACTCTTGGATCTGTTTGCTTCACGTGACAATCTGTCTCCTGCTGCATAGTTAGAGAAGTTTTAAAAATAGTAGACACCTACCAAAACCAATCTTTGTCTAACTTTGACAGCACAAAACTTCAGTATCTGTTCTTCCTACAACAGGTATAAAGAGGTGGCTCTATGCTCTGGAGCAACAAATGCTAATCCACATATAGGCGTTCTTAGACACGACTGAGATGACTGGACACTTCAAGCCTCTGACTTCCCTCTTCCTCTCTTTAGCCCCTTCAAGAAAGGCAAAAGAACAATATTCATCTTTTTAAGTACAACAAGATGAAAATGTATAGGAGAGTAAGTGACCACAGGCTAGCAGTAAGCAGAGCTGTCTAACATTTGTGGCAATTCCTCAAGTCACCAGACTTAAAGAGAATAATGAACTTCCTTCAAAAGCCTGAATCTGAAGTTGAAAACACATTTGCATAATTATTCCTCAGCCACAGTTGTACTTTGTCTGAGCATCTTCCTCTCTTTTACTGCCTGACTACCAAAAGTATCACTATGGTAAGTATCTTGACAGATACTGACTTCCACTCAGCAATAAACCTCTCTGACTTCTCCACTCACAGCTGAAACAGTGTTAACAGGCTTTTCTCTTCAGGTATGCATGAAACAACTGCTGCCAGATATCCAGGATACTTTCCATTGCATAGTTTCATTGTTTGTTTTCATTTCTAAAACAAACAAAAAAGGCTGCCTCAAAACTCTAGCTGCCTTACAGTCACCCATACCATACAAAAGCATGAAACACGCTGAAATCAGTATGACTGTCCTCTTAAAACACAGCTTACAAGCAAACAACAAACCCTTATGCCATATTCTACTTTTATATTTTCCCACTCCCCTCAAAACCTGAAAAAACACTTGACTTTCCAGATATAGTGTAAGTTGCAGTGGGTTTTTGATGATTGTTATTATTTTGATGAGGTGATAATTACTGCATTCCAGTGAATTTATCTACCCAAATTACAGTTCTAAATGATTTCATCTAATCTTTTTTTGCTTTATAGTTTTCATTGTTTTTTTCCCTGGGTACTTTTCCCATAATATGTATGAATTACTATGACCCTTCTATATGTTTTTCTTGAACACATGTTATTCCTAGATATTGTTTTTATCTTACCTATGTTTTCTCTACTTGTCAGGACATATATAAGTACTCTGAAACGTTTGCTACCCAACTGCTCATTCTTGGTCTTGTTTCCTTTTCTCTTCTACATGTACACACGTCAAACAAGAATTTCTTCCTAAATTATTCTGCATGCCAAGGAAGACAAAGTCTAATAATGTCCACATAAAACTTCATGTACTTTCTCTAAAAATGAGGTCCACATGGTCAAGATAATAAAAAAAGTTATCAAACAATGAGACTGTCTCTACCTTCATGTGATTCTTAAATAAACCAGAATTACTTTTCTACTTACAGAGGACACACTACTGAACTTCAGAGGGTTATGGTGAGTTACACACTCCACAGTTTGAAATAAGCCTGAATCTTATCATATTCTAGAATGATTTCTGATGTGGACATTAATTTTTCCCTCTGAATTTAATTTCCTTAATTGAAAAGCAGTCTCACTCAGACTGAATTTGTCTACTGTTCTAACAAAATAGGATTGTAGAACGAGAATTAGAGGTAATGGTATAGCTAATGGTCAGTACCACAATTGCCTTAGAAAATTAAGCTAACCTATCTTAAAATTTTAGAATACTCTAGGACAACTGCATTTATAGTTGTACTTTCTGAACTAAACAAAGCTACTCAGCATATTAGCTATGAATACAAAGTTATCTAATATTTGATAGTATCACAGCAGACCAATAGCTGAAATATTCTTCAAGCTACGAAAACAGTTAAGACTTATTCTGGGTCTAAATTACTCATCCAAAAAACTCTGTCAACACTAAAAGACCAGTACTTAGCTATACCTGCTCATAAAAGTAAAGAAATTTTATCAGAGTAATATGCAGTTATTTTCCCCTGTTGTCATATCTAGCTTTTCTGCTTGTATAAACTGAGACCAAGGACATTCTGTAAACTCTAATCTTTTGCTTGGTAGCGAAGAACTGACTACTAAGTCAATTGAGGACGGATAGTGTTCCCTCTATTTTCCATCTACTTCTGAGTCTGTTTCTTCTCCAATCAGGTAACAGAGCAAGAATTTATCATTGGGAGCAGTTTTATTTAATTTGTTGACTCTTTAACAAAAATAATTCCTATAAGCCATATCACTTTCTTGCACCAAAAATCTGATCATCAATCAACAGTTATTACTACTGTTTAGAATGAGAGGAGATAATCAGCCTATCTCAGAATTCAAAGCTAAGATAATTGCTTACTCCAGCAGAAGCCTGTGGATTTGCACCTATCTTCTTTCACTCTCTCAACCCTCCATCAAACAGTAGCAAAACCAAAAGCCATGCACATACACCATAATGAAAATGCAACTACATGCTTCACAGAATGCCATATATGAACACACTGCATCTAAAAAATACAACTAAAAGCCATACTGAAATGGTTAATTCCATTGTAAACTGAAACACTAAACTCAATAAAGCAGCGTTACAGGCCAATCATTTGGGAACAATTATTTTAAAGCTGAACAGCATTTCCCACCCTAGAAGAGCAAGGATAATGGAATGTTATCTCCCAAAAGTCTAGTCTTTGTAAACAACTATCTAAACTTGTTGAATCTGAAAGCTGTGCAAACACGCTGCGATCAGAGTTACTATAACTGATAGAAAGTCTTTGTTTAAATAATCTACAAAATGTCAATGTAATACAAATAAGATAAAGAGGAGTTCTTAATGACACAACTTTTGTATTTACAGTATTCTCAACAGCACTTAAATCTGCATTGGAGATACAAAGGGCACATTTTTTCCGAGGCTGACAGCGTGCTTAGTTCTCTCATTTACACCACATTGCAATAACATAAAGAGGGGTTTACCATTAATCCAGGTTTTACTACAAAGAATCCCGTTATTTCTCTGTCAAACACTGGCAAGAGTGCCAAATGTCTGTCATCCAATTCAGAGGATTAAGTCTTCTTTTATAGTGTGATTCTTGTACGAATTTAAAAAAATACAGATATAGTTTCTTAGAGCTGGTCACAGTCTATATTTTGGCCTGAATTCATGCCGCAGAGGTTGAATATGACAGCTGGCAGGAAGCTGAGGGGAGAATACATCCTCCCCCTTTTCAGTCACCACATTTCTGTTGCCATAGTGATTAATCCTCAATTGAAAGGCTCTCTTTGTATATTTCTTTTCAGTAAAACTTTAAGTAAACTTAAGTTGAAAACATGCAGTTGACTGGGGAAAAAAAAAAAAAAAGAAAAAAAAGAGTCCATATATTCAACAGGTACAGTACAAGTTCTTGTGACTAACACTTTTCCACATATTAAAAAGTGCAAATTAGGGCTAATGTGGGACTTCATCAGTTTTTTAAATTATTTAGTTTGTCCTGCTCCCATTTTTTGTCTTTTTTGTGAAGCTTCCCAAGCCTTCTCCAAAGTCTTCCCCATGCTCCAACCCCCCACCCCAAGGTTCCTATTGAAGAAATACTACACAAATTCAGCTTTATAGAAACTAGAGAAAGCCTGTTCCAGACTTCTGTACTTGTGTAAAACTTTTCAGGTAGGCTGGTTTTGCTAATTAACACAAAAATTAATTAGGAAATTAATTAAGTAATACAGTAATTTAATTCAGAACAGACTAGAAATATTAGCAGAAGATATTTCACCTTGCCTCTGGGAGGCTTCTATTTCTTATGGTAGGTAAAAAAAAAAGCTTCACAAATAACAGTGCAAGTTATCCAAAAAACAAAGTAAGTAAAAAGCTGCACTGAAAATCAGCCAGGTTGCTTTGGAACTTGGAACCCACCAGAAAAAAAAGGATCAAAAAAAAAATCAAAACCTCTAAAAATAGTTAGTAGATGATTAAGGTCTTAGAGAAGTTGTTAACACTTCCATTTTTTCCCCCAAATTAATAATGTCAGAATAACTTTGAGCAAAATATCACATGAATTACTCGAGACATTTCCCCCCTCCCCCTTCCTGAAAGGCTGAAATAACTGTAGGTCTGCTCTGAAAATTATAGTCTGGCTTTGTAAGTCCACCATGTCCAGTCTACAGGTTCATTTCACATGTTTTCTTTTAGAAGTTTTTGTTTTCAATATCCTTCCTTCTGTAGCTACACAAGATAGTTGTTCTTTTTGGTTTTCAGCTACCTTCACAGACAGCGATGGGGTAAGAGACAATAATCTTCCACTTTTTTCATGAAAAAACAATGAATTTTTAATTAAGTCTATTTGCACACGTGTAAACAGACGACTTGAATTTAAACTAAAACACAGAACACAGATTACTCCATGTCATTAAATCAGGCTAAAACCAACAAAATAATGCAGGAAAAAAAAGTTATTTATTCTAGTAGGCTAACTTTTAGTATAATCATCTTCCCTTACACTTCTACACAAAAGACCAGAAAACCCTTCTTAGGAATAATCTTCTGTGAAATAGCATAGCAAGTGTGTTTTGTGGTCATATGCATAAGGAAGCAACAAAGGCCAGATGTAAGTAATTTTTACTGGAGTGGATCTCTGCCACACTAAGTGACATGCATTTTCTACCCTTAGGTGTTTACAATACTGAAGCCTGGTGTGATTCTCCCTGCATCATAGCATCACAGATCTGACCATAATTTCTGCCTTAACACTTATGACTTGCTATGAAAGATTACAAATAGCCAGAGATCTTAGACTGCAAAGAGCTATTTGACTGCTTTCTGAAATACTTAGGTTCTGTGATGTACAGTAACTTCCTAGAACTAAAGAAGTTGAGAAGTGTTATTAACCTATAATACAGTATGATCTGTATCTCCAAAATTTCTTCAGGAACAGCTGTCTGCCATGCTTCTGCATGGAACAGGCTCTTAAACACCTCTAATTATTGATACTTCAGTGCCTTCCACATAACCAGCACCACAGGAAACATCAGCTGTTTGAGGGAAGATTATCATGCTGTTATTATGTCCTTTCTTCTCAAAATCTACATAGATCTGACACTGCCAGTTGTGGTCAATGGTCAGAATACGGACAATCTTCAGATACAGGATAATACGTACAGTTCAGAAACTGCTGGTAGTAAGTTAAAATATTTTTACTGTAATTCTAAGTATACTACATTTAAGGTATATGAAGTATATAAATGTGCTATCTAAAAAAAATATAATAATTGTTAGTCTTTTTAAGTACCTTCCTGATTATACTTGCAAAATAAAGTATAAGCAGATCTCCACTGCTGTAGATGACTATTTATGAAAGCCCCCTCTATAACAAGACAAAGTATCTCTCTTCATTGAAAATGCTGCTCCAGCTCACTTAACAGCTACAGAATCTTCTTCTACCTTTATGCAATCCCATGGACTTCTGTGATAAAGGGAATATATTCCCCAAAACACAACTGATTTTCCTTTCTTCAGAATCATGTGATAAAAAAATCCTTTCACATTTCTTTGCTTCTACTACTGTCATATACAAACTACCTTCAGATAGTTATCTTTAATTCAGATGCTGGACAGGATTTATTTGACTAATGATATTCAACCAAAATATGGTTTATTCTCTTGCTTGTACAATTAATGCATACTTTATACTGTTACTACTTTTAGCTTTTATCTCACCTTTTATAGCTGATAAGTTGTAACAGAGCTTTCATGATATCCTACTTTATTTCTTGATGCCAGACTTCATATTCTGGTTGCTGTTACCTAACTGTATTTTCAATAGCCATAAAGAATTTATGGAAGGAAATACACACTAAACAAGCATTCAGTACCATAAACATGAACATTCTAGCTAAACTAGTCTGTCTGCACAATTCCTTTTAAAACGAACAAAAATACAGAGTATGACTGCATTCCCTACCACCTCTAGAGAAAGAAAAGTCAAAGGCTCTGCTGCAGTCTTGAAGCCAAATACCAGGACTGTTATGGAACCTGGAGCACAAAGCAAGCCAGAACAGAAAAGATAGTAGCAAGACCTATTTCTCACAAAAAGAACCAAGATTTTGTTCCCTTAGGCCTTTAAAGGTACAGAGCATAGCAGGTTAAAACAGTATGTTCTGTTACTTCAGAGAAAAGGAGGCTGGGATATATGAAAACCAGCACAGGTAACATTAAGGACAGATGGACTATTTATTACTGGATAAAAAGTACACTTGATTAAAACCTACAGTTTAAAAGGTTAAGAGATATTTGACTGAATTACATTAGTGCCAGCTGTCCAGATCCAATGCAGACCTTCTGAAGTCAAATTAAGGAAAGAAACTATCACCAAGACAAACACCTTTTCTTACCTCAAAGTTCAAATCTTACACTTTTAATAATCAATTTAAACCCAAACTTATTTATTCATTAGTTACTCATGTTCTTAAACAAGATGTTCTACACACCTTTAAAGCTCTCTTTTGAGGAACAAAACTCTCTGCCCCCACCGTTTCTACCTTGGCTCTCAAGGAACTTCTTCCCATGCAAACTCTCTCACTCTGAAGGAAGAGTCCTCACAGATTTTGCAGTCTGCTCCAGATTTAAGCAGTTTCTACAACTCAAGTGACTACATTAGTCTCCATGCTCCGGCAATAAAGGAAGGACTAATAAACCTAATTTATACTCCTTTTAGTACTACTAGTAGTAGTACTGCAGGGAGAAAACCAGGAAGAAGACTTTTTTTTTTTAATATTGCTTTCCAGCAACTTATTTTTGCTGTTACTCATATTCACCTAATTTCCATAAATTAGCTACTGAAACTAAAGAGCTTAACCTAGGATGCAAAAGTTCATTGGAATTTAGTGAAGCCAAATGTGATTAGGTGACTAGTCAACAGCAAGAAATCAACAAAATGTCAATGTTCTTAGAAGAGGTTGCCTTAACTGATTACTTTTGCATATTATTTATTATATTTTACTTATTGCTTATTACAACATTGGTTTTTATGCCTGTCATTCTAGGCTCACATGTAAGCAGGAAACAAAAATGTTTCACTCAGTCTTCAACCAAGATTTGTAGGACAAGCTGTATTTCCCAACTTACAACACATCAACTTCAGTGGAATACTTTGTTATTTTTTAAGTACTCTTGCATCCCTTTCCCAAATACATCAGTCATTTATTGAAAAATGTATTTAAACTTTAAGTCAGAAATGCATTATTATAGACAAATTGCAGAGTAAAACTGCAAAGCAGGAAGACAGAGTTGACATAGGTAAAAGGAACAGTGCAAAGGATATTTTACTTTTGTCCCAAATAGACCTATCTATGAAATGAAAAGAAGAGATGCCTCCCCCTCCTTTTTTTTTTTGATCCCTCCTACTTAGAGATAAGACAATTTGATTAAGTGTGCTTAAAAAGGGACAGAAATATTATCGGGGCATTATTCAGGAGCCTTCATGATGCTATCAAATAAAGCTTCAATATAAATACACTGTAAAAAAAGCTTCTAATTACGAATGTGATCATTGATAAGCAGAGCAAACAGAAACAGCTATACAGTTTCTGAGAACCAGTGTTAGACCAGTGATGCTAGAAAGTGACATCAGTGAGAAAATTTCAGCTGACAATTTTTTTCTTTAAATAACTATCAATTTATAATTAATATTCCAGTATTTAATACTATAATTTTATTTACCTAAAATAATGATGGAAATTTAAACTGTACAGCTGTATTTTTAATATTACACATAATGCTACTGTAATCTGCTGAAAAACTTTTTTATTAAACTTCACTTGAAATCAGGATTCTCTTTAAAACACAATTAGTTGCTTTGACAGCGAATGTCCTAACTTGAACTGATGGCAAATGAGTGAAAAATGACCAGCAAGGAATGATAGCCAGAAGCACAACGATGATGTTTTTCACAGAACACCTTCTAAAATAAAAATAAAATAATGAAGAAAGGAAAATAGTAGCAGTAACATTTTAAGTAGATCATATTTCAAAGTTGTCTATGAAGATCTGGCAGCTCTTTTAAGCAGAGCACAAAAAATTCAAAGCTCCGCATTTAAGAATAGGCAGCTATCTAGGGATTATTTCCAGATTAGTGCCTATACGTAAAAGAAAGAACAGGAAGCAAAGGCAGAGGCAGCCTTCTCCATAATTATTGATGTTTTTCTTCCTACTTAGATCTCCAGGAGGATTGACACTACTGTTGCTTCTGAGTGAAAAATAGATACCTTAGAAAAACTGACAAGTTAATCAAGAGAAGTTAATTTGTAATACTTGTAGTCACACAAACTCTAAACAATGAGATGTGAGTTACATGAACAAGACAAATGAACTCCCACAAACTAGTTTTGAACATAAGTGGATCAACAGACATTTACTCAAAGTAGTCTCTTCAAAGTTTTCTTTCATTTATATTTAGCTTTATAATGTTGTCATTGCCATTAAGTAAGTACCTTTCTACAGTATTCTTGAGTATTTTTGACCAACTTTTCTGTTAATAAGGGACATTCTTATGCAAATGTGTTAGAATTGAAAAGGCCTCACTTTTACTGGTTGGCCTGGTTTGATCTTCCCAGAGTAAAAATTCTTTGGCATCCCTGCTAATGGCTTAATTAAATACAGTACATCAACAACACTGGAAGAAACTCCTCTAGCCACCACGGATGTTCAACACCCCAGAACAACATAGTCTTATGTCTACAACTTCTATAGTGCTTGCTAACATGTCTGTAAAGACTAAACTGCACGTTTACCAATTACTTATTCTACGCTGTGGTTTATCTTAAAAATCAAGTCTAGGAAACTGCCAATGTTTATTACAAGGCAAACAACAAAGTGTCCAGATAACTAGAGTAGATTAAAACCACTATGTAATATGAACAAAAATCTGGAAGCTGTACCTGAATCTATTCCAGATTTGTATGTATTCCAAATGTAACTAAACAAGATGCACGACCAACAAAAAGCATAAAACATATCTGTTGCTGCAAATGAGTACCCACAGTAAACTCTAGTTTTACGTTTCAGACATTAAGCATGGAGAATTTAATGCATTGTAGCAACTGCATGTGTTCCCTCCCTACCCGCCCCCTCCAGAAAAATACCCCCAACCAACCTGTCTGCAAACTGATTTATGTTTGACTTTCTATGCTACAGAGATTCTGGCATGTACTGTGGCAACTGGATTTTTCTTAACTAGATCCAGGACAAACTTAAGTTTTTTCAAGCCTCAAACAGGGCAAACATGGCACAGAATTTGATTTCAAACACTCAATCTTTAATCTCACCATTTCTCTCACAGAAAAATCCCACAGAGGGTGCTGTGCTGCTTAATTCCCAACTCTCTCAGAGTTGGCCAATGTAGAAACTACCCCAAAAAACAAAACACAAATGTAATTTATTAGACCTCCATTTGAGCCTCCTCCTCCTCCCCCAGTGGCTTTGATCATTCACGGTGGCCATTAACAGAAAAACAAGTTTGTTAGAGCTTTTTAACATGAAAAATGAGGATAAAAAAAGAGCAAAAACAACATTTCCCAAACATTTCTCTTTACCTTGGCACTACAGACTGCTACATTAGCAGGGAGCTGGGAAAACTGCTTCAACTTAAATACATCTCGTACTGCCCACCGGCTCAAGCGATTCTCAGCCTTGCTGGATCCAACCACGTTCTGATTTGAATGAATATATGCCACTTCTTGAACACCATCTGATATATTAGGAGAAAGATACAATCAAAGATGTTGATTATTACAAAATCCTGAAGGTACACAGTTGCACTGAAAAAGGATATTCTAATTTTTAAAAGTTTTACATGAAAGTTGTAAGATTTGTTATGATTTCACTCAGCACCAGGTTTCTCAGCTCTATGAAATTAACAATTATACTTATTTAGATTTATCCAGACAGTTTAATACTGCTTCCATTTCAGTGTGTTTTTTTCAGATGGACAAAGAAGTTTGAAAGCATCTACAATTTAACGGCTGCAGTATTGTTTAAAGTCTCTAATAGAGTAAAATCCTCTCCATGGTATTTCAAACTCCCAGGTCATGTAGTTTTGTTGTTGGTTTTTTTTTCACAGAATCATAGAACGGTTTGGGTTGGAAGGGACCTTAAAGACCATCTAGGCCAACCCCCCCTGACATGGGCAGGGACACCTTCCACTAGACCAGGATGCTCAAAGCCCCATCCAACCTGGCTTTGAACACTTCCAGGGATGGAGCATCCACAGCCTCTCTGAGCAACCTGTGCTAGCACCTCACCACCCTCATAGTGAAGAATTTCTTCCTTATATCTAATACAAATCTACCCTCTTTTCTGTTTAAAGCCATTACCCCTTGTCCTATTACTACATGCCCTTGCAAAAAATCCCTCTCTGGCTTTCTTGCAGGCCCCCTTTAGGGACTGGAAGGCTGCTGTAATGTTGCCCTGGAGCCTTCTCTTCTCCAGGCTGAACCACCCCAGCCCTCTAAGCCTGCCTTCACAGAAGAGGTTCACCACCCTTCTGATCATCTTCATGGCCCTCCTCTGGACTTGTTCCAACAGGTCCATGTCCTTCTTATGTTGGCAGCCCCAGAGATGGACACAGTACTCCAGGCGGGGTCTCACCACACCGGAGTAGAAGGGTAGAATCACCTCCCTCAACTGCTGGTTATACTTCTTTTGATGCAGCCCAGGATGCAATTGGCTTTCTGGGCTGCAAACACACATTGCCGGGTCATGCTGAGCTTCTTGTCGACCAACACCCCCAAGTCCTTCTCCACAGGGCTGCTCTCAATCCACTTATCACTCAGCCTGTATTTATATACTTGAGATTGGCCCAACGCACGTGCAGGATCTTGTGTTTGGCCTTGTTGAACTTCATGATGTTTGCATGGGCCCATCTTTCAAGACTGTCAAGGTCCGTCTGGATGGCATCCCTTCCCTCCAGCACGTCAACTGCACCACACAGCTTGGTGTCGTTGGCAAACTTGCTGAGGATGCACACAACCCCACTGTCCATGTTGCTGACAAAGATGTTAAACAGAGCCAGTCCCAATACTGACCCCTGAGGAACGCCACTCATCACTGGTCTCCACCGGGACAAGCAGCCATTGACCATAACTCTGAGTGCGACCATCTAGCCAATTCCTTATTCACCGAGTGCTCCATCCATCAAAGCCACGTATCACCAATTTAGAGACAAGGATGTCGTGCGGGTCAGCAGCAAATGCTTTGCACAAGTCCACGTAGATGACGTCAGTTGCTCTTCCTTTATCCACCAACGCTGTAAGCCCGTCATAGAAGGCCACCAAATTTGCCCTTAGTGAAGCCATGCTGGCTGTCGCCAATCTCCTCCTTGGTTTCCATGTGCCTTAGCATAGTTTCCAGAAGGATCCACTCCATGATCTTGCGTGGCACAGAGGTGAGGACTGGCCTGCAGTCCCCCAGGTCTTCCTTTTTTTCCCCTTTAAAAATAGGCGTTATGTTTCCTCCTTTCCAGTTGGTGGAGCTTCTGCAGACTGCCAGAACTTCTCAGCTATGAAGGATAGTGGCTTAGCCACTTCATCTGCCAGCTCCCTCAGGACCCAGGGATGCATCTTATCAGGTCCCATGGACTTGTGCACTTTTGGGTTTCTTAGATGGTTTCGAACCTCATCTTCTCCTAGGGTGGGTAGTTCTTCATTCTCCCAGTCCCTGCCTTTGCCTTGTGTGACTTGTGCGGTGCAGCTAGAGCACTTGCTGGTCAAGACCAAGGCAAAAAAGTCATTGACTACCTCAGCCTTCTCCATGTCCCAGGTAACCACGTCTCCCATTTCCTTCCTGAGAGGGCCCACATTTTCCCTAGTCTTCCTTCTATTACCAATGTACCTATGGAAACTTTTCTTGTTGCTCTTGATGTCTCTGGCCAGAGTTAATTTTATCAGGGCTTTAGCTTTCCTATCTTGATCCCTGGCTGCCTGGACTATTTCTCTATATTCCTCCCACACTACCTGTCCTTGCTTCCATCCTCTGTAGGCTTCCTTTTTGCATTTGAGTTTATCCAGGAGGTCCTTGTTCATCTATGCAGCCCTTCTGGTGTTTTTGCCTGACTTCCTCTTTGTTAGGATGCATCACTCCTGAGCTTGGAGGAGGTTACCCTTGAATATTAACGAGCTTTCTTGGGTCCCACTTCCCTCCAGGGCTTTATCTCATGGTACTCCACCAAACAGATGTGCACAAGTCTTTAACAGCCCTGTCAAGACTTTCAAGGTTTTACAGGTCAAATATTTAGATTTGTGAATTCTTAATAAATCTTCAATCTTAGCATCTTTCAACAGACAGTAAGTGTTTAACAAAATACTTCAAAGCAGCCCATCAACCCAGAAGACAGGAAAGTAACACTAATAGGTAAAAAGAGAGGTAGACATTACTAAATAATTTAGCAAAGCATTTATTATTATCTTGTAACACAAACTGTATAGCAGGAAGAATTTAAAACCTGCCAACAATGACAAATTAAACATATGTTACTGCTTTAGTTGAAATAAAATCAAAGAAATTAAATTACCATAGTTACCTAAATATCTGTCCATTGATTCCACTTCTTCACATTCAAATTCAGGTTTACTTGCAGAAGTTCTTCGCACAGCATAATTGCCATTCTTCGTTTGTGCAAAAGAGGTATCTTGAATAGGATGAAGCATTTTAGACCCAAACTGAACTCTGCCTTTCTGGCTTTTACACTTACAGCTTTGCTTTCTGGCATGAACTTTCTCAACTGCTAAGTTATCTTCAGACGATGAAAATTCATCTATATTCTGAGAATCACTTTCCCTTCCTTTTCTATTGTGCTTCTTTGCTTCTAGCAGAGATGTGGAGATGTTACCTAGTCCGTTGCTACGGGCATGTCTATTTTTCCATTTTGGAATGCCTAAAGTTCTTAACTTTCTTGATTCAGAATTATGGCAAATTTCAATATCATCAGACTCATCACTTACGTCACTTTCATCTTTCAAATCTCTTGTGCTGTTCTTGATGTCTTCAGAAGACATGACTTTGCTGAAATTTGACTCAGTACTATGGCATCCAAATTGCCTACTGCCTCCCTTAAACACAAACCCATCTTTTTCCTTTGCTAACTCTTCACAATTTTCAGATGTTGATCTGTATATTTCAACTTTTTTAGTAAGCACTGGTTGCTGGCATGCTGGAACTTGGGTAGGAAAGATGACATCATCACCCTCTTCAGAACTGTCTTCAGTTTCCATGATTATATCACTTTGCTTTGAAATGCCTTGATCCTGACTTTCTCTGTCCCCTTCCTCCTCAGAGCATGACAAAGCAAGCCAGTCTGTACTAC
Organism: Astur gentilis; assembly: GCF_929443795.1. Classification (NCBI taxonomy): domain Eukaryota; kingdom Metazoa; phylum Chordata; class Aves; order Accipitriformes; family Accipitridae; genus Astur; species Astur gentilis. Next base: position 42,398,107 of record NC_064919.1, read on the forward strand.
ACGTATCTTGTTTATCAGTTCCACCTGGTGACTGAGCAGCTTTCCCATGCTTCAAAACAGGCAGATGGTTTTGACACAGTGATTTGTGAAAATCACTGTGCTTGCTATTTACATTTGTTCTTATAGACTGATCATCAGAACCTGAATGATGAGAAGTATAATCATTATACCCTTTGGTAGTTTCAATTTCTCTCTGCAACAACTTAGAGAATCCACACTGCATTAAGGAAAGCTGTCCCTTTGTTACCATTAAATTATCTGCATTGCAAGGCTTCCTTCTGTCACATTTTTTCACAGAAGTTTCCAGAATATCATCATCACTAAAGTCATCACAAAAATCCATTTCTTCTCTTTTTAATTGTGCCTGAATGCTTTGGGGATCTCCATCTTCTTTAGAGTCTGGTTGTTCATACTAAGAAGAAAAATAATTGATGGCAAAGGTATTTAAGACATAAATAGTATATGGAACACACCTAATTCCAAAGGAGTGTAAAAAAAAAAAGTGGATTTCTACTATGTTAATCAAAAAAATATACAAAACAGTATCATAATATACAAATAGAAAGCAAATGCAAAACAAATCATAAAAAGAAATTATATGAAAGTCTTCAGGAGAACAAAATTTTTAGCAGAACAACAATTAAAATAACAAAAATATTATGTATTTGAGAACATATGCTGCACACTGCTAAAACAACCTATGTCTTCACAATCCACACCCATATTTTTCTAGCTTATACTAATCTTGTTGCAACTTTTCATCCTTCAAAGGTAGTTTGAAAAGTGACTTCATGATTCAAACCTTAATACTGTGTAATGACATTCATAAAAAAATATTCTCACAGCAGCGGTCAACCTCCTTGTATATCGGGGCTAACACAGTTCAAAAGAGCTATGAGTACATAATATTCTGCATTAAAATTAGTTGATGTCTACTGTAATCAAACAAAAATTACACCCAGGCAACCTTAAAACATTCTGAAGATACAGAAGTCCAGAATACAGCTCCAAAACTGCCTACTACTAAGCCAAAATTACACCAACATGTAAGCGGAAAGTCAGAAGGGTGAATACTAAACTTTTGTACATGAAGTTTTAAAATTAATATATGAATCCTGATATCACCCTGCTTATCAAAAAGCATTTAACATAAGCTAAAAAAGTGACTGTTTGTCACTAAGTCCAATGTGAGATCATGACCATACAGTGACATATTAGCAATGTGATGTTATGACCAACACGATGGCACACTGATTTAAATTAATACTGACATCTACCCACAGAAATCTCCAAAAAGCATAATAGACAGTGGCTAATTTTCAGTACCATTCAGTGTGATTTAATCTAACAATATTTTCACGTTAGAAGCCATATTATAGACCTAACTATTCATTTCCCAAATCACTTGAACACAGTGTTTGGTCAAAAACATTCATAAAAATGCTCCCATAAAACCCAACCTTTTCAGAAAAAAAAATATAAAAATCAATCTTGTTCCACAAGGAAACTATTAGGTATATCATTAAAAAAAAGCAAAAAAAAAAAAAGAAATCCAGCACTGAACAGACCACTGATTTGGTGGGAATGACTGTACATAATGAGTACATTAACTAAATAGCCCGTGTCTTCCAGAGCGGTCCACAAAACCTGAAGCAAGCTTTCAATCCTCTAAACAAATTGTACTCCTTTCCACCATTCCCTAACCAAAATCTTCTAAACATCAGTAGGTGTCAGATTCTCAACCGAATTCTTAATTGGAAAGCTGTCATGTCATATATCGTGTCATATCATAAGGCTGTCACTCAAGACACTAGAGAGCAATGCTTCAGTAAACAATATTGCTCTGTAATAACAGCATGTTAGTAATACCTTCATTCAGACTGAGGATATTCAAGGTTGTAAACATCACAGAACACCATATAACCAGATGTTCAAAATATTCCATTTTAAATACAGAAATACAGACAGGATGACATTATCCAATGCTTTACAATATGTAAAACCAGGGGCAAGCAGACAACAAAAGATGGCAAGTGCAATATAGGGTATTATCAGCCTAATAACATACTGTCCACATTTGCCACTCTAGTATCAGGAACTAGAGGGACTGGCACGCTTTGGTCCATAGTCCAAAAAGACATCTCACCTTTTCTGAGCTGCATGGAGGAGTCTCTTCCTTTAGCCATGTAGTTGCTGTCATGACTCCTGCTTCTACTCGCCCTTCCCTCTAAAACAATCAAGAATGTATGTAATAAAAACTGTATCTGTTCAAGTTAATAAAGGCAAGCCCAGAAAAAAAATAAATAGTTTTTCTTTCTTTCTACAAAAGGTGTAAGCACTGGACATATAATAAGCAAGTCCAGACTAAGACTTACATTTTGGCAATACACTTACTGCTCTTTGATCTAACACGTAACCTGCAGGAAAAGTAACATACTGCATAAATTGGGAGGATCTTATACATACACTGTCTTAATAATTTTAAACTTTTCCAAAGCAGAATACCTGCTACAATATTCATATCCCATACCATGTTTTAATTTAATTTAGAGAAGATTTGAGCTTAATATCCCAAAGGTGTATGTTCTTACACCACATTACTCTTTTGGGTATGCTACCTTTATACGGCTATATCACACTCCTCAGCCTCTTCCTAGCATAGGCAAAATAACAAAATGAAGAGAAGGATGGAAAGAAACCTAGAATAAAGCTGCAATAAATTGCAAGATGCAAGTTAGCTGCAGAAAACATGCTGGATAAAAAAAGGTATAATACTGCATATACTTAAAATTCATTTGCACTATATGCTAAGGAATTGGGCCAACAGCCTTTTTGGAGTAACTAAGAAATGAATCTCAATATATGAAGTCTTAGTTATTTACTCCCACCCTGTAACATTTTTAAATACAGCATTATAAAATATATTTTATTTAACAGGTTTTGACATCTCAAAATGTACTATAAAAAGTTGCTGTGATCACAAAAAAAACATTTTTATGATCAGAATCCTGTCTTAAAAAGTCACTAAAAGGTATCTGTGCACAAAGCTGACAATATGTGAAAGTATCATAAAAATAACTTACAGCATTTTTATTAGGAAAAGAAATATATTAGCAAACTTTGATTTCCAGTATTTTTTGATTTAAGGAAATTTATCTGGTCTACATCAGAGTGAGAAATTACCATGCCTATTTCATTTAAGGCGCTACATAGACAGGTACTGCTTAAGTTTCACCATTCTTTTTTATAAGGTGTTTCCATACAAAATTATGACAAATATCTCATGAGGAAAGGAAAAATGTAAAGCTAATAGCCAAAAGCAAAAGGGTAGGACTTCACACCTCCAGGATGTCTTTGGTAAGACAGGACCCATGAGTCCTGAGTTTGAAAAGATTATGGATCCCAAAAAGCTCTCCTTGATGTTCCTTTGATCCTTGCACTGCCTCGAAATACCGCTTAGCATTTTCACTTCCAACCACCGCACAGTGAAGTTGCTAAAACAGAACAACACAAAAGATTTCAAAACTGTTTGCTCCAACAACATGTCAGAATTTCCTGGCATGCACATTGTATACACAGCTTTCGCTGGAGCAGGCAGAAATTCCTAAGGGAGGATATTTTGTTTTCATTTCCCTGGCAGATGTTGGTATAATAGATTGTGGTATAATACGAACCTGTTTGAGTTTACTGAATAAAAAAATAAAAATATTTCAAGTCTTTTACTTCACTGTTGTCCAATATCAGACACCTACTATACACACCACTGCCACTCTATATCTTGACTGCTCATCTTTCCTCGATACTAAATTCTTAGTATTTTTTCATAGTCCTTTGCATTGTATGCTTACTTGGTAAAGACTAAATAAAGCCACCTGATTACTCCTACTGCTTTCTTGAATTCAATTTTAATTATCATGCACTCTTGCTAAGTTGACTCAACAGAAGTGACTTCAAAATCTTCCAGGTAAAAAGGAAAGACAAGTAAATAGTTTGTCAGGGAGAATTAAAACATTTTTTAAGTCAGACAGGTTTAGCTGCATTCCAATGACTGCAAATTTTCAACGCTTACATAATTGGTCTATTTGACTTTAAGTGGAAGAAAGTCAAACCCATGGTTTTAAGGATACCAGACCTGTAATATTTTTGTAACTGTCTCTAAGCAGTTGGTAGTTCTTCAGTTCTACTCACTTCTAGTTCTAGCACTGAACAGGTATTTTCTTAGACAGCACACCCCTTGAATTATGTAGGCCAGTAACTATACAGTAAAGTTCTAGTTTAATTTTAGCTAAGCACAGTTTGCATCTTTCTTGAATTATGCATAGTATTTACAAAAGTATACTTTAGGATACATATATAACTTACTCGGTTTTCTATTATGTTAGAGTTCAGTTTTATTTACATCAGATTCTTCAATCACCTATGACTAGGTCAGACAATCAAACACCACTAACAGAAAAAATTCAGCAATTTTAAATTCAAATAGATCTCTCAGTAAGAATACACTACAAACATGACAAAGCATTTTCACATAAATTCATTTCATGAAAAGGATGGACGACAACATTTAGCTCTCTTGAGAGCACATTTGTAGAGTTCACCAAAAGCCATACGTCCACAGGCTCTCATGGTGTCTGAATTTTCAAGACGCAGAAAATGCATTTTCTTCAAAAATTACTGAAAGTTTCCTAACTGTGCTCAAGTGTCAATAGCAGGAAATGCAATCCAACTGTTAAGTAAAAAAAAAATAATATCCCAGATTTACAATTACTCTGTTTACTGCTTCCTAATCAACCTGAAAAACACAAGTCAACTTGAAAAAAAAACCACAAGAGCCTTTCAAGAAGTTTTATATGTGCCTTTTGGAAATCCAAACAGACAATATCCAGGTGGTCTTTATCTACAAGATCACCTATTCCAAAGACATCAATGAAGCATGACTCCCCTTCTTCAGGATTTTAGTGAATATAGTCAGCAGTACTCTGCTACTGCTCATTTTGTTAGCCTTTCTGAGACCTCTCCTACTGACGCTTGCTGTTGAAATGAATCCTCAAAAGTACTTTGCACAAGAAAAATTTTGGAACAGGATGCTCTCTAAGCTTTTCTGTGAATGTGGCTATAAAAAATAAATCAAGCAGGTTTTTTGGAGTGAACACTCCTTTAAACCTTGCTAAAGTCATGCCAATACAGCAGTACAATTCCTGCCTCTGATGTGTTCGAAAACTAAATTATTAGCTTTTATGTTTTGAGACCACTGTCACCCAAGAATAGTTTTTGGACTTACTGGGTTTTATATTTAACTTGCCTCATTAGTATATGATTTCAACTATTAATACAATGTCTTCTTCATTCTGAGCTTCTGACACAGTCTCTGAAAATTGCCCAAATACCTGTGAGGGCTTCAGCCCATCACCTACTTCTTTTAATTTCTTCTTAACAAGTTTCCACTTTTTTATTTAGGTAATTTTGTAAGAATTAAACAGGACTCTAACAGCTTTTTGGCTTCTACAAAGCACTGAATTTAAATCAGATAAGAGTCACTGTAACACTTTTGAAAGTAGCATTTTAAAGCAGGCCATACACGTTACTGAGAGCAGCTTAAGATTTGATCTTCCAGCTGCAGGTTTTCTGACTATCTGCTCTGTGAAATCAGATCATCTTAGAACCTTATTCTGATTTGTCACTTACTTAAATCTTAGGACAATAATGACAATCTGTATACTACTGCATTTCCCACTCAATCAGCCTCCAACCTGCTCCTTGTAAATAACCTAGCTACAAGAGACTGCTTGTCACTGAAGACTCATTACCAAATTTTTCCTATTTATGGTCAAAAATTCAAATTATTAGGTTAATTCACCAAATTTCATAAAGCTTTCTTTAATATATAGTATCATTTGCCCACTGAGGTGACCTACTTTGTCTTTTCTATGTGATGCGTTCTTCAGGACAACTGTATCTCCATGATTTTCTTCCTTTCTCCAAGTTTCTATGCCTATAATGTCAGTATCTTAACTCAAAATCAATCACCTTACTACTTTAACTTGCAACTTTTGTTGAGAAAAACATCTTCGTATTTCATCTAGTTTCTTATTATTCTGCAGCCAGCTCTTTGTTGTTCAAGTTTGCCTATTTTTTGTTTTAATTCCGATCTCACCAGGAAACAGTTGCTAGATTATGGGTTCCTCAAACCACACGCATTGCTCTTCCCAATCTTAGGTGTTTAAACCTATCATGCAAGTAGAAAAATTTGGAGAGAGCAAGTGTTTCAGGTTGAGTATTCTGGCAAGCAACATCACTTATCATCTTTGTAACAGCAGCAACTACAAGCTGTTTCGCCCTCCTTTTATAAGCAAGTTTTCACAGTCAGGAGAGTAACAATGCCTTCTTGCTTGTCTTCTATAGCACCAGCGAGATTTTTGCTCTACTTACTCCAACCTTTCATAAGAAAAAGCTGCCTGAATCAGACTGCTGCAGATACTAAATATAACTCTCGCAGATATATTTGACAAGTCTTTAAATAAAACACTTCTCTGTATAACCCGATTAATGTTAATTTCATAATTAAACTGTCAAAAGTTACAGAAAAACTTGAATAAAAATATAATTCTTTTTTGTTCTTCGACAATCACTAAATGATATATCGCTGCTTAATAAGTTAAGACAACAGCATGTATCATACAACCAAGGTAAACTACAATTTTGCTATAGGCTAGCTTAGCTTTCAGTCATTGAAACCACTAAAAACATCTCCCAATTTAAATAGTTTGTGAACTTTACCTGTTTATAAACTTGTCGCAAGTACATCATCTCCTCCACAGTTCCCAAGGATATCAATCTAAACACTTTAACAGCTTTGTATTGGCCAATCCTATAAGCTCTGCAAGGACAGTGGCATATTAAAAACCATTTTTAATCAAGAAAAAAGTAAGAGACAGCTCTTAGGGGTAGTAAAATAAATAAAAGCATTCCAATAAAACAGGAGTATTCTAAATGATTTATAACTTGGTTGTTTGATTATTTTTTTTTAATTTTACTTTTCCAAGTTTTCCTCAGTATTTTATTCCCTTTTCCTTTACCCTTAGTTTTCCATGCTTCTTCCCAGGCCTATCCAGCTGAAAAAGCTTCGTCCTCAGTTTGTATCACAAGGCCTGTCTCCGACCTCTCTTGAAAACACATCTTCCACATTTTTCTCAGGGGTTTTTTTCCCCTCTCTGAGTCCATCTGCTCTTGCACAAGATATCCTTCTATTTGCATTATATAGGAATTAGATCACAGATTACTTGGGGCAGCCTGTTCTTTCTTATCTTTATAAAGCACTTTGTAAGTAACAACATCATAAAAACAGCTAATGGACTGGCAGCGTTCTATCTAAATAGTAAATTCTGAGACTTCTAAATACTATATTCCAAAAATTCAAGACAGACTGAACCAATTTATAGAAATGTGATCTTACAAAGATTCTTTAAAGACAGTCCCTTTCAACAATACACATTTCAAACACATATTTCTCTAGAACAGGTGCACATAAACACCTCTCAGAAGTCAGAAAGACCCTTAAAATGGAATTACATAACTGGATGGGACAACAGAAACAAGTTTATTTCTGCTTGTGAAAATGTACAAATCTACTGGATTTTGAAGGTTTCCAATATTCTTTACTTCAGCTATTCAAAAGTCTGTCCTGAATTCCTAGAAAAACATCCTATGGTCAAAAAGCCTTAAAAGAAAAACCCAGATACCTGGACATATTCCAATGGCACTTCCATCAGAGATGGAAGTGAGTGCTGAAAAGACACTAATCTCCACAAGGGTGAAACAGAAAAGAAAATAAATGTTTTTCTTCAAGGATTCTGGAATTCAAAATATCACTTGAACTAGGGTCAACTACAACCTACTCTGTCCTGGCAAAGAAAGCAAAAATGCCATCCAGTGACACACACACACACACACACACATTCTCAAGATCACAAAAAGTTACAGTAACTATGGCTTTTTTTCCTGATGACCCCACCATAACAGTGCCACAAAAATAAAATGGAAAACAAGAAGTAAAATTCAGGGTTAAAAATAAGAACAAAGCTAAAATAATATAGCTGCACATTTATTACTGGTTTGTAGACAAGTCAGACTATGTAAAAAATTTCTTCCCTGAGGAAAATTTTAGTTGGACAATCAGATTACAGAATCAAAGCAAAAGAAGAGTACAACACAGATCAAGCTCTATACTTTGAGGGTGTACCTGTCAATAGCTTGGAGATCATTTGCTGGGTTCCATGTAGGATCAAACAGTATAACAACATTGGCACCAACAAAATTAAGACCCAGTCCACCAGCCCTAAAAAACAAAAATTAAAAAATAGAACTATTTGACAGTGAGAAAAACTTTTTTTTCAGTGTATTAGGTTCATATTGGCATATCCTTCCACAACATTAAAAAAAAAGAGCACAATAGAGATACTAAAAATAGTGGGGTACAGCTTTGTGTTACTGTTGTGTTAATAACCACCAAGTACTCAAATAACCACTGGTGTAAAATGCAGTCTTCTCACCTAAGTAGCAAGAAGATTACAAACTGTATGACTAGCTGAGTCACAACCAACTGCTATCACCTTGATATAGTAGAAGACCTGATTGCTACTTCATACCCACTGAGCCCTACAGAGACCAACTCCCCCAACAATTATACTGAAATACATGACCACTTTTATGCCAGCTAACATTACAGAAGCAGGAAAACTATAGCTGAAATAAAGAGTCTGCATTAGATTTTACTTCCTCTAATCCCACTACATAGTTTTGACAATAATGCTATGCCGCTTCCACTAAAATGGTCACAGTCTAGGGTAAGTCATATCTATCAGAATTAACAACTGTCACAAGTACATTTGTACAGTATGCAAGTCAACCGTTAAAAATGAAGTTGGCCACACAGCTGCCTATGAGCAACAATCATACCGGTCATTCCAAGGAAAAAAGTCGCTGTAAGAAAATTGTCTACTGTGAGGGTTAGGAGTCACACGAGTACCAGTTACATCATCTTAAAACATTCAACAGCTGTAGTCTGCTTTCAGGTAAAGCCTGCAAGCCAGTAAAGAATTTGAGCGTATGGCTAACCTGATGTACCTAACTAATGCCCTGCTGAATCCACAAAACTGCTCAGTTACTTGGAGTTTGGCATGTGCATAGCTGAATGATTTGATAGGAACAAAAATGAGGAATATACCACTTCTCATCCAGCTGCAAAAAAAGCAAATACTGAAAACTCTTTTCAACTGGCTCAACCAGCATTCCTACAAAAAGAGGCAAGTTCCTAAATAAGTACACACTAAATACTATTATTAACTTAACTATTAAAACAATTCTTCACATTAACATAGAAAGCACTAATTTCAAGTGTGGTTTTTTCCTGAATGAAGTACCATAAGAACAAAAGTCAATCCCATTTAATTTACCAAGCAGCTAGTTTAACAGATTACATTATATTCTACTTGTTTAAAGCAGTGGGAAAGGTTTCCAGAACTTTTCCGTGGGAAAAGTTTCCACGTATAAGAATGAATGAAGACAGAAACCAAAAGCTTATGGAGCCCCACTGCTTTTTGGTCTTCATGGAATCCTTGTCAATGTAAATACAGTTGTGGCCTCTTCCTTCCAGGTGTGGTGTGGTGTTCGGTTAGTTAAATCTGGAAAGGGAGAGGATGCGGGAACCTGCCAATATTAATGGAGGTTTCCGGAGGATGAGCGTTCTCAAAGTTTGAAATGCTGAATAAAAATCTTTGTATTTTTCAGAATACCTTACTGTATTTCAGAATTTTGGTGTATTTCTTTTTAGTGAGGACAGAATTCAGCCTCTCATCTTACCAAATCAACCCTGCAGTCAGACTGAAACGTTAAGTCAACATGTTTTTCCAAATACTTTCTCATAAAAAATTGCAATATTTGGAACTGAAATATGAATTAAACCTCAGTGCAAAGCCTTAGTGCAAGTAAAACAGATTGACCATAAAGATTAACTAAACAGGATACTTAGCTTTATAAAGATTTTACCTTTCCATATTTTTAGGTATGCCGCAAAAATTCAGATATTCCAAAACAGAAAAAGAATGGCTCCTATATCCTTCATAGGCAGAATGAATGCAGTAGTTAGTTTGCGCATTGTAAAGAATATCTTCCATTTTAACTCTCATTTCAACTAGCTGCTAGTCATTACTGCAAGATGGTCCATGCAAATTACTATAATATGGCTCAAATGAAGATCCCTGTATGAAAGGTCTCATAGCAGTTGTGTTACAAACAACAGTTTTCAAAAGATCACCTTACTTAAAACTGCACACTGTGTTAAATAAATGGCTTGTTTTTCTATCCTGCCACTGACAACTTAATACCTCCATGTTCAGAAGTTACATAACAGTATCACATTAGGAAAGTTTCCATGAAAGCTTTGACTATGTAATTCTATTTACTGAGGTAAGTTTTTTATAGTTAGTAAGTTCTGTTTGAGTGATATCTCGTAGCTGAGAGTTCTTTTCAATTTGATTGCATGCTCATTAAAAATTATTTGCAACACAGCTGTGAATTCGAGTTAAAAAAAGCTCTGTAAAAGTAGCGGACAGCAGTCCAGTAATTGAGAGTGCTGCAGGTAGAATGGAAGTGTATACTGTAATGTTTCATAATAAAAAACTGTCTAAAAATTTCTGTAACCATCATCTCTTCATCATCCAAGCTCTTCTCCTTACATTAAAAAAAAAACACAGAGATGCAGAAATAGATTTTAATTTATAATTATCCCAGAGGAATTAATCTAGAGAAAGACTAGCATGGAAAACCTGAAAACAGCAATTCAGCTTTAAAGGTAGGAATACTCACTGCTTTTACTTCTTCCAGAACACTATGATGGAACAGGACTATGTAGACTTCACTATTGTACATATACAGTTCCCCTTCTTCAGGCTAATCAGTGTCAATGGAGTTGCAAGCTCTGACATTCCTCTATCAAGTTACAGCAACTCCAGCAATTATTTTAATGTTTCTAAGCATGCCTCCAAATGCCCTTCTCTTCTTCCAAATAATCATATATTTTCCCAGCAACACCAGCACAGGACTGCAGTATTCTGAAACAGATTATACTTAATGAGCCTTAGCAGTTCCAACAGATGTATACTTATTTTTCCATAGAGCTCAAGGCTGAAATTCATGACATATACCTAATGGTTTGATGGAATTTACAAGCTCTGAAGAAATCAATCATATTTTGTCAACACCCATAAAATATATTTAAGCATATAGCTGTATTAGAGTCATAGCTATCTATAAAAGCATTATGGATAGCTATATGACTGTGTTTGATACCAACATTAACTGCAAAACCTGAGGTCAAGCTATACAGATAGACAGATTTTTATTTTTTATTTTATTGTTTAAGGCCCCATTTCTCAAAAAAACTCACCAACCAATTAAAATCAGGATTTCCAAATGTTTATGGGTGATACACAGGCAATTCCAGGCAGAAACAGCATTTTGCTGGTATAGAAAAAATGGAATATAAAACCAGGAACACTGTAAATTTAATAGTGAATTCGTCACCACTGTCTGCACTGTAACTCACTAATTTATAGATTTAGCTTCCTGTTTAAAGTTGTATGTTAACTGTGCCAGTGGAATATAATGGCAGATTCAAGATCACTATGCAGGGAATTCATCCTTTGCAGAATGTATTTCTGTAGCCAGAAGACTGTGCAAGTATTTTCAGCAAAAATCAACATTTGGCTCTCCAAGCAATGGGACTTTCAGAATACATACAAGTTGACTACACAGAACAGTTGGCCAAAAACTTTGCAAGAAAGTACAGACAGAAGAGTATGACCCAATTCTGTCAACTTACCATAATATACTGTAAAGTCCTAATGCCTGAAATCTGAGTAAGAGGAAAGATGCAGAGTAGAACTAGAATAAATCACTTTCTGATTTCCAAACAATTACCAAATTAAAGCTGCTTCCATTAGTGTATATCAAGCAAGAAAAAAGATCACTTCTTGTTAACTGTGATAAACTACACAAATAATTGTACCTTCTGTTTTGCTTATTAAATGCTAGTTATATTTACTGCAATTCCATCATTGTTCGTTCCTTCCATTCACTCAGTAAGATGAGAAACACTAAAAACAACAGAATCAAGACTTGCATCTCAAGCACCACCAGCCAGCACTGAAAGCTCACCAGTCTCTGTATTCACAAGCTTTCATAACAGAGGAGAAAGTCCATCTCTGTTTACCTGACCTTCATTTGTATTTCTATGTAAGTTAATGGAAAAGAACTGAAAAGGTTATGATCACACAACTAGACTGGTAGAAGCACAAACTAGAGAGTCTTTTCTTATGCTATGGATGCGGTAATTCCCTGCTGTCTTCAGAGACAAGGAACAGGGACTCACAAAGGTCTTAGGGACCTAGGGAAGCTGATGGCCAGATTCCACAGTTGATGGTGATTACAAAGTGACTGTATAGGCAAGAACAGGACTTTCATCAAGTTTCATGGAGTTTTCCTCTGGGCAGGAAGATTAAAGCTTCTCTTTGTTCCCTTTCTGCCCTTGCCTGGTAACAAACTTCATTCAAGATGAAACACAGAGTAGCCAGAATTAAAAATAAAGAAAAAAGAAAAAAAAAAAGTCCTCAATTTCATTAATTTTAGTTGAACATATTGCTCTATTTCGAAAGAATTCACTATCCATCAGAGATTGCTAAGCAGATCTAATAGGTAGATACATTTTTAAAAGACAATCAAGGATTGTTTGAAGTATTTTAAATAGACATATGCTAATTAACATGGTTAATAAATTACAGTAACACCAAGAGATAATTTTTCAGTTCAATATAGCATTTCAAGTTCACACTCACTTGCTAATTCTACTAGTACAGTACAAGAAATTGAGTTTGTCTACAATAAAAGGAAAGCTTTTTGTGGATATGACATAATAATAATAATGAGAATAATAATAATAATAACAACAACAACAATGTTTTAATAATAATGTTTAAAACCGGTTTCCTTGCTCCTACAGCAACTGGAAATTTAAAACTAGGATTCAGAAGACCCATTTGTTTCAGATCTTAGAAGTCCTCATAAAGCAGAGGAAAGGGGAAGGGAGGAATTCTCCAGATATTTTAAGAAGCTTCAGACCACAGCAGTGAGTCTGTGTTTATTAACAGACAAGAGAACAATTCACTTCCTTAAAAAAGTGATCCCTCACAAGGTCATCAATCAAAATGCAGAGTAACCTGTTCACTAAGCACTAGAAAGGCAGAATGAAACAGACTACAAGTTAAATTTTCTTACATTGTAGATACAAGACATATGTTAATTTCTTGAATGCTGTTGAACTCTCTTACAATTCTGATCCTATCTTCTGATTTTGTATTTCCATCAAGTCTTCGGTAATCTAGCCCAGTTGCCATACAGTATTGTTCCAGCACATCTAGCAACTGGGTGGAAAAATAAAATAAAATAAAAATTAAGTGCTTACTATCATCTTTTTAATTAAACATAATCACAGAGGCCATGTTTCCCAAATATATTTGCAATAGACCAAGCATTGAAAATGAGAGTAGATCTTCACCATTTTGGTATTAACATCCTTGACTCTCGTTAGCTGTGATTCTACAGCACTCAAGGTGATTAATGTTGATCTGCTGTGGTCTCACTCAGTCCTCCAACCCTGGCTGCCTGTCCCTTCTCTAAGTGATGCTGAATCAGTTCAACCCAATAAGCTAGCAGACAACTTTTAACAGTTTCCTACCATCTTAGCAAATTACATTACTTGAAATACAGTAAATGAGCACCAGAGCCAGCACAGAAACACACTGTTATGCACAGTTGGAGTTCAGAGGGATGGAGTGAAAGACTACAGTAACCAGCAGTCGGTCTGGTCTTGAACACCCTGAAGGACAGCCTAAGAGACATGAGCATTTTACTACAGCATCTAAATATTAAACTTGCAGACTTCCTTAAAGCCACAAAATTATTAAATATTTAAGACTCTGACCTGTCATTCACACTGTTTTTTAACACTTTTTAGTCCTATCATTACAAATATTTAAGTAAAGAAAACCATACTACAGATTGCACCATTTCAGGAAACACATTATTCCCTAACAAGAAAATCAAGGAGCAAGTCCCTTAAAAGTGAAATGCACATACACCTCTAGCTCCAATTAAACACTGTTTTAAGTTCAAACCAACTAGTTTAGCAAGTCTCAGGGTATAAGTTTCATCACTGCTGATGGTCAAAAACCAGCAGAACAGAGGAAATTTAACTACTTTCAGTGCTAACACAAAGTATGGTACTTCCATCATAATTTGCTGTGACACTGCTCTAACTCAAGACATACCAGCTGAACTCAGTATGAGCTATCTACACCTGAAGTAATACAAGAATTTTAAAAAGCTCTAAGGAAGGCAGAGTGTTACATTTGTTTTGCTGTCACCATTTTTATCAAGAGATAACATAAGGTTTCAATATACTTCTGGAGTACAGCACACTGTCCTCATCATTATTTCCCATAGTACAGAGAGAAAGGAAATGTGGTTGACAGCTGTCATCTCAGTGCTTTACAATTCAGAACTCACTGCTGCAGTTAATTGATAAAAATCATACAGAGCTCACCTTTGTAGAAAAGGAGAAAAGAAGAACTTTATCCTTGGTTTTTTGGAAGTGATTTAAAAGCTGCTGAAGGACCTGTAAATGAACCACAGAATACAAATGAAGAGGTTTTATCTACAGGTCATCTCACACACACTTACTTGTGTTTTCAACCTTTAAACAGGCTACACTGTAATTAATTGTTTGTAAAACCAAACAGAGGCATAACACAAAACATTACTAACATAATGAATGTGCCAAAGGTAATGGAGATGCTGGACCTATGCATTTTTCAGTGATCTACATGGAAATCCTGCTGTAAAAAGGCAATCATATCACTAATGGGTAAATTCAGAAGCTATTTATGTCAGGGCAACAAAATATTACTTATCTCATGCACTAGCTCACCTTGTGAATTTTTGCACTTAACAAATGCACAGAACTGCCCTGAAAACATGAAGGTCTGTTTTAAGTTTTCTGTACTACATCTGAGTTCAGAACTTCTTGGAGCTTGTCTTCTTAAAATAATCAGTGAGATCTATGCCCCTCCCCGCTCCCACTCTCATCTGTTGCTCTGTTTACAGTAGGATCCAGCTTCCCAGCCTCTGCACAGACCCTGAAATGCCAATAATCCGCCCACACACAATGTTCTTCTGGTGGGGAAGCAAATAATCCAGACCCTTGTGTATAATAGTGATACTGTTATTTTCAACAGGAGCATGTCCACATCTGGCAATGGCAGCTCCAGAGTACCACGCAGAAGCAACACACAAAGAGGAAGAAGGAATTTTCTGTACCATGTCTGTTGCTTTCTCCCAATATATGGGCAATAAACATTTTAAAATTTATATTTATTCAGTGATAAACAAACAGTTAATCAACACTGATTTCAGTAAAAGCCTAACAAATCTTTGATAACCAAATAATGATGAATATTTATATTAATTTTACAGTTCTGGATAGTGTCTAGAATATAAAATAGTAATTATACATCACTTACAAGCCCTTTTGTATATGTTAGCCAGCCAGTTATAAGTGAAAACAAAGTAGAAACAAGATAATCCTTGCCTGGTTTCATTGTACAAGAACATATAAACCAGGATTTATTTTACTGAGAAAAAATCCGCATCAGGTAATTTAGCAAGAGCTAAATGACTTATATTTGCATTTCATTTAGCCACATTAAGAAAAAGAAACAGAAGAAAAACAGTGACATGCTTTTAAAGTAGAAGGAGTTTCACTACTGTATTATTGTTTTTATTATTAAAGTACAGGTCAAATAATTAATTTCCTATCGGAGAACAAACAAACAAATCCACCCAGTTTGTTTAAATAAAATGGATCAGTGTCATGCCCACTGAGATTTCAGATATTCTAGAGTAAAGAACAGCTCTGACAAACAGGGAAAAGTAACAAATGATTTTGCACCAAAGAGAAATAAATTCTGTGCTTGCGCACCAGAGTATTATCCTGAAAGCTGTTGGTCTGAAAAAGAAATACTTCTTCATACCCAAGCAAAAGTTACATGCACTTTGTAAGAGTCCACATGGATTCAAATGCCTATCTCCCCCTTACTACACATTGTGAGTTGCCTGACTGATGAAATATTTACCTCTCACATTTGAGAATACCTTGTTTGTATACAGATGCCTAAGTTACCCTACGGTGTTTTTAAACCTTCAAAACCATGCCTGCCTGGGTTAGGTTTATGTTTAATGGCAGAAATTACTATTATTTGCAAGGTGCTCTGATAGACTTCCATTTTCCCACTGAACTAATAATATGCAAGGCAAAAATAAATAAATCAATCCAGGAGATGTGTATTAAGAACAGTATTCCAAAACTGCACAAATGGATGTCTGTGGAAATATTACATGTGTAGTTTAAAAAAATAATTAAAAAATTATTTCAAGTACCCAGACATTTAATAGCCCTTTTCAATTAGAAAGCATATAGAGTCTCTCTGAGCAGACAAGGTAGTAATGAGAATTACTGCAGGTTTTTAAAACTACCCTCATTCATCTTGACTTTTTTTCCAAGCAGTCCCCAATACTTCTGTATGGAAAGTCTGCAATCTTTGTGTTTCAAAAGCAATGGAATCATTTGTCCTTGCACTTTGCAGGTCAACACTGTCTTACTTCATGATAGAAAAATGGTGGTTTCCAAACAAGGCAGCACACTCCTTTCATTTCAATTCTCAAATATTCAACTATTTCAAGTTAAAAATCTAGGCATGAAATTCACCTTGCAATAGAAAGTGTAAGCAAGTCTTCTGAAAACTGTATGTTCTGCAGTATGATTGAAAATGAGGGGATAATTCCACAAAAAAAAGCTGAAGCTTAGATCACGTTACTGCATTATTACCTATTTTCCACTGTAACAAGAACATATTGAGTCATAGGTGTACCATCAATGCTTGTATGTGTACATTTGGATTACAGGGACTGTTTCTTCCAGGCTCTTGTTACATTCTTAAATTCAGACAGAAGACCTGAGGTAGTACATTGTAAATGCTACAGCTTGCAAAACACACAGAGATGACTGCAGCCACAGCACAAGGTAGGACTTGAACACTAATATGCCATTCTCTCACACTTACATTCAAGCAATTCTAGTTTTACTGGTGGTGTAGACATATTCCATAATACAAAAAAAGTACGTTTCCCTGTGTTTTTTATCTCTGCTTGGTGAGAGAACAGAAGATACTTTAAGTTGATAGGTTAACCTTTTCAGCTCTGCAAAACAGTTAAAACTGCTTAGCTCTTAAACTTCATAGACAAAACCCAGCACCCTGAATAAATTCAAATAAATGCCACAAACTTTTCCTTTGCAAATATGCTCATCTACAAAAGAATAATCACCTGTGTCAAAACTTCTGAGTAGCCTGTAATTTAAAGGATTAGATAATACCTATTCAGTCTATACTAGCAGATGAAAGTTACAGAAGTATTTCAATTAGCTCCTAGAATTTATTTATAGAACAGAAAATGTGAAGACTACAGTGGTACATGGCTATGAAAAACATTTTACTATCATTTGTTCATTTACTTCCAAACAAACATGTTAAAAATATAAAAAGTAGTTTTCAAGCTTTAGTATCTGTTGGCTCTCCTCTGATTACTTTCTGATGGTAAGAGGACCTTCTATATTTAAATACCTTCTGAATGACTTTGCTTCCAGAGCATAAAAATCAAAATCATACCAAACAGCTTTTTTTAAAAAAAAAAATTCAGAATAGAAAACCAAAAAGTTAGACAGTATTTTCTCACAGGGCAAACCTCCAATGCAATCAGCAGAAAAACAAAAAAAACCCTAAAACAACCGAACCACCACAACACCAGACATATATGAAGTGATTTTTTGCATCACAATTATTCTGAAGACAAAATTAATGGGACTCAAAAACCACCTTATTTTTCAATGATGACTACTTGGCCCACTACATAAAAATCCTCCTTCTAGGCACAGAGATGTCACTACACAATCCAGAATATTCTGTTTACACTAAGATGTATTTAATGAACTGACCCAAAATTCAAGTTCCCCTCAAAACAGAAAGCAGGCCAATTTCTCTCAATGTAAGCAATTCTATCAATAATTCTTAGATAAATTGGGTCCAGTTTGCAAGGGACTGAAACATACTGTAGATTTCTAAAACAAAGCATCACATATACAAAACCAGAAGTCATCAATAGTGGAAAAATATTCTGTAAGTCTACTGGGCTGTCAAAAATGCAGCATTTGAAAATGCTTCTATTCTCCAATTCATAAGGTAAAAAACAAATCAAACAAGCAGAACCCCTCATAATAACATAAGATCAGAATTTCTTTGGTTGGAGGAAAGAAAGGTCCATATTGCTTTGTACCTTTGCCTACTACTACTGCAGTGTTGTGTCTGATCTGACTTTTTAAAAAGGTCAGAGTAATAGAATGTTCTGTGAAAGACTTACAGCAATTTTTTTTTTATTTCCTTTCTTAGTTTTCTACAGAAATTTATATTGCACTTACCCTCTCATCTACCAAACATACTGAAGAAATATTTTTCAATATAACCATTACTTCAAAAACACAAGATTGGATTTTAAAATCCATTTCTGCACTTTTTTTAAAAAATGGAAAATCTCCACACCTAGGCTTTTCTCAGGAATATGTGCTTATTTAGGGTTTGGGTTTTCTCTTTTGGGGGGGGACTTGTGGATTTCTTCATCTTGCTTTGGTTTTGTGTGGGGTTTTTTAAATTACCTACAACCTATATTAAAAAATACCTTGAAATATAGGAATATTGATCAGTATAGACTGATAACAAGCTAAAAGATCAAAAATTAAATAAAAAGCATAATATATCAGGAAAGTTTCTAGTGAGATAGAATGAAGATGAACATTAGATGATTCACTAACAACAAAAAAAACACAGGAGTTATGATCATGCCAGTAGCTCACTATTTTTAATCACATATTTCTCATCTCTTTCTACTTATGTTTGTGCAAATTATCCAGAAATGTAAATTGGCCTGGCACTTATCTACTGGTAGCTCAGAGACTGATCTTTCTAACTGTGTGAACCTCCTCAACATCAAAAGTAAACATTCAACCTGGCTGACATCTCATCAGTGTCAAGCCATCAGCACAAGCTCAGTATACTTAAGATGATCACAGCCTCTGCTCTCTCGCCACCTCAGTTATGCTCTTAGTCTGGCACTGCAATAGCAGAACCTTCTTCCTTACTACCCAAGGCCACTGCACAGAAGCATGAGAAGAGCCTTACTGCTACCAGCCAAGGTTACACCCAACCCACACAGCCACAGCCAGCTGCACCCCTGAGAAGACACTGCAGTCTATGTAGTCCCAGAAGCAACTCAGACTTATGGCCACAGTTTGCAACAGATTCCTCCCAATAGACAGTTCTGTAAGGAGCAGGCTTTAAAGGCACATAATTTTGGAACCTCTCTCTTAACTAAGGCATTTTTGCTTGCCTGTGTTGTTCACTACTGTCTCAGAAAACACATAATGAAAATGTTTTAAGGCGGTGCTGGAGTGAAGTATGCAATAGCCCCAAGAGACAAATTTCTAGAGAAAGGAAAACTAGTTTTAACCAGTAAAAGAAGAGCTTCATAAGCACCACTAAATATTGTGGACTTCGTTTTTACAGGTATGTATTAAATATTTGCTGGTAGCTAATTTAACAATAAAGTTGACTTTCATGAGATAATTAAGTATATATAACAAAGCTAATAAGCAGGCCTCTCACATGTAGGTAATAACAGAAAAGAAAGATGTTGCTTTCATAATAACAGATCAATAAAGTGATAACAATCATTTCTGTTAAAAAAACACAGCCCTGCCTCTGCCTCCCTGCCAGTCCCAACCAGCAACTGTGAATATCCAGGTTTATAAAGAGCAAAAATATAGTACACTCCATTCTGCATAGCTTCTCACCCTTCAGTTACTCTCAGCACAGGAACTCTCCTAAACTAGTATGGTTTTCTTTTGCATGAGCTACATTACACATCTTTTTCAGCTATTCATCCTGTTCCCCTCCAAAATCAGAGAAAGGCACAGTTTCTGATGTAAGGAGTTTTACAGGTTTACACTTAACATGTTTATTTTGTTCATCTTAGTGTGGCTCCTATTAGCTTCCTTTGATATCCAAAGGGTTAGAAAAAACAGTAAGCACTCAGTACATCTTCACCAGGTCCATGCTACTCATGATTGTGTAGGTCCCTCTCAAATCCATCCTAAGACATTTTTTCCAGGCTGGAGAGTCCCAGCCTACTTGGCTTCTTTTGTCCCACAGTACTGATCACCTTTGTGGCCCTCCTCTGAGCTCTTCAACATCTAACATATGCTTTTTGAGAGAAGGGACTGGAACTACCCACAATACTGAAGGTGTGCACAAATCATTAAGTCCATATTGATTCTGGTTTCCTCTCTTTTACTTTCCCAAATATTTCCGACTGCCACCAAGTTGATGGTTCATGGAACTACCTGTCATAATACTATGACCCCAACCCCCTTGACTGTAAGGGCCATTTCCGTGCCTATCACTGAATATGTGAAGCTAACATCTTAAGATATCTTTGCATCACAGATTATTCTTATCCAGTCTTTGCTCATAGGCACCCTATCCATGACAGGAGACACCTGCTGTGGTACCACCACCATAAACAGAATGATTAAAAAACCACAACTATTAGGTGTACATTTTCTTATATCCACATACTACAGCAGCAGATCTACTACTAATAACATATTTTTCTTCTAAAGTGCAGGGTTACCTTCATTTTTCCACTGTACTTTGGATCTGAAATTGTTTCAAAGGCTGCATCTTTGCTTAACTGCACAAAATCTGGAAAACTGGAAAATACCTGGCTGCACACCCGTTTGATATGTGCTTCCTGGAAGAAAAGCAGAAAGTTTGAATAGGCATTAAAAATTAGAGCTACATTGGATACCACTAAGCCATACAAGGAGTTAAACAGGTTGAAACAAGTGATCTGCTGAAGTAACTCAAGCAGAAAGAGTTACATGGTTTTATTCAGTTCACTACAGAAGTTCTGGATAAAACATCTCCTGGGTGTTTTGGTTTGCTTAATTAAAAAAAGAAAGAAGAAAAAGAAAAGAAAAAGAGGATCTTAATCTGAAACTGTGGATTCTAGTTACTAGAGATGCCCAAAATTTGTTCTCTAGGGCAGAGACTGAAATAGGACTGGCCAGAAGTGTCAGTATCAAGAACTCTCTTGGGTTGAGGTTTGCATTACCCAACAGTTGTGTACCAGTATTTCTCTTGACCCTCTGGCATGATAAGCTAATACGGGAATTACATATTGTCCCACCAATATGACCAAAAACATTAAGGGAAATGCATTTAAACTGTTCAAAAGCCATGTAAAGCTCCACTGCTAGAATTTGGGTAGCTCTGAACCCACACACTTCAAGCCTACTTTTCCAGAGAAAAAGAAAATATCTAATCTCTCACCTAAGAATAACACATGTGATGGACTTTAGTATTACAGGTAAGAAATAGTACAAAATATCAGAGTCTTCACTAGATTTTGGAGAGGTTAATAATTATGTATGCTGTAAAAGACAGTAAGTCTCAAAATACTTATATATTGTTATTTCCATAGCTATTTAAACTCTCCAATGTTGCTATAATAAAAAGTACATATACAATATACAAAGAAACCCACTGAAAACATTTGGGTATATAGTGCATGTAAGGCCCTGGACACTAATAGTAACATTACCTAAAAAGCAAAACTGCTTTAATGGAACAAACTTGCCAAAATTAGCTAGGCTTTTCTCATTTCCATTCCTTTGTGACTTCTGAGAGGTAGTGGTAACACCCCTAAATCCCTTTGCTCATCCTCGGATCTTAAGGTTCACACACAGGCACTTTTAAAAACTCTGCTGTTTGTGGGTCTTGTTACTTGCCACAGTAATAAGATAAGCTGATACTGTTCTCTTGTATTAGTAGATAATGCCAACATGTTTCTCATTCATTAAAGAAGCTCAACTCTGAATATAAAGTACTAGAGAAAAAAACTCCCACACATTCTAATTGCCTATTATTTATTTCTTTGCACAAAGATAATTCCTCCTACTAGGCACTTGTCATAAATGGAACAGAAATGGCACTCCTAGAAATCACTAAAAATTACTCTCCCTCCTAAAGTTCGCCAATGTTTCTATAGCCCTTATTTTCAGATATGCATCAACTAAATGAACTTACTGTTGTGTAACATCTCAATCTATAAGGGCTGCAGTCTGAATTACTGAATGGAAAACAAATTTTGCAAGATATCTTAATTTCAGTTAGTTAAGACTTAAAAATGAGGCCAGAAGCAATTTTCATTCAAGAGTTTTCATCACATTTTCCATAAGTCCATTTTTTAGATACTTCTAAAACTAACCTGCTGCTTGCTAGTGTTGTCTGTCTGCAGCAGTGCAGCATGATTTGCAACTTTCTGTAGGATTGTCAGGTAACTGAAGCACAGTGACTTAATTGTTTCACCATAAGCATTTGCCTACAAAAAAAAGAAAGAATGTTTATGCAAACAAATATTCCTGAAAATAAAAAATAATGTAAAAAATGCTATTCTTACAAGGTTTAATGCATTAGCAATTCTAAGTAGTACTATAACCGATCCCAAAGAGATGCATACTGTATTTTTAACAAAAATGCAGCATGGTTTTTTTTCCTCAGCTTTGTGATCCTATTAATAGAAAACATCTTCTCAAAAAGAAAAAAAGAACCAACAACTATGTTCATAGCTTACTAAATATTTCAGATACCACGATATCTACAGAAATTGCTAAGATAACCAAGAATTCCTGAGCAGACAGAAAGACAGTAACTTCAAAATCATCACAGAGTGGTTTGGGTAGGCTTTGGGTAACCTTGACCTGCTGGTTATGCTTCTTTTGATGCAGCCCAGGATGCAATTGGCTTTCTGGGCTGCAAACACACATTGCCGGGTCATGCTGAGCTTCTTGTCGACCAACACCCCCAAGTCCTTCTCCACAGGGCTGCTCTCAATCCACTTATCACTCAGCCTGTATTTATATACTTGGGATTGGCCCAACGCACGTGCAGGATCTTGTGTTTGGCCTTGTTGAACTTCATGATGTTTGCATGGGCCCATCTTTCAAGACTGTCAAGGTCCGTCTGGATGGCATCCCTTCCCTCCAGCACGTCAACTGCACCACACAGCTTGGTGTCGTTGGCAAACTTGCTGAGGATGCGCACAACCCCACTGTCCATGTTGCTGACAAAGATGTTAAACAGAGCCGGTCCCAATACTGACCCCTGAGGAACGCCACTCATCACTGGTCTCCACCGGGACAAGCAGCCATTGACCATAACTCTGAGTGTGACCATCTAGCCAATTCCTTATTCACCGAGTGCTCCATCCATCAAAGCCACGTATCACCAATTTAGAGACAAGGATGTCGTGCGGGACAGCAGCAAATGCTTTGCACAAGTCCACGTAGATGACGTCAGTTGCTCTTCCTTTATCCACCAACGCTGTAAGCCCGTCATAGAAGGCCACCAAATTTGCCCTTAGTGAAGCCATGCTGGCTGTCACCAATCTCCTCCTTGGTTTCCATGTGCCTTAGCATAGTTTCCAGAAGGATCCACTCCATGATCTTGCGTGGCACAGAGGTGAGGACTGGCCTGCAGTCCCCCAGGTCTTCCTTTTTTCCCCCTTTTTAAAAATAGGTGTTATGTTTCCTCCTTTCCAGTTGGTGGAGCTTCTGCAGACTGCCAGAACTTCTCAGCTATGAAGGACAGTGGCTTAGCCACTTCATCTGCCAGCTCCCTCAGGACCCAGGGATGCATCTTATCAGGTCCCATGGACTTGTGCACTTTTGAGTTTCTTAGATGGTTTCGAACCTCATCTTCTCCTAGGGTGGGTAGTTCTTCATTCTCCCAGTCCCTGCCTTTGCTTTCTGTGACTTGTGCGGTGCGGCTGGAGCACTTGCCAGTGATTTAAATGTAAATCACATCAAGAACCGTTTGAATGACTTCTTATCCTACAACAGTTAACTTTATACATTTTTGCAGTTAACTTTATACATTTTTGCTGTAGAGAATAGTAAAGCTTTATAAACATCTCAAGTAACGTATGTCAAACAACTTCAAAAGTTCTACAATGCAGCAGCAGCAACGGCATCAGCTATTTTTCTGGTTATGGTTGGCTGATTCGACCAATATTCATTTCCGTTTCCCTTCTCAAGTTACTAAATTTCACGGTTAACTTTGAAATAAGACAGTCCATAAGAGCACTTAAGCATCTGCAGGCCTGTCTACTGCCCTTTGTGAATCAAGTAAAACAGCATTTTACTTTTTGTACAAAACATCACAAGAAACAGAAGCCTGCAGAGAACTCATGCTAGTATCCATGGAATATTAAACAGGCTGAGAGGGGGATTGTTTTTAAAGAAAGATGCAGAAGACTGAACAAGCTACATCATTTGGAGAAAAAACCCAAACCACTACACAAGAATCAAAACAGGATAGAACGAAAATAGGGAGAAGCAAGTATGACACATATGCTTCTAAAAGTTTAATAGAAGACGTACTTCCTTTGAGCCTACTGAATGATGTGGGTGAAACAAATACAAAGCTAGACTAATCGAGTGTTAAAGAAGTCCAGAGAAGATAGAAGCAATCTGCAAAGCTTTTACTAGTGAACAAAAGTTCTGCTTGTGCTCGATGGCTACTGTTCTCCCTTCAATGAAGCAAAGCAAAGTGCATGTTTAGTGCCGCAGAAAGGCACAATCCAACTGCAGTTATAACACAAGCAAAGCCCACATGACCTGCTGGGTCCAGGATGCCAGGATTTGCAGCTTCTGCATGGACCACCTGAGACGCATGGGAGCAGAGCGCCTGACATACT
Source organism: Astur gentilis (assembly GCF_929443795.1). Classification (NCBI taxonomy): domain Eukaryota; kingdom Metazoa; phylum Chordata; class Aves; order Accipitriformes; family Accipitridae; genus Astur; species Astur gentilis. The sequence goes on from NC_064919.1 coordinate 42,423,142, forward strand.
GAACATCCCAATGCAATACCCTTGCCAACATAAACTATATCACAGGTGCACTCACTAATACAACACATCCAGAATCTACTGCATAAATAACAACCACTTGCTCAGGGCATGCGAAGCAGCTTTGCTGTAATCCCAAAGAACCTAATTTAATCACACTTGCGACGCAGCCACCTGTCCAGTTTCCAGTCAGGATCTCCCAAACAGATGGCCTATGACCATGCAGACATTTCAATCAGCTCTTCATTGGCAGAGTCTCTTGAGAAAACCAGAAAGGCTACATTCTACAATCCAAACAGTGCAAGTTCTTACTTTGTAACAACAGTTCTTCCTTTTACGGCCGCTGTTGCAGCTACAAGGCTCTCCTGCTCTTAGTACTAAGTTTACATCCTCTGTCTGTAGCACAGCCTGGTACACTGCTTTCTGGAACTCAGTCAGTGAACAGTACACCATCTGTCAAAGAGAACCCAAAAAACACAACTATGTGCAGTATACAATGAAAAGCCAAACAGCACTGCATCAAATAACACAAATGAGGGAACATCAAAAATAAAAGTAGAAAACAAGAGTGTATTTGCCTAAATGGTTACAGGAAACACCCAATGAAAAAATGTGGATCTTGACACCAAAATAGAATGAAATTTTAGCCAAAATGTATGTATACTTATTTTATTGCCTCGCAAAATTCTACAAAAAATATTAACATCAAGCTACAAGAATTTGCCGTTAGATTTCTATAAACCTTTCGATCTGGCTTTTCTGGGGGTATAGGAAGAAGAGGGAAAAAACGAGAGAAATAAATGGATAATTGTAATTACAGATTCCCCTCTGCTTTGCCAGCTGCTTAATTTATGCTTTCTTTCCTCTTTTTAGGCACTAGCTGTTGTAGGGCACTACCAAAGGCAGGACAAACACAGTAAGCAACAGGAAGGCAAGGATCTACACAGTGCTATGGCCAAAACTCTTATCCCTCTTCTTAGCGACCATGGGTGGCATCTCCATGACATCTTTAGTCTTAAACAGCAGGAGACAGAAATCCCAAGATCATTCCTCAACCTAGGCCACCCACACAGCAGCAGCACCATGCTGAGCTATAATAATACAGCAGTAACTTGAACATATACTCACATTAACAAGAGAATGAAAAGAATAAAACCTGCTAGATTTAGAAAAGCTATTGACTGACGTTTGTGTTAATCTTTCCTTCCAAAGACAGTTTAGATAACATTATTATACACTGAGAATGAAGAACAATACCAAGTTTTGAAAACAAAACCAGCTGCAAACTTACATGTTTGCCTACTTGGGAAGAAAGCACAATATATGTAACGAGAATTTATCAGAACGCTTACCTATAGTCATAAAGTATTATCACTTCATATAATGTTTACATTAGCACTGGATGGCCAGGATTACAGACCTATCAACAATCAGCTTTAGGTTTGGGGGTTTACTTTTATTTAGTGACCTAAAATGAAGGAGTTAAAAAATAAAAGCATACTGTTCCATGCATAAAGTGTCAAGCTGCAAATTCAGCAGTCCTACATAGACTTTCAAGAGATCTGCATACATTGCATTGGGTTTGCATGGATAAGTACAAAAGTCCACATAAAATACATGTGTAAATCACTAGTCAGAAGTCTAGCTGAGCATTTTCATGCTTGATTAACTCCATTTCAACATGCAATCATAGTAATTATGTGAACAAAGCACACTACTGCTTGTGCATTTTTTCCAAGGCTCTGGATCTTCTTAAGTTTTTAAGTCCAAAAGAAAACCATAAACTACTACAGGCATGATGAAAGAGAGAAAATACAACGAGAACAAAAAAGAATAGATATATTCATTAGCACTGTATTTGAAATGTGCAGGCACTCTTACTCTGTCTTCCTTTTTTGGCAACTGATCACTGATAAGCGCTTTTGTACGTCTCAGAAACCAGCCAGACATTTTTCTTGCTAGCTTCATCATGGCCTTACGACCTGTTGCTAGCTCTCTTTTAGTTGCAGTGTGCCTCTGGCCATGCTCCACTGGATCAGAAAATTTCTTCTTGAAATGTACTCTGCTACCCAAAAGTCCTGGTACGGCCCTATTAAAAAACAAAGGGGGCTGGTCGGTGTGTGAAGAAATAACACCATTTTCTTTGCTCCAAGGCAGTCTATCCTTTTCCATGGATTAAAAGCACACCATAAATTGCTTCTGGCTAACAGAAGGAGATCTTCAATTAACAATCACTAGAGAAATTAATAAAAATTATGTATATAAATAGAAACACACACTACTTCCAGACACACCATTTTGTCATTTACTTTCTGTGACCCTCAAATATTAAGAGATTCCCCTTAGGAAAAGGGTTGCCATCTCCAGAAAAAAGAAAGCTCAGCAGACTAACAGAAGTCACAAATATACAGAACCTTTAAACCACAAGGCTGCTACTGTTCAGGGGCCTAACTGGAAGCTAAGCAGTCATGTTTTCAATTTTTACTGTTTTTGTTAAAATCATGTTATCCAGATATCACAATTTACTAAATAAAATCTTAAGAAACTCAATAGCAAAAAGAATTTAGTAATCATTAGCAGCACTACATATTGGAACAATCTATTAACAACATCAGCACAGTTCAAATGGACCAGATGCAACACTAAGCTTACTGTTAAAGTACTTCTTTCCTGGTATTTCAATTCAACATGCATATCCCTTGTATCTAAGGTATGTTTGCTTTTGTTCCTCCTCCAGCAAGTCTTCTATGTTTAGATTTATATCTAGGGTTACTTCCACCCCTCCCTGTCCATTAAAAATTTTCCTGGACAAGAATGTTGCTTTGCAAATATGCACACTTGTGCATTTTGAAAAACAGCAAAATATTATTACTTTCATCTTCCAAGTCAGTCAGAATGACCTGCACATATTGGACAGAGCAAAGGCACAATGTTGTTCAAAGTTGTGTAATAACTGTCCATCTACTGTGTGGAGGGAGGACAGAAGAAGAAAAAAACAGTGTCCTTAGAAAAGGAAGGTAAACAAGGAGGGGGGGAAGAAAGTAATTTTAACTGTTTCTCAAATTCCCCAAAGAAGCTATATAAGAGGAGGTCCAAATGTATTAAATAACTGTAAAATTCATACCAGGAGCTTATGTCCATAGATGTATTGGAAAAACATACTTACATTCTCACAAAATGTTGCGTTTTTTTAGGGGGAGGGCTGTGGTTTGTTGTTGTTTGACTCTATCCCAGCAGCTCTATCCCAGTCCCACTGCATGGTTAACATAGAGGTGCTTGACCATAAAAAAAGATATTTTATTTACCAGTCCATAACACACCAAAGTTCCTTCATATTGTTTTGAAGAATGGTTCCAGTAAGACCTATGCGAACACTGCATTTTAATGACTTCATGGTTTGAGTTATTTGAGCCTTTGGATTCTTGATTCTATGTGCTTCATCCACTATCACAGCAGACCATGCTATACTGCAGATCAACAAGAAATATTTTATTAACTGAAACTACTTATTCCCTCATCCCACATACACATTAAAAGTGAAATCAGACACACAAGTAGCTGTGATTATTATAAGACTCTGTTACTTTTTTATTTTTCTGTTTTACATTGTATTATACTACTCAGTTTCTTCATATTCTGTTTAGTAAATTCAATTGCCATAGTTAAATATAATGGCTAAACTACACAGTCAAATAAATAAACTACTGATAACCGTACGAACTGCTTTCTGTGAAGAATGCAGCTTCAATCTCTGGAGCAATCAATCCATTAAATCGCAGCAGCACTAATTCCACTCATACATAAGATTTAGAAAAATTAAATAAATCTCCGAAGCTAAACTACTGAAACATGCTTAACACAGGTATGCTTCATTTTCTCAACAAAATCTTTCCAGTATAACTATAAGTAGACTGAAATAATTTCAATCTGTGTGGTTTCCTACATGAATGCATCACTAAACTTCTTTAATATCTATATGATACCAATATGGCAGGGAAGTTTTAATATTTTGTGATTCTGTGACTAGGAGGAACATATCTAGAAGCAGGGACTGAAAGGTACTTTGCAGCTAAGTTCAAGCATAAAACTTGGAGGTAGAATGACCTGTATACTGTTTAAGTCATCAAGTCCCCAGGAAGAGATGTATTAGCTTTATAAGATTGCTAAACTATATATATATGAATGAGTATTTCAGAACACAGTCATATGTACTTTGATGATACTTCAAGCAGCAAAAAGCTGAAACAGACATGTTTAGAGGGAAACCTCCCTCCTGAGCAGGCTGCATTTAGTTCACTAATCTGAAGGCTGATCTTGTGGCATTTTTGATGCCTGCTAAATACATTCATTCATATCCGAGTCCCTTACATTCCTAAAATCTGCTAAAAAATTGGGAGTTTCTGAAAGGAGCCTAACAGATGAACACATGCTAGCTCCTTCAACTTAATCTCTCATTATGCTGATTTACATGCATAACTGAGCCTATGTATTCTTATTAGTGATAATTAAGACCAGTTTTGGCTGCCAATCCATCATTCTAGCTAAGCAAGACACATAGCCTCTTCCAGTGTCAACATTATAGGCCCATCCAGTCACACGTTGTGCAGAAACAGTTTAGTTAATCTGTATGCTGAAGCAATGTATTTGCAAGCAGTCAGTCACATATCAGATCTGTTCTGCACACCCACCTATTTCCTGACCACTGCCTATTCAATGACCAAAATTGAAGAGTTCCTCAAGAAAGACAACAGCAGGAGTTAGTTCTTTTTCAGACCTGAGCACAGAGACAGATGGAGATCTGACTGTTTTGTCCTGGTGGTCTGGACAGCCATCACCACTCTGGAGCCTGGAGCTTTCCCAACACATAAAATGACAAGATCTGCAGATTCACTGACAACACCAGCTACTAAGGGCAGGCTGCTACTACTGGCTATTCACACAACTTGTACCCTACTTCCAAGATAACATAAGGAAAGAGGACCACTAGGATCAGATGAGAGGCCAAGTACTCCTGAACATTGCAAAACAAAAGGCAAAGCTCTCCAGTTTGAAAATGCTGACAGCTATGGAGCAAATAAAGCAAGATTTCTAATACAATCTGCTGTCAGAAAAACCTCGATTCTGCTAAGTCCCTCAGTGTATTTAAAACTACATATACACACACGTCTTATATCTCAGAGTTTTTAGGACTCAAGAATTTCATCAAGCTGGTGAAAAGTGCAAATAACAAGGAAAATACCTTTTGATTGCTAAATACCTTTTTAGCAAATACCTTTGCTAAAAATTCCAGATTTTTCTTCTTCTTACACTGTACTAAAAGATAGAAATAACTTCTGCATATCTTTTAGCTACCACTGGTTTTCAGACAGGCAATTCCTGCACCTTTTAGAGAACATTTCATGAATGGATTAACAGCAAAGACTAGCTTTATGAAAACTATTCAAATGCTTACTTCTCCAAAGCATCCCACTACAAAGATAGTAGAGGGTAAACTCCCCAAAGATAGTTAAATAGGTTTCTCCTCTTCAGCCCAATGAGTCATTGGATTTAGCAGTAAATACATTGCACAGAAAGAATAAGTACTTGTAAATACCAGTGCAAAATTATACAGTTAAAATTCTGCATGTAGAGAAAGACATTAAAATAATTACCTGTTAAATTCATCCAAATACAGGCGAAGCATCTCAAACGTTGTAAGGGCAACTTCACATTTCCCTTGCTTGATACGACTCAAGTCATCATCTTTTTTACTGCCATGTAGGACAGAGACCTTGAAGTACCCCCATGTGTCCAACTCATCCTTCCAGTTGTACAGCACTGAAAGAGGGGCCACTATGAGGAAAGTCTGAAAACAAATAGATGTTACAGTATTACTGGAAAAACTATAACACAGGACTTTCTCAATAAGGAAAAATCAAAATGTTGAGATTTATTTTACTGCCTAGAGCAGTCTGAACTCTTTAATTCTGTCACTTCAAAGCATAATATAGGAAATACTTGAACAGCCAACATAAATTCAAAAGTAATCATTTTACTCAGAGTATGTAAATAGTACAGAAGAAAAATACTGTATCACTAAAAAAAAAATTACCAAAGTAGTGCTACTTACTCAAATTATACTCTAACAACTGCAATAAGACATAAGATACTATCACTTTTCTTTGTTGTAGCATCTGTATCTGTACACCATAAAATGCTTTACAGATGGAGAAAACAAAAGAATGAAGAGGGTAAGCAGCTTCCACCAATTCACAAGACTCATCATCATACAACTTCAAAACAGAAAGGCATGAAAAGGGTTTAGAACTTTAAGACAGCTCATACAACTCATTTAATATCATAGAATACTAAAATCAGTGAGGTGGGAAGGGACCTCAGGAAGTTTCTAGTCCAACTTTCTGGTCAACACAGGGGCAACACTGAATTCAGACCAGGTCATTTAGGGCTTTCCCAATTCAGGTCTTCCAAACCTCCCAAGGATAAGGGCGGTCTACAACCTCTCTCTGTGACCTGTTCCAATACTTGATTGTCCACTAAGTGAAATTCTTCTTCTCTTATTCCCAGTCAGAAGCATTCCTGTTTTTTTCATACAAAGTGCTATCCCTTCACCTCTTCCTCTCTGTATTTCCCAAGGAACCTGTATCCATTATTCACAGAGCTATAGTCATATGAATCATTCTGCCTGTCAAATATTCCAATTATTCCAATAAAATAAAAGTAGCAATGGAAAATATAAATTGCATGGGTCCTGTGATAGGTAAAAATGAAATGAACTTCAGATTTCTCTCATTCACACAGAACTTTTACATGCACCTTTATTTGCTGTAGCTGTATTTGATTACCTAGATTGTCAGTCAGACTTACTTCTGACATTATACACAGTCTTTCAAGAAAATATGTGAGGTCACAAGAATATTAGCAATAAATTTTCCAAACATATGCATTTGCCTTAATTATTTAAATAACACAATACCACGAAACTATAATTTTCTACTCACCGACACAAGCTTTTCAAAGTACTCTAGCCACTAATCTCATTCAGGTATTTCCAAATGTTTTGTGCTAGTGCAGACCAACAGCATTAACAGATCAGACAATAACAGCTAGATAATGTATTATGACAGTCTGGAAAACTGAAGGCTTCCCTAACATTACTAGGGAGGCCATGAACTCCTAATCTACCTAAGTAGCTGAATTTTAAAAATGAATATACATAAAGTCCTGAAGCAAACAAACAAACAAAAAATATCCAAGTATTGCCTTTTACCAAAATCCTTAAGCTTGTATCACTAAAAGCTGTACCTTCTTGGGGTTACACTTTGATTCTTTTTTCATTGTCCTCCGCAAAAATTCTGGCATATTATTTTCAATATCCTCACGTGTTCCCTTTTTGTGCAACACTGCAGCCAGAAATGAAATTACCTTGAGAAAGAAAACAATTCTCAGTGATTATGTACAAAATGCAAACAGAAATTGAGTGAGTTCCATTGAAAATAAACATTTAGGACAAAATCCTGGACAGGATTCAGTAAGGTGGTTTGGGGAGGGGATTGGGGTTTTGTTTGTTTCAAATCTATCTCAGTTTCTAAAATGGGAAGCCCTTCCCTTGGAGATTCCTGAATTCATGATAAGAGGAATTAACTGTGCTATTTTACTCTTTCATCCTCTCAAGTGGAAAAGTCCCAAAAATACAAAAGAGACTATGAATGAGCCAGGAAAAACTAGAGATGAGGCATGACTTGCAATTCTCCATTTTCAGAAGGACACTTGAATCTTAGTGAGAAAACAGAAGGAAGAGATACTTGCTAACTATACTCCCAATGCTACTTCTGCAACTACGGAAGAAGAACTTTAAACTAGAGGTTCTATTTTCACTAATATGTTGTTTTCTGTATGCCCCATTCCTTCCAATTCCTGTTGCTAGCTTCAAAAGCAGTTCCTTCTGTTGTGTTGGGGCTATATTCTGTCATCTGCCTCAAACAAGTCAAGGTGATTTCGCTGACTATGAGACGACACTTATTATAATATACCACAGCAAGGACAAACATCCCAGCATAGGCTACTCCAAGCTGCTCCCGTGGTAATCCAAACCAGGAAGAAGGCACAGAGATACCTGGCCAGAACATGCAAATCCATAAAACCCACTTGGGCTAAATGGTATCCATGGGGCTAAGCAGCAGCAAGGAGGTGCATCATCAGAGAGGTGCCCTTCTTTTGAAAACAGGCCCCTTTTACTCAGAGCAACCAGCTCCAGACACTTCCTTTTGCAGCTGCTGCACATCTGCTCATAGCAGGGCAGAGGTAAAGCTGTCAGCTGTTTATTTCTGAAAAAGAGGAAATTTCCAGAGCTTTCTCCCCCTAATGATGGTGAGGAAAGAGCCAGCAGGAGTGCAGAAGTGCAGGAAAAATACCTGAGAAGAGTAAAGGTAGACAAGCAGAAGAGAGAGGAAACACATCACATATGGGGCCACAGAGTGGGAAAGAGGTATGCAGAAGAAAATCAAACACTTTTAAGCATAAGATTTCATATAAACTGACGCTAAGAGGAACTGCAAGTTTGCACATTGTTTGGCTTTAATTTTTTTTTAAAACCTTTTGAGAATCAGAATAAAATTCAACCGAACATAAAATCTCCATGTGCCTTCCAGATCCTCCATCTCTGGAAGAATAATGCATCACAAATTTGTAACAATAGCAAAGGCTGTAAAAGGGCAACTCTTATGAGAAACCTTTGGTTCTTGCAGATAAAGCAGGAAGCCACCAAAAGGCCTTGACAGGAAACTAACTTACTGCAATCACATTAAGAAACAACATTATTCTACTTGCCTCCACCTCAATTTCAGTTTGAAATGAAAGAGCCGTACAGTCAGGCCAACTTAAGCAAAAATCAGTTCAGAATTACAAAGAACATTAAAATCCAAAAGTTTACTAGGAAAGTCTTTATCTCATAAATCATCCTGTAATTTAGAAACAATAAGGTTCAGCCAACTGACAAGCATAAAACAAGTTTTCTATAAGACTAAATCAGTTCCTTGATGAATTTTAACTAATATTTCTTCTATCTTTTTTAAACAAGTCCCTTTTACCTCATATCCACTGAACTGCCTTTCCCATACTGAACTTGAAGAACATAAATACTCTGTTTTATAAAAAAAACCACAAGATATTCTTCAAAACCTCTACCCTTCTTCTGCAAACTTGACACTATGATTAAAAGAAATAACTAATAGATGTGAATTCCACACAGGAACACACTGTTGCTGTGTGATAAACATGACCAGATCACTACAGAATCAGCTCCAAGATTCAAAAAATACAAGAGATGCAAGCAAGGCAACTCAATTTTTCCCCCCTACAGTTTACTACTATCTTATACAGATGCTTCTTACTATATTAAATCAGATTATTTGCAGTTCTGAGTAGAAGCAAACTTCCATAACTACCAAATTCTTAAACAGCCATGGACAAGAAACATGGCCAAGCTTAGGTAAAACACAAGGTAAATGGATGTTTAGTTTTAATAAACATCTGTTAAAAGATCAGCAGCAGCTACACAAATCCATGATGCATCTCTAAATGCTCTATCCAAAGAAGTTTTGCCAGTTTAGTTTACTCGCTCTTCTTGTGAAGTTTGCTACAGAACAATACTTCTTTGCACTGAAGGGTGTCTGTCAACATTCTCCTAAATAGAAGGGCAATAGATGCTACAGCCAGTATTTGTCAGTGAAGGAATGAGCTTGTATTTGACACATGGAGGAAGAAAAGACAGGGGTACAAAGACTAGCCACCATAGGATTCAAGCTGCTAACTTAAAAACAGACAGATTAAAGAGAATTTTCAAACATAAAAACACCCTAATTTTAGTAAAATAAATAAATCGTTTGGGCCACACTGATTCAAAGCATAATGGAAAAATCCAGCTATACTTTGTCCTTTCATCAACCCGAGTCATATTTCCAAAAGAGTGATAAAAATAACATGGAACATCTAAGCACTTTTTGCAGAGATGGGAGTAAATGTGTCTGCTTCTTCTCGTTCCCAGCACGGTTAAACTAGTTGCTTTCAAGAAAAAAGGAAAAAGACATTTAAAGAGCTACAGTCAGATAAGTGCTGTAAGTACTTTCAGCATACTCCAGTGCAAATTATTTTCATGATGCACAGGTAGCAATCCTCAAAGGAAATTCAACATAAAATGAATACTAACATTTTAACTACTGTAATTACCCATGCTTACACTAAAAGGGGCCACAACCCAGTTTTGTGGCCTGTCAGGAGTGAATCTTAAATCAGCAATGGCTCCTGGCTCTAAGTGCTGTCCTGGATAGTCACATCCTGCCTCCTCGAACTCCACAATAACAAAGGGAGATTAAGCTCCACTGAGGTATCTTTTCTTAAACACATTATTTTTAAAAAAGATTTACAACTCACAGAAAACACACTGCCAAAAAAATTATCTATTCTCTCACTGTAACAATCAAAAAGAATACCTGTATTGTCTTTCCAAGGCCCATATCATCTCCAAGAATACAGCCCCTTTTATTAGCATAGTGTCCATACAGAAATAGGGCTCCTTCCCTTTGATAATCACACAGGTATCTGTTAATTGTATATGGGATAAAATCACCGTTGTCAGATAATTTAAAAGCAACTGCAGGCGTGGGAAGATTTCGGTCAGGAAAATAAGGCTTTTCCAGATCACCATCATCAAATACTAAGCTTTTCCAGGGTCCTCTACTGGCTTTGACTCTACAAAGTTCAGTTATTAGTATTTTCCTTTCTTCAGACTCCAAGAATGATACAACAGCAAATGATTTTCCATTCTTGTCCTTTTCAATAGAGGATACTGTTCCTTCATGAAGTTTCCCATCTTCAAGAAGAGGGGCAAGGCATTTCTCCCCAATATGCCAATTATCTATAAAAAAAACCCAAACACACATAGTGATAAACTGTCCACATGTATAAAGTATTTCATTTTGTCACACTAATAAAACACTGAATATAAATTTTTTTGACAAAATGCATACATCTTAAGATAAAATATTTATTGAAGGTAGCAATTACTGTTCAGAACCAAATCCCGAGCTAGACATAGAATTACAGTTTGCTGAAACACTGCTATTTTATAAGTGTCTGAAAGAATATATGAAAAAAATCTGATATGAAAGCCAAATTCTGATACATTAAGTTGTTACACAGTGGCTTCACACAGGCAAACGCTGATGCCTGCAGGTTTAGAGCAGGGCCATGAAGATGATCAGAGGGCTGGAGAACCTCTCCTATGAAGACAGGCTGAGACAGCTGGGGTTGTTTAGCCTGGAGCAGATAAGGCTCCAGAGAGACCTTATAGCAGCCTTCCAGTTCCTAAAGGGGGCCTGCAAGAAAGCTGGAGAGGGGCTTTTTACACGGGCATACAGTGATAGGACAATGCTTAATGGCTTTAAACTGAAAGAGGGTAGATTTGTATTAGATATAAGGAGGAAATTCTTCACTATGAGGGTGGTGAGGCATTGGAACAGGTTGCCCAGAGAGGCTGTGGATGCTCCATCCCTGGAAGTGTTCAAGGCCAGGTTGGATGGGGCTTTGAGCAACTTGGTCTAGTGGAAGGTGTCCCTGCGCATGGCAGGGGGGTTGGCCTAGATGGCCTTCAAGGTCCCTTCCAACCCAAACTGTTCTGCGATTAATGTCTAATTAACAGACCATGTGACCTGGTCAAAAGGCCTTCTGTATAGACACACTTCTGATCTACCTGAATCTAGTACTGTAGTGTTAGTAAATTGTTTATAATTATATTCACATAGGAAAACTTCACCTTTCTCCTAACAAAGTCTGGAACACGTAAAAAACCAAAAACTTATGTTTAGAAAAAACAGAAGTGTATTTTAAGTATATACAGTAGCATATCACTTGCCTATATTGTTCATCAAAGTGGCTAATTATTCAGTAAACTGTTTACATAGCTGTCAGGTCTGGAGGTGTTAAAATCTGTTCCTCTATGTGGTCTCACTATAGCCTTAGTACAGCATACCATACATTAACAACAGAGATAACTGAACTGCTTCATTTTCAGCTATCTCATTTTTACAGTTCAGGCAGAAAGATGATTTTTAAATGGTATGTACACTGCTAACAGAGAAAGGGAAAGAACAGCAGTGTATCAGAGTCCAAAGAATTCCCATTGTACTGACAATGAAAAACCTAACAAAGTGCCTCTATCAGAAAAACCAAGGCGCTCAAAGTTCATAGCAGAAAGAGAAAGACCTTGTAAATAACAGTTGCACACAAATTTTCCAGATCTGAACTGAGGAAGTGTTGCCATTTTCAGTTTTTGGAAACAATTTCCAACCTTCCCCTTCAGCCATCACTGACACATGATTAATTTCAGAACTTTTATTGTTTCTTATCTATTTGTTGGAACAAGTTCTGCTAATTCTGACAAAGTCATTATCGGTAGCAGTGAGAGGCACCTAAGGATTTTATGGTAAGGAGCAAGACACAGAGAATCTTGCATCAGAGAAAGTATTCATACTTATGATCAGTGGTAGTACACCATTCTGGGTGCATCAACCCAGTTACTTTTCAGAGGTAAGGAAAAGAAAAGAGGAAGTCCTGAAGGCAAGAAACTCCAGCTTTCCCCATTTTTATGTCTCTGAAAAAAACTCACGGAGAAGATAGGTTCTTCTCACCAGTTCCTGAGCTCCTGGACATGTATGCTCACAGGATTATTCTCCACAACGTATTAGTTAAATCAGCCATAACTAGACTTCATTTTTAAAAATTAATTCAATTGTATACACTAAAAGAAAACAAAAACATCCATGTAGCCCACTGTTGTGCAACCAGCTGTGGCCGTACATTGATATCCAGGTAACAATAAAAATAGCACAAGCATACAGAATACCTCTCTTCTAAAATTCTTTGGCCTTAAAGTTTTCTTTTAGCTACAGAGATTTCCTGGGCCAGGTGTAGTTTGTCAGTTTAGCAAACCCCAGTGGACTTCTGTCTTTCAAGTAGCTCCATTCCCCTTCAACACATGCATATTTCTTGCATTCGGTGTCTTCTGACTACAGATTTTGCAGGTCTGCTCTCTAATACCTGTCAAGCTTTTGCCTGCTATGAACTTGGATCCCACAACCTAAACTGATGGCCCATTAGTTCTTATACTAACAAGATCATAAAATACAACCTCTCTGTTAGACTCATCATTTTGCAGATCTCTTTCATAATGCCTCCCATCATTCTTAATTGAGAAGTTCAGCCTCAACGCCCTGTGACTTGTACATAAGCTGCTCCATACCTTCAGCCATTCCTGCTGAACTTCACAGAGACTTGAAGCTGAAATGTATCTTTTTGAGGCAAAGGACGAAGTATAGACAGCGTCTTCAACAAACCATATGTAACTAATCTCTTAAGCTTTGAGGCATTTGTACTATCTCTGACACAAAAATGCAAAAAAATGTGCACATGAACTCCCAGTAGCACCTAAGTCTTTGAGCATTTTCTCAAAAAGAAGCAAGACTGAAAAAATGAAACCAGATATATAGAGCACCCTGTTAAATATGCAAAACAAAGTTTAAAATCAGAGAGCATTTCTGTCATTACTTTCTTTTTCAGTAATATCTGAAGTGACATGTGACAGTTGTTTAGAGACTCTCAAGTTAAAACTATGACTTAAGATGACAGTGCCTTCAACTAAGCATTTACTTGAGTTTAATGAGTTGCACACAACTTGTCAGAGTTAGAGTTCCAGGTACAAACTAGAACAAATTGCACTGAGGAATAGTTTCAGTATTACCAAACTCCAAACCTAGTGAGAAACAAGGAACAGGATGAGAAAAAGGGCACAAGAAGAAATGCAATGGTATTAAGGACACCATTGCTACAAAACCCCAGAAAATAATGCTGTACAAGCCAAAGCAAGAATTGCTACTTTTAACTAGCCTGAATCACTAAATTCTTGGGTTTTGAACCAGAACTATGATTTATGTAGGGTACTATCTTTAAAAGATTGTCCAGTATGGCTTCCTACTATTGATGGGTACAATACACTTGCCATCAATGAAGAAAGCTGATATTTAAGATGCCTGCCTACACTTACCCCTTGTACCACAGATGAAAAAATTGTGCCGTTATACATATTAACCATACGACATCATGCTGATAATGGCCTATTGTCACACACTAGCTCCTTTAAACAACTACTCAAATAAAAAAAATAAAAAAAGCTAAACTATCACGAATGCCCTCTAACTATTGAGGTTTGACCACTTAATGTAGCGTGGAAAGGGGTTTTTTTACACTCCAGTAAGTGACTGTAAAAGCAAAATTCAAGAATACTATAAAGTAAGAGCATCGCCCTTCTTAAATTATAAAGCTCAACTATAAAGTTGGTAAACAAAAGAGGCTAAAAGCCCCCAAATGTTCTCTCCCAAAAGAAAAGAAAGCAGGATGTTTTGAGTTCCCTTAACCACAGATTTCCACTTGTTGCAAGAAACAAAACGTACGCTTGTAACCAGAACCGCTTTAAACAAGTCTCATCACTTAACGTTTCTAAAACACATATGCCACCGCGCCTCGCAGGTCCAAGCACCTCATCTTTGCCGTTAGGCGAGGCCTGGCAGCACTGCGGCATAGAGGTGTGCCCACGGGGCAGCGCCGGCCGGCCGCCCCACGGGCGCACTCCTCCCCACGGCGAATGTGCGGGAGCGCCCGCCGTGGATCGCCAAGCACCTCGTAACTTCCCACACCTGCTCTCGTTTTCCACCTGAGCAAACGTGAACAAGCGTCTGAACGTCGCTCTGGAAAGATACACGGAAGACGCTTACCTGGGACATCATCACACATTTTTAACTTTTGGCCGTGCAGAGCCCAGCAGAGCCCGTGGGCGCAGGCACCCGGCGGCAGGTGGGGACCAGAAGCCGGCCGGGCCGCCGCTCCCGGGGCCTACCGCCACGGCAGAGGGGCGCGGGCCGCTCTAGCGCCCACCCCCCTTCCCTGGAGGCCGCACGCTCCCCCGGGCGAGTCACAGGCGGGCAGAGGGGCTGAGGAAACCCAGGGGCCGCCCAGCAGTCACCCGCCGGGCGCCTCACAGCGTGTCAGGGAAGGAGACCGTCGCTCGCCCCCCTCCCCGCGCCGCTGCCGGCCCCGGTAACGGCCGGCCGGCCGGCCTCACTGCCCCCCACCCCGGGGTGCCGGGCAGACGCCGCGCCCGGGGCCTAGGCCTAGGCCTGGGCCTGGGCCCCCGGCCCCTTCATCCCCTCGTCTGTCGCTCCGCTCCGCCCCGCCGCGAGCGCGGTAGGCTCGGCCACAACCGGACCACAGGGGTCGGGGGGGGGGGGGGGGGGGGGGGGGGGGGGCGCAACTCTCGCGAGAAGAGCGGCGCGGCGGGACCTCGTTCTTAAAGGAACCGGCGGTAAGGTGGGGGGGGGGGGGGGGGGGGAGAAATGGGGAAGTATCGCGATGTTTGCTGGCGGGCGGGAGGGGAGGGGCGCGGCGTGGTGCCCCGCGGCGGCGGGGTGGTGCCGTGCGCAGCGCCGCGGAGGCTGAGGGCGTCCTCGGCCGGCACCCGGCGGGCGGCGTTCTGCGGTGCCGTGGCTCGGAGGGCTCTTGGACTGAGGGCGGCCGCCCTGGGTGCTGGGAGGGAGGGCCCAGCGCAGGGCCGGCAGTAAGTTGGGTCCGCGTTACGCGACCCAGATGAAGCGGCCTGTGGCACAGAAACGCGCCGAGGTGCAGCGTGGTGCGTGTGGTGGCGTCGTTGTAGGGACCTGTGACTGGGGAAAGGTGCGGCGTTGCCCCTGAGCGTAGCCCATGAGCAGAGCGTTAACTACGCCGGCTGGAACGATTTGGCCCATGCTACCTCTGTGGTAACTGAGTTTCCTCCTAGTGCAGCCCTTGTTCGTAGCAAAACCTGTAAAGGAGGAGGGGGTCTAAAGTTATTGTTTTGTGAAGAAGCTGCGCAGCTAAAGGAAGCAGGGAAAACGGCTGGTGCAATGGAAGGTGCAACTGGTGCCCTGGCAGAGCTCGGCCTTGCAGCTGGGGCGGTAGAGGGGAGTTAGCCGGGGAGAAGCGATTGGAGCATGGTAAGAAACGAATGTGCAGCAAGACCTAGCATTTGGGGAGAAGGCTTCAGTGAGAGACGCCCACTTGCTACAACAGCTCCGCTTCTGCCCTTTTTCAGAAGACCTTAACTGGGTACGGTAACGCTTTGCACATTGCGAAATCGGTAACAACGATCGATCAACAAACCATCAGTAACAACCAAAAATTTAGCCCCACCGAGACAACTATCCAGATTGCCTCATATCTCAGTAGCAATTTAATAGAATGTTATGTGAAGGGCATGACTTCCCAGATACTTGCTATTACTTGGACAAAAGGCTTTCACGTGCATTTAATAGCTCAATGCTAAGTAGTTTCACTTACAAAAGTTAAGCGTATATGTGTAAATACCATGCAAGATCTATTTTAAAAGCAACTTTGTTTACTTTTTTAATGCAGAAGACATCAGTTGTGTATGAATCTCTCGTTGTTTCTAATTATATTGTAACTTCAATCATTGTAATGATACGTTAAGGAGGGATTAAGCATTACAGGAAAAAAACCAGGATCCTTTCGGCATATGCAGTAAAATTCTGCACAATGAAGATGGATAGTCAGACTGGCTAATCAAAGTTCTACATCCTCCAGTTTTTCAAAAACAAGGCAAGGCAATAAATTTTCTAGTATTTGGGTCTCCGTGCTCTTTCTGCGTGCAGCTAAACTGCAGGCAGATATCTGCCTGCTGTAAGAGTAATGAAGACTTATGCAACCTGGAGCAGCATTAAGTTGCTTCTTTAAGTTGTCTGCTATGAGCCAGAATTTTGTTCTAACATTAGTTAATGAAAGTTGGATGGTGTTTGGCCAGCCAGTTATATTAGACTAACGGGAAAATAGCAAGCATGAAAGCACTAATACAGTTGCTGCAACAATAAACTACATGAATATCAGGCACCACATGATGGGGGAGGTTGTTCAAAAATAAAACTAATAATATAGTACCAGTAAATGACATTGTTTTAAAAATATAGATGTAGTCATGCAGTTAACTGCGTTCTTTCCAAAGGAGCATGAGAAGAACTATCATGAAAACAGGGCGGCATTTCAGATTTTAAAAATCTGGCAAAATAAACACAATGTAACTTTACCATGACCTCACGTACACCTCAGCCCTCAGAGCATCGCGTCTTAGAAAAATCAGCAAGAATATAGGCTCTGATGCTAAGGCAAGCTTTTAAACTGGATCATGTTTGAAGATAAAGGTGTGTTTATACAACAGAGTGTTTATTTAATGAATACTATATTGCATTTGATTCTTCTTGAGATATTTCTGCTTAATAAGGATTCTTCCATGCAGAGTACAGCTGTTATTTTACAGTCACAAATACAGTATTATGACTTCACAATAGAAGGAAATAAGAAACAGATTAAAGTCTTCCTTAAACACTTCAATTTTTCTAATAAACAGGCAGTAAAATTCCGCCTACGCTCCAGGGATCCCATTCTGCTTTTATATTAGTGGTAAGACCTCAGTGACTTAGCTGGAAACAGTCTTGCACCTGAAAATCCCAATGAAGTCACTAGGATGAGTCTCTGTTACAGTTAGGTACACTCTTGAAGCTCTTCCCTTCAGGAGGGAGAGTAAAGGGAGGAATGTACCCTTAACAGGAATGGTTGTTTAGCTTTATGTCAACAGGTAGGTTTCCTCTTGCCATTAAAATTCCTCTTGCAAATTATACACAGTTTCTGTATCTTTACTCCACTTTGGGGGGGGAAGCTAGAAAACAAGCTGGCCCACTGAGATTAGGACTTCTTTCATGCAGTACCCTTAAAGGACCAGGCCCATAATGAAAAAGTTTTCAGAGGCCAGATAATTCTTTAGCTCTGTCATGTATTATTTTTCAAATATAAAAGTCCTTCTTTCAGGAGTCTTCCTAGCACAAGTTCGAAGTTATTTGCTAGGATGTCAAAAACGTCTCACACCGTGTTTCTTCAGGGAAAGATTTGTGAAAGGATTTCATTTTGAAAAGCTGTTGCCATTACTGAAAAGTTGAATATATCCAAACCCCATATTAAAATTTGAACTTTGCTCATACTTGACTTAGTTTGGATTTCATAAGAGAAGTGTTAGGCTTAGATAACAACCAAAATGAATAGGGTAATGGGGATAAGGACTTTTTAAATATGTGCTATATCCCTGAAAGCATTTCACATGTAACATTGTGGCCTTCCTGTTCACTCTTCTTTGACGGAGAGAGGAGATAAATTAACTGATGTGCATCTAAAAAGAGCAGCTTAGTTACATTTGCAGCATCCTCCATGTCAGTATGTTTGAAAACAAAGCAAGCTAGTGATTTTCAGATGCACTCAGTATTTGCAAGTCTTAACTGAAAACCACGGGAAGTACAGGCACCTAGAATTTTTGAAAATGTAAGTCAGTTTTTTAATTCTATACTAGAAGAAAGAGGAGGTGGCTCAGTTCACTAGTATTAATTAAGCATGGCAGCATTAAAAGTGCTACAAAGAGGAATTCTGTAATGTGATATGCACTGAATTAACGTTTTGGAAGGCCTTTTTTCTCTCTAGCAGTTCAGTTGACACAGTATTTTCCACATTACTTAATAAAAGTATTCAAGAAGCTCTCAGAGTTCGTGGAAATGAGCCTAACTGGGTGCTCTGAAGTGTCTGTACACTGCTGTACAAAACAATGAAGAGGTGTTAGAACCCTTGTGTGCAGCTGCAGGGCTACAGTCTCCTTGGGATCACAGATATGTGGTGGGATAGCTCACAGGACTGAGTGCTGCTGTGGGCAGATACGGGCTGTTCAGGAAGGACAGGCCAGGGCAGTGGGGAGCAGAACTAGCATTTTATGTGAGAGCAGCAGGGATACATGTGGCTCTGTCAGGTCAATAGTGACCATGAGATGGTAGAGTCCAGGATCTTGAGAGAAGGGAACAAGGAAAGTAGCAGGATCATAAAGCTGGTCTTTGGGAGTTCAGAGTCATGCCTGCCCAATCCATTAGCCTTCTACAATGAAATGACTGGCATGGTGGACTAGGGGAGAGCAGTGTATATTGTCTATCTTGACTTCAGCAAGGCTTTCACCGCTTTGTCCCATAAAAGTCTATGTACACCCTGATGAAGTATGGACCAGATAAATGGGCAGTGTAGTTGATTGAAAACTGGCTGAACTTCTGGGCTTAAATGACTGTTATCAGCAGCACAAAGTCCAGCTGCAGTCCTATTACTAGTGGAGTATTCTGGGATCTGACACTGGGGCCAGTATTGGCCATTACATTAATGACTTGGATGGTGGGACAGAGTGCATCTTCAGCAAGTTTACAGATGATACACAACTGGGAGGAATGGTTGACAGACTGGGTGCTTGTACTGCCATCTGAGAAGGAGTGCAACAGGCTGGAGAAATGGGCAGGTCGGAATCTCATGAAGTTCAACGAAGTCCTAGACGGGGGATGGAATAACCCTGTGCAGCAGCGTAGGCTGGAGATCAATTAGTTGGAAGGGAACTTTGCAGAAAAAGGACTTCTGGGACAGCAAGTCGGCCATGAGCCAGCAGTGGACCCCTGCAGCACAGAAGGCCAACAGCATCTTGGGCGATGCTAGGAAGAGCATTGCCCTTCAGATCAAGGAAGATGATCCTTCCCCTCTGTTCAGCCCAGGTGAGACCACATCTGAAGTGCTGTGTCCAGCTTTTGACTTCCCACAAGAAAGACATGGATATACTGGAGAAGGTCCAAGGCCATAAAGATTAAGAGTTTGGAGCATCTGCCAGAAGAGGCCGAGAGGTGGGATTGTGTACCTTCAAGAAGAGGAGTCTCAGGAGAGATTTTGTCAGTGTGCACAAATACCTGATCAAGGGTATAAAGAGGATGGAGCCATACTTTTCTCAGTGGTGCCCAAGGCAAGAGGCAATGGGTGCAAATTGAAACAGGAAATTCCATTTAAGGATAAGGAAAAACTATTCAGCTGTGGGGTTGGCCAGTTTGCTTAGAGAGGTTGTGGAATCCCCATACTTGGAGATGCTCAAAACTCATCTGGACACATGCAACCTAAGCAACCTGCTCTAGATGACCCTACTTTGAATAGGGGAGGTTGGACTGGATGTTCTCTAGAGCCTTCCATCCTCAGCCATTCTGTGGTTCTTTGAAGAAGTCTGTAGGACAAACTTGAGGTCTGGCTAACTGCTTATGCTGTCGATTATTTAAAAATTAAGAGCTGTAGATACCACGCAGACTGCTTAGCCAGAATCCAGTTTGTCCTGAGGCCCAGTGCCAAAAGACGTGGCACCAATTCTTACCTAGCTATATGCATATCTCCAACCTCATCTTCCAGTTATTCTTAATGACTCATAAGATCATCAAGTCATTCTTCTCTTTTGTATCCTCAATGATAAAATAAAAGCCTGAAAATGCTAACTAAGGGTGTCTGGAAGTGCTGTGCAACACTTAAATGTGTGCACAACACATAAAAAATAGATAACACCTTGAGAGTTTAACTCAATAAATCAGATGCCCCTTGTATTGTTAACTCATTCTCTCTCAAAAAGATTCTGGCCAGTCCTAAATCTTACTAACTCTTAGAAGCCAGGGTAGTATAATTCTTATAACCTGCTGCAAAATTGTCCTTTAAAGTTTGTCTGCCAGATGATGTGTTACTCAGCTTGAATAAACCTGGGAGACTGATTCTGCAAGTGTTACAAAGTATTGATTCATTTCCTTTGAGTCTCTGGTTAGAGGGTGACTTGAGGAAAATGTAAAGTTTTGTCCTTAAATAAATATTTTATATAAATGGATCATGTCAGCAACACTCAGATTTCATGATTACCTGGAGTGGGAACTGGATAATGAGACTTGTCAGCTCCACTGGATTTGTAGCAGGTATTTGTGTAGAGCAGTTTTGAATGTTTCAGAAAAATATGTGAACATTTGAAAGGCTTGTGGACCAGTCTCAGTTATGCTCTGGGTCTGGTTAAACCAAATCAGCATAATTGTTCTTCAGAGGATCTTTTATTATGTGTTACACATTTCACTTTACAAATAAAAATTATTTCAGAAATGGAACAGAGCTTTCCATTAGGAGTAGTAGTCATAGAAATGGTTTATGGAGATTACAGTTGAGTTTGGTTCCCGTAATCCGTTTTTTCCTTGAGGAAAAAATAAAAAGTATTTGCTTCCTCAGGTTTGATTTCACCTTTTTGAGTTTTGATTGACAGCAAAGCATGAAGGGAAGGACTTATAAGCAATGCACACACAGAGCAAAAAAGACTAAAACTGGAAAGACAGAGGTTTTTATTTTATTTTTTGTGGGGGGTAACATGGCAAGGTGTCCTCAAGAGATAAGACAGACATCATTTAAAGCCTCCTAAGCAGATGAGATGCAAATGTAGTCTGGTGTGGGAGACTGGGACATGCAACTTTCATAACAAAACCCACAAAACCTGGAATACACAATCCTTGTAAACAGCCACCTGACTTAATCATCAAGTCAAACCTAGACAAAGCATCTCTAATCAAATGAAACTGTAAGGTCATCTTGGAAATGTGGTGCCAGCTGTGAATTGCAAGGCTGCTATGATGATCCAAAAATAAAGAAAAAAGTGTATGTAGTTACCCTCTTAAAAATAAAACTTTTTTTCCTTTCTGACCTGTTTTATGCAATTTACCTCATTAATTGTGTGAGTCATAACCTCAATGTGTTATACTTTTGAGGAAATGTGCAGAGGCATACACACAAGAAAAAAAGCGTATTGGGAGGCAACTCTGAAGCTCCATTAAAAGATATGACTCCTGTTTAAACAAAAAAATCCTATTCCCAGTACTGTGAGTAGAATGCAATGTTTTATACAAGTTATTTCATGTGCTATGTCTACAAGAAATCTAGCAAAATAGGGTAGCTTGATGAAGTGGCAGTTTTTAGGGAAATATTTATAGCTGTGTACAAATATGTTTAAGATGTAAACTGGAGCTACGCAAGCTAAACTGGGGGCTTGTCAAACAATTCACCAGTCAGTTCCCCTAAAGCATGTAAGAATGCTGCATGTTCATGTGGGAAGGCAGGGATATTTTTGCTCCTGGGGGATTTTTCCCCAACTCTGAAGTCAGTTAACCTCTTTTACTAGGAGGATCAGACTGCCTTTGGTGCCAGAAACCACAAACGTCTGGGACCAGTATGTCAGAGATTATTTCTGCTGAATCAGCTCTCAATATAACAAATGTATTAAACCAGTAACCCAAGCACAGAGACATTTCATAACACAATGGGAACTGCACTGCAAAGTATATCTCTTTAGACAAATTCTGAGCCTCTGCCCAATGTTCACTGTTGCATAAAAAAAATACAAAACCTTTTGTGACACCAGCAGCAGATTACAATACCAGTAAAACTACTGGTAGACATTTTCAAGTCTTTGCTTATGAATAAAATGGAAGATTAAATTAAAATAGGAGAAATACCATGATATGATTTCTAAAGCATCAAATGAATTATTAAGCCAGTTATATTACAAGTTAATTTAATTTAAAGGAATCATCAGAAATTCATTTTATATTAAAAAGTAAGTTGCCATGCATGCCTTTTACTTAGTTAATATAACTTCAAATTGTTGTCAGGTATCTGATCAGTCTAATAGGTAACATCTCTGTTAGTTTTATTCAAAACAATTTATTGGTTTGTACACATACATGTACATGCATATGCTGTGCCACTGGCCTGCAAACAAACTTGAAACCCATTCCTAGTTTGTAATTAAGGCAGTCCGAATTCAAGTATCAACAATTAAAACCTAATAAAACCACAAAATAGCAAACTTGATTCATACACCATAATAGTGAAATCTTACTGTCCAAATGAAACATACATAGCTTCCTCATCTGTAAGCAAATTCTCAGTTACTTTGAACTGCACTGTTCTCTTTTTTTCTGATTCACCTTATCCAGTAAATTCTGAGTTGATGCTACATCTTTTTCAAGATGTAGCATATAGAATATGTTACTTATAAACCACAGAAAGAAAGAATATAGCTTACAAAAGGAATGACTGTTAAAAACATACCTGTTCTTTCTAGCTTTAGTTTATCTCAAAGCCAGGCAGTAGGTGTCCTTATAAAAAATTATTGAAACCAAAAAACCCAAAATAGTCAGTCTTACTCTGGGGTTGGATCCCTACCCTAATGGGTTATTTTTTCTTATTTTAAACAGAACAGGTTGGTTTGTTGGGGTTTTTTGGTATTATTTGCTATTAAATTAGTTCTAAAATACTGGTTTTGCTAGTGCCTTTTAAGGAACGTGGCCAAAGAAGGGCAGCATTTATTGGGGTTTGGAAGAATACTTTTGTTTCTGAGGATGATTGATTGCTGATTTTAAGTAGACTTGTAATCAAGTTAGTTTCACTGCTGCAGGGCAGCACTGAGCAATGGACCAACCTTCTTCAGCATGGTGCTTTCTTATGCTGACTGCTTTATTTTCCCCACTAAAACCGAAGAAGATTCATGCCTAAAGTATAGTAAGTAAATAAAGCCAAAAGGAAAAAAAAAAAAGCCAGAGAGAAAGACAAACATATATAGCATTCAATTGCTTGTGCTTTCTGTACAAGCCTACCAGGGTCTTCCCACTACATTCAAGTTTACTGCTAGTCCAGAGCTTACCAGCCTTTTTTCAAATTCAGCTGTCCCTTCTGGTCAGTCCTAGGGGCTGATTCTCTCCATGTGGGTCTTCGGTTGTAAGTATAAGGCCCAAGTAACTGACTCCCTAGGCCAATTGTCAAATGTAGTCCATTGACTTTCACCAAAAAAATAAAAGGACATGCTAAGAATCCAAACCTGCAGTCATAGGTATAATTAAAAGGGAAAAAACTAGCTGAAAAAATGTTCCCAAGAGCATTCTTACCACAACCAGTCACTCATATTGCATATCTTTTTTTTTTTTTCTTAAAGATATTAACCCAGCTCTGTATGTGTAGGTGGGAGGGAATAATTATGTCTTAATGACAGATGTGCTGTTGTTAAGACTTCACTGATGTTTATCATCTGACTACTACAAGTACTGGAGCCATAAAAATAAATGGAGTAGCAGCAGCCACCACAGAAAAGGAGGCAGAGGAGAGATCTTCTAAGCCAAATTGTTGAGGTTCTGTGTCTCCTACATGATATGAATAATGGTTGCATTCATTGGCATTCGTGTAATGTTTTCTTAGAATACTTCAGGCAAAATATAGAAAGATCAAAAAATCTCAATTAGTAGGTGGCTGTATTCATTTATTCTTGTATGTATATCAAGTTAATACAGATAGTACAAAGTAGCACAATCAAGTTAGTTTTCTACAGAATCTCGGGTGTTCATTTACAACAGAATATCTGTATATATATATACAGAAGACAAAAAAACCTAAGTGCTTAAACTTTTGCTTAATGCACATTTTCTGATCAGTACCATCCTTTCACAACAAAGACAGTAAAACAAATTCTTTTAGCTGAGTGGACTTAAGCCTTAGCTTAAATGCTTTTCTAAAACAGAATGAGATTAGTCAATACATAATGCTAGGACAATTGAGAGCCTAGGTTATTATGTCATCTCAGAAAGACCACGGAATGCAGAGAGAATTCCACCTTGTTTCTAAAAAACCACATAATCTTGATTCCTTTAAAAAAAAAAAAAGAAGAAAAAAAAGAAAAAAAAAAGAAAAAAAAAAAAAAAAGAAGGCTACTATTAACTCTTGTGAAGTAATAGGTTGTTTTGACAATGTCATTATTCAGATTTATGGGTGTATCTTTCAGCTTCACTCAAGACCTAATTCTCCCCAGTCACTCTAAAGGCTCGAGGACTAGTGATTGCTGGAATCCTCCATGGATTACCCCTGATCCTCAAGAACATGAGAGCAATTCCCAATTAACTTCCAAATACATTTATGTAAACTGTGTATCCCGCCTCGGAAAGAATAATCCACTACATTCACATATAAACAGAACCTTTAAATATGCAACAGATGTTCCATTTTTTGAAAAGCTCTTGAATTCATTGACAGGCCTTTGGCTAAACTGATGAATTAATTTGTTCGGGGTGGATTTCATAAATCCTCTAATAATTCTTACCCTTACACATCTTGACTTGATTTCTGAGATCTACAGCATGTGTTTTAAATGTTTCAACCTTTACTACTTTAATCAGGTAACATTTATTTCAGGGCTGGATGATGATCGGTCATTGAAAGATATACTTGGCTAGGACATAAAATCCAATTTGTCAGTTAAACAAAGCTCCACATCTGAAGTAAGAAGAAATCAGTCTGTATTACTGGATCCCTGAAATGCTTAGTGGTTTTGATGTCACTCTCCCTTTCAAGAATATATAGTGCTGGCTGCTAAGTATTGCTGGATGCATTGCTGGTATGCGGAAACCACACTTACCATGCTTATGTACAAACGATTTCTTGGGGCATTTTGAATGTAAGCTTTACCTCTATACTGAGATTTATTTATATCATTATAAGCTATTTTTCTTTAGTATCTAGAGGCTAGATACCAATTTAAACAGCAATGAAATCAGTCTGAAAAACAAATTTTGTCTAAGCTGTTTGCTTTGTAGAGGTCTTCAACTTCGTTAATGCCCCTGATGTAATGTACTAAATTATATAAAATAATTTAAGGGTTTTTTAATCAACAGATGTGTTTGTTAGAGTAGAATAAAATGTGGAGGTAAAACTGTATTAGAAAGACTTTTGTCTTCCATTGCTAGACAACTAACATGCCAGCCACCCACTCAGTAAGCCTTCATGTATTTTCTTACTATAATGGGACATTCAGAGGTCCAGCAGACTACAGTCTCTAAGACGTGATACAAATATATTACATTTATAATGTTTTTACTTCTGGTGAAAGCCATAAACACAGCAAATGGCTGCTTTTTGCCCCTTCCATGATGTTTGCTCCTAAGTCTAGGTTTAGCTAGATTTAGAAGTCTGAGTACATCAGTGCTGACTGTAGGTTACTAGTCCCCATCTGTATGAATCCACAGAATTATTTGAGATGCTGATGTCCATTCTGTAGTGTTTGATGCTTTTTTGCTCTGATGCATTTCTAAATGAACTCTACTGCATCAAGAAAGCTGATGGACTTGTGAAAGAATTGCAGGATTAGACAGTACATAGCAAAAACAGACCTGCCCATCTGAAGTCAGCCTTCAAAAATGAACTGAATTCTAGTTAAAATCCAACTAGGTGGTTTACATTTATTTGAAAGAGGTCTGCTATTAAAGTTTCTTAATCTGGGCCAGTTATGTATATATGCTTTTCATATCTGTAATGTGAAAATGCTGTTCATGAAGTGGAACTACATTTCATGAAAGAAAAAATAGTTGAAAAATGAAAATTATGCTTACCATCTTGTATTTATTCATTTTTCCAAGCTATTCTTGAAACAGGAGACTTAACAAAGCTGATTTTTTGTCTTTGATATATTCACCAGGTTCCTTCTTGCCAGTTCCTCCATAGGCCATAACAATCTCAGCTATCAGTTGAGTAGTTAACTAGCAGAGGCCAAGCAAAATGTGTACTAGTTGCCTCCCATCTGCCTTTCCTTTGACAATGACACTCATATTGACCTCTCTACCCAGATGACAAATTTGATTAAATTTTAAAAATGTAATTATAACAGAGATATTTAGGAGATGGATAATCCCTTTTTAGAAAGATTTAAAACTTGACTGGACAAAATGCGGAGCTTCTAACTTGAAATTAGGCTTCTAGCTTGAAATTAGTTTCTAACTTGAAATTCTTCAAGCTTCTAACTTGAAATTCTAACTTGAAATAAGTCCTGCTTTCAGTAAGAGGTTGGATATATGATTACCCAAAACCTCTTTTGACTAGCTTTGTCAAAGATCCTGTGATTCTGTCTCCCTTTAGTTGAAATTGGCCCAAAGATTTGGGGATTACTGGAGGAGACTAGTAGATTATATAATCACATGTTCTTTGCAAAGTCATATGGAAGATTACAATACATATGATGCAATAACCAAGAAAAGATCCAAAGTACAGAGTGCACATGGCTGAATATTAGTTCGTCCTGTGAACTGCCGTGCAGCTTGTACTGGAACAACCAGAATTCATTGTTATTATAGGTCCTTTAAAGGTTATGATCTGGAGAAGTCAGTCAAAATCTCGTGTACAGTTTTTTTCATACGTCATATTTGGCACTCTATTCCCACTTCATAAATTATGAGGAATGATTATTCCTAAGAAATGAAGTGCTTTCATCTTATTCACTAGACAGGATTTCCTGCAGGGTAAATCTAGATCACATTATTCTCAGGGATCAGGATTGACGCTAATGTGCTACTCACATTGCAATAAGAAAGCAACAGATCTTGTGCCTTTGAGTTGCTCACCAGAAACAAACCTAGCCACTGAGGAAAATGCTAGAGGAATTTTCAAATTGTTGCCAGACACTCTAGCTTACAAATGCCAAACAAAGTGCAGTATGTTATAGAAACAACTATGTGATTACCCAATTCTCCACTTTGCTGTATTACCAACTTTGGAACATACTAGTGCAAAATACGTGGCAGCATAAACCTACAACTGAAAACCAAATATACCGTGAACTGCATGAAGTTGTTGCTAATTAATTTTCTTCAAATACTTTAATAGTAACAATACCTTCTGTCACAGCATCTCTGATACCTAATCAGTAACATACTGCAGCATATACTGAGGGCAATGAAGTATTTCACAGCTAAGCAATCAAATAGGAGGAGTTTGAGTGAAAGGCTTGCCCCAGAGAAAAAAGAATTTTTGCAGTAGCCAGGAATAAAGTGTCTTTTGATTCTTAGTTTCTCATTTCTAAACTCCAAATTTGCACTGCTAAACTTAAATTTTAAGATCAACTTTTAGTGGTAGTGTGTTGTTTTCTACTAAAAAATTGAGTTTCATACAGAAGTCAAAGGACCCTAAACTCAGCTGCAAGCTTAGCTGCAGAAATACAAAATATACAAATCTGCGGTGAAACAGCATCATTCATGCCAAGAAAACAATCTTATATAAACACAGAAGTCACTCTCCTATATCAACTAAAGTGGGTGTGGCCATTTCTATAAGATAACCAGAAAAGATGATATTGCTCAGTGCTTGACGCTGCACTCTTTGTTTTGGGATGAATGTGCCTCTAAGATAAGAAAATGGAGTACAGTTTTACTTAGTTTACATACCATTTTGGATTAAAATACGCCACCAAACCTAGGTGGTGTCATCTGACAGAGGCATTTTCATTTGGCAAAAACAGCTAGTCTACATGTATACTGAAAACTTCTCCCAGTATTGTAATAGAAGTAATATGATTTCTAACAATACATTTTGACTAAGAAATTACTTAATTAATTTGTTTAGGTAAATAGGGTAAGTTATTCCCCCCAAAGTACTCTCTTGACAGTGTGGGTGGCATTTAAATTAGAAGAGTCCCCACGTGTGGCTATATTATAGTAATTATACCAGGAAATGTATTCTTCAGCTTGTCTACAATAACCTAGCTTTAAATTAGCTAATCTGGATATCAAGTAGCAGTTCAGCCACATCAGAAAAGAGCTTAGTAAGGGTGGGCTTTTGTATTTTTTCCAGTAGGCTTTGCAGCCTGTGTTGTGCTCTGTCTTGTTGAAATGATACTGTTAACTGCACCCAAGCAAGCCAGTTTAAAGATATCTTAGATTAATCAGTGTCCAGTCATAGATGAAACTCTTAGATGAGTATGTAATACATACCTAGTTTATTGATATTGCTGTGTGTTTACTTTCAGTTGCATCATAGGTGTGGCCTCATGGAGTGAATTAAGGCCCAGGCATTTAGACAGGGAGAAAAGACTTGTCAATGTGGCTAGTTCCTACAGAACTCCTATTTTTCCCTGAGGAAAAAAAAAATAAAAATTATTCTAATTGAACAATCATAACTGGCTGCCACTTTCAAACATTGCCTTGACATTGGAGTTGACTTAAGAAAAATGCTTAAGGCATAGGAACTAAACTTTGAAAAGTCTTCCAGTCACATTACAATCCTGTATTTTATAGAGAGGCTTTTTCTAACTTCTGAGTGATATAAAACAGTTCATTTAACTGGGATGAAGACATGGGTTATGATCTCTCTTTCTTTTTCTTTCTCGCCTTCCCTTTCACCTGTTTTCCTTCTGACTTCAGGAGGGATTCAAAGGACCAGAGGGGAGCTAGAATTAGAGACTTAGTTTGTAGACTGGAGGCTTTCAAAAACAGGTACAAGAAATCCCAGAGCTGAGAGACATATTCATATGTATATTTGCTGACTCACAAAATTATTTATGTGCAAGCTTCCTACAGATGGAGCTATAATGCAGTTTGTAAGGGCCTGTTTTCTTTCACAGCAGATAAAGGGATGGCATCTCCACAAGTGGGCTTCTTGTTTAGATGTCTTGTGTTTCCAATTTACTTGTCTTTTAGTGAATAAGTATTTTTCAGAAAAGGTTAGTTTAAAAGGTACAGCTTCTACTAGGTCGAGTTTTATGCCAAAAAAAAAAAAAAAAAAGGCTTTTGAGGTTGATGAGCTTCATTTTATTCCCATTTAAAGCTAGTGCATTTAGCTTATTTCCTTCAATCCTTTCTTCAATATAACAATTAATACAGAAGGAGAAAAAAAAATTAAGAACATATTTGAAGAAAACAGACAAAGACACAGGCTTAGTGTCATTGCTGTATCATTCGACTCTTGTTGAATGCCTTCTGCTATTTTGCCTTTTCTGTTATCTGCCTTTACTGTAGGCTTTTCGGACCAAAGCCTTTTTCTCCACACGTGATGTTATGTGAATAGTATTGAAAAGCCTTTGTTTTAGAAAAAGGACAAATGGCTGCTATTTGATTTTTCTTGCTTTCCTCCAGAGGGTTAAAGAGACATCTTACATTGTGTCCTTCAGACTCCTCAGATACTTTATCCCTAAATATTCATACTTTCTGATCTTCTGTTGTGCCACTTACCTAGCAAACACCAAGTAGGACAGTGCCTGGGCTGGCACCATGGACAGAGGCCCCCCGTGAAGTGGCTGGAGTTGTAGACAGTACATTCCTGCCAAATCTTACTCACGTATGTAAGTGAAACAATTTATTTGGTTAGGTTAACTGAATTAGCTGCACTGGTAGATTTTGAGGGTGGATAATTCTTCTCTCAAAACTGGAAAAAACAGCAATTCCTCTTCTACGGAATACCTGTAATTTGGGGGAGTTTCAAATTGACAACTGGTAGCTGAAAAATTCCGCAGTTGTATTCCCTACCACATAAACTGATAATAACAGTACCCACATGAATCTATAGTCTAATCCTGTAGCATGACACTGGCAGGCCACTTTTTGGTACTGGTCTTCTGCCCTCCAAAATACATTTTCAGCTTTGTGCAGTGTTCTCCATTGCTACATCTAATAAATACATACAGCTCTAGCCCTAGGAGGACACAATCCAGATGTGGATTCTCCTTGTGTGGCGGGGGGGGGGCTTCCATTTTTATTTTTCTCATGAGAATTAGATTGGAGCTAGAAGATATTTCCTGTCCCCAAAGGACACTATAATTCAAACACAGCTTCCAGAATTTCAGCAATGCATTGTAATTAACCATTCTCACTGACCTGAAAAAAGAGAATAAGGTGGGGGGGGGGGGGGGGGGAGGGGTGTCCTAAAATTATTATTATTATCCGTTTCATGTTCAACAGTTTGTCACACATCTATAGCTGCAGACTCCTTGCTAACACACTGAGATTTCGTAGTCACATACAGCCCTACATCAGCCACACTTGCAAAACTTGTGCAAGTGGGTTCTTAAGACGAGGTAGAGACAAGGCACTCAGCCCTGAAACAAAGCACTGCATCCTAACACAGTGCCACTTGCTAAAGCTTTTTGCATATGAATGTAGGCTTCTTTTGCTTAGTGTTGGCTGCTGTGAGATTATATTTTTTTCCATCCTATGCAAAATACAAGCAAAAAATCCTCTGCCAGAGGCCCTAGGAGTCCATTTTGTGGGACTGCTAGTTTTGCCTAAAACCTAGGGGCTGAGGAGAGATTCAGGAATGGAAAAGAGATTCTTGCTGGTCAAGAATATAGGCATGAGGCCTCCAGAATAGCAGGGAGAATAACTTCTAGTTGAATTTATGATCCATAGTGGTGGTAAAGTTAGGCTGCAGTCCCCGCACTGTGTTTTATAGTAAGTGCTTCTGTATTACCACAGAAGATGATCTGTTTGTGGCCAATGTCTGTTTATCTGGCACTCTCCAAACAATGGAAATGCTTCCTGTCTGGCGAGGTAGGCCTTAAAAGTGACCCCTTTGACTAAAACTAACAAAAATGCTGCTCAGTGGACCTCATAAGAACCAATTGCATGTATGGGCTTATTAGTCTTGCACTCATGGAGCAAAATAGAATAACACTTGGAAATATGAACGGAACATGGAAATAATTTTCTGTGTAAAACAAGCTCTTCAAGATGTGAATCACAAAATACCTGAATATCTGAATCCCAAGTAGTCCTTGATTGAGAGATTCCATTGATAATTATAAGTTTGTATAATGATGACTTTAGGAAATTTCAGGTACCGAGAAGACAAAGCCCGTTTCCTATATTCTATCCCATATATCATGAGTTAAGCCAGTTCTTCATTTTGATCATACACTAAAGTTTGCACTTGTTGCCAACACCAGTGAGCCTTCTCTGACAGATATTATCAAGAGTATGAACCAAAGATAATTTGGTGGTAAAAAATTTATGTATTTTGCTTCTTGAAAGGCAGCTTGTGTTGGTAACAGGTCCTTTTCTATGTAAATGATATTAAAATTTTATTCCCCAGGGACATGGTCCTAAGGTAGAACTGAAGGCATACTCAAAAAACAAAAACTGATGCTATCTCCCAACTAAACTGAAAGTTGCCCAGAAAAAAAAGTTTATTATGCAATTGAGATGTTGGCTTTAAAGTTCCTTGTATTTTGTTTAAGGAAGACTTTTTTCTGTATTACAGTAATGCCTGAATATGATGAAGGAAACTCTCTGCCTTTCCTTCTCCTTGCTGCTTGAGGCACTGTTATTTATCATTTCAGAGTTGTACCTTTCAAGTTCATAGGAAGTCCACACAACCTTAATCTTGTAAGGGCTAGTGAATCAGACTGGGTGGTGAGACTGTAGGCCCTGTCTTGACATTGGACTATGTAGTGGACAGTTTATTTCTGAATACTTGTAGGAAACACACTAAAGATTGTAAGCTCCTACGACAGTAGAGGCAGGCTATACAAAGGGAGGATACTAAACTGGGTAATAGAAGAATTGAAACACAAGGAGCAGGTTGTGTGCAGCTTCTGTGTACTTCATACTCTTTTTCTTACTTTGGTTGGGGAAAATGGCTGCAGTCTTCCCCAGGATCCTGACACTGCTATCTAAGTCTCCTATGGGTACTACTTGTAAAGTTTACACTGTGTATAAACTAGCTGGAAGGTTGAGCGCTCTGAAAAAGTAGTCTGCCACAAAACTAAAGTAGCTGTCGGAAGAAGGAGAATGATCTGCTGTGCCAGATTCAGGCCCAAGGATTAATTACTTCTCCCCTTGCTGACCTCTCTAAAATTTAGCACATCCTTGGTCCCTGCAATCTACCAAAGAGTTTGTTTCCTTTTTAACTAGAGGGAACTAATATGCTATCATCATATCAGTTTACCACAGTCTGACTATTACATCTTGCAATTCTAACTGCTGTAGACTTTTGTGTCTCAGTTTGCATTTTGTTCCCTAAACTATTTAGGTCTAACACCTTATATCTGTATATACAGCTCCTAGTATAGAGGGCTTGAAGCTGCTCTGTACTATTAAAATACAAAATTAAAAGCAGCCTGAGAATATCTGATAATGGATAACATTTGGTTTCAGCATTGTTCCAGTTCTTCATGGCTTCCTCAGTAGCTGAGGAGGATTCTTATCTAAAACTTATTGGAAGTCATAGGACCAACTTCTACTGTTTTCAGTTAGGTGTATTTCATTAGAAACTGTATCAGGCCCTAGACCCAAACAGTTACAATCCATTGGCTGTACACATTTATAAAGATGTGCATTCAAGTATTACAGATAAAGATTTGTTTTCAGATTAGAAACTTAAGGCGTACAGATTATTTCTGCATCAAATAACTCATCTTTCCTATTCTGTGCCACATAGCCTCCAGAAGAATCCAACTCAGCAGCCAAAAGAAATCACTCTACACTTGCTTGATATTTAACACCAGCATTTGGGAGGGCAACTTAGGTGTCGAGTGAGAGGAAATGGCAACACCCCATTTAGCTAGAGTGCACCATCCGATCTTATATCTCTTTTCTGCTTCTTGTCAAGCAAGTTCTCAATTTTGGTTTGAAATGTCTGCTTCTTTTCCTTCATAAACAACTCCCACTTGGAAGGTGGAGTGCTGAAGTGCAAGCCTAGGCTCAAGAAGAAAGCTTCCTATCCTCGGTGAGTTAACATGGAGAGCATCCAAGTACAGGAAGATAAGGAGAAAAGGCTTGAAAGCAATCCTCCAATGGATCTATGCCACATTAGTCTTGTGAAAGATACTAGATGATAAACAAACCATGAAAATGGGTGGAAAGGAAAAGTGGGAGCTAAAATCAAAAGCTTTATCTGGAACAGAAGGTACATGCAATGCAAGATGTAGAGGTCACTCAGACATGAATGTTCTTTAAATCCTACTTTCCTTTTAGTCTGATATAGAAATAAAATGATGGGGTTTTATATTAACCGTATTTTAAACCAACAACCAAGCAGCAGAAAAAAAGAATAACAGCATAATTCAAGCCCATGTTCCCTTTTTTCTTTCCCTAGATAAAAATTCTGCCTTTGGCATGGCATAATTTCCATTTCAGCATATTCTTCTGATATTTCCTGTTCCTGCCTGCTTCTTAAGGGTGAACTTGCACATTTAAAATATTTATTGATTTCAGACTGTCTCCACAAACTTCAGTGTCTTTTAGAATAACAACTGAACATGCTGTCTGTCTCTGAAATATAGCCTCTTAATTGGATATGGGACCATTAATTCTAGGGAAGGAAAGAGTTTGAATCATTAAGTACATAATATCCAATTGTAGGGTAATCCTATCATATATGGGCTGCAAAGGTTGCATTGTTAGCCACAGAAAGCATGGAAGGCTGAAGACAAGATCTGCTTCCAGGAGGGATGTATGACTGAAGAAAAGAAAGCATAAACCTGGGTTATTTCAATGTTATTTCAATGTAGTTTCTAGGACCTCTCTTGGGAACACAGACTAGAAGCAGAGATAAACTTCTCCAGAGAAACCCCCTCAGTACACTGCATGAACACCACCAGATCACAGAAAGCAAAAGCTTCATATGTAGTCTTTCCTTGACTGTGCTTAGAACTTAGAACTAAGTATATAGGTCAGGAAGTCCATATCGCATCCAGCTAATGAAATTGAATAAAATATTCAGTAAGTATCAGATAATTAGATACTCTTGACTGCATTTTGGTCAGAAAGCCATAGCAGCCATGGCAAGTCTTGGAAAAAAAAAAAAAAAGAAAAAAAAAAAAAAAAAAGAAAGGTGACAAAGGTGATAGGTCCTTTAATTATCATAACTGTTCAAAATGTACTGTTTCAGTCTCATTTAAAAAGTGCTGTCTGTGATGGCACAATATTTGCAATATATAAAAAGGATGTTGTAAATGTGTAAATTGTAACAGGGCATTGCACTCCAAGTACTGGTGAGGTGCTGCTTCTATCTGTACAAAATCATTCTTTGGCTAAGAATACCCCAAACACTTTATTCACTGTGAAAGTTTGTTTGGTTGGGTTTTTTCTATATAGATTCACAGAATGCTTGAGAAGAAGCTGTTCTGTTACTAAGACTGAGTAACTTTACGATATATTATGATTCATAATTACATCACATATAGGAAGCAGCCAACCAACACTAGAAGACTTTAACTTAAATCTCTGGCCATGTTCTGTTATTTGAAAGAAGTGTGTGTCATGTGTGGAAGTAGGATAGCTTCGCAAAAACTTTTAATAGTAACGTTGCTGGTTTCTCAGAACTTGTTCTTACAATTGCAATACTTCCTGCTACTGTACCCAAGTTGTCATTACAGAGTTGTCCACCAATAGCATATGAGGCATTCAACTGCATTTAAGAATCAACAGTGACATAATCCTGTGATCTGCAGTGGAGCTGGCACAGCCAATATATAGGAAGTCTTTCAGTAAGTGTCCTGGTTTCAGCTGGGATAGAGTTAACTGTCTTCCTAGGTAGCTGGTACAGTGCTGTTTTGAGTTCAGTATGCGAAGAATGTTGATAACACACTGATGTTTTCAGTTGTTGCTCAGTCGCGTTTAGACTAAAGTCAAGGATTTTTCACCTTCTCATGCCCAGCCAGCGAGAAAGCTGGAGGGGCACAAGAAGTTGGCACAGGACACAGCCAGGGCAGCTGACCCAAACTGGCCAACGGTGTATTCCATACCATGGGATGTCACATCCAGTATAGGAACTGGCGGGAGTGGGGGCAGGGAATCGCCGCTCGGGGACTGACAGGGTGTCAGTGGTGAGCAATTGTACATCTGCGCATCATTTGTACATTCCAATCCTTTCATTATTGCTGTTGTCATTTTATTAGTGTTATCTTTACCATTATTAGTTTCTTCTTTTCTGTTCTATTAAACCGTTCTTATCTCAACCCACGAGTTTTACTTCTTTTTCCTGATTTTCTCCCCCATCCCACTGGATGGGAGGGGGGAGTGAGCAGGTGGCTGCGTGGTGCTTAGTTGCTGGCTGGGGTTAAACCACAACAGTAAGCAGCAAAATAAACAAACAAAAAGATCTATACAATGGAGATTTCTTTTTTGTGACACATATTAAGTTGGATATGGAAGGTACTGACAGCCTGAAGCACTATTTTACATAATAAACATGGATAGTAAAACTTGAGCTGTTAGGGCAAATGAGCACAGTTGTGTCAACAAGTGCTAGTACAGGAGGATCTTACTGTGTGGTAGAACTGAGTTTTGTGCTGCCAGTTTTGTGCTGCCAGAGTTTTGGCATATAGTTAGAGCTTCCCAGACCACCTTTATGTGTTAGTTCTAACTTATGGTAGGATTCAAACAGCAAGCAGCAATGACAGTATCAGAAAATCTTACCAGATTGTTGCCTTTGTA
The DNA here is from genome assembly GCF_929443795.1 of Astur gentilis. Lineage (NCBI taxonomy): Eukaryota > Metazoa > Chordata > Aves > Accipitriformes > Accipitridae > Astur > Astur gentilis. The sequence continues at coordinate 42,459,369 of NC_064919.1, forward strand.
TACCTACCCTGTGAACCCCGTACTCTTACCTGTTAGAGCTTTCCTGTCTATATCTCAGCTAACACCACGATGAAAGCTGTTTGTTCTAATTACTGCCACATGTCTATCTTTGTAATTTCCTTGGTACAATGAAGTATTTGGAATACTTATTCCTCCATCCCTTCTTGCACATTCCCCTGTATGTTTGTATATATAGTATAGGTGCAATCTATACACTTTAAGATACTTCTTGAAATTATTTGCATCAAAATCTGTGGTGTGAGCCAATGCAAGATGATGTAGTCTTCATTTTCACTTCTGGTAGAAACATCTTTTCCTTTTAGAAAAAAGGCATCCCATCTTTATTTTTCTTGAATTAGGCATTCCAAGGTTCAGATAACTCTAGTGGGATTTGTCTCCCTTACATAAGAGATATACGGTGAGCCTCAAGAAGTCTTCATTAGCTTTGGAGCGGCTTAGACCAGTATAAAGCCTTGTGGAGGATTCAAAGGGAGAAGTCTAGCACTGGTTGGGGTTTTTTTTTTTGCTTTGAGAATGGGAAGAAGAGAGGTTTTTTTAATCTGTTACTGTGGGAGTAAAAGCAGTGGCTGAGTGCCAGGACCTAAGGAAGATTGCTCCCTGTGGAAAGGTAGAGTTTGATAGGAGATGATTACTTATTTAGCTGCCAAAAATCAATTTAGGCTTGCCTGAACCTGGGAAGGATAGAAACATTTGTAGAGTCTATTGGCAGTGAAGAGTCTAATGAAAGTCTGGGTCTAAAAGTAGGGAAAGGGTTTGGGGTTTTGTGCTTATTTTGGACTAGGAGTATCTAAGAAGGGACAGAATTTTGTATGACCCCATAAGAGAGCTGTTCTGGAGGCCAGATGTATAAGCTGAAAGATCAAGAAGAAAAAAGGAGTTCTCACAATGACCTGCCAAGAGTGACAGTACAGTAAAAACATTTGTACGCTTCTTCATTGTCACTTTAGAGTGCTGTGCATACCTATCCCAGCTGTGTGTGAGTGACATTTAATGAGAGGGATCATCAGGATGATGATTTCATTTTTCTTTTTACTACATGGATCTGATAAACATGGAAGAAATCTAAACCCTTGGATACAGAAATATGCCATGAAGAATTTTTCTGCATTGTATATGCTCCATATGCCTTCTTATGCTCAAATGCACATTCTTGAATTCATTATTCTTTAAAAACTATCGATTATGTACTTATTTGATCATCCAACAAGATGGGTCTCTTCTGTGACTATTCATGCTAGAATCTTTCCCATCTATTAAGAACCACACACTAGGGAATAAAAAGATTGCTTTTCAAAATTTTACACAAGTAAAATTCTCCATTATGTCTCAATATGTTAACTGAATATACAGTGGAAATATTTATGCTTTATATTGACCAAGAATGGTGACTTGTCCTGTGCTTTCAAGTTTAATTTTTTAAAGTGTTTAATCATTATTAAGCCTAGTGTTTCAGTATTATTCCTAGTGCCTAATGCTGTAATAGATTGTCAACACAGTCCTCAGCTTCATGTCAGATCTGCCACTTTTAGTAGGAAACTGATGTGAATTCTGTTTTCACCTACATTGGTGAGTAATGTTACGGGATTGAATTTACCACCATTGCTTTGTTCTGTCTTTCTTAAAACATGTTGTCACACAAAATCCAAAGTCATTAGAAACATTTTATTAGCAGTGATGCCGTTTCCCTGGGGTGGGAGAGTGGACAACTGACTCTAATTGCTAAACAACTGCCCAATGCTCCAGGCAGGACATATTGCCTAAAACCCCCTTACCTATCTACAGTAGAAGAACTAAGGTTTCAAGAGCAAAAACCATTTGAAACAAGGCTATACTTCCAAAAATTTTAAGATGTTGCTCTGTCAGAGCCAAGGACTGCAGTTTGGTTCAGTTTGCATACAAAAATGGCAGGCAAGTCAGGCAGAGTTAAAGTTGAAAGTAAAGCCAAAAACACATCTAAAATATGTAAATGCATGAGTAAGGACATCTAAAAATAAGATACACATTGGGTGGTAAATCAGACTTCCAGCATGATGTCTTACGATTATTTTTACTGTTTGCACAAAAATTAGTTGGCCATCCTGAACAAGTTTTAATATTGTCAGAAACATAAACAATTCCTAAGGAAAAATAAAAAAAGATATGCGCTATAAAAATACTAAAAATTGGTAAGAAGCAAAGCTTATTATGTACTTTATATAAAAACTACTGTGTTATCTAAACAGTAATGAAAATACAAGTCATATTCTTTCTTTAAATAGAGTTAAAGTTACACATTGTTTTTTCATGACTAGTATTTTCTTTGTTTACTGAGTGGATCTGAAAGACAGACAAAAGGAATGCTATAGCATTCCGTTATAATGACCATGCATTCATGAAGTATGTGCACTTTAAAAGTTGAACCTTTAATTGTAAAAAGTGTGGTCTAGATTTTTGACAGAGAGAGCATAAACTGCTTTATATTTTATTTCTCTGCTCAGTGGTGATAAGATGGTAGTGAAATGAATATTAACATAAGTCCTTTGGAGACAATATGAACTATGTAGTACTGTCAGGAATTTTGTAAATAATGATCTTCTCAAATTCCTGGCTACAAATTCATGAGAAGGTAACAGGAATAACATGAATGGAGACTAAATTATTGTCCAAGATTCAAGTAATTCCAGTAGATACTGATCTAAATACCCATTAACACTCACATGAGGCACTCAGGCCTTCTTTGTCATATCAACAGAGCATTCTTAATTCGAAATTAAATTCCCACCAAAAAATGATCCAGCAATGTGTCTCAGAAAAGAGCATCTTAACTTCATTCAGTTTATCTGTCTCCAAAAGGAAGCAATTATACTGATCTACCTTAGCACTGTGAAATTAAATCATTACCAGTTGAAGCTTTTTGTTCTAAAGTAGTCTGAAATCTTTTGACATGAGATGTTATTACTCTATTAAAATCGTGCTTATTCATCTTCAGTTTATACAACCAAAATTTTAACCTGGAAATCAATACTCAACTTGCTTTCATTAACATGAAAGGTTTTCACACTTTTCCAAACTACTGGATGTATTTTCCCCTGTTGCTGATGAGGGAGAAGTTATCATTGATGACAGTTCAAATTGCCAGGTTTTAAATTAAATCTGCCATTGCTTTCGGCTATGGTGGGAGCTTTTTGTATCACCGATAATGTAAAGGTCACAGTAGGCTTTCTTTATTAGCAAAATAGCTCCTTTTGTGTTAAACATTGTCCAGAGTCTCCAAAAAGAGGAAGTCAAGTTTAGCCTTAATTCCATACAAAAGAAACTCCTAGGCACGTTTAAAAATCCTGAACATTGAACATCTAATTTCTGTGATTCTATTCTGAAAAGATTTTCCACATTACAGAGTTTGATGGGGCTAGACCTATTTCATCAAATACTGAACATGTCATTAAAGTAGTCAAGCATTAGGTGAGAAATACAAAACTTTGATTACAGGATGGGGTCCTATGTATAACAGATAGATTTTTTTTTAATCACTTAATTTTTTGCATGATACAAAAGGGAATTGGAAAGAAGGAATCTCTGGTAAGCACCATGAAAACATAAAAGAAGGTGTTTCAAGAAATAGATTTGAGACCATTCCAAGTCCAGATTTAATTGCAGTCTCATCTTTCTGTCCACCTTATCATTAAGAACTTTTCTTTCTTGTCCTCATGTATACAGACATTTAGGATTAAAAGAATAATTGCATGTGATCTTACATTTGTGGCATGAAGTGTTGTTTCTAATGCTGAGGAATTTTATTTTCCCCACCTTGTGACGTGTGGGGAAGCTGCAGCTGCAGACTGCTAGTTAACATAAATAGTATCAGTGTTAAATCCTAGGTTCTCCAGGCTGCTGAAGGAGTGGGTAGTGTTGTCCAGAAGGGGGCATGACTAGGATGTCTAACAAAGATGTTCACTTGGAGCCTACTGCCCGCAGTGCTCTCACGGAACACCAAAAACCCCTCCACAGTGATGAATTGCCCCCTCTGGCATAGGAGGGTTGGCTGATGTTAGGAAGTGCAAATTACACCTCCCTGTGGCAGCTTGTCTAAATCTGAACCTTTAATTGTAATTAAGTGATGAATACATTCCCTTCATTTTTGTTTTGTTTTGATAAATTCAGCTCTGATAAAGGTGACATATTAATTGCACTGGGGAATGAAGTCATTGAAGCTGGTTGAGAAATGGTTCAAAAAGTATTTAATTAACTTTTTTTTTTTTCCTTGAATTATCTAAAAAACATTTCAGCTAGGTCTAAAAATCACGGCTTCATAGCAGCAGGAGAGCCTTTCCCTTCTACCCACATCCAGATATCTGTACCACACCTGGAAATGCTATTTGTGTAATACAGACAGCACAAGGTACGGGTTTTTTTCTATGCTCTATAGGACAAGGATCTCAAAAATATTTCAGTATGGTCAGACAGATGTTCATGTGGAAATCTCTCCTCCTGATGATTCACAGGATTTTTCCTGTTCTTTAAAAGAAGAGATAAAAATCTCAGAATGTTTACAAAAGCAAATTGAAATGACCAGCAAATATATACTCATGTCTGTGGCACTTTACTTGGACCAATAGTTGTGAATGGTGTGTTGCAGAAAGCTCCTCTCTACAGTCATTGTTTGTTTAAGTTTCTTTCCCCTGAAAGCTTGAGAAGAGGACAGTCTAGCAAAGTTCTGGTGGCCACCTCCAGGGCCCTCTCTGGAACAAGAAGATGGCATGCAGGCAGGGTGCTGCTTCCCTTTGCTCATCTACCCCAGAAGAGGTGTCATCCCCCCTCTGTTCCCAAATGGGGAGGGGAGATTGAGGATCATTAAAAGAAGCTGCCATATCCTAATCGCTAGACTTTAACTTATTATTGTATCTTTTGGGGGCTTCTCTGCTGCATAAACTAAGCAAAGAAGGAGAGTAAGGAGGTAAATCATGATTTAGAAATTGTTACAGAGCATCTTCTGGTCTTCTAGTATTACTCCACAGAGGTTGCCTTTCGTATAGGAACACTTTAACCAGGAGAAACATATTAGGATAAGCAAGGGAACATCTAGCAAATTATACCAGAGGTGATAAATAATGTGATAATTGATTATATGTGTCCATTTTATTCCATGAGCCTAACATGAAGAGGCAGCTTTGTGCAATGCAGTAGAGTCCTTTGTCACACAAAGTAATGGTTGCCACCAAGTTAATGCTTTGTATAATACAGAATTCTAGTTCAACATATGAAGTTTAGATAAGTGACAAAGGATCAAATCTTTTATGACCAAACATTTCTGCTAGTGTGTATTTTCCATCTTATCTACTCCATTTCTTTTTTTTGAGCAAGTTGTTTTTATTGGACTATGAGTAGCAAATTCCT